>NW_027192691.1:0-1448255 GCF_949987515.2 Delphinus delphis
CTCCAGCTAGCCTCTCATTGGTTCTCGCTATTCCTGTTCATCTTCCACAGAAATTGCAAACTGGGCCAAACAGGAGGTTAAAGGGACTGACTCTCCAAGTCGGGAGAGTGTTAGTAAAGCGTCTGGAATGTTGCACCCGAGTACCAGGGGAGGAAAACTGAGACATATTTGAACACGTCTCCCGATCACATGGTTGATCATACTCTAGGTTCCACATGCATGTTTTAGCTGAAGGAAGAATACCTTAAACCTGGGTAGTTGAAACCCGTGGAATGGGTACCATGCAATATGACTTCAAAGGGTCTTCATTTGCTCACCGAACCTCTCCAATCCTATCACTTCTGCGTTTATGCCCCTGTACACATGCTTGATTCTCTTTCGGAGACATAGCAATCCATAGGTTTTAAGATACTTACAAGTCAGGTACATTCTTAGGCGTTTAATATGCGGTGTTGAGTCCATTTCGTTGAGCAAGGAGTAGCTCTTGTCTATTCCATATTTGGCTTAAGGAACTTTATCTGTGCTCATTTCAATCTCTGGTTTTATGCAGCACCCCAACTCACCTTTACCCTTAAGCAAGCATAAGTTGGTTTTCTAAATTTGAGACCCTGTTCTGTTCTGTAATTCAGTTCCTGTGTAGCCAAGTTTCCATTCCGTGTATTACTGATATCTTATGATGTTTCTTTTTCTGTGTGACTTATTTCAGTTAGAATCATCATACCTGAATCCACTCATTGTGATGCTAAGGGCCTGATGACATAGATTTCATTGCTGAGTGATATTGCTTTGTAAGTAAATACCACAACTTCTTTATCCATTTTTCACTTTCTGCGATGTTGAACTTGTACTGTAAACGAGGTTCTTGTAAACAGAGGCGTCCCAAACTTTGGGGTGGCTGTGTCTTTTTGATTTTAATTTCCCTAAGCTATAGGACCATAAGTGGCAGTGCCCTAGGCTCTGTTGCTTTGTTTTTTAGATGTTTCAGGAAACACCATACACTTCTCCCGAGTGTCTGTTGGCAATTTACATCCCGCCCATCAGCATAACAAGGCTCCCAGTTCTCCATGGCCTGTCCTGCCTTTCTGGATTTTACACTTTTTTCAGATGGCCCTTTTGACCGGGGGGAAGTGAGACTTCATTGTAGTGCAGATTTCCTTTGCAAGCTTGCTTGGTTGGCCAAAAAGGGCGTATGCGTTTTTTCCTGAATATATTCAGGAAAAAACGCATACGCCCTTTTTGGCCAAGTGCATCATTGTGGACGTTCTGCCTCTTTTCCTATGCTTTCAATGCAATTCCAGTCTACCTCCTGAAATCGGTTTCCTGCAATTCTGCCCCGCTTTCAAGTCCTCTTGGCAGCCTTACTTCAGTCTATTTTTGGACGATAGCTGTCATTTATAACTCTGCAGGTTTGTGAATTACAGTGCCCCTGAGCTCCTTTCTTCAACTTGCTTTCTTGTGACCTGGCCACAACACCGCAGGATGGCTTCAGGCCCTAATCTGGTTCCGAAACGGCACGCTGAGCCTTTGGTTATTTCCTCTTCCAGGTGGGAAATGAGAGTTAAATTTGCCGGTCCAGACACCTTCAGCTAGCCTCTCATTGGTTCTCGCTATTCCTGTTCATCTTCCGCAGAAATTGCAAACTGGGCCAAACAGGAGGTTAAAGGCGCTGACTCTCCAAGTGGGGAGAGTGTTAGTAAAGCGTCTGGAATGTTGCACCCGAGTACCAGGGGAGGAAAACTGAGACATATTTGAACACGTCTCCCGTTCACATGGTTGATCATACTTGGGTTCCACATGCATGTTTTAGCTGAAGGAAGAATACCTTAAACCTGGAGAGTTGAGACCCGTGTAATGGGTACCATGCAATATGACTTCAAAGGGTCTTCATTTGCTCACCGAACCTCTCCAATCCTATCACTGCTGCGTTTATGCCCCTGTACACATGCTTGATTCTCTTTGGGAGACATAGCAATCCATAGGTTTTACGATACTTACTAGTCAGGTACATTCTTAGGCGTTTAATATGCGGTGTTGAGTCCATTTCGTTGAGCAAGGAGTAGCTCTTGTCTATTCCATATTTGACTTAAGGAACTTTATCTGTGCTCATTTCAATCTCTGGTTTTATGCAGCACCCCAACTCACCTTTACCCTTAAGCAAGCATAAGTTGGTTTTCTAAATTTGAGACACTGTTCTGTTCTGTAATTCAGTTCCTGTGTAGCCAAGTTTACATTCCGTGTATTACTGATATCTTATGATGTTTCTTTTTCTGTGTGACTTATTTCAGTTAGAATCATCATACCTGAATCCACTCATTGTGATGCTAAGGGCCTGATGACATAGATTTCATTGCTGAGTGATATTGCTTTGTAAGGAAATACCACAACTTCTTTATCCATTTTTCACTTTCTGCGATGTTGAACTTGTACTGTAAACGAGGTTCTTGTAAACAGAGCCGTTCCAAACTTTGGGGTGGCTGTGTAGTTTTGATTTTAATTTCCCTAAGCTATAGGACCATAAGTGGAAGTGCCCTAGGCTCTGTTGCTTTGTTTTTTAGATGTTTCAGGAAACACCATACACTTCTCCCGAGTGTCTGTTGGCAATTTACATCCCGCCCATCAGCATAACAAGGCTCCCAGTTCTCCATGGCCTGTCCTGCCTTTCTGGATTTTACACTTTTTTCAGATGGCCCTTTTGACCGGGGGGAAGTGAGACTTCATTGTAGTGCAGATTTCCTTTGCAAGCTTGCTTGGTTGGCCAAAAAGGGCGTATGCGTTTTTTCCTGAATATATTCAGGAAAAAACGCATACGTCCTTTTTGGCCAAGTGCATCATTGTGGACGTTCTGCCTCTTTTCCTATGCTTTCAATGCAATTCCAGTCTACCTCCTGAAATCGGTTTCCTGCAATTCTGCCCCGCTTTCAAGTCCTCTTGGCAGCCTTACTTCAGTCTATTTTTGGACGATAGCTGTCATTTATAACTCTGCAGGTTTGTGAATTACAGTGCCCCTGAGCTCCTTTCTTCAACTCGCTTTCTTGTGACCTGGCCGCAACACCGCAAGATGGCTTCAGGCCCTAATCTGGTTCCGGCCCGGAACGCTGAGCCTTTGGTTAATTCCTCTTCCTGGTGGGAAATGAGAGTTAAATTTGCCCGTCCAGACACCTCCAGCTAGCCTCTCATTGGTTCTCGCTATTCCTGTTCATCTTCCACAAAAATTGCAAACTGGGCCAAACAGGAGGTTAAAGGGACTGACTCTCCAAGTGGGGAGAGTGTTAGTAAAGCGTCTGGAATGTTGCACCCGAGTACCAGGGGAGGAAAACTGAGACATATTTGAACATGTCTCCCGATCACATGGTTGATCATACTCTAGGTTCCACATGCATGTTTTAGCTGAAGGAAGAATACCTTAAACCTGGGTAGTTGAAACCCGTGGAATGGGTACCATGCAATATGACTTCAAAGGGTCTTCATTTGCTCACCGAACCTCTCCAATCCTATCACTGCTGCGTTTATGCCCCTGTACACATGCTTGATTCTCTTTCGGAGACATAGCAATCCATAGGTTTTAAGATACTTACAAGTCAGGTACATTCTTAGGCGTTTAATATGCGGTGTTGAGTCCATTTCGTTGAGCAAGGAGTAGCTCTTGTCTATTCCATATTTGGCTTAAGGAACTTTATCTGTGCTCATTTCAATCTCTGGTTTTATGCAGCACCCCAACTCACCTTTACCCTTAAGCAAGCATAAGTTGTTTTTCTAAATTTGAGACCCTGTTCTGTTCTGTAATTCAGTTCCTGTGTAGCCAAGTTTCCATTCCGTGTATTACTGATATCTTATGATGTTTCTTTTTCTGTGTGACTTATTTCAGTTAGAATCATCATACCTGAATCCACTCATTGTGCTGCTAAGGGCCTGATGACATAGATTTCATTGCTGAGTGATATTGTTTTGTAAGTGAATACCACAACTTCTTTATCCATTTTTCACTTTCTGCGATGTTGAACTTGTACTGTAAACGAGGTTCTTGTAAACAGAGCCGTTCCAAACTTTGGGGTGGCTGTGTCTTTTTGATTTTAATTTCCCTAAGCTATAGGACCATAAGTGGAAGTGCCCTAGGCTCTGTTGCTTTGTTTTTTAGATGTTTCAGGAAACACCATACACTTCTCCCAAGTGTCTGTTGGCAATTTACATCCCGCCCATCAGCATAATAAGGCTCTCAGTTCTCAATGGCCTGTTGCCTTTCTGGATTTTACACTTTTTTCAGATGGCCCTTTTGACCGGGGGGAAGTGAGACTTCATTGTAGTGCAGATTTCCTTTGCAAGCTTGCTTGGTTGGCCAAAAAGGGCGTATGCGTTTTTTCCTGAATATATTCAGGAAAAAACGCATACGCCCTTTTTGGCCAAGTGCATCATTGTGGACGTTCTGCCTCTTTTCCTATGCTTTCAATGCAATTCCAGTCTACCTTCTGAAATTGGTTTCCTGCAATTCTGCCCCGCTTTCAAGTCCTCTTGGCAGCCTTACTTCAGTCTATTTTTGACGATAGCTGTCATTTATAACTCTGCAGTTTTGTGAATTACAGTGCCCCTGAGCTCCTTTCTTCAACTCGATTTCTTGTGACCTGGCCGCAACACCGCAGGATGGCTTCAGGCCCTAATCTGGTTCCGGCCCGGCACGCTGAGCCTTTGGTTAATTCCTCTTCCTGGTGGGAAATGAGAGTTAAATTTGCCCGTCCAGACACCTCCAGCTAGCCTCTCATTGGTTCTCGCTATTCCTGTTCATCTTCCACAGAAATTGCAAACTGGGCCAAACAGGAGGTTAAAGGGACTGACTCTCCAAGTGGGGAGAGTGTTAGTAAAGCGTCTGGAATGTTGCACCCGAGTACCAGGGGAGGAAAACTGAGACATATTTGAACACGTCTCCCATTCACATGGTTGATCATACTTGGGTTCCACATGCATGTTTTAGCTGAAGGAAGAATACCTTAAACCTGGAGAGTTGAAACCCGTGGAATGGGTACCATGCAATATGACTTCAAAGGGTCTTCATTTGCTCACCGAACCTCTCCAATCCTATCACTGCTGCGTTTATGCCCCTGTACACATGCTTGATTCTCTTTGGGAGACATAGCAATCCATAGGTTTTACGATACTTACTAGTCAGGTACATTCTTAGGCGTTTAATATGCGGTGTTGAGTCCATTTCGTTGAGCAAGGAGTAGCTCTTGTCTATTCCATATTTGACTTAAGGAACTTTATCTGTGCTCATTTCAATCTCTGGTTTTATGCAGCACCCCAACTCACCTTTACCCTTAAGCAAGCATAAGTTGGTTTTCTAAATTTGAGACACTGTTCTGTTCTGTAATTCAGTTCCTGTGTAGCCAAGTTTACATTCCGTGTATTACTGATATCTTATGATGTTTCTTTTTCTGTGTGACTTATTTCAGTTAGAATCATCATACCTGAATCCACTC
Source organism: Delphinus delphis (assembly GCF_949987515.2). Taxonomy (NCBI): domain Eukaryota; kingdom Metazoa; phylum Chordata; class Mammalia; order Artiodactyla; family Delphinidae; genus Delphinus; species Delphinus delphis. Next base: position 5,469 of record NW_027192691.1, read on the forward strand.
ATTGTGATGCTAAGGGCCTGATGACATAGATTTCATTGCTGAGTGATATTGCTTTGTAAGGAAATACCACAACTTCTTTATCCATTTTTCACTTTCTGCGATGTTGAACTTGTACTGTAAACGAGGTTCTTGTAAACAGAGCCGTTCCAAACTTTGGGGTGGCTGTGTAGTTTTGATTTTAATTTCCCTAAGCTATAGGACCATAAGTGGAAGTGCCCTAGGCTCTGTTGCTTTGTTTTTTAGATGTTTCAGGAAACACCATACACTTCTCCCGAGTGTCTGTTGGCAATTTACATCCCGCCCATCAGCATAACAAGGCTCCCAGTTCTCCATGGCCTGTCCTGCCTTTCTGGATTTTACACTTTTTTCAGATGGCCCTTTTGACCGGGGGGAAGTGAGACTTCATTGTAGTGCAGATTTCCTTTGCAAGCTTGCTTGGTTGGCCAAAAAGGGCGTATGCGTTTTTTCCTGAATATATTCAGGAAAAAACGCATACGTCCTTTTTGGCCAAGTGCATCATTGTGGACGTTCTGCCTCTTTTCCTATGCTTTCAATGCAATTCCAGTCTACCTCCTGAAATCGGTTTCCTGCAATTCTGCCCCGCTTTCAAGTCCTCTTGGCAGCCTTACTTCAGTCTATTTTTGGACGATAGCTGTCATTTATAACTCTGCAGGTTTGTGAATTACAGTGCCCCTGAGCTCCTTTCTTCAACTCGCTTTCTTGTGACCTGGCCGCAACACCGCAAGATGGCTTCAGGCCCTAATCTGGTTCCGGCCCGGAACGCTGAGCCTTTGGTTAATTCCTCTTCCTGGTGGGAAATGAGAGTTAAATTTGCCCGTCCAGACACCTCCAGCTAGCCTCTCATTGGTTCTCGCTATTCCTGTTCATCTTCCGCAGAAATTGCAAACTGGGCCAAACAGGAGGTTAAAGGCGCTGACTTTCCAAGTGGGGAGAGTGTTAGTAAAGCGTCTGGAATGTTGCACCCGAGTACCAGGGGAGGAAAACTGAGACATATTTGAACACGTCTCCCATTCACATGGTTGATCATACTTGGGTTCCACATGCATGTTTTAGCTGAAGGAAGAATACCTAAAACCTGGGTAGTTGAAACCCGTGGAATGGGTACCATGCAATATGACTTCAAAGGGTCTTCATTTGCTCACCGAACCTCTCCAATCCTATCACTGCTGCGTTTATGCCCCTGTACACATGCTTGATTCTCTTTCGGAGACATAGCAATCCATAGGTTTTAAGATACTTACTAGTCAGGTACATTCTTAGGCGTTTAATATGCGGTGTTGAGTCCATTTCGTTGAGCAAGGAGTAGCTCTTGTCTATTCCATATTTGGCTTAAGGAACTTTATCTGTGCTCATTTCAATCTCTGGTTTTATGCAGCACCCCAACTCACCTTTCCCCTTAAGCAAGCATAAGTTGGTTTTCTAAATTTGAGACCCTGTTCTGTTCTGTAACTGAGTTCCTGTGTAGCCAAGTTTACATTCCATGTATTACTGATATCTTATGATGTTTCTTTTTCTGTGTGACTTATTTCAGTTAGAATCATCATACCTGAATCCACTCATTGTGCTGCTAAGGGCCTGATGACACAGATTTCATTGCTGAGTGATATTGCTTTGTAAGTAAATACCACAACTTTTTTATCCATTTTTTACTTTCTGCGATGTTGAACTTGTGCTGTAAACGAGGTTCTTGTAAACAGAGCCGTTCGAAACTTTGGGGTGGCTGTGTCTTTTTGATTTTAAATTCCCTAAGCTATAGGACCATAAGTGGAAGTGCCCTAGGCTCTGTTGCTTTGTTTTTTAGATGTTTCAGGAAACACCATACACTTCTCCCGAGTGTTTGTTGGCAATTTACATCCGGCCCTTCAGATTAACAAGGCTCCCAGTTCTCCATGGCCTGTCCTGCCTTTCTGCATTTTACACTTTTTTCAGATGGCCCTTTTGACCGGGGGAAGTGAGACTTCATTGTAGTGCAGATTTCCTTTGCAAGCTTGCTTGGTTGGCCAAAAACGGCGTATGCGTTTTTTCCTGAATATATTCAGGAAAAAACGCATACGCCCTTTTTGGCCAAGTGCATCATTGTGGACGTTCTGCCTCTTTTCCTATGCTTTCAATGCAATTCCAGTCTACCTCCTGAAATCGGTTTCCTGCAATTCTGCCCCGCTTTCAAGTCCTCTTGGCAGCCTTACTTCAGTCTATTTTTGGATGATAGCTGTCATTTATAACTCTGCAGGTTTGTGAATGACAGTGCCCCTGAGCTCCTTTCTTCAACTCGCTTTCTTTTGAGCTGGCCGCAACACCGCAGGATGGCTTCAGGCCCTAATCTTGTTCCGGTACGGCATGCTGAGCCTTTGGTTATTTCCTCTTCCTGGTGGGAAATGAGAGTTAAATTTGCCCGTCCAGACACCTCCAGCTAGCCTCTCATTGGTTCTCGCTATTCCTGTTCATCTTCCGCAGAAATTGCAAACTGGGCCAAACAGGAGGTTAAAGGCGCTGACTCTCCAAGTCGGGAGAGTGTTAGTAAAGCGTCTGGAATGTTGCACCCGAGTACCAGGGGAGGAAAACTGAGACATATTTGAACACGTCTCCCGTTCACATGGTTGATCATACTCTGGGTTCCACATGCATGTTTTAGCTGAAGGAAGAATACCTTAAACCTGGAGAGTTGAGACCCGTGTAATGGGTACCATGCAATATGACTTCAAAGGGTCTTCATTTGCTCACCGAACCTCTCCAATCCTATCACTGCTGTGTTTATACCCCTGTACACACGCTTGATTCTCTTTTGGAGACATAGCAATCCATAGGTTTTAAGATACTTACTAGTCAGGTACATTCTTAGGCGTTTAATATGGGGTGTTGAGTCCATTTCGTTGAGCAAGGAGTAGCTCTTGTCTATTCCATATTTGGCTTAAGGAACTTTATCTGTACTCATTTCAATCTCTGGTTTTATGCAGCACCCCAACTCACCTTTCCCCTTAAGCAAGCATAAGTTGGTTTTCTAAATTTGAGACCCTGTTCTGTTTTGGAATGCAGTTCCTGTGTAGCCAAGTTTACATTCCGTGTATTACTGATATCTTATGATGTTTCTTTTTCTGTGTGACTTATTTCAGTTAGAATCATCGTACCTGAATCCACTCATTATGCTGCTACGGGTCTGATGACATAGATTTCATTGCTGATTGATACTGCATTGTACGTAAGTACCACAAGTTCTTTATCCATTTTTCACTTTCTGTGATATTGAACTTGTACGGTAAACGAGGTTCTTGTAAACGGAGGCGTCCCAAACTTTGGGGTGGCTGTGTCTTTTTGATTTTAATTTCCCTAAGCTATAGGACCATAAGTGGAAGTGCCCTAGGCTCTGTTGCTTTGTTTTTTAGATGTTTCAGGAAACACCATACACTTCTCCTGAGTGTCTGTTGGCAATTTACATCCCGCCCATCAGCATAACAAGGCTCCCAGTTCTCCATGGCCTGTTGCCTTTCTGGATTTTACACTTTTTTCTGATGGCCCTTTTGACCGGGGGGAAGTGAGACTTCATTGTAGTGCAGATTTCCTTTGCAAGCCTGCTTGGTTGGCCAAAAAGGGCGTATGCGTTTTTTCCTGAATATATTCAGGAAAAAACGCATACGCCCTTTTTGGCCAAGTGCATCATTGTGGACGTTCTGCCTCTTTTCCTATGCTTTCAATGCAATTCCAGTCTACCTCCTGAAATCGGTTTCCTGCAATTCTGCCCCGCTTTCAAGTCCTCTTGGCAGCCTTACTTCAGTCTATTTTTGGACGATAGCTCTCATTTATAACTCTGCAGGTTTGTGAATTACAGTGCCCCTGAGCTCCTTTCTTCAACTCGCTTTCTTGTGACCTGGCCGCAACACCACAGGATGGCTTCAGGCCCTAATCTGGTTCCGGCCCGGCATGCTGAGCCTTTGGTTAATTCCTCTTCCTGGTGGGAAATGAGAGTTAAATTTGCCCGTCCAGACACCTCCAGCTAGCCTCTCATTGGTTCTCGCTATTCCTGTTTATCTTCCACAGAAATTGCAAACCGGGCCAAACAGGAGGTTAAAGGGACTGACTCTCCAAGTCGGGAGAGTGTTAGTAAAGCGTCTGGAATGTTGCACCCGAGTACCAGGGGAGGAAAACTGAGACATATTTGAATACGTCTCCCGTTCACATGGTTGATCATACTCTGGGTTCCACATACATGTTTTAGCTGAAGGAAGAATACCTTAAACCTGGAGAGTTGAGACCCGTGTAATGGGTACCATGCAATATGAATTCAAAGGGTCTTCATATGCTCACCGAACCTCTCCAATCCTATCACTGCTGCGTTTATGCCCCTGTACACATGCTTGATTCTCTTTCGGAGACATAGCAATCCATAGGTTTTAAGATACTTACTAGTCAGTTACATTCTTAGGCGTTTAATATGGGGTGTTGAGTCCATTTCATTGAGCAAGGAGTAGCTCTTGTCTATTCCATATTTGGCTTAAGGAACTTTATCTGTGCTCATTTCAATCTCTGGTTTTATGCAGCACCCCAACTCACCTTTCCCCTTAAGCAAGCATAAGTTGGTTTTCTAAATTTGAGACCCTGTTCTGTTCTGTAATTCAGTTCCTGTGTAGCCAAGTTTACATTCCGTGTATTACTGATATCTTATGATGTTTCTTTTTCTGTGTGACTTATTTCAGTTAGAATCATCATACCTGAATCCACTCATTGTGCTGCTAAGGGCCTGATGACACAGATTTCATTGCTGAGTGATATTGCTTTGTAAGTAAATACCACAACTTCTTTATCCATTTTTCACTTTCTGCGATGTTGAACTTGTACTGTAAACGAGGTTCTTGTAAACAGAGCAGATCCAAACTTTGGGGTGGCTGTGTCTTTTTGATTTTAATTTCCCTAAGCTATAGGACCATAAGTGGAAGTGCCCTAGGTTCTGTTGCTTTGTTTTTTAGTTGTTTCAGGAAACACCATACACTTCTCCCGAGTGGTTGTTGGCAATTTACATCCCGCCCATCAGCATAACAAGGCTCCCAGTTCTCCATGGCCTATCCTGCCTTTCTGGATTTTACCCTTTTTTCAGATGGCCCTTTTGACCGGGGGGAAGTGAGACTTCATTGTAGTGCAGATTTCCTTTGCAAGCTTGCTTGGTTGGCCAAAAAGGGCGTATGCGTTTTTTCCTGAATATATTCAGGAATAAACGCATACGCCCTTTTTGGCCAAGTGCATCATTGTGGACGTTCTGCCTCTTTTCCTATGCTTTCAATGCAATTCCAGTCTACCTCCTGAAATCGGTTTCCTGCAATTCTGCCCCGCTTTCAAGTCCTCTTGGCAGCCTTACTTCAGTCTATTTTTGGACGATAGCTGTCATTTATAACTCTGCAGGTTTGTGAATTACAGTGCCCCTGAGCTCCTTTCTTCAACTCTCTTTCTTGTGACCTGGCCGCAACACCGCAGGATGGCTTCAGGCCCTAATCTGGTTCCGGCCCGGCATGCTGAGCCTTTGGTTAATTCCTCTTCCTGGTGGGAAATGAGAGTTAAATTTGCCCGTCCAGACACCTCCAGCTAGCCTCTCATTGGTTCTCACTATTCCTGTTCATCTTCCGCAGAAATTGCAAACTGGGCCAAACAGGAGGTTAAAGGCGCTGACTCTCCAAGTCGGGAGAGTGTTAGTAAAGCGTCTGGAATGTTGCACCCGAGTACCAGGGTACGAAAACTGAGACATATTTGAACACGTCTCCCGTTCACATGGTTGATCATACTCTGGGTTCCACATGCATGTTTTAGCTGAATGAAGAATACCTTAAACCTGGAGAGCTGAGACCCGTGTAATGGGTACCATGCAATATGACTTCAAAGGGTCTTCATTTGCTCACCGAACCTCTCCAATCCTATCACTGCTGCGTTTACGCCCCTGTACACACGCTTGATTCTCTTTTGGAGACATAGCAATCCATAGGTTTTAAGATACTTACTAGTCAGGTACATTCTTAGGCGTTTAATATGGGGTTTTGAGTCCATTTCGTTGAGCAAGGAGTAGCTCTTGTCTATTCCATATTTGGCTTAAGGAACTTTATCTGTGCTCATTTCAATCTCTGGTTTTATGCAGCACCCCAACTCACCTTTCCCCTTAAGCAAGCATAAGTTGGTTTTCTAAATTTGAGACCCTGTTCTGTTTTGGAATGCAGTTCCTGTGTAGCCAAGTTTACATTCCGTGTATTAGTGATATCTTATGATGTTTCTTTTTCTGTGTGACTTATTTCAGTTAGAATCATCGTACCTGAATCCACTCATTATGCTGCTACGGGCCTGATGACATAGATTTCATTGCTGAGTGATACTGCATTGTACGTAAGTACCACAAGTTCTTTATCCATTTTTCACTTTCTGTGATATTGAACTTGTACGGTAAACGAGGTTCTTGTAAACGGAGGCGTCCCAAACTTTGGGGTGGCTGTGTCCTTCTGATTTTAATTTCCCTAAGCTATAAGACCATAAGTGGAAGTGCCCTAGACTCTGTTGCTTTGTTTTTTAGATGTTTCAGGAAACACCATACACTTCTCCTGAGTGTCTGTTGGCAATTTACATCCCGCCCATCAGCATAACAAGGCTCCCAGTTCTCCATGGCCTGTCCTGCCTTTCTGGATTTTACACTTTTTTCAGATGGCCCTTTTGACTGGGGGGAAGTGAGACTTCATTGTAGTGCAGATTTCCTTTGCAAGTTTGCTTGGTTGGCCAAAAAGGGCGTATGCGTTTTTTCCTGAATATATTCAGGAAAAAACGCATACGCCCTTTTTGGCCAAGTGCATCATTGTGGACGTTCTGCCTCTTTTCCTATGCTTTCAATGCAATTCCAGTCTACCTCCTGAAATCGGTTACCTGCAATTCTGCCCCGCTTTCAAGTCCTCTTGGCAGCCTTACTTCAGTCTATTTTTGGACGATAGCTGTCATTTATAACTCTGCAGGTTTGTGAATTACAGTGCCCCTGAGCTCCTTTCTTCAACTCGCTTTCTTGTGACCTGGCCGCAACACCGCAGGATGTCTTAAGGCCCTAATCTGGTTCTGGCATGGCACGCAGAGCCTTTGGTTAATTCCTCTTCCTGGTGGGAAATGAGAGTTAAATTTGCCCATCCAGACACCTCCAGCTAGTCTCTCATTGGTTCTCGCTATTCCTGTTCATCTTCCACAGAAATTGCAAACTGGGCCAAACAGGAGGTTAAAGGGACTGACTCTCCAAGTCGGGAGAGTGTTAGTAAAGCGTCTGGAATGTTGCACCCGAGTACAAGGGGAGGAAAACTGAGACATATTTGAACACGTCTCCCGTTCACATGGTTGATCATACTTGGGTTCCACATGCATGTTTTAGCTGAAGGAAGAATACCTTAAACCTGGAGAGTTAAGACCCGTGTAATGGGTACCATGCAATATGACTTCAAAGGGTCTTCATTTGCTCACCGAACCTCTCCAATCCTATCACTGCTGCGTTTATGCCCCTGTACACATGCTTGATTCTCTTTCGGAGACATAGCAATCCATAGGTTGTAAGATACTTACTAGTCAGGTACATTCTTAGGCGTTTAATATGCGGTGTTGAGTCCATTTCGTGGAGCAAGGAGTAGCTCTTGTCTATTCCATATTTGGCTTAAGGAACTTTATCTGTGCTCATTTCAATCTCTGGTTTTATGCAACACCCCAACTCACCTTTACCCTTAAGCAAGCATAAGTTGGTTTTCTAAATTTGAGACCCTGCTCTGTTCTGTAATTCAGTTCCTGTGTAGCCAAGTTTACATTCCGTGTATTACTGATATCTTATGATGTTTCTTTTTCTGTGTGACTTATTTCAGTTAGAATCATCATACCTGAATCCACTCATTGTGCTGCTAAGGGCCTTGTGACACAGATTTCATTGCTGAGTGATATTGCTTTGTAAGTAAATACCACAACTTCTTTATCCATTTTTCACTTTCTGCGATGTTGAACTTGTACTGTAAACGAGGTTCTTGTAAACAGAGCCGTTCCAAACTTTGGGGTGGCTGTGTCTTTTTGATTTTAATTTCCCTAAGCTATAGGACCATAAGTGGAAGTGCCCTAGGCTCTGTTGCTTTGTTTTTTAGATGTTTCAGGAAACACCATACACTTCTCCCGAGTGGTTGTTGGCAATTTACATCCCGCCCATCAGCATAACAAGGCTCCCAGTTCTCCATGGCCTGTCCTGCCTTTCTGGATTTTACCCTTTTTTCAGATGGCCCTTTTGACCGGGGGGAAGTGAGACTTCATTGTAGTGCAGATTTCCTTTGCAAGCTTGCTTGGTTGGCCAAAAAGGGCGTATGCGTTTTTTCCTGAATATATTCAGGAAAAAACGCATACGCCCTTTTTGGCCAAGTGCATCATTGTGGACGTTCTGCCTCTTTTCCTATGCTTTCAATGCAATTCCAGTCTACCTCCTGAAATCGGTTTCCTGCAATTCTGCTCCGCTTTCAAGTCCTCTTGGCAGCCTTACTTCAGTCTATTTTTGGACGATAGCTGTCATTTATAACTCTGCAGGTTTGTGAATTACAGTGCCCCTGAGCTCGTTTCTTCAACTCGCTTTCTTGTGGCCTGGCCGCAACACCGCAGGATGGCTTCAGGCCCTAATCAGGTTCCGGCACGGCACGCTGAGCCTTTGGTTATTTCCTCTTCCTGGTGGGAAATGAGAGTTAAATTTGCCCGTCCAGACACCTCCAACTAGCCTCTCATTGGTTCTCGCTATTCCTGTTCATCTTCCGCAGAAATTGCAAACTGGGCCAAACAGGAGGTTAAAGGCGCTGACTCTCCAAGTGGGGAGAGTGTTAGTAAAGCATCTGGAATGTTGCACCCGCGTACCAGGGAAAGAAAACTGAGACATATTTGAACACGTCTCCCGTTCACATGGTTGATCATACTTGGGTTCCACATGCATGTTTTAGCTGAAGGAAGAATACCTAAAATCTGGGTAGTTGAAACCCGTGGAATGGGTACCATGCAATATGACTTCAAAGGGTCTTCATTTGCTCACTGAACCTCTCCAATCCTATCACTGCTGCGTTTATGCCCCTGTACACATGCTTGATTCTCTTTTGGAGACATAGCAATCCATAGGTTTTAAGATACTTACTAGTCAGGTACATTCTTAGGCGTTTAATATGCGGTGTTGAGTCCATTTCGTTGAGCAAGGAGTAGCTCTTGTCTATTCCATATTTGGCTTAAGGAACTTTATCTGTGCTCATTTCAATCTCTGGTTTTATGCAGCACCCCAACTCACCTTTACCCTTAAGCAAGCATAAGTTGGTTTTCTAAATTTGAGACCCTGTTCTGTTCTGTAATTCAGTTCCTGTGTAGCCAAGTTTACATTCCGTGTATTACTGATATCTTATGATGTTTCTTTTTCTGTGTGACTTATTTCAGTTAGAATCATCATACCTGAATCCACTCATTGTGCTGCTAAGGGCCTGATGACACAGATTTCATTGCTGAGTGATATTGCTTTGTAAGTAAATACCACAACTTCTTTATCCATTTTTCACTTTCTGCGATGTTGAACTTGTACTGTAAACGAGGTTCTTGTAAACAGAGCCGTTCCAAACTTTGGGGTGGCTGTGTCTTTTTGATTTTAATTTCCCTCAGCTATAGGACCATAAGTGGAAGTGCCCTAGGTTCTGTTGCTTTGTTTTTTAGATGTTTCAGGAAACACCATACACTTCTCCCGAGTGGTTGTTGGCAATTTACATCCCGCCCATCAGCATAACAAGGCTCCCAGTTCTCCATGGCCTGTCCTGCCTTTCTGGATTTTACACTTTTTTCAGATGGCCCTTTTGACCGGGGGGAAGTGAGACTTCATTGTAGTGCAGATTTCCTTTGCAAGCTTGCTTGGTTGGCCAAAAAGGGCGTATGCGTTTTTTCCTGAATATATTCAGGAAAAAACGCATACGCCCTTTTTGGCCAAGTGCATCATTGTGGACGTTCTGCCTCTTTTCCTATGCTTTCAATGCAATTCCAGTCTACCTCCTGAAATCGGTTTCCTGCAATTCTGCCCCGCTTTCAAGTCCTCTTGGCAGCCTTACTTCAGTATATTTTTGGACGATAGCTCTCATTTATAACTCTGCAGGTTTGTGAATTACAGTGCTCCTGAGCTCCTTTCTTTAACTCGCTTTCTTGTGACCTGGCCGCAACAACGCAGGATGTCTTCAGGCCCTAATCTTGTTCCAGCCCGGCACGCTGAGCCTTTGGTTATTTCCTCTTCCTGGTGGGAAATGAGAGTTAAATTTGCCCGTCCAGACACCTCTAGCTAGCCTCTCATTGGTTCTCGCTATTCCTGTTCATCTTCCGCAGAAATTGCAAACTGGGCCAAACAGGAGGTTAAAGGCGCTGACTTTCCAAGTGGGGAGAGTGTTAGTAAAGCGTCTGGAATGTTGCACCCGAGTACCAGGGGAGGAAAACTGAGACATATTTGAACACGTCTCCCATTCACATGGTTGATCATACTTGGGTTCCACATGCATGTTTTAGCTGAAGGAAGAATACCTAAAACCTGGGTAGTTGAAACCCGTGGAATGGGTACCATGCAATATGACTTCAAAGGGTCTTCATTTGCTCACCGAACCTCTCCAATCCTATCACTGCTGCGTTTATGCCCCTGTACACATGCTTTATTCTCTTTTGGAGGCATAGCAATCCATAGGTTTTAAGATACTTACTAGTCAGGTACATTCTTAGGCATTTAATATGGGGTTTTGAGTCCATTTCGTTGAGCAAGGAGTAGCTCTTGTCTATTCCATATTTGGCTTAAGGAACTTTATCTGTGCTCATTTCAATCTCTGGTTTTATGCAGCACCCCAACTCACCTTTCCCCTTAAGCAAGCATAAGTTGGTTTTCTAAATTTTAGACCCTGTTCTGTTCTGTAATTCAGTTCTTGTGTAGCCAAGTTTACATTCCGTGTATTAGTGATATCTTATGATGTTTCTTTTTCTGTGTGACTTATTTCAGTTAGAATCATCATACCTGAATCCACTCATTGTGCTGCTAAGGGCCTGATGACACAGATTTCATTGCTGTGTGATATTGTTTTGTAAGTAAATACCACAACTTCTTTATCCATTTTTCAATTTCTGCGATGTTGAACTTGTACTGCAAACGATGTTCTTGTAAACAGAGCCGTTCCAAACTTTGGGGTGGCTGTGTCTTTTTGATTTTAATTTCCCTAAGCTATAGGACCATAAGTGGCAGTGCCCTAGGCTATGTTGCTTTGTTTTTTAGATGTTTCAGGAAACACCATACACTTCTCCTGAGTGTCTGTTGGTAATTTACATCCCGCCCATCAGCATAACAAGGCTCCCAGTTCTCCATGGCCTGTCCTGCCTTTCTGGATTTTACACTTTTTTCAGATGGCCCTTTTGACCCGGGGGAAGTGAGACTTCATTGTAGTGCAGATTTCCTTTGCAAGCTTGCTTGGTTGGCCAAAAAGGGCGTATGCGTTTTTTCCTGAATATATTCAGGAAAAAACGCATACGCCCTTTTTGGCCAAGTGCATCATTGTGGACGTTCTGCCTCTTTTCCTATGCTTTCAATGCAATTCCAGTCTACCTCCTGAAATCGGTTTCCTGCAATTCTGCCCCGCTTTCAAGTCCTCTTGGCAGCCTTACTTCAGTCTATTTTTGGACGATAGCTGTCATTTATAACTCTGCAGGTTTGTGAATTACAGTGCCCCTGAGCTCCTTTCTTCAACTCGCTTTCTTGTGACCTGGCCGCAACACCGCAGGATGGCTTCAGGCCCTAATCTGGTTCCGGCACGGCACACTGATCCTTTGGTTATTTCCTCTTCCTGGTGGGAAATGAGAGTTAAATTTGCCCATCCAGACACCTCCAGCTAGTCTCTCATTGGTTCTCGCTATTCCTGTTCATCTTCCGCAGAAATTGCAAACTGGGCCAAACAGGAGGTTAAAGGGACTGACTCTCCAAGTGGGGAGAGTGTTAGTAAAGCGTCTGGAATGTTGCACCCGAGTACCAGGGTACGAAAACTGAGACATATATGAACACGTCTCCCGATCACATGGTTGATCATACTCTAGGTTCCACATGCATGTTTTAGCTGAAGGAAGAATACCTTAAACCTGGGTAGTTGAAACCCGTGGAATGGGTACCATGCAATATGACTTCAAAGGGTCTTCATTTGCTCACCGAACCTCTCCAATCCTATCACTGCTGCGTTTATGCCCCTGTACACACGCTTGATTCTCTTTTGGAGACATAGCAATCCATAGGTTTTAAGATACTTACTAGTCAGGTACATTCTTAGGCGTTTAATATGGGGTGTTGAGTCCATTTTGTTGAGCAAGGAGTAGCTCTTGTCTATTCCATATTTGGCTTAAGGAACTTTATCTGTGCTCATTTCAATCTCTGGTTTTATGCAGCACCCCAACTCACCTTTCCCCTTAAGCAAGCATAAGTTGGTTTTCTAAATTTGAGACCCTGTTCTGTTTTGGAATTCAGTTCCTGTGTAGCCAAGTTTACATTCCGTGTATTAGTGATATCTTATGATGTTTCTTTTTCTGTGTGACTTATTTCAGTTAGAATCATCGTACCTGAATCCACTCATTATGCTGCTACAGGCCTGATGACATAGATTTCATTGCTGAGTGATACTGCATTGTACGTAAGTACCACAAGTTCTTTATCCATTTTTCACTTTCTGTGATATTGAACTTGTACGGTAAACGAGGTTCTTTTAAACGGAGGCGTCCCAAACTTTGAGGTGGCTGTGTCTTTTTGATTTTAAATTCCCTAAGCTATAGGACCATAATTGGAAGTGCCCTAGGTTCTGTTGCTTTGTTTTTTAGATGTTTCAGGAAACACCATACACTTCTCCTGAGTGTCTGTTGGCAATTTACATCCCGCCCATCAGCATAACAAGGCTCCCAGTTCTCCATGGCCTGTTGCCTTTCTGGATTTTACACTTTTTTCAGATGGCCCTTTTGACCGGGGGGAAGTGAGACTTCATTGTAGTGCAGATTTCCTTTGCAAGCTTGCTTGGTTGGCCAAAAAGGGCGTATGCGTTTTTTCCTGAATATATTCAGGAAAAAACGCATACGCCCTTTTTGGCCAAGTGCATCATTGTGGACGTTCTGCCTCTTTTCCTATGCTTTCAATGCAATTCCAGTCTACCTCCTGAAATCGGTTTCCTGCAATTCTGCCCCACTTTCAAGTCCTCTTGGCAGCCTTACTTCAGTCTATTTTTGGACGATAGCTGTCATTTATAACTCTGCAGGTTTGTGAATTGCAGTGCCCCTGAGCTCCTTTCTTCAACTCGCTTTCTTGTGACCTGGCCGCAACACCGCAGGATGGCTTCAGTCCCTAATCTTGTTCCAGCCCGGCATGCTGAGCCTTTGGTTAATTCCTCTTCCTGGTGGGAAATGAGAGTTAAATTTGCCCGTCCAGACACCTCCAGCTAGCCTCTCATTGGTTCTCGCTATTCCTGTTCATCTTCCGCAGAAATTGCAAACTGGGCCAAACAGGAGGTTAAAGGCGCTGACTTTCCAAGTGGGGAGAGTGTTAGTAAAGCGTCTGGAATGTTGCACCCGAGTACCAGGGGAGGAAAACTGAGACATATTTGAACACGTCTCCCATTCACATGGTTGATCATACTTGGGTTCCACATGCATGTTTTAGCTGAAGGAAGAATACCTAAAACCTGGGTAGTTGAAACCCGTGGAATGGGTACCATGCAATATGACTTCAAAGGGTCTTCATTTGCTCACCGAACCTCTCCAATCCTATCACTGCTGCGTTTATGCCCCTGTACACATGCTTGATTCTCTTTCGGAGACATAGCAATCCATAGGTTTTAAGATACTTACTAGTCAGGTACATTCTTAGGCGTTTAATATGCGGTGTTGAGTCCATTTCGTTGAGCAAGGAGTAGCTCTTGTCTATTCCATATTTGGCTTAAGGAACTTTATCTGTGCTCATTTCAATCTCTGGTTTTATGCAGCACCCCAACTCACCTTTCCCCTTAAGCAAGCATAAGTTGGTTTTCTAAATTTGAGACCCTGTTCTGTTCTGTAACTGAGTTCCTGTGTAGCCAAGTTTACATTCCATGTATTACTGATATCTTATGATGTTTCTTTTTCTGTGTGACTTATTTCAGTTAGAATCATCATACCTGAATCCACTCATTGTGCTGCTAAGGGCCTGATGACACAGATTTCATTGCTGAGTGATATTGCTTTGTAAGTAAATACCACAACTTTTTTATCCATTTTTTACTTTCTGCGATGTTGAACTTGTGCTGTAAACGAGGTTCTTGTAAACAGAGCCGTTCGAAACTTTGGGGTGGCTGTGTCTTTTTGATTTTAAATTCCCTAAGCTATAGGACCATAAGTGGAAGTGCCCTAGGCTCTGTTGCTTTGTTTTTTAGATGTTTCAGGAAACACCATACACTTCTCCCGAGTGTTTGTTGGCAATTTACATCCGGCCCTTCAGATTAACAAGGCTCCCAGTTCTCCATGGCCTGTCCTGCCTTTCTGCATTTTACACTTTTTTCAGATGGCCCTTTTGACCGGGGGAAGTGAGACTTCATTGTAGTGCAGATTTCCTTTGCAAGCTTGCTTGGTTGGCCAAAAACGGCGTATGCGTTTTTTCCTGAATATATTCAGGAAAAAACGCATACGCCCTTTTTGGCCAAGTGCATCATTGTGGACCTTCTGCCTCTTTTCCTATGCTTTCAATGCAATTCCAGTCTACCTCCTGAAATCGGTTTCCTGCAATTCTGCCCCGCTTTCAAGTCCTCTTGGCAGCCTTACTTCAGTCTATTTTTGGATGATAGCTGTCATTTATAACTCTGCAGGTTTGTGAATGACAGTGCCCCTGAGCTCCTTTCTTCAACTCGCTTTCTTTTGAGCTGGCCGCAACACCGCAGGATGGCTTCAGGCCCTAATCTTGTTCCGGTACGGCATGCTGAGCCTTTGGTTATTTCCTCTTCCTGGTGGGAAATGAGAGTTAAATTTGCCCGTCCAGACACCTCCAGCTAGCCTCTCATTGGTTCTCGCTATTCCTGTTCATCTTCCGCAGAAATTGCAAACTGGGCCAAACAGGAGGTTAAAGGCGCTGACTCTCCAAGTCGGGAGAGTGTTAGTAAAGCGTCTGGAATGTTGCACCCGAGTACCAGGGGAGGAAAACTGAGACATATTTGAACACGTCTCCCGTTCACATGGTTGATCATACTCTGGGTTCCACATGCATGTTTTAGCTGAAGGAAGAATACCTTAAACCTGGAGAGTTGAGACCCGTGTAATGGGTACCATGCAATATGACTTCAAAGGGTCTTCATTTGCTCACCGAACCTCTCCAATCCTATCACTGCTGTGTTTATACCCCTGTACACACGCTTGATTCTCTTTTGGAGACATAGCAATCCATAGGTTTTAAGATACTTACTAGTCAGGTACATTCTTAGGCGTTTAATATGGGGTGTTGAGTCCATTTCGTTGAGCAAGGAGTAGCTCTTGTCTATTCCATATTTGGCTTAAGGAACTTTATCTGTACTCATTTCAATCTCTGGTTTTATGCAGCACCCCAACTCACCTTTCCCCTTAAGCAAGCATAAGTTGGTTTTCTAAATTTGAGACCCTGTTCTGTTTTGGAATGCAGTTCCTGTGTAGCCAAGTTTACATTCCGTGTATTACTGATATCTTATGATGTTTCTTTTTCTGTGTGACTTATTTCAGTTAGAATCATCGTACCTGAATCCACTCATTATGCTGCTACGGGTCTGATGACATAGATTTCATTGCTGATTGATACTGCATTGTACGTAAGTACCACAAGTTCTTTATCCATTTTTCACTTTCTGTGATATTGAACTTGTACGGTAAACGAGGTTCTTGTAAACGGAGGCGTCCCAAACTTTGGGGTGGCTGTGTCTTTTTGATTTTAATTTCCCTAAGCTATAGGACCATAAGTGGAAGTGCCCTAGGCTCTGTTGCTTTGTTTTTTAGATGTTTCAGGAAACACCATACACTTCTCCTGAGTGTCTGTTGGCAATTTACATCCCGCCCATCAGCATAACAAGGCTCCCAGTTCTCCATGGCCTGTTGCCTTTCTGGATTTTACACTTTTTTCTGATGGCCCTTTTGACCGGGGGGAAGTGAGACTTCATTGTAGTGCAGATTTCCTTTGCAAGCCTGCTTGGTTGGCCAAAAAGGGCGTATGCGTTTTTTCCTGAATATATTCAGGAAAAAACGCATACGCCCTTTTTGGCCAAGTGCATCATTGTGGACGTTCTGCCTCTTTTCCTATGCTTTCAATGCAATTCCAGTCTACCTCCTGAAATCGGTTTCCTGCAATTCTGCCCCGCTTTCAAGTCCTCTTGGCAGCCTTACTTCAGTCTATTTTTGGACGATAGCTCTCATTTATAACTCTGCAGGTTTGTGAATTACAGTGCCCCTGAGCTCCTTTCTTCAACTCGCTTTCTTGTGACCTGGCCGCAACACTGCAGGATGGCTTCAGGCCCTAATCTGGTTCCGGCCCGGCATGCTGAGCCTTTGGTTAATTCCTCTTCCTGGTGGGAAATGAGAGTTAAATTTGCCCGTCCAGACACCTCCAGCTAGCCTCTCATTGGTTCTCGCTATTCCTGTTTATCTTCCACAGAAATTGCAAACCGGGCCAAACAGGAGGTTAAAGGGACTGACTCTCCAAGTCGGGAGAGTGTTAGTAAAGCGTCTGGAATGTTGCACCCGAGTACCAGGGGAGGAAAACTGAGACATATTTGAATACGTCTCCCGTTCACATGGTTGATCATACTCTGGGTTCCACATGCATGTTTTAGCTGAAGGAAGAATACCTTAAACCTGGAGAGTTGAGACCCGTGTAATGGGTACCATGCAATATGACTTCAAAGGGTCTTCATATGCTCACCGAACCTCTCCAATCCTATCACTGCTGCGTTTATGCCCCTGTACACATGCTTGATTCTCTTTCGGAGACATAGCAATCCATAGGTTTTAAGATACTTACTAGTCAGTTACATTCTTAGGCGTTTAATATGGGGTGTTGAGTCCATTTCATTGAGCAAGGAGTAGCTCTTGTCTATTCCATATTTGGCTTAAGGAACTTTATCTGTGCTCATTTCAATCTCTGGTTTTATGCAGCACCCCAACTCACCTTTCCCCTTAAGCAAGCATAAGTTGGTTTTCTAAATTTGAGACCCTGTTCTGTTCTGTAATTCAGTTCCTGTGTAGCCAAGTTTACATTCCGTGTATTACTGATATCTTATGATGTTTCTTTTTCTGTGTGACTTATTTCAGTTAGAATCATCATACCTGAATCCACTCATTGTGCTGCTAAGGGCCTGATGACACAGATTTCATTGCTGAGTGATATTGCTTTGTAAGTAAATACCACAACTTCTTTATCCATTTTTCACTTTCTGCGATGTTGAACTTGTACTGTAAACGAGGTTCTTGTAAACAGAGCAGATCCAAACTTTGGGGTGGCTGTGTCTTTTTGATTTTAATTTCCCTAAGCTATAGGACCATAAGTGGAAGTGCCCTAGGTTCTGTTGCTTTGTTTTTTAGTTGTTTCAGGAAACACCATACACTTCTCCCGAGTGGTTGTTGGCAATTTACATCCCGCCCATCAGCATAACAAGGCTCCCAGTTCTCCATGGCCTATCCTGCCTTTCTGGATTTTACCCTTTTTTCAGATGGCCCTTTTGACCGGGGGGAAGTGAGACTTCATTGTAGTGCAGATTTCCTTTGCAAGCTTGCTTGGTTGGCCAAAAAGGGCGTATGCGTTTTTTCCTGAATATATTCAGGAATAAACGCATACGCCCTTTTTGGCCAAGTGCATCATTGTGGACGTTCTGCCTCTTTTCCTATGCTTTCAATGCAATTCCAGTCTACCTCCTGAAATCGGTTTCCTGCAATTCTGCCCCGCTTTCAAGTCCTCTTGGCAGCCTTACTTCAGTCTATTTTTGGACGATAGCTGTCATTTATAACTCTGCAGGTTTGTGAATTACAGTGCCCCTGAGCTCCTTTCTTCAACTCGCTTTCTTGTGAGCTGGCCGCAACACCGCAGGATGGCTTCAGGCCCTAATCTGGTTCCGGCCCGGCATGCTGAGCCTTTGGTTAATTCCTCTTCCTGGTGGGAAATGAGAGTTAAATTTGCCCGTCCAGACACCTCCAGCTAGCCTCTCATTGGTTCTCGCTATTCCTGTTCATCTTCCGCAGAAATTGCAAACTGGGCCAAACAGGAGGTTAAAGGCGCTGACTCTCCAAGTCGGGAGAGTGTTAGTAAAGCGTCTGGAATGTTGCACCCGAGTACCAGGGTACGAAAACTGAGACATATTTGAACACGTCTCCCGTTCACATGGTTGATCATACTCTGGGTTCCACATGCATGTTTTAGCTGAATGAAGAATACCTTAAACCTGGAGAGCTGAGACCCGTGTAATGGGTACCATGCAATATGACTTCAAAGGGTCTTCATTTGCTCACCGAACCTCTCCAATCCTATCACTGCTGCGTTTACGCCCCTGTACACACGCTTGATTCTCTTTTGGAGACATAGCAATCCATAGGTTTTAAGATACTTACTAGTCAGGTACATTCTTAGGCGTTTAATATGGGGTTTTGAGTCCATTTCGTTGAGCAAGGAGTAGCTCTTGTCTATTCCATATTTGGCTTAAGGAACTTTATCTGTGCTCATTTCAATCTCTGGTTTTATGCAGCACCCCAACTCACCTTTCCCCTTAAGCAAGCATAAGTTGGTTTTCTAAATTTGAGACCCTGTTCTGTTTTGGAATGCAGTTCCTGTGTAGCCAAGTTTACATTCCGTGTATTAGTGATATCTTATGATGTTTCTTTTTCTGTGTGACTTATTTCAGTTAGAATCATCGTACCTGAATCCACTCATTATGCTGCTACGGGCCTGATGACATAGATTTCATTGCTGAGTGATACTGCATTGTACGTAAGTACCACAAGTTCTTTATCCATTTTTCACTTTCTGTGATATTGAACTTGTACGGTAAACGAGGTTCTTGTAAACGGAGGCGTCCCAAACTTTGGGGTGGCTGTGTCCTTCTGATTTTAATTTCCCTAAGCTATAAGACCATAAGTGGAAGTGCCCTAGACTCTGTTGCTTTGTTTTTTAGATGTTTCAGGAAACACCATACACTTCTCCTGAGTGTCTGTTGGCAATTTACATCCCGCCCATCAGCATAACAAGGCTCCCAGTTCTCCATGGCCTGTCCTGCCTTTCTGGATTTCACACTTTTTTCAGATGGCCCTTTTGACTGGGGGGAAGTGAGACTTCATTGTAGTGCAGATTTCCTTTGCAAGTTTGCTTGGTTGGCCAAAAAGGGCGTATGCGTTTTTTCCTGAATATATTCAGGAAAAAACGCATACGCCCTTTTTGGCCAAGTGCATCATTGTGGACGTTCTGCCTCTTTTCCTATGCTTTCAATGCAATTCCAGTCTACCTCCTGAAATCGGTTACCTGCAATTCTGCCCCGCTTTCAAGTCCTCTTGGCAGCCTTACTTCAGTCTATTTTTGGACGATAGCTGTCATTTATAACTCTGCAGGTTTGTGAATTACAGTGCCCCTGAGCTCCTTTCTTCAACTCGCTTTCTTGTGACCTGGCCGCAACACCGCAGGATGTCTTAAGGCCCTAATCTGGTTCTGGCATGGCACGCTGAGCCTTTGGTTAATTCCTCTTCCTGGTGGGAAATGAGAGTTAAATTTGCCCATCCAGACACCTCCAGCTAGTCTCTCATTGGTTCTCGCTATTCCTGTTCATCTTCCACAGAAATTGCAAACTGGGCCAAACAGGAGGTTAAAGGGACTGACTCTCCAAGTCGGGAGAGTGTTAGTAAAGCGTCTGGAATGTTGCACCCGAGTACAAGGGGAGGAAAACTGAGACATATTTGAACACGTCTCCCGTTCACATGGTTGATCATACTTGGGTTCCACATGCATGTTTTAGCTGAAGGAAGAATACCTTAAACCTGGAGAGTTAAGACCCGTGTAATGGGTACCATGCAATATGACTTCAAAGGGTCTACATTTGCTCACCGAACCTCTCCAATCCTATCACTGCTGCGTTTATGCCCCTGTACACATGCTTGATTCTCTTTCGGAGACATAGCAATCCATAGGTTGTAAGATACTTACTAGTCAGGTACATTCTTAGGCGTTTAATATGCGGTGTTGAGTCCATTTCGTGGAGCAAGGAGTAGCTCTTGTCTATTCCATATTTGGCTTAAGGAACTTTATCTGTGCTCATTTCAATCTCTGGTTTTATGCAACACCCCAACTCACCTTTACCCTTAAGCAAGCATAAGTTGGTTTTCTAAATTTGAGACCCTGCTCTGTTCTGTAATTCAGTTCCTGTGTAGCGAAGTTTACATTCCGTGTATTACTGATATCTTATGATGTTTCTTTTTCTGTGTGACTTATTTCAGTTAGAATCATCATACCTGAATCCACTCATTGTGCTGCTAAGGGCCTTGTGACACAGATTTCATTGCTGAGTGATATTGCTTTGTAAGTAAATACCACAACTTCTTTATCCATTTTTCACTTTCTGCGATGTTGAACTTGTACTGTAAACGAGGTTCTTGTAAACAGAGCCGTTCCAAACTTTGGGGTGGCTGTGTCTTTTTGATTTTAATTTCCCTAAGCTATAGGACCATAAGTGGAAGTGCCCTAGGCTCTGTTGCTTTGTTTTTTAGATGTTTCAGGAAACACCATACACTTCTCCCGAGTGGTTGTTGGCAATTTACATCCCGCCCATCAGCATAACAAGGCTCCCAGTTCTCCATGGCCTGTCCTGCCTTTCTGGATTTTACACTTTTTTCAGATGGCCCTTTTGACCGGGGGGAAGTGAGACTTCATTGTAGTGCAGATTTCCTTTGCAAGCTTGCTTGGTTGGCCAAAAAGGGCGTATGCGTTTTTTCCTGAATATATTCAGGAAAAAACGCATACGCCCTTTTTGGCCAAGTGCATCATTGTGGACGTTCTGCCTCTTTTCCTATGCTTTCAATGCAATTCCAGTCTACCTCCTGAAATCGGTTTCCTGCAATTCTGCTCCGCTTTCAAGTCCTCTTGGCAGCCTTACTTCAGTCTATTTTTGGACGATAGCTGTCATTTATAACTCTGCAGGTTTGTGAATTACAGTGCCCCTGAGCTCGTTTCTTCAACTCGCTTTCTTGTGGCCTGGCCGCAACACCGCAGGATGGCTTCAGGCCCTAATCAGGTTCCGGCACGGCACGCTGAGCCTTTGGTTATTTCCTCTTCCTGGTGGGAAATGAGAGTTAAATTTGCCCGTCCAGACACCTCCAACTAGCCTCTCATTGGTTCTCGCTATTCCTGTTCATCTTCCGCAGAAATTGCAAACTGGGCCAAACAGGAGGTTAAAGGCGCTGACTCTCCAAGTGGGGAGAGTGTTAGTAAAGCGTCTGGAATGTTGCACCCGCGTACCAGGGAAAGAAAACTGAGACATATTTGAACACGTCTCCCGTTCACATGGTTGATCATACTCTGGGTTCCACATGCATGTTTTAGCTGAAGGAAGAATACCTAAAATCTGGGTAGTTGAAACCCGTGGAATGGGTACCATGCAATATGACTTCAAAGGGTCTTCATTTGCTCACTGAACCTCTCCAATCCTATCACTGCTGCGTTTATGCCCCTGTTCACATGCTTGATTCTCTTTTGGAGACATAGCAATCCATAGGTTTTAAGATACTTACTAGTCAGGTACATTCTTAGGCGTTTAATATGCGGTGTTGAGTCCATTTCGTTGAGCAAGGAGTAGCTCTTGTCTATTCCATATTTGGCTTAAGGAACTTTATCTGTGCTCATTTCAATCTCTGGTTTTATGCAGCACCCCAACTCACCTTTACCCTTAAGCAAGCATAAGTTGGTTTTCTAAATTTGAGACCCTGTTCTGTTCTGTAATTCAGTTCCTGTGTAGCCAAGTTTACATTCCGTGTATTACTGATATCTTATGATGTTTCTTTTTCTGTGTGACTTATTTCAGTTAGAATCATCATACCTGAATCCACTCATTGTGCTGCTAAGGGCCTGATGACACAGATTTCATTGCTGAGTGATATTGCTTTGTAAGTAAATACCACAACTTCTTTATCCATTTTTCACTTTCTGCGATGTTGAACTTGTACTGTAAACGAGGTTCTTGTAAACAGAGCCGTTCCAAACTTTGGGGTGGCTGTGTCTTTTTGATTTTAATTTCCCTCAGCTATAGGACCATAAGTGGAAGTGCCCTAGGTTCTGTTGCTTTGTTTTTTAGATGTTTCAGGAAACACCATACACTTCTCCCGAGTGGTTGTTGGCAATTTACATCCCGCCCATCAGCATAACAAGGCTCCCAGTTCTCCATGGCCTGATCTGCCTTTCTGGATTTTACACTTTTTTCAGATGGCCCTTTTGACCGGGGGGAAGTGAGACTTCATTGTAGTGCAGATTTCCTTTGCAAGCTTGCTTGGTTGGCCAAAAAGGGCGTATGCGTTTTTTCCTGAATATATTCAGGAAAAAACGCATACGCCCTTTTTGGCCAAGTGCATCATTGTGGACGTTCTGCCTCTTTTCCTATGCTTTCAATGCAATTCCAGTCTACCTCCTGAAATCGGTTTCCTGCAATTCTGCCCCGCTTTCAAGTCCTCTTGGCAGCCTTACTTCAGTCTATTTTTGGACGACAGCTGTCATTTATTACTCTGCAGGTTTGTGAATTACAGTGCCCCTGAGCTCCTTTCTTCAACTCGCTTTCTTTTGAGCTGGCCGCAACACCGCATGATGGCTTCAGACCCTAATCTGGTTCCGGTACGGCACGCTGAGCCTATGGTTATTTCCTCTTCCTGGTGGGAAATGAGAGTTAAATTTGCCCGTCCAGACACCTCCAGCTGACCTCTCATTGGTTCTCGCTATTCCTGTTCATCTTCCGCAGAAATTGCAAACTGGGCCAAACAGGAGGTTAAAGGCGCTGACTCTCCAAGTGGGGAGAGTGTTAGTAAAGCGTCTGGAATGTTGCACCCGAGTACCAGGGGAGGAAAACTGAGACATATTTGAACACATCTCCTGATCACATGGTTGATCATACTCTGGGTTCCACATGCATGTTTTAGCTGAAGGAAGAATACCTAAAATCTTGGTATTTGAAACCCGTGGAATGGGTACCATGCAATATGACTTCAAAGGGTCTTCATTTGCTCACCGATCCTCTCCAATCCTATCACTGCTGCGTTTATGCCCCTGTACACATGCTTGATTCTCTTTCGGAGACATAGCAATCTATAGGTTTTAAGATACTTACTAGTCAGGTACATTCTTAGGCGTTTAATATGCGGTGTTGAGTCCATTTCGTTGAGCAAGGAGTAGCTCTTGTCTATTCCATATTTGGCTTAAGGAACTTTATCTGTGCTCATTTCAATCTCTGGTTTTATGCAGCACCCCAACTCACCTTTCCCCTTAAGCAAGCATAAGTTGGTTTTCTAAATTTGAGACCCTGTTCTGTTCTGTAATTCAGTTCCTGTGTAGCCAAGTTTACATTCCGTGTATTACTGATATCTTATGATGTTTCTTTTTCTGTGTGACTTATTTCAGTTAGAATCATCATACCTGAATCCACTCATTGTGCTGCTAAGGGCCTGATGACACAGATTTCATTGCTGCGTGATATTGCTTTGTAAGTAAATACCACAAATTCTTTATCCATTTTTCACTTTCTGCGATGTTGAACTTGTACTGTAAACGAGGTTCTTGTAAACAGAGCCGTTCCAAACTTTGGGGTGGCTGTGTCTTTTTGATTTTAATTTCCCTAAGCTATAGGACCATAAGTGGAAGTGCCCTAGGTTCTGTTGCTTTGTTTTTTAGATGTTTCAGGAAACACCATACACTTCTCCCGAGTGGTTGTTGGCAATTTACATCCCGCCCATCAGCATAACAAGGCTCCCAGTTCTCTATGGCCTGTCCTGCCTTTCTGGATTTTACACTTTTTTCAGATGGCCCTTTTGACCGGGGGGAAGTGAGACTTCATTGTAGTGCAGATTTCCTTTGCAAGCTTGCTTGGTTGGCCAAAAAGGGCGTATGCGTTTTTTCCTGAATATATTCAGGAAGAAACGCATACGCCCTTTTTGGCCAAGTGCATCATTGTGGACGTTCTGCCTCTTTTCCTATGCTTTCAATGCAATTCCAGTCTACCTCCTGAAATCGGTTTCCTGCAATTCTGCCCTGCTTTCAAGTCCTCTTGGCAGCCTTACTTCAGTCTATTTTTGGACGATAGCTGTCATTTATAACTCTGCAGGTTTGTGAATTACAGTGCCCCTGAGCTCCTTTCTTCAACTCGCTTTCTTGTGAGCTGGCCGCAACACCGCAGGATGGCTTCAGGCCCTAATCTGGTTCTGGCACGGCACACTGAGCCTCTGGTTATTTCCTCTTCCTGGTGGGAAATGAGAGTTAAATTTGCCCGTCCAGATACCTCCAGCTAGCCTCTCATTGGTTCTCGCTATTCCTGTTCATCTTCCGCAGAAATTGCAAACTGGGCCAAACAGGAGGTTAAAGGGACTGACTCTCCAAGTCGGGAGAGTGTTAGTAAAGCGTCTGGAATGTTGCACCCGAGTACCAGGGGAGGAAAACTGAGACATATTTGAACACGTCTCCCGTTCACATGGTTGATCATACTCTGGGTTCCACATGCATGTTTTAGCTGAATGAAGAATACCTTAAACCTGGAGAGCTGAGACCCGTGTAATGGGTACCATGCAATATGACTTCAAAGGGTCTTCATTTGCTCACCGAACCTCTCCAATCCTATCACTGCTGCGTTTACGCCCCTGTACACACGCTTGATTCTCTTTTGGAGACATAGCAATCCATAGGTTTTAAGATACTTACTAGTCAGGTACATTCTTAGGCGTTTAATATGGGGTTTTGAGTCCATTTCGTTGAGCAAGGAGTAGCTCTTGTCTATTCCATATTTGGCTTAAGGAACTTTATCTGTGCTCATTTCAATCTCTGGTTTTATGCAGCACCCCAACTCACCTTTCCCCTTACGCAAGCATAAGTTGGTTTTCTAAATTTGAGACCCTGTTCTGTTTTGGAATGCAGTTCCTGTGTAGCCAAGTTTACATTCCGTGTATTAGTGATATCTTATGATGTTTCTTTTTCTGTGTGACTTATTTCAGTTAGAATCATCGTACCTGAATCCACTCATTATGCTGCTACGGGCCTGATGACATAGATTTCATTGCTGAGTGATACTGCATTGTACGTAAGTACCACAAGTTCTTTATCCATTTTTCACTTTCTGTGATATTGGACTTGTACGGTAAACGAGGTTCTTGTAAACGGAGGCGTCCCAAACTTTGGGGTGGCTGTGTCCTTCTGATTTTAATTTCCCTAAGCTATAAGACCATAAGTGGAAGTGCCCTAGGCTCTGTTGCTTTGTTTTTTAGATGTTTCAGGAAACACCATACACTTCTCCTGAGTGTCTGTTGGCAATTTACATCCCGCCCATCAGCATAACAAGGCTCCCAGTTCTCCATGGCCTGTCCTGCCTTTCTGGATTTTACACTTTTTTCAGATGGCCCTTTTGACTGGGGGGAAGTGAGACTTCATTGTAGTGCAGATTTCCTTTGCAAGTTTGCTTGGTTGGCCAAAAAGGGCGTATGCGTTTTTTCCTGAATATATTCAGGAAAAAACGCATACGCCCTTTTTGGCCAAGTGCATCATTGTGGACGTTCTGCCTCTTTTCCTATGCTTTCAATGCAATTCCAGTCTACCTCCTGAAATCGGTTACCTGCAATTCTGCCCCGCTTTCAAGTCCTCTTGGCAGCCTTACTTCAGTCTATTTTTGGACGATAGCTGTCATTTATAACTCTGCAGGTTTGTGAATTACAGTGCCCCTGAGCTCGTTTCTTCAACTCGCTTTCTTGTGGCCTGGCCGCAACACCGCAGGATGGCTTCAGGCCCTAATCAGGTTCCGGCACGGCACGCTGAGCCTTTGGTTATTTCCTCTTCCTGGTGGGAAATGAGAGTTAAATTTGCCCGTCCAGACACCTCCAACTAGCCTCTCATTGGTTCTCGCTATTCCTGTTCATCTTCCGCAGAAATTGCAAACTGGGCCAAACAGGAGGTTAAAGGCGCTGACTCTCCAAGTGGGGAGAGTGTTAGTAAAGCGTCTGGAATGTTGCACCCACGTACCAGGGAAAGAAACCTGAGACATATTTGAACACGTCTCCCGTTCACATGGTTGATCATACTTGGGTTCCACATGCATGTTTTAGCTGAAGGAAGAATACCTAAAATCTGGGTAGTTGAAACCCGTGGAATGGGTACCATGCAATATGACTTCAAAGGGTCTTCATTTGCTCACTGAACCTCTCCAATCCTATCACTGCTGCGTTTATGCCCCTGTACACATGCTTGATTCTCTTTTGGAGACATAGCAATCCATAGGTTTTAAGATACTTACTAGTCAGGTACATTCTTAGGCATTTAATATGCGGTGTTGAGTCCATTTCGTTGAGCAAGGAGTAGCTCTTGTCTATTCCATATTTGGCTTAAGGAACTTTATCTGTGCTCATTTCAATCTCTGGTTTTATGCAGCACCCCAACTCACCTTTACCCTTAAGCAAGCATAAGTTGGTTTTCTAAATTTGAGACCCTGTTCTGTTCTGTAATTCAGTTCCTGTGTAGCCAAGTTTACATTCCGTGTATTACTGATATCTTATGATGTTTCTTTTTCTGTGTGACTTATTTCAGTTAGAATCATCATACCTGAATCCACTCATTGTGCTGCTAAGGGTCTGATGACACAGATTTCATTGCTGAGTGATATTGCTTTGTAAGTAAATACCACAACTTCTTTATCCATTTTTCACTTTCTGCGATGTTGAACTTGTACTGTAAACGAGGTTCTTGTAAACAGAGCCGTTCCAAACTTTGGGGTGGCTGTGTCTTTTTGATTTTAATTTCCCTAAGCTATAGGACCATAAGTGGAAGTGCCCTAGGTTCTGTTGCTTTGTTTTTTAGATGTTTCAGGAAACACCATACACTTCTCCCGAGTGGTTGTTGGCAATTTACATCCCGCCCATCAGCATAACAAGGCTCCCAGTTCTCCATGGCCTGTCCTGCCTTTCTGGATTTTACACTTTTTTCAGATGGCCCTTTTGACCGGGGGGAAGTGAGACTTCATTGTAGTGCAGATTTCCTTTGCAAGCTTGCTTGGTTGGCCAAAAAGGGCGTATGCGTTTTTTCCTGAATATATTCAGGAAAAAACGCATACGCCCTTTTTGGCCAAGTGCATCATTGTGGACGTTCTGCCTCTTTTCCTATGCTTTCAATGCAATTCCAGTCTACCTCCTGAAATCGGTTTCCTGCAATTCTGCCCCGCTTTCAAGTCCTCTTGGCAGCCTTACTTCAGTCTATTTTTGGACGACAGCTGTCATTTATTACTCTGCAGGTTTGTGAATTACAGTGCCCCTGAGCTCCTTTCTTCAACTCGCTTTCTTTTGAGCTGGCCGCAACACCGCATGATGGCTTCAGGCCCTAATCTGGTTCCGGTACGGCACGCTGAGCCTATGGTTATTTCCTCTTCCTGGTGGGAAATGAGAGTTAAATTTGCCCGTCCAGACACCTCCAGCTGGCCTCTCATTGGTTCTCGCTATTCCTGTTCATCTTCCGCAGAAATTGCAAACTGGGCCAAACAGGAGGTTAAAGGCGCTGACTCTCCAAGTGGGGAGAGTGTTAGTAAAGCGTCTGGAATGTTGCACCCGAGTACCAGGGGAGGAAAACTGAGACATATTTGAACACATCTCCTGATCACATGGTTGATCATACTCTGGGTTCCACATGCATGTTTTAGCTGAAGGAAGAATACCTAAAATCTTGGTATTTGAAACCCGTGGAATGGGTACCATGCAATATGACTTCAAAGGGTCTTCATTTGCTCACCGATCCTCTCCAATCCTATCACTGCTGCGTTTATGCCCCTGTACACATGCTTGATTCTCTTTCGGAGACATAGCAATCTATAGGTTTTAAGATACTTACTAGTCAGGTACATTCTTAGGCGTTTAATATGCGGTGTTGAGTCCATTTCGTTGAGCAAGGAGTAGCTCTTGTCTATTCCATATTTGGCTTAAGGAACTTTATCTGTGCTCATTTCAATCTCTGGTTTTATGCAGCACCCCAACTCACCTTTCCCCTTAAGCAAGCATAAGTTGGTTTTCTGAATTTGAGACCCTGTTCTGTTCTGTAATTCAGTTCCTGTGTAGCCAAGTTTACATTCCGTGTATTACTGATATCTTATGATGTTTCTTTTTCTGTGTGACTTATTTCAGTTAGAATCATCATACCTGAATCCACTCATTGTGCTGCTAAGGGCCTGATGACACAGATTTCATTGCTGCGTGATATTGCTTTGTAAGTAAATACCACAAATTCTTTATCCATTTTTCACTTTCTGCGATGTTGAACTTGTACTGTAAACGAGGTTCTTGTAAACAGAGCCGTTCCAAACTTTGGGGTGGCTGTGTCTTTTTTATTTTAATTTCCCTAAGCTATAGGACCATAAGTGGAAGTGCCCTAGGTTCTGTTGCTTTGTTTTTTAGATGTTTCAGGAAACACCATACACTTCTCCCGAGTGGTTGTTGGCAATTTACATCCCGCCCATCAGCATAACAAGGCTCCCAGTTCTCTATGGCCTGTCCTGCCTTTCTGGATTTTACACTTTTTTCAGATGGCCCTTTTGACCGGGGGGAAGTGAGACTTCATTGTAGTGCAGATTTCCTTTGCAAGCTTGCTTGGTTGGCCAAAAAGGGCGTATGCGTTTTTTCCTGAATATATTCAGGAAAAAACGCATACGCCCTTTTTGGCCAAGTGCATCATTGTGGACGTTCTGCCTCTTTTCCTATGCTTTCAATGCAATTCCAGTCTACCTCCTGAAATCGGTTTCCTGCAATTCTGCCCTGCTTTCAAGTCCTCTTGGCAGCCTTACTTCAGTCTATTTTTGGACGATAGCTGTCATTTATAACTCTGCAGGTTTGTGAATTACAGTGCCCCTGAGCTCCTTTCTTCAACTCGCTTTCTTGTGAGCTGGCCGCAACACCGCAGGATGGCTTCAGGCCCTAATCTGGTTCTGGCACGGCTCACTGAGCCTCTGGTTATTTCCTCTTCCTGGTGGGAAATGAGAGTTAAATTTGCCCGTCCAGACACCTCCAGCTAGCCTCTCATTGGTTCTCGCTATTCCTGTTCATCTTCCGCAGAAATTGCAAACTGGGCCAAACAGGAGGTTAAAGGCGCTGACTCTCCAAGTGGGGAGAGTGTTAGTAAAGCGTCTGGAATGTTGCACCCGAGTACCAGGGGAGGAAAACTGAGACATATTTGAACACGTCTCCCGTTCACATGGTTGATCATACTTGGGTTCCACATGCATGTTTTAGCTGAAGGAAGAATACCTAAAACCTGCGTAGTTGAAACCCGTGGAATGGGTGCCATGCAATATGACTTCAAAGGGTCTTCATTTGCTCACCGAACCTCTCCAACCCTATCACTGCTGCGTTTATGCCCCTGTACACACGCTTGATTCTCTTTTGGAGACATAGCAATCCATAGGTTTTAAGATACTTACTAGTCAGGTACATTCTTAGGCGTTTAATATGGGGTGTTGAGTCCATTTCATTGAGCAAGGAGTAGCTCTTGTCTATTCCATATTTGGCTTAAGGAACTTTATCTGTGCTCATTTCAATCTCTGGTTTTATGCAGCACCCCAACTCACCTTTCCCCTTAAGCAAGCATAAGTTGGTTTTCTAAATTTGAGACCCTGTTCTCTTCTGTAATTCAGTTCCTGTGTAGCCAAGTTTACATTCCGTGTATTACTGATATCTTATGATGTTTCTTTTTCTGTGTGACTTATTTCAGTTAGAATCATCATACCTGAATCCACTCATTGTGCTGCTAAGGGCCTGATGACATAGATTTCATTGCTGAGTGATATTGCTTTGTAAGTGAATACCACAACTTCTTTATCCATTTTTCACTTTCTGCGATGTTGAACTTGTACTGTAAACGAGGTTCTTGTAAACAGAGCCGTTCCAAACTTTGGGGTGGCTGTGTCTTTTTCATTTTAATTTCCCTAAGCTATAGGACCATAAGTGGAATTGCCCTAGGTTCTGTTGCTTTGTTTTTTAGATGTTTCAGGAAACACCATACACTTCTCCCAAGTGGTTGTTGGCAATTTACATCCCGCCCATCAGCATAACAAGGCTCCCAGTTCTCCATGGCCTGTCCTGCCTTTCTGGATTTTACACTTTTTTCAGATGGCCCTTTTGACCGGGGGGAAGTGAGACTTCATTGTAGTGCAGATTTCCTTTGCAAGCTTGCTTGGTTGGCCAAAAAGGGCGATTGCGTTTTTTCCTGAATATATTCAGGAAAAAACGCATACGCCCTTTTTGGCCAAGTGCATCATTGTGGACCTTAGGCCTCTTTTCCTAAGCTTTCAATGCAATTCCAGTCTACCTCCTGAAATCGGTTTCCTGCAATTCTGCCCTGCTTTCAAGTCCTCTTGGCAGCCTTACTTCAGTCTATTTTTGGACGATAGCTGTCATTTATAACTCTGCAGGTTTGTGAATGACAGTGCCCCTGAGCTCCTTTCTTCAACTCGCTTTCTTTTGAGCTGGCCGCAACACCGCAGGATGGCTTCAGGCCATAATCTGGTTCCGGCACGGCACCCTGAGCCTTTGGTTAATTCCTCTTCCTGGTGGGAAATGAGAGTTAAATTTGCCCATCCAGACACCTCCAGCTAGTCTCTCATTGGTTCGCGCTATTCCTGTTCATCTTCCGCAGAAATTGCAAACTGAGCCAAACAGGAGGTTAAAGGGACTGACTCTCCAAGTCGGGAGAGTGTTAGTAAAGCATCTGGAATATTGCACCCGAGTACCAGGGTACGAAAACTGAGACATATTTGAACACGTCTCCCGATCACATGGTTGATCATACTCTAGGTTCCACATGCATGTTTTAGCTGAAGGAAGAATACCTTAAACCTGGGTAGTTGAAACCCGTGTAATGGGTACCATGCAATATGACTTCAAAGGGTCTTCATTTGCTCACCGAACCACTCCAATCCTATCACTGCTGCGTTTATGCCCCTGTACACACGCTTGATTCTCTTTTGGAGACATAGCAATCCATAGGTTTTAAGATACTTACTAGTCAGGTACATTCTTAGGCGTTTAATATGCGGTGTTGAGTCCATTTCGTTGAGCAAGGAGTAGCTCTTGTCTATTACATATTTGGCTTAAGGAACTTTATCTGTGCTCATTTCAATCTCTGGTTTTATGCAGCACCCCAACTCACCTTTCCCCTTAAGCAAGCATAAGTTGGTTTTCTAAATTTGAGACCCTGTTCTGCTTTGGAATGCAGTTCCTGTGTAGCCAAGTTTACATTCCGTGTATTAGTGATATCTTATGATGTTTCTTTTTCTGTGTGACTTATTTCAGTTACAATCATCGTACCTGAATCCACTCATGATGCTGCTATGGGCCTGATGACATAGATTTCATTGCTGAGTGATACTGCATTGTACGTAAGTACCACAAGTTCTTTGTCCATTTTTCACTTTCTGTGATATTGAACTTGTACGGTAAACGAGGTTCTTGTAAACAGAGGCGTCCCAAACTTTGGGGTGGCTGTGTCTTTTTGATTTTAATTTCCCTAAGCTATAGGACCATAAGTGGAAGTGCCCTAGGCTCTGTTGTTTTGTTTTTTAGATGTTTCTGGAAACACCATACACTTCTCCCGAGTGTCTGTTGGCAATTTACATCCCGCCCATCAGCATAACAAGGCTCCCAGTTCTCCATGGCCTGTCCTGCCTTTCTGGATTTTACACTTTTTTCAGATGGCCCTTTTGACCGGGGGGAAGTGAGACTTCATTGTAGTGCAGATTTCCTTTGCAAGTTTGCTTGGTTGGCCAAAAAGGGCGTATGCGTTTTTTCCTGAATATATTCAGGAAAAAACGCATACGCCCTTTTTGGCCAAGTGCATCATTGTGGACGTTCTGCCTCTTTTCCTATGCTTTCAATGCAATTCCAGTCTACCTCCTGAAATCGGTTTCCTGCAATTCTGCCCCGCTTTCAAGTCCTCTTGGCAGCCTTACTTCAGTCTATTTTTGGACGATAGCTGTCATTTATAACTCTGCAGGTTTGTGAATTACAGTGCCCCTGAGCTCCTTTCTTCAACTCGCTTTCTTGTGACCTGGCTGCAACACCGCAGGATGGCTTCAGGCCCTAATCTGGTTCCGGCACGGCACGCTGAGCCTTTGGTTATTTCCTCTTCCTGGTGGGAAATGAGAGTTAAATTTGCCCGTCCAGACACCTCCAGCTAGTCTCTCATTGGTTCTCGCTATTCCTGTTCATCTTCCGCAGAAATTGCAAACTGGGCCAAACAGGAGGTTAAAGGCGCTGACTCTCCAAGTGGGGAGAGTGTTAGTAAAGCGTCTGGAATGTTGCACCCGAGTACCAGGGGAGGAAAACTGAGACATATTTGAACACGTCTCCCGTTCACATGGTTGATCATACTTGGGTTCCACATGCATGTTTTAGCTGAAGGAAGAATACCTTAAACCTGGAGAGTTAAGACCCGTGTAATGGGTACCATGCAATATGACTTCAAAGGGTCTTCATTTGCTCACCAAACCTCTCCAATCCTATCACTGCTTCGTTTATGCCCCTGTACACATGCTTGATTCTCTTTCGGAGACATAGCAATCCATAGGTTTTAAGATACTTACTAGTCAGGTACATTCTTAGGCGTTTAATATGCGGTGTTGAGTCCATTTCGTTGAGCAAGGAGTAGCTCTTGTCTATTCCATATTTGGCTTAAGGAACTTTATCTGTGCTCATTTCAATCTCTGGTTTTATGCAGCACCCCAACTCACCTTTACCCTTAAGCAAGCATAAGTTGGTTTTCTAAATTTGAGACCCTGTTCTGTTCTGTAATTCAGTTCCTGTGTAGCCAAGTTTCCATTCCGTGTATTACTGATATCTTATGATGTTTCTTTTTCTGTGTGACTTATTTCAGTTAGAATCATCATACCTGAATCCACTCATTGTGCTGCTAAGGGCCTGATGACATAGATTTCATTGCTGAGTGATATTGCTTTGTAAGTGAATACCACAACTTCTTTATCCATTTTTCACTTTCTGTGATATTGAACTTGTACTGTAAACAAGGTTCTTGTAAACAGAGCCGTTCCAAACTTTGTGGTGGCTGTGTCTTTTTGATTTTAATTTCCCTAAGCTATAGGACCATAAGTGGAAGTGCCCTAGGCTCTGTTGCTTTGTTTTTTAGATGTTTCAGGAAACACCATACACTTCTCCGGAGTGGTTGTTGGCAATTTACATCCCGCCCATCAGCATAACAAGGCTCCCAGTTCTCCATGGCCTGTCCTGCCTTTCTGGATTTTACACTTTTTTCAGATGGCCCTTTTGACCGGGGGGAAGTGAGACTTCATTGTAGTGCAGATTTCCTTTGCAAGCTTGCTTGGTTGGCCAAAAAGGGCGTATGCGTTTTTTCCTGAATATATTCAGGAAAAAACGCATACGCCCTTTTTGGCCAAGTGCATCATTGTGGACGTTCTGCCTCTTTTCCTATGCTTTCAATGCAATTCCAGTCTACCTCCTGAAATCGGTTTCCTGCAATTCTGCCCCGCTTTCAAGTCCTCTTGGCAGCCTTACTTCAGTCTATTTTTGGACGATAGCTGTCATTTATAACTCTGCAGGTTTGTGAATTACAGTGCCCCTGAGCTCCTTTCTTCAACTCGCTTTCTTGTGACCTGGCCGCAACACCGCAGGATGGCTTCAGGCCCTAATCTGGTTCCGGCCCGGCATGCTGAGCCTTTGGTTAATTCCTCTTCCTGGTGGGAAATGAGAGTTAAATTTGCCCGTCCAGACACCTCCAGCTAGCCTCTCATTGGTTCTCGCTATTCCTGTTCATCTTCCACAGAAATTGCAAACTGGGCCAAACAGGAGGTTAAAGGGACTGCCTCTCCAAGTGGGGAGAGTGTTAGTAAAGCGTCTGGAATGTTGCACCCGAGTACCAGGGTACGAAAACTGAGACATATTTGAACACGTCTCCCGATCACATGGTTGATCATACTCTGGGTATGTTTTAGCTGAAGGAAGAATACCTGCATGTTTTAGCTGAAGGAAGAATACCTAAAACCTGGGTAGTTGAAACCCGTGGAATGGGTACCATGCAATATGACTTCAAAGGGTCTTCATTTGCTCACCGAACATCTCCAATCCTATCACTGCTGCGTTTATGCCCCTGTACACATGCTTGATTCTCTTTCGGAGACATAGCAATCCATAGGTTTTAAGATACTTACTAGTCAGGTACATTCTTAGGCGTTTAATATGCGGTGTTGAGTCCATTTCGTTGAGCAAGGAGTAGCTCTTGTCTATTCCATATTTCGCTTAAGGAACTTTATCTGTGCTCATTTCAATCTCTGGTTTTATGCAGCACCCCAACTCACCTTTCCCCTTATCAAGCATAAGTTGATTTTCTAAATTTGAGAACCTGTTCTGTTCTGTAATTCACTTCCTGTGTAGCCAAGTTTACATTCCGTGTATTACTGATATCTTATGATGTTTCTTTTTCTGTGTGACTTATTTCAGTTAGAATCATCGTACCTGAATCCACTCATGATGCTGCTACGGGCCTGATGAAATAGATTTCATTGCTGAGTGATACTGCATTGTACGTAAGTACCACAAGTTCTTTATCCATTTTTCACTTTCTGTGATATTGAACTTGTACGGTAAACGAGGTTCTTGTAAACAGAGGCGTCCCAAACTTTGGGGTGGCTGTGTCTTTTTGATTTTAATTTCCCTAAGCTATAGGACCATAAGTGGAAGTGCCCTAGGCTCTGTTGTTTTGTTTTTTAGATGTTTCAGGAAACACCATACACTTCTCCCGAGTGTCTGTTGGCAATTTACATCCCGCCCATCAGCATAACAAGGCTCCCAGTTCTCCATGGCCTGTCCTGCCTTTCTGGATTTTACACTTTTTTCAGATGGCCCTTTTGACCGGGGGGAAGTGAGACTTCATTGTAGTGCAGATTTCCTTTGCAAGTTTGCTTGGTTGGCCAAAAAGGGCGTATGCGTTTTTTCCTGAATATATTCAGGAAAAAACGCATACGCCCTTTTTGGCCAAGTGCATCATTGTGGACCTTCTGCCTCTTTTCCTATGCTTTCAATGCAATTCCAGTCTACCTCCTGAAATCGGTTTCCTGCAATTCTGCCCCGCTTTCAAGTCCTCTTGGCAGCCTTACTTCAGTCTATTTTTGGACGATAGCTGTCATTTATAACTATGCAGGTTTGTGAATTACAGTGCCCCTGAGCTCCTTTCTTCAACTCGCTTTCTTGTGACCTGCCTGCAACACCGCAGGATGGCTTCAGGCCCTAATCTGGTTCCGGCACGGCACGCTGAGCCTTTGGTTATTTCCTCTTCCTGGTGGGAAATGAGAGTTAAATTTGCCCGTCCAGACACCTCCAGCTAGTCTCTCATTGGTTCTCGCTATTCCTGTTCATCTTCCGCAGAAATTGCAAACTGGGCCAAACAGGAGGTTAAAGGCGCTGACTCTCCAAGTGGGGAGAGTGTTAGTAAAGCATCTGGAATGTTGCACCCGAGTACCAGGGGAGGAAAACTGAGACATATTTGAACACGTCTCCCGTTCACATGGTTGATCATACTTGGGTTCCACATGCATGTTTTAGCTGAAGGAAGAATACCTTAAACGTGGAGAGTTAAGACCCGTGTAATGGGTACCATGCAATATGACTTCAAAGGGTCTTCATTTGCTCACCGAACCTCTCCAATCCTATCACTGCTTCGTTTATGCCCCTGTACACATGCTTGATTCTCTTTCGGAGACATAGCAATCCATAGGTTTTAAGATACTTACTAGTCAGGTACATTCTTAGGCGTTTAATATGCGGTGTTGAGTCCATTTCGTTGAGCAAGGAGTAGCTCTTGTCTATTCCATATTTGGCTTAAGGAACTTTATCTGTGCTCATTTCAATCTCTGGTTTTATGCAGCACCCCAACTCACCTTTACCCTTAAGCAAGCATAAGTTGGTTTTCTAAATTTGAGACCCTGTTCTGTTCTGTAATTCAGTTCCTGTGTAGCCAAGTTTCCATTCCGTGTATTACTGATATCTTATGATGTTTCTTTTTCTGTGTGACTTATTTCAGTTAGAATCATCATACCTGAATCCACTCATTGTGCTGCTAAGGGCCTGATGACATAGATTTCATTGCTGAGTGATATTGCTTTGTAAGTGAATACCACAACTTCTTTATCCATTTTTCACTTTCTGTGATATTGAACATGTACTGTAAACAAGGTTCTCGTAAACAGAGCCGTTCCAAACATTGGGGTGGCTGTGTCTTTTTGATTTTAATTTCCCTAAGCTATAGGACCATAAGTGGAAGTGCCCTAGGCTCTGTTGTTTTGTTTTTTAGATGTTTCAGGAAACACCATACACTTCTCCGGAGTGGTTGTTGGCAATTTACATCCCGCCCATCAGCATAACAAGGCTCCCAGTTCTCCATGGCCTGTCCTGCCTTTCTGGATTTTACACTTTTTTCAGATGGCCCTTTTGACCGGGGGGAAGTGAGACTTCATTGTAGTGCAGATTTCCTTTGCAAGCTTGCTTGGTTGGCCAAAAAGGGCGTATGCGTTTTTTCCTGAATATATTCAGGAAAAAACGCATACGCCCTTTTTGGCCAAGTGCATCATTGTGGACGTTCTGCCTCTTTTCCTATGTTTTCAATGCAATTCCAGTCTACCTCCTGAAATCGGTTTCCTGCAATTCTGCCCCGCTTTGAAGTCCTCTTGGCAGCCTTACTTCAGTCTATTTTTGGACGATAGCTGTCATTTATAACTCTGCAGGTTTGTGAATTACAGTGCCCCTGAGCTCCTTTCTTCAACTCGCTTTCTTGTGACCTGGCCGCAACACCGCAGGATGGCTTCAGGCCCTAATCTGGTTCTGGCCCGGCATGCTGAGCCTTTGGTTAATTCCTCTTCCTGGTGGGAAATGAGAGTTAAATTTGCCCGTCCAGACACCTCCAGCTAGCCTCTCATTGGTTCTCGCTATTCCTGTTCATCTTCCACAGAAATTGCAAACTGGGCCAAACAGGAGGTTAAAGGGACTGACTCTCCAAGTGGGGAGAGTGTTAGTAAAGCGTCTGGAATGTTGCACCCGAGTACCAGGGTACGAAAACTGAGACATATTTGAACACGTCTCCCGATCACATGGTTGATCATACTGTAGGTTCCACATGCATGTTTTAGCTGAAGGAAGAATACCTTAAACCTGGGTAGTTGAAACCCGTGGAATGGGTACCATGCAATATGACTTCAAAGGGTCTTCATTTGCTCACGAACCTCTCCAATCCTATCACTGCTGCGTTTATGCCCCTGTACACATGCTTGATTCTCTTTCGGAGACATAGCAATCCATAGGTTTTAAGATACTTACTAGTCAGGTACATTCTTAGGCGTTTAATATGCGGTGTTGAGTCCATTTCGTTGAGCAAGGAGTAGCTCTTGTCTATTCCATATTTGGCTTAAGGAACTTTATCTGTGCTCATTTCAATCTCTGGTTTTATGCAGCACCCCAACTCACCTTTCCCCTTAAGCAAGCATAAGTTGGTTTTCTAAATTTGAGACCCTGTTCTGTTCTGTAATTCAGTTCCTGTGTAGCCAAGTTTACATTCCGTGTATTAGTGATATCTTATGATGTTTCTTTTTCTGTGTGACTTATTTCAGTTAGAATCATCGTACCTGAATCCACTCATTATGCTGCTACGGGCCTGATGACATAGATTTCATTGCTGAGTGATACTGCATTGTACGTAAGTACCACAAGTTCTTTATCCATTTTTCACTTTCTGTGATATTGAACTTGTACGGTAAACGAGGTTCTTGTAAACGGAGGCGTCCCAAACTTTGGGGTGGCTGTGTCTTTTTGATTTTAATTTCCCTAAGCTATAGGACCATAAGTGGAAGTGCCCTAGGCTCTGTTGCTTTGTTTTTTAGATGTTTCAGGAAACACCATACACTTCTCCCGAGTGTCTGTTGGCAATTTACATCCCGCCCATCAGCATAACAAGGCTCCCAGTTCTCCATGGCCTGTCCTGCCTTTCTGGATTTTACACTTTTTTCAGATGGCCCTTTTGACCGGGGGGAAGTGAGACTTCATTGTAGTGCAGATTTCCTTTGCAAGCTTGCTTGGTTGGCCAAAAAGGGCGTATGCGTTTTTTCCTGAATATATTCAGGAAAAAACGCATACGCCCTTTTTGGCCAAGTGCATCATTGTGGACGTTCTGCCTCTTTTCCTATGCTTTCAATGCAATTCCAGTCTACCTCCTGAAATCGGTTTCCTGCAATTCTGTCCCGCTTTCAAGTCCTCTTGGCAGCCTTACTTCAGTCTATTTTTGGACGATAGCTGTCATTTATAACTCTGCAGGTTTGTGAATTACAGTGCCCCTGAGCTCCTTTCTTCAACTCGCTTTCTTGTGACCTGGCCACAACACCGCAGGATGGCTTCAGGCCCTAATCTGGTTCCGGCACGGCACGCTGAGCCTCTGGTTATTTCCTCTTCCTGGTGGGAAATGAGAGTTAAATTTGCCCGTCCAGACACCTCCAGCTATTCTCTCATTGGTTCTCGCTATTCCTGTTCATCTTCCGCAGAAATTGCAAACTGGGCCAAACAGGAGGTTAAAGGCACTGACTCTCCAAGTGGGGAGAGTGTTAGTAAAGCGTCTGGAATGTTGCACCCGAGTACCAGGGGAGGAAAACTGAGACATATTTGAGCACGTCTCCCGTTCACATTGTTGATCATACTTGGGTTCCACATGCATGTTTTAGCTGAAGGAAGAATACCTTAAACCTGGAGAGTTAAGACCCGTGTAATGGGTACCATGCAATATGACTTCAAAGGGTCTTCATTTGCTCACCGAACCTCTCCAATCCTATCACTGCTGCGTTTATGCCCCTGTACACATGCTTGATTCTCTTTCGGAGACATAGCAATCCATAGGTTTTAAGATACTTACTAGTCAGGTACATTCTTAGGCGTTTAATATGCGTTGTTGAGTCCATTTCGTTGAGCAAGGAGTAGCTCTTGTCTATTCCATATTTGACTTAAGGAACTTTATCTGTGCTCATTTCAATCTCTGGTTTTATGCAGCACCCCAACTCACCTTTACCCTTAAGCAAGCATAAGTTGGTTTTCTAAATTTGAGACCCTGTTCTGTTCTGTAATTCACTTCCTGTGTAGCCAAGTTTACATTCCGTGTATTACTGATATCTTATGATGTTTCTTTTTCTGTGTGACTTACTTCAGTTAGAATCATCATACCTGAATCCACTCATTGTGCTGCTAAGGGCCTGATGACACAGATTTCATTGCTGAGTGATATTGCTTTGTAAGTAAATACCACAACTTCTTTATCCATTTTTCACTTTCTGCGATGTTGAACTTGTACTGTAAACGAGGTTCTTGTAAACAGAGCCGTTCCAAACTTTGGGGTGGCTGTGTCTTTTTGATTTTAATTTCCCTAAGCTATAGGACCATAAGTGGAAGTGCCCTAGGTTCTGTTGCTTTGTTTTTTAGATGTTTCAGGAAACACCATACACTTCTCCCGAGTGGTTGTTGGCAATTTACATCCCGCCCATCAGCATAACAAGGCTCCCAGTTCTCCATGGCCTGTCCTGCCTTTCTGGATTTTACACTTTTTTCAGATGGCCCTTTTGACCGGCGGGAAGTGAGACTTCATTGCAGTGCAGATTTCCTTTGCAAGCTTGCTTGGTTGGCCAAAAAGGGCGTATGCGTTTTTTCCTGAATATATTCAGGAAAAAACGCATACGCCCTTTTTGGCCAAGTGCATCATTGTGGACGTTCTGCCTCTTTTCCTATGCTTTCAATGCAATTCCAGTCTACATCCTGAAATCGGTTTCCTGCAATTCTGCCCCGCTTTCAAGTCCTCTTGGCAGCCTTACTTCAGTCTATTTTTGGACGATAGCTGTCATTTATAACTCTGCAGGTTTGTTAATTTCAGTGCCCCTGAGCTCCTTTCTTCAACTCGCTTTCTTTTGAGCTGGCCGCAACACCGCAGGATGGCTTCAGGCCCTAATCTGGTTCCGGTACGGCACGCTGAGCCTTTGGTTAATTCCTCTTCCTGGTGGGAAATGAGAGTTAAATTTGCCCGTCCAGACACCTCCAGCTAGCCTCTCATTGGTTCTCGCTATTCCTGTTCATCTTC
Organism: Delphinus delphis; assembly: GCF_949987515.2. NCBI lineage: Eukaryota > Metazoa > Chordata > Mammalia > Artiodactyla > Delphinidae > Delphinus > Delphinus delphis. The sequence continues at coordinate 45,859 of NW_027192691.1, forward strand.
CACAGAAATTGCAAACTGGGCCAAACAGGAGGTTAAAGGGACTGCCTCTCCAAGTGGGGAGAGTGTTAGTAAAGCGTCTGGAATGTTGCACCCGAGTACCAGGGTACGAAAACTGAGACATATTTGAACACGTCTCCCGATCACATGGTTGATCATACTCTGGGTTCCACATGCATGTTTTAGCTGAAGGAAGAATACCTAAAACCTGGGTAGTTGAAACCCGTGGAATGGGTACCATGCAATATGACTTCAAAGGGTCTTCATTTGCTCACCGAACCTCTCCAATCCTATCACTGCTGCGTTTATGCCCCTGTACACATGCTTGATTCTCTTTCGGAGACATAGCAATCCATAGGTTTTAAGATACTTACTAGTCAGGTACATTCTTAGGCGTTTAATATGGGGTGTTGAGTCCATTTCGTTGAGCAAGAAGTAGCTCTTGTCTATTCCATATTTGGCTTAAGGAACTTTATCTGTGCTCATTTCAATCTCTGGTTTTATGCAGCACCCCAACTCACCTTTACCCTTAAGCAAGCATAAGTTGGTTTTCTAAATTTGAGACCCTGTTCTGTTCTGTAATTCAGTTCCTGTGTAGCCAAGTTTAGATTCCGTGTATTAGTGATATCTTATGATGTTTCTTTTTCTGTGTGACTTATTTCAGTTAGAATCATCGTACCTGAATCTACTCATTATGCTGCTACGGGCCTGATGACATAGATTTCATTGCTGAGTGATACTGCATTGTACGTAAGTACCACAAGTTCTTTATCCATTTTTCACTTTCTGCGATGTTGAACTTGTACTGTAAACGAGGTTCTTGTAAACAGAGCCGTTCCAAACTTTGGGGTGGCTGTGTCTTTTTGATTTTAATTTCCCTAAGCTATAGGACCATAAGTGGAAGTGCCCTAGGCTCTGTTGCTTTGTTTTTTAGATGTTTCAGGAAACACCATACACTTCTCCCAAGTGTCTGTTGGCAATTTACATCCCGCCCCTCAGCATAACAAGGCTCCCAGTTCTCAATGGCCTGTTGCCTTTCTGGATTTTACACTTTTTTCAGATGGCCCTTTTGACCGAGGGGAAGTGAGACTTCATTGTAGTGCAGATTTCCTTTGCAAGCTTGCTTGGTTGGCCAAAAAGGGCGTATGCATTTTTTCCTGAATATATTCAGGAAAAAATGCATACGCCCTTTTTGGCCAAGTGCATCATTGTGGACGTTCTGCCTCTTTTCCTATGCTTTCAATGCAATTCCAGTCTACCTCCTGAAATCGGTTTCCTGCAATTCTGCCCCGCTTTCAAGTCCTCTTGGCAGCCTTACTTCAGTCTATTTTTGGACGATAGCTGTCATTTATAACTCTGCAGGTTTGTGAATTACAGTGCCCCTGAGCTCCTTTCTTCAACTCGCTTTCTTGTGACCTGGCCGCAACACCGCAGGATGGCTTCAGGCCCTAATCTGGTTCCGGCCCGGCATGCTGAGCCTTTGGTTAATTCCTCTTCCTGGTGGGAAATGAGAGTTAAATTTGCCCGTCCAGACACCTCCAGCTAGCCTCTCATTGGTTCTCGCTATTCCTGTTCATCTTCCACAGAAATTACAAACTGGGCCAAACAGGAGGTTAAAGGGACTGACTCTCCAAGTCGGGAGAGTGTTAGTAAAGCGTCTGGAATGTTGCACCCGAGTACCAGGGGAGGAAAACTGAGACATATTTGAACACGTCTCCGGTTCACATGGTTGATCATACTCTGGGTTCCACATGCATGTTTTAGCTGAAGGAAGAATACCTTAAACCTGGAGAGTTGAGACCCGTGGAATGGGTACCATGCAATATGACTTCAAAGGGTCTTCATTTGCTCACCGAACCTCTCCAATCCAATCACTGCTGCGTTTATTCCCCTGTACACACGCTTGATTCTCTTTTGGAGACATAGCAATCCATAGGTTTTAAGATACTTACTAGTCAGGTACATTCTTAGGGGTTTAATATGGGGTTTTGAGTCCATTTCGTTGAGCAAGGAGTAGCTCTTGTCTATTCCATATTTGGCTTAAGGAACATTATCTGTGCTCATTTCAATCTCTGGTTTTATGCAGCACCCCAACTCACCTTTCCCCTTAAGCAAGCATAAGTTGGTTTTCTAAATTTGAGACCCTGTTCTGTTTTGGAATGCAGTTCCTGTGTAGCCAAGTTTACATTCCGTGTATTAGTGATATCTTATGATGTTTCTTTTTCTGTGTGACTTATTTCAGTTAGAATCATCGTACCTGAATCCACTCATTATGCTGCTACGGGCCTGATGACATAGATTTCATTGCTGAGTGATACTGCATTGTACGTAAGTACCACAAGTTCTTTATCCATTTTTCACTTTCTGCGATGTTGAACTTGTACTGTAAACGAGGTTCTTGTAAACAGAGGCGTCCCAAACTTTGGGGTGGCTGTGTCTTTTTGATTTTAATTTACCTAATCTATAGGACCATAATTGGCAGTGCCCTAGGCTCTGTTGCTTTGTTTTTTAGATGTTTCAGGAAACACCATACACTTCTCCTGAGTGTCTGTTGGCAATTTACATCCCGCCCATCAGCATAACAAGGCTCCCAGTTCTCCATGGCCTGTCCTGCCTTTCTGGATTTTACACTTATTTCAGATGACCCTTTTGACCGGGGGGAAGTGAGACTTCATTGTAGTGCAGATTTCCTTTGCAAGCTTGCTTGGTTGGCCAAAAAGGGCGTATGCGTTTTTTCCTGAATATATTCAGGAAAAAACGCATACGCCCTTTTTGGCCAAGTGCATCATTGTGGACGTTCTGCCTCTTTTCCTATGCTTTCAATGCAATTCCAGTCTACCTCCTGAAATCGGTTTCCTGCAATTCTGCCCCGCTTTCAAGTCCTCTTGGCAGCCTTACTTCAGTCTATTTTTGGACGATAGCTGTCATTTATAACTCTGCAGGTTTGTGAATTACAGTGCCCCTGAGCTCCTTTCTTCAGCTCGCTTTCTTGTGACCTGGCCGCAACACCACAGGATGGCTTCAGGCCCTAATCTGGTTCCGGGACGGCACGCTGAACCTTTGGTTATTTCCTCTTCCTGGTGGGAAATGAGAGTTAAATTTGCCCGTCCAGACACCTCCAGCTAGTCTCTCATTGGTTCTCGCTATTTCTGTTCATCTTCCGCAGAAATTGCAAACTGGGCCAAACAGGAGGTTAAAGGCGCTGACTCTCCAAGTGGGGAGAGTGTTAGTAAAGCGTCTGGAATGTTGCACCCGAGTACCAGGGGAGGAAAACTGAGACATATTTGAACACGTCTCCCGATCACATGGTTGATCATACTCTAGGTTCCACATGCATGTTTTCGCTGAAGGAAGAATACCTTAAACCTGGGTAGTTGAAACCCGTGGAATGGGTACCATGCAATATGACTTCAAAGGGTCTTCATTTGCTCACCGAACCTCTCCAATCCTATCACTGCTGCGTTTATGCCCCTGTACACATGCTTGATTCTCTTTCGGAGACATAGCAATCCATAGGTTTTAAGATACTTACTAGTCAGGTACATTCTTAGGCGTTTAATATGGGGTGTTGAGTCCATTTCGTTGAGCAAGGAGTAGCTCTTGTCTATTCCATATTTGGCTTAAGGAACTTTATCTGTGCTCATTTCAATCTCTGGTTTTATGCAGTACCCCAACTCACCTTTACCCCTAAGCAAGAATAAGTTGGTTTTCTAAATTTGAGACCCTGTTCTGTTCTGTAATTCAGTTCCTGTGTAGCCAAGTTTACATTCCGTGTATTACTGATATCTTATGATGTTTCTTTTTCTGTGTGACTTACTTCAGTTAGAATCATCATACCTGAATCCACTCATTGTGCTGCTAAGGGCCTGATGACACAGATTTCATTGCTGAGTGATATTGCTTTGTAAGTAAATACCACAAATTCTTTATCCATTTTTCACTTTCTGCGATGTTGAACTTGTACTGTAAACGAGGTTCTTGTAAACAGAGCCGTTCCAAACTTTGGGGTGGCTGTGTCTTTTTGATTTTAATTTCCCTAAGCTATAGGACCATAAGTGGAAGTGCCCTAGGTTCTGTTGCTTTGTTTTTTAGATGTTTCAGGAAACACCATACACTTCTCCCCAGTGGTTGTTGGCAATTTACATCCCGCCCATCAGCATAACAAGGCTCCCAGTTCTCCATGGCCTGTCCTGCCTTTCTGGATTTTACACTTTTTTCAGATGGCCCTTTTGACCGGGGGGAAGTGAGACTTCATTGTAGTGCAGATTTCCTTTGCAAGCTTACTTGGTTGGCCAAAAAGGGCGTATGCGTTTTTTCCTGAATATATTCAGGAAAAAACGCATACGCCCTTTTTGGCCAAGTGCATCATTGTGGACGTTCTGCCTCTTTTCCTATGCTTTCAATGCAATTCCAGTCTACCTCCTGAAATCGGTTTCCTGCAATTCTGCCCCGCTTTCAAGTCCTCTTGGCAGCCTTACTTCAGTCTATTTTTGGACGATAGCTGTCATTTATAACTCTGCAGGTTTGTGAATTACAGTGCCCCTGAGCTCCTTTCTTCAACTCGCTTTCTTTTGAGCTGGCCGCAACACCGCACGATGGCTTCAGGCCCTAATCTGGTTCCGGTACGGCACGCTGAGCCTTTGGTTATTTCCTCTTCCTGGTGGGAAATGAGAGTTAAATTTGCCCGTCCAGATACCTCCAGCTAGCCTCTCATTGGTTCTCGCTATTCCTGTTCATCTTCCGCAGAAATTGCAAACTGGGCCAAACAGGAGGTTAAAGGCGCTGACTCTCCAAGTGTGGAGAGTGTTAGTAAAGCGTCTGGAATGTTGCACCCGAGTACCAGGGTACGAAAACTGAGACATATTTGAACAGGTCTCCCGATCACATGGTTGATCATACTCTGGGTTCCACATGCATGTTTTAGCTGAAGGAAGAATACCTTAAACCTGGGTAGTTGAAACCCGTGGAATGGGTACCATGCAATATGACTTCAAAGGGTCTTCATTTGCTCACGAACCTCTCCAGTCCTATCACTGCTGCATTTATGCCCCTGTACACATGCTTGATTCTCTTTCGGAGACATAGCAATCCATAGGTTTTAAGATACTTACTAGTCAGGTACATTCTTAGGCGTTTAATATGCGGTGTTGAGTCCATTTCGTTGAGCAAGGAGTAGCTCTTGTCTATTCCATATTTGGCTTAAGGAACTTTATCTGTGCTCATTTCAATCTCTGGTTTTATGCAGCACCCCAACTCACCTTTCCCCTTAAGCAAGCATAAGTTGGTTTTCTAAATTTGAGACACTGTTCTGTTCTGTAATTCAGTTCCTGTGTAGCCAAGTTTACATTCCATGTATTACTGATATCTTATGATGTTTCTTTTTCTGTGTGACTTATTTCAGTTAGAATCATCATACCTGAATCCACTCATTGTGCTGCTAAGGGCCTGATGACATAGATTTCATTGCTGAGTGATATTGCTTTGTAAGTAAATACCACAACTTCTTTATCCATTTTTCACTTTCTGCGATGTTGAACTTGTACTGTAAACGAGGTTCTTGTAAACAGAGCCGTCCCAAACTTTGGGGTGGCTGTGTCTTTTTGATTTTAATTTCCCTAAGCTATAGGACCATAAGTGGCAGTGCCCTAGGCTCTGTTGCTTTGTTTTTTAGATGTTTCAGGAAACACCATACACTTCTCCTGAGTGTCTGTTGGTAATTTACATCCCGCCCATCAGCATAACAAGGCTCCCAGTTCTCCATGGCCTGTCCTGCCTTTCTGGATTTTACACTTTTTTCAGATGGCCCTTTTGACCGGGGGGAAGTGAGACTTCATTGTAGTGCAGATTTCCTTTGCAAGCTTGCTTGGTTGGCCAAAAAGGGCGTATGCGTTTTTTCCTGAATATATTCAGGAAAAAACGCATACGCCCTTTTTGGCCAAGTGCATCATTGTGGACGTTCTGCCTCTTTTCCTATGCTTTCAATGCAATTCCAGTCTACCTCCTGAAATCGGTTTCCTGCAATTCTGCCCCGCTTTCAAGTCCTCTTGGCAGCCTTACTTCAGTCTATTTTTGGACGATAGCTGTCATTTATAACTCTGCAGGTTTGTGAATTACAGTGCCCCTGAGCTCCTTTCTTCAACTCGCTTTCTTGTGACCTGGCCGCAACACCGCAGGATGGCTTCAGGCCCTAATCTGGTTCCGGCCCGGCACGCTGAGCCTTTGGTTAATTCCTCTTCCTGGTGGGAAATGAGAGTTAAATTTGCCCATCCAGACACCTCCAGCTAGCCTCTCATTGGTTCTCGCTATTCCTGTTCATCTTCCGCAGAAATTGCAAACTGGGCCAAACAGGAGGTTAAAGGGACTGACTCTCCAAGTCGGGAGAGTGTTAGTAAAGCGTCTGGAATGTTGCACCCGAGTACCAGGGGAGGAAAACTGAGACATATTTGAACACGTCTCCCGTTCACATGGTTGATCATACTCTGGGTTCCACATGCATGTTTTAGCTGAAGGAAGAATACCTTAAACCTGGAGAGTTGAGACCCGTGTAATGGGTACCATACAATATGACTTCAAAGGGTCTTCATTTGCTCACCGAACCTCTCCAATCCTATCACTGCTGCGTTTATGCCCCTGTACACATGCTTGATTCTCTTTTGGAGACATAGCAATCCATAGGTTTTAAGATACTTACTAGTCAGGTACATTCTTAGGCGTTTAATATGGGGTTTTGAGTCCATTTCGTTGAGCAAGGAGTAGCTGTTGTCTATTCCATATTTGGCTTAAGGAACTTTATCTGTTCTCATTTCAATCTCTGGTTTTATGCAGCACCCCAACTCACCTTTCCCCTTAAGCAAGCATAAGTTGGTTTTCTAAATTTGAGACCCTGTTCTGTTTTGGAATGCAGTTCCTGTGTAGCCAAGTTTACATTCCGTGTATTAGTGATATCTTATGATGTTTCTTTTTCTGTGTGACTTATTTCAGTTAGAATCATCATACCTGAATCCACTCATTGTGCTGCTAAGGGCCTGATGACACAGATTTCATTGCTGAGTGATATTGCTTTGTAAGTAAATACCACAACTTCTTTATCCATTTTTCACTTTCTGCGATGTTGAACTTGTACTGTAAACGAGGTTCTTGTAAACAGAGCCGTTCCAAACTTTGGGGTGGCTGTGTCTTTTTCATTTTAATTTCCCTAAGCTATAGGACCATAAGTGGAAGTGCCCTAGGTTCTGTTGCTTTGTTTTTTAGTTGTTTCAGGAAACACCATACACTTCTCCCAAGTGGTTCTTGGCAATTTACATCCCGCCCATCAGCATAACAAGGCTCCCAGTTCTCCATGGCCTGTCCTGCCTTTCTGGATTTTACACTTTTTTCAGATGGCCCTTTTGACCGGGGGGAAGTGAGACTTCATTGTAGTGCAGATTTCCTTTGCAAGCTTGCTTGGTTGGCCAAAAAGGGCGTATGCGTTTTTTCCTGAATATATTCAGGAAAAAACGCATACGCCCTTTTTGGCCAAGTGCATCATTGTGGACGTTCTGCCTCTTTTCCTATGCTTTCAATGCAATTCCAGTCTACCTCCTGAAATCGGTTTCCTGCAATTCTGCCCCGCTTTCAAGTCCTCTTGGCAGCCTTACTTCAGTCTATTTTTGGACGATAGCTGTCATTTATAACTCTGCAGGTTTGTGAATTACAGTGCCCCTGAGCTCCTTTCTTCAACTCGCTTTCTTTTGAGCTGGCCGCAACACCGCAGGATGGCTTCAGGCCCTAATCTGGTTCCGGTACGGCACGCTGAGCCTTTGGTTATTTCCTCTTCCTGGTGGGAAATGAGAGTTAAATTTGCCCGTCCAGATACCTCCAGCTAGCCTCTCATTGGTTCTCGCTATTCCTGTTCATCTTCCGCAGAAATTGCAAACTGGGCCAAACAGGAGGTTAAAGGCGCTGACTCTCCAAGTGTGGAGAGTGTTAGTAAAGCGTCTGGAATGTTGCACCCGAGTACCAGGGTACGAAAACTGAGACATATTTGAACAGGTCTCCCGATCACATGGTTGATCATACTCTGGGTTCCACATGCATGTTTTAGCTGAAGGAAGAATACCTTAAACCTGGGTAGTTGAAACCCGTGAAATGGGTACCATGCAATATGACTTCAAAGGGTCTTCATTTGCTCACGAACCTCTCCAATCCTATCACTGCTGCATTTATGCCCCTGTACACATGCTTGATTCTCTTTCGGAGACATAGCAATCCATAGGTTTTAAGATACTTACTAGTCAGGTACATTCTTAGGCGTTTAATATGCGGTGTTGAGTCCATTTCGTTGAGCAAGGAGTAGCTCTTGTCTATTCCATATTTGGCTTAAGGAACTTTATCTGTGCTCATTTCAATCTCTGGTTTTATGCAGCACCCCAACTCACCTTTCCCCTTAAGCAAGCATAAGTTGGTTTTCTAAATTTGAGACACTGTTCTGTTCTGTAATTCAGTTCCTGTGTAGCCAAGTTTACATTCCGTGTATTACTGATATCTTATGATGTTTCTTTTTCTGTGTGACTTATTTCAGTTAGAATCATCATACCTGAATCCACTCATTGTGCTGCTAAGGGCCTGATGACATAGATTTCATTGCTGAGTGATATTGCTTTGTAAGTAAATACCACAACTTCTTTATCCATTTTTCACTTTCTGCGATGTTGAACTTGTACTGTAAACGAAGTTTTTGTAAACAGAGCCTTCCCAAACTTTGGGGTGGCTGTGTCTTTTTGATTTTAATTTCCCTAAGCTATAGGACCATAAGTGGCAGTGCCCTAGGCTCTGTTGCTTTGTTTTTTAGATGTTTCAGGAAACACCATACACTTCTCCTGAGTGTCTGTTGGTAATTTACATCCCGCCCATCAGCATAACAAGGCTCCCAGTTCTCCATGGCCTGTCCTGCCTTTCTGGATTTTACACTTTTTTCAGATGGCCCTTTTGACCGGGGGGAAGTGAGACTTCATTGTAGTGCAGATTTCCTTTGCAAGCTTGCTTGGTTGGCCAAAAAGGGCGTATGCGTTTTTTCCTGAATATATTCAGGAAAAAACGCATACGCCCTTTTTGGCCAAGTGCATCATTGTGGACGTTCTGCCTCTTTTCCTATGCTTTCAATGCAATTCCAGTCTACCTCCTGAAATCGGTTTCCTGCAATTCTGCCCCGCTTTCAAGTCCTCTTGGCAGCCTTACTTCAGTATATTTTTGGACGATAGCTGTCATTTATAACTCTGCAGGTTTGTGAATTACAGTGCCCCTGAGCTCCTTTCTTCAACTCGCTTTCTTGTGACCTGGCCGCAACACCGCAGGATGGCTTCAGGCCCTAATCTGGTTCCGGCCCGGCACGCTGAGCCTTTGGTTAATTCCTCTTCCTGGTGGGAAATGAGAGTTAAATTTGCCCATCCAGACACCTCCAGCTAGCCTCTCATTGGTTCTCGCTATTCCTGTTCATCTTCCGCAGAAATTGCAAACTGGGCCAAACAGGAGGTTAAAGGGACTGACTCTCCAAGTCGGGAAAGTGTTAGTAAAGCGTCTGGAATGTTGCACCCGAGTACCAGGGGAGGAAAACTGAGACATATTTGAACACGTCTCCCGTTCACATGGTTGATCATACTCTGGGTTCCACATGCATGTTTTAGCTGAAGGAAGAATACCTTAAACCTGGAGAGTTGAGACCCGTGTAATGGGTACCATACAATATGACTTCAAAGGGTCTTCATTTGCTCACCGAACCTCTCCAATCCTATCACTGCTGCGTTTATGCCCCTGTACACATGCTTGATTCTCTTTTGGAGACATAGCAATCCATAGGTTTTAAGATACTTACTAGTCAGGTACATTCTTAGGCGTTTAATATGGGGTTTTGAGTCCATTTCGTTGAGCAAGGAGTAGCTCTTGTCTATTCCATATTTGGCTTAAGGAACTTTATCTGTTCTCATTTCAATCTCTGGTTTTATGCAGCACCCCAACTCACCTTTCCCCTTAAGCAAGCATAAGTTGGTTTTCTAAATTTGAGACCCTGTTCTGTTTTGGAATGCAGTTCCTGTGTAGCCAAGTTTACATTCCGTGTATTAGTGATATCTTATGATGTTTCTTTTTCTGTGTGACTTATTTCAGTTAGAATCATCGTACCTGAATCCACTCATTATGCTGCTACGGGCCTGATGACATAGATTTCTTTGCTGAGTGATACTGCATTGTACGTAAGTACCACAAGTTCTTTATCCATTTTTCCCTTTCTGTGATATTGAACTTGTACGGTAAACGAGGTTCTTGTAAACAGAGGCGTCCCAAACTTTGGGGTGGCTGTGTCTTTTTGATTTTAATTTCCCTAAGCTATAGGACCATAAGTGGAAGTGCCCTAGGTTCTGTTGCTTTGTTTTTTAGATGTTTCAGGAAACACCATACACTTCTCCCGAGTGGTTGTTGGCAATTTACATCCCGCCCATCAGCATAACAAGGCTCCCAGTTCTCCATGGCCTGTCCTGCCTTTCTGGATTTTACACTTTTTTCAGATGGCCCTTTTGACCGGGGGGAAGTGAGACTTCATTGTAGTGCAGATTTCCTTTGCAAGCTTGCTTGGTTGGCCAAAAAGGGCGTATGCGTTTTTTCCTGAATATATTCAGGAAAAAACGCATACGCCCTTTTTGGCCAAGTGCATCATTGTGGACGTTCTGCCTCTTTTCCTATGCTTTCAATGCAATTCCAGTCTACCTCCTGAAATCGGTTTCCTGCAATTCTGCCCCGCTTTCAAGTCCTCTTGGCAGCCTTACTTCAGTCTATTTTTGGACGATAGCTGTCATTTATAACTCTGCAGGTTTGTGAATTACAGGGCCCCTGAGCTCCTTTCTTCAACTCGCTTTCTTGTGACCTGGCCGCAACACCGCAGGATGGCTTCAGGCCCTAATCTGTTTCCGGCACGGCATGCTGAGCCTTTGGTTATTTCCTCTTCCTGGTGGGAAATGAGAGTTAAATTTGCCCGTCCAGACACCTCCAGCTAGCCTCTCATTGGTTCTCGCTATTCCTGTTCATCTTCCGCAGAAATTGCAAACTGGGCCAAACAGGAGGTTAAAGGCGCTGACTCTCCAAGTGGGGAGAGTGTTAGTAAAGCGTCTGGAATGTTGCACCCGAGTACCAGGGGAGGAAAACTGAGACATATTTGAACACGTCTCCCGTTCACATGGTTGATCATACTCTGGGTTCCACATGCATGTTTTAGCTGAAGGAAGAATACCTTAAACCTGGAGAGTTGAGACCCGTGTAATGGGTACCATGCAATATGACTTCAAAGGGTCTTCATTTGCTCACCGAACATCTCCAATCCTATCACTGCTGCGTTTATGCCCCTGTACACATGCTTGATTCTCTTTCGGAGACATAGCAATCCATAGGTTTTAAGATACTTACTAGTCAGATACATTCTTAAGCGTTTAATATGCGGTGTTGAGTCCATTTCGTTGAGCAAGGAGTAGCTCTTGTCTATTCCATATTTGGCTTAAGGAACTTTATCTGTGCTCATTTCAATCTCTGGTTTTATGCAGCAATCCAACTCACCTTTCCCCTTAAGCAAGCATAAGTTGGTTTTCTAAATTTGAGAACCTGTTCTGTTTTGGAATTCAGTTCCTGTGTAGCCAAGATTACATTCCGTGTATTAGTGATATCTTATGATGTTTCTTTTTCTGTGTGACTTATTTCAGTTAGAATCATCGTACCTGAATCCACTCATGATGCTGCTACGGGCCTGATGACATAGATTTCATTGCAGAGTGATACTGCATTGTACGTAAGTACCACAAGTTCTTTATCCATTTTTCACTTTCTGTGATATTGAACTTGTACGGTAAACGAGGTTCTTGTAATCGGAGGCGTCCCAAACTTTGGGGTGGCTGTGTCTTTTTGATTTTAATTTCCCTAAGCTATAGGACCATAAGTGGAAGTGCTCTAGGCTCTGTTGCTTTGTTTTTTAGATGTTTCAGGAAACACCATACACTTCTCCCCAGTGGCTGTTGGCAATTTACATCCCGCCCATCAGCATAACAAGGCTCCCAGTTCTCCATGGCCTGTCCTGCCTTTCTGGATTTTACACTTTTTTCAGATGGCCCTTTTGACTGGGGGGAAGTGAGACTTCATTGTAGTGCAGATTTCCTTTGCAAGCTTGCTTGGTTGGCCAAAAAGGGTGTATGCGTTTTTTCCTGAATATATTCAGGAAAAAACACATACGCCATTTTTGTCCAAGTGCATCATTGTGGACGTTCTGCCTCTTTTCCTATGCTTTCAATGCAATTCCAGTCTACCTCCTGAAATCGGTTTCCTGCAATTCTGCCCCGCTTTCAAGTCCTCTTGGCAGCCTTACTTCAGTCTATTTTTGGACGATAGCTGTCATTTATAACTCTGCAGGTTTGTGAATTACAGTGCCCCTGAGCTCCTTTCTTCAACTCGCTTTCTTGTGACCTGGCCGCAACACCGCAGGATGTCTTCAGGCCCTAATCTGGTTCTGGCACGGCACGCTGAGCCTTTGGTTAATTCCTCTTCCTGGTGGGAAATGAGAGTTAAATTTGCCCATCCAGAAACCTCCAGCTAGTCTCTCATTGGTTCTCGCTATTCCTGTTCATCTTCCACAGAAATTGCAAACTAGGCCAAACAGGAGGTTAAAGGGACTGACTCTCCAAGTCGGGAGAGTGTTAGTAAAGCATCTGGAATGTTGCACCCGAGTACCAGGGTACGAAAACTGAGACATATTTGAACACGTCTCCCGTTCACATGGTTGATCATACTCTGGGTTCCACATGCATGTTTTAGCTGAAGGAAGAATACCTTAAACCTGGAGAGTTGAGACCCGTGTAATGGGTACCATACAATATGACTTCAAAGGCTCTTCATTTGCTCACTGAACCTCTCCAATCCTATCACTGCTGCGTTTATGCCCCTGTACACATGCTTGATTCTCTTTTGGAGACATAGCAATCCATAGGTTTTAAGATACTTACTAGTCAGGTACATTATTAGGCGTTTAATATGGGGTTTTGAGTCCATTTCGTTGAGCAAGGAGTAGCTCTTGTCTATTCCATATTTGGCTTAAGGAACTTTATCTGTGCTCATTTCAATCTCTGGTTTTATGCAGCACCCCAACTCACCTTTCCCCTTAAGCAAGCATAAGTTGGTTTTCTAAATTTGAGACCCTGTTCTATTTTGGAATGCAGTTCCTGTGTAGCCAAGTTTACATTCCGTGTATTAGTGATATCTTATGATGTTTCTTTTTCTGTGTGACTTATTTCAGTTAGAATCATCATACCTGAATCCACTCATTGTGCTGCTAAGGGCCTGATGACACAGATTTTATTGCTGAGTGATATTGCTTTGTAAGTAAATACCACAACTTCTTTCTCTATTTTTCACTTTCTGCGATGTTGAACTTGTACTGTAAAAGAGGTTCTTGTAAACAGAGCCGTTCCAAACTTTGGGGTGGCTGTGTCTTTTTGATTTTAATTTCCCTAAGCTATAGGACCATAAGTGGAAGTGCCCTAGGTTCTGTTGCTTTGTTTTTTAGATGTTTCAGGAAACACCATACACTTCTCCCGAGTGGTTGTTGGCAATTTACATCCCGCCCATCAGCATAACAAGGCTCCCAGTTCTCCATGGCCTGTCCTGCCTTTCTGGATTTTACACTTTTTTCAGATGGCCCTTTTGACCGAGGGGAAGTGAGACTTCATTGTAGTGCAGATTTCCTTTCCAAGCTTGCTTGGTTGGCCAAAAAGGGCATATGCGTTTTTTCCTGAATATATTCAGGAAAAAACGCATACGCCCTTTTTGGCCAAGTGCATCATTGTGGACGTTCTGCCTCTTTTCCTATGCTTTCAATGCAATTCCAGTCTACCTCCTGAAATCGGTTTCCTGCAATTCTGCCCCGCTTTCAAGTCCTCTTGGCAGCCTTACTTCAGTCTATTATTGGACGATAGCTGTCATTTATAACTCTGCAGGTTTGTGAATTACAGTGCCCCTGAGCTCCTTTCTTCAACTTGCTTTCTTGTGACCTGGCCGCAACACCGCAGGATGGCTTCAGGCCCTAATCTGGATCCGGCACGGCACGCTGAGCCTCTGGTTATTTCCTCTTCCTGGTGGGAAATGAGAGTTAAATTTGCCCGTCCAGACACCTCCAGCTAGCCTCTCATTGGTTCTCGCTATTCCTGTTCATCTTCCGCAGAAATTGCAAACTGGGCCAAACAGGAGGTTAAAGGCGCTGACTCTCCAAGTGGGGAGAGTGTTAGTAAAGCGTCTGGAATGTTGCACCCGAGTACCAGGGTAGGAAAACTGAGACATATTTGAACACGTCTCCCGATCACATGGTTGATCATACTCTGGGTTCCACATGCATGTTTTAGCTGAAGGAAGAATACCTAAAACCTGGGTAGTTGAAACCCGTGGAATGGGTACCATGCAATATGACTTCAAAGGGTCTTCATTTGCTCACCGAACCTCTCCAATCCTATCACTGCTGCGTTTATGCCCCTGTACACATGCTTGATTCTCTTTCGGAGACATAGCAATCCATAGGTTTTAAGATACTTACTAGTCAGGTACATTCTTAGGCGTTTAATATGCGGTGTTGAGTCCATTTCGTTGAGCAAGGAGTAGCTCTTGTCTATTCCATATTTGGCTTAAGGAACTTTATCTGTGCTCATTTCAATCTCTGGTTTTATGCAGCACCCCAACTCACCTTTCCCCTTAAGCAAGCATAAGTTGGTTTTCTAAATTTGAGAACCTGTTCTGTTCTGTAATTCAGTTCCTGTGTAGCCAAGTTTACATTCCGTGTATTACTGATATCTTATGATGTTTCTTTTTCTGTGTGACTTATTTCAGTTAGAATCATCGTACCTGAATCCACTCATTATGCTGCTACGGGCCTGATGACATAGATTTCATTGCTGAGTGATACTGCATTGTACGTAAGTACCACAAGTTCTTTATCCATTTTTCACTTTCTGTGATATTGAACTTGTACGGTAAACGAGGTTCTTGTAAACAGAGGCGTCCCAAACTTTGGGGTGGCTGTGTCTTTTTGATTTTAATTTCCCTAAGCTATAGGACCATAAGTGGAAGTGCCCTAGGCTCTGTTGCTTTGTTTTTTAGATGTTTCAGGAAACACCATACACTTCTCCCGAGTGGTTGTTGGCAATTTACATCCCGCCCATCAGCATAACAAGGCTCCCAGTTCTCCATGGCCTGTCCTGCCTTTCTGGATTTTACACTTTTTTCAGATGGCCCTTTTGACTGGGGGGAAGTGAGACTTCATTGTAGTGCAGATTTCCTTTGCAAGCTTGCTTGGTTGGCCAAAAAGGGCGTATGCGTTTTTTCCTGAATATATTCAGGAAAAAACGCATACGCCCTTTTTGACCAAGTGCATCATTGTGGACGTTCTGCCTCTTTTCCTATGCTTTCAATGCAATTCCAGTCTACCTCCTGAAATCGGTTTCCTGCAATTCTGCCCCGCTTTCAAGTCCTCTTGGCAGCCTTACTTCAGTCTATTTTTGGACGATAGCTGTCATTTATAACTCTGCAGGTTTGTGAATTACAGTGCCCCTGAGCTCCTTTCTTCAACTTGCTTTCTTGTGACCTGGCCGCAACACCGCAGGATGGCTTCAGGCCCTAATCTGGTTCCGGCACGGCACGCTGAGCCTCTGGTTATTTCCTCTTCCTGGTGGGAAATGAGAGTTAAATTTGCCCGTCCAGACACCTCCAGCTATTCTCTCATTGGTTCTCGCTATTCCTGTTCATCTTCCGCAGAAATTGCAAACTGGGCCAAACAGGAGGTTAAAGGCACTGACTCTCCAAGTGGGGAGAGTGTTAGTAAAGCGTCTGGAATGTTGCACCCGAGTACCAGGGGAGGAAAACTGAGACATATTTGAACACGTCTCCCGTTCACATTGTTGATCATACTTGGGTTCCACATGCATGTTTTAGCTGAAGGAAGAATACCTTAAACCTGGAGAGTTAAGACCCGTGTAATGGGTACCATGCAATATGACTTCAAAGGGTCTTCATTTGCTCACCGAACCTCTCCAATCCTATCACTGCTGCGTTTATGCCCCTGTACACATGCTTGATTCTCTTTCGGAGACATAGCAATCCATAGGTTTTAAGATACTTACTAGTCAGGTACATTCTTAGGCGTTTAATATGCGTTGTTGAGTCCATTTCGTTGAGCAAGGAGTAGCTCTTGTCTATTCCATATTTGACTTAAGGAACTTTATCTGTGCTCATTTCAATCTCTGGTTTTATGCAGCACCCCAACTCACCTTTACCCTTAAGCAAGCATAAGTTGGTTTTCTAAATTTGAGACCCTGTTCTGTTCTGTAATTCACTTCCTGTGTAGCCAAGTTTACATTCCGTGTATTACTGATATCTTATGATGTTTCTTTTTCTGTGTGACTTACTTCAGTTAGAATCATCATACCTGAATCCACTCATTGTGCTGCTAAGGGCCTGATGACACAGATTTCATTGCTGAGTGATATTGCTTTGTAAGTAAATACCACAACTTCTTTATCCATTTTTCACTTTCTGCGATGTTGAACTTGTACTGTAAACGAGGTTCTTGTAAACAGAGCCATTCCAAACTTTGGGGTGGCTGTGTCTTTTTGATTTTAATTTCCCTAAGCTATAGGACCATAAGTGGAAGTGCCCTAGGTTCTGTTGCTTTGTTTTTTAGATGTTTCAGGAAACACCATACACTTCTCCCGAGTGGTTGTTGGCAATTTACATCCCGCCCATCAGCATAACAAGGCTCCCAGTTCTCCATGGCCTGTCCTGCCTTTCTGGATTTTACACTTTTTTCAGATGGCCCTTTTGACCGGCGGGAAGTGAGACTTCATTGCAGTGCAGATTTCCTTTGCAAGCTTGCTTGGTTGGCCAAAAAGGGCGTATGCGTTTTTTCCTGAATATATTCAGGAAAAAACGCATACGCCCTTTTTGGCCAAGTGCATCATTGTGGACGTTCTGCCTCTTTTCCTATGCTTTCAATGCAATTCCAGTCTACATCCTGAAATCGGTTTCCTGCAATTCTGCCCCGCTTTCAAGTCCTCTTGGCAGCCTTACTTCAGTCTATTTTTGGACGATAGCTGTCATTTATAACTCTGCAGGTTTGTTAATTTCAGTGCCCCTGAGCTCCTTTCTTCAACTCGCTTTCTTTTGAGCTGGCCGCAACACCGCAGGATGGCTTCAGGCCCTAATCTGGTTCCGGTACGGCACGCTGAGCCTTTGGTTAATTCCTCTTCCTGGTGGGAAATGAGAGTTAAATTTGCCCGTCCAGACACCTCCAGCTAGCCTCTCATTGGTTCTCGCTATTCCTGTTCATCTTCCACAGAAATTGCAAACTGGGCCAAACAGGAGGTTAAAGGGACTGCCTCTCCAAGTGGGGAGAGTGTTAGTAAAGCGTCTGGAATGTTGCACCCGAGTACCAGGGTACGAAAACTGAGACATATTTGAACACGTCTCCCAATCACATGGTTGATCATACTCTGGGTTCCACATGCATGTTTTAGCTGAAGGAAGAATACCTAAAACCTGGGTAGTTGAAACCCGTGGAATGGGTACCATGCAATATGACTTCAAAGGGTCTTCATTTGCTCACCGAACCTCTCCAATCCTATCACTGCTGCGTTTATGCCCCTGTACACATGCTTGATTCTCTTTCGGAGACATAGCAATCCATAGGTTTTAAGATACTTACTAGTCAGGTACATTCTTAGGCGTTTAATATGGGGTGTTGAGTCCATTTCGTTGAGCAAGAAGTAGCTCTTGTCTATTCCATATTTGGCTTAAGGAACTTTATCTGTGCTCATTTCAATCTCTGGTTTTATGCAGCACCCCAACTCACCTTTACCCTTAAGCAAGCATAAGTTGGTTTTCTAAATTTGAGACCCTGTTCTGTTCTGTAATTCAGTTCCTGTGTAGCCAAGTTTAGATTCCGTGTATTAGTGATATCTTATGATGTTTCTTTTTCTGTGTGACTTATTTCAGTTAGAATCATCGTACCTGAATCTACTCATTATGCTGCTACGGGCCTGATGACATAGATTTCATTGCTGAGTGATACTGCATTGTACGTAAGTACCACAAGTTCTTTATCCATTTTTCACTTTCTGCGATGTTGAACTTGTACTGTAAACGAGGTTCTTGTAAACAGAGCCGTTCCAAACTTTGGGGTGGCTGTGTCTTTTTGATTTTAATTTCCCTAAGCTATAGGACCATAAGTGGAAGTGCCCTAGGCTCTGTTGCTTTGTTTTTTAGATGTTTCAGGAAACACCATACACTTCTCCCAAGTGTCTGTTGGCAATTTACATCCCGCCCCTCAGCATAACAAGGCTCCCAGTTCTCAATGGCCTGTTGCCTTTCTGGATTTTACACTTTTTTCAGATGGCCCTTTTGACCGAGGGGAAGTGAGACTTCATTGTAGTGCAGATTTCCTTTGCAAGCTTGCTTGGTTGGCCAAAAAGGGCGTATGCATTTTTTCCTGAATATATTCAGGAAAAAATGCATACGCCCTTTTTGGCCAAGTGCATCATTGTGGACGTTCTGCCTCTTTTCCTATGCTTTCAATGCAATTCCAGTCTACCTCCTGAAATCGGTTTCCTGCAATTCTGCCCCGCTTTCAAGTCCTCTTGGCAGCCTTACTTCAGTCTATTTTTGGACGATAGCTGTCATTTATAACTCTGCAGGTTTGTGAATTACAGTGCCCCTGAGCTCCTTTCTTCAACTCGCTTTCTTGTGACCTGGCCGCAACACCGCAGGATGGCTTCAGGCCCTAATCTGGTTCCGGCCCGGCATGCTGAGCCTTTGGTTAATTCCTCTTCCTGGTGGGAAATGAGAGTTAAATTTGCCCGTCCAGACACCTCCAGCTAGCCTCTCATTGGTTCTCGCTATTCCTGTTCATCTTCCACAGAAATTACAAACTGGGCCAAACAGGAGGTTAAAGGGACTGACTCTCCAAGTCGGGAGAGTGTTAGTAAAGCGTCTGGAATGTTGCACCCGAGTACCAGGGGAGGAAAACTGAGACATATTTGAACACGTCTCCGGTTCACATGGTTGATCATACTCTGGGTTCCACATGCATGTTTTAGCTGAAGGAAGAATACCTTAAACCTGGAGAGTTGAGACCCGTGGAATGGGTACCATGCAATATGACTTCAAAGGGTCTTCATTTGCTCACCGAACCTCTCCAATCCTATCACTGCTGCGTTTATTCCCCTGTACACACGCTTGATTCTCTTTTGGAGACATAGCAATCCATAGGTTTTAAGATACTTACTAGTCAGGTACATTCTTAGGGGTTTAATATGGGGTTTTGAGTCCATTTCGTTGAGCAAGGAGTAGCTCTTGTCTATTCCATATTTGGCTTAAGGAACATTATCTGTGCTCATTTCAATCTCTGGTTTTATGCAGCACCCCAACTCACCTTTCCCCTTAAGCAAGCATAAGTTGGTTTTCTAAATTTGAGACCCTGTTCTGTTTTGGAATGCAGTTCCTGTGTAGCCAAGTTTACATTCCGTGTATTAGTGATATCTTATGATGTTTCTTTTTCTGTGTGACTTATTTCAGTTAGAATCATCGTACCTGAATCCACTCATTATGCTGCTACGGGCCTGATGACATAGATTTCATTGCTGAGTGATACTGCATTGTACGTAAGTACCACAAGTTCTTTATCCATTTTTCACTTTCTGCGATGTTGAACTTGTACTGTAAACGAGGTTCTTGTAAACAGAGGCGTCCCAAACTTTGGGGTGGCTGTGTCTTTTTGATTTTAATTTACCTAATCTATAGGACCATAATTGGCAGTGCCCTAGGCTCTGTTGCTTTGTTTTTTAGATGTTTCAGGAAACACCATACACTTCTCCTGAGTGTCTGTTGGCAATTTACATCCCGCCCATCAGCATAACAAGGCTCCCAGTTCTCCATGGCCTGTCCTGCCTTTCTGGATTTTACACTTTTTTCAGATGACCCTTTTGACCGGGGGGAAGTGAGACTTCATTGTAGTGCAGATTTCCTTTGCAAGCTTGCTTGGTTGGCCAAAAAGGGCGTATGCGTTTTTTCCTGAATATATTCAGGAAAAAACGCATACGCCCTTTTTGGCCAAGTGCATCATTGTGGACGTTCTGCCTCTTTTCCTATGCTTTCAATGCAATTCCAGTCTACCTCCTGAAATCGGTTTCCTGCAATTCTGCCCCGCTTTCAAGTCCTCTTGGCAGCCTTACTTCAGTCTATTTTTGGACGATAGCTGTCATTTATAACTCTGCAGGTTTGTGAATTACAGTGCCCCTGAGCTCCTTTCTTCAGC
Source organism: Delphinus delphis (assembly GCF_949987515.2). Taxonomy (NCBI): domain Eukaryota; kingdom Metazoa; phylum Chordata; class Mammalia; order Artiodactyla; family Delphinidae; genus Delphinus; species Delphinus delphis. Next base: position 66,212 of record NW_027192691.1, read on the forward strand.
TCGCTTTCTTGTGACCTGGCCGCAACACCGCAGGATGGCTTCAGGCCCTAATCTGGTTCCGGGACGGCACGCTGAGCCTTTGGTTATTTCCTCTTCCTGGTGGGAAATGAGAGTTAAATTTGCCCGTCCAGACACCTCCAGCTAGTCTCTCATTGGTTCTCGCTATTTCTGTTCATCTTCCGCAGAAATTGCAAACTGGGCCAAACAGGAGGTTAAAGGCGCTGACTCTCCAAGTGGGGAGAGTGTTAGTAAAGCGTCTGGAATGTTGCACCCGAGTACCAGGGGAGGAAAACTGAGACATATTTGAACACGTCTCCCGATCACATGGTTGATCATACTCTAGGTTCCACATGCATGTTTTCGCTGAAGGAAGAATACCTTAAACCTGGGTAGTTGAAACCCGTGGAATGGGTACCATGCAATATGACTTCAAAGGGTCTTCATTTGCTCACCGAACCTCTCCAATCCTATCACTGCTGCGTTTATGCCCCTGTACACATGCTTGATTCTCTTTCGGAGACATAGCAATCCATAGGTTTTAAGATACTTACTAGTCAGGTACATTCTTAGGCGTTTAATATGGGGTGTTGAGTCCATTTCGTTGAGCAAGGAGTAGCTCTTGTCTATTCCATATTTGGCTTAAGGAACTTTATCTGTGCTCATTTCAATCTCTGGTTTTATGCAGTACCCCAACTCACCTTTACCCCTAAGCAAGAATAAGTTGGTTTTCTAAATTTGAGACCCTGTTCTGTTCTGTAATTCAGTTCCTGTGTAGCCAAGTTTACATTCCGTGTATTACTGATATCTTATGATGTTTCTTTTTCTGTGTGACTTACTTCAGTTAGAATCATCATACCTGAATCCACTCATTGTGCTGCTAAGGGCCTGATGACATAGATTTCATTGCTGAGTGATATTGCTTTGTAAGTAAATACCACAACTTCTTTATCCATTTTTCACTTTCTGCGATGTTGAACTTGTACTGTAAACGAGGTTCTTGTAAACAGAGCCGTCCCAAACTTTGGGGTGGCTGTGTCTTTTTGATTTTAATTTCCCTAAGCTATAGGACCATAAGTGGCAGTGCCCTAGGCTCTGTTGCTTTGTTTTTTAGATGTTTCAGGAAACACCATACACTTCTCCTGAGTGTCTGTTGGTAATTTACATCCCGCCCATCAGCATAACAAGGCTCCCAGTTCTCCATGGCCTGTCCTGCCTTTCTAGATTTTACACTTTTTTCAGATGGCCCTTTTGACCGGGGGGAAGTGAGACTTCATTGTAGTGCAGATTTCCTTTGCAAGCTTGCTTGGTTGGCCAAAAAGGGCGTATGCGTTTTTTCCTGAATATATTCAGGAAAAAACGCATACGCCCTTTTTGGCCAAGTGCATCATTGTGGACGTTCTGCCTCTTTTCCTATGCTTTCAATGCAATTCCAGTCTACCTCCTGAAATCGGTTTCCTGCAATTCTGCCCCGCTTTCAAGTCCTCTTGGCAGCCTTACTTCAGTCTATTTTTGGACGATAGCTGTCATTTATAACTCTGCAGGTTTGTGAATTACAGTGCCCCTGAGCTCCTTTCTTCAACTCGCTTTCTTGTGACCTGGCCGCAACACCGCAGGATGGCTTCAGGCCCTAATCTGGTTCCGGCCCGGCACGCTGAGCCTTTGGTTAATTCCTCTTCCTGGTGGGAAATGAGAGTTAAATTTGCCCATCCAGACACCTCCAGCTAGCCTCTCATTGGTTCTCGCTATTCCTGTTCATCTTCCGCAGAAATTGCAAACTGGGCCAAACAGGAGGTTAAAGGGACTGACTCTCCAAGTCGGGAGAGTGTTAGTAAAGCGTCTGGAATGTTGCACCCGAGTACCAGGGGAGGAAAACTGAGACATATTTGAACACGTCTCCCGTTCACATGGTTGATCATACTCTGGGTTCCACATGCATGTTTTAGCTGAAGGAAGAATACCTTAAACCTGGAGAGTTGAGACCCGTGTAATGGGTACCATGCAATATGACTTCAAAGGGTCTTCATTTGCTCACCGAACATCTCCAATCCTATCACTGCTGCGTTTATGCCCCTGTACACATGCTTGATTCTCTTTCGGAGACATAGCAATCCATAGGTTTTAAGATACTTACTAGTCAGGTACATTCTTAAGCGTTTAATATGCAGTGTTGAGTCCATTTCGTTGAGCAAGGAGTAGCTCTTGTCTATTCCATATTTGGCTTAAGGAACTTTATCTGTGCTCATTTCAATCTCTGGTTTTATGCAGCAATCCAACTCACCTTTCCCCTTAAGCAAGCATAAGTTGGTTTTCTAAATTTGAGAACCTGTTCTGTTTTGGAATTCAGTTCCTGTGTAGCCAAGTTTACATTCCGTGTATTAGTGATATCTTATGATGTTTCTTTTTCTGTGTGACTTATTTCAGTTAGAATCATCGTACCTGAATCCACTCATGATGCTGCTACGGGCCTGATGACATAGATTTCATTGCAGAGTGATACTGCATTGTACGTAAGTACCACAAGTTCTTTATCCATTTTTCACTTTCTGTGATATTGAACTTGTACGGTAAACGAGGTTCTTGTAAACGGAGGCGTCCCAAACTTTGGGGTGGCTGTGTCTTTTTGATTTTAATTTCCCTAAGCTATAGGACCATAAGTGGAAGTGCTCTAGGCTCTGTTGCTTTGTTTTTTAGATGTTTCAGGAAACACCATACACTTCTCCCCAGTGGCTGTTGGCAATTTACATCCCGCCCATCAGCATAACAAGGCTCCCAGTTCTCCATGGCCTGTCCTGCCTTTCTGGATTTTACACTTTTTTCAGATGGCCCTTTTGACTGGGGGGAAGTGAGACTTCATTGTAGTGCAGATTTCCTTTGCAAGCTTGCTTGGTTGGCCAAAAAGGGTGTATGCGTTTTTTCCTGAATATATTCAGGAAAAAACACATACGCCATTTTTGTCCAAGTGCATCATTGTGGACGTTCTGCCTCTTTTCCTATGCTTTCAATGCAATTCCAGTCTACCTCCTGAAATCGGTTTCCTGCAATTCTGCCCCGCTTTCAAGTCCTCTTGGCAGCCTTACTTCAGTCTATTTTTGGACGATAGCTGTCATTTATAACTCTGCAGGTTTGTGAATTACAGTGCCCCTGAGCTCCTTTCTTCAACTCGCTTTCTTGTGACCTGGCCGCAACACCGCAGGATGTCTTCAGGCCCTAATCTGGTTCTGGCACGGCACGCTGAGCCTTTGGTTAATTCCTCTTCCTGGTGGGAAATGAGAGTTAAATTTGCCCATCCAGACACCTCCAGCTAGCCTCTCATTGGTTCTCGCTATTCCTGTTCATCTTCCACAGAAATTGCAAACTAGGCCAAACAGGAGGTTAAAGGGACTGACTCTCCAAGTCGGGAGAGTGTTAGTAAAGCATCTGGAATGTTGCACCCGAGTACCAGGGTACGAAAACTGAGACATATTTGAACACGTCTCCCGTTCACATGGTTGATCATACTCTGGGTTCCACATGCATGTTTTAGCTGAAGGAAGAATACCTTAAACCTGGAGAGTTGAGACCCGTGTAATGGGTACCATACAATATGACTTCAAAGGCTCTTCATTTGCTCACTGAACCTCTCCAATCCTATCACTGCTGCGTTTATGCCCCTGTACACATGCTTGATTCTCTTTTGGAGACATAGCAATCCATAGGTTTTAAGATACTTACTAGTCAGGTACATTATTAGGCGTTTAATATGGGGTTTTGAGTCCATTTCGTTGAGCAAGGAGTAGCTCTTGTCTATTCCATATTTGGCTTAAGGAACTTTATCTGTGCTCATTTCAATCTCTGGTTTTATGCAGCACCCCAACTCACCTTTCCCCTTAAGCAAGCATAAGTTGGTTTTCTAAATTTGAGACCCTGTTCTATTTTGGAATGCAGTTCCTGTGTAGCCAAGTTTACATTCCGTGTATTAGTGATATCTTATGATGTTTCTTTTTCTGTGTGACTTATTTCAGTTAGAATCATCATACCTGAATCCACTCATTGTGCTGCTAAGGGCCTGATGACACAGATTTTATTGCTGAGTGATATTGCTTTGTAAGTAAATACCACAACTTCTTTCTCTATTTTTCACTTTCTGCGATGTTGAACTTGTACTGTAAAAGAGGTTCTTGTAAACAGAGCCGTTCCAAACTTTGGGGTGGCTGTGTCTTTTTGATTTTAATTTCCCTAAGCTATAGGACCATAAGTGGAAGTGCCCTAGGCTCTGTTGCTTTGTTTTTTAGATGTTTCAGGAAACACCATACACTTCTCCCGAGTGGTTGTTGGCAATTTACATCCCGCCCATCAGCATAACAAGGCTCCCAGTTCTCCATGGCCTGTCCTGCCTTTCTGGATTTTACACTTTTTTCAGATGGCCCTTTTGACCGAGGGGAAGTGAGACTTCATTGTAGTGCAGATTTCCTTTCCAAGCTTGCTTGGTTGGCCAAAAAGGGCATATGCGTTTTTTCCTGAATATATTCAGGAAAAAACGCATACGCCCTTTTTGGCCAAGTGCATCATTGTGGACGTTCTGCCTCTTTTCCTATGCTTTCAATGCAATTCCAGTCTACCTCCTGAAATCGGTTTCCTGCAATTCTGCCCCGCTTTCAAGTCCTCTTGGCAGCCTTACTTCAGTCTATTATTGGACGATAGCTGTCATTTATAACTCTGCAGGTTTGTGAATTACAGTGCCCCTGAGCTCCTTTCTTCAACTTGCTTTCTTGTGACCTGGCCGCAACACCGCAGGATGGCTTCAGGCCCTAATCTGGATCCGGCACGGCACGCTGAGCCTCTGGTTATTTCCTCTTCCTGGTGGGAAATGAGAGTTAAATTTGCCCGTCCAGACACCTCCAGCTAGCCTCTCATTGGTTCTCGCTATTCCTGTTCATCTTCCGCAGAAATTGCAAACTGTGCCAAACAGGAGGTTAAAGGCGCTGACTCTCCAAGTGGGGAGAGTGTTAGTAAAGCGTCTGGAATGTTGCACCCGAGTACCAGGGTAGGAAAACTGAGACATATTTGAACACGTCTCCCGATCACATGGTTGATCATACTCTGGGTTCCACATGCATGTTTTAGCTGAAGGAAGAATACCTAAAACCTGGGTAGTTGAAACCCGTGGAATGGGTACCATGCAATATGACTTCAAAGGGTCTTCATTTGCTCACCGAACCTCTCCAATCCTATCACTGCTGCGTTTATGCCCCTGTACACATGCTTGATTCTCTTTCGGAGACATAGCAATCCATAGGTTTTAAGATACTTACTAGTCAGGTACATTCTTAGGCGTTTAATATGCGGTGTTGAGTCCATTTCGTTGAGCAAGGAGTAGCTCTTGTCTATTCCATATTTGGCTTAAGGAACTTTATCTGTGCTCATTTCAATCTCTGGTTTTATGCAGCACCCCAACTCACCTTTCCCCTTAAGCAAGCATAAGTTGGTTTTCTAAATTTGAGAACCTGTTCTGTTCTGTAATTCAGTTCCTGTGTAGCCAAGTTTACATTCCGTGTATTACTGATATCTTATGATGTTTCTTTTTCTGTGTGACTTATTTCAGTTAGAATCATCGTACCTGAATCCACTCATTATGCTGCTACGGGCCTGATGACATAGATTTCATTGCTGAGTGATACTGCATTGTACGTAAGTACCACAAGTTCTTTATCCATTTTTCACTTTCTGTGATATTGAACTTGTACGGTAAACGAGGTTCTTGTAAACAGAGGCGTCCCAAACTTTGGGGTGGCTGTGTCTTTTTGATTTTAATTTCCCTAAGCTATAGGACCATAAGTGGAAGTGCCCTAGGCTCTGTTGCTTTGTTTTTTAGATGTTTCAGGAAACACCATACACTTCTCCCGAGTGTCTGTTGGCAATTTACATCCCGCCCATCAGCATAACAAGGCTCCCAGTTCTCCATGGCCTGTCCTGCCTTTCTGGATTTTACACTTTTTTCAGATGGCCCTTTTAACTGGGGGGAAGTGAGACTTCATTGTAGTGCAGATTTCCTTTGCAAGCTTGCTTGGTTGGCCAAAAAGGGCGTATGCGTTTTTTCCTGAATATATTCAGGAAAAAACGCATACGCCCTTTTTGGCCAAGTGCATCATTGTGGACGTTCTGCCTCTTTTCCTATGCTTTCAATGCAATTCCAGTCTACCTCCTGAAATCGGTTTCCTGCAATTCTGCCCCGCTTTCAAGTCCTCTTGGCAGCCTTACTTCAGTCTATTTTTGGACGATAGCTGTCATTTATAACTCTGCAGGTTTGTGAATTACAGTGCCCCTGAGCTCCTTTCTTCAACTCGCTTTCTTGTGACCTTGCCGCAACACCGCAGGATGGCTTCAGGCCCTAATCTGGTTCCGGCACGGCACGCTGAGCCTTTGGTTATTTCCTCTTCCTGGTGGGAAATGAGAGTTAAATTTGCCCGTCCAGACACCTCCAGCTAGTCTCTCATTGGTTCTCGCTATTCCTGTTCATCTTCCGCAGAAATTGCAAACTGGGCCAAACAGGAGGTTAAAGGCGCTAACTTTCCAAGTGGGGAGAGTGTTAGTAAAGCTTCTGGAATGTTACACCCGAATACCAGGGGAGGAAAACTGAGACATATTTGAACACATCTCCCGATCACATGGTTGATCATACTCTAGGTTCCACATGCATGTTTTAGCTGAAGGAAGAATACCTTAAACCTGGGTAGTTGAAACCCGTGGAATGGGTACCATGCAATATGACTTCAAAGGGTCTTCATTTGCTCACCGAACCTCTCCAATCCTATCACTGCTGCGTTTATGCCCCTGTACACACACTTGATTCTCTTTCGGAGACATAGCAATCCATAGGTTTTAAGATACTTACTAGTCAGGTACATTCTTAGGCGTTTAATATGCGGTGTTGAGTCCATTTCGTTGAGCAAGGAGTAGTTCTTGTCTATTCCATATTTGGCTTAAGGAACTTTATCTGTGCTCATTTCAATCTCTGGTTTTATGCAGCACCCCAACTCACCTTTCCCCTTAAGCAAGCATAAGTTGGTTTTCTAAATTTGAGACGCTGTTCTGTTCTGTAATTCAGTTCCTGTGTAGCCAAGTTTCCATTCCGTGTATTACTGATATCTTATGATGTTTCTTTTTCTGTGTGACTTATTTCAGTTAGAATCATCATACCTGAATCCACTCATTGTGCTGCTAAGGGCCTGATGAGATAGATTTCATTGCTGAGTGATATTGCTTTGTAAGTGAATACCACAACTTCTTTATCCATTTTTCACTTTCTGCGATGTTGAACTTGTACTGTAAACGAGGTTCTTGTAAACAGAGCCGTTCCAAACTTTGGGGTGGCTGTGTCTTTTTGATTTTAATTTCCCTAAGCTATAGGACCATAAGTGGAAGTGCCCTAGGCTCTGTTGCTTTGTTTTTTAGATGTTTCAGGAAACACCATACACTTCTCCAGAGTGGCTGTTGGCAATTTACATCCCACCCATCGGCATAACAAGGCTCCCAGTTCTCCATGGCCTGTCCTGCCTTTCTGGATTTTACACTTTTTTCAGATGGCCCTTTTGACCGGGGGGAAGTGAGACTTCATTGTAGTGCAGATTTCCTTTGCAAGCTTGCTTGGTTGGCCAAAAAGGGCGTATGCGTTTTTTCCTGAATATATTCAGGAAAAAACGCATACGCCCTTTTTGGCCAAGTGCATCATTGTGGACGTTCTGCCTCTTTTCCTATGCTTTCAATGCAATTCCAGTCTACCTCCTGAAATCGGTTTCCTGCAATTCTGCCCCGCTTTCAAGTCCTCTTGGCAGCCTTACTTCAGTCTATTTTTGGACGATAGCTGTCATTTATAACTCTGCAGGTTTGTGAATTACAGTGCCCCTGAGCTCCTTTCTTCAACTCGCTTTCTTGTGAGCTGGCCGCAACACCGCAGGATGGCTTCAGGCCCTAATCTGGTTCCGGCCCGGCATGCTGAGCCTTTGGTTAATTCCTCTTCCTGGTGGGAAATGAGAGTTAAATTTGCCCATTCAGACACCTGCAGCTAGCCTCTCATTGGTTCTCGCTATTCCTGTTCATCTTCCGCAGAAATTGCAAACTGGGCCAAACAGGAGGTTAAAGGCACTGACTCTCCAAGTCGGGAGAGTGTTAGTAAAGCGTCTGGAATGTTGCACCCGAGTACCAGGGGAGGAAAACTGAGACATATTTGAACACGTCTCCCGTTCACATGGTTGATCATACGCTGGGTTCCACATGCATGTTTTAGCTGAAGGAAGAATACCTTAAACCTGGAGAGTTGAGACCCGTGTAATGGGTACCATGCAATATGACTTCAAAGGGTCTTCATTTGCTCACCGAACCTCTCCAATCCTATCACTGCTGCGTTTATGCCCCTGTACACACGCTTGATTCTCTTTTGGAGACATAGCAATCCATAGGTTTTAAGATACTTACTAGTCAGGTACATTCTTAGGCGTTTAATATGGGGTGTTGAGTCCATTTCGTTGAGCAAGGAGTAGCTCTTGTCTATTCCATATTTGGCTTAAGGAACTTTATCTGTGCTCATTTCAATCTCTGGTTTTATGCAGCACCCCAACTCACCTTTCCCCTTAAGCAAGCATAAGTTGGTTTTCTAAATTTGAGACCCTGTTCTGTTTTGGAATGCAGTTCCTGTGTAGCCAAGTTTCCATTCCGTGTATTAGTGATATCTTATGATGTTTCTTTTTCTGTGTGACTTATTTCAGTTAGAATCATCATACCTGAATCCACTCATTGTGCTGCTAAGGGCCTGATGACATAGATTTCATTGCTGAGTGATACTGCATTGTACGTAAGTACCACAAGTTCTTTATCCATTTTTCACTTTCTGTGATATTGCACTTGTACGGTAAACGAGGTTCTTGTAAACGGAGGTGTCCCAAACTTTGGGGTGGCTGTGTCTTTTTGATTTTAATTTCCCTAAGCTATAGGACCATAAGTGGAAGTGCCCTAGGCTCTGTTGCTTTGTTTTTCAGATGTTTCAGGAAACACCATACACTTCTCCTGAATGTCTGTTGGCAATTTACATCCCGCCCATCAGCATAACAAGGCTCCCAGTTCTCCATGGCCTGTCCTGCCTTTCTGGATTTTACACTTTTTTCAGATGGCCCTTTTGACCGGGGGGAAGTGAGACTTCATTGTAGTGCAGATTTCCTTTGCAAGTTTGCTTGGTTGGCCAAAAAGTGCGTATGCGTTTTTTCCTGAATATATTCAGGAAAAAACGCATACGCCCTTTTTGGCCAAGTGCATCATTGTGGACATTCTGCCTCTTTTCCTATGCTTTCAGTGCAATTCCAGTCTACCTCCTGAAATCGGTTTCCTGCAATTCTGCCCCGCTTTCAAGTCCTCTTGGCAGCCTTACTTCAGTCTATTTTTGGACGATAGCTGTCATTTATAACTCTGCAGGTTTGTGAATTACAGTGCCCCTGAGCTCCTTTCTTCAACTCGCTTTCTTGTGACCTGGCCGCAACACCGCAGGATGTCTTCAGGCCCTAATCTGGTTCTGGCACGGCACGCTGAGCCTTTGGTTAATTCCTCTTCCTGGTGGGAAATGAGAGTTAAATTTGCCCATCCAGACACCTCCAGCTAGTCTCTCATTGATTCTCGCTATTCCTGTTCATCTTCCACAGAAATTGCAAACTGGGCGAAACAGGAGGTTAAAGGGACTGACTCTCCAAGTCGGGAGAGTGTTAGTAAAGCGTCTGGAATGTTGCACCCGAGTACCAGGGGAGGAAACCTGAGACATATTTGAACACGTCTCCCGATAACATGGTTGATCATACTCTAGGTTCCACATGCATGTTTTAGCTGAAGGAAGAATACCTTAAACCTGGGTAGTTGAAACCCGTGGAATGGGTACCATGCAATATGACTTCAAAGGGTCTTCATTTGCTCACCGAACCTCTCCAATCCTATCACTGCTGCGTTTATGCCCCTGTACACACGCTTGATTCTCTTTTGGAGACATAGCAATCCATAGGTTTTAAGATACTTACTAGTCAGGTACATTCTTAGGCGTTTAATATGGGGTGTTGAGTCCATTTCGTTGAGCAAGGAGTAGCTCTTGTCTATTCCATATTTGGCTTAAGGAACTTTATCTGTGCTCATTTCAATCTCTGGTTTTATGCAGCACCCCAACTCACCTTTCCCCTTAAGCAAGCATAAGTTGGTTTTCTAAATTTGAGACCCTGTTCTGTTTTGGAATGCAGTTCCTGTGTAGCCAAGTTTCCATTCCGTGTATTAGTGATATCTTATGATGTTTCTTTTTCTGTGTGACTTATTTCAGTTAGAATCATCATACCTGAATCCACTCATTGTGCTGCTAAGGGCCTGATGACATAGATTTCATTGCTGAGTGATACTGCATTGTACGTAAGTACCACAAGTTCTTTATCCATTTTTCACTTTCTGTGATATTGCACTTGTACGGTAAACGAGGTTCTTGTAAACGGAGGTGTCCCAAACTTTGGGGTGGCTGTGTCTTTTTGATTTTAATTTCCCTAAGCTATAGGACCATAAGTGGAAGTGCCCTAGGCTCTGTTGCTTTGTTTTTCAGATGTTTCAGGAAACACCATACACTTCTCCTGAATGTCTGTTGGCAATTTACATCCCGCCCATCAGCATAACAAGGCTCCCAGTTCTCCATGGCCTGTCCTGCCTTTCTGGATTTTACACTTTTTTCAGATGGCCCTTTTGACCGGGGGGAAGTGAGACTTCATTGTAGTGCAGATTTCCTTTGCAAGTTTGCTTGGTTGGCCAAAAAGTGCGTATGCGTTTTTTCCTGAATATATTCAGGAAAAAACGCATACGCCCTTTTTGGCCAAGTGCATCATTGTGGACATTCTGCCTCTTTTCCTATGCTTTCAGTGCAATTCCAGTCTACCTCCTGAAATCGGTTTCCTGCAATTCTGCCCCGCTTTCAAGTCCTCTTGGCAGCCTTACTTCAGTCTATTTTTGGACGATAGCTGTCATTTATAACTCTGCAGGTTTGTGAATTACAGTGCCCCTGAGCTCCTTTCTTCAACTCGCTTTCTTGTGACCTGGCCGCAACACCGCAGGATGTCTTCAGGCCCTAATCTGGTTCTGGCACGGCACGCTGAGCCTTTGGTTAATTCCTCTTCCTGGTGGGAAATGAGAGTTAAATTTGCCCATCCAGACACCTCCAGCTAGTCTCTCATTGATTCTCGCTATTCCTGTTCATCTTCCACAGAAATTGCAAACTGGGCCAAACAGGAGGTTAAAGGGACTGACTCTCCAAGTCGGGAGAGTGTTAGTAAAGCGTCTGGAATGTTGCACCCGAGTACCAGGGGAGGAAAACTGAGACATATTTGAACACGTCTCCCGATAACATGGTTGATCATACTCTAGGTTCCACATGCATGTTTTAGCTGAAGGAAGAATACCTTAAACCTGGGTAGTTGAAACCCGTGGAATGGGTACCATGCAATATGACTTCAAAGGGTCTTCATTTGCTCACGAACCTCTCCAATCCTATCACTGCTGCGTTTATGCCCCTGTACCCATGCTTGATTCTCTTTCGGAGACATAGCAATCCATAGGTTTTAAGATACTTACTAGTCAGGTACATTCTTAGGCGTTTAATATGCGGTGTTGAGTCCATTTCGTTGAGCAAGGAGTAGCTCTTGTCTATTCCATATTTGGCTTAAGGAACTTTATCTGTGCTCATTTCAATCTCTGGTTTTATGCAGCACCCCAACTCACCTTTCCCCTTAAGCAAGCATAAGTTGGTTTTCTAAATTTGAGACCCTGTTCTGTTCTGTAATTCAGTTCCTGTGTAGCCAAGTTTACATTCCGTGTATTACTGATATCTTATGATGTTTCTTTTTCTGTGTGACTTATTTCAGTTAGAATCATCATACCTGAATCCACTCATTGTGCTGCTAAGGGCCTGATGACGTAGATTTCATTGCTGAGTGATATTGCTTTGTAAGTAAATACCACAACTTCTTTATCCATTTTTCACTTTCTGCGATGTTGAACTTGTACTGTAAACGAGGTTCTTGTAAACAGAGGCTTCCCAAACTTTGGGGTGGCTGTGTCTTTTTGATTTTAATTTCCCTAAGCTATAGGACCATAAGTGGCAGTGCCCTAGGCTCTGTTGCTTTTTTTTTAGATGTTTCAGGAAACACCATACACTTCTCCCGAGTGGCTGTTGGCAATTTACATCCCGCCCATCAGCATAACAAGGCTCCCAGTTCTCCATGGCCTGTCCTGCCTTTCTGGATTTTACACTTTTTTCAGATGGCCCTTTTGACCGGGGGGAAGTGAGACTTCATTGTAGTGCAGATTTCCTTTGCAAGCTTGCTTGGTTGGCCAAAAAGGGCGTATGCGTTTTTTCCTGAATATATTCAGGAAAAAACGCATACGCCCTTTTTGGCCAAGTGCATCATTGTGGACGTTCTGCCTCTTTTCCTATGCTTTCAATGCAATTCCAGTCTACCTCCTGAAATCGGTTTCCTGCAATTCTGCCCCACTTTCAAGTCCTCTTGGCAGCCTTACTTCAGTATATTTTTGGACGATAGCTGTCATTTATAACTCTGCAGGTTTGTGAATTACAGTGCCCCTGAGCTCTTTCTTCAACTCGCTTTCTTGTGAGCTGGCCGCAACACCGCAGGATGGCTTCAGGCCCTAATCTGGTTCCGGCACGGCATGCTGAGCCTTTGGTTATTTCCTCTTCCTGGTGGGAAATGAGAGTTAAATTTGCCCGTCCAGACACCTCCAGCTAGTCTCTCATTGGTTCTCGCTATTCCTGTTCATCTTCCGCAGAAATTGCAAACTGGGCCAAACAGGAGGTTAAAGGCGCTGACTCTCCAAGTGGGGAGAGTGTTAGTAAAACGTCTGGAATGTTGCACCCGAGTACCAGGGGAAGAAAACTGAGACATATTTGAACACGTCTCCCGTTCACACGGATGATCATACTCTGGGTTCCACATGCATGTTTTAGCTGAAGGAAGAATACCTTAAACCTGGGTAGTTGAAACCCGTGGAATGGGTACCATGCAATATGAATTCAAAGGGTCTTCATTTGCTCACCGAACCTCTCCAATCCTATCACTGCTGCGTTTATGCCCCTGTACACACGCTTGATTCTCTTTTGGAGACATAGCAATCCATAGGTTTTAAGATACTTACTAGTCAGGTACATTCTTAGGCGTTTAATATGGGGTGTTGAGTCCATTTCGTTGAGCAAGGAGTAGCTCTTGTCTATTCCATATTTGGCTTAAGGAACTTTATCTGTGCTCATTTCAATCTCTGGTTTTATGCAGCACCCCAACTCACCTTCCCCCTTAAGCAAGCATAAGTTGGTTTTCTAAACTTGAGACACTGTTCTGTTTTGTAATTCAGTTCTTGTGTAGCCAAGTCGACATTCTGTGTATTAATGATACCTTATGATGTTTCTTTTCTGTGTGACTTATTTCAGTTCGAATCATCATACCTGAATCCACTCATTATGCTGCTACGGGCCTGATTACATAGATTTCATTGCTCAGTGATATTGCATTGTACGTAAGTACCACAAGTTCTTTATCCATTTTTCACTTTCTGCGATATTGAACTTGTACCGTAAACGAGGTTCTTGTAAACAGAGCCGTCGCAAACTTTGGGGTGGCTGTGTCTTTTTGATTTTAATTTCCCTAAGCTATAGGACCATAAGTGGAAGTGCCCTAGGCTCTGTTGCTTTGTTTTTTAGATGTTTCAGGAAACACCATACACTTCTCCTGAGTGTCTGTTGGTAATTTACATCCCGCCCATCAGCATAAGAAGGCTCCCAGTTCTCCATGGCCTGTCGTGCCTTTATGGATTTTACACTTTTTTCAGATGGCCCTTTTGACCGGGGGGAAGTGAGACTTCATTGTAGTGCAGATTTCCTTTGCAAGCTCGCTTGGTTGGCCAAAAAGTGCGTATGCGTTTTTTCCTGAATATATTCAGGAAAAAACGCATACGCCCTTTTTGGCCAAGTGCATCATTGTCGAGTTTCTGACTCTCTTCATATGCTTTCAATGCAATTCCAGTCTACCTCCTGAAATCGGTTTCCTGCAATTCTGCCTTGCTTTCAATGCCTCTTCATAGCCTTACCTCAATATATTTTTTAAAAATAGTTGGCCTTTATAACTCTGCAGGTTTTTGAATTGCAGTGGCCCTTAGCTCCATTTTTTAGCTCTTATTTTTGTGGTCTTGCCCCATAACCACAGGATTCCTTGAAGCCCTATTTTTCTTCTGGGGCACCTTGCTGTGCCTTTGGTTAATTCTTCTTACTGATGTGATATTAGAGTGACATGTGCCCATTGAAACCGCTACAGCTAGTTTCTCACTGGTTCCCCCTATTCCCGTTCATCCTCTGCACTAACTGCAGACTGTGCGATACCAGAACTTAAAGGCATTGACTCCATGTGGGGATGTTGTTAGTAAAGCGGCTGGAATGTCGATCCGGAGCCCCAGGAGAGGAAAAATGAGGTGCGTTTTAGAAACCTTTCCCGATCATATGGTATACCAGTCGCTGGGTTTCCCAAGCATGGTTTAGCTGTAGGAAGATTCCCTTCAACCTGGAGTGTTGGGACCCTTGGACTGAGTAGCATGAAGTATTGCATTAAACTTTCGGCAGTTGCTCACCAAAGCTCACCAATCCTGTCAGCCCCAAGTGTCCAGCCTTATGTCTTATCCAGCTGTGGGTTTATATGTGGTCAATCCAGGTTGCATCACAGCCCCTGAGCGAATTTTGTAAGAATTTTTCTCTCTTTCATTGTTTCAGCGTTTTGTTTTTAAAATTTATTTCTATAATGGGGTTTAGCTCCTTTTCACTGCTGTGTTTGTGCCGCTCTGCACACACTTGATTCCCTTATGGAGATATATCAATACATGGGTTTTAAGATTCTTATTCCTCAGATATATTTCTCTGCGGTGTATAGGGTGTGTTGAGGCCAGTTCATTGAGCAAGGTGTAGATCTTGTCTAATACCTATTTGGTTTATTGAACGGTATCTGTGCTAATTTCAAACTCTGGTTTTATGCATCACCCCACCTCTCCTTTCCCCTTAAGCTGACATAAGTGTGTTTTCTAAATGTGAGACACTGTTCTGTTCTGTAATTCATTTCTTGTGCAGCCATATTTACCCTCCCTCTATAAGTGATATCTTATGATATGTTTCTTTTTCTGTTTGACTTATTTCAAGTAGTATTATCGGACCTAAATCCACTCTTTATCCTTCTACTAGCCTTATTACATTGATTTCATGGTGAAGAGATATTCCATTGTACATAAGTACCACATCTTCTTTATCCATTGTTCTCTTTCCTGGGATATTTAAGGTGTACTGAAGTTGAGGTTCTTGTAAACAGAGTAGCCCTAAACTGTGGTGTGCTTGTGTCTTGTTGATTTTTAGACTTCCCTAGATATACTCCCATGATTGGAAGTGTCCTATGCTCTGTAGCTCTGTTTTTTAGATGATTTAGGAACCACCATACACTTCTCCAGAGTGGCTCTCGGCAGTTCACACACTGCCCATCAGCGTATAAAGGCTCCCTGTTCTCCATGGCCTGTCCTGCATTTCTGGTTTTTACAATTTTTTAGGATGACCCTTTTGACCGGTGGGAAGTGAGACTTCTTTGTTGTGCACATTTGCATTGCTTGCTTGCTTCGTTGCCCATAAAGTGCGTATGCGTTTTTTCCTGGATATAATCAGGAAAAAACGCATACGCCCTTTTGGGCCAACTGCATCATTGTCGAAATTCTGCCGCTTTTCATGTGCGTTAAAGACGAGTCCAATCTATCTCTTGAAATCTGTTTCTTGCAATTCTGTCTTGCATTCAGATCCTCTTCTTTGCCTTACCTCAACATATTTTTGGACGTTAGTTTTCATTTATAACTCTGCAGGTTTGTGAATTGCAGTGACCCTGAGCTCCATTTTTTAAGTTGCTCTTTTGTGAGCTGGCCTCAAACCCGCAGGATTGCTTCAGGCCCTATTTTGGCTCCGGCGAGGCAGGCTGAGCCTTTCTTTAATTCTTATTCTTAATGGGAAATTAGAGTGATATGTGCCCGTCCAAACCCCTACAACTCTTCTCTCATTGGTTCCCCCTCTTCCCGTTCATCCTCCTCACAATTTGCAAAATGTGTGAAACAGAAGTTTAAATGTGCTGATTCTCCAAGTGGGGAGATTCTAAGTAGCGTGGCTGGAATGGTGAACAGGAGCACCAGGAGAGGATAAATGAGGTGCATTTTAGACACATCTCCCGATCACATGGTGTACAGTCCTCTGGGTTTTCCATGCATGTTTTAGCTGTAGGAAGATCCCTTGAACCTGCAGATTTGGGACCCATTGAATGGGTACCAGGTAGTATTACTTTAAAGGGTGTGCATTTCCTCACCCAACCTCACATTTCTCTTAGCGCAAACAGTTTCCAGCCTTATGTCTCATCCTGCTGTGGGTCTAGATGTGTTCAATCCATGTTGCATCACCGTCCCTGAGGAAAAGTTGTAAGAGGTTTTCTCTGTCTCTCTGTCGTTTATTTTTTTCAATTTATTACTATATTGGTTACAGCTGATTTTCAAAGCTCTGTTTCTTGCTGCTGTACATCCACTTGATTCACGTACAGAGAGACATCAATAAATTCTTTTTCAGATTCTTACCAGTCGTATATATTCTTTTCCGGTGACTTGAGTGTGCTGAGTGCAGTTCTTTTAGCTACCGTGTAGGCCTTGTTGATTATCAGTTTGGTATTTGGAATGGTATCTTTGCTAATTTCAACCTCCTGGATGATGCCTCACCCCTCCCCACCTTTCCCGTTTAGCAGCCTTATGCGTGTTTTCTACATATTTGACTATGTTTTTGTTTTGTAATTTATTTCATGTGTAGCCATTTTGGATTCCACCTTTAAGTGATATCTTATGATATGTGTCTTTTTCTTTTTGAATTCTGTCACTTAGAATGATCATACGTAACTCCTCCGGAGTTGTTACAACTGGCCATATTTCATTGATTTCCAGGCTGAATAATATTCCACTCTACCTAAGTACCACATCTCTATCCATTTTTCCCCTCCAGAGACATTTAAGTTATATCCTAGTCGAGGATCTTTTAAACAGAGAGGGGGTAAACATTGGGGTGCCTGTGTCCTCTCGATTTTTGTTTTTCCCAAGATATACGCCCATGAGTGCAAGTGCCCTATGCTCTGTAGCTCATTTTTTAGATGCTTTAGTAAACACAATACACTTCTCCAGAATGGCCGTTGGCAATATACATTTCCACTATAAGTCTCACAGGGCTCCCTCTTCTCGTTGCCCTGTCCTGCATTTCTGTTGTTTACGCTTTATGAGGATGGCTCTTCTGACTGATGCGAAGTGATATCTTTTGTAGTATTGACTTCCAGTGCCCACCTGTTTGGTTGGCTAAAAAAGTGTATGCCCTTTTCTTGAATATATACAGAAAAGAACGCATACACCCTTTTTGGCCAACTGCAATGTTGGCAATGTTCAGCTCCTTTTCTTGTGCTTAATGGCGAGTCCTTTCTACCTCCTCAAATCCCTTTCCTGCCATTCTCCCTTGCTTACAAGTCCTTTTCTCTGACTTTCCTCAAGACATTTTTCAGTGATGGATATTTTCAACTCTGCAGTTTTGTGAATTTTACTGCCCCTGAGTTCCATTGTTCAACTCGTGTTTATGGGAACTGGCCACAAAGCAGCGGGATTTCCTCAAGCCCTATACTGTTTCCATGGGCAACCCTAGCCTTTGGTCAATTCGTCTTCCTGATTGGAAATTAGAGTGACATGTGCCTGTCTGAACACCTAGGACTTGTCTCTCATTGTTCCTCATCCTTCCGCTTCATCCTCTGGACAAATTCCAAACTGTACGCAACAGGATGTTGACAGTGCTGACATCTCCAAGTGGGGAGACTGTTAGTAAAGACGCTGGAGGGGTGAACCCGAGCACCAGGAGATGAGGAGATGAGATGCCTTTTCCAAACTCTTCCCGATCAGACGGTATACCATCCTCTGGGTGTGACAGACATGTTTTAGCAGTAGGAAGAGTCCCATTCATGTAAGGAGAACACCAGGGCTTTTTCAAAATCAGTGTCTCCCCGAAACCCAAACTGGGGAAGTTTTTAAGCTACGGCTACACATATGTTCATTAAGGGCCTTGGGAAGTAGGCAGAGTCCAAACTTTAGATGATTGAAGTCTTCAGGGTCAGAAGCACTCACCACCAGCTTCCCTTAGGCTACACTTTAACTGTCATTGATAGATGATGTCAATAAAAATATCTATTCTTTTTCAGATTATTTCCCCTTATAGGTTATTGCAAAATGTTGAGTGTAGTTCCCTGTGCTATACAGTAGTTCCTTGTTGATGATCTATTTTATACATAGCAGTGTGTATGTGTTCATTCCAAACTGTTAATTTATCCCTCCTCCCACCTTTCCCCTTTGGTAATAATAAATTATAAGATTTTATACTTCTCAGAAATGGGGGAGCTGAAAGAGAGGTATCATTTTCAATGGAAAAGCATTTAAAACAAGATTGAAGGTTTAACCAAGATTATTAGCTGTACATCCTTGGAAAGAAATCACTTCGTTTCTCTAATATTGACCTGACAAATAAGACAAACCTTTTCACTGAACTTGCTTATAAAAAGTGATGGAAATATCAAATGGAAGTGTTAAAAACATCTTATTTTACCCGAGCCTTATACACTGTTCTATGTTAACTACAGTTTGGCTCACACATCTGTTCATTGAGGTTACAATAGTCTCAATTTCTGTTACTGATCCTCCAGAGTGGACCCCAACAAGTGTCCCCCTGCCCAGTGTCATTGGGGCCAACAGATCGAGACTGAGTTTGGTTCACAAGCAAAGGAAACTTTATATTTTGATCAGAGAATGGAGAGGTGAGAGCATGCACTACCCCGTGGGCTGTGGGCTGGGCTGCTGTGTAGAGATCCTGTCAGAGTCAGTGGGAGGGAGGGAGGCGGCGGAGCTCTCGAGGGCCGGGTTGGCTGTAGCTCAGGCTCTATATCGTGGAGTCTGCACTGGGCCCCAGGAGCTGAGGTGTCGACCCAGCCATTCTGCACTAGGAAATCTGGTCTGAAGTGCCGGGTGTGGAACCTCTGCATGCGGGACCCTAGGAGCACGTGAAATTAGACAAAGCACAAAGGATAAAAAAGGTTAGACTTGACTTTATTGCCCAGATTCTATTTTTATCTCCCAGGGATTTTTAATGGGCTTTGCTGGGGACAAACCCCTCCTCTGCCTTTTGTCCCGTTCCTCATTCTTGGAGTGCTGAGGGTGCAGACCCTTCTTCTGTAACTGCTGAGTGCTGAGTTGGGAGCCCTCATACCCTGGGGCGAGGGTCAGAGCTTCTCCCCAGCAGCCTCCCGGTGACGTTGATTGTCCCCAGGACCCCTGCCTCCCTGCTCGTCCACCTGAGCACCAGCATTGGAAGTGTTATAGATTCTAATGACCTTTAAGGGTCCAGGAAAGAGATGTGCAGAGACGCTGTGGGGGCCGGTTTCACCCCGCCCCACATTTGTTCGGCCACCTTAGGCTGACCGTCTCTGCCAGCCTAGATGCTCTGACCAGTAGTCTGCGCTTTCTTCAGTTAGGCCCCTGAATTAATGTACAAACAGCACCAGGTGTCAGAGCCCTGCCCGCTCAACTCCCAGACAGTCCAGGGTCAGTGGTGACCAAGGACCATGATGGCTACTGAGTCAACAGCCTTTTGAAGTAAACAGGAGTCCAGCCGGTCTTATTGGCCACCATCATCACGGTGTCTGTAGGCTTTTCTATGGTGACAGTGTGGTATACTGTTCCCCCGCCAAGATTATTAGCTCCCCTCTGGGTGCAGTAAGTCCTGCAAGCAGTAGTCTACTCTTTTGGGACACACTCTTGTTGTTTTATGAGAGAAACTCCAGGTCAAGTGATGTTCACACGAGTCGTCATGGTGCCCTGTTGCCCCCGGTTATCTCTCTGGATGTTGGAGTTGGAGGGCCTCCTCACTCGAGGTCGGTGTGCCCACGGAGCGAACCCTGCAACTTCAGGGCATGGTTGGTGGTTAGGATCACCACGTGGGGTCCTTTTCCCTTAGGAGGGAGGTGGCCTTTTGGGCTGCTGATTTCCAGGTTTTTAGATACCGCCAGTATCTTGGCCAGATGTGGCAGTGGGCCAAGCCCCTTAGTGACCGTAGTTTATCCTATCTGTATGGCATTCTTGCATTGTTCCATTTCAAGTGGTCCCAGTTTTTGCACTAATTCTCCAATGGCGATTCACCTTTCACCGGGAATGTAAAGGTCAAAGGGTTTAGCTAAATTAGGGAGTTCCAGGGCAAGGGTCTGAATTGACTGCTCTTTCCATTCTTGAAAGGCCACTTCTGGATTCTATTCAAAAGGATCATCATCTTTTCCTTTCAGTGTTTCATATAGAGGCCCAGCTAGTAGACTGTAGCTAGGGATCCAGAAGCAGCAAACCCTGGCCTCCCCAGGAACCCCTAAGCTGTCTTCTAGTTTTAGAAAGGGGTAAGGCTGAAAATGGTTTCTTCCCTTTCCTGGGATGGGCTTCTCTGACCTTCTGTGAGAATGAAGCCCAGGCAGGTCACCGCAGTCTGTGATATTTGAGCTTTTTCTTGGACAACTTCTATCCTTTATTGGCTTGGTAGTTCAGAGGCCTCCTTAGTAGGGCTGGTGATCAGAATGTCGTCTGCATATTGAAGGAGGGTTTCCTTTTCCAGAGGTAGAACTTTTAGGTCTTTAGCTAAGCTTTCCCCAAAGATGGTGTGGGAATTTTTGCACCCTTGGGGCCAGACGGCCCGGAAGTATTGTTTTAGTTGTATGTTGAGTCCTGCCACTCACAAGCCAAAATTTCTTGTGACTCTGGGACTAATGGAATACAAAAGAAGGCATCATTGAAGACTAATACAGAATACCATGTCCTGGTGGTTGGTAGAATGACCAGCAGGGTGTAGGAATTAGGAGCAACTGGAGGTATATCCTCGGTGGCTTCACTGACTGTCCTGACATCCTTTACCAGGTCCCCAGCAGCCCATGGGGCTCTCGTGGTCAGACCAATCCCAGAATATGGAGCTCACCTGGGCAGGTACCCCACCCCGACCCCAGCCCACGGGGCTCTCGTGGTCAGGCCCCTCCCAGGATACAGAGCTACCCTTGCAGGTACCGTGGCAGGGCTGGGCACACAGGAACCGTGCACATAGCCCTCATTGCAGAGCACCCCCAGCTCACCTGTCGCTCAGAGCTGACACAGAGCACCTCAGAGCAGGACTTGAACTAACAAACAGCAGCTGCGACAGGTCTGTGACCCTGGGCATCACTCCGTGAGGCCTCCCTCCACCTGGTCTTCCAGAGACTTCCACTGCACCCGGGGCACCAGGCCTCTGTCTCCAACCACCACCCACCCCTCCTCTGCCTGACTCCTGGGTTCCTCTCATTAGGAGAGGGTTTTCTTGAAGTTGTCTCCCACTCATGGGCCAGATAAAATGATTAGAAAACAAGCCAAAGCTGCAGCCCCTTGTCTATCCTGACTCTCAGGAGCCCACACCTGTTCCTTGGACCTGGCCGGTTCAGCAAGTTCCATTTTCTGCAACTGTGAGCCCCTGAGGGGTGATGATTGGCTGACCTGGGCAGCCTTACCGTGCCGGCCAGCCCTCCCCAGGTGTGCCTGGGTTGAGATCAATATAAATACCACTCCAGGCAGCAAGAGCCCCTGCAGCCGTGCCTGACGCCATTTTCTCTGCCCTGTCAGCAGTCTCGGGGCTGGGCTGGTGGGAGGGAGTGAGAGGCCACGGCTTTGTGGGTGGCCCAGTGTGAGTGGGGCTCTGCTGGACTTTCTGCAGCAGTTGCCAGGCTGCCACCTGCTAAAGAAGAGGATGTGTCACCCATACCTGCTGCTGGAATTTCTCCCTGGGCAGAGGTGAGGAAGGAAAAAAGCAGTGGGGGCAGGGACAGGACGGGTATCTCAGGCAGGGAAATGGAAATCTTCCAGAAGAGCACCCAGGGCCAGGACCATCCTGGCTGGCCTGCAGGCACCAAGTCGGCCGGCATGCTGTCACTCGTGTGGCTCTATGGCCCTTCCTCTAGGCTTTCAAGTCCTTGTATATATTCAGGTGTTTTACCTGGGACGGGTGGGAATAGTTCAGCAGCAACTGGCCTGGGGCTCAGCTCACGTTTACTCACAGATGCCTCGGCACGGTGCCCCAGCTTTGCAATGAGGACGCTTGTTGCGTGGGGGCTGCTGGCTGAATGGGAGACGATTCCCCACCACTGACCAACTTCAAAATTGTTTACAACTGGAGCAAGTGCCCTGATACGGTTTTCCTCTGTGTAACTGGTGGGTTCTGTGTTTTTTTTCTCTTTTTCGTTTTTGGTTCAAGGTAGATTTTATTCCTCTTTTTTGTATTTACAGATATAAGCATGGAAATAATTTATTCATATAAATACATGTATGTGCAGGGAATAATTGTTTTTTCTGTTTTATTTTTTAAATTTTATTTCTTTTTAATTTTGAATTTTATTTTATATTTTTATACAGCAGGTTCTTATTGGTTATCTATTTTATACATATAAATGTATACATGCCAATCCCAGTCTCTCAACTCCTCCCACCACCACCCCCCCAACAGCTTTCCCCCCTTGTTGTCCATACGTTTGTTGTGTACATCTGTTGCTCTCTTTATGCCTTGCAAAATGGTTAATCTGTACAGTTTTTCTAGGTTCCACATATATGCATGAATATACAAGATTTGTTTTTCTCTTTCTGACTTACTTCACTCTGTATGACAGTCTCTAGATCCATCGACGTCTCTACAAATGACCCAATTTCATTCCTTTTGATGGCTTAGTAATATTCCATTTTATATATGTACCACAGCTTTATGCATTCGTCTGTCTGTGGGCATTTAGGTTGCTTCCATTACCTCGATATTGTAAATAGTGATGCAATGAACATTGCGGTGAATGACTCTTTTTGATTTATGGTTTTGTCTGGGTATATGTCCAGTACTGGGATTGCTGTATCATATGGTAGTTCTATTGTTAGTTTCTTAAGAAATTCCATATTGTTCTCCATAATGACTGTATCAATTTATATTCCCAACAATAGTGGAAGAGGTTTCCTTTTCTCCACACCCTTTCCAGCATTTTTTGTTTGTAGATTTTCAATGATGCCTATTCTACCAGGTGTGAGGTGATACCTCATTGTTGAATCCATTTCGTTGAGCAAGGGGTAGCTCTTGTCTATTACATATTTGGCTTATGGAACGGTATCTGTGCTAATTTCAAACTCTGCTTTTATGCAGCACCCCAACTCACCTTCCCCCTTAAGCAGGCATAAGTTGGTTTTCTAAACTTGAGACCCTGTTCTGTTTTGTAATTCAGTTCATGTGTAGCCAAGTTCACATTCCGTGTATTAGTGATACCTTATGATGTTTCTTTTTCTGTGTGACTTATTTCACTTAGAATCATCATGCCTCAATCCACTCATTATGCTGGTACGGGCCTGGTGACATAGATTTCATTGCTGAGTGGTATTCTGTTGTACAGAAGTACCGCAACTTCTTTATCCATTATTTGCTCTCTGGGATATTTAACTTGTGCCGTAGAAGAGATTCCTGTAAAAAGAGCCGTCCCAAATTTTGGGGTTGCTGTGTCTTTTTGATATTAATTTCCCTAAGCTATAGGACCATAAGTGGAAGTGCCCTAGGCTCTGTTGCTTTGTTTTTTAGATGTTTCAGGAAACACCATACACTTCTCCTGAGTGTCTGTTGGCAATTTACATCCTGCCCATCAGCATAACAAGGCTCCCAGTTCTCCATGGCCTGTCCTGCCTTTCTGGATTTTACACTTTTTTCAGATGGCCCTTTTGACCGGGGGGAGTGAGACTTCATTGTAGTGCAGATTTCCTTTGCAAGCTTGCTTGGTTGGCCAAAAAGGGCGTATGCGTTTTTTCCTGAATATATTCAGGAAAAAACGCATACGCCCTTTTTGGCCAAGTGCATCACTGTGGACGTTCTGCCTCTTTTCCTATGCTTGAAATGCAATTCCAGTCTACCTCCTGAAATCGGTTTCCTGCAATTCTGCCCCGCTTTCAAGTCCTCTTGGCAGCCTTACTTCAGTCTATTTTTGGACGATAGCTGTCATTTATAACTCTGCAGGTTTGTGAATTACAGTGCCCCTGAGCTCCTTTCTTCAACTCGCTTTCTTTTGAGCTGGCCGCCACACCGCAGGATGGCTTCAGGCCCTAATCTGGTTCCGGCACGGCACGCTGAGCCTTTGGTTAATTCCTCATGCTGGTGGGAAATTAGAGTTAAATTTGCCCGTCCAGACACCTCCCGCTTGTCTCTCATTGGTTCTCCCTATTCCTGTACATCTTCCGCAGAAATTGCAAACTGGGCCAAACAGGAGGTTAAAGGCACTGACTCTCCAAGTGGGGAGAGTGTTAGTAAAGCGTCTGGAATGTTGCACCGAAGTACCAGGGGACGAAAACTGAGACATATTTGAACACGTCTCCCGATCACACGGTTGATCATACTCTGGGTTCCACATGCATGTTTTAGCTGAAGAAAGAACCTTAAACCTGGAGAGTTGAGACCCGTGGAATGGGTACCATGCAATATGACTTCAAAGGGTCTTCATTTGCTCACCGAATCTCTCCAATCCTATCACTGCTGCGTTTATGCCCCTGTACACATGCTTGATTCTCTTTTGGAGACATAGCAATCCATAGGTTTTAAGATACTTACTAGTCAGGTATATTCTTAGGCGTTTAATATGGGGTGTGGAGTCCATTTCATTGAGCAAGGAGTAGCTCTTGTCTATTCCATATTTGGCTTAAGGAACTTTATCTGTGCTCATTTCAATCTCTGGTTTTATGCAGCACCTCAACTCACCTTTCCACTTAAGCAAGCATAAGTTGGTTTTCTAATTTTGAGACCCTGTTCTGTTTTGTAATTCAGTTCCTCTGTAGCCAAGTTTACATTCCATGTGTTAGTGATATTTTTTGATGTTTCTTTTTCTGTGTGACTTATTTCAGTTAGAATCACCATACCCGAATCCACTCATTGTGCTGCTACGGGCCTGGTGACATAGATTTCATTGCTGAGTGATATTGCATTGTACGTGAGTACCACAACTTCTTTATCCATTTTTCACTACCTGTGATATTGAACTTGTACTGTAAACGAGGTTGTTGTAAACAGAGGCGTCCCAAACTTTGTGGTGGCTGTGTCTTTTTGATTTTAATTTCCCTAAGCTATAGGACCATAAGTGGAAGTGCCCTACGCTCTGTTGCTTTGTTTTTTAGATGTTTCAGGAAACACCATACACTTCTCCCAAGTGTCTGTTGGCAATTTACATCCCGCCCATCAGCATAACAAGGCTCCAAGTTCTCCATTGCCTGTCCTGCCTTTCTGGATTTTACACTTTTTTCAGATGGTCCTTTTGACCGGGGGGAAGTGAGACTTCATTGTAGTGCAGATTTCCTTTGCAAGTTTGCTTGGTTGGCCAAAAAGGGCGTATGCATTTTTTCTTGAATATATTCAGGAAAAAACGCATACGCCCTTTTTGGCCAAGTGCATCATTGTGGACGTTCTGCCTCTTTTCCTATGCTTTCAATGCATTTCCAGTCTACATCCTGAAATCGGTTTCCTGCAATTCTGCCCCGCTTTCTAGTTCTCTTGGCAGCCTTACTTCAGTCTATTTTTGGACGATAGCTGTCATTTATAACTCTGCAGGTTTGTGAATTACAGTGCCCCTGAGCTCCTTTCTTCAACTCGCTTTCTTGTGAGCTGGCCGCAACACCGCAGGATGGCTTCAGGCCCTAATCTGGTTCCGGCACGGCACGCTGAGCCTTTGTTTAATTCCTCTTCCTGGTGGGAAATGAGAGTTAAATTTGCCCGTCCAGACACCTCCAGCTAGTCTCTCATTGGTTCTCGCTATTCCTGTTCATCTTCCGCAGAAATTGCAAACTGGGCCAAACAGCAGGTTAAAGGGACTGACTCTCCAAGTCGGGAGACTGTTAGTAAAGCATCTGGAATGTTGCACCCGAGTACCAGGGTACGAAAACTGAGACATATTTGAACACGTCTCCCGATCACATGGTTGATCATACTCTGGGTTCCACATGCATGTTTTAGCTGAAGGAAGAATACCTTAAACCTGGGTAGTTAAAACCCGTGGAATGGGTACCATGCAATATGACTTCAAAGGGTCTTCATTTGCTCACCGAACCTCTGCAATCCTATCACTGCTGCGTTTATGCCCCTGTACACATGCTTGATTCTCTTTCAGAGACATAGCAATCCATAGGTTTTAAGATACTTACTAGTCAGGTACATTCTTAGGCGTTTAATATGGGGTGTTGAGTCCATTTCGTTGAGCAAGGAGTAGCTCTTGTCTATTCCATATTTGGCTTAAGGAACTTTATCTGTGCTCATTTCAATCTCTGGTTTTATGCAGCACCCCTACTCACCTTTACCCTTAAGCAAGCATAAGTTGGTTTTCTAAATTTGAGTCCCTGTTCTGTTCTGTAATTCAGTTCCTGTGTAGCCAAGTTTACATTACGTGTATTACTGATATGTTATGATGTTTCTTTTTCTGTGTGACTTATTTCAGTTAGAATCATCATACCTGAATCCACTCATTGTGCTGCTAAGGGCCTGGTGACATAGATTTCATTGCTGAGTGATATTGCTTTGTAAGTAAATACCGCAACTTCTTTATCCATTTTTCACTTTCTGAGATGTTGAACTTGTACTGAAAACGAGGATCTTGTAAACAGAGCCGTTCCAAACTTTGGGGTGGCTGTGTCTTTTTGATTTTAATTTCCCTAAGCTATAGGACCATAAGTGGAAGTGCCCTAGGCTCTGTTGCTTTGTTTTTTAGATGTTTCAGGAAACACCATACACTTCTCCCCAGTGGCTGTTGGCAATTTACATCCCGCCCATCAGCATAACAAGGCTCCCAGTTCTCCATGGCCTGTCCTGCCTTTCTGGATTTTACACTTTTTTCAGATGGCCCTTTTGACCGGGGGGAAGTGAGACTTCATTGTAGTGCAGATTTCCTTTGCAAGCTTGCTTGGTTGGCCAAAAAGGGCGTATGCGTTTTTTCCTGAATATATTCAGGAAAAAACGCATACGCCCTTTTTGGCCAAGTGCATCATTGTGGACTTTCTGCCTCTTTTCCTATGCTTTCAATGCAATTCCAGTCTACCTCCTGAAATCGGTTTCCTGCAATTCTGCCCCGCTTTCAAGTCCTCTTGGCAGCCTTACTTCAGTCTATTTTTGGACGATAGCTGTCATTTATAACTCTGCAGGTTTGTGAATTACAGTGCCCCTGAGCTCCTTTCTTCAACTCGCTTTCTTTTGAGCTGGCCGCAACACCGCAGGATGGCTTCAGGCCCTAATCTGGTTCCGGCACGGCACGCTGAGCCTTTGGTTAATTCCTCTTCCTGGTGGGAAATGGGAGTTAAATTTGCCCGTCCAGACACCTCCAGCTAGTCTCTCATTGGTTCTCGCTATTCCTGTTCATCTTCCGCAGAAATTGCAAACTGGGCCAAACAGGAGTTTAAAGGGACTGACTCTCCAAGTCGGGAGAGTGTTAGTAAAGCGTCTGGAATGTTGCACCCGAGTACCAGGGGAGGAAAACTGAGACATATTTGAACACGTCTCCCGATCACATGGTTGATCATACTCTGGGTTCCACATGCATGTTTTAGCTGAAGGAAGAATACCTTAAACCTGGAGAGTTGAGACCCGTTTAATGGGTACCATGCAATATGACTTCAAAGGGTCTTCATTTGCTCACCGAACCTCTCCAATCCTATCACTGCTGCGTTTATGCCCCTGTACACACGCTTGTTTCTCTTTTGGAGACATAGCAATCCATAGGTTTTAAGATACTTACTAGTCAGGTACATTCTTAGGCGTTTAATATGGGGTTTTGAGTCCATTTCGTTGAGCAAGGAGTAGCTCTTGGCTATTCCATATTTGGCTTAAGGAACTTTATCTGTGCTCATTTCAATCTCTGGTTTTATGCAGCACCCCAACTCACCTTTCCCCTTAAGCAAGCATAAGTTGGTTTTCTAAATTTGAGACCCTGTTCTGTTTTGGAATGCAGTTCCTGTGTAGCCAAGTTTACATTCCGTGTATTAGTGATATCTTATGATGTTTCTTTTTCTGTGTGACTTATTTCAGTTAGAATCATCGTACCTGAATCCACTCATTATGCTGCTACGGGCCTGATGACATAGATTTCATTGCTGAGTGATACTGCATTGTACGTAAGTACCACAAGTTCTTTATCCATTTTTCACTTTCTGTGATATTGAACTTGTACGGTAAACGAGGTTCTTGTAAACGGAGGCGTCCCAAACTTTGGGGTGGCTGTGTCTTTTTGATTTTAATTTCCCTAAGCTATAGGACCATAAGTGGAAGTGCCCTAGGCTCTGTTGCTTTGTTTTTTAGATGTTTCAGGAAACACCATACACTTCTCCCGAGTGCCTGTTGGCAATTTACATCCCGCCCATCAGCATAACAAGGCTCCCAGTTCTCCATGGCCTGTCCTGCCTTTCTAGATTTTACACTTTTTTCAGATGGCCCTTTTGACCGGGGGGAAGTGAGACTTCATTGTAGTGCAGATTTCCTTTGCAAGCTTGCTTGGTTGGCCAAAAAGGGCGTATGCGTTTTTTCCTGAATATATTCAGGAAAAAACGCATACGCCCTTTTTGGCCAAGTGCATCATTGTGGACGTTCTGCCTCTTTTCCTATGCTTTCAATGCAATTCCAGTCTACCTCCTGAAATCGGTTTCCTGCAATTCTGCCCCGCTTTCAAGTCCTCTTGGAAGCCTTACTTCAGTCTATTTTTGGACAATAGCTGTCATTTATAACTCTGCAGGTTTGTGAATTACAGAGACCCTGAGCTCCTGTCTTCAACTCGCTTTCTTGTGACCTGGCCGCAACACCGCAGGATGGCTTCAGGCCCTAATCTGGTTCCGGCACGGCACGCTGAGCCTTTGGTTATTTCCTCTTCCTGGTGGGAAATGAGAGTTAAATTTGCCCGTCCAGACACCTCCAGCTAGTCTCTCATTGGTTCTCCCTAATCCTGTTCATCTTCCGCAGAAATTACAAACTGGGCCAAACAGGAGGTTAAAGGCGCTGACTCTCCAAGTTGGGAGAGTGTTAGTAAAGGGTCTGGAATGTTGCACCCGAGTACCAGGGGAGGAAAACTGAGACATATTTGAACACGTCTCCCGTTCACACGGTTGATCATACTGTGGGTTCCACATGCATGTTTTAGCTGAAGGAAGAATACCTTAAACCTGGAGAGTTGAGACCCGTGTAATGGGTACCATGCAATATGACTTCAAAGGGTCTTCATTTGCTCACCGAACCTCTCCAATCCTATCACTGCTGCGTTTATGCCCCTGTACACATGCTTGATTCTCTTTCGGAGACATAGCAATCCATAGGTTTTAAGATAGTTACTAGTCAGGTACATTCTTAGGCGTTTAATATGCGGTGTTGAGTCCATTTCGTTGAGCAAGGAGTAGCTCTTGTCTATTCCATATTTGGCTTAAGGAACTTTATCTGTGCTCATTTCAATCTCTGGTTTTATGCAGCACCCCAACTCACCTTCCCCCTTAAGCAAGCGTAAGTTGGTTTTCTAAACTTGAGACACTGTTCTGTTTTGTAATTCAGTTCATGTGTAGCCAAGTTCACATTCTGTGTATTAGTGATACCTTATGATGTTTCTTTTCTGTGTGACTTATTTCAGTTCGAATCATCATACCTGAATCCACTCATTATGCTGCCACGGGCCTGATGACATAGATTTCATTGCTGAGTGATATTGCATTGTACGTAAGTACCACAGGTTCTTTATCCATTTTTCACTTTCTGCGATATTGAACTTGTACCGTAAATGAGGTTCTTGTAAACAGAGCCGTCGCAAACTTTGGGGTGGCTGTGTCTTTTTGATTTTAATTTCCCTAAGCTATAGGACCATAAGTGGAAGTGCCCTAGGCTCTGTTGCTTTGTTTTTTAGATGTTTCAGGAAACACCATACACTTCTCCTGAGTGTCTGTTGGTAATTTACATCCCGCCCATCAGCATAAGAAGGCTCCCAGTTCTCCATGGCCTGTCGTGCCTTTATGGATTTTACACTTTTTTCAGATGGCCCTTTTGACCGGGGGGAAGTGAGACTTCATTGTAGTGCAGATTTCCTTTGCAAGCTCGCTTGGTTGGCCAAAAAGTGCGTATGCGTTTTTTCCTGAATATATTCAGGAAAAAACGCATACGCCCTTTTTGGCCAAGTGCATCATTGTCGAGTTTCTGACTCTCTTCATATGCTTTCAATGCAATTCCAGTCTACCTCCTGAAATCGGTTTCCTGCAATTCTGCCTTGCTTTCAATGCCTCTTCATAGCCTTACCTCAATATATTTTTTAAAAATAGTTGGCCTTTATAACTCTGCAGGTTTTTGAGTTGCAGTGGCCCTTAGCTCCATTTTTTAGCTCTTATTTTTGTGGTCTTGCCCCATAACCACAGGATTCCTTGAAGCCCTATTTTTCTTCTGGGGCACCTTGCTGT
Source organism: Delphinus delphis (assembly GCF_949987515.2). Classification (NCBI taxonomy): domain Eukaryota; kingdom Metazoa; phylum Chordata; class Mammalia; order Artiodactyla; family Delphinidae; genus Delphinus; species Delphinus delphis. The sequence continues at coordinate 96,845 of NW_027192691.1, forward strand.
GCCTTTGGTTAATTCTTCTTACTGATGTGATATTAGAGTGACATGTGCCCATTGAAACCGCTACAGCTAGTTTCTCACTGTTTCCCCCTATTCCCGTTCATCCTCTGCACTAACTGCAGACTGTGCGATACCAGAACTTAAAGGCATTGACTCCATGTGGGGATGTTGTTAGTAAAGCGGCTGGAATGTCGATCCGGAGCCCCAGGAGAGGAAAAATGAGGTGCGTTTTAGAAACCTTTCCCGATCATATGGTATACCAGTCGCTGGGTTTCCCAAGCATGGTTTAGCTGTAGGAAGATTCCCTTCAACCTGGAGTGTTGGGACCCTTGGACTGAGTAGCATGAAGTATTGCATTAAACTTTCGGCAGTTGCTCACCAAAGCTCACCAATCCTGTCAGCCCCAAGTGTCCAGCCTTATGTCTTATCCAGCTGTGGGTTTATATGTGGTCAATCCAGGTTGCATCACAGCCCCTGAGCGAATTTTGTAAGAATTTTTCTCTCTTTCATTGTTTCAGCGTTTTGTTTTTAAAATTTATTTCTATAATGGGGTTTAGCTCCTTTTCACTGCTGTGTTTGTGCCGCTCTGCACACACTTGATTCCCTTATGGAGATATATCAATACATGGGTTTTAAGATTCTTATTCCTCAGATATATTTCTCTGCGGTGTATAGGGTGTGTTGAGGCCAGTTCATTGAGCAAGGTGTAGATCTTGTCTAATACCTATTTGGTTTATTGAACGGTATCTGTGCTAATTTCAAACTCTGGTTTTATGCATCACCCCACCTCTCCTTTCCCCTTAAGCTGACATAAGTGTGTTTTCTAAATGTGAGACACTGTTCTGTTCTGTAATTCATTTCTTGTGCAGCCATATTTACCCTCCCTCTATAAGTGATATCTTATGATATGTTTCTTTTTCTGTTTGACTTATTTCAAGTAGTATTATCGGACCTAAATCCACTCTTTATCCTTCTACTAGCCTTATTACATTGATTTCATGGTGAAGAGATATTCCATTGTACATAAGTACCACATCTTCTTTATCCATTGTTCTCTTTCCTGGGATATTTAAGGTGTACTGAAGTTGAGGTTCTTGTAAACAGAGTAGCCCTAAACTGTGGTGTGCTTGTGTCTTGTTGATTTTTAGACTTCCCTAGATATACTCCCATGATTGGAAGTGTCCTATGCTCTGTAGCTCTGTTTTTTAGATGATTTAGGAACCACCATACACTTCTCCAGAGTGGCTCTCGGCAGTTCACACACTGCCCATCAGCGTATAAAGGCTCCCTGTTCTCCATGGCCTGTCCTGCATTTCTGGTTTTTACAATTTTTTAGGATGACCCTTTTGACCGGTGGGAAGTGAGACTTCTTTGTTGTGCACATTTGCATTGCTTGCTTGCTTCGTTGCCCATAAAGTGCGTATGCGTTTTTTCCTGGATATAATCAGGAAAAAACGCATACGCCCTTTTGGGCCAACTGCATCATTGTCGAAATTCTGCCGCTTTTCATGTGCGTTAAAGACGAGTCCAATCTATCTCTTGAAATCTGTTTCTTGCAATTCTGTCTTGCATTCAGATCCTCTTCTTTGCCTTACCTCAACATATTTTTGGACGTTAGTTTTCATTTATAACTCTGCAGGTTTGTGAATTGCAGTGACCCTGAGCTCCATTTTTTAAGTTGCTCTTTTGTGAGCTGGCCTCAAACCCGCAGGATTGCTTCAGGCCCTATTTTGGCTCCGGCGAGGCAGGCTGAGCCTTTCTTTAATTCTTATTCTTAATGGGAAATTAGAGTGATATGTGCCCGTCCAAACCCCTACAACTCTTCTCTCATTGGTTCCCCCTCTTCCCGTTCATCCTCCTCACAATTTGCAAAATGTGTGAAACAGAAGTTTAAATGTGCTGATTCTCCAAGTGGGGAGATTCTAAGTAGCGTGGCTGGAATGGTGAACAGGAGCACCAGGAGAGGATAAATGAGGTGCATTTTAGACACATCTCCCGATCACATGGTGTACAGTCCTCTGGGTTTTCCATGCATGTTTTAGCTGTAGGAAGATCCCTTGAACCTGCAGATTTGGGACCCATTGAATGGGTACCAGGTAGTATTACTTTAAAGGGTGTGCATTTCCTCACCCAACCTCACATTTCTCTTAGCGCAAACAGTTTCCAGCCTTATGTCTCATCCTGCTGTGGGTCTAGATGTGTTCAATCCATGTTGCATCACCGTCCCTGAGGAAAAGTTGTAAGAGGTTTTCTCTGTCTCTCTGTCGTTTATTTTTTTCAATTTATTACTATATTGGTTACAGCTGATTTTCAAAGCTCTGTTTCTTGCTGCTGTACATCCACTTGATTCACGTACAGAGAGACATCAATAAATTCTTTTTCAGATTCTTACCAGTCGTATATATTCTTTTCCGGTGACTTGAGTGTGCTGAGTGCAGTTCTTTTAGCTACCGTGTAGGCCTTGTTGATTATCAGTTTGGTATTTGGAATGGTATCTTTGCTAATTTCAACCTCCTGGATGATGCCTCACCCCTCCCCACCTTTCCCGTTTAGCAGCCTTATGCGTGTTTTCTACATATTTGACTATGTTTTTGTTTTGTAATTTATTTCATGTGTAGCCATTTTGGATTCCACCTTTAAGTGATATCTTATGATATGTGTCTTTTTCTTTTTGAATTCTGTCACTTAGAATGATCATACGTAACTCCTCCGGAGTTGTTACAACTGGCCATATTTCATTGATTTCCAGGCTGAATAATATTCCACTCTACCTAAGTACCACATCTCTATCCATTTTTCCCCTCCAGAGACATTTAAGTTATATCCTAGTCGAGGATCTTTTAAACAGAGAGGGGGTAAACATTGGGGTGCCTGTGTCCTCTCGATTTTTGTTTTTCCCAAGATATACGCCCATGAGTGCAAGTGCCCTATGCTCTGTAGCTCATTTTTTAGATGCTTTAGTAAACACAATACACTTCTCCAGAATGGCCGTTGGCAATATACATTTCCACTATAAGTCTCACAGGGCTCCCTCTTCTCGTTGCCCTGTCCTGCATTTCTGTTGTTTACGCTTTATGAGGATGGCTCTTCTGACTGATGCGAAGTGATATCTTTTGTAGTATTGACTTCCAGTGCCCACCTGTTTGGTTGGCTAAAAAAGTGTATGCCCTTTTCTTGAATATATACAGAAAAGAACGCATACACCCTTTTTGGCCAACTGCAATGTTGGCAATGTTCAGCTCCTTTTCTTGTGCTTAATGGCGAGTCCTTTCTACCTCCTCAAATCCCTTTCCTGCCATTCTCCCTTGCTTACAAGTCCTTTTCTCTGACTTTCCTCAAGACATTTTTCAGTGATGGATATTTTCAACTCTGCAGTTTTGTGAATTTTACTGCCCCTGAGTTCCATTGTTCAACTCGTGTTTATGGGAACTGGCCACAAAGCAGCGGGATTTCCTCAAGCCCTATACTGTTTCCATGGGCAACCCTAGCCTTTGGTCAATTCGTCTTCCTGATTGGAAATTAGAGTGACATGTGCCTGTCTGAACACCTAGGACTTGTCTCTCATTGTTCCTCATCCTTCCGCTTCATCCTCTGGACAAATTCCAAACTGTACGCAACAGGATGTTGACAGTGCTGACATCTCCAAGTGGGGAGACTGTTAGTAAAGACGCTGGAGGGGTGAACCCGAGCACCAGGAGATGAGGAGATGAGATGCCTTTTCCAAACTCTTCCCGATCAGACGGTATACCATCCTCTGGGTGTGACAGACATGTTTTAGCAGTAGGAAGAGTCCCATTCATGTAAGGAGAACACCAGGGCTTTTTCAAAATCAGTGTCTCCCCGAAACCCAAACTGGGGAAGTTTTTAAGCTACGGCTACACATATGTTCATTAAGGGCCTTGGGAAGTAGGCAGAGTCCAAACTTTAGATGATTGAAGTCTTCAGGGTCAGAAGCACTCACCACCAGCTTCCCTTAGGCTACACTTTAACTGTCATTGATAGATGATGTCAATAAAAATATCTATTCTTTTTCAGATTATTTCCCCTTATAGGTTATTGCAAAATGTTGAGTGTAGTTCCCTGTGCTATACAGTAGTTCCTTGTTGATGATCTATTTTATACATAGCAGTGTGTATGTGTTCATTCCAAACTGTTAATTTATCCCTCCTCCCACCTTTCCCCTTTGGTAATAATAAATTATAAGATTTTATACTTCTCAGAAATGGGGGAGCTGAAAGAGAGGTATCATTTTCAATGGAAAAGCATTTAAAACAAGATTGAAGGTTTAACCAAGATTATTAGCTGTACATCCTTGGAAAGAAATCACTTCGTTTCTCTAATATTGACCTGACAAATAAGACAAACCTTTTCACTGAACTTGCTTATAAAAAGTGATGGAAATATCAAATGGAAGTGTTAAAAACATCTTATTTTACCCGAGCCTTATACACTGTTCTATGTTAACTACAGTTTGGCTCACACATCTGTTCATTGAGGTTACAATAGTCTCAATTTCTGTTACTGATCCTCCAGAGTGGACCCCAACAAGTGTCCCCCTGCCCAGTGTCATTGGGGCCAACAGATCGAGACTGAGTTTGGTTCACAAGCAAAGGAAACTTTATATTTTGATCAGAGAATGGAGAGGTGAGAGCATGCACTACCCCGTGGGCTGTGGGCTGGGCTGCTGTGTAGAGATCCTGTCAGAGTCAGTGGGAGGGAGGGAGGCGGCGGAGCTCTCGAGGGCCGGGTTGGCTGTAGCTCAGGCTCTATATCGTGGAGTCTGCACTGGGCCCCAGGAGCTGAGGTGTCGACCCAGCCATTCTGCACTAGGAAATCTGGTCTGAAGTGCCGGGTGTGGAACCTCTGCATGCGGGACCCTAGGAGCACGTGAAATTAGACAAAGCACAAAGGATAAAAAAGGTTAGACTTGACTTTATTGCCCAGATTCTATTTTTATCTCCCAGGGATTTTTAATGGGCTTTGCTGGGGACAAACCCCTCCTCTGCCTTTTGTCCCGTTCCTCATTCTTGGAGTGCTGAGGGTGCAGACCCTTCTTCTGTAACTGCTGAGTGCTGAGTTGGGAGCCCTCATACCCTGGGGCGAGGGTCAGAGCTTCTCCCCAGCAGCCTCCCAGTGACGTTGATTGTCCCCAGGACCCCTGCCTCCCTGCTCGTCCACCTGAGCACCAGCATTGGAAGTGTTATAGATTCTAATGACCTTTAAGGGTCCAGGAAAGAGATGTGCAGAGACACTGTGGGGGCCGGTTTCACCCCGCCCCACATTTGTTCGGCCACCTTAGGCTGACCGTCTCTGCCAGCCTAGATGCTCTGACCAGTAGTCTGCGCTTTCTTCAGTTAGGCCCTTGAATTAACGTACAAACAGCACCAGGTGTCAGAGCCCTGCCCGCTCAACTCCCAGACAGTCCAGGGTCAGTGGTGACCAAGGACCATGATGGCTACTGAGTCAACAGCCTTTTGAAGTAAACAGGAGTCCAGCCGGTCTTATTGGCCACCATCATCACGGTGTCTGTAGGCTTTTCTATGGTGACAGTGTGGTATACTGTTCCCCCGCCAAGATTATTAGCTCCCCTCTGGGTGCAGTAAGTCCTGCAAGCAGTAGTCTACTCTTTTGGGACACACTCTTGTTGTTTTATGAGAGAAACTCCAGGTCAAGTGATGTTCACACGAGTCGTCATGGTGCCCTGTTGCCCCCGGTTATCTCTCTGGATGTTGGAGTTGGAGGGCTTCCTCACTCGAGGTCGGTGTGCCCACGGAGCGAACCCTGCAACTTCAGGGCATGGTTGGTGGTTAGGATCACCACGTGGGGTCCTTTTCCCTTAGGAGGGAGGTGGCCTTTTGGGCTGCTGATTTCCAGGTTTTTAGATACCGCCAGTATCTTGGCCAGATGTGGCAGTGGGCCAAGCCCCTTAGTGACCATAGTTTATCCTACCTGGATGGCATTCTTGCATTGTTCCATTTCAAGTGGTCCCAGTTTTTGCACTAATTCTCCAATGGCGATTCACCTTTCACCGGGAATGTAAAGGTCAAAGGGTTTAGCTAAATTAGGGAGTTCCAGGGCAAGGGTCTGAATTGACTGCTCTTTCCATTCTTGAAAGGCCACTTCTGGATTCTATTCAAAAGGATCATCATCTTTTCCTTTCAGTGTTTCATATAGAGGCCCAGCTAGTAGACTGTAGTTAGGGATCCAGAAGCAGCAAACCCTGGCCTCCCCAGGAACCCCTAAGCTGTCTTCTAGTTTTAGAAAGGGGTAAGGCTGAAAATGGTTTCTTCCCTTTCCTGGGATGGGCTTCTCTGACCTTCTGTGAGAATGAAGCCCAGGCAGGTCACCGCAGTCTGTGATATTTGAGCTTTTTCTTGGACAACTTCTATCCTTTATTGGCTTGGTAGTTCAGAGGCCTCCTTAGTAGGGCTGGTGATCAGAATGTCGTCTGCATATTGAAGGAGGGTTTCCTTTTCCAGAGGTAGAACTTTTAGGTCTTTAGCTAAGCTTTCCCCAAAGATGGTGTGGGAATTTTTGCACCCTTGGGGCCAGACGGCCCGGAAGTATTGTTTTAGTTGTATGTTGAGTCCTGCCACTCACAAGCCAAAATTTCTTGTGACTCTGGGACTAATGGAATACAAAAGAAGGCATCATTGAAGACTAATACAGAATACCATGTCCTGGTGGTTGGTAGAATGACCAGCAGGGTGTAGGAATTAGGAGCAACTGGAGGTATATCCTCGGTGGCTTCACTGACTGTCCTGACATCCTTTACCAGGTCTCCAGCAGCCCATGGGGCTCTCGTGGTCAGACCAATCCCAGAATATGGAGCTCACCTGGGCAGGTACCCCACCCCCACCCCAGCCCACGGGGCTCTCGTGGTCAGGCCCCTCCCAGGATACAGAGCTACCCTTGCAGGTACCGTGGCAGGGCTGGGCACACAGGAACCGTGCACATAGCCCTCATTGCAGAGCACCCCCAGCTCACCTGTCGCTCAGAGCTGACACAGAGCACCTCAGAGCAGGACTTGAACTAACAAACAGCAGCTGCGACAGGTCTGTGACCCTGGGCATCACTCCGTGAGGCCTCCCTCCACCTGGTCTTCCAGAGACTTCCACTGCACCCGGGGCACCAGGCCTCTGTCTCCAACCACCACCCACCCCTCCTCTGCCTGACTCCTGGGTTCCTCTCATTAGGAGAGGGTTTTCTTGAAGTTGTCTCCCACTCATGGGCCAGATAAAATGATTAGAAAACAAGCCAAAGCTGCAGCCCCTTGTCTATCCTGACTCTCAGGAGCCCACACCTGTTCCTTGGACCTGGCCGGTTCAGCAAGTTCCATTTTCTGCAACTGTGAGCCCCTGAGGGGTGATGATTGGCTGACCTGGGCAGCCTTACCGTGCCGGCCAGCCCTCCCCAGGTGTGCCTGGGTTGAGATCAATATAAATACCACTCCAGGCAGCAAGAGCCCCTGCAGCCGTGCCTGACGCCATTTTCTCTGCCCTGTCAGCAGTCTCGGGGCTGGGCTGGTGGGAGGGAGTGAGAGGCCACGGCTTTGTGGGTGGCCCAGTGTGAGTGGGGCTCTGCTGGACTTTCTGCAGCAGTTGCCAGGCTGCCACCTGCTAAAGAAGAGGATGTGTCACCCATACCTGCTGCTGGAATTTCTCCCTGGGCAGAGGTGAGGAAGGAAAAAAGCAGTGGGGGCAGGGACAGGACGGGTATCTCAGGCAGGGAAATGGAAATCTTCCAGAAGAGCACCCAGGGCCAGGACCATCCTGGCTGGCCTGCAGGCACCAAGTCGGCCGGCATGCTGTCACTCGTGTGGCTCTATGGCCCTTCCTCTAGGCTTTCAAGTCCTTGTATATATTCAGGTGTTTTACCTGGGACGGGTGGGAATAGTTCAGCAGCAACTGGCCTGGGGCTCAGCTCACGTTTACTCACAGATGCCTCGGCACGGTGCCCCAGCTTTGCAATGAGGACGCTTGTTGCGTGGGGGCTGCTGGCTGAATGGGAGACGATTCCCCACCACTGACCAACTTCAGAATTGTTTACAACTGGAGCAAGTGCCCTGATACGGTTTTCCTCTGTGTAACTGGTGGGTTCTGTGTTTTTTTTCTCTTTTTCGTTTTTGGTTCAAGGTAGATTTTATTCCTCTTTTTTGTATTTACAGATATAAGCATGGAAATAATTTATTCATATAAATACATGTATGTGCAGGGAATAATTGTTTTTTCTGTTTTATTTTTTAAATTTTATTTCTTTTTAATTTTGAATTTTATATTTTTATACAGCAGGTTCTTATTGGTTATCTATTTTATACATATAAATGTATACATGCCAATCCCAGTCTCTCAACTCCTCCCACCACCACCCCCCCAACAGCTTTCCCCCCTTGTTGTCCATACGTTTGTTGTCTACATCTGTTGCTCTGTTTATGCCTTGCAAAATGGTTAATCTGTACAGTTTTTCTAGGTTCCACATATATGCATGAATATACAAGATTTGTTTTTCTCTTTCTGACTTACTTCACTCTGTATGACAGTCTCTAGATCCATCGACGTCTCTACAAATGACCCAATTTCATTCCTTTTGATGGCTTAGTAATATTCCATTTTATATATGTACCACAGCTTTATGCATTCGTCTGTCTGTGGGCATTTAGGTTGCTTCCATTACCTCGATATTGTAAATAGTGATGCAATGAACATTGCGGTGAATGACTCTTTTTGATTTATGGTTTTGTCTGGGTATATGTCCAGTACTGGGATTGCTGTATCATATGGTAGTTCTATTGTTAGTTTCTTAAGAAATTCCATATTGTTCTCCATAATGACTGTATCAATTTATATTCCCAACAATAGTGGAAGAGGGTTCCTTTTCTCCACACCCTTTCCAGCATTTTTTGTTTGTAGATTTTCAATGATGCCTATTCTACCAGGTGTGAGGTGATACCTCATTGTTGAATCCATTTCGTTGAGCAAGGGGTAGCTCTTGTCTATTACATATTTGGCTTATGGAACGGTATCTGTGCTAATTTCAAACTCTGCTTTTATGCAGCACCCCAACTCACCTTCCCCCTTAAGCAGGCATAAGTTGGTTTTCTAAACTTGAGACCCTGTTCTGTTTTGTAATTCAGTTCATGTGTAGCCAAGTTCACATTCCGTGTATTAGTGATACCTTATGATGTTTCTTTTTCTGTGTGACTTATTTCACTTAGAATCATCGTGCCTCAATCCACTCATTATGCTGGTACGGGCCTGGTGACATAGATTTCATTGCTGAGTGGTATTCTGTTGTACAGAAGTACCGCAACTTCTTTATCCATTATTTGCTCTCTGGGATATTTAACTTGTGCCGTAGAAGAGATTCCTGTAAAAAGAGCCGTCCCAAATTTTGGGGTTGCTGTGTCTTTTTGATATTAATTTCCCTAAGCTATAGGACCATAAGTGGAAGTGCCCTAGGCTCTGTTGCTTTGTTTTTTAGATGTTTCAGGAAACACCATACACTTCTACTGAGTGTCTGTTGGCAATTTACATCCTGCTCATCAGCATAACAAGGCTCCCAGTTCTCCATGGCCTGTCCTGCCTTTCTGGATTTTACACTTTTTTCAGATGGCCCTTTTGACCGGGGGGAGTGAGACTTCATTGTAGTGCAGATTTCCTTTGCAAGCTTGCTTGGTTGGCCAAAAAGGGCGTATGCATTTTTTCCTGAATATATTCAGGAAAAAACGCATACGCCTTTTTTGGCCAAGTGCATCATTGTGGACGTTCTGCCTCTTTTCCTATGCTTTCAATGCAATTCCAGTCTACCTCCTGAAATCGGTTTCCTGCAATTCTGCCCCGCTTTCAAGTCCTCTTGGCAGCCTTACTTCAGTCTATTTTTGGACGATAGCTGTCATTTATAACTCTGCAGGTTTGTGAATTACAGTGCCCCTGAGCTCCTTTCTTCAACTCGCTTTCTTGTGAGCTGGCCGCAACACCGCAGGATGGCTTCAGGCCCTAATCTGGTTCCGGCACGGCACGCTGAGCCTTTGGTTAATTCCTCTTCCTGGTGGGAAATGGGAGTTAAATTTGCCCGTCCAGACACCTCCAGCTATTCTCTCATTGGTTCTCGCTATTCCTGTTCATCTTCCGCAGAAATTGCAAACTGGGCCAAACAGGAGGTTAAAGGGACTGACTCTCCAAGTCGGGAGAGTGTTAGTAAAGCGTCTGGAATGTTGCACCAGAGTACCAGGGTACGAAAACTGAGACATATTTGAACACGTCTCCCGATCACATGGTTGATCATACTCTAGGTTCCACATGCATGTTGTAGCTGAAGGAAGAATACCTTAAACCTGGGTAGTTGAAACCCGTGGAATGGGTACCATGCAATATGATTTCAAAGGGTCTTCATTTGCTCACCGAACCTCTCCAATCCTATCACTGCTGTGTTTATGCCCCTGTACACATGCTTGATTCTCTTTCGGAGACATAGCAATCCATAGGTTTTAAGATACTTACAAGTCAGTAACATTCTTAGGCGTTTAATATGTGGTGTTGAGTCCATTTCGTTGAGCAAGGAGTAGCTCTTGTCTATTCCATATTTGGCTTAAGGAACTTTATCTGTGCTCATTTCAATCTCTGGTTTTATGCAGCACCCCAACTCACCTTTCCCCTTAAGCAAGCATAAGTTGTTTTTCTAAATTTGAGACCCTGTTCTGTTGTGTAATTCAGTTCCTGTGTAGCCAAGTTTACATTCTGTGTATTACTGATATCTTATGATGTTTCTTTTTCTGTGTGACTTATTTCAGTTAGAATCATCATACCTGAATCCACTCATTGTGCTGCTAAGGGCCTGATGACATAGATTTCATTGCTGAGTGATATTGCTTTGTAAGTAAATACCACAACTTCTTTATCCATTTTTCACTTTCTGCGATGTTGAACTTGTACTGTAAACGAGGTTCTTGTAAACAGAGCCGTTCCAAACTTTGGGGTGGCTGTGTCTTTTTGATTTTAATTTCCCTAAGCTATAGGACCATAAGTGGAAGTGCCTGAGGTTCTGTTGCTTTGTTTTTTAGATGTTTCAGGAAACACCATACACTTCTCCCGAGTGTCTGTTGGCAATTTACATCCCGCCCATCAGCATAACAAGGCTCCCAGTTCTCAATGGCCTGTTGCCTTTCTGGATTTTACACTTTTTTCAGATGGCCCTTTTGACCGGGGGGAAGTGAGACTTCATTGTAGTGCAGATTTCCTTTGCAAGCTTGCTTGGTTGGCCAAAAAGTGCGTAAGCGTTTTTTCCTGAATATATTCAGGAAAAAATGCATACGCCCTTTTTGGCCAAGTGCATCATTGTGGACGTTCTGCCTCTTTTCCTATGCTTTCAATGCAATTCCAGTCTACCTCCTGAAATCGGTTTCCTGCAATTCTGCCCCGCTTTCAAGTCCTCTTGGCAGCCTTACTTCAGTCTATTTTTGGACGATAGCTGTCATTTATAACTCTGCAGGTTTGTGAATTACAGTGCTCCTGAGCTCCTTTCTTCAACTCGCTTTCTTGTGACCTGGCCGCAACACCGCAGGATGGCTTCAGGCCCTAATCTGGTTCCGGCACGGCACGCTGAGCCTTTGGTTAATTCCTCTTCCTGGTGGGAAATGAGAGTTAAATTTGCCCGTCCAGACACCTCCAGCTATTCTCTCATTGGTTCTCGCTATTCCTGTTCATCTTCCGCAGAAATTGCAAACTGGGCCAAACAGGAGGTTAAAGGGACTGACTCTCCAAGTCGGGAGAGTGTTAGTAAAGCGTCTGGAATCTTGCACCCGAGTACCAGGGGAGGAAAACTGAGACATATTTGAACACGTCTCCCGATCACATGGTTGATCATACTCTGGGTTCCACATGCATGTTTTAGCTGAAGGAAGAATACCTTAAACCTGGAGAGTTGAGACCCGTTTAATGGGTACCATGCAATATGACTTCAAAGGGTCTTCATTTGCTCACCGAACCTCTCCAATCCTATCACTGCTGCGTTTATGCCCCTGTACACACGCTTGTTTCTCTTTTGGAGACATAGCAATCCATAGGTTTTAAGATACTTACTAGTCAGGTACATTCTTAGGCGTTTAATATGGGGTTTTGAGTCCATTTCGTTGAGCAAGGAGTAGCTCTTGGCTATTCCATATTTGGCTTAAGGAACTTTATCTGTGCTCATTTCAATCTCTGGTTTTATGCAGCACCCCAACTCACCTTTCCCCTTAAGCAAGCATAAGTTGGTTTTCTAAATTTGAGACCCTGTTCTGTTTTGGAATGCAGTTCCTGTGTAGCCAAGTTTACATTCCGTGTATTAGTGATATCTTATGATGTTTCTTTTTCTGTGTGACTTATTTCAGTTAGAATCATCGTACCTGAATCCACTCATTATGCTGCTACGGGCCTGATGACATAGATTTCATTGCTGAGTGATACTGCATTGTACGTAAGTACCACAAGTTCTTTATCCATTTTTCACTTTCTGTGATATTGAACTTGTACGGTAAACGAGGTTCTTGTAAACGGAGGCGTCCCAAACTTTGGGGTGGCTGTGTCTTTTTGATTTTAATTTCCCTAAGCTATAGGACCATAAGTGGAAGTGCCCTAGGCTCTGTTGCTTTGTTTTTTAGATGTTTCAGGAAACACCATACACTTCTCCCGAGTGCCTGTTGGCAATTTACATCCCGCCCATCAGCATAACAAGGCTCCCAGTTCTCCATGGCCTGTCCTGCCTTTCTAGATTTTACACTTTTTTCAGATGGCCCTTTTGACCGGGGGGAAGTGAAACTTCATTGTAGTGCAGATTTCCTTTGCAAGCTTGCTTGGTTGGCCAAAAAGGGCGTATGCGTTTTTTCCTGAATATATTCAGGAAAAAACGCATACGCCCTTTTTGGCCAAGTGCATCATTGTGGACGTTCTGCCTCTTTTCCTATGCTTTCAATGCAATTCCAGTCTACCTCCTGAAATCGGTATCCTGCAATTCTGCCCCGCTTTCAAGTCCTCTTGGAAGCCTTACTTCAGTCTATTTTTGGACGATAGCTGTCATTTATAACTCTGCAGGTTTGTGAATTACAGAGACCCTGAGCTCCTGTCTTCAACTCGCTTTCTTTTGAGCTGGCCGCAACACCGCAGGATGGCTTCAGGCCCTAATCTGGTTCCGGCACGGCACGCTGAGCCTTTGGTTATTTCCTCTTCCTGGTGGGAAATGAGAGTTAAATTTGCCCGTCCAGACACCTCCAGCTAGTCTCTCATTGGTTCTCCCTAATCCTGTTCATCTTCCGCAGAAATTACAAACTGGGCCAAACAGGAGGTTAAAGGCGCTGACTCTCCAAGTTGGGAGAGTGTTAGTAAAGGGTCTGGAATGTTGCACCCGAGTACCAGGGGAGGAAAACTGAGACATATTTGAACACGTCTCCCGTTCACACGGTTGATCATACTGTGGGTTCCACATGCATGTTTTAGCTGAAGGAAGAATACCTTAAACCTGGAGAGTTGAGACCCGTGTAATGGGTACCATGCAATATGACTTCAAAGGGTCTTCATTTGCTCACCGAACCTCTCCAATCCTATCACTGCTGCGTTTATGCCCCTGTACACACGCTTGATTCTCTTTCGGAGACATAGCAATCCATAGGTTTTAAGATAATTACTAGTCAGGTACATTCTTAGGCGTTTAATATGCGGTGTTGAGTCCATTTCGTTGAGCAAGGAGTAGCTCTTGTCTATTCCATATTTGGCTTAAGGAACTTTATCTGTGCTCATTTCAATCTCTGGTTTTATGCAGCACCCCAACTCACCTTCCCCCTTAAGCAAGCGTAAGTTGGTTTTCTAAACTTGAGACACTGTTCTGTTTTGTAATTCAGTTCATGTGTAGCCAAGTTCACATTCCGTGTATTACTGATATCTTATGATGTTTCTTTTTCTGTGTGACTTATTTCAGTTAGAATCATCATACCTGAATCCACTCATTGTGCTGCTAAGGGCCTGATGACACAGATTTCATTGCTGAGTGATATTGCTTTGTAAGTAAATACCACAACTTCTTTATCCATTTTTCAATTTCTGCGATGTTGAACTTGTACTGTAAACGAGGTTCTTGTAAACAGAGGCGTCCCAAACTTTGGGGTGGCTGTGTCTTTTTGATTTTAATTTCCCTAAGCTATAGGACCATAAGTGGCAGTGCCCTAGGCTATGTTGCTTTGTTTTTTAGATGTTTCAGGAAACACCATACACTTCTCCTGAGTGTCTGTTGGTAATTTACATCCCACCCATCAGCATAACAAGGCTCCCAGTTCTCCATGGCCTGTCCTGCCTTTCTGGATTTTACACTTTTTTCAGATGGCCCTTTTGACCGGGGGGAAGTGAGACTTCATTGTAGTGCAGATTTCCTTTGCAAGCTTGCTTGGTTGGCCAAAAAGGGCGTATGCGTTTTTTCCTGAATATATTCAGGAAAAAACGCATACGCCCTTTTTGGCCAAGTGCATCATTGTGGACGTTCTGCCTCTTTTCCTATGCTTTCAATGCAATTCCAGTCTACCTCCTGAAATCGGTTTCCTGCAATTCTGCCCCGCTTTCAAGTCCTCTTGGCAGCCTTACTTCAGTCTATTTTTGGACGATAGCTGTCATTTATAACTCTGCAGGTTTGTGAATTACAGTGCTCCTGAGCTCCTTTCTTCAACTCTCTTTCTTGTGACCTGGCCGCAACACCGCAGGATGTCTTCATGCCCTAATCTGGTTCCGGCACGGCACGCTGAGCCTTTGGTTATTTCCTCTTCCTGGTGGGAAATGAGAGTTAAATTTGCCCATCCAGACACCTCCAGCTAGTCTCTCATTGGTTCTCGCTATTCCTGTTCATCTTCCACAGAAATTGCAAACTGGGCCAAACAGGAGGTTAAAGGGACTGACTCTCCAAGTGGGGAGAGTGTTAGTAAAGCGTCTGGAATGTTGCACCCGAGTACCAGGGTACGAAAACTGAGACATATTTGAACACGTCTCCCGATCACATGGTTGGTCATACTCTAGGTTCCACATGCATGTTTTAGCTGAAGGAAGAATACCTTAAACCTGGGTATTTGAAACCCGTGGAATGGGTACCATGCAATATGACTTCAAAGGGTCTTCATTTGCTCACCGAACCTCTCCAATCCTATCACTGCTGCGTTTATGCCCCTGTACACATGCTTGATTCTCTTTCGGAGACATAGCAATCCATAGGTTTTAAGATACTTACTAGTCAGGTACATTCTTAGGCGTTTAATATGCGGTGTTGAGTCCATTTCGTTGAGCAAGGAGTAGCTCTTGTCTATTCCATATTTGGCTTAAGGAACTTTATCTGTGCTCATTTCAATCTCTGGTTTTATGCAGCACCCCAACTCACCTTTCCCCTTAAGCAAGCATAAGTTGGTTTTCTAAATTTGAGACCCTGTTCTGTTCTGTAATTCAGTTCCTGTGTAGCCAAGTTTACATTCCGTGTATTACTGATATCTTATGATGTTTCTTTTTCTGTGTGACTTATTTCAGTTAGAATCATCATACCTGAATCCACTCATTGTGCTGCTAAGGGCCTGATGACACAGATTTCATTGCTGAGTGATATTGCTTTGTAAGTAAATACCACAACTTCTTTATCCATTTTTCAATTTCTGCGATGTTGAACTTGTACTGAAAACGAGGTTCTTGTAAACAGAGGCGTCCCAAACTTTGGGGTGGCTGTGTCTTTTTGATTTTAATTTCCCTAAGCTATAGGACCATAAGTGGCAGTGCCCTAGGCTCTGTTGCTTTGTTTTTTAGATGTTTCAGGAAACACCATACACTTCTCCCGAGTGGTTGTTGGCAATTTACATCCCGCCCATCAGCATAACAAGGCTCCCAGTTCTCCATGGCCTGTCCTGCCTTTCTGGATTTTACACTTTTTTCAGATGGCCCTTTTGACTGGGGGGAAGTGAGACTTCATTGTAGTGCAGATTTCCTTTGCAAGCTTGCTTGGTTGGCCAAAAAGGGCGTATGCGTTTTTTCCTGAATATATTCAGGAAAAAACGCATACGCCCTTTTTGGCCAAGTGCATCATTGTGGACGTTCTGCCTCTTTTCCTATGCTTTCAATGCAATTCCAGTCTACCTCCTGAAATCGGTTTCCTGCAATTCTGCCCCACTTTCAAGTCCTCTTGGCAGCCTTAGTTCAGTCTATTTTTGGACGATAGCTGTCATTTATAACTCTGCAGGTTTGTGAATTACAGTGCCCCTGAGCTCGTTTCTTCAACTCGCTTTCTTGTGACCTGGCCGCAACACCGCAGGATGGCTTCAGGCCCTAATCTGGTTCTGGCACGGCACGCTGAGCCTTTGGTTATTTCCTCTTCCTGGTGGGAAATGAGAGTTAAATTTGCCCATCCAGACACCTCCAGCTAGTCTCTCATTGGTTCTCACTATTCCTGTTCATCTTCCACAGAAATTGCAAACTGGGCCAAACAGGAGGTTAAAGGCGCTGACTCTCCAAGTGGGGAGAGTGTTAGTAAAGCGTCTGGAATGTTGCACCCGAGTACCAGGGGAGGAAAACTGAGATATATTTGAACACGTCTCCCGTTCACATGGTTGATCATACTCTGGGTTCCACATGCATGTTTTAGCTGAAGGAAGAATACCTTAAACCTGGAGAGTTGAGACCCGTGTAATGGGTACCATGCAATATGTCTTCAAAGGGTCTTCATTTGCTCACCGAACCTCTCCAATCCTATCACTGCTGCGTTTATTCCCCTGTACAGATGCTTGATTCTCCTTCGGAGACATAGCAATCCATAGGTTTTAAGATACTTACTAGTCAGGTACATTCTTAGGCGTTTAATATGCGGTGTTGAGTCCATTTCGTTGAGCAAGGAGTAGCACTTGTCTATTCCATATTTGGCTTAAGGAACTTTATCTGTGCTCATTTCAATCTCTGGTTTTATGCAGCACCCCAACTCACCTTTCCCCTTAAGCAAGCATAAGTTGGTTTTCTAAATTTGAGACCCTGTTCTGTTCTGTAATTCAGTTCCTGTGTAGCCAAGTTTCCATTCCGTGTATTAGTGATATCTTATGATGTTTCTTTTTCTGTGTGACTTATTTCAGTTAGAATCATCATACCTGAAACCACTCATTGTGCTGCTAAGGGCCTGATGACATAGATTTCATTGCTGAGTGATATTGCTTTGTAAGTGAATACCACAACTTCTTTATCCATTTTTCACTTTCTGCGATGTTGAACTTGTACTGTAAATGAGGTTTTTGTAAACAGAGGCGTCCCAAACTTTGGGGTGGCTGTGTCTTTTTGATTTTAATTTCCCTAAGCTATAGGTCCGTAAGTGGAAGTGCCCTAGGCTCTGTTGCTTTGTTTTTTAGATGTTTCAGGAAACACCATACACTTCTCCCAAGTGTCTGTTGGCAATTTTCATCCCGCCCATCAGCATAACAAGGCTCCCAGTTCTCAATGGCCTGTTGCCTTTCTGGATTTTACACTTTTTTCAGATGGCCCTTTTGACTGGGGGGAAGTGAGACTTCATTGTAGTGCAGATTTCCTTTTCAAGCTTGCTTGGTTGGCCAAAAAGGGCGTATGCGTTTTTTCCTGAATATATTCAGGAAAAAACGCATACGCCCTTTTTGGCCAAGTGCATCATTGTGGACGTTCTGCCTCTTTTCCTATGCTTTCAATGCAATTCCAGTCTACCTCCTGAAATCGGTTTCCTGCAATTCTGCCCCTCTTTCAAGTGCTCTTGGCAGCCTTACTTCAGTCTATTTTTGGACGATAGCTGTCATTTATAACTCTGCTGGTTTGTCAATTCCAGTGCCCCTGAGCTCCTTTCTTCAACTCGCTTTCTTGTGACCTGGCCGCAACACCGCAGGATGGCTTCAGGCCCTAATCTGGTTCCGGCACGGCATGCTGAGCCTTTGGTTAATTCCTCTTCCTGGTGGGAAATGAGAGTTAAATTTGCCCGTCCAGACACCTCCAGCTAGCCTCTCATTGGTTCTCGCTATTCCTGTTCATCTTCCGCAGAAATTGCAAACTGGGCCAAACAGGAGGTTAAAGGGACTGACTCTCCAAGTCGGGAGAGTGTTAGTAAAGGGTCTGGAATGTTGCACCCGAGTACCAGGGGAGGAAAACTGAGACATATTTGAACACGTCTCCCGTTCACATGGTTGATCATACTCTGGGTTCCACATGCATGTTTTAGCTGAAGGAAGAATACCTTAAACCTGGAGAGTTGAGACCCGTGTAATGGGTACCATGCAATATGACTTCAAAGGGTCTTCATTTGCTCACCGAACCTCTCCAATCCTATCACTGCTGCGTTTATGCCCCTGTACACATGCTTTATTCTCTTTTGGAGGCATAGCAATCCATAGGTTTTAAGATACTTACTAGTCAGGTACATTCTTAGGCATTTAATATGGGGTTTTGAGTCCATTTCGTTGAGCAAGGAGTAGCTCTTGTCTATTCCATATTTGGCTTAAGGAACTTTATCTGTGCTCATTTCAATCTCTGGTTTTATGCAGCACCCCAACTCACCTTTCCCCTTAAGCAAGCATAAGTTGGTTTTCTAAATTTGAGACCCTGTTCTGTTCTGTAATTCAGTTCCTGTGTAGCCAAGTTTCCATTCCGTGTATTACTGATATCTTATGATGTTTCTTTTTCTGTGTGACTTATTTCAGTTAGAATCATCGTACCTGAATCCACTCATTATGCTGCTATGGGCCTGATGACACAGATTTCATTGCTGAGTGATATTGCTTTGTAAGTGAATACCACAACTTCTTTATCCATTTTCCACTTTCTGCAATGTTGAACTTGTACTGTAAACGAGGTTCTTGTAAACAGAGGCGTCCCAAACTTTGGGGTGGCTGTGTCTTTTTGATTTTAATTTCCTTAAGCTATAGGTCCGTAAGTGGAAGTGCCCTAGGCTCTGTTGCTTTGTTTTTTAGATGTTTCAGGAAACACCATTCACTTCTCCCAAGTGTCTGTTGGCAATTTACATCCCGCCCATCAGCATAACAAGGCTCCCAGTTCTCAATGGCCTGTTGCCTTTCTGGATTTTACACTTTTTTCAGATGGCCCTTTTGACCGGGGGTAAGTGAGACTTCATTGTAGTGCAGATTTCCTTTGCAAGCTTGCTTGGTTGGCCAAAAAGGGCGTATGCGTTTTTTCCTGAATATATTCAGGAAAAAACGCATACGCCCTTTTTGGCCAAGTGCATCATTGTGGACGTTCTGCCTCTTTTCCTATGCTTTCAATGCAATTCCAGTCTACCTCCTGAAATCGGTTTCCTGCAATTCTGCCCCGCTTTCAAGTCCTCTTGGCAGCCTTACTTCAGTCTATTTTTGGACGATAGCTGTCATTTATAACTCTGCAGGTTTGTGAATTACAGTGCCCCTGAGCTCCTTTCTTCAACTCGCTTTCTTTTGAGCTGGCCGCAACACTGCAGGATGGCTTCAGGCCCTAATCTGGTCCGGCACGGCACACTGAGCCTTTGGTTATTTCCTCTTCCTGGTGGGAAATGAGAGTTAAATTTGCCCATCCAGACAGCTCCAGCTAGCCTCTCATTGGTTCTCGCTATTCCTGTTCATCTTCCGCATAAATTGCAAACTTGGCCAAACAGGAGGTTAAAGGCGCTGACTTTCCAAGTGGGGAGAGTGTTAGTAAAGCGTCTGGAATGTTGCACCCGAGGACCAGGGTACGAAAACTGAGACATATTTGAACACGTCTCCCATTCACATGGTTGATCATACTTGGGTTCCACATGCATCTTTTAGCTGAAGGAAGAATACCTTAAACCTGTGTATTTGAAACCCGTGCAATGGGTACCATGCAATATGACTTCAAAGGGTCTTCATTTGCTCACCAAACCTCTCCAATCCTATCACTGCTTCGTTTATGCCCCTGTACACATGCTTGATTCTCTTTCGGAGACATAGCAATCCATAGGTTTTAAGATACTTACTAGTCAGGTACATTCTTAGGCGTTTAATATGCGGTGTTGAGTCCATTTCGTTGAGCAAGGAGTAGCTCTTGTCTATTCCATATTTGGCTTAAGGAACTTTATCTGTGCTCATTTCAATCTCTGGTTTTATGCAGCACCCCAACTCACCTTTCCCCTTAAGCAAGCATAAGTTGGTTTTCTAAATTTGAGACCCTGTTCTGTTCTGTAATTCAGTTCCTGTGTAGCCAAGTTTACATTCCGTGTATTAGTGATATCTTATGATGTTTCTTTTTCTGTGTTACTTATTTCAGTTAGAATCATCGTACCTGAATCCAGTCATTATGCTGCTACGGGCCTGATGACATAGATTTCATTGCTGAGTGATACTGCATTGTACGTAAGTACCACAAGTTCTTTATCCATTTTTCACTTTCTGCGATGTTGAACTTGTACTGTAAACGAGGTTCTTGTAAACAGAGCCGTTCCAAACTTTGGGGTGGCTGTGTCTTTTTGATTTTAATTTCCCTAAGCTATAGGACCATAAGTGGAAGTGCCCTAGGTTCTGTTGCTTTGTTTTTTAGATGTTTCAGGAAACACCATACACGTCTCCCGAGTGGTTGTTGGCAATTTACATCCCGCCCATCAGCATAACAAGGCTCCCAGTTCTCCATGGCCTGTCCTGCCTTTCTGGATTTTACACTTTTTTCAGATGGCCCTTTTGACCGGGGGGAAGTGAGACTTCATTGTAGTGCAGATTTCCTTTGCAAGCTTGCTTGGTTGGCCAAAAAGGGCGTATGCGTTTTTTCCTGAATATATTCAGGAAAAAACGCATATGCCCTTTTTGGCCAAGTGCATCATTGTGGACGTTCTGCCTCTTTTCCTATGCTTTCAATGCAATTCCAGTCTACCTCCTGAAATCGGTTTCCTGCAATTCTGCCCCGCTTTCAAGTCCTCTTGGCAGCCTTACTTCAGTCTATTTTTGGACGATAGCTTTCATTTATAACTCTGCAGGTTTGTGAATTACAGTGCCCCTGAGCTCCTTTCTTCAACTCGCTTTCTTGTGACCTTGCCGCAACACCGCAGGATGGCTTCAGGCCCTAATCTGGTTCCGGCACGGCACGCTGAGCCTTTGGTTATTTCCTCTTCCTGGTGGGAAATGAGAGTTAAATTTGCCCGTCCAGACACCTCCAGCTAGTCTCTCATTGGTTCTCGCAATTCCTGTTCATCTTCCCCAGAAATTGCAAACTGGGCCAAACAGGAGGTTAAAGGCGCTGACTCTCCAAGTGGGGAGAGTGTTAGTAAAGCGTCTGGAATGTTGCACCCGAGTACCAGGGGAGGAAAACTGAGACATATTTGAACACGTCTCCCGTTCACATAGTTGATCATACTTGGGTTCCACATGCATCTTTTAGCTGAAGGAAGAATACCTTAAACCTGTGTATTTGAAACCCGTGGAATGGGTACCATGCAATATGACTTCAAAGGGTCTTCATTCGCTCACCGAACCTCTCCAATCCTATCACTGCTGCGTTTATGCCCCTGTACACATGCTTGATTTTCTTTCGGAGACATAGCAATCCATAGGTTTTAAGATACTTACTAGTCAGGTACATTCTTAGGCGTTTAATATGGGGTGTTGAGTCCATTTCGTTGAGCAAGGAGTAGCTCTTGTCTATTCCATATTTGGCTTAAGGAACTTTATCTGTGCTCATTTCAATCTCTGGTTTTATGCAGCACCCCAACTCACCTTTACCCTTAAGCAAGCATAGGTTGGTTTTCTAAATTTGAGACCCTGTTCTGTTCTGTAATTCAGTTCCTGTGTAGCCAAGTTTACATTCCGTGTATTACTGATATCTTATGATGTTTCTTTTTCTGTGTGACTTATTTCAGTTAGAATCATCATACCTGAATCCACTCATTGTGCTGCTAAGGGCCTGATGACACAGATTTCATTGCTGAGTGATATTGCTTTGTAAGTAAATACCACAACTTCTTTATCCATTTTTCAATTTCTGCGATGTTGAACTTGTACTGTAAACGAGGTTCTTGTAAACAGAGCCGTTCCAAACTTTGGGGTGGCTGTGTCTTTTTGATTTTAAATTCCCTAAGCTATAGGACCATAAGTGGAAGTGCCCTAGGCTCTGTTGCTTTGTATTTTAGATGTTTCAGGAAACACCATACACTTCTCCCGAGTGGTTGTTGGCAATTTACATCCCGCCCATCAGCATAACAAGGCTCCCAGTTCTCCATGGCCTGTCCTGCCTTTCTGGATTTTACACTTTTTTCAGATGGCCCATTTGACCGGGGGGAAGTGAGACTTCATTGTAGTGTAGATTTCCTTTGCAAGCTTGCTTGGTTGGCCAAAAAGGGCGTATGCGTTTTTTCCTGAATATATTCAGGAAAAAACGCATACGGCCTTTTTGGCCAAGTGCATCATTGTGGACGTTCTGCCTCTTTTCCTATGCTTTCAATGCAATTCCAGTCTACCTCCTGAAATCGGTTTCCTGCAATTCTGCCCCGCTTTCAAGTCCTCTTGGCAGCCTTACTTCAGTCTATTTTTGGACGATAGCTGTCATTTATAACTCTGCAGGTTTGTGAATTACAGTGCCCCTGAGCTCCTTTCTTCAACTCGCTTTCTTGTGAGCTGGCCGCAACACCGCAGGATGGCTTCAGGCCCTAATCTGGTTCCGGCACGGCACGCTGAGCCTTTGGTTAATTCCTCTTCCTGGTGGGAAATGAGAGTTAAATTTGCCCGTCCAGACACCTCCAGCTAGTCTCTCATTGGTTCTCGCTATTCCTGTTCATCTTCCGCAGAAATTGCAAACTGGGCCAAACAGGAGGTTAAAGGGACTGAGTCTCCAACTCGGGAGAGTGTTAGTAAAGCGTCTGGAATGTTGCACCCGAGTACCAGGGTACGAAAACTGAGACATATTTGAACATGTCTCCCGATCACATGGTTGATCATACTCTAGGTTCCACATGCATGTTTTAGCTGAAGGAAGAATACCTTAAACCTGGGTATTTGAAACCCGTGGAATGCGTACCATGCAATATGACTTCAAAGGGTCTTCATTTGCTCACCGAACCTCTCCAATCCTATCACTGCTGCGTTTATGCCCCTGTACACATGCTTGATTCTCTTTCGGAGACATAGCAATCCATAGGTTTTAAGATACTTACTAGTCAGGTACATTCTTAGGCGTTTAATATGCGGTGTTGAGTCCATTTCGTTGAGCAAGGAGTAGCTCTTGTCTATTCCATATTTGGCTTAAGGAACTTTATCTGTGCTCATTTCAATCTCTGGTTTTATGCAGCACCCCAACTCACCTTTCCCCTTAAGCAAGCATAAGTTGGTTTTCTAAATTTGAGACCCTGTTCTGTTCTGTAATTCAGTTCCTGTGTAGCCAAGTTTACATTCCGTGTATTACTGATATCTTATGATGTTTCTTTTTCTGTGTGACTTATTTCAGTTAGAATCATCATACCTGAATCCACTCATTGTGCTGCTAAGGGCCTGATGACACAGATTTCATTGCTGAGTGATATTGCTTTGTAAGTAAATACCACAACTTCTTTATCCATTTTTCAATTTCTGCGATGTTGAACTTGTACTGTAAACGAGGTTCTTGTAAACAGAGCCATTCCAAACTTTGGGGTGGCTGTGTCTTTTTGATTTTAAATTCCCTAAGCTATAGGACCATAAGTGGAAGTGCCCTAGGCTCTGTTGCTTTGTATTTTAGATGTTTCAGGAAACACCATACACTTCTCCCAAGTGGTTGTTGGCAATTTACATCCCGCCCATCAGCATAACAAGGCTCCCAGTTCTCCATGGCCTGTCCTGCCTTTCTGGATTTTACACTTTTTTCAGATGGCCCTTTTGACCGGGGGGAAGTGAGACTTCATTGTAGTGTAGATTTCCTTTGCAAGCTTGCTTGGTTGGCCAAAAAGGGCGTATGCGTTTTTTCCTGAATATATTCAGGAAAAAACGCATACGCACTTTTTGGCCAAGTGCATCATTGTGGACGTTCTGCCTCTTTTCCTATGCTTTCAATGCAATTCCAGTCTACCTCCTGAAATCGGTTTCCTGCAATTCTGCCCCGCTTTCAAGTCCTCTTGGCAGCCTTACTTCAGTCTATTTTTGGACGATAGCTGTCATTTATAACTCTGCAGGTTTGTGAATTACAGTGCTCCTGAGCTCCTTTCTTTAACTCGCTTTCTTGTGACCTGGCCGCAACACCGCAGGATGTCTTCAGGCCCTAATCTGGTTCTGGCACGGCACGCTGAGTCTTTGGTTAATTCCTCTTCCTGGTGGGAAATGAGAGTTAAATTTGCCCATCCAGACACCTCCAGCTAGTCTCTCATTGGTTCTCGCTATTCCTGTTCATCTTCCACAGAAATTGCAAACTGGGCCAAACAGGAGGTTAAACGGACTGACTCTCCAAGTGGGGAGAGTGTTAGTAAAGCGTCTGGAATGTTGCACCCGAGTACCAGGGTATGAAAACTGAGACATATTTGAACACGTCTCCCGATCACATGGTTGATCATACTCTAGGTTCCACATGCATGTTTTAGCTGAAGGAAGAATACCTTAAACCTGGGTAGTTGAAACCCGTGGAATGGGTACCATGCAATATGACTTCAAAGGGTCTTCATTTGCTCACCGAACCTCTCCAATCCTATCACTGCTGCGTTTATGCCCCTGTACACATGCTTGATTCTCTTTTGGAGACATAGCAATCCATAGGTTTTAAGATACTTACTAGTCAGGTACATTCTTAGGCGTTTAATATGGGGTGTTGAGTCCATTTCGTTGAGCAAGGAGTAGCTCTTGTCTATTCCATATTTGGCTTAAGGAACTTTATCTGTGCTCATTTCAATCTCTGGTTTTATGCAGCACCCCAACTCACCTTTCCCCTTAAGCAAGCATAAGTTGGTTTTCTAAATTTGAGACCCTGTTCTGTTTTGGAATGCAGTTCCTGTGTAGCCAAGTTTACATTCCGTGTATTAGTGATATCTTATGATGTTTCTTTTTCTGTGTGACTTATTTCAGTTAGAATCATCGTACCTGAATCCACTCATTATGCTGCTACGGGCCTGATGACATAGATTTCATTGCTGAGTGATACTGCATTGTACGTAAGTACCACAAGTTCTTTATCCATTTTTCACTTTCTGTGATATTGAACTTGTACGGTAAACGAGGTTCTTGTAAACGGAGGCGTCCCAAACTTTGGGGTGGCTGTGTCTTTTTGATTTTAATTTCCCTAAGCTATAGGACCATAAGTGGAAGTGCCCTAGGTTCTGTTGCTTTGTTTTTTAGATGTTTCAGGAAACACCATACACTTCTCCCGAGTGGTTGTTGGCAATTTACATCCCGCCCATCAGCATAACAAGGCTCCCAGTTCTCCATGGCCTGTCCTGCCTTTCTGGATTTTACACTTTTTTCAGATGGCCCTTTTGACCGGGGGGAAGTGAGACTTCATTGTAGTGCAGATTTCCTTTGCAAGCTTGCTTGGTTGGCCAAAAAGGGCGTATGCGTTTTTTCCTGAATATATTCAGGAAAAAACGCATACGCCCTTTTTGGCCAAGTGCATCATTGTGGACGTTCTGCCTCTTTTCCTATGCTTTCAATGCAATTCCAGTCTACCTCCTGAAATCGGTTTCCTGCAATTCTGCCCCGCTTTCAAGTCCTCTTGGCAGCCTTACTTCAGTCTATTTTTGGACGATACCTGTCATTTATAACTCTGCAGGTTTGTGAATTACAGTGCCCCTGAGCTCCTTTCTTCAACTCGCTTTCTTGTGAGCTGGCCGCAACACCGCAGGATGGCTTCAGGCCCTAATCTGGTTCCGGCACGGCACACTGAGCCTTTGGTTATTTCCTCTTCCTGGTGGGAAATGAGAGTTAAATTTGCCCGTCCAGACACCTCCAGCTAGCCTCTCATTGGTTCTCGCTATTCCTGTTCATCTTCCGCAGAAATTGCAAACTGGGCCAAACAGGAGGTTAAAGGCGCTGACTCTCCAAGTGGGGAGAGTGTTAGTAAAGCGTCTGGAATGTTGCACCCGAGTACCAGGGGAGGAAAACTGAGACATATTTGAACACGTCTCCCGTTCACATGGTTGATCATACTTGGGTTCCACATGCATGTTTTAGCTGAAGGAAGAATACCTAAAACCTGGGTAGTTGAAACCCGTGGAATGGGTACCATGCAATATGACTTCAAAGGGTCTTCATTTGCTCACCGAACCTCTCCAATCCTATCACTGCTGCGTTTATGCCCCTGTACACATGCTTGATTCTCTTTCGGAGACATAGCAATCCATAGGTTTTAAGATACTTACTAGTCAGGTACATTCTTAGGCGTTTAATATGGGGTGTTGAGTCCATTTCGTTGAGCAAGGAGTAGCTCTTGTCTATTCCATATTTGGCTTAAGGAACTTTATCTGTGCTCATTTCAATCTCTGGTTTTATGCAGCACCCCAACTCACCTTTCCCCTTAAGCAAGCATAAGTTGGTTTTCTAAATTTGAGACCCTGTTCTGTTCTGTAATTCAGTTCCTGTGTGGCCAAGGTTACATTCCGTGTATTACTGATATCTTATGATGTTTCTTTTTCTGTGTGACTTATTTCAGTTAGAATCATCATACCTGAATCCACTCATTGTGCTGCTAAGGGCCTGATGACACAGATTTCATTGCTGAGTGATATTGCTTTGTAAGTAAATACCACAACTTCTTTATCCATTTTTCACTTTCTGCGATGTTGAACTTGTACTGTAAATGAGGTTCTTGTAAACAGAGCCGTTCCAAACTTTGGGGTGGCTGTGTCTTTTTCATTTTAATTTCCCTAAGCTATAGGACCATAAGTGGAAGTGCCCTAGGCTCTGTTGCTTTGTATTTTAGATGTTTCAGGAAACACCATACACTTCTCCCGAGTGGTTGTTGGCAATTTACATCCCGCTCATCAGCATAACAAGGCTCCCAGTTCTCCATGGCCTGTCCTGCCTTTCTGGATTTTACACTTTTTTCAGATGGCCCTTTTGACCGGGGGGAAGTGAGACTTCATTGTAGTGCAGATTTCCTTTGCAAGCTTGCTTGGTTGGCCAAAAAGGGCGTATGCGTT
Organism: Delphinus delphis; assembly: GCF_949987515.2. Lineage (NCBI taxonomy): Eukaryota > Metazoa > Chordata > Mammalia > Artiodactyla > Delphinidae > Delphinus > Delphinus delphis. The sequence continues at coordinate 123,911 of NW_027192691.1, forward strand.
TTTTCCTGAATATATTCAGGAAAAAACACATACGCCCTTTCTGGCCAAGTGCATCATTGTGGACGTTCGGCCTCTTCTCCTATGCTTTCAATGCAATTCCAGTCTACCTCCTGAAATCGGTTTCCTGCAATTCTGCCCCGCTTTCAAGTCCTCTTGGCAGCCTTACTTCAGTCTATTTTTGGACGATAGCTGTCATTTAGAACTCTGCAGGTTTGTGAATTACAGTGCCCCTGAGCTCCTTTCTTCAACTCGCTTTCTTGTGAGCTGGCCGCAACACCGCAGGATGGCTTCAGGCCCTAATCTGGTTCCGGCACGGCACACTGAGCCTTTGGTTATTTCCTCTTCCTGGTGGGAAATGAGAGTTAAATTTGCCCGTCCAGACACCTCCAGCTAGCCTCTCATTGGTTCTCACTATTCCTGTTCATCTTCCGCAGAAATTGCAAACTGGGCCAAACAGGAGGTTAAAGGCACTGACTCTCCAAGTGGGGAGAGTGTTAGTAAAGCGTCTGGAATGTTGCACCCGAGTACCAGAGGAGGAAAACTGAGACATATTTGAACACGTCTCCCGTTCACATGGTTGATCATACTTGGGTTCCACATGCATGTTTTAGCTGAAGGAAGAATACCTAAAACCTGGGTAGTTGAAACCCGTGGAATGGGTACCATGCAATATGACTTCAAAGGGTCTTCATTTGCTCACCGAACCTCTCCAATCCTATCACTGCTGCCTTTATGCCCCTGTACACATGCTTGATTCTCTTTCGGAGACATAGCAATCCATAGGTTTTAAGATACTTACTAGTCAGGTACATTCTTAGGCGTTTAATATGCGGTGTTGAGTCCATTTCGTTGAGCAAGGAGTAGCTCTTGTCTATTCCATATTTGGCTTAAGGAACTTTATCTGTGCTCATTTCAATCTCTGGTTTTATGCAGCACCCCAACTCACCTTTCCCCTTAAGCAAGCATAAGTTGGTTTTCTAAATTTGAGACCCTGTTCTGTTCTGTAATTCAGTTCCTGTGTGGCCAAGGTTACATTCCGTGTATTACTGATATCTTATGATGTTTCTTTTTCTGTGTGACTTATTTCAGTTAGAATCATCATACCTGAATCCACTCATTGTGCTGCTAAGGGCCTGATGACACAGATTTCATTGCTGAGTGATATTGCTTTGTAAGTAAATACCACAACTTCTTTATCCATTTTTCACTTTCTGCGATGTTGAACTTGTACTGTAAATGAGGTTCTTGTAAACAGAGCCGTTCCAAACTTTGGGGTGGCTGTGTCTTTTTCATTTTAATTTCCCTAAGCTATAGGACCATAAGTGGAAGTGCCCTAGGTTCTGTTGCTTTGTTTTTTAGATGTTTCAGGAAACACCATACACTTCTCCCGAGTGGTTGTTTGCAATTTACATCCCGCCCATCAGCATAACAAGGCTCCCAGTTCTCCATGGCCTGTCCTGCCTTTCTGGATTTTACACTTTTTTCAGATGGCCCTTTTGACCGGGGGGAAGTGAGACTTCATTGTAGTGCAGATTTCCTTTGCAAGCTTGCTTGGTTGGCCATAAAGGGTGTATGCGTTTTTTCCTGAATATATTCAGGAAAAAACACATACGCCCTTTTTCGCCAAGTGCATCATTGTGGATGTTCGGCCTCTTTTCCTATGCTTTCAATGCAATTCCAGTCGACCTCCTGAAATCGGTTTCCTGCAATTCTGCCCCGCTTTCAAGTCCTCTTGGCAGCCTTACTTCAGTCTATTTTTGGACGATAGCTGTCATTTAGAACTCTGCAGGTTTGTGAATTACAGTGCCCCTGAGCTCCTTTCTTCAACTCGCTTTCTTGTGACCTGGCCGCAACACCGCAGGATGGCTTCAGGCCCTAATCTGGTTCCGGCACGGCACACTGAGCCTTTGGTTATTTCCTCTTCCTGGTGGGAAATGAGAGTTAAATTTGCCCGTCCAGACACCTCCAGCTAGCCTCTCATTGGTTCTCGCTATTCCTGTTCATCTTCCGCAGAAATTGCAAACTGGGCCAAACAGGAGGTTAAAGGCGCTGACTCTCCAAGTGGGGAGAGTGTTAGTAAAGTGTCTGGAATGTTGCACCCGAGTACCAGGGGAGGAAAACTGAGACATATTTGAACACGTCTCCCGTTCACATGGTTGATCATACTTGGGTTCCACATGCATGTTTTAGCTGAAGGAAGAATACCTAAAACCTGGGTAGTTGAAACCCGTGGAATGGGTACCATGCAATATGACTTCAAAGGGTCTTCATTTGCTCACCGAACCTCTCCAATCCTATCACTGCTGCGTTTATGCCTCTGTACACATGCTTGATTCTCTTTCGGAGACATAGCAATCCATAGGTTTTAAGATACTTACTAGTCAGGTACATTCTTAGGCGTTTAATATGTGGTGTTGAGTCCATTTCGTTGAGCAAGGAGTAGCTCTTGTCTATTCCATATTTGGCTTAAGGAACTTTATCTGTGCTCATTTCAATCTCTGGTTTTATGCAGCACCCCAACTCACCTTTCCCCTTAAGCAAGCATAAGTTGGTTTTCTAAATTTGAGACCCTGTTCTGTTCTGTAATTCAGTTCCTGTGTGGCCAAGGTTACATTCCGTGTATTACTGATATCTTATGATGTTTCTTTTTCTGTGTGACTTATTTCAGTTAGAATCATCATACCTGAATCCACTCATTGTGCTGCTAAGGGCCTGATGACACAGATTTCATTGCTGAGTGATATTGCTTTGTAAGTAAATACCACAACTTCTTTATCCATTTTTCACTTTCTGCGATGTTGAACTTGTACTGTAAATGAGGTTCTTGTAAACAGAGCCGTTCCAAACTTTGGGGTGGCTGTGTCTTTTTCATTTTAATTTCCCTAAGCTATAGGACCATAAGTGGAAGTGCCCTAGGTTCTGTTGCTTTGTTTTTTAGATGTTTCAGGAAACACCATACACTTCTCCCGAGTGGTTGTTGGCAATTTACAACCCGCCCATCAGCATAACAAGGCTCCCAGTTCTCCATGGCCTGTCCTGCCTTTCTGGATTTTACACTTTTTTCAGATGGCCCTTTTGACCGGGGGGAAGTGAGACTTCATTGTAGTGCAGATTTCCTTTGCAAGCTTGCTTGGTTGGCCAAAAAGGGCGTATGCGTTTTTTCCTGAATATATTCAGGAAAAAACACATACGCCCTTTTTCGCCAAGTGCATCATTGTGGATGTTCGGCCTCTTTTCCTATGCTTTCAATGCAATTCCAGTCTACCTCCTGAAATCGGTTTCCTGCAATTCTGCCCCGCTTTCAAGTCCTCTTGGCAGCCTTACTTCAGTCTATTTTTGGACGATAGCTGTCATTTAGAACTCTGCAGGTTTGTGAATTACAGTGCCCCTGAGCTCCTTTCTTCAACTCGCTTTCTTGTGACCTGGCCGCAACACCGCAGGATGGCTTCAGGCCCTAATCTGGTTCCGGCACGGCACACTGAGCCTTTGGTTATTTCCTCTTCCTGGTGGGAAATGAGAGTTAAATTTGCCCGTCCAGACACCTCCAGCTAGCCTCTCATTGGTTCTCGCTATTCCTGTTCATCTTCCGCAGAAATTGCAAACTGGGCCAAACAGGAGGTTAAAGGCGCTGACTCTCCAAGTGGGGAGAGTGTTAGTAAAGTGTCTGGAATGTTGCACCCGAGTACCAGGGGAGGAAAACTGAGACATATTTGAACACGTCTCCCGTTCACATGGTTGATCATACTTGGGTTCCACATGCATGTTTTAGCTGAAGGAAGAATACCTAAAACCTGGGTAGTTGAAACCCGTGGAATGGGTACCATGCAATATGACTTCAAAGGGTCTTCATTTGCTCACCGAACCTCTCCAATCCTATCACTGCTGCGTTTATGCCCCTGTACACATGCTTGATTCTCTTTCGGAGACATAGCAATCCATAGGTTTTAAGATACTTACTAGTCAGGTACATTCTTAGGCGTTTAATATGCGGTGTTGAGTCCATTTCGTTGAGCAAGGAGTAGCTCTTGTCTATTCCATATTTGGCTTAAGGAACTTTATCTGTGCTCATTTCAATCTCTGGTTTTATGCAGCACCCCAACTCACCTTTCCCCTTAAGCAAGCATAAGTTGGTTTTCTAAATTTGAGACCCTGTTCTGTTTTGGAATGCAGTTCCTGTGTAGCCAAGTTTACATTCCGTGTATTAGTGATATCTTATGATGTTTCTTTTTCTGTGTGACTTATTTCAGTTAGAATCATCGTACCTGAATCCACTCATTATGCTGCTACGGGCCTGATGAAATAGATTTCATTGCTGAGTGATACTGCATTGTACGTAAGTACCACAAGTTCTTTATCCATTTTTCACTTTCTGTGATATTGAACTTGTACGGTAAACGAGGTTCTTGTAAACGGAGGCGTCCCAAACTTTGGGGTGGCTGTGTCTTTTTGATTTTAATTTCCCTAAGCTATAGGACCTTAAATGGAAGTGCCCTAGGTTCTGTTGCTTTGTTTTTTAGATGTTTCAGGAAACACCATACACTTCTCCCGAGTGGTTGTTGGCAATTTACATCCCGCCCATCAGCATAACAAGGCTCCCAGTTCTCCATGGCCTGTCCTGCCTTTCTGGATTTTACACTTTTTTCAGATGGCCCTTTTGACCGGGGGGAAGTGAGACTTCATTGTAGTGCAGATTTCCTTTGCAAGCTTGCTTGGTTGGCCAAAAAGGGCGTATGCGTTTTTTCCTGAATATATTCAGGAAAAAACACATACGCCCTTTTTGGCCAAGTGCATCATTGTGGACGTTCTGCCTCTTTTCCTATGCTTTCAATGCAATTCCAGTCTACCTCCTGAAATCGGTTTCCTGCAATTCTGCCCCGCTTTCAAGTCCTCTTGGCAGCCTTACTTCAGTCTATTTTTGGACGATAGCTGTCATTTATAACTCTGCAGGTTTGTGAATTACAGTGCCCCTGAGCTCCTTTCTTCAACTCGCTTTCTTGTGAGCTGGCCGCAACACCGCAGGATGGCTTCAGGCCCTAATCTGGTTCCGGCACGGCACACTGAGCCTTTGGTTATTTCCTCTTCCTGGTGGGAAATGAGAGTTAAATTTGCCCGTCCAGACACCTCCAGCTAGCCTCTCATTGGTTCTCGCTATTCCTGTTCATCTTCCGCAGAAATTGCAAACTGGGCCAAACAGGAGGTTAAAGGCGCTGACTCTCCAAGTGGGGAGAGTGTTAGTAAAGCGTCTGGAATGTTGCACCCGAGTACCAGGGGAGGAAAACTGAGACATATTTGAACACGTCTCCCGTTCACATGGTTGATCATACTTGGGTTCCACATGCATGTTTTAGCTGAAGGAAGAATACCTAAAACCTGGGTAGTTGAAACCCGTGGAATGGGTACCATGCAATATGACTTCAAAGGGTCTTCATTTGCTCACCGAACCTCTCCAATCCTATCACTGCTGCGTTTATGCCCCTGTACACATGCTTGATTCTCTTTCGGAGACATAGCAATCCATAGGTTTTAAGATACTTACTAGTCAGGTACATTCTTAGGCGTTTAATATGCGGTGTTGAGTCCATTTCGTTGAGCAAGGAGTAGCTCTTGTCTATTCCATATTTGGCTTAAGGAACTTTATCTGTGCTCATTTCAATCTCTGGTTTTATGCAGCACCCCAACTCACCTTTCCCCTTAAGCAAGCATAAGTTGGTTTTCTAAATTTGAGACCCTGTTCTGTTCTGTAATTCAGTTCCTGTGTGGCCAAGTTTACATTCCGTGTATTACTGATATCTTATGATGTTTCTTTTTCTGTATGACTTATTTCAGTTAGAATCATCATACCTGAATCCACTCATTGTGCTGCTAAGGGCCTGATGACACAGATTTCATTACTGAGTGATATTGCTTTGTAAGTAAATACCACAACTTCTTTATCCATTTTTCACTTTCTGCGATGTTGAACTTGTACTGTAAATGAGGTTCTTGTAAACAGAGCCGTTCCAAACTTTGGGGTGGCTGTGTCTTTTTCATTTTAATTTCCCTAAGCTATAGGACCATAAGTGGAAGTGCCCTAGGTTCTGTTGCTTTGTTTTTTAGATGTTTCAGGAAACACCATACACTTCTCCCGAGTGGTTGTTGGCAATTTACATCCAGCCCATCAGCATAACAAGGCTCCCAGTTCTCCATGGCCTGTCCTGCCTTTCTGGATTTTACACTTTTTTCAGATGGCCCTTTTGACCGGGGGGAAGTGAGACTTCATTGTAGTGCAGATTTCCTTTGCAAGCTTGCTTGGTTGGCCAAAAAGGGCGTATGCGTTTTTTCCTGAATATATTCAGGAAAAAACGCATACGCCCTTTTTGGCCAAGTGCATCATTGTGGACGTTCTGCCTCTTTTCCTATGCTTTCAATGCAATTCCAGTCTACCTCCTGAAATCGGTTTCCTGCAATTCTGCCCCGCTTTCAAGTCCTCTTGGCAGCCTTACTTCAGTCTATTTTTGGACGATAGCTGTCATTTAGAACTCTGCAGGTTTGTGAATTACAGTGCCCCTGAGCTCCTTTCTTCAACTCGCTTTCTTGTGAGCTGGCCGCAACACCGCAGGATGGCTTCAGGCCCTAATCTGGTTCTGGCACGGCACACTGAGCCTTTGGTTATTTCCTCTTCCTGGTGGGAAATGAGAGTTAAATTTGCCCGTCCAGACACCTCCAGCTAGCCTCTCATTGGTTCTCGCTATTCCTGTTCATCTTCCGCAGAAATTGCAAACTGGGCCAAACAGGAGGTTAAAGGCGCTGACTCTCCAAGTGGGGAGAGTGTTAGTAAAGCGTCTGGAATGTTGCACCCGAGTACCAGGGGAGGAAAACTGAGACATATTTGAACACGTCTCCCGTTCACATGGTTGATCATACTTGGGTTCCACATGCATGTTTTAGCTGAAGGAAGAATACCTAAAACCTGGGTAGTTGAAACCCGTGGAATGGGTACCATGCAATATGACTTCAAAGGGTCTTCATTTGCTCACCGAACCTCTCCAATCCTATCACTGCTGCGTTTATGCCCCTGTACACATGCTTGATTCTCTTTCGGAGACATAGCAATCCATAGGTTTTAAGATACTTACTAGTCAGGTACATTCTTAGGCGTTTAATATGCGGTGTTGAGTCCATTTCGTTGAGCAAGGAGTAGCTCTTGTCTATTCCATATTTGACTTAAGGAAATTTATCTGTGCTCATTTCAATCTCTGGTTTTATGCAGCACCCCAACTCACCTTTCCCCTTAAGCAAGCATAAGTTGGTTTTCTAAATTTGAGACCCTGTTCTGTTCTGTAATTCAGTTCCTGTGTGGCCAAGTTTACATTCCGTGTATTACTGATATCTTATGATGTTTCTTTTTCTGTGTGACTTATTTCAGTTAGAATCATCATACCTGAATCCACTCATTGTGCTGCTAAGGGCCTGATGACACAGATTTCATTGCTGAGTGATATTGCTTTGTAAGTAAATACCACAACTTCTTTATCCATTTTTCACTTTCTGCGATGTTGAACTTGTACTGTAAACGAGGTTCTTGTAAACAGAGCCGTTCCAAACTTTGGGGTGGCTGTGTCTTTTTGATTTTAATTTCCCTAAGCTATAGGACCATAAGTGGAAGTGCCCTAGGTTCTGTTGCTTTGTTTTTTAGATGTTTCAGGAAACACCATACACTTCTCCCGAGTGGTTGTTGGCAATTTACATCCCGCCCATCAGCATAACAAGGCTCCCAGTTCTCCATGGCCTGTCCTGCCTTTCTGGATTTTACACTTTTTTCAGATGGCCCTTTTGACCGGGGGGAAGTGAGACTTCATTGTAGTGCAGATTTCCTTTGCAAGCTTGCTTGGTTGGCCAAAAAGGGCGTATGCGTTTTTTCCTGAATATATTCAGGAAAAAACGCATACGCCCTTTTTGGCCAAGTGCATCATTGTGGACGTTCTGCCTCTTTTCCTATGCTTTCAATGCAATTCCAGTCTACCTCCTGAAATCGGTTTCCTGCAATTCTGCCCCGCTTTCACGTCCTCTTGGCAGCCTTACTTCAGTCTACTTTTGGACGATAGCTGTCATTTATATCTCTGCAGGTTTGTGAATTACAGTGCCCCTGAGCTCCTTTCTTCAACTCACTTTCTTGTGACCTGGCCGCAACACCGCAGGATGTCTTCAGGCCCTAATCTTGTTCCAGCCCGGCACGCTGAGCCTTTGGTTATTTCCTCTTCCTGGTGGGAAATGAGAGTTAAATTTGCCCATCCAGACACCTCCAGCTAGCCTCTCATTGGTTCTCGCTATTCCTGTTCATCTTCCGCAGAAATTGCAAACTGGGCCAAACAGGAGGTTAAAGGCGCTGACTCTCCAAGTGGGGAGAGTGTTAGTAAAGCGTCTGGAATGTTGCACCCGAGTACCAGGGTACGAAAACTGAGACATATTTGAACACGTCTCCCGATCACATGGTTGATCATACTCTAGGTTCCACATGCGTGTTTTAGCTGAAGGAAGAATACCTTAAACCTGGGTAGTTGAAACCCGTGGAATGGGTACCATGCAATATGACTTCAAAGGGTCTTCATTTGCTCACCGAACCTCTCCAATCCTATCACTGCTGCGTTTATGCCCCTGTACACATGCTTGATTCTCTTTCGGAGACATAGCAATCCATAGGTTTTAAGATACTTACTAGTCAGGTACATTCTTAGGCGTTTAATATGCGGTGTTGAGTCCATTTCGTTGAGCAAGGAGTAGCTCTTGTCTATTCCATATTTGACTTAAGGAACTTTATCTGTGCTCATTTCAATCTCTGGTTTTATGCAGCACCCCAACTCACCTTTCCCCTTAAGCAAGCATAAGTTGGTTTTCTAAATTTGAGACCCTGTTCTGTTCTGTAATTCAGTTCCTGTGTAGCCAAGTTTACATTCCGTGTATTACTGATATCTTATGATGTTTCTTTTTCTGTGTGACTTATTTCAGTTAGAATCATCATACCTGAATCCACTCATTGTGCTGCTAAGGGCCTGATGACACAGATTTCATTGCTGTGTGATATTGCTTTGTAAGTAAATAACACAACTTTTTTATCCATTTTTCACTTTCTGCGATGTTGAACTTGTACTGTAAACGAGGTTCTTGTAAACAGAGCCGTTCCAAACTTTGGGGTGGCTGTGTCTTTTTGATTTTAATTTCCCTATGCTATAGGACCATAAGTGGCAGTGCCCTAGGCTCTGTTGCTTTCTTTTTAGATGTTTCAGGAAACACCATACACTTCTCCTGAGTGTCTGTTGGCAATTTACATCCCACCCATCAGCATAACAAGGCTCCCAGTTCTCCATGGCCTGTCCTGCCTTTCTGGATTTTACCCTTTTTTCAGATGGCCCTTTTGACCGGGGGGAAGTGAGACTTCATTGTAGTGCAGATTTCCTTTGCAAGCTTGCTTGGTTGGCCAAAAAGGGCGTATGCGTTTTTTCCTGAATATATTCAGGAAAAAACGCATACGCCCTTTTTGGCCAAGTGCATCATTGTGGACGTTCTGCCTCTTTTCCTATGCTTTCAATGCAATTCCAGTCTACCTCCTGAAATCGGTTTCCTGCAATTCTGCCCCGCTTTCAAGTCCTCTTGGCAGCCTTACTTCAGTCTATTTTTGGACGATAGCTGTCATTTATAACTCTGCAGGTTTGTGAATTACAGTGCCCCTGAGCTTCTTTCTTCAACTCGCTTTCTTGTGACCTGGCCGCAACACCGCAGGATGGCTTCAGGCCCTAATCTGGTTCTGGCACGGCACGCTGAGCCTTTGGTTAATTCCTCTTCCTGGTGGGAAATGAGAGTTAAATTTGCCCGTCCAGACACCTCCAGCTAGCCTCTCATTGGTTCTCGCTATTCCTGTTCATCTTCCGCAGAAATTGCAAACTGGGCCAAACAGGAGGTTAAAGGCGCTGACTCTCCAAGTGGGGAGAGTGTTAGTAAAGCGTCTGGAATGTTGCACCCGAGTACCAGGGGAGGAAAACTGAGACATATTTGAACACGTCTCCCATTCACATGGTTGATCATACTTGGGTTCCACATGCATGTTTTAGCTGAAGGAAGAATACCTAAAACCTGGGTAGTTGAAACCCGTGGAATGGGTACCATGCAATATGACTTCAAAGGGTCTTCATTTGCTCACCGAACCTCTCCAATCCTATCACTGCTGCGTTTATGCCCCTGTACACATGCTTGATTCTCTTTCGGAGACATAGCAATCCATAGGTTTTAAGATACTTACTAGTCAGGTACATTCTTAGGCGTTTAATATGGGGTGTTGAGTCCATTTCGTTGAGCAAGGAGTAGCTCTTGTCTATTCCATATTTGGCTTAAGGAACTTTATCTGTGCTCATTTCAATCTCTGGTTTTATGCAGCAGCCCAAGTCACCTTTCCCCTTAAGCAAGCATAAGTTGGTTTTCTAAATTTGAGACCCTGTTCTGTTTTGGAATGCAGTTCCTGTGTAGCCAAGTTTCCATTCCGTGTATTAGTGATATCTTATGATGTTTCTTTTTCTGTGTGACTTATTTCAGTTAGAATCATCGTACCTGAATCCACTCATTGTGCTGCTAAGGGCCTGATGACATAGATTTCATTGCTGAGTGATATTGCTTTGTAAGTGAATACCACAACTTCTTTATCCATTTTTCACTTTCTGCGATGTTGAACTTGTACTGTAAACGAGGGTCTTGTAAACAGAGCCGTTCCAAACTTTGGGGTGGCTGTGTCTTTTTGATTTTAATTTCCCTAAGCTATAGGACCATAAGTGGAAGTGCCCTAGGCTCTGTTGCTTTGTTTTTTAGATGTTTCAGGAAACACCATACACTTCTCCCAAGTGTCTGTTGGCAATTTACATACCGCCCATCAGCATAACAAGGCTCCCAGTTCTCAATGGCCTGTTGCCTTTCTGGATTTTACACTTTTTTCAGATGGCCCTTTTGACCGGGGGGAAGTGAGACTTCATTGTAGTGCAGATTTCCTTTGCAAGCTTGCTTGGTTGGCCAAAAAGGGCGTATGCGTTTTTTCCTGAATATATTCAGGAAAAAACGCATACGCCCTTTTTGGCCAAGTGCATCATTGTGGACGTTCTGCCTCTTTTCCTATGCTTTCAATGCAATTCCAGTCTACCTCCTGAAATCGGTTTCCTGCAATTCTGCCCCGCTTTCAAGTCCTCTTGGCAGCCTTACTTCAGTCTATTTTTGGACGATAGCTGTCATTTATAACTCTGCAGGTTTGTGAATTACAGTGCCCCTGAGCTCCTTTCTTCAACTCGCTTTCTTGTGACCTGGCCGCAACACCGCAGGATGGCTTCAGGCCCTAATCTGGTTCCGGCCCGGCATGCTGAGCCTTTGGTTAATTCCTCTTCCTGGTGGGAAATGAGAGTTGAATTTGCCCGTCCAGACACCTCCAGCTAGCCTCTCATTGGTTCTCGCTATTCCTGTTCATCTTCCGCAGAAATTGCAAACTGGGACAAACAGGAGGTTAAAGGGACTGACTCTCCAAGTCGGGAGAGTGTTAGTAAAGCGTCTGGAATGTTGCACCCGAGTACCAGGGGAGGAAAACTGAGACATATTTGAAGACGTCTCCCGTTCACATGGTTGATCATACTCTGGGTTCCACATGCATGTTTTAGCTGAAGGAAGAATACCTTAAACCTGGAGAGTTGAGACCCGTGTAATGGGTACCATGCAATATGACTTCAAAGGGTCTTCATATGCTCACCGAACCTCTCCAATCCTATCACTGCTGCGTTTATGCCCCTGTACACATGCTTGATTCTCTTTCGGAGACATAGCAATCCATAGGTTTTAAGATACTTACTAGTCAGGTACATTCTTAGGCGTTTAATATGGGGTGTTGAGTCCATTTCGTTGAGCAAGGAGTAGCTCTTGTCTATTCCATATTTGGCTTAAGGAACTTTATCTGTGCTCATTTCAATCTCTGGTTTTATGCAGCACCCCAACTCACCTTTACCATTAAGCAAGCATAAGTTGGTTTTCTAAATTTGAGACCCTGTTCTGTTCTGTAATTCAGTTCCTGTGTAGCCAAGTTTACATTCCGTGTATTAGTGATATCTTATGATGTTTCTTTTTCTGTGTGACTTATTTCAGTTAGAATCATCATACCTGAATCCACTCATTGTGCTGCTAAGGTCCTGATGACACAGATTTCATTGCTGAGTGATATTGCTTTGTAAGTAAATACCACAACTTCTTTATCCATTTTTCACTTTCTGCGATGTTGAACTTGTACTGTAAACGAGGTTCTTGTAAACAGAGCCGATCCAAACTTTGGGGTGGCTGTGTCTTTTTGATTTTAATTTCCCTAAGCTATAGGACCATAAGTGGAAGTGCCCTAGGTTCTGTTGCTTTGTTTTTTAGATGTTTCAGGAAACACCATACACTTCTCCCGAGTGGTTGTTGGCAATTTACATCCCGCCCATCAGCATAACAAGGCTCCCAGTTCTCCATGGCCTGTCCTGCCTTTCTGGATTTTACACTTTTTTCAGATGGCCCTTTTGACCATGGGGAAGTGAGACTTCATTGTAGTGCAGATTTCCTTTGCAAGCTTGCTTGGTTGGCCAAAAAGGGCGTATGCGTTTTTTCCTGAATATATTCAGGAAAAAACGCATACGCCCTTTTTGGCCAAGTGCATCATTGTGGACGTTCTGCCTCTTTTCCTATGCTTTCAATGCAATTCCAGTCTACCTCCTGAAATCGGTTTCCTGCAATTCTGCCCTGCTTTGAAATCCTCTTGGCAGCCTTACTTCAGTCTATTTTTGGACGATAGCTGTCATTTATAACTCTGCAGGTTTGTGAATTACAGTGCCCCTGAGCTCCTTTCTTCAACTCGCTTTCTTGTGACCTGGCCGCAACACCGCAGGATGGCTTCAGGCCCTAATCTGATTCCGGTACGGCACGCTGAGCCTTTGGTTATTTCCTCTTCCTGGTGGGAAATGAGAGTTAAATATGCCCGTCCAGACACCTCCAGCTAGTCTCTCATTGGTTCTCGCTATTCCTGTTCATCTTCCGCAGAAATTGCAAACTGGGCCAAAAAGGAGGTTAAAGGGACTGACTCTCCAAGTGGGGAGAGTGTTAGTAAAGCGTCTGGAATGTTGCACCCGAGTACCAGGGTACGAAAACTGAGCCATATTTGAACACGTCTCCCGATCACATGGTTGATCATAGTCTAGGTTCCACATGCATGTTTTAGGTGAAGGAAGAATACCTTAAACCTGGGTAGGTGAAACCCGTGGAATGGGTACCATGCAATATGACTTCAAAGGGTCTTCATTTGCTCACCGAACCTCTCCAATCCTATCACTGCTGCGTTTATGCCCCTGTACACATGCTTGATTCTCTTTCGGAGACATAGCAATCCATAGGTTTTAAGATACTTACTAGTCAGGTACATTCTTAGGCGTTTAATATGCGGTGTTGAGTCCATTTCGTTGAGCATGGAGTAGCTCTTGTCTATTCCATAGTTGGCTTAAGGAACTTTATCTGTGCTCATTTCAATCTCTGGTTTTATGCAGCACCCCAACTCACCTTTCCCCTTAAGCAAGCATAAGTTGGTTTTCTAAATTTGAGACCCTGTTCTGTTCTGTAATTCAGTTCCTGTGTAGCCAAGTTTCCATTCCGTGTATTACTGATACCTTATGATGTTTCTTTTTCTGTGTGACTTATTTCAGTTAGAATCATCATACCTGAATCCACTCATTGTGCTGCTAAGGGCCTGATGACAGAGATTTCATTGCTGCGTGATATTGCTTTGTAAGTAAATACCACAACTTCTTTATCCATTTTTCACTTTCTGCGATGTTGAACTTGTACTGTAAACGAGGTTCTTGTAAACAGAGGCGTCCCAAACTTTGGGGTGGCTGTGTCTTTTTGATTTTAATTTCCCTAAGCTATAGGACCATAAGTGGCAGTGCCCTAGGCTCTGTTGCTTTGTTTTTTAGATGTTTCAGGAAACACCATACACTTCTCCCAAGTGTCTGTTGGCAATTTACATCCCGCCCATCAGCATAACAAGGCTCCCAGTTCTCAATGGCCTGTTGCCTTTCTGGATTTTACACTTTTTTCAGATGGCCCTTTTGACCGGGGGGAAGTGAGACTTCATTGTAGTGCAGATTTCCTTTGCAAGCTTGTTTGGTTGGCCAAAAAGGGCGTATGCGTTTTTTCCTGAATATATTCAGGAAAAAACGCATACGCTCTTTTTGGCCAAGTGCATCATTGTGGACGTTCTGCCTCTTTTCCTATGCTTTCAATGCAATTCCAGTCTACCTCCTGAAATCAGTTTCCTGCAATTCTGCCCCGCTTTCAAGTCCTCTTGGCAGCCTTTCTTCAGTCTATTTTTGGACGATAGCTGTCATTTATAACTCTGCAGGTTTGTGAATTACAGTGCCCCTGAGCTCCTTTCTTCAACTCGCTTTCTTGTGACCTGGCCGCAACACCGCAGGATGGCTTCAGGCCCTAATCTGGTTCCGGCCCGGCATGCTGAGCCTTTGGTTAATTCCTCTTCCTGGTGGGAAATGAGAGTTAAATTTGCCCGTTCAGACACCTCCAGCTAGTCTCTCATTGGTTCTCTCTATTCCTGTTCATCTTCCGCAGAAATTGCAAACTGGGCCAAACAGGAGGTTAAAGGGACTGACTCTCCAAGTGGGGAGAGTGTTAGTAAAGCGTCTGGAATGTTGCACCCGAGTACCAGGGGAGGAAAACTGAGACATATTTGAACACGTCTCCCGTTCACATGGTTGATCTTACTCTGGGTTCCACATGCATGTTTTAGCTGAAGGAAGAATACCTTAAACCTGGAGAGTTGAGACCCGTGTAATGGGTACCATGCAATATGACTTCAAAGGGTCTTCATTTGCTCACCGAACTTCTCCAATCCTATCACTGCTGCGTTTATGCCCCTGTACACACGCTTGATTCTCTTTTGGAGACATAGCAATCCATAGGTTTTAAGATACTTACTAGTCAGGTACATTCTTAGGCGTTTAATATGGGGTGTTGAGTCCATTTCGTTGAGCAAGGAGTAGCTCTTGTCTATTCCATATTTGGCTTAAGGAACTTTATCTGTGCTCATTTCAATCTCTGGTTTTATGCAGCACCCCAACTCACCTTTCCCCTTAAGCAAGCATAAGTTGGTTTTCTAAATTTGAGACCCTGTTCTGTTTTGGAATGCAGTTCCTGTGTAGCCAAGTTTACATTCCGTGTATTACTGATATCTTATGATGTTTCTTTTTCTGTGTGACTTATTTCAGTTAGAATCATCATACCTGAATCCACTCATTGTGCTGCTAAGGGCCTGATGACACAGATTTCATTGCTGAGTGATATTGCTTTGTAAGTAAATACCACAACTTCTTTATCCATTTTTCACTTTCTGCGATGTTGAACTTGTACTGTAAACGAGGTTCTTGTAAACAGAGCCGATCCAAACTTTGGGGTGGCTGTGTCTTTTTGATTTTAATTTCCCTAAGGTATAGGACCATAAGTGGAAGTGCCCTAGGTTCTGTTGCTTTGGTTTTTAGATGTTTCAGGAAACACCATACACTTCTCCCTAGTGGTTGTTGGCAATTTACATCCCGCCCATCAGCATAACAAGGCTCCCAGTTCTCCATGGCCTGTCCTGCCTTTCTGGATTTTACACTTTTTTCAGATGGCCCTTTTGACCATGGGGAAGTGAGACTTCATTGTAGTGCAGATTTCCTTTGCAAGCTTGCTTGGTTGGCCAAAAAGGGCGTATGCGTTTTTTCCTGAATATATTCAGGAAAAAACGCATACGCCCTTTTTGGCCAAGTGCATCATTGTGGACGTTCTGCCTCTTTTCCTATGCTTTCAATGCAATTCCAGTCTACCTCCTGAAATCGGTTTCCTGCAATTCTGCCCTGCTTTCAAGTCCTCTTGGCAGCCTTACTTCAGTCTATTTTTGGACGATAGCTGTCATTTATAACTCTGCAGGTTTGTGAATTACAGTGCCCCTGAGCTCCTTTCTTCAACTCGCTTTCTTTTGAGCTGGCCGCAACACCGCAGGATGGCTTCAGGCCCTAATCTGATTCCGGTACGGCACATTGAGCCTTTGGTTATTTCCTCTTCCTGGTGGGAAATGAGAGTTAAATTTGCCTGTCCGGACACCTCCAGCTAGTCTCTCATTGGTTCTCGCTATTCCTGTTCATCTTCCGCAGAAATTGCAAACTGGGCCAAAAAGGAGGTTAAAGGGACTGACTCTCCAAGTCGGGAGAGTGTTAGTAAAGCGTCTGGAATGTTGCACCCGAGTACCAGGGTACGAAAACTGAGACATATTTGAACACGTCTCCCGATCACATGGTTGATCATACTCTGGGTTCCACATGCATGTTTTAGCTGAAGGAAGAATACCTAAAACCTGGGTAGTTGAAAACCATGGAATGGGTACAATGCAATATGACTTCAAAGGGTCTTCATTTGCTCACCGAACCTCTCCAATCCTATCACTGCTGCGTTTATGCCCCTGTACACATGCTTGATTCTCTTTCGGAGACATAGCAATCCATAGGTTTTAAGATATTTACTAGTCAGGTACATTCTTAGGCGTTTAATATGCGGTGTTGAGTCCATTTCGTTGAGCAAGGAGTAGCTCTTCTCTATTCCATATTTGGCTTAAGGAACTTTATCTGTGCTCATTTCAATCTCTGGTTTTATGCAGCACCCCAACTCACCTTTCCCCTTAAGCAAGAATAAGTTGGTTTTCTAAATTTGAGACCCTGTTCTGTTCTGTAATTCAGTTCCTGTGTAGCCAAGTTTACATTCCGTGTATTAGTGATACCTTATGATGTTTCTTTTTCTGTGTGACTTATTTCAGTTAGAATCATCATACTTGAATCCACTCATTGTGCTGCTAAGGGCCTGATGACATAGATTTCATTGCTGAGTGATATTGCTTTGTAAGTAAATACCACAACTTCTTTATCCATTTTTCACTTTCTGAGATGTTGAACTTGTACTGTAAACGAGGTTCTTGTAAACAGAGCCGTTCCAAACTTTGGGGTGGCTGTGTCTTTTTGATTTTAATTTCCCTAAGCTATAGGACCATAAGTGGAAGTGCCCTAGGCTCTGTTGCTTTGTTTTTTAGATGTTTCAGGAAACACCATACACTTCTCCTGAGTGTCTGTTGGCAATTTACATCCCGCCCATCAGCATAACAAGGCTCCCAGTTCTCCATGGCCTGTCCTGCCTTTCTGGATTTTACCCTTTTTTCAGATGGCCCTTTTGACCGGG
This sequence comes from Delphinus delphis, assembly GCF_949987515.2. Lineage (NCBI taxonomy): Eukaryota > Metazoa > Chordata > Mammalia > Artiodactyla > Delphinidae > Delphinus > Delphinus delphis. The sequence goes on from NW_027192691.1 coordinate 141,206, forward strand.
GGGAAGTGAGACTTCATTGTAGTGCAGATTTCCTTTGCAAGCTTGCTTGGTTGGCCAAAAAGGGCGTATGCGTTTTTTCCTGAATATATTCAGGAAAAAACGCATACGCCCTTTTTGGCCAAGTGCATCATTGTGGACGTTCTGCCTCTTTTCCTATGCTTTCAATGCAATTCCAGTCTACCTCCTGAAATCGGTTTCCTGCAATTCTGCCCCGCTTTCAAGTCCTCTTGGCAGCCTTACTTCAGTCTATTTTTGGACGATAGCTGTCATTTATAACTCTGCAGGTTTGTGAATTACAGTGCCCCTGAGCTCCTTTCTTCAACTCGCTTTCTTTTGAGCTGGCCGCAACACCGCAGGATGGCTTCAGGCCCTAATCTGGTTCTGGCACGGCACACTGAGCCTTTGGTTATTTCCTCTTCCTGGTGGGAAATGAGAGTTAAATTTGCCCGTCCAGACACCTCCAGCTAGCCTCTCATTGGTCCTCGCTATTCCTGTTCATCTTCCGCAGAAATTGCAAACTGGGCCAAACAGGAGGTTAAAGGCGCTGACTTTCCAAGTGGGGAGAGTGTTAGTAAAGCGTCTGGAATGTTGCACCCGAGTACCAGGGGAGGAAAACTGAGACATATTTGAACACGTCTCCCATTCACATGGTTGATCATACTTGGGTTCCACATGCATGTTTTAGCTGAAGGAAGAATACCTTAAACCTGGGTAGTTGAAACCCGTGGAATGGGTACCATGCAATATGACTTCAAAGGGTCTTCATTTGCTCACCGAACCTCTCCAATCCTATCACTGCTGCGTTTATGCCTCTGTACACATGCTTGATTCTCTTTCGGAGACATAGCAATCCATAGGTTTTAAGATACTTACTAGTCAGGTACATTCTTAGGCGTTTAATATGCGGTGTTGAGTCCATTTCGTTGAGCAAGGAGTAGCTCTTGTCTATTCCATATTTGGCTTAAGGAACTTTATCTGTGCTCATTTCAATCTCTGGTTTTATGCAGCACCCCAACTCACCTTTCCCCTTAAGCAAGCATAAGTTGGTTTTCTAAATTTGAGAACCTGTTCTGTTCTGTAATTCAGTTCCTGTGTAGCCAAGTTTACATTCCGTGTATTACTGATATCTTATGATGTTTCTTTTTCTGTGTGACTTATGTCAGTTAGAATCATCATACCTGAATCCACTCATTGTGCTGCTAAGGGCCTGATGACACAGATTTCATTGCTGAGTGATATTGCTTTGTAAGTAAATACCACAACTTCTTTATCCATTTTTCACTTTCTGCGATGTTGAACTTGTACTGTAAACGAGGTTCTTGTAAACAGAGCCGTTCCAAACTTTGGGGTGGCTGTGTCTTTTTGATTTTAATTTCCCTAAGCTATAGGACCATAAGTGGAAGTGCCCTAGGTTCTGTTGCTTTGTTTTTCAGATGTTTCAGGAAACACCATACACTTCTCCTGAGTGTCTGTTGGCAATTTACATCCCGCCCATCAGCATAACAAGGCTCCCAGTTCTCCATGGCCTGTCCTGCCTTTCTGGATTTTACCCTTTTTTCAGATGGCCGTTTTGACCGGGGGGAAGTGAGACTTCATTGTAGTGCAGATTTCCTTTGCAAGCTTGCTTGGTTGGCCAAAAAGCGCGTATGCGTTTTTTCCTGAATATATTCAGGAAAAAACGCATACGCCCTTTTTGGCCAAGTGCATCATTGTGGACGTTCTGCCTCTTTTCCTATGCTTTCAATGCAATTCCAGTCTACCTCCTGAAATCGGTTTCCTGCAATTCTGCCCCGCTTTCAAGTCCTCTTGGCAGCCTTACTTCAGTCTATTTTTGGACGATAGCTGTCATTTATAACTCTGCAGGTTTGTGAATTACAGTGTCCCTGAGCTCCTTTCTTCAACTCGTTTTCTTGTGACCTGGCCGCAACACCGCAGGATGTCTTCAGGCCCTAATCTGGTTCCGGCCCGGCATGCTGAGCCTTTGGTTATTTCCTCTTCCTGGTGGGAAATGAGAGTTAAATTTGCCCGTCCAGACACCTCCAGCCAGTCTCTCATTGGTTCTCGCTATTCCTGTTCATCTTCCAAGAAATTGCAAACTGGGCCAAACAGGAGGTTAAAGGGACTGACTCTCCAAGTGGGGAGAGTGTTAGTAAAGCATCTGGAATGTTGCACCCGAGTACCAGGGGAGGAAAACTGAGACATATTTGAACACGTCTCCCGTTCACATGGTTGATCTTACTCTGGGTTCCACATGCATGTTTTAGCTGAAGGAAGAATACCTTAAACCTGGAGAGTTGAGACCCGTGTAATGGGTACCATGCAATATGACTTCAAAGGGTCTTCATTTGCTCACCGAACCTCTCCAATCCTATCACTGCTGCGTTTATGCCCCTGTACACACGCTTGATTCTCTTTTGGAGACATAGCAATCCATAGGTTTTAAGATACTTACTAGTCAGGTACATTCTTAGGCGTTTAATATGGGGTGTTGAGTCCATTTCGTTGAGCAAGGAGTAGCTCTTGTCTATTCCATATTTGGCTTAAGGAACTTTATCTGTGCTCATTTCAATCTCTGGTTTTATGCAGCACCCCAACTCACCTTTCCCCTTAAGCAAGCATAAGTTGGTTTTCTAAATTTGAGACCCTGTTCTGTTTTGGAATGCAGTTCCTGTGTAGCCAAGTTTACATTCCGTGTATTACTGATATCTTATGATGTTTCTTTTTCTGTGTGACTTATTTCAGTTAGAATCATCATACCTGAATCCACTCATTGTGCTGCTAAGGGCCTGATGACACAGACTTCATTGCTGAGTGATATTGCTTTGTAAGTAAATACCACAACTTTTTTATCCATTTTTCACTTTCTGCGATGTTGAACTTGTACTGTAAACGAGGTTCTTGTAAACAGAGCCGTTCGAAACTTTGGGGTGGCTGTGTCTTTTTGATTTTAAATTCCCTAAGCTATAGGACCATAAGTGGAAGTGCCCTAGGCTCTGTTGCTTTGTTCTTTAGATGTTTCAGGAAACACCATACACTTCTCCCGAGTGTCTGTTGGCAATTTACATCCCGCCCATCAGCATAACAAGGCTCCCAGTTCTCCATGGCCTGTCCTGCCTTTCTGGATTTTACACTTTTTTCAGATGGCCCTTTTGACCGGGGAGAAGTGAGACTTCATTGTAGTGCAGATTTCCTTTGCAAGTTTGCTTGGTTGGCCAAAAAGGGCGTATGCGTTTTTTCCTGAATATGTTCAGGAAAAAACGCATACGCCCTTTTTGGCCAAGTGCATCATTGTGGACGTTCTGCCTCTTTTCCTATGCTTTCAATGCAATTCCAGTCTACCTCCTGAAATCGGTTTCCTGCAATTCTGCCCCGCTTTCAAGTCCTCTTGGCAGCCTTACTTCAGTCTATTTTTGGACGATAGCTGTCATTTATAACTCTGCAGGTTTGTGAATTACAGTGCCCCTGAGCTCCTTTCTTCAACTCGCTTTCTTGTGACCTGGCCGCAACAACGCAGGATGTCTTCAGGCCCTAATGTGGTTCCGGCATGGCACGTTGAGCCTTTGGTTAATTCCTCTTCCTGGTGGGAAATGAGAGTTAAATTTGCCCGTTCAGACAGCTCCAGCTAGTCTCTCATTGGTTCTCCCTATTCCTGTTCATCTTCCGCAGAAATTGCAAACTGGGCCAAACAGGAGGTTAAAGGGACTGACTCTCCAAGTCGGGAGAGTGTTAGTAAAGCGTCTGGAATGTTGCACCCGAGTACCAGGGTACGAAAACTGAGACATATTTGAACACGTCTCCCGATCACATGGTTGATCATACTCTGGGTTCCACATGCATGTTTTAGCTGAAGGAAGAATACCTAAAACCTGGGTAGTTGAAAACCATGGAATGGGTACAATGCAATATGACTTCAAAGGGTCTTCATTTGCTCACCGAACCTCTCCAATCCTATCACTGCTGCGTTTATGCCCCTGTACACATGCTTGATTCTCTTTCGGAGACATAGCAATCCATAGGTTTTAAGATATTTACTAGTCAGGTACATTCTTAGGCGTTTAATATGCGGTGTTGAGTCCATTTCGTTGAGCAAGGAGTAGCTCTTCTCTATTCCATATTTGGCTTAAGGAACTTTATCTGTGCTCATTTCAATCTCTGGTTTTATGCAGCACCCCAACTCACCTTTCCCCTTAAGCAAGAATAAGTTGGTTTTCTAAATTTGAGACCCTGTTCTGTTCTGTAATTCAGTTCCTGTGTAGCCAAGTTTACATTCCGTGTATTAGTGATACCTTATGATGTTTCTTTTTCTGTGTGACTTATTTCAGTTAGAATCATCATACTTGAATCCACTCATTGTGCTGCTAAGGGCCTGATGACATAGATTTCATTGCTGAGTGATATTGCTTTGTAAGTAAATACCACAACTTCTTTATCCATTTTTCACTTTCTGAGATGTTGAACTTGTACTGTAAACGAGGTTCTTGTAAACAGAGCCGTTCCAAACTTTGGGGTGGCTGTGTCTTTTTGATTTTAATTTCCCTAAGCTATAGGACCATAAGTGGAAGTGCCCTAGGTTCTGTTGCTTTGTTTTTTAGATGTTTCAGGAAACACCATACACTTCTCCTGAGTGTCTGTTGGCAATTTACATCCCGCCCATCAGCATAACAAGGCTCCCAGTTCTCCATGGCCTGTCCTGCCTTTCTGGATTTTACCCTTTTTTCAGATGGCCCTTTAGACCGGGGGGAAGTGAGACTTCATTGTAGTGCAGATTTCCTTTGCAAGCTTGCTTGGTTGGCCAAAAAGGGCGTATGCGTTTTTTCCTGAATATATTCAGGAAAAAACGCATACGCCCTTTTTGGCCAAGTGCATCATTGTGGACGTTCTGCCTCTTTTCCTATGCTTTCAATGCAATTCCAGTCTACCTCCTGAAATCGGTTTCCTGCAATTCTGCCCCGCTTTCAAGTCCTCTTGGCAGCCTTACTTCAGTCTATTTTTGGACGATAGCTGTCATTTATAACTCTGCAGGTTTGTGAATTACAGTGCCCCTGAGCTCCTTTCTTCAACTCGCTTTCTTTTGAGCTGGCCGCAACACCGCAGGATGGCTTCAGGCCCTAATCTGGTTCTGGCACGGCACACTGAGCCTTTGGTTATTTCCTCTTCCTGGTGGGAAATGAGAGTTAAATTTGCCCGTCCAGACACCTCCAGCTAGCCTCTCATTGGTCCTCGCTATTCCTGTACATCTTCCGCAGAAATTGCAAACTGGGCCAAACAGGAGGTTAAAGGCGCTGACTTTCCAAGTGGGGAGAGTGTTAGTAAAGCGTCTGGAATGTTGCACCCGAGTACCAGGGGAGGAAAACTGAGACATATTTGAACACGTCTCCCATTCACATGGTTGATCATACTTGGGTTCCACATGCATGTTTTAGCTGAAGGAAGAATACCTTAAACCTGGGTAGTTGAAACCCGTGGAATGGGTACCATGCAATATGACTTCAAAGGGTCTTCATTTGCTCACCGAACCTCTCCAATCCTATCACTGCTGCGTTTATGCCCCTGTACACATGCTTGATTCTCTTTCGGAGACATAGCAATCCATAGGTTTTAAGATACTTACTAGTCAGGTACATTCTTAGGCGTTTAATATGCGGTGTTGAGTCCATTTCGTTGAGCAAGGAGTAGCTCTTGTCTATTCCATATTTGGCTTAAGGAACTTTATCTGTGCTCATTTCAATCTCTGGTTTTATGCAGCACCCCAACTCACCTTTCCCCTTAAGCAAGCATAAGTTGGTTTTCTAAATTTGAGAACCTGTTCTGTTCTGTAATTCAGTTCCTGTGTAGCCAAGTTTACATTCCGTGTATTACTGATATCTTATGATGTTTCTTTTTCTGTGTGACTTATGTCAGTTAGAATCATCATACCTGAATCCACTCATTGTGCTGCTAAGGGCCTGATGACACAGATTTCATTGCTGAGTGATATTGCTTTGTAAGTAAATACCACAACTTCTTTATCCATTTTTCACTTTCTGCGATGTTGAACTTGTACTGTAAACGAGGTTCTTGTAAACAGAGCCGTTCCAAACTTTGGGGTGGCTGTGTCTTTTTGATTTTAATTTCCCTAAGCTATAGGACCATAAGTGGAAGTGCCCTAGGTTCTGTTGCTTTGTTTTTCAGATGTTTCAGGAAACACCATACACTTCTCCTGAGTGTCTGTTGGCAATTTACATCCCGCCCATCAGCATAACAAGGCTCCCAGTTCTCCATGGCCTGTCCTGCCTTTCTGGATTTTACCCTTTTTTCAGATGGCCGTTTTGACCGGGGGGAAGTGAGACTTCATTGTAGTGCAGATTTCCTTTGCAAGCTTGCTTGGTTGGCCAAAAAGCGCGTATGCGTTTTTTCCTGAATATATTCAGGAAAAAACGCATACGCCCTTTTTGGCCAAGTGCATCATTGTGGACATTCTGCCTCTTTTCCTATGCTTTCAATGCAATTCCAGTCTACCTCCTGAAATCGGTTTCCTGCAATTCTGCCCCGCTTTCAAGTCCTCTTGGCAGCCTTACTTCAGTCTATTTTTGGACGATAGCTGTCATTTATAACTCTGCAGGTTTGTGAATTACAGTGCCCCTGAGCTCCTTTCTTCAACTCGCTTTCTTGTGACCTGGCCGCAACACCGCAGGATGTCTTCAGGCCCTAATCTGGTTCCGGCACGGCACACTGAGCCTTTGGTTATTTCCTCTTCCTGGTGGGAAATGAGAGTTAAATTTGCCCGTCCAGACACCTCCAGCCAGTCTCTCATTGGTTCTCGCTATTCCTGTTCATCTTCCAAGAAATTGCAAACTGGGCCAAACAGGAGGTTAAAGGGACTGACTCTCCAAGTGGGGAGAGTGTTAGTAAAGCATCTGGAATGTTGCACCCGAGTACCAGGGGAGGAAAACTGAGACATATTTGAACACGTCTCCCGTTCACATGGTTGATCTTACTCTGGGTTCCACATGCATGTTTTAGCTGAAGGAAGAATACCTTAAACCTGGAGAGTTGAGACCCGTGTAATGGGTACCATGCAATATGACTTCAAAGGGTCTTCATTTGCTCACCGAACCTCTCCAATCCTATCACTGCTGCGTTTATGCCCCTGTACACACGCTTGATTCTCTTTTGGAGACATAGCAATCCATAGGTTTTAAGATACTTACTAGTCAGGTACATTCTTAGGCGTTTAATATGGGGTGTTGAGTCCATTTCGTTGAGCAAGGAGTAGCTCTTGTCTATTCCATATTTGGCTTAAGGAACTTTATCTGTGCTCATTTCAATCTCTGGTTTTATGCAGCACCCCAACTCACCTTTCCCCTTAAGCAAGCATAAGTTGGTTTTCTAAATTTGAGAACCTGTTCTGTTCTGTAATTCAGTTCCTGTGTAGCCAAGTTTACATTCCGTGTATTACTGATATCTTATGATGTTTCTTTTTCTGTGTGACTTATGTCAGTTAGAATCATCATACCTGAATCCACTCATTGTGCTGCTAAGGGCCTGATGACACAGATTTCATTGCTGAGTGATATTGCTTTGTAAGTAAATACCACAACTTCTTTATCCATTTTTCACTTTCTGCGATGTTGAACTTGTACTGTAAACGAGGTTCTTGTAAACAGAGCCGTTCCAAACTTTGGGGTGGCTGTGTCTTTTTGATTTTAATTTCCCTAAGCTATAGGACCATAAGTGGAAGTGCCCTAGGTTCTGTTGCTTTGTTTTTCAGATGTTTCAGGAAACACCATACACTTCTCCTGAGTGTCTGTTGGCAATTTACATCCCGCCCATCAGCATAACAAGGCTCCCAGTTCTCCATGGCCTGTCCTGCCTTTCTGGATTTTACCCTTTTTTCAGATGGCCGTTTTGACCGGGGGGAAGTGAGACTTCATTGTAGTGCAGATTTCCTTTGCAAGCTTGCTTGGTTGGCCAAAAAGCGCGTATGCGTTTTTTCCTGAATATATTCAGGAAAAAACGCATACGCCCTTTTTGGCCAAGTGCATCATTGTGGACGTTCTGCCTCTTTTCCTATGCTTTCAATGCAATTCCAGTCTACCTCCTGAAATCGGTTTCCTGCAATTCTGCCCCGCTTTCAAGTCCTCTTGGCAGCCTTACTTCAGTCTATTTTTGGACGATAGCTGTCATTTATAACTCTGCAGGTTTGTGAATTACAGTGCCCCTGAGCTCCTTTCTTCAACTCGCTTTCTTGTGACCTGGCCGCAACACCGCAGGATGTCTTCAGGCCCTAATCTGGTTCCGGCACGGCACGCTGAGCCTTTGGTTATTTCCTCTTCCTGGTGGGAAATGAGAGTTAAATTTGCCCGTCCAGACACCTCCAGCCAGTCTCTCATTGGTTCTCGCTATTCCTGTTCATCTTCCAAGAAATTGCAAACTGGGCCAAACAGGAGGTTAAAGGGACTGACTCTCCAAGTGGGGAGAGTGTTAGTAAAGCATCTGGAATGTTGCACCCGAGTACCAGGGGAGGAAAACTGAGACATATTTGAACACGTCTCCCGTTCACATGGTTGATCTTACTCTGGGTTCCACATGCATGTTTTAGCTGAAGGAAGAATACCTTAAACCTGGAGAGTTGAGACCCGTGTAATGGGTACCATGCAATATGACTTCAAAGGGTCTTCATTTGCTCACCGAACCTCTCCAATCCTATCACTGCTGCGTTTATGCCCCTGTACACACGCTTGATTCTCTTTTGGAGACATAGCAATCCATAGGTTTTAAGATACTTACTAGTCAGGTACATTCTTAGGCGTTTAATATGGGGTGTTGAGTCCATTTCGTTGAGCAAGGAGTAGCTCTTGTCTATTCCATATTTGGCTTAAGGAACTTTATCTGTGCTCATTTCAATCTCTGGTTTTATGCAGCACCCCAACTCACCTTTCCCCTTAAGCAAGCATAAGTTGGTTTTCTAAATTTGAGACCCTGTTCTGTTTTGGAATGCAGTTCCTGTGTAGCCAAGTTTACATTCCGTGTATTACTGATATCTTATGATGTTTCTTTTTCTGTGTGACTTATTTCAGTTAGAATCATCATACCTGAATCCACTCATTGTGCTGCTAAGGGCCTGATGACACAGATTTCATTGCTGAGTGATATTGCTTTGTAAGTAAATACCACAACTTTTTTATCCATTTTTCACTTTCTGCGATGTTGAACTTGTACTGTAAACGAGGTTCTTGTAAACAGAGCCGTTCGAAACTTTGGGGTGGCTGTGTCTTTTTGATTTTAAATTCCCTAAGCTATAGGACCATAAGTGGAAGTGCCCTAGGCTCTGTTGCTTTGTTCTTTAGATGTTTCAGGAAACACCATACACTTCTCCCGAGTGTCTGTTGGCAATTTACATCCCGCCCATCAGCATAACAAGGCTCCCAGTTCTCCATGGCCTGTCCTGCCTTTCTGGATTTTACACTTTTTTCAGATGGCCCTTTTGACCGGGAAGAAGTGAGACTTCATTGTAGTGCAGATTTCCTTTGCAAGTTTGCTTGGTTGGCCAAAAAGGGCGTATGCGTTTTTTCCTGAATATGTTCAGGAAAAAACGCATACGCCCTTTTTGGCCAAGTGCATCATTGTGGACGTTCTGCCTCTTTTCCTATGCTTTCAATGCAATTCCAGTCTACCTCCTGAAATCGGTTTCCTGCAATTCTGCCCCGCTTTCAAGTCCTCTTGGCAGCCTTACTTCAGTCTATTTTTGGACGATAGCTGTCATTTATAACTCTGCAGGTTTGTGAATTACAGTGCCCCTGAGCTCCTTTCTTCAACTCGCTTTCTTGTGACCTGGCCGCAACAACGCAGGATGTCTTCAGGCCCTAATGTGGTTCCGGCATGGCACGTTGAGCCTTTGGTTAATTCCTCTTCCTGGTGGGAAATGAGAGTTAAATTTGCCCGTTCAGACAGCTCCAGCTAGTCTCTCATTGGTTCTCCCTATTCCTGTTCATCTTCCGCAGAAATTGCAAACTGGGCCAAACAGGAGGTTAAAGGGACTGACTCTCCAAGTCGGGAGAGTGTTAGTAAAGCGTCTGGAATGTTGCACCCGAGTACCAGGGTACGAAAACTGAGACATATTTGAACACGTCTCCCGATCACATGGTTGAACATACTCTGGGTTCCACATGCATGTTTTAGCTGAAGGAAGAATACCTAAAACCTGGGTAGTTGAAAACCATGGAATGGGTACAATGCAATATGACTTCAAAGGGTCTTCATTTGCTCACCGAACCTCTCCAATCCTATCACTGCTGCGTTTATGCCCCTGTACACATGCTTGATTCTCTTTCGGAGACATAGCAATCCATAGGTTTTAAGATACTTACTAGTCAGGTACATTCTTAGGCGTTTAATATGCGGTGTTGAGTCCATTTCGTTGAGCAAGGAGTATCTCTTCTCTATTCCATATTTGGCTTAAGGAACTTTATCTGTGCTCATTTCAATCTCTGGTTTTATGCAGCACCCCAACTCACCTTTACCCTTAAGCAAGAATAAGTTGGTTTTCTAAATTTGAGACCCTGTTCTGTTCTGTAATTCAGTTCCTGTGTAGCCAAGTTTACATTCCGTGTATTAGTGATATCTTATGATGTTTCTTTTTCTGTGTGACTTATTTCAGTTAGAATCATCATACTTGAATCCACTCATTGTGCTGCTAAGGGCCTGATGACACAGATTTCATTGCTGAGTGATATTGCTTTGTAAGTAAATACCACAACTTCTTTATCCATTTTTCACTTTCTGAGATGTTGAACTTGTACTGTAAACGAGGGTCTTGTAAACAGAGCCATTCCAAACTTTGGGGTGGCTGTGTCTTTTTGATTTTAATTTCCCTCAGCTATAGGACCATAAGTGGAAGTGCCCTAGGTTCTGTTGCTTTGTTTTTTAGATGTTTCAGGAAACACCATACACTTCTCCTGAGTGTCTGTTGGCAATTTACATCCCGCCCATCAGCATAACAAGGCTCCCAGTTCTCCATGGCCTGTCCTGCCTTTCTGGATTTTACCCTTTTTTCAGATGGCCCTTTTGACCGGGGGGAAGTGAGACTTCATTGTAGTGCAGATTTCCTTTGCAAGCTTGCTTGGTTGGCCAAAAAGGGCGTATGCGTTTTTTCCTGAATATATTCAGGAAAAAACGCATACGCCCTTTTTGGCCAAGTGCATCATTGTGGACGTTCTGCCTCTTTTCCTATGCTTTCAATGCAATTCCAGTCTACCTCCTGAAATCGGTTTCCTGCAATTCTGCCCCGCTTTCAAGTCCTCTTGGCAGCCTTACTTCAGTCTATTTTTGGACGATAGCTGTCATTTATAACTCTGCAGGTTTGTGAATTACAGTGCCCCTGAGCTCCTTTCTTCAACTCGCTTTCTTTTGAGCTGGCCGCAACACCGCAGGATGGCTTCAGGCCCTAATCTGGTTCTGGCACGGCACACTGAGCCTTTGGTTATTTCCTCTTCCTGGTGGGAAATGAGAGTTAAATTTGCCCGTCCAGACACCTCCAGCTAGTCTCTCATTGGTTCTCGCTATTCCTGTTCATCTTCCGCAGAAATTGCAAACTGGGCCAAACAGGAGGTTAAAGGCGCTGACTTTCCAAGTGGGGAGAGTGTTAGTAAAGCGTCTGGAATGTTGCACCCGAGTACCAGGGGAGGAAAACTGAGACATATTTGAACACGTCTCCCATTCACATGGTTGATCATACTTGGGTTCCACATGCATGTTTTAGCTGAAGGAAGAATACCTTAAACCTGGGTAGTTGAAACCCGTGGAATGGGTACCATGCAATATGACTTCAAAGGGTCTTCATTTGCTCACCGAACCTCTCCAATCCTATCACTGCTGCGTTTATGCCCCTGTACACATGCTTGATTCTCTTTCGGAGACATAGCAATCCATAGGTTTTAAGATACTTACTAGTCAGGTACATTCTTAGGCGTTTAATATGCGGTGTTGACTCCATTTCGTTGAGCAAGGAGTAGCTCTTGTCTATTCCATATTTGGCTTAAGGAACTTTATCTGTGCTCATTTCAATCTCTGGTTTTATGCAGCACCCCAACTCACCTTTCCCCTTAAGCAAGCATAAGTTGGTTTTCTAAATTTGAGAACCTGTTCTGTTCTGTAATTCAGTTCCTGTGTAGCCAAGTTTACATTCCGTGTATTACTGATATCTTATGATGTTTCTTTTTCTGTGTGACTTATGTCAGTTAGAATCATCATACCTGAATCCACTCATTGTGCTGCTAAGGGCCTGATGACACAGATTTCATTGCTGAGTGATATTGCTTTGTAAGTAAATACCACAACTTCTTTATCCATTTTTCACTTTCTGCGATGTTGAACTTGTACTGTAAACGAGGTTCTTGTAAACAGAGCCGTTCCAAACTTTGGGGTGGCTGTGTCTTTTTGATTTTAATTTCCCTAAGCTATAGGACCATAAGTGGAAGTGCCCTAGGTTCTGTTGCTTTGTTTTTCAGATGTTTCAGGAAACACCATACACTTCTCCTGAGTGTCTGTTGGCAATTTACATCCCGCCCATCAGCATAACAAGGCTCCCAGTTCTCCATGGCCTGTCCTGCCTTTCTGGATTTTACCCTTTTTTCAGATGGCCGTTTTGACCGGGGGGAAGTGAGACTTCATTGTAGTGCAGATTTCCTTTGCAAGCTTGCTTGGTTGGCCAAAAAGCGCGTATGCGTTTTTTCCTGAATATATTCAGGAAAAAACGCATACGCCCTTTTTGGCCAAGTGCATCATTGTGGACGTTCTGCCTCTTTTCCTATGCTTTCAATGCAATTCCAGTCTACCTCCTGAAATCGGTTTCCTGCAATTCTGCCCCGCTTTCAAGTCCTCTTGGCAGCCTTACTTCAGTCTATTTTTGGACGATAGCTGTCATTTATAACTCTGCAGGTTTGTGAATTACAGTGCCCCTGAGCTCCTTTCTTCAACTCGCTTTCTTGTGACCTGGCCGCAACACCGCAGGATGTCTTCAGGCCCTAATCTGGTTCCGGCACGGCACACTGAGCCTTTGGTTATTTCCTCTTCCTGGTGGGAAATGAGAGTTAAATTTGCCCGTCCAGACACCTCCAGCCAGTCTCTCATTGGTTCTCGCTATTCCTGTTCAACTTCCAAGAAATTGCAAACTGGGCCAAACAGGAGGTTAAAGGCGCTGACTCTCCAAGTGGGGAGAGTGTTAGTAAAGCATCTGGAATGTTGCACCCGAGTACCAGGGGAGGAAAACTGAGACATATTTGAACACGTCTCCCGTTCACATGGTTGATCATACTTGGGTTCCACATGCATCATTTAGCTGAAGGAAGAATACCTTAAACCTGGGTATTTGAAACCCGTGGAATGGGTACCATGCAATATGACTTCAAAGGGTCTTCATTTGCTCACCGAACCTCTCCAATCCTATCACTGCTGCGTTTATGCCCCTGTACACATGCTTGATTCTCTTTCGGAGACATAGCAATCCATAGGTTTTAAGATACTTACTAGTCAGGTACATTCTTAGGCGTTTAATATGCAGTGTTGAGTCCATTTCGTTGAGCAAGGAGTAGCTCTTGTCTATTCCATATTTGGCTTAAGGAACTTTATCTGTGCTCATTTCAATCTCTGGTTTTATGCAGCACCCCAACTCACCTTTCCCCTTAAGCAAGCATAAGTTGGTTTTCTAAATTTGAGACCCTGTTCTGTTCTGTAATTCAGTTCCTGTGTAGCCAAGTTTACATTCCGTGTATTACTGATATCTTATGATGTTTCTTTTTCTGTGTGACTTATTTCAGTTAGAATCATCATACCTGAATCCACTCATTGTGCTGCTAAGGGCCTGATGACACAGATTTCATTGCTTAGTGATATTGCTTTGTAAGTAAATACCACAACTTTTTTATCCATTTTTCACTTTCTGCGATGTTGAACTTGTACTGTAAACGAGGTTCTTGTAAACAGAGCCGTTCGAAACTTTGGGGTGGCTGTGTCTTTTTGATTTTAAATTCCCTAAGCTATAGGACCATAAGTGGAAGTGCCCTAGGCTCTGTTGCTTTGTTTTTTAGATGTTTCAGGAAACACCATACACTTCTCCTGAGTGTCTGTTGGCAATTTACATCCCGCCCATCAGCATAACAAGGCTCCCAGTTCTCCATGGCCTGTCCTGCCTTTCTGGATTTTACACTTTTTTCAGATGGCCCTTTTGACCGGGGGGAAGTGAGACTTCATTGTAGTGCAGATTTCCTTTGCAAGCTTGCTTGGTTGGCCAAAAAGGGCGTATACGTTTTTTCCTGAATATATTCAGGAAAAAACGCATACGCCCTTTTTGGCCAAGTGCATCATTGTGGACGTTCTGCCTCTTTTCCTATGCTTTCAATGCAATTCCAGTCTACCTCCTGAAATCGGTTTCCTGCAATTCTGCCCCGCTTTCAAGTCCTCTTGGCAGCCTTACTTCAGTCTATTTTTGGACGATAGCTGTCATTTATAACTCTGCAGGTTTGTGAATTACAGTGCCCCTGAGCTCCTTTCTTCAACTTGCTTTCTTTTGAGCTGGCCGCAACACCGCAGGATGGCTTCAGGCCCTAATCTGGTTCCGGCACGGCACACTGAGCCTTTGGTTATTTCCTCTTCCTGGTGGGAAATGAGAGTTACATTTGCCCGTCCAGACACCTCCAGCTAGCCTCTCATTGGTTCTCGCTATTCCTGTTCATCTTCCGCAGAAATTGCAAACTGGGCCAAACAGGAGGTTAAAGGCGCTGACTTTCCAAGTGGGGAGAGTGTTAGTAAAGCGTCTGGAATGTTGCACCCGAGTACCAGGGGAGGAAAACTGAGACATATTTGAACACGTCTCCCGTTCACATGGTTGATCATACTTGGGTTCCACATGCATGTTTTAGCTGAAGGAAGAATACCTAAAACCTGGGTAGTTGAAACCCATGGAATGGGTACCATGCAATATGCCTTCAAAGGGTCTTCATTTGCTCACCGAACCTCTCCAATCCTATCACTGCTGCGTTTATGCCCCTGTACACATGCTTGATCCTCTTTCGGAGACATAGCAATCCATAGGTTTTAAGATACTTACTAGTCAGGTACATTCTTAGGCATTTAATATGCGGTGTTGAGTCCATTTCGTTGAGCAAGGAGTAGCTCTTGTCTATTCCATATTTGGCTTAAGGAACTTTATCTGTGCTCATTTCAATCTCTGGTTTTATGCAGCACCCCAACTCACCTTTCCCCTTAAGCAAGCATAAGTTGTTTTTCTCAATTTGAGAACCTGTTCTGTTCTGTAATTCAGTTCCTGTGTAGCCAAGTTTACATTCCATGTATTACTGATATCTTATGATGTTTCTTTTTCTGTGTGACTTATTTCAGTTAGAATCATCATACCTGAATCCACTCATTGTGCTGCTAAGGGCCTGATGACACAGATTTCATTGCTGAGTGATATTGCTTTGTAAGTAAATACCACAACTTCTTTATCCATTTTTCACTTTCTGTGATGTTGAACTTGTACTGTAAACGAGGTTCTTGTAAACAGAGCCGTTCCAAACTTTGGGGTGGCTGTGTCTTTTTGATTTTAATTTCCCTAAGCTATAGGACCATAAGTGGAAGTGCCCTAGGTTCTGTTGCTTTGTTTTTTAGATGTTTCAGGAAACACCATACACTTCTCCTGAGTGTCTGTTGGCAATTTACATCCCGCCCATCAGCATAACAAGGCTCCCAGTTCTCCATGGCCTGTCCTGCCTTTCTGGATTTTACCCTTTTTTCAGATGGCCCTTTTGACCGGGGGGAAGTGAGACTTCATTGTAGTGCAGATTTCCTTTGCAAGCTTGCTTGGTTGGCCAAAAAGGGCGTATGCGTTTTTTCCTGAATATATTCAGGAAAAAACGCATACGCCCTTTTTGGCCAAGTGCATCATTGTGGACGTTCTGCCTCTTTTCCTATGCTTTCAATGCAATTCCAGTCTACCTCCTGAAATCGGTTTCCTGCAATTCTGCCCCGCTTTCAAGTCCTCTTGGCAGCCTTACTTCAGTCTATTTTTGGACGATAGCTGTCATTTATAACTCTGCAGGTTTGTGAATTACAGTGCCCCTGAACTCCATTCTTCAACTCGCTTTCTTTTGAGCTGGCCGCAACACTGCAGGATGGCTTCAGGCCCTAATCTGGTTCCGGCACGGCACACTGAGCCTTTGGTTATTTCCTCTTCCTGGTGGGAAATGAGAGTTAAATTTGCCCGTCCAGACACCTCCAGCTAGCCTCTCATTGGTTCTCGCTATTCCTGTTCATCTTCCGCAGAAATTGCAAACTGGGCCAAACAGGAGGTTAAAGGCGCTGACTTTCCAAGTGGGGAGAGTGTTAGTAAAGCGTCTGGAATGTTGCACCCGAGTTCCAGGGGAGGAAAACTGAGACATATTTGAACACGTCTCCCATTCACATGGTTGATCATACTTGGGTTCCACATGCATGTTTTAGCTGAAGGAAGAATACCTTAAACCTGGGTAGTTGAAACCCGTGGAATGGGTACCATGCAATATGACTTCAAAGGGTCTTCATTTGCTCACCGAACCTCTCCAATCCTATCACTGCTGCGTTTATGCCCCTGTACACATGCTTGATTCTCTTTCGGAGACATAGCAATCCATAGGTTTTAAGATACTTACTAGTCAGGTACATTCTTAGGCGTTTAATATGCGGTGTTGAGTCCATTTCGTTGAGCAAGGAGTAGCTCTTGTCTATTCCATATTTGGCTTAAGGAACTTTATCTGTGCTCATTTCAATCTCTGGTTTTATGCAGCACCCCAACTCACCTTTCCCCTTAAGCAAGCATAAGTTGGTTTTCTAAATTTGAGAACCTGTTCTGTTCTGTAATTCAGTTCCTGTGTAGCCAAGTTTACATTCCGTGTATTACTGATATCTTATGATGTTTCTTTTTCTGTGTGACTTATGTCAGTTAGAATCATCATACCTGAATCCACTCATTGTGCTGCTAAGGGCCTGATGACACAGATTTCATTGCTGAGTGATATTGCTTTGTAAGTAAATACCACAACTTCTTTATCCATTTTTCACTTTCTGCGATGTTGAACTTGTACTGTAAACGAGGTTCTTGTAAACAGAGCCGTTCCAAACTTTGGGGTGGCTGTGTCTTTTTGATTTTAATTTCCCTAAGCTATAGGACCATAAGTGGAAGTGCCCTAGGTTCTGTTGCTTTGTTTTTCAGATGTTTCAGGAAACACCATACACTTCTCCTGAGTGTCTGTTGGCAATTTACATCCCGCCCATCAGCATAACAAGGCTCCCAGTTCTCCATGGCCTGTCCTGCCTTTCTGGATTTTACCCTTTTTTCAGATGGCCGTTTTGACCGGGGGGAAGTGAGACTTCATTGTAGTGCAGATTTCCTTTGCAAGCTTGCTTGGTTGGCCAAAAAGCGCGTATGCGTTTTTTCCTGAATATATTCAGGAAAAAACGCATACGCCCTTTTTGGCCAAGTGCATCATTGTGGACGTTCTGCCTCTTTTCCTATGCTTTCAATGCAATTCCAGTCTACCTCCTGAAATCGGTTTCCTGCAATTCTGCCCCGCTTTCAAGTCCTCTTGGCAGCCTTACTTCAGTCTATTTTTGGACGATAGCTGTCATTTATAACTCTGCAGGTTTGTGAATTACAGTGCCCCTGAGCTCCTTTCTTCAACTCGCTTTCTTGTGACCTGGCCGCAACACCGCAGGATGTCTTCAGGCCCTAATCTGGTTCCGGCACGGCACACTGAGCCTTTGGTTATTTCCTCTTCCTGGTGGGAAATGAGAGTTAAATTTGCCCGTCCAGACACCTCCAGCCAGTCTCTCATTGGTTCTCGCTATTCCTGTTCATCTTCCAAGAAATTGCAAACTGGGCCAAACAGGAGGTTAAAGGCGCTGACTCTCCAAGTGGGGAGAGTGTTAGTAAAGCATCTGGAATGTTGCACCCGAGTACCAGGGGAGGAAAACTGAGACATATTTGAACACGTCTCCCGTTCACATGGTTGATCATACTTGGGTTCCACATGCATCATTTAGCTGAAGGAAGAATACCTTAAACCTGGGTATTTGAAACCCGTGGAATGGGTACCATGCAATATGACTTCAAAGGGTCTTCATTTGCTCACCGAACCTCTCCAATCCTATCACTGCTGCGTTTATGCCCCTGTACACATGCTTGATTCTCTTTCGGAGACATAGCAATCCATAGGTTTTAAGATACTTACTAGTCAGGTACATTCTTAGGCGTTTAATATGCAGTGTTGAGTCCATTTCGTTGAGCAAGGAGTAGCTCTTGTCTATTCCATATTTGGCTTAAGGAACTTTATCTGTGCTCATTTCAATCTCTGGTTTTATGCAGCACCCCAACTCACCTTTCCCCTTAAGCAAGCATAAGTTGGTTTTCTAAATTTGAGACCCTGTTCTGTTCTGTAATTCAGTTCCTGTGTAGCCAAGTTTACATTCCGTGTATTACTGATATCTTATGATGTTTCTTTTTCTGTGTGACTTATTTCAGTTAGAATCATCATACCTGAATCCACTCATTGTGCTGCTAAGGGCCTGATGACACAGATTTCATTGCTTAGTGATATTGCTTTGTAAGTAAATACCACAACTTTTTTATCCATTTTTCACTTTCTGCGATGTTGAACTTGTACTGTAAACGAGGTTCTTGTAAACAGAGCCGTTCGAAACTTTGGGGTGGCTGTGTCTTTTTGATTTTAAATTCCCTAAGCTATAGGACCATAAGTGGAAGTGCCCTAGGCTCTGTTGCTTTGTTTTTTAGATGTTTCAGGAAACACCATACACTTCTCCCGAGTGTTTGTTGTCAATTTACATCCCGCCCTTCAGCATAACAAGGCTCCCAGTTCTCCATGGCCTGTCCTGCCTTTCTGGATTTTACCCTTTTTTCAGATGGCCCTTTTGACCGGGGGGAAGTGAGACTTCATTGTAGTGCAGATTTCCTTTGCAAGCTTGCTTGGTTGGCCAAAAAGGGCGTATGCGTTTTTTCCTGAATATATTCAGGAAAAAACGCATACGCCCTTTTTGGCCAAGTGCATCATTGTGGACGTTCTGCCTCTTTTCCTATGCTTTCAATGCAATTCCAGTCTACCTCCTGAAATCGGTTTCCTGCAATTCTGCCCCGCTTTCAAGTCCTCTTGGCAGCCTTACTTCAGTCTATTTTTGGACGATAGCTGTCATTTATAACTCTGCAGGTTTGTGAATTACAGTGCCCCTGAGCTCCTTTCTTCAACTCGTTTTCTTTTGAGCTGGCCGCAACACTGCAGGATGGCTTCAGGCCCTAATCTGGTTCCGGCACGGCACACTGAGCCTTTGGTTATTTCCTCTTCCTGGTGGGAAATGAGAGTTAAATTTGCCCGTCCAGACACCTCCAGCTAGCCTCTCATTGGTTCTCACTATTCCTGTTCATCTTCCGCAGAAATTGCAAACTGGGCCAAACAGGAGGTTAAAGGCGCTGACTTTCCAAGTGGGGAGAGTGTTAGTAAAGCGTCTGGAATGTTGCACCCGAGTTCCAGGGGAGGAAAACTGAGACATATTTGAACACGTCTCCCATTCACATGGTTGATCATACTTGGGTTCCACATGCATGTTTTAGCTGAAGGAAGAATACCTTAAACCTGGGTAGTTGAAACCCGTGGAATGGGTACCATGTAATATGACTTCAAAGGGTCTTCATTTGCTCACCGCACCTCTCCAATCCTATCACTGCTGCGTTTATGCCCCTGTACACATGCTTGATTCTCTTTCGGAGACATAGCAATCCATAGGTTTTAAGATACTTACTAGTCAGGTACATTCCTAGGCGTTTAATATGGGGTGTTGAGTCCATTTCGTTGAGCAAGGAGTAGCTCTTGTCTATTCCATATTTGGCTTAAGGAACTTTATCTGTGCTCATTTCAATCTCTGGTTTTATGCAGCACCCCAACTCACCTTTCCCCTTAAGCAAGCATAAGTTGGTTTTCTAAATTTGAGACCCTGTTCTGTTCTGTAATTCAGTTCCTGTGTAGCCAAGTTTACATTCCGTGTATTACTGATATCTTATGATGTTTCTGTTTCTGTGTGACTTATTTCAGTTAGAATCATCATACCTGAATCCACTCATTGTGCTGCTAAGGTCCTGATGACACAGATTGCATTGCTGAGTGATATTGCTTTGTAAGTAAATACCACAACTTCTTTATCCATTTTTCAATTTCTGTGATGTTGAACTTGTACTGTAAATGAGGTTCTTGTAAACAGAGGCGTCCCAAACATTGGGGTGGCTGTGTCTTTTTGATTTTAATTTCCCTAAGCTATAAGACCATAAGTGGCAGTGCCCTAGGCTCTGTTGCTTTGTTTTTTAGATGTTTCAGGAAACACCATACACTTCTCCTGAGTGTCTGTTGGTAATTTACATCCCGCCCATCAGCATAACAAGGCTCCCAGTTCTCCATGGCCTGTCCTGCCTTTCTGGATTTTACACTTTTTTCAGATGGCCCTTTTGACCGGGGGGAAGTGAGACTTCATTGTAGTGCAGATTTCCTTTGCAAGCTTGCTTGGTTGGCCAAAAAGGGCGTATGCGTTTTTTCCTGAATATATTCAGGAAAAAACACATACGCCCTTTTTGGCCAAGTGCATCATTGTGGACGTTCTGCCTCTTTTCCTATGCTTTCAATGCAATTCCAGTCTACCTCCTGAAATCGGTTTCCTGCAATTCTGCCCCGCTTTCAAGTCCTCTTGGCAGCCTTACTTCAGTCTATTTTTGGACGATAGCTGTCATTTATAACTCTGCAGGTTTGTGAATTACAGTGCCCCTGAGCTCTTTCTTCAACTCACTTTCTTGTGACCTGGCCGCAACACCGCAGGATGGCTTCAGGCCCTAATCTGGTTCCGGCACGGCACGCTGAGCCTTTGGTTATTTCCTCTTCCTGGTGGGAAATGAGAGTTAAATTTGCCCGTCCAGACACCTCCAGCTAGTCTCTCATTGGTTCTCGCTATTCCTGTTCATCTTCCACAGAAATTGCAAACTGGGCCAAACAGGAGGTTAAAGGCGCTGACTCTCCAAGTCGGGAGAGTGTTAGTAAAGCGTCTGGAATGTTGCACCCGAGTACCAGGGGAGGAAAACTGAGACATATTTGAACACGTCTCCCGTTCACACGGATGATCATACTCTGGGTTCCACATGCATGTTTTAGCTGAAGGAAGAATACCTAAAACCTGGGTAGTTGAAACCCGTGGAATGGGTACCATGCAATATGACTTCAAAGGGTCTTCATTTGCTCACCGAACCTCTCCAATCCTATCACTGCTGCGTTTATGCCCCTGTACACACGCTTGATTCTCTTTTGGAGACATAGCAATCCATAGGTTTTAAGATACTTACTAGTCAGGTACATTCTTAGGCGTTTAATATGGGGTGTTGAGTCCATTTCGTTGAGCAAGGAGTAGCTCTTGTCTATTCCATATTTGGCTTAAGGAACTTTATCTGTGCTCATTTCAATCTCTGGTTTTATGCAGCACCCCAACTCACCTTTCCCCTTAAGCAAGCATAAGTTGGTTTTCTAAATTTGAGAACCTGTTCTGTTCTGTAATTCAGTTCCTGTGTAGCCAAGTTTACATTCCGTGTATTACTGATATCTTATGATGTTTCTTTTTCTGTGTGACTTATGTCAGTTAGAATCATCATACCTGAATCCACTCATTGTGCTGCTAAGGGCCTGATGACACAGATTTCATTGCTGAGTGATATTGCTTTGTAAGTAAATACCACAACTTCTTTATCCATTTTTCACTTTCTGCGATGTTGAACTTGTACTGTAAACGAGGTTCTTGTAAACAGAGCCGTTCCAAACTTTGGGGTGGCTGTGTCTTTTTGATTTTAATTTCCCTAAGCTATAGGACCATAAGTGGAAGTGCCCTAGGTTCTGTTGCTTTGTTTTTTAGATGTTTCAGGAAACACCATACACTTCTCCCGAGTGGTTGTTGGCAATTTACATCCCGCCCATCAGCATAACAAGGCTCCCAGTTCTCCATGGCCTGTCCTGCCTTTCTGGATTTTACACTTTTTTCAGATGGCCCTTTTGACTGGGGGGAAGTGAGACTTCATTGTAGTGCAGATTTCCTTTGCAAGCTTGCTTGGTTGGCCAAAAAGGGCGTATGCGTTTTTTCCTGAATATATTCAGGAAAAAACGCATACGCCCTTTTTGGCCAAGTGCATCATTGTGGACGTTCTGCCTCTTTTCCTATGCTTTCAATGCAATTCCAGTCTACCTCCTGAAATCGGTTTCCTGCAATTCTGCCCCGCTTTCAAGTCCTCTTGGCAGCCTTACTTCAGTCTATTTTTGGACGATAGCTGTCATTTATAACTCTGCAGGTTTGTGAATTACAGTGCCCCTGAGCTCCTTTCTTCAACTCGCTTTCTTGTGACCTGGCTGCAACACCGCAGGATGTCTTCAGGCCCTAATCTGGTTCCGGCACGGCACGCTCAGCCTTTGGTTATTTCCTCTTCCTGGTGGGAAATGAGAGTTAAATTTGCCCGTCCAGACACCTCCAGCTAGTCTCTCATTGGTTTTCGCTATTCCTGTTCATCTTCCAAGAAATTGCAAACTGGGCCAAACAGGAGGTTAAAGGCGCTTACTCTCCAAGTGGGGAGAGTGTTAGTAAAGCATCTGGAATGTTGCACTCGAGTACCAGGGGAGGAAAACTGAGACATATTTGAACACGTCTCCCGTTCACATGGTTGATCATACTTGGTTCCACATGCATCTTTTAGCTGAAGGAAGAATACCTTAAACCTGGGTATTTGAAACCCGTGGAATGGGTACCATGCAATATGACTTCAAAGGGTCTTCATTTGCTCACCGAACCTCTCCAATCCTATCACTGCTGCGTTTATGCCCCTGTACACATGCTTGATTCTCTTTCAGAGACATAGCAATCCATAGGTTTTAAGATACTTACTAGTCAGGTACATTCTTAGGCGTTTAATATGCGGTGTTGAGTCCATTTCATTGAGCAAGGAGTAGCTCTTGTCTATTCCATATTTGGCTTAAGGAACTTTATCTGTGCTCATTTCAATCTCTGGTTTTATGCAGCACCCCAACTCACCTTTCCCCTTAAGCAAGCATAAGTTGTTTTTCTCAATTTGAGACCCTGTTCTGTTCTGTAATTCACTTCCTGTGTAGCCAAGTTTACATTCCGTGTATTACTGATATCTTATGATGTTTCTTTTTCTGTGTGACTTATTTCAGTTAGAATCATCATACCTGAATCCACTCACTGTGCTGCTAAGGGCCTGATGACACAGATTTCATTGCTTAGTGATATTGCTTTGTAAGTAAATACCACAACTTTTTTATCCATTTTTCACTTTCTGTGATGTTGAACTTGTACTGTAAACGAGGTTCTTGTAAACAGAGCCATTCGAAACTTTGGGGTGGCTGTGTCTTTTTGATTTTAAATTCCCTAAGCTATAGGACCATAAGTGGCAGTGCCCTAGGCTCTGTTGCTTTGTTTTTTAGATGTTTCAGGAAACACCATACACTTCTCCTGAGTGTCTGTTGGTAATTTACATCCCACCCATCAGCATAACAAGGCTCCCAGTTCTCCATGGCCTGTCCTGCCTTTCTGGATTTTACACTTTTTTCAGATGGCCCTTTTGACCGGGGGGAAGTGAGACTTCATTGTAGTGCAGATTTCCTTTGCAAGCTTGCTTGGTTGGCCAAAAAGGGCGTATGCGTTTTTTCCTGAATATATTCAGGAAAAAACGCATACGCCCTTTTTGGCCAAGTGCATCATTGTGGACGTTCTGCCTCTTTTCCTATGCTTTCAATGCAATTCCAGTCTACCTCCTGAAATCGGTTTCCTGCAATTCTGCCCCGCTTTCAAGTCCTCTTGGCAGCCTTACTTCAGTCTATTTTTGGACGATAGCTGTCATTTATAACTCTGCAGGTTTGTGAATTACAGTGCCGCTGAGCTCTTTCTTCAACTCACTTTCTTGTGACCTGGCCGCAACACCGCAGGATGGCTTCAGGCCCTAATCTGGTTCCGGCACGGCACACTGAGCCTTTGGTTATTTCCTCTTCCTGGTGGGAAATGAGAGTTAAATTTGCCCGTCCAGACACCTCCAGCTAGTCTCTCATTGGTTCTCGCTATTCCTGTTCATCTTCCACAGAAATTGCAAACTGGGCCAAACAGGAGGTTAAAGGCGCTGACTCTCCAAGTCGGGAGAGTGTTAGTAAAGCGTCTGGAATGTTGCACCCGAGTACCAGGGGA
Organism: Delphinus delphis; assembly: GCF_949987515.2. Classification (NCBI taxonomy): domain Eukaryota; kingdom Metazoa; phylum Chordata; class Mammalia; order Artiodactyla; family Delphinidae; genus Delphinus; species Delphinus delphis. Next base: position 165,497 of record NW_027192691.1, read on the forward strand.
GGAAAACTGAGACATATTTGAACACGTCTCCCGTTCACACGGATGATCATACTCTGGGTTCCACATGCATGTTTTAGCTGAAGGAAGAATACCTAAAACCTGGGTAGTTGAAACCCGTGGAATGGGTACCATGCAATATGACTTCAAAGGGTCTTCATTTGCTCACCGAACCTCTCCAATCCTATCACTGCTGCGTTTATGCCCCTGTACACATGCTTGATTCTCTTTCGGAGACATAGCAATCCATAGGTTTTAAGATACTTACTAGTCAGGTACATTCTTAGGCGTTTAATATGCGGTGTTGAGTCCATTTCGTTGAGCAAGGAGTAGCTCTTGTCTATTCCATATTTGGCTTAAGGAACTTTATCTGTGCTCATTTCAATCTCTGGTTTTATGCAGCACCCGAACTCACCTTTACCCTTAAGCAAGCATAAGTTGATTTTCTAAATTTGAGACCCTGTTCTGTTCTGTAATTCAGTTCCTGTGTAGCCAAGTTTACATTCCGTGTATTACTGATATCTTATGATGTTTCTTTTTCTGTGTGACTTATTTCAGTTAGAATCATCATACCTGAATCCACTCATTGTGCTGCTAAGGGCCTGATGACACAGATTTCATTGCTGAGTGATATTGCTTTGTAAGTAAATACCACAACTTCTTTATCCATTTTTCACTTTCTGCGATGTTGAACTTGTACTGTAAATGAGGTTCTTGTAAACAGAGCCGTTCCAAACTTTGGGGTGGCTGTGTCTTTTTGATTTTAATTTCCCTAAGCTATAGGACCATAAGTGGAAGTGCCCTAGGTTCTGTTGCTTTGTTTTTTAGATGTTTCAGGAAACACCATACACTTCTCCCGAGTGGTTGTTGGCAATTTACATCCCGCCCATCAGCATAACAAGGCTCCCAGTTCTCCATGGCCTGTCCTGCCTTTCTGGATTTTACACTTTTTTCAGATGGCCCTTTTGACTGGGGGGAAGTGAGACTTCATTGTAGTGCAGATTTCCTTTGCAAGCTTGCTTGGTTGGCCAAAAAGGGCGTATGCGTTTTTTCCTGAATATATTCAGGAAAAAACGCATACGCCCTTTTTGGCCAAGTGCATCATTGTGGATGTTCTGCCTCTTTTCCTATGCTTTCAATGCAATTCCAGTCTACCTCCTGAAATCGGTTTCCTGCAATTCTGCCCCGCTTTCAAGTCCTCTTGGCAGCCTTACTTCAGTCTATTTTTGGACGATAGCTGTCATTTATAACTCTGCAGGTTTGTGAATTACAGTGCCCCTGAGCTCCTTTCTTCAACTCGCTTTCTTGTGACCTGGCCGCAACACCGCAGGATGTCTTCAGGCCCTAATCTGGTTCCGGCACGGCACGCTCAGCCTTTGGTTATTTCCTCTTCCTGGTGGGAAATGAGAGTTAAATTTGCCCGTCCAGACACCTCCAGCTAGTCTCTCATTGGTTTTCGCTATTCCTGTTCATCTTCCAAGAAATTGCAAACTGGGCCAAACAGGAGGTTAAAGGCGCTTACTCTCCAAGTGGGGAGAGTGTTAGTAAAGCATCTGGAATGTTGCACTCGAGTACCAGGGGAGGAAAACTGAGACATATTTGAACACGTCTCCCGTTCACATGGTTGATCATACTTGGTTCCACATGCATCTTTTAGCTGAAGGAAGAATACCTTAAACCTGGGTATTTGAAACCCGTGGAATGGGTACCATGCAATATGACTTCAAAGGGTCTTCATTTGCTCACCGAACCTCTCCAATCCTATCACTGCTGCGTTTATGCCCCTGTACACATGCTTGATTCTCTTTCGGAGACATAGCAATCCATAGGTTTTAAGATACTTACTAGTCAGGTACATTCTTAGGCGTTTAATATGCGGTGTTGAGTCCATTTCGTTGAGCAAGGAGTAGCTCTTGTCTATTCCATATTTGGCTTAAGGAACTTTATCTGTGCTCATTTCAATCTCTGGTTTTATGCAGCACCCCAACTCACCTTTCCCCTTAAGCAAGCATAAGTTGTTTTTCTCAATTTGAGACCCTGTTCTGTTCTGTAATTCACTTCCTGTGTAGCCAAGTTTACATTCCGTGTATTACTGATATCTTATGATGTTTCTTTTTCTGTGTGACTTATTTCAGTTAGAATCATCATACCTGAATCCACTCACTGTGCTGCTAAGGGCCTGATGACACAGATTTCATTGCTGAGTGATATTGCTTTGTAAGTAAATACCACAACTTTTTTATCCATTTTTCACTTTCTGTGATGTTGAACTTGTACTGTAAACGAGGTTCTTGTAAACAGAGCCATTCGAAACATTGGGGTGGCTGTGTCTTTTTGATTTTAATTTCCCTAAGCTATTGGACCATAAGTGGAAGTGCCCTAGGCTCTGTTGCTTTGTTTTTTAGATGTTTCAGGAAACACCATCCACTTCTCCCGAGTGTTTGTTGGCAATTTACATCCCGCCCTTCAGCATAACAAGGCTCCCAGTTCTCCATGGCCTGTCCTGCCTTTCTGGATTTTACACTTTTTTCAGATGGCCCTTTTGACCGGGGGGAAGTGAGACTTCATTGTAGTGCAGATTTCCTTTGCAAGCTTGCTTGGTTGGCCAAAAAGGGCGTATGCGTTTTTTCCTGAATATATTCAGGAAAAAACGCATACGCCCTTTTTGGCCAAGTGCATCATTGTGGACGTTCTGCCTCTTTTCCTATGCTTTCAATGCAATTCCAGTCTACCTCCTGAAATCGGTTTCCTGCAATTCTGCCCCGCTTTCAAGTCCTCTTGGCAGCCTTACTTCAGTCTATTTTTGGACGATAGCTGTCATTTATAACTCTGCAGGTTTGTGAATTACAGTGCCCCTGAGCTCCTTTCTTCAACTCGCTTTCTTTTGAGCTGGCCGCAACACCGCAGGATGGCTTCAGGCCCTAATCTGGTTCCGGCACGGCACGCTGAGCCTTTGGTTATTTCCTCTTCCTGGTGGGAAATGAGAGTTAAATTTGCCCGTCCAGACACCTCCAGATAGCCTCTCATTGGTTCTCGCTATTCCTGTTCATCTTCCGCAGAAATTGCAAACAGGGCCAAACAGGAGGTTAAAGGCGCTGACTTTCCAAGAGGGGAGAGTGTTAGTAAAGCATCTGGAATGTTGCACCCGAGTACCAGGGGAGGAAAACTGAGACATATTTGAACACGTCTCCCATTCACATGGTTGATCATACTTGGGTTCCACATGCATGTTTTAGCTGAAGGAAGAATACCTAAAACCTGAGTAGTTGAAACCCGTGGAATGGGTACCATGCAATATGACTTCAAAGGGTCTTCATTTGCTCACCGAACCTCTCCAATCCTATCACTGCTGCGTTTATGCCCCTGTACACATGCTTGATTCTCTTTCGGAGACATAGCAATCCATAGGTTTTAAGATACTTACTAGTCAGGTACATTCTTAGGCGTTTAATATGGGGTGTTGAGTCCATTTCGTTGAGCAAGGAGTAGCTCTTGTCTATTCCATATTTGGCTTAAGGAACTTTATCTGTGCTCATTTCAATCTCTGGTTTTATGCAGCACCCCAACTCACCTTTCCCCTTAAGCAAGCATAAGTTGGTTTTCTAAATTTGAGACCTTGTTCTGTTCTGTAATTCAGTTCCTGTGTAGCCAAGTTTACATTCCGTGTATTACTGATATCTTATGATGTTTCTTTTTCTGTGTGACTTATTTCAGTTAGAATCATCATACCTGAATCCACTCATTGTGCTGCTAAGGTCCTGATGACACAGATTGCATTGCTGAGTGATATTGCTTTGTAAGTAAATACCACAACTTCTTTATCCATTTTTCAATTTCTGTGATGTTGAACTTGTACTGTAAACGAGGTTCTTGTAAACAGAGGCGTCCCAAACTTTGGGGTGGCCGTGTCTTTTTGATTTTAATTTCCCTAAGCTATAGGACCATAAGTGGCAGTGCCCTAGGCTCTGTTGCTTTGTTTTTTAGATGTTTCAGGAAACACCATACACTTCTCCTGAGTGTCTGTTGGTAATTTACATCCCGCCCATCAGCATAACAAGGCTCCCAGTTCTCCATGGCCTGTCCTGCCTTTCTGGATTTTACACTTTTTTCAGATGGCCCTTTTGACCGGGGGGAAGTGAGACTTCATTGTAGTGCAGATTTCCTTTGCAAGCTTGCTTGGTTGGCCAAAAAGGGCGTATGCGTTTTTTCCTGAATATATTCAGGAAAAAACGCATACGCCCTTTTTGGCCAAGTGCATCATTGTAGACGTTCTGCCTCTTTTCCTATGCTTTCAATGCAATTCCAGTCTACCTCCTGAAATCGGTTTCCTGCAATTCTGCCCCGCTTTCAAGTCCTCTTGGCAGCCTTACTTCAGTCTATTTTTGGACGATAGCTGTCATTTATAACTCTGCAGGTTTGTGAATTACAGTGCTCCTGAGCTCCTTTCTTCAACTCGCTTTCTTGTGACCTGGCCGCAACACCGCAGGATGTCTTCAGGCCCTAATCTGGTTCCGGCACGGCACACTGAGCCTTTGGTTATTTCCTCTTCCTGGTGGGAAATGAGAGTTAAATTTGCCCGTCCAGACACCTCCAGCTAGCCTCTCATTGGTTCTCGCTATTCCTGTTCATCTTCCGCAGAATTTGCAAACTGGGCCAAACAGGATGTTAAAGGCGCTGACTTTCCAAGTGGGGAGAGTGTTAGTAAAGCGTCTGGAATGTTGCACCCGAGTACCAGGGGAGGAAAACTGAGACATATTTGAACACGTCTCCCATTCACATGGTTGATCATACTTGGGTTCCACATGCATGTTTTAGCTGAAGGAAGAATACCTAAAACCTGGGTAGTTGAAACCCGTGGAATGGGTACCATGCAATATGACTTCAAAGGGTCTTCATTTGCTCACCGAACCTCTCCAATCCTATCACTGCTGCGTTTATGCCCCTGAACACATGCTTGATTCTCCTTCGGAGACATAGCAATCCATAGGTTTTAAGATACTTACTAGTCAGGTACATTCTTAGGCGTTTAATATGGGGTGTTGAGTCCATTTCGTTGAGCAAGGAGTAGCTCTTGTCTATTCCATATTTGGCTTAAGGAACTTTATCTGTGCTCATTTCAATCTCTGGTTTTATGCAGCACCCCAACTCACCTTTCCCCTTAAGCAAGCATAAGTTGGTTTTCTAAATTTGAGACCTTGTTCTGTTCTGTAATCCAGTTCCTGTGTAGCCAAGTTTACATTCCGTGTATTACTGATATCTTATGATGTTTCTTTTTCTGTGTGACTTATTTCAGTTAGAATCATCATACCTGAATCCACTCATTGTGCTGCTAAGGTCCTGATGACACAGATTTCATTGCTGAGTGATATTGCTTTGTAAGTAAATACCACAACTTCTTTATCCATTTTTCAATTTCTGCGATGTTGAACTTGTACTGTAAACGAGGTTCTTGTAAACAGAGGCGTCCCAAACTTTGGGGTGGCTGTGTCTTTTTGATTTTAATTTCCCTAAGCTATAGGACCATAAGTGGCAGTGCCCTAGGCTCTGTTGCTTTGTTTTTTAGATGTTTCAGGAAACACCATACACTTCTCCTGAGTGTCTGTTGGTAATTTACATCCCGCCCATCAGCATAACAAGGCTCCCAGTTCTCCATGGCCTGTCCTGCCTTTCTGGATTTTACACTTTTTTCAGATGGCCCTTTTGACCGGGGGGAAGTGAGACTTCATTGTAGTGCAGATTTCCTTTGCAAGCTTGCTTGGTTGGCCAAAAAGGGCGTATGCGTTTTTTCCTGAATATATTCAGGAAAAAACGCATACGCCCTTTTTGGCCAAGTGCATCATTGTAGACGTTCTGCCTCTTTTCCTATGCTTTCAATGCAATTCCAGTCTACCTCCTGAAATCGGTTTCCTGCAATTCTGCCCCGCTTTCAAGTCCTCTTGGCAGCCTTACTTCAGTCTATTTTTGGACGATAGCTGTCATTTATAACTCTGCAGGTTTGTGAATTACAGTGCTCCTGAGCTCCTTTCTTCAACTCGCTTTCTTGTGACCTGGCCGCAACACCGCAGGATGGCTTCAGGCCCTAATCTGGTTCTGGCACGGCACACTGAGCCTTTGGTTATTTCCTCTTCCTGGTGGGAAATGAGAGTTAAATTTGCCCGTCCAGACACCTCCAGCTAGCCTCTCATTGGTTCTCGCTATTCCTGTTCATCTTCCGCAGAATTTGCAAACTGGGCCAAACAGGATGTTAAAGGCGCTGACTTTCCAAGTGGGGAGAGTGTTAGTAAAGCGTCTGGAATGTTGCACCCGAGTACCAGGGGAGGAAAACTGAGACATATTTGAACACGTCTCCCATTCACATGGTTGATCATACTTGGGTTCCACATGCATGTTTTAGCTGAAGGAAGAATACCTAAAACCTGGGTAGTTGAAACCCGTGGAATGGGTACCATGCAATATGACTTCAAAGGGTCTTCATTTGCTCACCGAACCTCTCCAATCCTATCACTGCTGCGTTTATGCCCCTGTACACATGCTTGATTCTCCCTCGGAGACATAGCAATCCATAGGTTTTAAGATACTTACTAGTCAGGTACATTCTTAGGCGTTTAATATGGGGTGTTGAGTCCATTTCGTTGAGCAAGGAGTAGCTCTTGTCTATTCCATATTTGGCTTAAGGAACTTTATCTGTGCTCATTTCAATCTCTGGTTTTATGCAGCACCCCAACTCACCTTTCCCCTTAAGCAAGCATAAGTTGGTTTTCTAAATTTGAGACCTTGTTCTGTTCTGTAATTCAGTTCCTGTGTAGCCAAGTTTACATTCCGTGTATTACTGATATCTTATGATGTTTCTTTTTCTGTGTGACTTATTTCAGTTAGAATCATCATACCTGAATCCACTCATTGTGCTGCTAAGGTCCTGATGACACAGATTTCATTGCTGAGTGATATTGCTTTGTAAGTAAATACCACAACTTCTTTATCCATTTTTCAATTTCTGCGATGTTGAACTTGTACTGTAAACGAGGTTCTTGTAAACAGAGGCGTCCCAAACTTTGGGGTGGCTGTGTCTTTTTGATTTTAATTTCCCTAAGCTATAGGACCATAAGTGGCAGTGCCCTAGGCTCTGTTGCTTTGTTTTTTAGATGTTTCAGGAAACACCATACACTTCTCCTGAGTGTCTGTTGGTAATTTACATCCCGCCCATCAGCATAACAAGGCTCCCAGTTCTCCATGGCCTGTCCTGCCTTTCTGGATTTTACACTTTTTTCAGATGGCCCTTTTGACCGGGGGGAAGTGAGACTTCATTGTAGTGCAGATTTCCTTTGCAAGCTTGCTTGGTTGGCCAAAAAGGGCGTATGCGTTTTTTCCTGAATATATTCAGGAAAAAACGCATACGCCCTTTTTGGCCAAGTGCATCATTGTAGACGTTCTGCCTCTTTTCCTATGCTTTCAATGCAATTCCAGTCTACCTCCTGAAATCGGTTTCCTGCAATTCTGCCCCGCTTTCAAGTCCTCTTGGCAGCCTTACTTCAGTCTATTTTTGGACGATAGCTGTCATTTATAACTCTGCAGTTTTGTGAATTACAGTGCTCCTGAGCTCCTTTCTTCAACTCGCTTTCTTGTGACCTGGCCGCAACACCGCAGGATGGCTTCAGGCCCTAATCTGGTTCTGGCACGGCACACTGAGCCTTTGGTTATTTCCTCTTCCTGGTGGGAAATGAGAGTTAAATTTGCCCGTCCAGACACCTCCAGCTAGCCTCTCATTGGTTCTCGCTATTCCTGTTCATCTTCCGCAGAATTTGCAAACTGGGCCAAACAGGATGTTAAAGGCGCTGACTTTCCAAGTGGGGAGAGTGTTAGTAAAGCGTCTGGAATGTTGCACCCGAGTACCAGGGGAGGAAAACTGAGACATATTTGAACACGTCTCCCATTCACATGGTTGATCATACTTGGGTTCCACATGCATGTTTTAGCTGAAGGAAGAATACCTAAAACCTGGGTAGTTGAAACCCGTGGAATGGGTACCATGCAATATGACTTCAAAGGGTCTTCATTTGCTCACCGAACCTCTCCAATCCTATCACTGCTGCGTTTATGCCCCTGTACACATGCTTGATTCTCCCTCGGAGACATAGCAATCCATAGGTTTTAAGATACTTACTAGTCAGGTACATTCTTAGGCGTTTAATATGGGGTGTTGAGTCCATTTCGTTGAGCAAGGAGTAGCTCTTGTCTATTCCATATTTGGCTTAAGGAACTTTATCTGTGCTCATTTCAATCTCTGGTTTTATGCAGCACCCCAACTCACCTTTCCCCTTAAGCAAGCATAAGTTGGTTTTCTAAATTTGAGACCTTGTTCTGTTCTGTAATTCAGTTCCTGTGTAGCCAAGTTTACATTCCGTGTATTACTGATATCTTATGATGTTTCTTTTTCTGTGTGACTTATTTCAGTTAGAATCATCATACCTGAATCCACTCATTGTGCTGCTAAGGTCCTGATGACACAGATTTCATTGCTGAGTGATATTGCTTTGTAAGTAAATACCACAACTTCTTTATCCATTTTTCAATTTCTGCGATGTTGAACTTGTACTGTAAACGAGGTTCTTGTAAACAGAGGCGTCCCAAACTTTGGGGTGGCTGTGTCTTTTTGATTTTAATTTCCCTAAGCTATAGGACCATAAGTGGCAGTGCCCTAGGCTCTGTTGCTTTGTTTTTTAGATGTTTCAGGAAACACCATACACTTCTCCTGAGTGTCTGTTGGTAATTTACATCCCGCCCATCAGCATAACAAGGCTCCCAGTTCTCCATGGCCTGTCCTGCCTTTCTGGATTTTACACTTTTTTCAGATGGCCCTTTTGACCGGGGGGAAGTGAGACTTCATTGTAGTGCAGATTTCCTTTGCAAGCTTGCTTGGTTGGCCAAAAAGGGCGTATGCGTTTTTTCCTGAATATATTCAGGAAAAAACGCATACGCCCTTTTTGGCCAAGTGCATCATTGTGGACGTTCTGCCTCTTTTCCTATGCTTTCAATGCAATTCCAGTCTACCTCCTGAAATCGGTTTCCTGCAATTCTGCCCCGCTTTCAAGTCCTCTTGGCAGCCTTACTTCAGTCTATTTTTGGACGATAGCTGTCATTTATAACTCTGCAGTTTTGTGAATTACAGTGCTCCTGAGCTCCTTTCTTCAACTCGCTTTCTTGTGACCTGGCCGCAACACCGCAGGATGTCTTCAGGCACTAATCTGGTTCTGGCACGGCACGCTGAGCCTTTGGTTAATTCCTCTTCCTGGTGGGAAATGAGAGTTAAATTTGCCCATCCAGACACCTCCAGCTAGTCTCTCATTGGTTCTCGCTATTCCTGTTCATCTTCCACAGAAATTGCAAACTGGGCCAAACAGGAGGTTAAAGGGACTGACTCTCCAAGTGGGGAGAGTGTTAGTAAAGCGTCTGGAATGTTGCACCCGAGTACCAGGGTACGAAAAGTGAGACATATTTGAACACATCTCCCGATCACATGGTTGATCATACTCTAGGTTCCACATGCATGTTTAGCTGAAGGAAGAATACCTTAAACCTGGAGAGTTGAAACCCGTGGAATGGGTACCATGCAATATGACTTCAAAGGGTCTTCATTTGCTCACCGAACCTCTCCAATCCTATCACTGCTGCGTTTATGCCCCTGTACACATGCTTGATTCTCTTTCGGAGACATAGCAATCCATAGGTTTTAAGATACTTACTAGTCAGGTACATTCTTAGGCGTTTAATATGTGGTGTTGAGTCCATTTCGTTGAGCAAGGAGTAGCTCTTGTCTATTCCATATTTGGCTTAAGGAACTTTGTCTGTGCTCATTTCAATCTCTGGTTTTATGCAGCACCCGAACTCAACTTTACCCTTAAGCAAGCATAAGTTGGTTTTCTAAATTTGAGACCCTGTTCTGTTCTGTAATTCAGTTCCTGTGTAGCCAAGTTTACATTCCGTGTATTACTGATATCTTATGATGTTTCTTTTTCTGTGTGACTTATTTCAGTTAGAATCATCATACCTGAATCCACTCATTGTGCTGCTAAGTGCCTGATGACACAGATTTCATTGCTGAGTGATATTGCTTTGTAAGTTAATACCACAACTTCTTTATCCATTTTTCACTTTCTGCGATGTTGAACTTGTACTGTAAATGAGGTTCTTGTAAACAGAGCCTTTCCAAACTTTGGGGTGGCTGTGTCTTTTTGATTTTAATTTCCCTAAACTATAGGACCATAAGTGGAAGTGCCCTAGGTTCTGTTGCTTTGTTTTTTAGAAGTTTCAGGAAACACCATACACTTCTCCCGAGTGGTTGTTGGCAATTTACATCCCACCCATCAGCATAACAAGGCTCCCAGTTCTCCATGGCCTGTCCTGCCTTTCTGGATTTTACACTTTTTTCAGATGGCCCTTTTGACCGGGGGGAAGTGAGACTTCATTGTAGTGCAGATTTCCTTTGCAAGCTTGCTTGGTTGGCCAAAAAGGGCGTATGCGTTTTTTCCTGAATATATTCAGGAAAAAACGCATACGCCCTTTTTGGCCAAGTGCATCATTGTGGACGTTCTGCCTCTTTTCCTATGCTTTCAATGCAATTCCAGTCTACCTCCTGAAATCGGTTTCCTGCAATTCTGCCCCGCTTTCAAGTCCTCTTGGCAGCCTTACTTCAGTCTATTTTTGGACGATAGCTGTCATTTATAACTCTGCAGGTTTGTGAATTACAGTGCCCCTGAGCTCCTTTCTTCAACTCGCTTTCTTGTGACCTGGCCGCAACACCGCAGGATGTCTTCAGGCCCTAATCTGGTTCCGGCACGGCACGCTGAGCCTTTGGTTATTTCCACTTCCTGGTGGGAAATGAGAGTTAAATTTGCCCGTCCAGACACCTCCAGCTAGCCTCTCATTGGTTCTCGCTATTCCTGTTCATCTTCCAAGAAATTGCAAACTGGGCCAAACAGGAGGGTAAAGGCGCTGACTCTCCAAGTGGGGAGAGTGTTAGTAAAGCGTCTGGAATGTTGCACCCGAGTACCAGGGGAGGAAAACTGAGACATATTTGAACACGTCTCCCGTTCACATGGTTGATCATACTTGGGTTCCACATGCATCTTTTAGCTGAAGGAAGAATAACTTAAACCTGGGTATTTGAAACCCGTGGAATGGGTACCATGCAATATGACTTCAAAGGGTCTTCATTTGCTCACCGAACCTCTCCAATCCTATCACTGCTGCGTTTATGCCCCTGTACACATGCTTGATTCTCTTTCGGAGACATAGGAATCCATAGGTTTTAAGATACTTACTAGTCAGGTACATTCTTAGGCGTTGAATATGCGGTGTTGAGTCCATTTCGTTGAGCAAGGAGTAGCTCTTGTCTATTCCATATTTGGCTTAAGGAACTTTATCTGTGCTCATTTCAATCTCTGGTTTTATGCAGCACCCCAACTCACCTTTCCCCTTAAGCAAGCATAAGTTGGTTTTCTAAATTTGAGACCCTGTTCTGTTCTGTAATTCAGTTCCTGTGTAGCCAAGTTTACATTCCGTGTATTACTGATATCTTATGATGTTTCTTTTTCTGTGTGACTTATTTCAGTTAGAATCATCATACCTGAATCCACTCATTGTGCTGCTAAGGGCCTGATGACACAGATTTCATTGCTGAGTGATATTGCTTTGTAAGTAAATACCACAACTTCTTTATCCATTTTTCACTTTCTGTGATGTTGAACTTGTACTGTAAACGAGGTTCTTGTAAACAGAGGCGTCCCAAACTTTGGGGTGGCTGTGTCTTTTTGATTTTAATTTCCCTAAGCTATAGGACCATAAGTGGCAGTGCCCTAGGCTCTGTTGCTTTGTTTTTTAGATGTTTCAGAAAACACCATACACTTCTCCCGAGTGTTTGTTGGCAATTTACATCCCGCCCTTCAGCATAACAAGGCTCCCAGTTCTCCATGGCCTGTCCTGCCTTTCTGGATTTTACACTTTTTTCAGATGGCCCTTTTGACCGGGGGGAAGTGAGACTTCATTGTAGTGCAGATTTCCTTTGCAAGCTTGCTTGGTTGGCCAAAAAGGGCGTATGCGTTTTTTCCTGAATATATTCAGGAAAAAACGCATACGCCCTTTTTGGCCAAGTGCATCATTGTGGACGTTCTGCCTCTTTTCCTATGCTTTCAATGCAATTCCAGTCTACCTCCTGAAATCGGTTTCCTGCAATTCTGCCCCGCTTTCAAGTCCTCTTGGCAGCCTTACTTCAGTCTATTTTTGGACGATAGCTGTCATTTATAACTCTGCAGTTTTGTGAATTACAGTGCTCCTGAGCTCCTTTCTTCAACTCGCTTTCTTGTGACCTGGCCGCAACACCGCAGGATGCCTTCAGGCCCTAATCTGGTTCCGGCATGGCATGCTGAGCCTTTGGTTAATTCCTCTTCCTGGTGGGAAATGAGAGTTAAATTTGCCCGTCCAGACACCTCCAGCTAGTCTCTCATTGGTTCTCGCTATTCCTGTTCATCTTCCGCAGAAATTGCAAACTGGGCCAAATAGGAGGTTAAAGGGACTGTCTCTCCAAGTCGGGAGAGTGTTAGTAAAGCGTCTGGAATGTTGCACCCGAGTACCAGGGGAGGAAAACTGAGACATATTTGAACACGTCTCCCGTTCACACGGTTGATCATACTCTGGGTTCCACATGCATGTTTTAGCTGAAGGAAGAATACCTTAAACCTGGGTAGTTAATACCCGTGGAATGGGTACCATGCAGTATGACTTCAAAGGGTCTTCATTTGCTCACCGAACCTCTCCAATCCTATCACTGCTGCATTTATGCGCCTGTACACATGCTTGATTCTCTTTCGGAGACATACCAATCCATAGGTTTTAAGATACTTACTAGTCAGCTACATTCTTAGGCATTTAATATGCGGTGTTGAGTCCATTTCGTTGAGCAAGGAGTAGCTCTTGTCTATTCCATATTTGGCTTAAGGAACTTTATCTGTGTTCATTTCAATCTCTGGTTTTATGCAGCACCCCAACTCACCTTTCCCCTTAAGCAAGCATAAGTTGGTTTTCTAAATTTGAGACCCTGTTCTGTTTTGGAATGCAGTTCCTGTGTAGCCAAGTTTACATTCCGTGTATTAGTGATATCTTATGATGTTTCTTTTTCTGTGTGACTTATTTCAGTTAGAATCATCGTACCTGAATCCACTCATTATGCTGCTATGGGCCTGATGACATAGATTTCATTGCTGAGTGATACTGCATTGTACGTAAGTACCACAAGTTCTTTATCCATTTTTCACTTTCTGTGATATTGAACTTGTACGGTAAACGAGGTTCTTGTAAACAGAGCCAATCCAAACTTTGGGGTGGCTGTGTCTTTTTGATTTTAATTTCCCTAAGCTATAGGACCATAAGTGGAAGTGCCCTAGGTTCTGTTGCTTTGTTTTTTAGATGTTTCAGGAAACACCATACACTTCTCCCGAGTGGTTGTTGGCAATTTACATCCCGCCCATCAGCATAACAAGGCTCCCAGTTCTCCATGGCCTGTCCTGCCTTTCTGGATTTTACACTTTTTTCAGATGGCCCTTTTGACCCGGGGGAAGTGAGACTTCATTGTAGTGCAGATTTCCTTTGCAAGCTTGCTTGGTTGGCCAAAAAGGGCGTATGCGTTTTTTCCTGAATATATTCAGGAAAAAACGCATACGCCCTTTTTGGCCAAGTGCATCATTGTGGACGTTCTGCCTCTTTTCCTATGCTTTCAATGCAATTCCAGTCTACCTCCTGAAATTGGTTTCCTGCAATTCTGCCCCGCTTTCAAGTCCTCTTGGCAGCCTTACTTCAGTATATTTTTGGACGATAGCTGTCATTTATAACTCTGCAGGTTTGTGAATTACAGTGCCCCTGAGCTCCTTTCTTCAACTCGCTTTCTTGTGAGCTGGCCGCAACACCGCAGGATGGCTTCAGGCCCTAATCTGGTTCTGGTACGGCACGCTGAGCCTTTGGTTATTTCCTCTTCCTGGTGGGAAATGAGAGTTAAATTTGCCCGTCCAGACACCTCCAGCTAGCCTCTCATTGGTTCTCGCTATTCCTGTTCATCTTCCGCAGAAATTGCAAACTGGGCCAAACAGGAGGTTAAAGGGACTGACTCTCCAAGTCGGGAGAGTGTTAGTAAAGCGTCTGGAATGTTGCACCCGAGTACCAGGGGAGGAAAACTGAGACATATTTGAACACGTCTCCCGTTCACATGGTTGATCATACTCTGGGTTCCACATGCATGTTTTAGCTGAAGGAAGAATACCTTAAACCTGGATAGTTGAGACCCGTGGAATGGGTACCATGCAATATGACTTCAAAGGGTCTTCATTTGCTCACCGAATCTCTCCAATCCTATCACTGCTGCGTTTATGACCCTTGTACACACGCTTGATTCTCTTTTGGAGACATAGCAATCCATAGGTTTTAAGATACTTACTAGTCAGGTATATTCTTAGGCGTTTAATATGGGGTGTGGAGTCCATTTCGTTGAGCAAGGAGTAGCTCTTGTCTATTCCATATTTGGCTTAAGGAACTTTATCTGTGCTCATTTCAATCTCTGGTTTTATGCAGCACCCCAACTCACCTTTCCCCTTAAGCAAGCATAAGTTGGTTTTCTAAATTTGAGACCCTGTTCTGTTCTGTAATTCAGTTCCTGTGTAGCCAAGTTTACATTCCGTGTATTAGTGATATCTTATGATGTTTCTTTTTCTGTGTGACTTATTTCAGTTAGAATCATCGTACCTGAATCCAATCATTGTGCAGCTACGGGCCTGATGACATAGATTTCATTGCTGAGTGATACTGCATTGTACGTAAGTACGACAAGTTCTTTATCCATTTTTCACTTTCTGTGATATTGAACTTGTACGGTAAACGAGGTTCTTGTAAACGGAGGCGTCCCAAACTTTGGGGTGGCTGTGTCTTTTTGATTTTAATTTCCCTAAGCTATAGGACCATAAATGGAAGTGCCCTAGGCTCTGTTGCTTTGTTTTTTAGATGTTTCAGGAAACACCATACACTTCTCCTGAGTGTCTGTTGGCAATTTACATCCCGCCCATCAGCATAACAAGGCTCCCAGTTCTCAATGGCCTGTTGCCTTTCTGGATTTTACACTTTTTTTCAGATGGCCCTTTTGACCGGGGGGAAGTGAGACTTCATTGTAGTGCAGTTTCGTTTGCAAGCTTGCTTGGTTGGCCAAAAAGGGCGTATGCGTTTTTTCCTGAATATATTCAGGAAAAAACGCATACGCCCTTTTTGGCCAAGTGCATCATTGTGGACGTTCTGCCTCTTTTCCTATGCTTTCAATGCAATTCCAGTCTACCTCCTGAAATCGGTTTCCTGCAATTCTGCCCCGCTTTCAAGTCCTCTTGGCAGCCTTACTTCAGTCTATTTTTGGACGATAGCTGTCATTTATAACTCTGCAGGTTTGTGAATTACAGTGCCCCTGAGCTCCTTTCTTCAACTCGCTTTCTTTTGAGCTGGCCGCAACACCGCAGGATGGCTTCAGGCCCTAATCTGGTTCCGGCCCGGCATGCTGAGCCTTTGGTTATTTCCTCTTCCTGGTGGGAAATGAGAGTTAAATTTGCCCGTCCAGACACCTCCAGCTAGCCTCTCATTGGTTCTCACTATTCCTGTTCATCTTCCGCAGAAATTGCAAACTGGGCCAAACAGGAGGTTAAAGGGACTGACTCTCCAAGTGGGGAGAGTGTTAGTAAAGCGTCTGGAATGTTGCACCCGAGTACCAGGGGAGGAAAACTGAGACATATTTGAACACGTCTACCGATCACATGGTTGATCATACTCTGGGTTCCACATGCATGTTTTAGCTGAAGGAAGAATACCTAAAATCTGCGTAGTTGAAACCCGTGGAATGGGTACCATGCAATATGACTTCAAAGGGTCTTCATTTGCTCACCGAACCTCTCCAATCCTATCACTGCTGCATTTATGCCCCTGTACACATGCTTGATTCTCTTTCGGAGACATAGCAATCCATAGGTTTTAAGATACTTACTAGTCAGGTACATTCTTAGGCGTTTAATATGGGGTGTTGAGTCCATTTCGTTGAGCAAGGAGTAGCTCTTGTCTATTCCATATTTGGCTTAAGGAACTTTGTCTGTGCTCATTTCAATCTCTGGTTTTATGCAGCACCCGAACTCAACTTTACCCTTAAGCAAGCATAAGTTGGTTTTCTAAATTTGAGACCCTGTTCTGTTCTGTAATTCAGTTCCTGTGTAGCCAAGTTTACATTCCGTGTATTACTGATATCTTATGATGTTTCTTTTTCTGTGTGACTTATTTCAGTTAGAATCATCATACCTGAATCCACTCATTGTGCTGCTAAGTGCCTGATGACACAGATTTCATTGCTGAGTGATATTGCTTTGTAAGTTAATACCACAACTTCTTTATCCATTTTTCACTTTCTGCGATGTTGAACTTGTACTGTAAATGAGGTTCTTGTAAACAGAGCCGTTCCAAACTTTGGGGTGGCTGTGTCTTTTTGATTTTAATTTCCCTAAACTATAGGACCATAAGTGGAAGTGCCCTAGGCTCTGTTGCTTTGTTTTTTAGATGTTTCAGGAAACACCATACACTTCTCCCGAGTGGTTGTTGGCAATTTACATCCCACCCATCAGCATAA
Organism: Delphinus delphis; assembly: GCF_949987515.2. Lineage (NCBI taxonomy): Eukaryota > Metazoa > Chordata > Mammalia > Artiodactyla > Delphinidae > Delphinus > Delphinus delphis. Next base: position 182,181 of record NW_027192691.1, read on the forward strand.
CAAGGCTCCCAGTTCTCCATGGCCTGTCCTGCCTTTCTGGATTTTACACTTTTTTCAGATGGCCCTTTTGACCGGGGGGAAGTGAGACTTCATTGTAGTGCAGATTTCCTTTGCAAGCTTGCTTGGTTGGCCAAAAAGGGCGTATGCGTTTTTTCCTGAATATATTCAGGAAAAAACGCATACGCCCTTTTTGGCCAAGTGCATCATTGTGGACGTTCTGCCTCTTTTCCTATGCTTTCAATGCAATTCCAGTCTACCTCCTGAAATCGGTTTCCTGCAATTCTGCCCCGCTTTCAAGTCCTCTTGGCAGCCTTACTTCAGTCTATTTTTGGACGATAGCTGTCATTTATAACTCTGCAGGTTTGTGAATTACAGTGCCCCTGAGCTCCTTTCTTCAACTCGCTTTCTTGTGACCTGGCCGCAACACCGCAGGATGTCTTCAGGCCCTAATCTGGTTCCGGCACGGCACGCTGAGCCTTTGGTTATTTCCACTTCCTGGTGGGAAATGAGAGTTAAATTTGCCCGTCCAGACACCTCCAGCTAGCCTCTCATTGGTTCTCGCTATTCCTGTTCATCTTCCAAGAAATTGCAAACTGGGCCAAACAGGAGGGTAAAGGCGCTGACTCTCCAAGTGGGGAGAGTGTTAGTAAAGCATCTGGAATGTTGCACTCGAGTACCAGGGGAGGAAAACTGAGACATATTTGAACACGTCTCCCGTTCACATGGTTGATCATACTTGGGTTCCACATGCATCTTTTAGCTGAAGGAAGAATAACTTAAACCTGGGTAGTTGAAACCCGTGGAATGGGTACCATGCAATATGACTTCAAAGGGTCTTCATTTGCTCACCGAACCTCTCCAATCCTATCACTGCTGCGTTTATGCCCCTGTACACATGCTTGATTCTCTTTCGGAGACATAGCAATCCATAGGTTTTAAGATACTTACTAGTCAGGTACATTCTTAGGCGTTGAATATGCGGTGTTGAGTCCATTTCGTTGAGCAAGGAGTAGCTCTTGTCTATTCCATATTTGGCTTAAGGAACTTTATCTGTGCTCATTTCAATCTCTGGTTTTATGCAGCACCCCAACTCACCTTTCCCCTTAAGCAAGCATAAGTTGGTTTTCTAAATTTGAGACCCTGTTCTGTTCTGTAATTCAGTTCCTGTGTAGCCAAGTTTACATTCCGTGTATTACTGATATCTTATGATGTTTCTTTTTCTGTGTGACTTATTTCAGTTAGAATCATCATACCTGAATCCACTCATTGTGCTGCTAAGGGCCTGATGACACAGATTTCATTGCTGAGTGATATTGCTTTGTAAGTAAATACCACAACTTCTTTATCCATTTTTCACTTTCTGTGATGTTGAACTTGTACTGTAAACGAGGTTCTTGTAAACAGAGGCGTCCCAAACTTTGGGGTGGCTGTGTCTTTTTGATTTTAATTTCCCTAAGCTATAGGACCATAAGTGGCAGTGCCCTAGGCTCTGTTGCTTTGTTTTTTAGATGTTTCAGAAAACACCATACACTTCTCCCGAGTGTTTGTTGGCAATTTACATCCCGCCCTTCAGCATAACAAGGCTCCCAGTTCTCCATGGCCTGTCCTGCCTTTCTGGATTTTACACTTTTTTCAGATGGCCCTTTTGACCGGGGGGAAGTGAGACTTCATTGTAGTGCAGATTTCCTTTGCAAGCTTGCTTGGTTGGCCAAAAAGGGCGTATGCGTTTTTTCCTGAATATATTCAGGAAAAAACGCATACGCCCTTTTTGGCCAAGTGCATCATTGTGGACGTTCTGCCTCTTTTCCTATGCTTTCAATGCAATTCCAGTCTACCTCCTGAAATCGGTTTCCTGCAATTCTGCCCCGCTTTCAAGTCCTCTTGGCAGCCTTACTTCAGTCTATTTTTGGACGATAGCTGTCATTTATAACTCTGCAGTTTTGTGAATTACAGTGCTCCTGAGCTCCTTTCTTCAACTCGCTTTCTTGTGACCTGGCCGCAACACCGCAGGATGGCTTCAGGCCCTAATCTGGTTCCGGCATGGCATGCTGAGCCTTTGGTTAATTCCTCTTCCTGGTGGGAAATGAGAGTTAAATTTGCCCGTCCAGACACCTCCAGCTAGTCTCTCATTGGTTCTCGCTATTCCTGTTCATCTTCCGCAGAAATTGCAAACTGGGCCAAACAGGAGGTTAAAGGGACTGTCTCTCCAAGTCGGGAGAGTGTTAGTAAAGCGTCTGGAATGTTGCACCCGAGTACCAGGGGAGGAAAACTGAGACATATTTGAACACGTCTCCCGTTCACACGGTTGATCATACTCTGGGTTCCACATGCATGTTTTAGCTGAAGGAAGAATACCTTAAACCTTGGTAGTTAATACCCGTGGAATGGGTACCATGCAATATGACTTCAAAGGGTCTTCATTTGCTCACCGAACCTCTCCAATCCTATCACTGCTGCATTTATGCGCCTGTACACATGCTTGATTCTCTTTCGGAGACATACCAATCCATAGGTTTTAAGATACTTACTAGTCAGCTACATTCTTAGGCATTTAATATGCGGTGTTGAGTCCATTTCGTTGAGCAAGGAGTAGCTCTTGTCTATTCCATATTTGGCTTAAGGAACTTTATCTGTGCTCATTTCAATCTCTGGTTTTATGCAGCACCCCAACTCACCTTTCCCCTTAAGCAAGCATAAGTTGGTTTTCTAAATTTGAGACCCTGTTCTGTTTTGGAATGCAGTTCCTGTGTAGCCAAGTTTACATTCCGTGTATTAGTGATATCTTATGATGTTTCTTTTTCTGTGTGACTTATTTCAGTTAGAATCATCGTACCTGAATCCACTCATTATGCTGCTATGGGCCTGATGACATAGATTTCATTGCTGAGTGATACTGCATTGTACGTAAGTACCACAAGTTCTTTATCCATTTTTCACTTTCTGTGATATTGAACTTGTACGGTAAACGAGGTTCTTGTAAACAGAGCCAATCCAAACTTTGGGGTGGCTGTGTCTTTTTGATTTTAATTTCCCTAAGCTATAGGACCATAAGTGGAAGTGCCCTAGGTTCTGTTGCTTTGTTTTTTAGATGTTTCAGGAAACACCATACACTTCTCCCGAGTGGTTGTTGGCAATTTACATCCCGCCCATCAGCATAACAAGGCTCCCAGTTCTCCATGGCCTGTCCTGCCTTTCTGGATTTTACACTTTTTTCAGATGGCCCTTTTGACCCGGGGGAAGTGAGACTTCATTGTAGTGCAGATTTCCTTTGCAAGCTTGCTTGGTTGGCCAAAAAGGGCGTATGCGTTTTTTCCTGAATATATTCAGGAAAAAACGCATACGCCCTTTTTGGCCAAGTGCATCATTGTGGACGTTCTGCCTCTTTTCCTATGCTTTCAATGCAATTCCAGTCTACCTCCTGAAATCGGTTTCCTGCAATTCTGCCCCGCTTTCAAGTCCTCTTGGCAGCCTTACTTCAGTATATTTTTGGACGATAGCTGTCATTTATAACTCTGCAGGTTTGTGAATTACAGTGCCCCTGAGCTCCTTTCTTCAACTCGCTTTCTTGTGAGCTGGCCGCAACACCGCAGGATGGCTTCAGGCCCTAATCTGGTTCTGGTACGGCACGCTGAGCCTTTGGTTATTTCCTCTTCCTGGTGGGAAATGAGAGTTAAATTTGCCCGTCCAGACACCTCCAGCTAGCCTCTCATTGGTTCTCGCTATTCCTGTTCATCTTCCGCAGAAATTGCAAACTGGGCCAAACAGGAGGTTAAAGGGACTGACTCTCCAAGTCGGGAGAGTGTTAGTAAAGCGTCTGGAATGTTGCACCCGAGTACCAGGGGAGGAAAACTGAGACATATTTGAACACGTCTCCCGATCACACGGTTGATCATACTCTGGGTTCCACATGCATGTTTTAGCTGAAGAAAGAATACCTTAAACCTGGATAGTTGAGACCCGTGGAATGGGTACCATGCAATATGACTTCAAAGGGTCTTCATTTGCTCACCGAATCTCTCCAATCCTATCACTGCTGCGTTTATGACCCTTGTACACACGCTTGATTCTCTTTTGGAGACATAGCAATCCATAGGTTTTAAGATACTTACTAGTCAGGTATATTCTTAGGCGTTTAATATGGGGTGTGGAGTCCATTTCGTTGAGCAAGGAGTAGCTCTTGTCTATTCCATATTTGGCTTAAGGAACTTTATCTGTGCTCATTTCAATCTCTGGTTTTATGCAGCACCCCAACTCACCTTTCCCCTTAAGCAAGCATAAGTTGGTTTTCTAAATTTGAGACCCTGTTCTGTTCTGTAATTCAGTTCCTGTGTAGCCAAGTTTACATTCCGTGTATTAGTGATATCTTATGATGTTTCTTTTTCTGTGTGACTTATTTCAGTTAGAATCATCGTACCTGAATCCAATCATTATGCTGCTACGGGCCTGATGACATAGATTTCATTGCTGAGTGATACTGCATTGTACGTAAGTACGACAAGTTCTTTATCCATTTTTCACTTTCTGTGATATTGAACTTGTACGGTAAACGAGGTTCTTGTAAACGGAGGCGTCCCAAACTTTGGGGTGGCTGTGTCTTTTTGATTTTAATTTCCCTAAGCTATAGGACCATAAATGGAAGTGCCCTAGGCTCTGTTGCTTTGTTTTTTAGATGTTTCAGGAAACACCATACACTTCTCCTGAGTGTCTGTTGGCAATTTACATCCCGCCCTTCAGGATAACAAGGCTCCCAGTTCTCAATGGCCTGTTGCCTTTCTGGATTTTACACTTTTTTCAGATGGCCCTTTTGACCGGGGGGAAGTGAGACTTCATTGTAGTGCAGATTTCCTTTGCAAGCTTGCTTGGTTGGCCAAAAAGGGCGTATGCGTTTTTTCCTGAATATATTCAGGAAAAAACGCATACGCCCTTTTTGGCCAAGTGCATCATTGTGGACGTTCTGCCTCTTTTCCTATGCTTTCAATGCAATTCCAGTCTACCTCCTGAAATCGGTTTCCTGCAATTCTGCCCCGCTTTCAAGTCCTCTTGGCAGCCTTACTTCAGTCTATTTTTGGACGATAGCTGTCATTTATAACTCTGCAGGTTTGTGAATTACAGTGCCCCTGAGCTCCTTTCTTCAACTCGCTTTCTTTTGAGCTGGCCGCAACACCGCAGGATGGCTTCAGGCCCTAATCTGATTCCGGCCCGGCATGCTGAGCCTTTGGTTATTTCCTCTTCCTGGTGGGAAATGAGAGTTAAATTTGCCCGTCCAGACACCTCCAGCTAGCCTCTCATTGGTTCTCACAATTCCTGTTCATCTTCCGCAGAAATTGCAAACTGGGCCAAACAGGAGGTTAAAGGGACTGACTCTCCAAGTCGGGAGAGTGTTAGTAAAGCGTCTGGAATGTTGCACCCGAGTACCAGGGGAGGAAAACTGAGACATATTTGAACACGTCTACCGATCACATGGTTGATCATACTCTGGGTTCCACATGCATGTTTTAGCTGAAGGAAGAATACCTAAAATCTGCGTAGTTGAAACCCGTGGAATGGGTACCATGCAATATGACTTCAAAGGGTCTTCATTTGCTCACCGAACCTCTCCAATCCTATCACTGCTGCGTTTATGCCCCTGTACACACGCTTGATTCTCTTTCGGAGACATAGCAATCCATAGGTTTTAAGATACTTACTAGTCAGGTACATTCTTAGGCGTTTAATATGCGGTGTTGAGTCCATTTCGTTGAGCAAGGAGTAGCTCTTGTCTATTCCATATTTGGCTTAAGGAACTTTATCTGTGCTCATTTCAATCTCTGGTTTTATGCAGCACCCCAACTCACCTTTCCCCTTAAGCAAGCATAAGTTGGTTTTTTAAATTTGAGACCCTGTTCTGTTTTGGAATGCAGTTCCTGTGTAGCCAAGTTTACATTCCGTGTATTAGTGATATCTTATGATGTTTCTTTTTCTGTGTGACTTATTTCAGTTAGAATCATCGTACCTGAATCCACTCATTATGCTGCTACGGGCCTGATGACATAGATTTCATTGCTGAGTGATACTGCATTGTACGTAAGTACCACAAGTTCTTTATCCATTTTTCACTTTCTGTGATGTTGAACTTGTACGGTAAACGAGGTTCTTGTAAACAGAGCCAATCCAAACTTTGGGGTGGCTGTGTCTTTTTGATTTTAATTTCCCTAAGCTATAGGACCATAAGTGGAAGTGCCCTAGGTTCTGTTGCTTTGTTTTTTAGATGTTTCAGGAAACACCATACACTTCTCCCAAGTGGTTGTTGGCAATTTACATCCCGCCCATCAGCATAACAAGGCTCCCAGTTCTCCATGGCCTGTCCTGCCTTTCTGGATTTTACACTTTTTTCAGATGGCCCTTTTGACCGGGGGGAAGTGAGACTTCATTGTAGTGCAGATTTCCTTTGCAAGCTTGCTTGGTTGGCCAAAAAGGGCGTATGCGTTTTTTCCTGAATATATTCAGGAAAAAACGCATACGCCCTTTTTGGCCAAGTGCATCATTGTGGACGTTCTGCCTCTTTTCCTATGCTTTCAATGCAATTCCAGTCTACCTCCTGAAATCGGTTTCCTGCAATTCTGCCCCGCTTTCAAGTCCTCTTGGCAGCCTTACTTCAGTCTATTTTTGGACAATAGCTGTCATTTATAACTCTGCAGGTTTGTGAATTACAGTGCCCCTGAGCTCCTTTCTTCAACTCGCTTTCTTTTGAGCTGGCCGCAACACCGCAGGATGGCTTCAGGCCCTAATCTGTTTCCGGTACGGCACGCTGAGCCTTTGGTTACTTCCTCTTCCTGGTGGGAAATGAGAGTTAAATTTGCCCGTCCAGACACCTCCAGCTAGCCTCTCATTGGTTCTCACTATTCCTGTTCATCTTCCGCAGAAATTGCAAACTGGGCCAAACAGGAATTTAAAGGGACTGACTCTCCAAGTGGGGAGAGTGTTAGTAAAGCGTCTGGAATGTTGCACCCGAGTACCAGGGGAGGAAAACTGAGACATATTTGAACACGTCTACCGATCACATGGTTGATCATACTCTGGGTTCCACATGCATGTTTTAGCTGAAGGAAGAATACCTAAAATCTGCGAAGTTGAAACCCGTGGAATGGGTATCATGCAATATGACTTCAAAGGGTCTTCATTTGCTCACTGAACCTCTCCAATCCTATCACTGCTGCGTTTATGCCCCTGTACACATGCTTGATTCTCTTTCGGAGACATAGCAATCTATAGGTTTTAAGATACTTACTAGTCAGGTACATTCTTAGGCGTTTAATATGCGGTGTTGAGTCCATTTCGTTGAGCAAGGAGTAGCTCTTGTCTATTCCATATTTGGCTTAAGGAACTTTGTGCTCATTTCAATCTCTGGTTTTCTGCAGCACCCCAACTCACCTTTCCCCTTAAGCAAGCATAAGTTGGTTTTCTAAATTTGAGACCCTGTTCTGTTCTGTAATTCAGTTCCTGTGTAGCCAAGTTTACATTCCGTGTATTACTGATATCTTATGATGTTTCTTTTTCTGTGTGACTTATTTCAGTTAGAATCATCATACCTGAATCCACTCATTGTGCTGCTAAGGGCCTGATGACACAGATTTCATTGCTGAGTGATATTGCTTTGTAAGTAAATACCACAACTTCTTTATCCATTTTTCACTTTCTGCGATGTTGAACTTGTACTGTAAACGAGGTTCTTGTAAACAGAGCCGTTCCAAACTTTGGGGTGGCTGTGTCTTTTTGATTTTAATTTCCCTAAGCTATAGGACCATAAGTGGAAGTGCCCTAGGTTCTGTTGCTTTGTTTTTTAGATGTTTCAGGAAACACCATACACTTCTCCCGAGTGGTTGTTGGCAATTTACATCCCGCCCATCAGCATAACAAGGCTCCCAGTTCTCCATGGCCTGTACTGCCTTTCTGGATTTTACACTTTTTTCAGATGGCCCTTTTGACCGGGGGGAAGTGAGACTTCATTGTAGTGCAGATTTCCTTTGCAAGCTTGCTTGGTTGGCCAAAAAGGGCGTATGCGTTTTTTCCTGAATATATTCAGGAAAAAACGCATACGCCCTTTTTGGCCAAGTGCATCATTGTGGACGTTCTGCCTCTTTTCCTATGCTTTCAATGCAATTCCAGTCTACCTCCTGAAATCGGTTTCCTGCAATTCTGCCCCGCTTTCAAGTCCTCTTGGCAGCCTTACTTCAGTCTATTTTTGGACGATAGCTGTCATTTATAACTCTGCAGGTTTGTGAATTACAGTGCCCCTGAGCTCCTTTCTTCAACTCGCTTTCTTGTGACCTGGCCGCAACACCGCAGGATGGCTTCAGGCCCTAATCTGGTTCCGGTACGGCACACTGAGCCTTTGGTTATTTCCTCTTCCTGGTGGGAAATGAGAGTTAAATTTGCCCGTCCAGACACCTCCAGCTAGCCTCTCATTGGTTCTCGCTGTTCCTGTTCATCTTCCGCAGAAATTGCAAACTGGGCGAAACAGGAGGTTAAAGGCGCTGACTCTCCAAGTGGGGAGAGTGTTAGTAAAGCGTCTGGAAGGTTGCACCCGAGTACCAGGGGAGGAAAACTGAGACATATTTGAACACGTCTCCCGATCACATGGTTGATCATACTCTGGGTTCCACATGCATGTTTTAGCTGTAGGAAGAATACCTAAAATCTGGGTAGTTGAAACCCATGGAATGGGTACCATGCAATATGACTTCAAAGGGTCTTCATTTGCTCACTGATCCTCTCCAATCCTATCACTGCTGCGTTTATGTCCCTGTACACATGCTTGATTCTCTTTCGGAGACATAGCAATCCATAGGTTTTAAGATACTTACTTGTCAGGTACATTCTTAGGCGTTTAATATGCGATGTTGAGTCTATTTTGTTGAGCAAGGAGTAGCTCTTGTCTATTCCATATTTGGTTTAAGGAACTTTATCTGTGCTCATTTCAATCTCTGGTTTTATGCAGCACCCCAACTCACCTTTCCCCTTAAGCAAGCATAAGTTGGTTTTCTAAATTTGAGACCCTGTTCTGTTCTGTAATTCAGTTCCTGTGTAGCCAAGTTTACATTCCGTGTATTACTGATATCTTATGATGTTTCTTTTTCTGTGTGACTTATTTCAGTTAGAATCATCATACCTGAATCCACTCATTGTGCTGCTAAGGGCCTGATGACACAGATTTCATTGCTGAGTGATATTGCTTTTTAAGTAAATACCACAACTTCTTTATCCATTTTTCAGTTTCTGCGATGTTGAACTTGTACTGTAAACGAGGTTCTTGTAAACAGAGCCGTTCCAAACTTTGGGGTGGCTGTGTCTTTTTGATTTTAAATTCCCTAAGCTATAGGACCATAAGTGGAAGTGCCCTAGGCTCTGTTGCTTTGTTTTTTAGATGTTTCAGGAAACACCATACACTTCTCCCGAGTTTTTGTTGGCAATTAACATCCCTCCCTTCAGCATAACAAGGCGCCCAGTTCTCAATGGCCTGTCCTGCCTTTCTGGATTTTACACTTTTTTCAGATGGCCCTTTTGACCGGGGGGAAGTGAGACTTCATTGTAGTGCAGATTTCCTTTGCAAGCTTGCTTGGTTGGCCAAAAAGGGCGTATGCGTTTTTTCCTGAATATATTCAGGAAAAAACGCATACACCCTTTTTGGCCAAGTGCATCATTGTGGACGTTCTGCCTCTTTTCCTACGCTTTCAATGCAATTCCTGTCTACCTCCTGAAATCGGTTTCCTGCAATTCTGCCCCGCTTTCAAGTCCTCTTGGCAGCCTTACTTCAGTCTATTTCTGGACGATAGCTGTCATTTATAACTCTGCAGGTTTGTGAATTACAGTGCCCCTGAGCTCCTTTCTTCAACTCGCTTACTTGTGACCTGGCCGCAACACCGCAGGATGGCTTCAGGCCCTAATCTGGTTCCGGTACGGCATGCTGAGCCTTTGTTTATTTCCTCTTCCTGGTGGGAAATGAGAGTTAAATTTGCCCGTCCAGACACCTCCAGCTAGTCTCTCATTGGTTCTCGCTATTCCTGTTCATCTTCCACAGAAATTGCAAACTGGGCCAAACAGGAGGTTAAAGGGACTGACTCTCCAAGTCGGGAGAGTGTTAGTAAAGCGTCTGGAATGTTGCACCCGAGTACCAGGGTACGAAAACTGAGACATATTTGAACACGTCTCCCGATCACATGGTTGATCATACTCTAGGTTCCACATGCATGTTTTAGCTGAAGGAAGAATACCTTAAACCTGGAGAGTTGAGACCCGTGTAATGGATACCATGCAATATGACTTCAAAGGGTCTTCATTTGCTCACCGAACCTCTCCAATCCTATCACTGCTGCGTTTATGCCCCTGTACACATGCTTGATTCTCTTTTGGAGACATAGCAATCCATAGGTTTTAAGATACTTACTAGTCAGGTACATTCTTAGGCATTTAATATGGGGTTTTGAGTCCATTTCGTTGAGCAAGGAGTAGCTCTTGTCTATTCCATATTTGGCTTAAGGAACTTTATCTGTGCTCATTTCAATCTCTGGTTTTATGCAGCACCCCAACTCACCTTTCCCCTTAAGCAAGCATAAGTTGGTTTTCTAAATTTGAGACCCTGTTCTGTTTTGGAATGCAGTTCCTGTGTAGCCAAGTTTACATTCCGTGTATTAGTGATATCTTATGATGTTTCTTTTTCTGTGTGACTTATTTCAGTTAGAATCATCATACCTGAATCCACTCATTGTGCTGCTAAGGGCCTGATGACACAGATTTCATTGCTGAGTGATATTGCTTTGTAAGTAAATACCACAACTTCTTTATCCATTTTTCACTTTCTGCGATGTTGAACTTGTACTGTAAACGAGGTTCTTGTAAACAGAGCCGTTCCAAACTTTGGGGTGGCTGTGTCTTTTTCATTGTAATTTCCCTAAGCTATAGGACCATAAGTGGAAGTGCCCTAGGTTCTGTTGCTTTGTTTTTTAGTTGTTTCAGGAAACACCATACACTTCTCCCAAGTGGTTCTTGGCAATTTACATCCCGCCCATCAGCATAACAAGGCTCCCAGTTCTCCATGGCCTGTCCTGCCTTTCTGGATTTTACCCTTTTTTCAGATGGCCCTTTTGACCGGGGGGAAGTGAGACTTCATTGTAGTGCAGATTTCCTTTGCAAGCTTGCTTGGTTGGCCAAAAAGGGCGTATGCATTTTTTCCTGAATATATTCAGGAAAAAACGCATACGCCCTTTTTGGCCAAGTGCATCATTGTGGACGTTCTGCCTCTTTTCCTATGCTTTCAATGCAATTCCAGTCTACCTCCTGAAATCGGTTTCCTGCAATTCTGCCCCGCTTTCAAGTCCTCTTGGCAGCCTTACTTCAGTCTATTTTTGGACGATAGCTGTCATTTATAACTCTGCAGGTTTGTGAATTACAGTGCCCCTGAGCTCCTTTCTTCAACTCGCTTTCTTGTGACCTGGCCGCAACACCGCAGGATGGCTTCAGGCCCTAATCTGGTTCCGGCCCGGCATGCTGAGCCTTTGGTTAATTCCTCTTCCTGGTGGGAAATGAGAGTTGAATTTGCCCGTCCAGACACCTCCAGCTAGCCTCTCATTGGTTCTCGCTATTCCTGTTCATCTTCCGCAGAAATTGCAAACTGGGCCAAACAGGAGGTTAAAGGGACTGACTCTCCAAGTCGGGAGAGTGTTAGTAAAGCGTCTGGAATGTTGCACCCGAGTACCAGGGGAGGAAAACTGAGACATATTTGAACACGTCTCCCGTTCACATGGTTGATCATACTCTGGGTTCCACATGCATGTTTTAGCTGAAGGAAGAATACCTTAAACCTGGAGAGTTGAGACCCGTGTAATGGGTACCATGCAATATGACTTCAAAGGGTCTTCATTTGCTCACCGAACCTCTCCAATCCTATCACTGCTGCGTTTATGCCCCTGTACACACGCTTGATTCTCTTTTGGAGACATAGCAATCCATAGGTTTTAAGATACTTACTAGTCAGGTATATTCTTAGGCGTTTAATATGGGGTTTTGAGTCCATTTCGTTGAGCAAGGAGTAGCTCTTGTCTATTCCATATTTGGCTTAAGGAACTTTATCTGTGCTCATTTCAATCTCTGGTTTTATGCAGCACCCCAACTCACCTTTCCCCTTAAGCAAGCATAAGTTGGTTTTCTAAATTTGAGACCCTGTTCTGTTTTGGAATGCAGTTCCTGTGTAGCCAAGTTTACATTCCGTGTATTAGTGATATCTTATGATGTTTCTTTTTCTGTGTGACTTATTTCAGTTAGAATCATCATACCTGAATCCACTCATTGTGCTGCTAAGGGCCTGATGACACAGATTTCATTGCTGAGTGATATTGCTTTGTAAGTAAATACCACAACTTCTTTATCCATTTTTCACTTTCTGTGATGTTGAACTTGTACTGTAAACGAGGTTCTTGTAAACAGAGCCGTTCCAAACTTTGGGGTGGCTGTGTCTTTTTCATTGTAATTTCCCTAAGCTATAGGACCATAAGTGGAAGTGCCCTAGGTTCTGTTGCTTTGTTTTTTAGTTGTTTCAGGAAACACCATACACTTCTCCCAAGTGGTTCTTGGCAATTTACATCCCGCCCATCAGCATAACAAGGCTCCCAGTTCTCCATGGCCTGTCCTGCCTTTCTGGATTTTACCCTTTTTTCAGATGGCCCTTTTGACCGGGGGGAAGTGAGACTTCATTGTAGTGCAGATTTCCTTTGCAAGCTTGCTTGGTTGGCCAAAAAGGGCGTATGCGTTTTTTCCTGAATATATTCAGGAAAAAACGCATACGCCCTTTTTGGCCAAGTGCATCATTGTGGACGTTCTGCCTCTTTTCCTATGCTTTCAATGCAATTCCAGTCTACCTCCTGAAATCGGTTTCCTGCAATTCTGCCCCGCTTTCAAGTCCTCTTGGCAGCCTTAGTTCAGTCTATTTTTGGACGATAGCTGTCATTTATAACTCTGCAGGTTTGTGAATTACAGTGCCCCTGAGCTCCTTTCTTCAACTCGCTTTCTTGTGACCTGGCCGCAACACCGCAGGATGGCTTCAGGCCCTAATCTGGTTCCGGCCCGGCATGCTGAGCCTTTGGTTAATTCCTCTTCCTGGTGGGAAATGAGAGTTGAATTTGCCCGTCCAGACACCTCCAGCTAGCCTCTCATTGGTTCTCGCTATTCCTGTTCATCTTCCGCAGAAATTGCAAACTGGGCCAAACAGGAGGTTAAAGGTACTGACTCTCCAAGTCGGGAGAGTGTTAGTAAAGCGTCTGGAATGTTGCACCCGAGTACCAGGGGAGGAAAACTGAGACATATTTGAACACGTCTCCCGTTCACATGGTTGATCATACTCTGGGTTCCACATGCATGTTTTAGCTGAAGGAAGAATACCTTAAACCTGGAGAGTTGAGACCCGTGTAATGGGTACCATGCAATATGACTTCAAAGGGTCTTCATTTGCTCACCGAACCTCTCCAATCCTATCACTGCTGCGTTTATGCCCCTGTACACACGCTTTATTCTCTTTTGGAGACATAGCAATCCATAGGTTTTAAGATACTTACTAGTCAGGTATATTCTTAGGCGTTTAATATGGGGTTTTGAGTCCATTTCGTTGAGCAAGGAGTAGCTCTTGTCTATTCCATATTTGGCTTAAGGAACTTTATCTGTGCTCATTTCAATCTCTGGTTTTATGCAGCACCCCAACTCACCTTTCCCCTTAAGCAAGCATAAGTTGGTTTTCTAAATTTGAGACCCTGTTCTGTTTTGGAATGCAGTTCCTGTGTAGCCAAGTTTACATTCCGTGTATTAGTGATATCTTATGATGTTTCTTTTTCTGTGTGACTTATTTCAGTTAGAATCATCATACCTGAATCCACTCATTGTGCTGCTAAGGGCCTGATGACACAGATTTCATTGCTGAGTGATATTGCTTTGTAAGTAAATACCACAACTTCTTTATCCATTTTTCACTTTCTGTGATGTTGAACTTGTACTGTAAACGAGGTTCTTGTAAACAGAGCCGTTCCAAACTTTGGGGTGGCTGTGTCTTTTTCATTGTAATTTCCCTAAGCTATAGGACCATAAGTGGAAGTGCCCTAGGTTCTGTTGCTTTGTTTTTTAGTTGTTTCAGGAAACACCATACACTTCTCCCAAGTGGTTCTTGGCAATTTACATCCCGCCCATCAGCATAACAAGGCTCCCAGTTCTCCATGGCCTGTCCTGCCTTTCTGGATTTTACCCTTTTTTCAGATGGCCCTTTTGACCGGGGGGAAGTGAGACTTCATTGTAGTGCAGATTTCCTTTGCAAGCTTGCTTGGTTGGCCAAAAAGGGCGTATGCGTTTTTTCCTGAATATATTCAGGAAAAAACGCATACGCCCTTTTTGGCCGAGTGCATCATTGTGGACGTTCTGCCTCTTTTCCTATGCTTTCAATGCAATTCCAGTCTACCTCCTGAAATCGGTTTCCTGCAATTCTGCCCCGCTTTCAAGTCCTCTTGGCAGCCTTACTTCAGTCTATTTTTGGACGATAGCTGTCATTTATAACTCTGCAGGTTTGTGAATTACAGTGCCCCTGAGCTCCTTTCTTCAACTCGCTTACTTGTGACCTGGCCGCAACACCGCAGGATGGCTTCCGGCCCTAATCTGGTTCCGGCCCGGCATGCTGAGCCTTTGGTTAATTCCTCTTCCTGGTGGGAAATGAGAGTTGAATTTGCCCGTCCAGACACCTCCAGCTAGCCTCTCATTGGTTCTCGCTATTCCTGTTCATCTTCCGCAGAAATTGCAAACTGGGCCAAACAGGAGGTTAAAGGGACTGACTCTCCAAGTCGGGAGAGTGTTAGTAAAGCGTCTGGAATGTTGCACCCGAGTACCAAGGGAGGAAAACTGAGACATATTTGAACACGTCTCCCGTTCACATGGTTGATCATACTCTGGGTTCCACATGCATGTTTTAGCTGAAGGAAGAATACCTTAAACCTGGAGAGTTAAGACCCGTGTAATGGGTACCATGCAATATGACTTAAAAGGGTCTTCATTTGCTCACCGAACCTCTCCAATCCTATCACTGCTGCGTTTATGCCCCTGTACACATGCTTGATTCTCTTTCGGAGACATAGCAATCCATAGGTTTTAAGATACTTACTAGTCAGGTACATTCTTACGCGTTTAATATGGGGTTTTGAGTCCATTTCGTTGAGCAAGGAGTAGCTCTTGTCTATTCCATATTTGGCTTAAGGAACTTTATCTGTGCTCATTTCAATCTCTGGTTTTATGCAGCACCCCAACTCACCTTTCCCCTTAAGCAAGCATAAGTTGGTTTTCTAAATTTGAGACCCTGTTCTGTTTTGGAATGCAGTTCCTGTGTAGCCAAGTTTACATTCCGTGTATTAGTGATATCTTATGATGTTTCTTTTTCTGTGTGACTTATTTCAGTTAGAATCATCATACCTGAATCCACTCATTGTGCTGCTAAGGGCCTGATGACACAGATTTCATTGCTGAGTGATATTGCTTTGTAAGTAAATACCACAACTTCTTTATCCATTTTTCACTTTCTGTGATGTTGAACTTGTACTGTAAAGGAGGTTCTTGTAAACGGAGCCATTCCAAACTTTGGGGTGGCTGTGTCTTTTTCATTTTAATTTCCCTAAGCTATAGGACCATAAGTGGAAGTGCCCTAGGTTCTGTTGCTTTGTTTTTTAGATGTTTCAGGAAACACCATACACTTCTCCCGAGTGGTTGTTGGCAAATTACATCCCGCCCATCAGCATAACAAGGCTCCCAATTCTCCATGGCCTGTCCTGCCTTTCTGGATTTTACACTTTTTTCAGATGGCCCTTTTGACCGGGGGGAAGTGAGACTTCATTGTAGTGCAGATTTCCTTTGCAAGCTTGCTTGGTTGGCCAAAAAGGGCGTATGCGTTTTTTCCTGAATATATTCAGGAAAAAACGCATACGCCCTTTTTGGCCAAGTGCATCATTGTGGACGTTCTGCCTCTTTTCCTATGCTTTCAATGCAATTCCAGTCTACCTCCTGAAATCGGTTTCCTGCAATTCTGCCTTGCTTTCAAGTCCTCTTGGCAGCCTTACTTCAGTCTATTTTTGGACGATAGCTGTCATTTATAACTAGCAGTTTTGTGAATTACAGTGCCCCTGAGCTCCTTTCTTCAACTCGCTTTCTTGTGAGCTGGCCGCAACACCGCAGGATGGCTTCAGGCCCTAATCTGGTTCCGGCATGGCACGCTGAGCCTTTGGTTATTTCCTCTTCCTGGTGGGAAATGAGAGTTAAATTTGCCCGTCCAGACACCTCCAGCTAGTCTCTCATTGGTTCTCGCTATTCCTGTTCATCTTCCGCAGAAATTGCAAACTGGGCCAAACAGGAGGTTAAAGGCGCTGACTCTCCAAGTGGGGACAGTGTTAGTAAAGCGTCTGGAATGTTGCACCCGAGTACCAGGGGAGGAAAACTGAGACATATTTGAACACGTCTCCCGATCTCATGGTTGATCATACTCTGGGTTCCACATGCATGTTTTAGCTGAAGGAAGAATACCTAAAACCTGGGTAGTTGAAACCCGTGGAATGGGTACCATGCAATATGACTTCAAAGGGTCTTCATTTGCTCACCGAACCTCTCTAATCCTATCACTGCTGCGTTTATGCCCCTGTACACATGCTTGATTCTCTTACGGAGACATAGCAATCCCTAGGTTTTAAGATACTTACTAGTCAGGTACATTCTTAGGCGTTTAATATGCGGTGTTGAGTCCATTTCTTTCAGCAAGGAGTAGCTGTTGTCTATTCCATATTTGGCTTAAGGAACTTTATCTGTGCTCATTTCAATCTCTGGTTTTATGCAGCACCCCAACTCACCTTTCCCCTTAAGCAAGCATAAGTTGGTTTTCTAAATTTGAGACCCTGTTCTGTTCTGTAATTCAGTTCCTGTGTAGCCAAGTTTACATTCCGTGTATTACTGATATCTTATGATGTTTCTTTTTCTGTGTGACTTATTTCAGTTAGAATCATCATACCTGAATCCACTCATTGTGCTGCTAAGGGCCTGATGACACAGATTTCATTGCTGAGTGATATTGCTTTGTAAGTAAATACCACAACTTTTTTATCCATTTTTCACTTTCTGCGATGTTGAACTTGTACTGTAAACGAGGTTCTTGTAAACAGAGCCATTCGAAACTTTGGGGTGGCTGTGTCTTTTTGATTTTAAATTCCCTAAGCTATAGGACCATAAGTGGAAGTGCCCTAGGCTCTCTTGCTTTGTTTTTTAGATGTTTCAGGAAACACCATACACTTCTCCCGAGTGGTTGTTGGCAATTTACATCCCGCCCTTCAGCATAACAAGGCTCCCAGTTCTCCATGGCCTGTCCTGCCTTTCTGGATTTTACACTTTTTTCAGATGGCCCTTTTGACCGGGGGGAAGTGAGACTTCATTGTAGTGCAGATTTCCTTTGCAAGCTTGCTTGGTTGGCCAAAAAGGGCGTATGCGTTTTTTCCTGAATATATTCAGGAAAAAACGCATACGCCCTTTTTGGCCAAGTACATCATTGTGGACGTTCTGCCTCTTTTCCTATGCTTTCAATGCAATTCCAGTCTACCTCCTGAAATCGGTTTCCTGCAATTCTGCCCCGCTTTCAAGTCCTCTTGGCAGCCTTACTTCAGTCTATTTTTGGACGATAGCTGTCATTTATAACTCTGCAGGTTTGTGAATTACAGTGCCCCTGAGCTCCTTTCTTCAACTCGCTTTCTTGTGACCTGGCCGCAACACCGCAGGATGGCTTCAGGCCCTAATCTGGTTCCGGCGCGGCATGCTGAGCCTTTGGTTAATTCCTCTTCCTGGTGGGAAATGAGAGTTGAATTTGCCCGTCCAGACACCTGCAGCTAGCCTCTCATTGGTTCTCGCTATTCCTGTTCATCTTCCGCAGAAATTGCAAACTGGGCCAAACAGGAGGTTAAAGGCGCTGACTCTCCAAGTGGGGAGAGTGTTAGTAAAGCGTCTGGAATGTTGCACCCGAGTACCAGGGTACGAAAACTGAGACATATTTGAACACGTCTCCCGATCACATGGTTGATCATACTCTGGGTTCCACATGCATGTTTTAGCTGAAGGAAGAATACCTAAAACCTGGGTAGTTGAAACCCGAGGAATGGGTACCATGCAATATGACTTCAAAGGGTCTTCGTTTGCTCACCGAACCTCTCCAATCCTATCACTGCTGCGTTTATGCCCCTGTACACATGCTTGATTCTCTTTCGGAGACATAGCAATCTATAGGTTTTAAGATACTTACTAGTCAGGTACATTCTTAGGCGTTTAATATGCGGTGTTGAGTCCATTTCGTTGAGCAAGGAGTAGCTCTTGTCTATTCCATATTTGGCTTAAGGAACTTTATCTGTGCTCATTTCAATCTCTGGTTTTATGCAGCACCCCAACTCACCTTTCCCCTTAAGCAAGCATAAGTTGGTTTTCTAAATTTGAGACCCTGTTCTGTTCTGTAATTCAGTTCCTGTGTAGCCAAGTTTACATTCCATGTATTACTGATATCTTATGATGTTTCTTTTTCTGTGTGACTTATTTCAGTTAGAATCATCGTACCTGAATCCACTCATTATGCTGCTACGGGCCTGATGACATAGGTTTCATTGCTGAGTGATACTGCATTGTACGTAAGTACCACAACTTCTTTATCCATTTTTCACTTTCTGTGATATTGAACTTGTACGGTAAACGAGGTTCTTGTAAACAGAGGCGTCCCAAACTTTGAGGTGGCTGTGTCTTTTTGATTTTAATTTCCTTAAGCTATAGGACCATAAGTGGAAGTGCCTTAGGTTCTGTTGCTTTGTTTTTTAGTTGTTTCAGGAAACACCATACACTTCTCCCATGTGGTTCTTGGCAATTTACATCCCGCCCATCAGCATAACAAGGCTCCCAGTTCTCCATGGCCTGTCCTGCCTTTCTGGATTTTACACTTTTTTCAGATGGCCCTTTTGACCGGGGGGAAGTGAGACTTCATTGTAGTGCAGATTTCCTTTGCAAGCTTGCTTGGTTGGCCAAAAAGGGCGTATGCGTTTTTTCCTGAATATATTCAGGAAAAAACGCATACGCCCTTTTTGGCCAAGTGCATCATTGTGGACGTTCTGCCTCTTTTCCTATGCTTTCAATGCAATTCCAGTCTACCTCCTGAAATCGGTTTCCTGCAATTCTGCCCCGCTTTCAAGTCCTCTTGGCAGCCTTACTTCAGTCTATTTTTGGACGATAGCTGTCATTTATAACTCTGCAGGTTTGTGAATTACAGTGCCCCTGAGCTCCTTTCTTCAACTCGCTTTCTTGTGACCTGGCCGCAACACCGCAGGATGGCTTCAGGCCCTAATCTGGTTCCGGACCGGCATGCTGAGCCTTTGGTTAATTCCTCTTCCTGGTGGGAAATGAGAGTTATATTTTCCCGTCCAGACACCTCCAGCTAGCCTCTCATTGGTTCTCGCTATTCCTGTTCATCTTCCGCAGAAATTGCAAACTGGGCCAAACAGGAGGTTAAAGGGACTGACTCTCCAAGTGGGGAGAGTGTTAGTAAAGCGTCTGGAATGTTGCACCCGATTACCAGGGGAGGAAAACTGAGACATATTTGAACACGTCTCCCGTTCACATGGTTGATCATACTCTGGGTTCCACATGCATGTTTTAGCTGAAGGAAGAATACCTTAAACCTGGAGAGTTAAGACCCGTGTAATGGGTACCATGCAATATGACTTAAAAGGGTCTTCATTTGCTCACCGAACCTCTCCAATCCTATCACTGCTGCGTTTATGCCCCTGTACACACGCTTGATTCTCTTTTGGAGACATAGCAATCCATAGGTTTTAAGATACTTACTAGTCAGGTACATTCTTAGGCGTTTAATATGGGGTTTTGAGTCCATTTCGTTGAGCAAGGAGTAGCTCTTGTCTATTCCATATTTGGCTTAAGGAACTTTATCTGTGCTCATTTCAATCTCTGGTTTTATGCAGCACCCCAACTCACCTTTCCCCTTAAGCAAGCATAAGTTGGTTTTCTAAATTTGAGACCCTGTTCTGTTTTGGAATGCAGTTCCTGTGTAGCCAAGTTTACATTCCGTGTATTAGTGATAACTTATGATGTTTCTTTTTCTGTGTGACTTATTTCAGTTAGAATCATCATACCTGAATCCACTCATTGTGCTGCTAAGGGCCTGATGACACAGATTTCATTGCTGAGTGATATTGCTTTGTAAGTAAATACCACAACTTCTTTATCCATTTTTCACTTTCTGCGATGTTGAACTTGTACTGTAAACGAGGTTCTTGTAAACAGAGCCATTCCAAACTTTGGGGAGGCTGTGTCTTTTTCATTTTAATTTCCCTAAGCTATAGGACCATAAGTGGAAGTGCCCTAGGTTCTGTTGCTTTGTTTTTTAGATGTTTCAGGAAACACCATACACTTCTCCCGAGTGGTTGTTGGCAAATTACATCCCGCCCATCAGCATAACAAGGCTCCCAGTTCTCCATGGCCTGTCCTGCCTTTCTGGATTTTACCCTTTTTTCAGATGGCCGTTTTGACCGGGGGGAAGTGAGACTTCATTGTAGTGCAGATTTCCTTTGCAAGCTTGCTTGGTTGGCCAAAAAGCGCGTATGCGTTTTTTCCTGAATATATTCAGGAAAAAACGCATACGCCCTTTTTGGCCAAGTGCATCATTGTGGACGTTCTGCCTATTTTCCTATGCTTTCAATGCAATTCCAGTCTACCTCCTGAAATCGGTTTCCTGCAATTCTGCCCCGCTTTCAAGTCCTCTTGGCAGCCTTACTTCAGTCTATTTTTGGACGATAGCTGTCATTTATAACTCTGCAGGTTTGTGAATTACAGTGCCCCTGAGCTCCTTTCTTCAACTCGCTTTCTTGTGACCTGGCCGCAACACCGCAGGATGTCTTCAGGCCCTAATCTGGTTCCGGCACGGCACGCTGAGCCTTTGGTTATTTCCTCTTCCTGGTGGGAAATGAGAGTTAAATTTGCCCGTCCAGACACCTCCAGCCAGTCTCTCATTGGTTCTCGCTATTCCTGTTCATCTTCCAAGAAATTGCAAACTGGGCCAAACAGGAGGTTAAAGGGACTGACTCTCCAAGTGGGGAGAGTGTTAGTAAAGCATCTGGAATGTTGCACCCGAGTACCAGGGGAGGAAAACTGAGACATATTTGAACACGTCTCCCGTTCACATGGTTGATCTTACTCTGGGTTCCACATGCATGTTTTAGCTGAAGGAAGAATACCTTAAACCTGGAGAGTTGAGACCCGTGTAATGGGTACCATGCAATATGACTTCAAAGGGTCTTCATTTGCTCACCGAACCTCTCCAATCCTATCACTGCTGCATTTATGCCCCTGTACACACGCTTGATTCTCTTTTGGAGACATAGCAATCCATAGGTTTTAAGATACTTACTAGTCAGGTACATTCTTAGGCGTTTAATATGGGGTGTTGAGTCCATTTCGTTGAGCAAGGAGTAGCTCTTGTCTATTCCATATTTGGCTTAAGGAACTTTATCTGTGCTCATTTCAATCTCTGGTTTTATGCAGCACCCCAACTCACCTTTCCCCTTAAGCAAGCATAAGTTGGTTTTCTAAATTTGAGAACCTGTTCTGTTCTGTAATTCAGTTCCTGTGTAGCCAAGTTTACATTCCGTGTATTACTGATATCTTATGATGTTTCTTTTTCTGTGTGACTTATGTCAGTTAGAATCATCATACCTGAATCCACTCATTGTGCTGCTAAGGGCCTGATGACACAGATTTCATTGCTGAGTGATATTGCTTTGTAAGTAAATACCACAACTTCTTTATCCATTTTTCACTTTCTGCGATGTTGAACTTGTACTGTAAACGAGGTTCTTGTAAACAGAGCCGTTCCAAACTTTGGGGTGGCTGTGTCTTTTTCATTGTAATTTCCCTAAGCTATAGGACCATAAGTGGAAGTGCCCTAGGTTCTGTTGCTTTGTTTTTCAGATGTTTCAGGAAACACCATACACTTCTCCTGAGTGTCTGTTGGCAATTTACATCCCGCCCATCAGCATAACAAGGCTCCCAGTTCTCCATGGCCTGTCCTGCCTTTCTGGATTTTACCCTTTTTTCAGATGGCCGTTTTGACCGGGGGAAGTGAGACTTCATTGTAGTGCAGATTTCCTTTGCAAGCTTGCTTGGTTGGCCAAAAAGCGCGTATGCGTTTTTTCCTGAATATATTCAGGAAAAAACGCATACGCCCTTTTTGGCCAAGTGCATCATTGTGGACGTTCTGCCTCTTTTCCTATGCTTTCAATGCAATTCCAGTCTACCTCCTGAAATCGGTTTCCTGCAATTCTGCCCCGCTTTCAAGTCCTCTTGGCAGCCTTACTTCAGTCTATTTTTGGACGATAGCTGTCATTTATAACTCTGCAGGTTTGTGAATTACAGTGCCCCTGAGCTCCTTTCTTCAACTCGCTTTCTTGTGACCTGGCCGCAACACCGCAGGATGTCTTCAGGCCCTAATCTGGTTCCGGCACGGCACGCTGAGCCTTTGGTTATTTCCTCTTCCTGGTGGGAAATGAGAGTTAAATTTGCCCGTCCAGACACCTCCAGCCAGTCTCTCATTGGTTCTCGCTATTCCTGTTCATCTTCCAAGAAATTGCAAACTGGGCCAAACAGGAGGTTAAAGGGACTGACTCTCCAAGTGGGGAGAGTGTTAGTAAAGCATCTGGAATGTTGCACCCGAGTACCAGGGGAGGAAAACTGAGACATATTTGAACACGTCTCCCGTTCACATGGTTGATCTTACTCTGGGTTCCACATGCATGTTTTAGCTGAAGGAAGAATACCTTAAACCTGGAGAGTTGAGACCCGTGTAATGGGTACCATGCAATATGACTTCAAAGGGTCTTCATTTGCTCACCGAACCTCTCCAATCCTATCACTGCTGCGTTTATGCCCCTGTACACACGCTTGATTCTCTTTTGGAGACATAGCAATCCATAGGTTTTAAGATACTTACTAGTCAGGTACATTCTTAGGCGTTTAATATGGGGTGTTGAGTCCATTTCGTTGAGCAAGGAGTAGCTCTTGTCTATTCCATATTTGGCTTAAGGAACTTTATCTGTGCTCATTTCAATCTCTGGTTTTATGCAGCACCCCAACTCACCTTTCCCCTTAAGCAAGCATAAGTTGGTTTTCTAAATTTGAGAACCTGTTCTGTTCTGTAATTCAGTTCCTGTGTAGCCAAGTTTACATTCCGTGTATTACTGATATCTTATGATGTTTCTTTTTCTGTGTGACTTATGTCAGTTAGAATCATCATACCTGAATCCACTCATTGTGCTGCTAAGGGCCTGATGACACAGATTTCATTGCTGAGTGATATTGCTTTGTAAGTAAATACCACAACTTCTTTATCCATTTTTCACTTTCTGCGATGTTGAACTTGTACTGTAAACGAGGTTCTTGTAAACAGAGCCGTTCCAAACTTTGGGGTGGCTGTGTCTTTTTGATTTTAATTTCCCTAAGCTATAGGACCATAAGTGGAAGTGCCCTAGGTTCTGTTGCTTTGTTTTTCAGATGTTTCAGGAAACACCATACACTTCTCCTGAGTGTCTGTTGGCAATTTACATCCCGCCCATCAGCATAACAAGGCTCCCAGTTCTCCATGGCCTGTCCTGCCTTTCTGGATTTTACCCTTTTTTCAGATGGCCGTTTTGACCGGGGGGAAGTGAGACTTCATTGTAGTGCAGATTTCCTTTGCAAGCTTGCTTGGTTGGCCAAAAAGCGCGTATGCGTTTTTTCCTGAATATATTCAGGAAAAAACGCATACGCCCTTTTTGGCCAAGTGCATCATTGTGGACGTTCTGCCTCTTTTCCTATGCTTTCAATGCAATTCCAGTCTACCTCCTGAAATCGGTTTCCTGCAATTCTGCCCCGCTTTCAAGTCCTCTTGGCAGCCTTACTTCAGTCTATTTTTGGACGATAGCTGTCATTTATAACTCTGCAGGTTTGTGAATTACAGTGCCCCTGAGCTCCTTTCTTCAACTCGCTTTCTTGTGACCTGGCCGCAACACCGCAGGATGTCTTCAGGCCCTAATCTGGTTCCGGCACGGCACGCTGAGCCTTTGGTTATTTCCTCTTCCTGGTGGGAAATGAGAGTTAAATTTGCCCGTCCAGACACCTCCAGCCAGTCTCTCATTGGTTCTCGCTATTCCTGTTCATCTTCCAAGAAATTGCAAACTGGGCCAAACAGGAGGTTAAAGGGACTGACTCTCCAAGTGGGGAGAGTGTTAGTAAAGCATCTGGAATGTTGCACCCGAGTACCAGGGGAGGAAAACTGAGACATATTTGAACACGTCTCCCGTTCACATGGTTGATCTTACTCTGGGTTCCACATGCATGTTTTAGCTGAAGGAAGAATACCTTAAACCTGGAGAGTTGAGACCCGTGTAATGGGTACCATGCAATATGACTTCAAAGGGTCTTCATTTGCTCACCGAACCTCTCCAATCCTATCACTGCTGCGTTTATGCCCCTGTACACACGCTTGATTCTCTTTTGGAGACATAGCAATCCATAGGTTTTAAGATACTTACTAGTCAGGTACATTCTTAGGCGTTTAATATGGGGTGTTGAGTCCATTTCGTTGAGCAAGGAGTAGCTCTTGTCTATTCCATATTTGGCTTAAGGAACTTTATCTGTGCTCATTTCAATCTCTGGTTTTATGCAGCACCCCAACTCACCTTTCCCCTTAAGCAAGCATAAGTTGGTTTTCTAAATTTGAGACCCTGTTCTGTTTTGGAATGCAGTTCCTGTGTAGCCAAGTTTACATTCCGTGTATTACTGATATCTTATGATGTTTCTTTTTCTGTGTGACTTATTTCAGTTAGAATCATCATACCTGAATCCACTCATTGTGCTGCTAAGGGCCTGATGACACAGATTTCATTGCTGAGTGATATTGCTTTGTAAGTAAATACCACAACTTTTTTATCCATTTTTCACTTTCTGCGATGTTGAACTTGTACTGTAAACGAGGTTCTTGTAAACAGAGCCGTTCGAAACTTTGGGGTGGCTGTGTCTTTTTGATTTTAAATTCCCTAAGCTATAGGACCATAAGTGGAAGTGCCCTAGGCTCTGTTGCTTTGTTCTTTAGATGTTTCAGGAAACACCATACACTTCTCCCGAGTGTCTGTTGGCAATTTACATCCCGCCCATCAGCATAACAAGGCTCCCAGTTCTCCATGGCCTGTCCTGCCTTTCTGGATTTTACACTTTTTTCAGATGGCCCTTTTGACCGGGGAGAAGTGAGACTTCATTGTAGTGCAGATTTCCTTTGCAAGTTTGCTTGGTTGGCCAAAAAGGGCGTATGCGTTTTTTCCTGAATATGTTCAGGAAAAAACGCATACGCCCTTTTTGGCCAAGTGCATCATTGTGGACGTTCTGCCTCTTTTCCTATGCTTTCAATGCAATTCCAGTCTACCTCCTGAAATCGGTTTCCTGCAATTCTGCCCCGCTTTCAAGTCCTCTTGGCAGCCTTACTTCAGTCTATTTTTGGACGATAGCTGTCATTTATAACTCTGCAGGTTTGTGAATTACAGTGCCCCTGAGCTCCTTTCTTCAACTCGCTTTCTTGTGACCTGGCCGCAACAACGCAGGATGTCTTCAGGCCCTAATGTGGTTCCGGCATGGCACGTTGAGCCTTTGGTTAATTCCTCTTCCTGGTGGGAAATGAGAGTTAAATTTGCCCGTTCAGACAGCTCCAGCTAGTCTCTCATTGGTTCTCCCTATTCCTGTTCATCTTCCGCAGAAATTGCAAACTGGGCCAAACAGGAGGTTAAAGGGACTGACTCTCCAAGTCGGGAGAGTGTTAGTAAAGCGTCTGGAATGTTGCACCCGAGTACCAGGGTACGAAAACTGAGACATATTTGAACACGTCTCCCGATCACATGGTTGAACATACTCTAGGTTCCACATGCATGTTTTAGCTGAAGGAAGAATACCTAAAACCTGGGTAGTTGAAAACCATGGAATGGGTACAATGCAATATGACTTCAAAGGGTCTTCATTTGCTCACCGAACCTCTCCAATCCTATCACTGCTGCGTTTATGCCCCTGTACACATGCTTGATTCTCTTTCGGAGACATAGCAATCCATAGGTTTTAAGATACTTACTAGTCAGGTACATTCTTAGGCGTTTAATATGCGGTGTTGAGTCCATTTCGTTGAGCAAGGAGTAGCTCTTCTCTATTCCATATTTGGCTTAAGGAACTTTATCTGTGCTCATTTCAATCTCTGGTTTTATGCAGCACCCCAACTCACCTTTCCCCTTAAGCAAGCATAAGTTGGTTTTCTAAATTTGAGAACCTGTTCTGTTCTGTAATTCAGTTCCTGTGTAGCCAAGTTTACATTCCGTGTATTACTGATATCTTATGATGTTTCTTTTTCTGTGTGACTTATTTCAGTTAGAATCATCATACCTGAATCCACTCATTGTGCTGCTAAGGGCCTGATGACACAGATTTCATTGCTGAGTGATATTGCTTTGTAAGTAAATACCACAACTTTTTTATCCATTTTTCACTTTCTGCGATGTTGAACTTGTACTGTAAACGAGGTTCTTGTAAACAGAGCCATTCCAAACTTTGGGGAGGCTGTGTCTTTTTCATTTTAATTTCCCTAAGCTATAGGACCATAAGTGGAAGTGCCCTAGGCTCTGTTGCTTTGTTTTATAGATGTTTCAGGAAACACCATACACTTCTCAGGAGTGTCTGTTGACAATTTACATCCCGCCCTTCAGCATAACAAAACTCCCAGTTCTCCATGGCCTGTCCTGCCTTTCTGGATTTTACACTTTTTTCAGATGACCCTTTTGACCGGGGGGAAGTGAGACTTCATTGTAGTGCAGATTTCCTTTGCAAGCTTGCTTGGTTGGCCAAAAAGGGCGTATGCGTTTTTTCCTGAATATATTCAGGAAAAAACGCATACGCCCTTTTTGGCCAAGTGCATCATTGTGGACGTTCTGCCTCTTTTCCTATGCTTTCAATGCAATTCCAGTCTACCTCCTGAAATCGGTTTCCTGCAATTCTGCCCCGCTTTCAAGTCCTCTTGGCAGCCTTACTTCAGTCTATTTTTGGACGATAGCTGTCATTTATAACTCTGCAGTTTTGTGAATTACAGTGCTCCTGAGCTCCTTTCTTCAACTCGCTTTCTTGTGACCTGGCCGCAACACCGCAGGATGGCTTCAGGCCCTAATCTGGTTCCGGCATGGCATGCTGAGCCTTTGGTTAATTCCTCTTCCTGGTGGGAAATGAGAGTTGAATTTGCCTGTCCAGACACCTCCAGCTAGCCTCTCATTGGTTCTCGCTATTCCTGTTCATCTTCCGCAGAAATTGCAAACTGGGCCAAACAGGAGTTTAAAGGGACTGACTCTCCAAGTCGGGAGAGTGTTAGTAAAGCGTCTGGAATGTTGCACCCGAGTACCAGGGGAGGAAAACTGAGACATATTTGAACACGTCTCCCGTTCACATGGTTGATCACACTCTGGGTTCCACATGCATGTTTTAGCTGAAGGAAGAATACCTTAAACCTGGAGAGTTGAGACCCGTGTAATGGGTACCATGCAATATGACTTCAAAGGGTCTTCATTTGCTCACCGAACCTCTCCAATCCTATCACTGCTGCGTTTATGCCCCTGTACACACGCTTGATTCTCTTTTGGAGACATAGCAATCCATAGGTTTTAAGATACTTACTAGTCAAGTACATTCTTAGGCGTTTAATATGGGGTTTTGAGTCCATTTCGTTGAGCAAGGAGTAGCTCTTGTCTATTCCATATTTGGCTTAAGGAACTTTATCTGTGCTCATTTCAATCTCTGGTTTTATGCAGCACCCCAACTCACCTTTCCCCTTAAGCAAGCATAAGTTGGTTTTCTAAATTTGAGACCCTGTTCTGTTTTGGAATGCAGTTCCTGTGTAGCCAAGTTTACATTCCGTGTATTAGTGATATCTTATGATGTTTCTTTTTCTGTGTGACTTATTTCAGTTAGAATCATCATACCTGAATCCACTCATTGTGCTGCTAAGGGCCTGATGACACAGATTTCATTGCTGAGTGATATTGCTTTGTAAGTAAATACCACAACTTCTTTATCCATTTTTCACTTTCTGCGATGTTGAACTTGTACTGTAAACGAGGTTCTTGTAAACAGAGCCGTTCCAAACTTTGGGGTGGCTGTGTCTTTTTCATTGTAATTTCCCTAAGCTATAGGACCATAAGTGGAAGTGCCCTAGGTTCTGTTGCTTTGTTTTTTAGTTGTTTCAGGAAACACCATACACTTCTCCCAAGTGGTTCTTGGCAATTTACATCCCGCCCATCAACATAACAAGGCTCCCAGTTCTCCATGGCCTGTCCTGCCTTTCTGGATTTTACCCTTTTTTCAGATGGCCCTTTTGACCGGGGGGAAGTGAGACTTCATTGTAGTGCAGATTTCCTTTGCAAGCTTGCTTGGTTGGCCAAAAAGGGCGTATGCGTTTTTTCCTGAATATATTCAGGAAAAAACGCATACGCCCTTTTTGGCCGAGTGCATCATTGTGGACGTTCTGCCTCTTTTCCTATGCTTTCAATGCAATTCCAGTCTACCTCCTGAAATCGGTTTCCTGCAATTCTGCCCCGCTTTCAAGTCCTCTTGGCAGCCTTACTTCAGTCTATTTTTGGACGATAGCTGTCATTTATAACTCTGCAGGTTTGTGAATTACAGTGCCCCTGAGCTCCTTTCTTCAACTCGCTTACTTGTGACCTGGCCGCAACACCGCAGGATGGCTTCAGGCCCTAATCTGGTTCCGGCCCGGCATGCTGAGCCTTTGGTTAATTCCTCTTCCTGGTGGGAAATGAGAGTTGAATTTGCCCGTCCAGACACCTCCAGCTAGCCTCTCATTGGTTCTCGCTATTCCTGTTCATCTTCCGCAGAAATTGCAAACTGGGCCAAACAGGAGGTTAAAGGGACTGACTCTCCAAGTCGGGAGAGTGTTAGTAAAGCGTCTGGAATGTTGCACCCGAGTACCAGGGGAGGAAAACTGAGACATATTTGAACACGTCTCCCGTTCACATGGTTGATCATACTCTGGGTTCCACATGCATGTTTTAGCTGAAGGAAGAATACCTTAAACCTGGAGAGTTGAGACCCGTGTAATGGGTACCATGCAATATGACTTCAAAGGGTCTTCATTTGCTCACCGAACCTCTCCAATCCTATCACTGCTGCGTTTATGCCCCTGTACACACGCTTGATTCTCTTTTGGAGACATAGCAATCCATAGGTTTTAAGATACTTACTAGTCAGGTACATTCTTAGGCGTTTAATATGGGGTGTTGAGTCCATTTCGTTGAGCAAGGAGTAGCTCTTGTCTATTCCATATTTGGCTTAAGGAACTTTATCTGTGCTCATTTCAATCTCTGGTTTTATGCAGCACCCCAACTCACCTTTCCCCTTAAGCAAGCATAAGTTGGTTTTCTAAATTTGAGACCCTGTTCTGTTTTGGAATGCAGTTCCTGTGTAGCCAAGTTTACATTCCGTGTATTACTGATATCTTATGATGTTTCTTTTTCTGTGTGACTTATTTCAGTTAGAATCATCATACCTGAATCCACTCATTGTGCTGCTAAGGGCCTGATGACACAGATTTCATTGCTGAGTGATATTGCTTTGTAAGTAAATACCACAACTTCTTTATCCATTTTTCACTTTCTGTGATGTTGAACTTGTACTGTAAAGGAGGTTCTTGTAAACGGAGCCATTCCAAACTTTGGGGTGGCTGTGTCTTTTTCATTTTAATTTCCCTAAGCTATAGGACCATAAGTGGAAGTGCCCTAGGTTCTGTTGCTTTGTTTTTTAGATGTTTCAGGAAACACCATACACTTCTCCCGAGTGGTTGTTGGCAAATTACATCCCGCCCATCAGCATAACAAGGCTCCGAATTCTCCATGGCCTGTCCTGCCTTTCTGGATTTTACACTTTTTTCAGATGGCCCTTTTGACCGGGGGGAAGTGAGACTTCATTGTAGTGCAGATTTCCTTTGCAAGCTTGCTTGGTTGGCCAAAAAGGGCGTATGCGTTTTTTCCTGAATATATTCAGGAAAAAACGCATACGCCCTTTTTGGCCAAGTGCATCATTGTGGACGTTCTGCCTCTTTTCCTATGCTTTCAATGCAATTCCAGTCTACCTCCTGAAATCGGTTTCCTGCAATTCTGCCTTGCTTTCAAGTCCTCTTGGCAGCCTTACTTCAGTCTATTTTTGGACGATAGCTGTCATTTATAACTAGCAGTTTTGTGAATTACAGTGCCCCTGAGCTCCTTTCTTCAACTCGCTTTCTTGTGAGCTGGCCGCAACACCGCAGGATGGCTTCAGGCCCTAATCTGGTTCCGGCATGGCACGCTGAGCCTTTGGTTATTTCCTCTTCCTGGTGGGAAATGAGAGTTAAATTTGCCCGTCCAGACACCTCCAGCTAGTCTCTCATTGGTTCTCGCTATTCCTGTTCATCTTCCGCAGAAATTGCAAACTGGGCCAAACAGGAGGTTAAAGGCGCTGACTCTCCAAGTGGGGACAGTGTTAGTAAAGCGTCTGGAATGTTGCACCCGAGTACCAGGGGAGGAAAACTGAGACATATTTGAACACGTCTCCCGATCTCATGGTTGATCATACTCTGGGTTCCACATGCATGTTTTAGCTGAAGGAAGAATACCTAAAACCTGGGTAGTTGAAACCCGTGGAATGGGTACCATGCAATATGACTTCAAAGGGTCTTCATTTGCTCACCGAACCTCTCTAATCCTATCACTGCTGCGTTTATGCCCCTGTACACATGCTTGATTCTCTTACGGAGACATAGCAATCCCTAGGTTTTAAGATACTTACTAGTCAGGTACATTCTTAGGCGTTTAATATGCGGTGTTGAGTCCATTTCTTTCAGCAAGGAGTAGCTGTTGTCTATTCCATATTTGGCTTAAGGAACTTTATCTGTGCTCATTTCAATCTCTGGTTTTATGCAGCACCCCAACTCACCTTTCCCCTTAAGCAAGCATAAGTTGGTTTTCTAAATTTGAGACCCTGTTCTGTTCTGTAATTCAGTTCCTGTGTAGCCAAGTTTACATTCCGTGTATTACTGATATCTTATGATGTTTCTTTTTCTGTGTGACTTATTTCAGTTAGAATCATCATACCTGAATCCACTCATTGTGCTGCTAAGGGCCTGATGACACAGATTTCATTGCTGAGTGATATTGCTTTGTAAGTAAATACCACAACTTTTTTATCCATTTTTCACTTTCTGCGATGTTGAACTTGTACTGTAAACGAGGTTCTTGTAAACAGAGCCATTCGAAACTTTGGGGTGGCTGTGTCTTTTTGATTTTAAATTCCCTAAGCTATAGGACCATAAGTGGAAGTGCCCTAGGCTCTCTTGCTTTGTTTTTTAGATGTTTCAGGAAACACCATACACTTCTCCCGAGTGGTTGTTGGCAATTTACATCCCGCCCTTCAGCATAACAAGGCTCCCAGTTCTCCATGGCCTGTCCTGCCTTTCTGGATTTTACACTTTTTTCAGATGGCCCTTTTGACCGGGGGGAAGTGAGACTTCATTGTAGTGCAGATTTCCTTTGCAAGCTTGCTTGGTTGGCCAAAAAGGGCGTATGCGTTTTTTCCTGAATATATTCAGGAAAAAACGCATACGCCCTTTTTGGCCAAGTACATCATTGTGGACGTTCTGCCTCTTTTCCTATGCTTTCAATGCAATTCCAGTCTACCTCCTGAAATCGGTTTCCTGCAATTCTGCCCCGCTTTCAAGTCCTCTTGGCAGCCTTACTTCAGTCTATTTTTGGACGATAGCTGTCATTTATAACTCTGCAGGTTTGTGAATTACAGTGCCCCTGAGCTCCTTTCTTCAACTCGCTTTCTTGTGACCTGGCCGCAACACCGCAGGATGGCTTCAGGCCCTAATCTGGTTCCGGCGCGGCATGCTGAGCCTTTGGTTAATTCCTCTTCCTGGTGGGAAATGAGAGTTGAATTTGCCCGTCCAGACACCTGCAGCTAGCCTCTCATTGGTTCTCGCTATTCCTGTTCATCTTCCGCAGAAATTGCAAACTGGGCCAAACAGGAGGTTAAAGGCGCTGACTCTCCAAGTGGGGAGAGTGTTAGTAAAGCGTCTGGAATGTTGCACCCGAGTACCAGGGTACGAAAACTGAGACATATTTGAACACGTCTCCCGATCACATGGTTGATCATACTCTGGGTTCCACATGCATGTTTTAGCTGAAGGAAGAATACCTAAAACCTTGGTAGTTGAAACCCGAGGAATGGGTACCATGCAATATGACTTCAAAGGGTCTTCGTTTGCTCACCGAACCTCTCCAATCCTATCACTGCTGCGTTTATGCCCCTGTACACATGCTTGATTCTCTTTCGGAGACATAGCAATCTATAGGTTTTAAGATACTTACTAGTCAGGTACATTCTTAGGCGTTTAATATGCGGTGTTGAGTCCATTTCGTTGAGCAAGGAGTAGCTCTTGTCTATTCCATATTTGGCTTAAGGAACTTTATCTGTGCTCATTTCAATCTCTGGTTTTATGCAGCACCCCAACTCACCTTTCCCCTTAAGCAAGCATAAGTTGGTTTTCTAAATTTGAGACCCTGTTCTGTTCTGTAATTCAGTTCCTGTGTAGCCAAGTTTACATTCCATGTATTACTGATATCTTATGATGTTTCTTTTTCTGTGTGACTTATTTCAGTTAGAATCATCGTACCTGAATCCACTCATTATGCTGCTACGGGCCTGATGACATAGGTTTCATTGCTGAGTGATACTGCATTGTACGTAAGTACCACAACTTCTTTATCCATTTTTCACTTTCTGTGATATTGAACTTGTACTGTAAACGAGGTTCTTGTAAACAGAGCCGTTCGAAACTTTGGGGTGGCTGTGTCTTTTTGATTTTAAATTCCCTAAGCTATAGGACCATAAGTGGAAGTGCCCTAGGCTCTGTTGCTTTGTTTTTTAGTTGTTTCAGGAAACACCATACACTTCTCCCGAGTGTTTGTTGTCAATTTACATCCCGCCCTTCAGCATAACAAGGCTCCCAGTTCTCCATGGCCTGTCCTGCCTTTCTGGATTTTACACTTTTTTCAGATGGCCCTTTTGACCGGGGGGAAGTGAGACTTCATTGTAGTGCAGATTTCCTTTGCAAGCTTGCTTGGTTGGCCAAAAAGGGCGTATACGTTTTTTCCTGAATATATTCAGGAAAAAACGCATACGCCCTTTTTGGCCAAGTGCATCATTGTGGACGTTCTGCCTCTTTTCCTATGCTTTCAATGCAATTCCAGTCTACCTCCTGAAATCGGTTTCCTGCAATTCTGCCCCGCTTTCAAGTCCTCTTGGCAGCCTTACTTCAGTCTATTTTTGGACGATAGCTGTCATTTATAACTCTGCAGGTTTGTGAATTACAGTGCCCCTGAGCTCCTTTCTTCAACTTGCTTTCTTTTGAGCTGGCCGCAACACCGCAGGATGGCTTCAGGCCCTAATCTGGTTCCGGCACGGCACACTGAGCCTTTGGTTATTTCCTCTTCCTGGTGGGAAATGAGAGTTACATTTGCCCGTCCAGACACCTCCAGCTAGCCTCTCATTGGTTCTCGCTATTCCTGTTCATCTTCCGCAGAAATTGCAAACTGGGCCAAACAGG
This sequence comes from Delphinus delphis, assembly GCF_949987515.2. Lineage (NCBI taxonomy): Eukaryota > Metazoa > Chordata > Mammalia > Artiodactyla > Delphinidae > Delphinus > Delphinus delphis. Next base: position 215,956 of record NW_027192691.1, read on the forward strand.
AGGTTAAAGGCGCTGACTTTCCAAGTGGGGAGAGTGTTAGTAAAGCGTCTGGAATGTTGCACCCGAGTACCAGGGGAGGAAAACTGAGACATATTTGAACACGTCTCCCGTTCACATGGTTGATCATACTTGGGTTCCACATGCATGTTTTAGCTGAAGGAAGAATACCTAAAACCTGGGTAGTTGAAACCCGTGGAATGGGTACCATGCAATATGCCTTCAAAGGGTCTTCATTTGCTCACCGAACCTCTCCAATCCTATCACTGCTGCGTTTATGCCCCTGTACACATGCTTGATCCTCTTTCGGAGACATAGCAATCCATAGGTTTTAAGATACTTACTAGTCAGGTACATTCTTAGGCATTTAATATGCGGTGTTGAGTCCATTTCGTTGAGCAAGGAGTAGCTCTTGTCTATTCCATATTTGGCTTAAGGAACTTTATCTGTGCTCATTTCAATCTCTGGTTTTATGCAGCACCCCAACTCACCTTTCCCCTTAAGCAAGCATAAGTTGTTTTTCTCAATTTGAGAACCTGTTCTGTTCTGTAATTCAGTTCCTGTGTAGCCAAGTTTACATTCCATGTATTACTGATATCTTATGATGTTTCTTTTTCTGTGTGACTTATTTCAGTTAGAATCATCATACCTGAATCCACTCATTGTGCTGCTAAGGTCCTGATGACACAGATTTCATTGCTGAGTGATATTGCTTTGTAAGTAAATACCACAACTTCTTTATCCATTTTTCACTTTCTGTGATGTTGAACTTGTACTGTAAACGAGGTTCTTGTAAACAGAGCCGTTCCAAACTTTGGGGTGGCTGTGTCTTTTTGATTTTAATTTCCCTAAGCTATAGGACCATAAGTGGAAGTGCCCTAGGTTCTGTTGCTTTGTTTTTTAGATGTTTCAGGAAACACCATACACTTCTCCTGAGTGTCTGTTGGCAATTTACATCCCGCCCATCAGCATAACAAGGCTCCCAGTTCTCCATGGCCTGTCCTGCCTTTCTGGATTTTACCCTTTTTTCAGATGGCCCTTTTGACCGGGGGGAAGTGAGACTTCATTGTAGTGCAGATTTCCTTTGCAAGCTTGCTTGGTTGGCCAAAAAGGGCGTATGCGTTTTTTCCTGAATATATTCAGGAAAAAACGCATACGCCCTTTTTGGCCAAGTGCATCATTGTGGACGTTCTGCCTCTTTTCCTATGCTTTCAATGCAATTCCAGTCTACCTCCTGAAATCGGTTTCCTGCAATTCTGCCCCGCTTTCAAGTCCTCTTGGCAGCCTTACTTCAGTCTATTTTTGGACGATAGCTGTCATTTATAACTCTGCAGGTTTGTGAATTACAGTGCCCCTGAACTCCTTTCTTCAACTCGCTTTCTTTTGAGCTGGCCGCAACACTGCAGGATGGCTTCAGGCCCTAATCTGGTTCCGGCACGGCACACTGAGCCTTTGGTTATTTCCTCTTCCTGGTGGGAAATGAGAGTTAAATTTGCCCGTCCAGACACCTCCAGCTAGCCTCTCATTGGTTCTCGCTATTCCTGTTCATCTTCCGCAGAAATTGCAAACTGGGCCAAACAGGAGGTTAAAGGCGCTGACTCTCCAAGTGGGGAGAGTGTTAGTAAAGCATCTGGAATGTTGCACCCGAGTACCAGGGGAGGAAAACTGAGACATATTTGAACACGTCTCCCGTTCACATGGTTGATCATACTTGGGTTCCACATGCATCATTTAGCTGAAGGAAGAATACCTTAAACCTGGGTATTTGAAACCCGTGGAATGGGTACCATGCAATATGACTTCAAAGGGTCTTCATTTGCTCACCGAACCTCTCCAATCCTATCACTGCTGCGTTTATGCCCCTGTACACATGCTTGATTCTCTTTCGGAGACATAGCAATCCATAGGTTTTAAGATACTTACTAGTCAGGTACATTCTTAGGCGTTTAATATGCAGTGTTGAGTCCATTTCGTTGAGCAAGGAGTAGCTCTTGTCTATTCCATATTTGGCTTAAGGAACTTTATCTGTGCTCATTTCAATCTCTGGTTTTATGCAGCACCCCAACTCACCTTTCCCCTTAAGCAAGCATAAGTTGGTTTTCTAAATTTGAGACCCTGTTCTGTTCTGTAATTCAGTTCCTGTGTAGCCAAGTTTACATTCCGTGTATTACTGATATCTTATGATGTTTCTTTTTCTGTGTGACTTATTTCAGTTAGAATCATCATACCTGAATCCACTCATTGTGCTGCTAAGGGCCTGATGACACAGATTTCATTGCTTAGTGATATTGCTTTGTAAGTAAATACCACAACTTTTTTATCCATTTTTCACTTTCTGCGATGTTGAACTTGTACTGTAAACGAGGTTCTTGTAAACAGAGCCGTTCGAAACTTTGGGGTGGCTGTGTCTTTTTGATTTTAAATTCCCTAAGCTATAGGACCATAAGTGGAAGTGCCCTAGGCTCTGTTGCTTTGTTTTTTAGATGTTTCAGGAAACACCATACACTTCTCCCGAGTGTTTGTTGTCAATTTACATCCCGCCCTTCAGCATAACAAGGCTCCCAGTTCTCCATGGCCTGTCCTGCCTTTCTGGATTTTACACTTTTTTCAGATGGCCCTTTTGACCGGAGGGAAGTGAGACTTCATTGTAGTGCAGATTTCCTTTGCAAGCTTGCTTGGTTGGCCAAAAAGGGCGTATACGTTTTTTCCTGAATATATTCAGGAAAAAACGCATACGCCCTTTTTGGCCAAGTGCATCATTGTGGACGTTCTGCCTCTTTTCCTATGCTTTCAATGCAATTCCAGTCTACCTCCTGAAATCGGTTTCCTGCAATTCTGCCCCGCTTTCAAGTCCTCTTGGCAGCCTTACTTCAGTCTATTTTTGGACGATAGCTGTCATTTATAACTCTGCAGGTTTGTGAATTACAGTGCCCCTGAGCTCCTTTCTTCAACTTGCTTTCTTTTGAGCTGGCCGCAACACCGCAGGATGGCTTCAGGCCCTAATCTGGTTCCGGCACGGCACACTGAGCCTTTGGTTATTTCCTCTTCCTGGTGGGAAATGAGAGTTACATTTGCCCGTCCAGACACCTCCAGCTAGCCTCTCATTGGTTCTCGCTATTCCTGTTCATCTTCCGCAGAAATTGCAAACTGGGCCAAACAGGAGGTTAAAGGCGCTGACTTTCCAAGTGGGGAGAGTGTTAGTAAAGCGTCTGGAATGTTGCACCCGAGTACCAGGGGAGGAAAACTGAGACATATTTGAACACGTCTCCCGTTCACATGGTTGATCATACTTGGGTTCCACATGCATGTTTTAGCTGAAGGAAGAATACCTAAAACCTGGGTAGTTGAAACCCGTGGAATGGGTACCATGCAATATGCCTTCAAAGGGTCTTCATTTGCTCACCGAACCTCTCCAATCCTATCACTGCTGCGTTTATGCCCCTGTACACATGCTTGATCCTCTTTCGGAGACATAGCAATCCATAGGTTTTAAGATACTTACTAGTCAGGTACATTCTTAGGCATTTAATATGCGGTGTTGAGTCCATTTCGTTGAGCAAGGAGTAGCTCTTGTCTATTCCATATTTGGCTTAAGGAACTTTATCTGTGCTCATTTCAATCTCTGGTTTTATGCAGCACCCGAACTCACCTTTCCCCTTAAGCAAGCATAAGTTGTTTTTCTCAATTTGAGAACCTGTTCTGTTCTGTAATTCAGTTCCTGTGTAGCCAAGTTTACATTCCATGTATTACTGATATCTTATGATGTTTCTTTTTCTGTGTGACTTATTTCAGTTAGAATCATCATACCTGAATCCACTCATTGTGCTGCTAAGGGCCTGATGACACAGATTTCATTGCTGAGTGATATTGCTTTGTAAGTAAATACCACAACTTCTTTATCCATTTTTCACTTTCTGTGATGTTGAACTTGTACTGTAAACGAGGTTCTTGTAAACAGAGCCGTTCCAAACTTTGGGGTGGCTGTGTCTTTTTGATTTTAATTTCCCTAAGCTATAGGACCATAAGTGGAAGTGCCCTAGGTTCTGTTGCTTTGTTTTTTAGATGTTTCAGGAAACACCATACACTTCTCCTGAGTGTCTGTTGGCAATTTACATTCCGCCCATCAGCATAACAAGGCTCCCAGTTCTCCATGGCCTGTCCTGCCTTTCTGGATTTTACCCTTTTTTCAGATGGCCCTTTTGACCGGGGGGAAGTGAGACTTCATTGTAGTGCAGATTTCCTTTGCAAGCTTGCTTGGTTGGCCAAAAAGGGCGTATGCGTTTTTTCCTGAATATATTCAGGAAAAAACGCATACGCCCTTTTTGGCCAAGTGCATCATTGTGGACGTTCTGCCTCTTTTCCTATGCTTTCAATGCAATTCCAGTCTACCTCCTGAAATCGGTTTCCTGCAATTCTGCCCCGCTTTCAAGTCCTCTTGGCAGCCTTACTTCAGTCTATTTTTGGACGATAGCTGTCATTTATAACTCTGCAGGTTTGTGAATTACAGTGCCCCTGAGCTCCTTTCTTCAACTCGCTTTCTTTTGAGCTGGCCGCAACACTGCAGGATGGCTTCAGGCCCTAAATTGGTTCCGGCACGGCACACTGAGCCTTTGGTTATTTCCTCTTCCTGGTGGGAAATGAGAGTTAAATTTGCCCGTCCAGACACCTCCAGCTAGCCTCTCATTGGTTCTCGCTATTCCTGTTCATCTTCCGCAGAAATTGCAAACTGGGCCAAACAGGAGGTTAAAGGCGCTGACTTTCCAAGTGGGGAGAGTGTTAGTAAAGCATCTGGAATGTTGCACCCGAGTACCAGGAGGAAAACTGAGACATATTTGAACACGTCTCCCATTCACATGGTTGATCATACTTGGGTTCCACATGCATGTTTTAGCTGAAGGAAGAATACCTAAAACCTGAGTAGTTGAAACCCGTGGAATGGGTACCATGCAATATGACTTCAAAGGGTCTTCATTTGCTCACCGAACCTCTCCAATCCTATCACTGCTGCGTTTATGCCCCTGTACACATGCTTGATTCTCTTTCGGAGACATAGCAATCCATAGGTTTTAAGATACTTACTAGTCAGGTACATTCTTAGGCGTTTAATATGGGGTGTTGAGTCCATTTCGTTGAGCAAGGAGTAGCTCTTGTCTATTCCATATTTGGCTTAAGGAACTTTATCTGTGCTCATTTCAATCTCTGGTTTTATGCAGCACCCCAACTCACCTTTCCCCTTAAGCAAGCATAAGTTGGTTTTCTAAATTTGAGACCTTGTTCTGTTCTGTAATTCAGTTCCTGTGTAGCCAAGTTTACATTCCGTGTATTACTGATATCTTATGATGTTTCTTTTTCTGTGTGACTTATTTCAGTTAGAATCATCATACCTGAATCCACTCATTGTGCTGCTAAGGTCCTGATGACACAGATTTCATTGCTGAGTGATATTGCTTTGTAAGTAAATACCACAACTTCTTTATCCATTTTTCAATTTCTGCGATGTTGAACTTGTACTGTAAACGAGGTTCTTGTAAACAGAGGCGTCCCAAACTTTGGGGTGGCTGTGTCTTTTTGATTTTAATTTCCCTAAGCTATAGGACCATAAGTGGCAGTGCCCTAGGCTCTGTTGCTTTGTTTTTTAGATGTTTCAGGAAACACCATACACTTCTCCTGAGTGTCTGTTGGTAATTTACATCCCGCCCATCAGCATAACAAGGCTCCCAGTTCTCCATGGCCTGTCCTGCCTTTCTGGATTTTACACTTTTTTCAGATGGCCCTTTTGACCGGGGGGAAGTGAGACTTCATTGTAGTGCAGATTTCCTTTGCAAGCTTGCTTGGTTGGCCAAAAAGGGCGTATGCGTTTTTTCCTGAATATATTCAGGAAAAAACGCATACGCCCTTTTTGGCCAAGTGCATCATTGTAGACGTTCTGCCTCTTTTCCTATGCTTTCAATGCAATTCCAGTCTACCTCCTGAAATCGGTTTCCTGCAATTCTGCCCCGCTTTCAAGTCCTCTTGGCAGCCTTACTTCAGTCTATTTTTGGACGATAGCTGTCATTTATAACTCTGCAGGTTTGTGAATTACAGTGCCCCTGAGCTCTTTCTTCAACTCGCTTTCTTGTGACCTGGCCGCAACACCGCAGGATGGCTTCAGGCCCTAATCTGGTTCCGGCACGGCACGCTGAGCCTTTGGTTATTTCCTCTTCCTGGTGGGAAATGAGAGTTAAATTTGCCCGTCCAGACACCTCCAGCTAGTCTCTCATTGGTTCTCGCTATTCCTGTTCATCTTCCACAGAAATTGCAAACTGGGCCAAACAGGAGGTTAAAGGCGCTGACTCTCCAAGTCGGGAGAGTGTTAGTAAAGCGTCTGGAATGTTGCACCCGAGTACCAGGGGAGGAAAACTGAGACATATTTGAACACGTCTCCCGTTCACACGGATGATCATACTCTGGGTTCCACATGCATGTTTTAGCTGAAGGAAGAATACCTAAAACCTGGGTAGTTGAAACCCGTGGAATGGGTACCATGCAATATGACTTCAAAGGGTCTTCATTTGCTCACCGAACCTCTCCAATCCTATCACTGCTGCGTTTATGCCCCTGTACACATGCTTGATTCTCTTTCGGAGACATAGCAATCCATAGGCTTTAAGATACTTACTAGTCAGGTACATTCTTAGGCGTTTAATATGCGGTGTTGAGTCCATTTCGTTGAGCAAGGAGTAGCTCTTGTCTATTCCATATTTGGCTTAAGGAACTTTATCTGTGCTCATTTCAATCTCTGGTTTTATGCAGCACCCGAACTCACCTTTACCCTTAAGCAAGCATAAGTTGATTTTCTAAATTTGAGAACCTGTTCTGTTCTGTAATTCAGTTCCTGTGTAGCCAAGTTTACATTCCGTGTATTACTGATATCTTATGATGTTTCTTTTTCTGTGTGACTTATTTCAGTTAGAATCATCATACCTGAATCCACTCATTGTGCTGCTAAGGGCCTGATGACACAGATTTCATTGCTGAGTGATATTGCTTTGTAAGTAAATACCACAACTTCTTTATCCATTTTTCACTTTCTGTGATGTTGAACTTGTACTGTAAACGAGGTTCTTGTAAACAGAGCCATTCGAAACTTTGGGGTGGCTGTGTCTTTTTGATTTTAAATTCCCTAAGCTATAGGACCATAAGTGGAAGTGCCCTAGGCTCTGTTGCTTTGTTTTTTAGATGTTTCAGGAAACACCATCCACTTCTCCCGAGTGTTTGTTGGCAATTTACATCCCGCCCTTCAGCATAACAAGGCTCCCAGTTCTCCATGGCCTGTCCTGCCTTTCTGGATTTTACACTTTTTTCAGATGGCCCTTTTGACCGGGGGGAAGTGAGACTTCATTGTAGTGCAGATTTCCTTTGCAAGCTTGCTTGGTTGGCCAAAAAGGGCGTATGCGTTTTTTCCTGAATATATTCAGGAAAAAACGCATACGCCCTTTTTGGCCAAGTGCATCATTGTGGACGTTCTGCCTCTTTTCCTATGCTTTCAATGCAATTCCAGTCTACCTCCTGAAATCGGTTTCCTGCAATTCTGCCCCGCTTTCAAGTCCTCTTGGCAGCCTTACTTCAGTCTATTTTTGGACGATAGCTGTCATTTATAACTCTGCAGTTTTGTGAATTACAGTGCTCCTGAGCTCCTTTCTTCAACTCGCTTTCTTGTGACCTGGCCGCAACACCGCAGGATGCCTTCAGGCCCTAATCTGGTTCCGGCATGGCATGCTGAGCCTTTGGTTAATTCCTCTTCCTGGTGGGAAATGAGAGTTAAATTTGCCCGTCCAGACACCTCCAGCTAGTCTCTCATTGGTTCTCGCTATTCCTGTTCATCTTCCGCAGAAATTGCAAACTGGGCCAAATAGGAGGTTAAAGGGACTGTCTCTCCAAGTCGGGAGAGTGTTAGTAAAGCGTCTGGAATGTTGCACCCGAGTACCAGGGGAGGAAAACTGAGACATATTTGAACACGTCTCCCGTTCACACGGTTGATCATACTCTGGGTTCCACATGCATGTTTTAGCTGAAGGAAGAATACCTTAAACCTGGGTAGTTAATACCCGTGGAATGGGTACCATGCAATATGACTTCAAAGGGTCTTCATTTGCTCACCGAACCTCTCCAATCCTATCACTGCTGCATTTATGCGCCTGTACACATGCTTGATTCTCTTTCGGAGACATACCAATCCATAGGTTTTAAGATACTTACTAGTCAGCTACATTCTTAGGCATTTAATATGCGGTGTTGAGTCCATTTCGTTGAGCAAGGAGTAGCTCTTGTCTATTCCATATTTGGCTTAAGGAACTTTATCTGTGTTCATTTCAATCTCTGGTTTTATGCAGCACCCCAACTCACCTTTCCCCTTAAGCAAGCATAAGTTGGTTTTCTAAATTTGAGACCCTGTTCTGTTTTGGAATGCAGTTCCTGTGTAGCCAAGTTTACATTCCGTGTATTAGTGATATCTTATGATGTTTCTTTTTCTGTGTGACTTATTTCAGTTAGAATCATCGTACCTGAATCCACTCATTATGCTGCTATGGGCCTGATGACATAGATTTCATTGCTGAGTGATACTGCATTGTACGTAAGTACCACAAGTTCTTTATCCATTTTTCACTTTCTGTGATATTGAACTTGTACGGTAAACGAGGTTCTTGTAAACAGAGCCAATCCAAACTTTGGGGTGGCTGTGTCTTTTTGATTTTAATTTCCCTAAGCTATAGGACCATAAGTGGAAGTGCCCTAGGCTCTGTTGCTTTGTTTTTTAGATGTTTCAGGAAACACCATACACTTCTCCCGAGTGGTTGTTGGCAATTTACATCCCGCCCATCAGCATAACAAGGCTCCCAGTTCTCCATGGCCTGTCCTGCCTTTCTGGATTTTACACTTTTTTCAGATGGCCCTTTTGACCCGGGGGAAGTGAGACTTCATTGTAGTGCAGATTTCCTTTGCAAGCTTGCTTGGTTGGCCAAAAAGGGCGTATGCGTTTTTTCCTGAATATATTCAGGAAAAAACGCATACGCCCTTTTTGGCCAAGTGCATCATTGTGGACGTTCTGCCTCTTTTCCTATGCTTTCAATGCAATTCCAGTCTACCTCCTGAAATTGGTTTCCTGCAATTCTGCCCCGCTTTCAAGTCCTCTTGGCAGCCTTACTTCAGTATAATTTTGGACGATAGCTGTCATTTATAACTCTGCAGGTTTGTGAATTACAGTGCCCCTGAGCTCCTTTCTTCAACTCGCTTTCTTGTGAGCTGGCCGCAACACCACAGGATGGCTTCAGGCCCTAATCTGGTTCTGGTACGGCACGCTGAGCCTTTGGTTATTTCCTCTTCCTGGTGGGAAATGAGAGTTAAATTTGCCCGTCCAGACACCTCCAGCTAGCCTCTCATTGGTTCTCGCTATTCCTGTTCATCTTCCGCAGAAATTGCAAACTGGGCCAAACAGGAGGTTAAAGGGACTGACTCTCCAAGTCGGGAGAGTGTTAGTAAAGCGTCTGGAATGTTGCACCCGAGTACCAGGGGAGGAAAACTGAGACATATTTGAACACGTCTCCCGATCACACGGTTGATCATACTCTGGGTTCCACATGCATGTTTTAGCTGAAGAAAGAATACCTTAAACCTGGATAGTTGAGACCCGTGGAATGGGTACCATGCAATATGACTTCAAAGGGTCTTCATTTGCTCACCGAATCTCTCCAATCCTATCACTGCTGCGTTTATGACCCTTGTACACACGCTTGATTCTCTTTTGGAGACATAGCAATCCATAGGTTTTAAGATACTTACTAGTCAGGTATATTCTTAGGCGTTTAATATGGGGTGTGGAGTCCATTTCGTTGAGCAAGGAGTAGCTCTTGTCTATTCCATATTTGGCTTAAGGAACTTTATCTGTGCTCATTTCAATCTCTGGTTTTATGCAGCACCCCAACTCACCTTTCCCCTTAAGCAAGCATAAGTTGGTTTTCTAAATTTGAGACCCTGTTCTGTTCTGTAATTCAGTTCCTGTGTAGCCAAGTTTACATTCCGTGTATTAGTGATATCTTATGATGTTTCTTTTTCTGTGTGACTTATTTCAGTTAGAATCATCGTACCTGAATCCAATCATTATCCTGCTACGGGCCTGATGACATAGATTTCATTGCTGAGTGATACTGCATTGTACGTAAGTACGACAAGTTCTTTATCCATTTTTCACTTTCTGTGATATTGAACTTGTACGGTAAACGAGGTTCTTGTAAACGGAGGCGTCCCAAACTTTGGGGTGGCTGTGTCTTTTTGATTTTAATTTCCCTAAGCTATAGGACCATAAATGGAAGTGCCCTAGGCTCTGTTGCTTTGTTTTTTAGATGTTTCAGGAAACACCATACACTTCTCCTGAGTGTCTGTTAGCAATTTACATCCCGCCCATCAGCATAACAAGGCTCCCAGTTCTCAATAGCCTGTTGCCTTTCTGGATTTTACACTTTTTTTCAGATGGCCCTTTTGACCGGGGGGAAGTGAGACTTCATTGTAGTGCAGTTTCGTTTGCAAGCTTGCTTGGTTGGCCAAAAAGGGCGTATGCGTTTTTTCCTGAATATATTCAGGAAAAAACGCATACGCCCTTTTTGGCCAAGTGCATCATTGTGGACGTTCTGCCTCTTTTCCTATGCTTTCAATGCAATTCCAGTCTACCTCCTGAAATCGGTTTCCTGCAATTCTGCCCCGCTTTCAAGTCCTCTTGGCAGCCTTACTTCAGTCTATTTTTGGACGATAGCTGTCATTTATAACTCTGCAGGTTTGTGAATTACAGTGCCCCTCAGCTCCTTTCTTCAACTCGCTTTCTTTTGAGCTGGCCGCAACACCGCAGGATGGCTTCAGGCCCTAATCTGGTTCCGGCCCGGCATGCTGAGCCTTTGGTTATTTCCTCTTCCTGGTGGGAAATGAGAGTTAAATTTGCCCGTCCAGACACCTCCAGCTAGCCTCTCATTGGTTCTCACTATTCCTGTTCATCTTCCGCAGAAATTGCAAACTGGGCCAAACAGGAGGTTAAAGGGACTGACTCTCCAAGTGGGGAGAGTGTTAGTAAAGCGTCTGGAATGTTGCACCCGAGTACCAGGGGAGGAAAACTGAGACATATTTGAACACGTCTCCCGATCACACGGTTGATCATACTCTGGGTTCCACATGCATGTTTTAGCTGAAGGAAGAATACCTAAAATCTGCGTAGTTGAAACCCGTGGAATGGGTACCATGCAATATGACTTCAAAGGGTCTTCATTTGCTCACCGAACCTCTCCAATCCTATCACTGCTAAATTTATGCCCCTGTACACATGCTTGATTCTCTTTCGGAGACATAGCAATCCATAGGTTTTAAGATACTTACTAGTCAGGTACATTCTTAGGCGTTTAATATGGGGTGTTGAGTCCATTTCGTTGAGCAAGGAGTAGCTCTTGTCTATTCCATATTTGGCTTAAGGAACTTTGTCTGTGCTCATTTCAATCTCTGGTTTTATGCAGCACCCGAACTCAACTTTACCCTTAAGCAAGCATAAGTTGGTTTTCTAAATTTGAGACCCTGTTCTGTTCTGTAATTCAGTTCCTGTGTAGCCAAGTTTACATTCCGTGTATTACTGATATCTTATGATGTTTCTTTTTCTGTGTGACTTATTTCAGTTAGAATCATCATACCTGAATCCACTCATTGTGCTGCTAAGTGCCTGATGACACAGATTTCATTGCTGAGTGATATTGCTTTGTAAGTTAATACCACAACTTCTTTATCCATTTTTCACTTTCTGCGATGTTGAACTTGTACTGTAAATGAGGTTCTTGTAAACAGAGCCGTTCCAAACTTTGGGGTGGCTGTGTCTTTTTGATTTTAATTTCCCTAAACTATAGGACCATAAGTGGAAGTGCCCTAGGTTCTGTTGCTTTGTTTTTTAGATGTTTCAGGAAACACCATACACTTCTCCCGAGTGGTTGTTGGCAATTTACATCCCACCCATCAGCATAACAAGGCTCCCAGTTCTCCATGGCCTGTCCTGCCTTTCTGGATTTTACACTTTTTTCAGATGGCCCTTTTGACCGGGGGGAAGTGAGACTTCATTGTAGTGCAGATTTCCTTTGCAAGCTTGCTTGGTTGGCCAAAAAGGGCGTATGCGTTTTTTCCTGAATATATTCAGGAAAAAACGCATACGCCCTTTTTGGCCAAGTGCATCATTGTGGACGTTCTGCCTCTTTTCCTATGCTTTCAATGCAATTCCAGTCTACCTCCTGAAATCGGTTTCCTGCAATTCTGCCCCGCTTTCAAGTCCTCTTGGCAGCCTTACTTCAGTCTATTTTTGGACGATAGCTGTCATTTATAACTCTGCAGGTTTGTGAATTACAGTGCCCCTGAGCTCCTTTCTTCAACTCGCTTTCTTGTGACCTGGCCGCAACACCGCAGGATGTCTTCAGGCCCTAATCTGGTTCCGGCACGGCACGCTGAGCCTTTGGTTATTTCCACTTCCTGGTGGGAAATGAGAGTTAAATTTGCCCGTCCAGACACCTCCAGCTAGCCTCTCATTGGTTCTCGCTATTCCTGTTCATCTTCCAAGAAATTGCAAACTGGGCCAAACAGGAGGGTAAAGGCGCTGACTCTCCAAGTGGGGAGAGTGTTAGTAAAGCATCTGGAATGTTGCACTCGAGTACCAGGGGAGGAAAACTGAGACATATTTGAACACGTCTCCCGTTCACATGGTTGATCATACTTGGGTTCCACATGCATCTTTTAGCTGAAGGAAGAATAACTTAAACCTGGGTATTTGAAACCCGTGGAATGGGTACCATGCAATATGACTTCAAAGGGTCTTCATTTGCTCACCGAACCTCTCCAATCCTATCACTGCTGCGTTTATGCCCCTGTACACATGCTTGATTCTCTTTCGGAGACATAGCAATCCATAGGTTTCAAGATACTTACTAGTCAGGTACATTCTTAGGCGTTGAATATGCGGTGTTGAGTCCATTTCGTTGAGCAAGGAGTAGCTCTTGTCTATTCCATATTTGGCTTAAGGAACTTTATCTGTGCTCATTTCAATCTCTGGTTTTATGCAGCACCCCAACTCACCTTTCCCCTTAAGCAAGCATAAGTTGGTTTTCTAAATTTGAGACCCTGTTCTGTTCTGTAATTCAGTTCCTGTGTAGCCAAGTTTACATTCCGTGTATTACTGATATCTTATGATGTTTCTTTTTCTGTGTGACTTATTTCAGTTAGAATCATCATACCTGAATCCACTCATTGTGCTGCTAAGGGCCTGATGACACAGATTTCATTGCTGAGTGATATTGCTTTGTAAGTAAATACCACAACTTCTTTATCCATTTTTCACTTTCTGTGATGTTGAACTTGTACTGTAAACGAGGTTCTTGTAAACAGAGGCGTCCCAAACTTTGGGGTGGCTGTGTCTTTTTGATTTTAATTTCCCTAAGCTATAGGACCATAAGTGGCAGTGCCCTAGGCTCTGTTGCTTTGTTTTTTAGATGTTTCAGAAAACACCATACACTTCTCCCGAGTGTTTGTTGGCAATTTACATCCCGCCCTTCAGCATAACAAGGCTCCCAGTTCTCCATGGCCTGTCCTGCCTTTCTGGATTTTACACTTTTTTCAGATGGCCCTTTTGACCGGGGGGAAGTGAGACTTCATTGTAGTGCAGATTTCCTTTGCAAGCTTGCTTGGTTGGCCAAAAAGGGCGTATGCGTTTTTTCCTGAATATATTCAGGAAAAAACGCATACGCCCTTTTTGGCCAAGTGCATCATTGTGGACGTTCTGCCTCTTTTCCTATGCTTTCAATGCAATTCCAGTCTACCTCCTGAAATCGGTTTCCTGCAATTCTGCCCCGCTTTCAAGTCCTCTTGGCAGCCTTACTTCAGTCTATTTTTGGACGATAGCTGTCATTTATAACTCTGCAGTTTTGTGAATTACAGTGCTCCTGAGCTCCTTTCTTCAACTCGCTTTCTTGTGACCTGGCCGCAACACCGCAGGATGGCTTCAGGCCCTAATCTGGTTCCGGCATGGCATGCTGAGCCTTTGGTTAATTCCTCTTCCTGGTGGGAAATGAGAGTTAAATTTGCCCGTCCAGACACCTCCAGCTAGTCTCTCATTGGTTCTCGCTATTCCTGTTCATCTTCCGCAGAAATTGCAAACTGGGCCAAACAGGAGGTTAAAGGGACTGACTCTCCAAGTCGGGAGAGTGTTAGTAAAGCGTCTGGAATGTTGCACCCGAGTACCAGGGGAGGAAAACTGAGACATATTTGAACACGTCTCCCGTTCACACGGTTGATCATACTCTGGGTTCCACATGCATGTTTTAGCTGAAGGAAGAATACCTTAAACCTGGGTAGTTAATACCCGTGGAATGGGTACCATGCAATATGACTTCAAAGGGTCTTCATTTGCTCACCGAACCTCTCCAATCCTATCACTGCTGCATTTATGCGCCTGTACACATGCTTGATTCTCTTTTGGAGACATACCAATCCATAGGTTTTAAGATACTTACTAGTCAGCTACATTCTTAGGCATTTAATATGCGGTGTTGAGTCCATTTCGTTGAGCAAGGAGTAGCTCTTGTCTATTCCATATTTGGCTTAAGGAACTTTATCTGTGCTCATTTCAATCTCTGGTTTTATGCAGCACCCCAACTCACCTTTCCCCTTAAGCAAGCATAAGTTGGTTTTCTAAATTTGAGACCCTGTTCTGTTTTGGAATGCAGTTCCTGTGTAGCCAAGTTTACATTCCGTGTATTAGTGATATCTTATGATGTTTCTTTTTCTGTGTGACTTATTTCAGTTAGAATCATCGTACCTGAATCCACTCATTATGCTGCTATGGGCCTGATGACATAGATTTCATTGCTGAGTGATACTGCATTGTACGTAAGTACCACAAGTTCTTTATCCATTTTTCACTTTCTGTGATATTGAACTTGTACGGTAAACGAGGTTCTTGTAAACAGAGCCAATCCAAACTTTGGGGTGGCTGTGTCTTTTTGATTTTAATTTCCCTAAGCTATAGGACCATAAGTGGAAGTGCCCTAGGTTCTGTTGCTTTGTTTTTTAGATGTTTCAGGAAACACCATACACTTCTCCCGAGTGGTTGTTGGCAATTTACATCCCGCCCATCAGCATAACAAGGCTCCCAGTTCTCCATGGCCTGTCCTGCCTTTCTGGATTTTACACTTTTTTCAGATGGCCCTTTTGACCCGGGGGAAGTGAGACTTCATTGTAGTGCAGATTTCCTTTGCAAGCTTGCTTGGTTGGCCAAAAAGGGCGTATGCGTTTTTTCCTGAATATATTCAGGAAAAAACGCATACGCCCTTTTTGGCCAAGTGCATCATTGTGGACGTTCTGCCTCTTTTCCTATGCTTTCAATGCAATTCCAGTCTACCTCCTGAAATTGGTTTCCTGCAATTCTGCCCCGCTTTCAAGTCCTCTTGGCAGCCTTACTTCAGTATATTTTTGGACGATAGCTGTCATTTATAACTCTGCAGGTTTGTGAATTACAGTGCCCCTGAGCTCCTTTCTTCAACTCGCTTTCTTGTGAGCTGGCCGCAACACCGCAGGATGGCTTCAGGCCCTAATCTGGTTCTGGTATGGCACGCTGAGCCTTTGGTTATTTCCTCTTCCTGGTGGGAAATGAGAGTTAAATTTGCCCGTCCAGACACCTCCAGCTAGCCTCTCATTGGTTCTCGCTATTCCTGTTCATCTTCCGCAGAAATTGCAAACTGGGCCAAACAGGAGGTTAAAGGGACTGACTCTCCAAGTCGGGAGAGTGTTAGTAAAGCGTCTGGAATGTTGCACCCGAGTACCAGGGGAGGAAAACTGAGACATATTTGAACACGTCTCCCGATCACACGGTTGATCATACTCTGGGTTCCACATGCATGTTTTAGCTGAAGAAAGAATACCTTAAACCTGGATAGTTGAGACCCGTGGAATGGGTACCATGCAATATGACTTCAAAGGGTCTTCATTTGCTCACCGAATCTCTCCAATCCTATCACTGCTGCGTTTATGACCCTTGTACACACGCTTGATTCTCTTTTGGAGACATAGCAATCCATAGGTTTTAAGATACTTACTAGTCAGGTATATTCTTAGGCGTTTAATATGGGGTGTGGAGTCCATTTCGTTGAGCAAGGAGTAGCTCTTGTCTATTCCATATTTGGCTTAAGGAACTTTATCTGTGCTCATTTCAATCTCTGGTTTTATGCAGCACCCCAACTCACCTTTCCCCTTAAGCAAGCATAAGTTGGTTTTCTAAATTTGAGACCCTGTTCTGTTCTGTAATTCAGTTCCTGTGTAGCCAAGTTTACATTCCGTGTATTAGTGATATCTTATGATGTTTCTTTTTCTGTGTGACTTATTTCAGTTAGAATCATCGTACCTGAATCCAATCATTATGCTGCTACGGGCCTGATGACATAGATTTCATTGCTGAGTGATACTGCATTGTACGTAAGTACGACAAGTTCTTTATCCATTTTTCACTTTCTGTGATATTGAACTTGTACGGTAAACGAGGTTCTTGTAAACGGAGGCGTCCCAAACTTTGGGGTGGCTGTGTCTTTTTGATTTTAATTTCCCTAAGCTATAGGACCATAAATGGAAGTGCCCTAGGCTCTGTTGCTTTGTTTTTTAGATGTTTCAGGAAACACCATACACTTCTCCTGAGTGTCTGTTGGCAATTTACATCCCGCCCATCAGGATAACAAGGCTCCCAGTTCTCAATGGCCTGTTGCCTTTCTGGATTTTACACGTTTTTCAGATGGCCCTTTTGACCGGGGGGAAGTGAGACTTCATTGTAGTGCAGATTTCCTTTGCAAGCTTGCTTGGTTGGCCAAAAAGGGCGTATGCGATTTTTCCTGAATATATTCAGGAAAAAACGCATACGCCCTTTTTGGCCAAGTGCATCATTGTGGACGTTCTGCCTCTTTTCCTATGCTTTCAATGCAATTCCAGTCTACCTCCTGAAATCGGTTTCCTGCAATTCTGCCCCGCTTTCAAGTCCTCTTGGCAGCCTTACTTCAGTCTATTTTTGGACGATAGCTGTCATTTATAACTCTGCAGGTTTGTGAATTACAGTGCCCCTGAGCTCCTTTCTTCAACTCGCTTTCTTTTGAGCTGGCCGCAACACCGCAGGATGGCTTCAGGCCCTAATCTGGTTCCGGCCCGGCATGCTGAGCCTTTGGTTATTTCCTCTTCCTGGTGGGAAATGAGAGTTAAATTTGCCCGTCCAGACACCTCCAGCTAGCCTCTCATTGGTTCTCACAATTCCTGTTCATCTTCCGCAGAAATTGCAAACTGGGCCAAACAGGAGGTTAAAGGGACTGACTCTCCAAGTCGGGAGAGTGTTAGTAAAGCGTCTGGAATGTTGCACCCGAGTACCAGGGGAGGAAAACTGAGACATATTTGAACACGTCTACCGATCACATGGTTGATCATACTCTGGGTTCCACATGCATGTTTTAGCTGAAGGAAGAATACCTAAAATCTGCGTAGTTGAAACCCGTGGAATGGGTACCATGCAATATGACTTCAAAGGGTCTTCATTTGCTCACCGAACCTCTCCAATCCTATCACTGCTGCGTTTATGCCCCTGTACACACGCTTGATTCTCTTTCGGAGACATAGCAATCCATAGGTTTTAAGATACTTACTAGTCAGGTACATTCTTAGGCGTTTAATATGCGGTGTTGAGTCCATTTCGTTGAGCAAGGAGTAGCTCTTGTCTATTCCATATTTGGCTTAAGGAACTTTATCTGTGCTCATTTCAATCTCTGGTTTTATGCAGCACCCCAACTCACCTTTCCCCTTAAGCAAGCATAAGTTGGTTTTCTAAATTTGAGACCCTGTTCTGTTTTGGAATGCAGTTCCTGTGTAGCCAAGTTTACATTCCGTGTATTAGTGATATCTTATGATGTTTCTTTTTCTGTGTGACTTATTTCAGTTAGAATCATCGTACCTGAATCCACTCATTATGCTGCTACGGGCCTGATGACATAGATTTCATTGCTGAGTGATACTGCATTGTACGTAAGTACCACAAGTTCTTTATCCATTTTTCACTTTCTGTGATGTTGAACTTGTACGGTAAACGAGGTTCTTGTAAACAGAGCCAATCCAAACTTTGGGGTGGCTGTGTCTTTTTGATTTTAATTTCCCTAAGCTATAGGACCATAAGTGGAAGTGCCCTAGGTTCTGTTGCTTTGTTTTTTAGATGTTTCAGGAAACACCATACACTTCTCCCGAGTGGTTGTTGGCAATTTACATCCCGCCCATCAGCATAACAAGGCTCCCAGTTCTCCATGGCCTGTCCTGCCTTTCTGGATTTTACACTTTTTTCAGATGGCCCTTTTGACCGGGGGGAAGTGAGACTTCATTGTAGTGCAGATTTCCTTTGCAAGTTTGCTTGGTTGGCCAAAAAGGGCGTATGCGTTTTTTCCTGAATATATTCAGGAAAAAACGCATACGCCCTTTTTGGCCAAGTGCATCATTGTGGACGTTCTGCCTCTTTTCCTATGCTTTCAATGCAATTCCAGTCTACCTCCTGAAATCGGTTTCCTGCAATTCTGCCCCGCTTTCAAGTCCTCTTGGCAGCCTTACTTCAGTCTATTTTTGGACAATAGCTGTCATTTATAATTCTGCAGGTTTGTGAATTACAGTGCCCCTGAGCTCCTTTCTTCAACTCGCTTTCTTTTGAGCTGGCCGCAACACCGCAGGATGGCTTCAGGCCCTAATCTGGTTCCGGTACGGCACGCTGAGCCTTTGGTTACTTCCTCTTCCTGGTGGGAAATGAGAGTTAAATTTGCCCGTCCAGACACCTCCAGCTAGCCTCTCATTGGTTCTCACTATTCCTGTTCATCTTCCGCAGAAATTGCAAACTGGGCCAAACAGGAGTTTAAAGGGACTGACTCTCCAAGTGGGGAGAGTGTTAGTAAAGCGTCTGGAATGTTGCACCCGAGTACCAGGGGAGGAAAACTGAGACATATTTGAACACGTCTACCGATCACATGGTTGATCATACTCTGGGTTCCACATGCATGTTTTAGCTGAAGGAAGAATACCTAAAATCTGCGAAGTTGAAACCCGTGGAATGGGTATCATGCAATATGACTTCAAAGGGTCTTCATTTGCTCACCGAACCTCTCCAATCCTATCACTGCTGCGTTTATGCCCCTGTACACATGCTTGATTCTCTTTCGGAGACATAGCAATCTATAGGTTTTAAGATACTTACTAGTCAGGTACATTCTTAGGCGTTTAATATGCGGTGTTGAGTCCATTTCGTTGAGCAAGGAGTAGCTCTTGTCTATTCCATATTTGGCTTAAGGAACTTTGTGCTCATTTCAATCTCTGGTTTTCTGCAGCACCCCAACTCACCTTTCCCCTTAAGCAAGCATAAGTTGGTTTTCTAAATTTGAGACCCTGTTCTGTTCTGTAATTCAGTTCCTGTGTAGCCAAGTTTACATTCCGTGTATTACTGATATCTTATGATGTTTCTTTTTCTGTGTGACTTATTTCAGTTAGAATCATCATACCTGAATCCACTCATTGTGCTGCTAAGTGCCTGATGACACAGATTTCATTGCTGAGTGATATTGCTTTGTAAGTAAATACCACAACTTCTTTATCCATTTTTCACTTTCTGCGATGTTGAACTTGTACTGTAAACGAGGTTCTTGTAAACAGAGCCGTTCCAAACTTTGGGGTGGCTGTGTCTTTTTGATTTTAAATTCCCTAAGCTATAGGACCATAAGTGGAAGTGCCCTAGGCTCTGTTGCTTTGTTTTTTAGATGTTTCAGGAAACACCATACACTTCTCCCGAGTTTTTGTTGGCAATTAACATCCCTCCCTTCAGCATAACAAGGCGCCCAGTTCTCAATGGCCTGTCCTGCCTTTCTGGATTTTACACTTTTTTCAGATGGCCCTTTTGACCGGGGGGAAGTGAGACTTCATTGTAGTGCAGATTTCCTTTGCAAGCTTGCTTGGTTGGCCAAAAAGGGCGTATGCGTTTTTTCCTGAATATATTCAGGAAAAAACGCATACACCCTTTTTGGCCAAGTGCATCATTGTGGACGTTCTGCCTCTTTTCCTATGCTTTCAATGCAATTCCTGTCTACCTCCTGAAATCGGTTTCCTGCAATTCTGCCCCGCTTTCAAGTCCTCTTGGCAGCCTTACTTCAGTCTATTTCTGGACGATAGCTGTCATTTATAACTCTGCAGGTTTGTGAATTACAGTGCCCCTGAGCTCCTTTCTTCAACTCGCTTACTTGTGACCTGGCCGCAACACCGCAGGATGGCTTCAGGCCCTAATCTGGTTCCGGTACGGCATGCTGAGCCTTTGTTTATTTCCTCTTCCTGGTGGGAAATGAGAGTTAAATTTGCCCGTCCAGACACCTCCAGCTAGTCTCTCATTGGTTCTCGCTATTCCTGTTCATCTTCCACAGAAATTGCAAACTGGGCCAAACAGGAGGTTAAAGGGACTGACTCTCCAAGTCGGGAGAGTGTTAGTAAAGCGTCTGGAATGTTGCACCCGAGTACCAGGGTACGAAAACTGAGACATATTTGAACACGTCTCCCGATCACATGGTTGATCATACTCTAGGTTCCACATGCATGTTTTAGCTGAAGGAAGAATACCTTTAACCTGGGTATTTGAAACCCGTGGAATGGGTACCATGTAATATGACTTCAAAGGGTCTTCATTTGCTCACCGAACCTCTCCAATCCTATCACTGCTGCATTTATGCCCCTGTACACATGCTTGATTCTCTTTTGGAGACATAGCAATCCATAGGTTTTAAGATACTTACTAGTCAGGTACATTCTTAGGCGTTTAATATGCGGTGTTGAGTCCATTTCGTTGAGCAAGGAGTAGCTCTTGTCTATTCCATATTTGGTTTAAGGAACTTTATCTGTGCTCATTTCAATCTCTGGTTTTATGCAGCACCCCAACTCACCTTTCCCCTTAAGCAAGCATAAGCTGGTTTTCTAAATTTGAGACCCTGTTCTGTTCTGTAATTCAGTTCCTGTGTAGCCAAGTTTACATTCCGTGTATTACTGATATCTTATGATGTTTCTTTTTCTGTGTGACTTATTTCAGTTAGAATCATCATACCTGAATCCACTCATTGTGCTGCTAAGGGCCTGATGACACAGATTTCATTGCTGAGTGATATTGCTTTGTAAGTAATGACCAAAATTTTTTATCCATTTTTCACTTTCTGCGATGTTGAACTTGTACTGTAAACGAGGTTCTTGTAAACAGAGCGGTTCCAAACTTTGGGGTGGCTGTGTCTTTTTCATTTTAATTTCCCTAAGCTATAAGACCATAAGTTGAAGTGCCCTATGCTCTGTTGCTTTGTTTTTTAGATGTTTCAGGAAACACCATACACTTCTCCTGAGTGTCTGTTGGCAATTTACATCCCGCCCATCAGCATAACAAGGCTCCCAGTTCTCCATGGCCTGTCCTGCCTTTCTGGATTTTACCCTTTTTTCAGATGGCCCTTTTGACCGGGGGGAAGTGAGACTTCATTGTAGTGCAGATTTCCTTTGCAAGCTTGCTTGGTTGGCCAAAAAGGGCGTATGCGTTTTTTCCTGAATATATTCAGGAAAAAACGCATACGCCCTTTTTGGCCAAGTGCATCATTGTGGACGTTCTGCCTCTTTTCCTATGCTTTCAATGCAATTCCAGTCTACCTCCTGAAATCGGTTTCCTGCAATTCTGCCCCGCTTTCAAGTCCTCTTGGCAGCCTTACTTCAGTCTATTTTTGGACGATAGCTGTCATTTATAACTCTGCAGGTTTGTGAATTACAGTGCCCCTGAGCTCCTTTCTTCAACTCGCTTTCTTGTGACCTGGCCGCAACACCGCAGGATGGCTTCAGGCCCTAATCTGGTTCCGGCCCGGCATGCTGAGCCTTTGGTTAATTCCTCTTCCTGGTGGGAAATGAGAGTTGAATTTGCCCGTCCAGACACCTCCAGCTAGCCTCTCATTGGTTCTCGCTATTCCTGTTCATCTTCCGCAGAAATTGCAAACTGGGCCAAAGAGGAGGTTAAAGGGACTGACTCTCCAAGTCGGGAGAGTGTTAGTAAAGCGTCTGGAATGTTGCACCCGAGTACCAGGGGAGGAAAACTGAGACATATTTGAACACGTCTCCCGTTCACATGGTTGATCATACTCTGGGTTCCACATGCATATTTTAGCTGAAGGAAGAATACCTTAAACCTGGAGAGTTGAGACCCGTGTAATGGGTACCATGCAATATGACTTCAAAGGGTCTTCATTTGCTCACCGAACCTCTCCAATCCTATCACTGCTGCGTTTATGCCCCTGTACACACGCTTGATTCTCTTTTGGAGACATAGCAATCCATAGGTTTTAAGATACTTACTAGTCAGGTACATTCTTAGGCGTTTAATATGGGGTTTTGAGTCCATTTCGTTGAGCAAGGAGTAGCTCTTGTCTATTCCATATTTGGCTTAAGGAACTTTATCTGTGCTCATTTCAATCTCTGGTTTTATGCAGCACCCCAACTCACCTTTCCCCTTAAGCAAGCATAAGTTGGTTTTCTAAATTTGAGACCCTGTTCTGTTTTGGAATGCAGTTCCTGTGTAGCCAAGTTTACATTCCGTGTATTAGTGATATCTTATGATGTTTCTTTTTCTGTGTGACTTATTTCAGTTAGAATCATCATACCTGAATCCACTCATTGTGCTGCTAAGGGCCTGATGACACAGATTTCATTGCTGAGTGATATTGCTTTGTAAGTAAATACCACAACTTCTTTATCCATTTTTCACTTTCTGCGATGTTGAACTTGTACTGTAAATGAGGTTCTTGTAAACAGAGCCGTTCCAAACTTTGGGGTGGCTGTGTCTTTTTCATTTTAATTTCCCTAAGCTATAGGACCATAATTGGAAGTGCCCTAGGTTCTGTTGCTTTGTTTTTTAGTTGTTTCAGGAAACACCATACACTTCTCCCAAGTGGTTCTTGGCAATTTACATCCCGCCCATCAGCATAACAAGGCTCCCAGTTCTCCATGGCCTGTCCTGCCTTTCTGGATTTTACCCTTTTTTCAGATGGCCCTTTTGACCGGGGGGAAGTGAGACTTCATTGTAGTGCAGATTTCCTTTGCAAGCTTGCTTGGTTGGCCAAAAAGGGCGTATGCGTTTTTTCCTGAATATATTCAGGAAAAAACGCATACGCCCTTTTTGGCCAAGTGCATCATTGTGGACGTTCTGCCTCTTTTCCTATGCTTTCAATGCAATTCCAGTCTACCTCCTGAAATCGGTTTCCTGCAATTCTGCCCCGTTTTCAAGTCCTCTTGGCAGCCTTACTTCAGTCTATTTTTGGACGATAGCTGTCATTTATAACTCTGCAGGTTTGTGAATTACAGTGCCCCTGAGCTCCTTTCTTCAACTCGCTTTCTTGTGAGCTGGCCGCAACACCGCAGGATGGCTTCAGGCCCTAATCTGGTTCCGGCCCGGCATGCTGAGCCTTTGGTTAATTCCTCTTCCTGGTGGGAAATGAGAGTTGAATTTGCCCGTCCAGACACCTCCAGCTAGCCTCTCATTGGTTCTCGCTATTCCTGTTCATCTTCCGCAGAAATTGCAAACTGGGCCAAACAGGAGGTTAAAGGGACTGACTCTCCAAGTCGGGAGAGTGTTAGTAAAGCGTCTGGAATGTTGCACCCGAGTACCAGGGGAGGAAAACTGAGACATATTTGAACACGTCTCCCGTTCACATGGTTGATCATACTCTGGGTTCCACATGCATGTTTTAGCTGAAGGAAGAATACCTTAAACCTGGAGAGTTGAGACCCGTGTAATGGGTACCATGCAATATGACTTCAAAGGGTCTTCATTTGCTCACCGAACCTCTCCAATCCTATCACTGCTGCGTTTATGCCCCTGTACACACGCTTGATTCTCTTTTGGAGACATAGCAATCCATAGGTTTTAAGATACTTACTAGTCAGGTACATTCTTAGGCATTTAATATGGGGTTTTGAGTCCATTTCGTTGAGCAAGGAGTAGCTCTTGTCTATTCCATATTTGGCTTAAGGAACTTTATCTGTGCTCATTTCAATCTCTGGTTTTATGCAGCACCCCAACTCACCTTTCCCCTTAAGCAAGCATAAGTTGGTTTTCTAAATTTGAGACCCTGTTCTGTTTTGGAATGCAGTTCCTGTGTAGCCAAGTTTACATTCCGTGTATTAGTGATATCTTATGATGTTTCTTTTTCTGTGTGACTTATTTCAGTTAGAATCATCATACCTGAATCCACTCATTGTGCTGCTAAGGGCCTGATGACACAGATTTCATTGCTGAGTGATATTGCTTTGTAAGTAAATACCACAACTTCTTTATCCATTTTTCACTTTCTGCGATGTTGAACTTGTACTGTAAACGAGGTTCTTGTAAACAGAGCCGTTCCAAACTTTGGGGTGGCTGTGTCTTTTTCATTGTAATTTCCCTAAGCTATAGGACCATAAGTGGAAGTGCCCTAGGTTCTGTTGCTTTGTTTTTTAGTTGTTTCAGGAAACACCATACACTTCTCCCAAGTGGTTCTTGGCAATTTACATCCCGCCCATCAGCATAACAAGGCTCCCAGTTCTCCATGGCCTGTCCTGCCTTTCTGGATTTTACCCTTTTTTCAGATGGCCCTTTTGACCGGGGGGAAGTGAGACTTCATTGTAGTGCAGATTTCCTTTGCAAGCTTGCTTGGTTGGCCAAAAAGGGCGTATGCGTTTTTTCCTGAATATATTCAGGAAAAAACGCATACGCCCTTTTTGGCCAAGTGCATCATTGTGGACGTTCTGCCTCTTTTCCTATGCTTTCAATGCAATTCCAGTCTACCTCCTGAAATCGGTTTCCTGCAATTCTGCCCCGCTTTCAAGTCCTCTTGGCAGCCTTACTTCAGTCTATTTTTGGACGATAGCTGTCATTTATAACTCTGCAGGTTTGTGAATTACAGTGCCCCTGAGCTCCTTTCTTCAACTCGCTTTCTTGTGACCTGGCCGCAACACCGCAGGATGGCTTCAGGCCCTAATCTGGTTCCGGCCCGGCATGCTGAGCCTTTGGTTAATTCCTCTTCCTGGTGGGAAATGAGAGTTGAATTTGCCCGTCCAGACACCTCCAGCTAGCCTCTCATTGGTTCTCGCTATTCCTGTTCATCTTCCGCAGAAATTGCAAACTGGGCCAAACAGGAGGTTAAAGGGACTGACTCTCCAAGTCGGGAGAGTGTTAGTAAAGCGTCTGGAATGTTGCACCCGAGTACCAGGGGAGGAAAACTGAGACATATTTGAACACGTCTCCCGTTCACATGGTTGATCATACTCTGGGTTCCACATGCATGTTTTAGCTGAAGGAAGAATACCTTAAACCTGGAGAGTTGAGACCCGTGTAATGGGTACCATGCAATATGACTTCAAAGGGTCTTCATTTGCTCACCGAACCTCTCCAATCCTATCACTGCTGCGTTTATGCCCCTGTACACACGCTTGATTCTCTTTTGGAGACATAGCAATCCATAGGTTTTAAGATACTTACTAGTCAGGTACATTCTTAGGCGTTTAATATGGGGTTTTGAGTCCATTTCGTTGAGCAAGGAGTAGCTCTTGTCTATTCCATATTTGGCTTAAGGAACTTTATCTGTGCTCATTTCAATCTCTGGTTTTATGCAGCACCCCAACTCACCTTTCCCCTTAAGCAAGCATAAGTTGGTTTTCTAAATTTGAGACCCTGTTCTGTTTTGGAATGCAGTTCCTGTGTAGCCAAGTTTACATTCCGTGTATTAGTGATATCTTATGATGTTTCTTTTTCTGTGTGACTTATTTCAGTTAGAATCATCATACCTGAATCCACTCATTGTGCTGCTAAGGGCCTGATGACACAGATTTCATTGCTGAGTGATATTGCTTTGTAAGTAAATACCACAACTTCTTTATCCATTTTTCACTTTCTGCGATGTTGAACTTGTACTGTAAATGAGGTTCTTGTAAACAGAGCCGTTCCAAACTTTGGGGTGGCTGTGTCTTTTTCATTTTAATTTCCCTAAGCTATAGGACCATAATTGGAAGTGCCCTAGGTTCTGTTGCTTTGTTTTTTAGTTGTTTCAGGAAACACCATACACTTCTCCCAAGTGGTTCTTGGCAATTTACATCCCGCCCATCAGCATAACAAGGCTCCCAGTTCTCCATGGCCTGTCCTGCCTTTCTGGATTTTACCCTTTTTTCAGATGGCCCTTTTGACCGGGGGGAAGTGAGACTTCATTGTAGTGCAGATTTCCTTTGCAAGCTTGCTTGGTTGGCCAAAAAGGGCGTATGCGTTTTTTCCTGAATATATTCAGGAAAAAACGCATACGCCCTTTTTGGCCAAGTGCATCATTGTGGACGTTCTGCCTCTTTTCCTATGCTTTCAATGCAATTCCAGTCTACCTCCTGAAATCGGTTTCCTGCAATTCTGCCCCGTTTTCAAGTCCTCTTGGCAGCCTTACTTCAGTCTATTTTTGGACGATAGCTGTCATTTATAACTCTGCAGGTTTGTGAATTACAGTGCCCCTGAGCTCCTTTCTTCAACTCGCTTTCTTGTGAGCTGGCCGCAACACCGCAGGATGGCTTCAGGCCCTAATCTGGTTCCGGCCCGGCATGCTGAGCCTTTGGTTAATTCCTCTTCCTGGTGGGAAATGAGAGTTGAATTTGCCCGTCCAGACACCTCCAGCTAGCCTCTCATTGGTTCTCGCTATTCCTGTTCATCTTCCGCAGAAATTGCAAACTGGGCCAAACAGGAGGTTAAAGGGACTGACTCTCCAAGTCGGGAGAGTGTTAGTAAAGCGTCTGGAATGTTGCACCCGAGTACCAGGGGAGGAAAACTGAGACATATTTGAACACGTCTCCCGTTCACATGGTTGATCATACTCTGGGTTCCACATGCATGTTTTAGCTGAAGGAAGAATACCTTAAACCTGGAGAGTTGAGACCCGTGTAATGGGTACCATGCAATATGACTTCAAAGGGTCTTCATTTGCTCACCGAACCTCTCCAATCCTATCACTGCTGCGTTTATGCCCCTGTACACACGCTTGATTCTCTTTTGGAGACATAGCAATCCATAGGTTTTAAGATACTTACTAGTCAGGTACATTCTTAGGCATTTAATATGGGGTTTTGAGTCCATTTCGTTGAGCAAGGAGTAGCTCTTGTCTATTCCATATTTGGCTTAAGGAACTTTATCTGTGCTCATTTCAATCTCTGGTTTTATGCAGCACCCCAACTCACCTTTCCCCTTAAGCAAGCATAAGTTGGTTTTCTAAATTTGAGACCCTGTTCTGTTTTGGAATGCAGTTCCTGTGTAGCCAAGTTTACATTCCGTGTATTAGTGATATCTTATGATGTTTCTTTTTCTGTGTGACTTATTTCAGTTAGAATCATCATACCTGAATCCACTCATTGTGCTGCTAAGGGCCTGATGACACAGATTTCATTGCTGAGTGATATTGCTTTGTAAGTAAATACCACAACTTCTTTATCCATTTTTCACTTTCTGCGATGTTGAACTTGTACTGTAAACGAGGTTCTTGTAAACAGAGCCGTTCCAAACTTTGGGGTGGCTGTGTCTTTTTCATTGTAATTTCCCTAAGCTATAGGACCATAAGTGGAAGTGCCCTAGGTTCTGTTGCTTTGTTTTTTAGTTGTTTCAGGAAACACCATACACTTCTCCCAAGTGGTTCTTGGCAATTTACATCCCGCCCATCAGCATAACAAGGCTCCCAGTTCTCCATGGCCTGTCCTGCCTTTCTGGATTTTACCCTTTTTTCAGATGGCCCTTTTGACCGGGGGGAAGTGAGACTTCATTGTAGTGCAGATTTCCTTTGCAAGCTTGCTTGGTTGGCCAAAAAGGGCGTATGCGTTTTTTCCTGAATATATTCAGGAAAAAACGCATACGCCCTTTTTGGCCAAGTGCATCATTGTGGACGTTCTGCCTCTTTTCCTATGCTTTCAATGCAATTCCAGTCTACCTCCTGAAATCGGTTTCCTGCAATTCTGCCCCGCTTTCAAGTCCTCTTGGCAGCCTTACTTCAGTCTATTTTTGGACGATAGCTGTCATTTATAACTCTGCAGGTTTGTGAATTACAGTGCCCCTGAGCTCCTTTCTTCAACTCGCTTTCTTGTGACCTGGCCGCAACACCGCAGGATGGCTTCAGGCCCTAATCTGGTTCCGGCCCGGCATGCTGAGCCTTTGGTTAATTCCTCTTCCTGGTGGGAAATGAGAGTTGAATTTGCCCGTCCAGACACCTCCAGCTAGCCTCTCATTGGTTCTCGCTATTCCTGTTCATCTTCCGCAGAAATTGCAAACTGGGCCAAACAGGAGGTTAAAGGGACTGACTCTCCAAGTCGGGAGAGTGTTAGTAAAGCGTCTGGAATGTTGCACCCGAGTACCAGGGGAGGAAAACTGAGACATATTTGAACACGTCTCCCGTTCACATGGTTGATCATACTCTGGGTTCCACATGCATGTTTTAGCTGAAGGAAGAATACCTTAAACCTGGAGAGTTGAGACCCGTGTAATGGGTACCATGCAATATGACTTCAAAGGGTCTTCATTTGCTCACCGAACCTCTCCAATCCTATCACTGCTGCGTTTATGCCCCTGTACACACGCTTGATTCTCTTTTGGAGACATAGCAATCCATAGGTTTTAAGATACTTACTAGTCAGGTATATTCTTAGGCGTTTAATATGGGGTTTTGAGTCCATTTCGTTGAGCAAGGAGTAGCTCTTGTCTATTCCATATTTGGCTTAAGGAACTTTATCTGTGCTCATTTCAATCTCTGGTTTTATGCAGCACCCCAACTCACCTTTCCCCTTAAGCAAGCATAAGTTGGTTTTCTAAATTTGAGACCCTGTTCTGTTTTGGAATGCAGTTCCTGTGTAGCCAAGTTTACATTCCGTGTATTAGTGATATCTTATGATGTTTCTTTTTCTGTGTGACTTATTTCAGTTAGAATCATCATACCTGAATCCACTCATTGTGCTGCTAAGGGCCTGATGACACAGATTTCATTGCTGAGTGATATTGCTTTGTAAGTAAATACCACAACTTCTTTATCCATTTTTCACTTTCTGCGATGTTGAACTTGTACTGTAAACGAGGTTCTTGTAAACAGAGCCGTTCCAAACTTTGGGGTGGCTGTGTCTTTTTCATTTTAATTTCCCTAAGCTATAGGACCATAAGTGGAAGTGCCCTAGGTTCTGTTGCTTTGTTTTTTAGTTGTTTCAGGAAACACCATACACTTCTCCCGAGTGGTTCTTGGCAATTTACATCCCGCCCATCAGCATAACAAGGCTCCCAGTTCTCCATGGCCTGTCCTGCCTTTCTGGATTTTACCCTTTTTTCAGATGGCCCTTTTGACCGGGGGGAAGTGAGACTTCATTGTAGTGCAGATTTCCTTTGCAAGCTTGCTTGGTTGGCCAAAAAGGGCGTATGCGTTTTTTCCTGAATATATTCAGGAAAAAACGCATACGCCCTTTTTGGCCAAGTGCATCATTGTGGACGTTCTGCCTCTTTTCCTATGCTTTCAATGCAATTCCAGTCTACCTCCTGAAATCGGTTTCCTGCAATTCTGCCCCGCTTTCAAGTCCTCTTGGCAGCCTTACTTCAGTCTATTTTTGGACGATAGCTGTCCTTTATAACTCTGCAGGTTTGTGAATTACAGTGCCCCTGAGCTCCTTTCTTCAACTCGCTTTCTTGTGACCTGGCCGCAACACCGCAGGATGGCTTCAGGCCCTAATCTGGTTCCGGCCCGGCATGCTGAGCCTTTGGTTAATTCCTCTTCCTGGTGGGAAATGAGAGTTGAATTTGCCCGTCCAGACACCTCCAGCTAGCCTCTCATTGGTTCTCGCTATTCCTGTTCATCTTCCGCAGAAATTGCAAACTGGGCCAAACAGGAGGTTAAAGGGACTGACTCTCCAAGTCGGGAGAGTGTTAGTAAAGCGTCTGGAATGTTGCACCCGAGTACCAGGGGAGGAAAACTGAGACATATTTGAACACGTCTCCCGTTCACATGGTTGATCATACTCTGGGTTCCACATGCATGTTTTAGCTGAAGGAAGAATACCTTAAACCTGGAGAGTTGAGACCCGTGTAATGGGTACCATGCAATATGACTTCAAAGGGTCTTCATTTGCTCACCGAACCTCTCCAATCCTATCACTGCTGCGTTTATGCCCCTGTACACACGCTTGATTCTCTTTTGGAGACATAGCAATCCATAGGTTTTAAGATACTTACTAGTCAGGTACATTCTTAGGCGTTTAATATGGGGTTTTGAGTCCATTTCGTTGAGCAAGGAGTAGCTCTTGTCTATTCCATATTTGGCTTAAGGAACTTTATCTGTGCTCATTTCAATCTCTGGTTTTATGCAGCACCCCAACTCACCTTTCCCCTTAAGCAAGCATAAGTTGGTTTTCTAAATTTGAGACCCTGTTCTGTTTTGGAATGCAGTTCCTGTGTAGCCAAGTTTACATTCCGTGTATTAGTGATATCTTATGATGTTTCTTTTTCTGTGTGACTTATTTCAGTTAGAATCATCATACCTGAATCCACTCATTGTGCTGCTAAGGGCCTGATGACACAGATTTCATTGCTGAGTGATATTGCTTTGTAAGTAAATACCACAACTTCTTTATCCATTTTTCACTTTCTGCGATGTTGAACTTGTACTGTAAAGGAGGTTCTTGTAAACAGAGCCGTTCCAAACTTTGGGGTGGCTGTGTCTTTTTCATTGTAATTTCCCTAAGCTATAGGACCATAAGTGGAAGTGCCCTAGGTTCTGTTGCTTTGTTTTTTAGTTGTTTCAGGAAACACCATACACTTCTCCCAAGTGGTTCTTGGCAATTTACATCCCGCCCATCAACATAACAAGGCTCCCAGTTCTCCATGGCCTGTCCTGCCTTTCTGGATTTTACCCTTTTTTCAGATGGCCCTTTTGACCGGGGGGAAGTGAGACTTCATTGTAGTGCAGATTTCCTTTGCAAGCTTGCTTGGTTGGCCAAAAAGGGCGTATGCGTTTTTTCCTGAATATATTCAGGAAAAAACGCATACGCCCTTTTTGGCCGAGTGCATCATTGTGGACGTTCTGCCTCTTTTCCTATGCTTTCAATGCAATTCCAGTCTACCTCCTGAAATCGGTTTCCTGCAATTCTGCCCCGCTTTCAAGTCCTCTTGGCAGCCTTACTTCAGTCTATTTTTGGACGATAGCTGTCATTTATAACTCTGCAGGTTTGTGAATTACAGTGCCCCTGAGCTCCTTTCTTCAACTCGCTTACTTGTGACCTGGCCGCAACACCGCAGGATGGCTTCAGGCCCTAATCTGGTTCCGGCCCGGCATGCTGAGCCTTTGGTTAATTCCTCTTCCTGGTGGGAAATGAGAGTTGAATTTGCCCGTCCAGACACCTCCAGCTAGCCTCTCATTGGTTCTCGTTATTCCTGTTCATCTTCCGCAGAAATTGCAAACTGGGCCAAACAGGAGGTTAAAGGGACTGACTCTCCAAGTCGGGAGAGTGTTAGTAAAGCGTCTGGAATGTTGCACCCGAGTACCAGGGGAGGAAAACTGAGACATATTTGAACACGTCTCCCGTTCACATGGTTGATCATACTCTGGGTTCCACATGCATGTTTTAGCTGAAGGAAGAATACCTTAAACCTGGAGAGTTGAGACCCGTGTAATGGGTACCATGCAATATGACTTCAAAGGGTCTTCATTTGCTCACCGAACCTCTCCAATCCTATCACTGCTGCGTTTATGCCCCTGTACACACGCTTGATTCTCTTTTGGAGACATAGCAATCCATAGGTTTTAAGATACTTACTAGTCAGGTACATTCTTAGGCGTTTAATATGGGGTGTTGAGTCCATTTCGTTGAGCAAGGAGTAGCTCTTGTCTATTCCATATTTGGCTTAAGGAACTTTATCTGTGCTCATTTCAATCTCTGGTTTTATGCAGCACCCCAACTCACCTTTCCCCTTAAGCAAGCATAAGTTGGTTTTCTAAATTTGAGACCCTGTTCTGTTTTGGAATGCAGTTCCTGTGTAGCCAAGTTTACATTCCGTGTATTAGTGATATCTTATGATGTTTCTTTTTCTGTGTGACTTATTTCAGTTAGAATCATCATACCTGAATCCACTCATTGTGCTGCTAAGGGCCTGATGACACAGATTTCATTGCTGAGTGATATTGCTTTGTAAGTAAATACCACAACTTCTTTATCCATTTTTCACTTTCTGCGATGTTGAACTTGTACTGTAAACGAGGTTCTTGTAAACAGAGCCGTTCCAAACTTTGGGGTGGCTGTGTCTTTTTCATTGTAATTTCCCTAAGCTATAGGACCATAAGTGGAAGTGCCCTAGGTTCTGTTGCTTTGTTTTTTAGTTGTTTCAGGAAACACCATACACTTCTCCCAAGTGGTTCTTGGCAATTTACATCCCGCCCATCAACATAACAAGGCTCCCAGTTCTCCATGGCCTGTCCTGCCTTTCTGGATTTTACCCTTTTTTCAGATGGCCCTTTTGACCGGGGGGAAGTGAGACTTCATTGTAGTGCAGATTTCCTTTGCAAGCTTGCTTGGTTGGCCAAAAAGGGCGTATGCGTTTTTTCCTGAATATATTCAGGAAAAAACGCATACGCCCTTTTTGGCCGAGTGCATCATTGTGGACGTTCTGCCTCTTTTCCTATGCTTTCAATGCAATTCCAGTCTACCTCCTGAAATCGGTTTCCTGCAATTCTGCCCCGCTTTCAAGTCCTCTTGGCAGCCTTACTTCAGTCTATTTTAGGACGATAGCTGTCATTTATAACTCTGCAGGTTTGTGAATTACAGTGCCCCTGAGCTCCTTTCTTCAACTCGCTTACTTGTGACCTGGCCGCAACACCGCAGGATGGCTTCAGGCCCTAATCTGGTTCCGGCCCGGCATGCTGAGCCTTTGGTTAATTCCTCTTCCTGGTGGGAAATGAGAGTTGAATTTGCCCGTCCAGACACCTCCAGCTAGCCTCTCATTGGTTCTCGCTATTCCTGTTCATCTTCCGCAGAAATTGCAAACTGGGCCAAACAGGAGGTTAAAGGGACTGACTCTCCAAGTCGGGAGAGTGTTAGTAAAGCGTCTGGAATGTTGCACCCGAGTACCAGGGGAGGAAAACTGAGACATATTTGAACACGTCTCCCGTTCACATGGTTGATCATACTCTGGGTTCCACATGCATGTTTTAGCTGAAGGAAGAATACCTTAAACCTGGAGAGTTGAGACCCGTGTAATGGGTACCATGCAATATGACTTCAAAGGGTCTTCATTTGCTCACCGAACCTCTCCAATCCTATCACTGCTGCGTTTATGCCCCTGTACACACGCTTGATTCTCTTTTGGAGACATAGCAATCCATAGGTTTTAAGATACTTACTAGTCAGGTACATTCTTAGGCGTTTAATATGGGGTTTTGAGTCCATTTCGTTGAGCAAGGAGTAGCTCTTGTCTATTCCATATTTGGCTTAAGGAACTTTATCTGTGCTCATTTCAATCTCTGGTTTTATGCAGCACCCCAACTCACCTTTCCCCTTAGGCAAGCATAAGTTGGTTTTCTAAATTTGAGACCCTGTTCTGTTTTGGAATGCAGTTCCTGTGTAGCCAAGTTTACATTCCGTGTATTAGTGATATCTTATGATGTTTCTTTTTCTGTGTGACTTATTTCAGTTAGAATCATCATACCTGAATCCACTCATTGTGCTGCTAAGGGCCTGATGACACAGATTTCATTGCTGAGTGATATTGCTTTGTAAGTAAATACCACAACTTCTTTATCCATTTTTCACTTTCTGCGATGTTGAACTTGTACTGTAAACGAGGTTCTTGTAAACAGAGCCGTTCCAAACTTTGGGGTGGCTGTGTCTTTTTCATTTTAATTTCCCTAAGCTATAGGACCATAAGTGGAAGTGCCCTAGGTTCTGTTGCTTTGTTTTTTAGATGTTTCAGGAAACACCATACACTTCTCCCGAGTGGTTGTTGGCAAATTACATCCCGCCCATCAGCATAACAAGGCTCCCAGTTCTCCATAGCCTGTCCTGCCTTTCTGGATTTTACCCTTTTTTCAGATGGCCCTTTTGACCGGGGGGAAGTGAGACTTCATTGTAGTGCAGATTTCCTTTGCAAGCTTGCTTGGTTGGCCAAAAAGGGCGTATGCGTTTTTTCCTGAATATATTCAGGAAAAAACGCATACGCCCTTTTTGGCCAAGTGCATCATTGTGGACGTTCTGCCTCTTTTCCTATGCTTTCAATGCAATTCCAGTCTACCTCCTGAAATCGGTTTCCTGCAATTCTGCCCCGCTTTCAAGTCCTCTTGGCAGCCTTACTTCAGTCTATTTTTGGACGATAGCTGTCATTTATAACTCTGCAGGTTTGTGAATTACAGTGCCCCTGAGCTCCTTTCTTCAACTCGCTTTCTTGTGACCTGGCCACAACACCGCAGGATGGCTTCAGGCCCTAATCTGGGTCCGGCACGGCACGCTGAGCCTTTGGTTAATTCCTCTTCCTGGTGGGAAATGAGAGTTAAATTTGCCCGTCCAGACACCTCCAGGTAGTCTCTCATTGGTTCTCGCTATTCCTGTTCATCTTCCGCAGAAATTGCAAACTGGGCCAAACAGGAGGTTAAAGGGACTGACTCTCCAAGTCGGGAGAGTGTTAGTAAAGCGTCTGGAATGTTGCACCCGAGTACCAAGGGAGGAAAACTGAGACATATTTGAACACGTCTCCCGTTCACATGGTTGATCATACTCTGGGTTCCACATGCATGTTTTAGCTGAAGGAAGAATACCTTAAACCTGGAGAGTTAAGACCCGTGTAATGGGTACCATGCAATATGACTTAAAAGGGTCTTCATTTGCTCACCGAACCTCTCCAATCCTATCACTGCTGCGTTTATGCCCCTGTACACATGCTTGATTCTCTTTCGGAGACATAGCAATCCATAGGTTTTAAGATACTTACTAGTCAGGTACATTCTTACGCGTTTAATATGGGGTTTTGAGTCCATTTCGTTGAGCAAGGAGTAGCTCTTGTCTATTCCATATTTGGCTTAAGGAACTTTATCTGTGCTCATTTCAATCTCTGGTTTTATGCAGCACCCCAACTCACCTTTCCCCTTAAGCAAGCATAAGTTGGTTTTCTAAATTTGAGACCCTGTTCTGTTTTGGAATGCAGTTCCTGTGTAGCCAAGTTTACATTCCGTGTATTAGTGATATCTTATGATGTTTCTTTTTCTGTGTGACTTATTTCAGTTAGAATCATCATACCTGAATCCACTCATTGTGCTGCTAAGGGCCTGATGACACAGATTTCATTGCTGAGTGATATTGCTTTGTAAGTAAATACCACAACTTCTTTATCCATTTTTCACTTTCTGTGATGTTGAACTTGTACTGTAAAGGAGGTTCTTGTAAACGGAGCCATTCCAAACTTTGGGGTGGCTGTGTCTTTTTCATTTTAATTTCCCTAAGCTATAGGACCATAAGTGGAAGTGCCCTAGGTTCTGTTGCTTTGTTTTTTAGATGTTTCAGGAAACACCATACACTTCTCCCGAGTGGTTGTTGGCAAATTACATCCCGCCCATCAGCATAACAAGGCTCCCAATTCTCCATGGCCTGTCCTGCCTTTCTGGATTTTA
Organism: Delphinus delphis; assembly: GCF_949987515.2. NCBI lineage: Eukaryota > Metazoa > Chordata > Mammalia > Artiodactyla > Delphinidae > Delphinus > Delphinus delphis. Next base: position 251,718 of record NW_027192691.1, read on the forward strand.
CACTTTTTTCAGATGGCCCTTTTGACCGGGGGGAAGTGAGACTTCATTGTAGTGCAGATTTCCTTTGCAAGCTTGCTTGGTTGGCCAAAAAGGGCGTATGCGTTTTTTCCTGAATATATTCAGGAAAAAACGCATACGCCCTTTTTGGCCAAGTGCATCATTGTGGACGTTCTGCCTCTTTTCCTATGCTTTCAATGCAATTCCAGTCTACCTCCTGAAATCGGTTTCCTGCAATTCTGCCCCAATTTCAAGTCCTCTTGGCAGCCTTACTTCAGTCTATTTTTGGACGATAGCTGTCATTTATAACTCTGCAGGTTTGTGAATTACAGTGCCCCTGAGCTCCTTTCTTCAACTCGCTTTCTTGTGACCTGGCCACAACACCGCAGGATGGCTTCAGGCCCTAATCTGGTTCCGGCACGGCACGCTGAGCCTTTGGTTAATTCCTCTTCCTGGTGGGAAATGAGAGTTAAATTTGCCCGTCCAGACACCTCCAGGTAGTCTCTCATTGGTTCTCGCTATTTCTGTTCATCTTCCGCAGAAATTGCAAACTGGGCCAAACAGGAGGTTAAAGGGACTGACTCTCCAAGTGGGGAGAGTGTTAGTAAAGCGTCTGGAATGTTGCACCCGAGTACCAGGGGAGGAAAACTGAGACATATTTGAACACGTCTCCCGTTCACATGGTTGATCATACTCTGGGTTCCACATGCATGTTTTAGCTGAAGGAAGAATACCTTAAACCTGGAGAGTTAAGACCCGTGTAATGGGTACCATGCAATATGTCTTAAAAGGGTCTTCATTTGCTCACCGAACCTCTCCAATCCTATCACTGCTGCGTTTATGCCCCTGTACACATGCTTGATTCTCTTTCGGAGACATAGCAATCCATAGGTTTTAAGATACTTACTAGTCAGGTACATTCTTACGCGTTTAATATGGGGTTTTGAGTCCATTTCGTTGAGCAAGGAGTAGCTCTTGTCTATTCCATATTTGGCTTAAGGAACTTTATCTGTGCTCATTTCAATCTCTGGTTTTCTGCAGCACCCCAACTCACCTTTCCCCTTAAGCAAGCATAAGTTGGTTTTCTAAATTTGAAACCCTGTTCTGTTTTGGAATGCAGTTCCTGTGTAGCCAAGTTTACATTCCGTGTATTAGTGATATCTTATGATGTTTCTTTTTCTGTGTGACTTATTTCAGTTAGAATCATCATACCTGAATCCACTCATTATGCTGCTACGGGCCTGATGACATAGATTTCATTGCTGAGTGATACTGCATTGTACGTAAGTACCACAAGTTCTTTATCCATTTTTCACTTTCTGTGATATTGAACTTGTACGGTAAACGAGGTTCTTGTAAACGGAGGTGTCCCAAACTTTGGGGTGGCTGTGTCTTTTTGATTTTAATTTCCCTAAGCTATAGGACCATAAGTGGAAGTGCCCTAGGTTCTGTTGCTTTGTTTTTTAGTTGTTTCAGGAAACACCATACACTTCTCCCAAGTGGTTCTTGGCAATTTACATCCCGCCCATCAGCATAACAAGGCTCCCAGTTCTCCATGGCCTGTCCTGCCTTTCTGGATTTTACACTTTTTTCAGATGGCCCTTTTGACCGGGGGGAAGTGAGACTTCATTGTAGTGCAGATTTCCTTTGCAAGCTTGCTTGGTTGGCCAAAAAGGGCGTATGCGTTTTTTCCTGAATATATTCAGGAAAAAACGCATATGCCCTTTTTGGCCAAGTGCATCATTGTGGACGTTCTGCCTCTTTTCCTATGCTTTCAATGCAATTCCAGTCTACCTCCTGAAATCGGTTTCCTGCAATTCTGCCCCGCTTTCAAGTCCTCTTGGCAGCCTTACTTCAGTCTATTTTTGGACGATAGCTGTCATTTATAACTCTGCAGGTTTGTGAATTACAGTGCCCCTGAGCTCCTTTCTTCAACTCGCTTTCTTGTGACCTGGCCGCAACACCGCAGGATGGCTTCAGGCCCTAATCTGGTTCCGGCCCGGCATGCTGAGCCTTTGGTTAATTCCTCTTCCTGGTGGGAAATGAGAGTTATATTTGCCCGTCAAGACACCTCCAGCTAGCCTCTCATTGGTTCTCGCTATTCCTGTTCATCTTCCGCAGAAATTGCAAACTGGACCAAACAGGAGGTTAAAGGGACTGACTCTCCAAGTGGGGAGAGTGTTAGTAAAGCGTCTGGAATGTTGCACCCGAGTACCAGGGGAGGAAAACTGAGACATATTTGAACACGTCTCCCGTTCACATGGTTGATCATACTCTGGGTTCCACATGCATGTTTTAGCTGAAGGAAGAATACCTTAAACCTGGAGAGTTGAGACCCGTGTAATGGGTACCATGCAATATGACTTAAAAGGGTCTTCATTTGCTCACCGAACCTCTCCAATCCTATCACTGCTGCGTTTATGCCCCTGTACACACGCTTGATTCTCTTTTGGAGACATAGCAATCCATAGGTTTTAAGATACTTACTAGTCAGGTACATTCTTAGGCGTTTAATATGGGGTTTTGAGTCCATTTCGTTGAGCAAGGAGTAGCTCTTGTCTATTCCATATTTGGCTTAAGGAACTTTATCTGTGCTCATTTCAATCTCTGGTTTTATGCAGCACCCCAACTCACCTTTCCCCTTAAGCAAGCATAAGTTGGTTTTCTAAATTTGAGACCCTGTTCTGTTTTGGAATGCAGTTCCTGTGTAGCCAAGTTTACATTCCGTGTATTAGTGATATCTTATGATGTTTCTTTTTCTGTGTGACTTATTTCAGTTAGAATCATCATACCTGAATCCACTCATTGTGCTGCTAAGGGCCTGATGACACAGATTTCATTGCTGAGTGATATTGCTTTGTAAGTAAATACCACAACTTCTTTATCCATTTTTCACTTTCTGCGATGTTGAACTTGTACTGTAAAGGAGGTTCTTGTAAACAGAGCCGTTCCAAACTTTGGGGTGGCTGTGTCTTTTTCATTGTAATTTCCCTAAGCTATAGGACCATAAGTGGAAGTGCCCTAGGTTCTGTTGCTTTGTTTTTTAGTTGTTTCAGGAAACACCATACACTTCTCCCAAGTGGTTCTTGGCAATTTACATCCCGCCCATCAGCATAACAAGGCTCCCAGTTCTCCATGGCCTGTCCTGCCTTTCTGGATTTTACCCTTTTTTCAGATGGCCCTTTTGACCGGGGGGAAGTGAGACTTCATTGTAGTGCAGATTTCCTTTGCAAGCTTGCTTGGTTGGCCAAAAAGGGCGTATGCGTTTTTTCCTGAATATATTCAGGAAAAAACGCATACGCCCTTTTTGGCCGAGTGCATCATTGTGGACGTTCTGCCTCTTTTCCTATGCTTTCAATGCAATTCCAGTCTACCTCCTGAAATCGGTTTCCTGCAATTCTGCCCCGCTTTCAAGTCCTCTTGGCAGCCTTACTTCAGTCTATTTTTGGACGATAGCTGTCATTTATAACTCTGCAGGTTTGTGAATTACAGTGCCCCTGAGCTCCTTTCTTCAACTCGCTTACTTGTGACCTGGCCGCAACACCGCAGGATGGCTTCAGGCCCTAATCTGGTTCCGGCCCGGCATGCTGAGCCTTTGGTTAATTCCTCTTCCTGGTGGGAAATGAGAGTTGAATTTGCCCGTCCAGACACCTCCAGCTAGCCTCTCATTGGTTCTCGTTATTCCTGTTCATCTTCCGCAGAAATTGCAAACTGGGCCAAACAGGAGGTTAAAGGGACTGACTCTCCAAGTCGGGAGAGTGTTAGTAAAGCGTCTGGAATGTTGCACCCGAGTACCAGGGGAGGAAAACTGAGACATATTTGAACACGTCTCCCGTTCACATGGTTGATCATACTCTGGGTTCCACATGCATGTTTTAGCTGAAGGAAGAATACCTTAAACCTGGAGAGTTGAGACCCGTGTAATGGGTACCATGCAATATGACTTCAAAGGGTCTTCATTTGCTCACCGAACCTCTCCAATCCTATCACTGCTGCGTTTATGCCCCTGTACACACGCTTGATTCTCTTTTGGAGACATAGCAATCCATAGGTTTTAAGATACTTACTAGTCAGGTACATTCTTAGGCGTTTAATATGGGGTGTTGAGTCCATTTCGTTGAGCAAGGAGTAGCTCTTGTCTATTCCATATTTGGCTTAAGGAACTTTATCTGTGCTCATTTCAATCTCTGGTTTTATGCAGCACCCCAACTCACCTTTCCCCTTAAGCAAGCATAAGTTGGTTTTCTAAATTTGAGACCCTGTTCTGTTTTGGAATGCAGTTCCTGTGTAGCCAAGTTTACATTCCGTGTATTAGTGATATCTTATGATGTTTCTTTTTCTGTGTGACTTATTTCAGTTAGAATCATCATACCTGAATCCACTCATTGTGCTGCTAAGGGCCTGATGACACAGATTTCATTGCTGAGTGATATTGCTTTGTAAGTAAATACCACAACTTCTTTATCCATTTTTCACTTTCTGCGATGTTGAACTTGTACTGTAAACGAGGTTCTTGTAAACAGAGCCGTTCCAAACTTTGGGGTGGCTGTGTCTTTTTCATTGTAATTTCCCTAAGCTATAGGACCATAAGTGGAAGTGCCCTAGGTTCTGTTGCTTTGTTTTTTAGTTGTTTCAGGAAACACCATACACTTCTCCCAAGTGGTTCTTGGCAATTTACATCCCGCCCATCAACATAACAAGGCTCCCAGTTCTCCATGGCCTGTCCTGCCTTTCTGGATTTTACCCTTTTTTCAGATGGCCCTTTTGACCGGGGGGAAGTGAGACTTCATTGTAGTGCAGATTTCCTTTGCAAGCTTGCTTGGTTGGCCAAAAAGGGCGTATGCGTTTTTTCCTGAATATATTCAGGAAAAAACGCATACGCCCTTTTTGGCCGAGTGCATCATTGTGGACGTTCTGCCTCTTTTCCTATGCTTTCAATGCAATTCCAGTCTACCTCCTGAAATCGGTTTCCTGCAATTCTGCCCCGCTTTCAAGTCCTCTTGGCAGCCTTACTTCAGTCTATTTTAGGACGATAGCTGTCATTTATAACTCTGCAGGTTTGTGAATTACAGTGCCCCTGAGCTCCTTTCTTCAACTCGCTTACTTGTGACCTGGCCGCAACACCGCAGGATGGCTTCAGGCCCTAATCTGGTTCCGGCCCGGCATGCTGAGCCTTTGGTTAATTCCTCTTCCTGGTGGGAAATGAGAGTTGAATTTGCCCGTCCAGACACCTCCAGCTAGCCTCTCATTGGTTCTCGCTATTCCTGTTCATCTTCCGCAGAAATTGCAAACTGGGCCAAACAGGAGGTTAAAGGGACTGACTCTCCAAGTCGGGAGAGTGTTAGTAAAGCGTCTGGAATGTTGCACCCGAGTACCAGGGGAGGAAAACTGAGACATATTTGAACACGTCTCCCGTTCACATGGTTGATCATACTCTGGGTTCCACATGCATGTTTTAGCTGAAGGAAGAATACCTTAAACCTGGAGAGTTGAGACCCGTGTAATGGGTACCATGCAATATGACTTCAAAGGGTCTTCATTTGCTCACCGAACCTCTCCAATCCTATCACTGCTGCGTTTATGCCCCTGTACACACGCTTGATTCTCTTTTGGAGACATAGCAATCCATAGGTTTTAAGATACTTACTAGTCAGGTACATTCTTAGGCGTTTAATATGGGGTTTTGAGTCCATTTCGTTGAGCAAGGAGTAGCTCTTGTCTATTCCATATTTGGCTTAAGGAACTTTATCTGTGCTCATTTCAATCTCTGGTTTTATGCAGCACCCCAACTCACCTTTCCCCTTAGGCAAGCATAAGTTGGTTTTCTAAATTTGAGACCCTGTTCTGTTTTGGAATGCAGTTCCTGTGTAGCCAAGTTTACATTCCGTGTATTAGTGATATCTTATGATGTTTCTTTTTCTGTGTGACTTATTTCAGTTAGAATCATCATACCTGAATCCACTCATTGTGCTGCTAAGGGCCTGATGACACAGATTTCATTGCTGAGTGATATTGCTTTGTAAGTAAATACCACAACTTCTTTATCCATTTTTCACTTTCTGCGATGTTGAACTTGTACTGTAAACGAGGTTCTTGTAAACAGAGCCGTTCCAAACTTTGGGGTGGCTGTGTCTTTTTCATTTTAATTTCCCTAAGCTATAGGACCATAAGTGGAAGTGCCCTAGGTTCTGTTGCTTTGTTTTTTAGATGTTTCAGGAAACACCATACACTTCTCCCGAGTGGTTGTTGGCAAATTACATCCCGCCCATCAGCATAACAAGGCTCCCAGTTCTCCATAGCCTGTCCTGCCTTTCTGGATTTTACCCTTTTTTCAGATGGCCCTTTTGACCGGGGGGAAGTGAGACTTCATTGTAGTGCAGATTTCCTTTGCAAGCTTGCTTGGTTGGCCAAAAAGGGCGTATGCGTTTTTTCCTGAATATATTCAGGAAAAAACGCATACGCCCTTTTTGGCCAAGTGCATCATTGTGGACGTTCTGCCTCTTTTCCTATGCTTTCAATGCAATTCCAGTCTACCTCCTGAAATCGGTTTCCTGCAATTCTGCCCCGCTTTCAAGTCCTCTTGGCAGCCTTACTTCAGTCTATTTTTGGACGATAGCTGTCATTTATAACTCTGCAGGTTTGTGAATTACAGTGCCCCTGAGCTCCTTTCTTCAACTCGCTTTCTTGTGACCTGGCCACAACACCGCAGGATGGCTTCAGGCCCTAATCTGGGTCCGGCACGGCACGCTGAGCCTTTGGTTAATTCCTCTTCCTGGTGGGAAATGAGAGTTAAATTTGCCCGTCCAGACACCTCCAGGTAGTCTCTCATTGGTTCTCGCTATTCCTGTTCATCTTCCGCAGAAATTGCAAACTGGGCCAAACAGGAGGTTAAAGGGACTGACTCTCCAAGTCGGGAGAGTGTTAGTAAAGCGTCTGGAATGTTGCACCCGAGTACCAAGGGAGGAAAACTGAGACATATTTGAACACGTCTCCCGTTCACATGGTTGATCATACTCTGGGTTCCACATGCATGTTTTAGCTGAAGGAAGAATACCTTAAACCTGGAGAGTTAAGACCCGTGTAATGGGTACCATGCAATATGACTTAAAAGGGTCTTCATTTGCTCACCGAACCTCTCCAATCCTATCACTGCTGCGTTTATGCCCCTGTACACATGCTTGATTCTCTTTCGGAGACATAGCAATCCATAGGTTTTAAGATACTTACTAGTCAGGTACATTCTTACGCGTTTAATATGGGGTTTTGAGTCCATTTCGTTGAGCAAGGAGTAGCTCTTGTCTATTCCATATTTGGCTTAAGGAACTTTATCTGTGCTCATTTCAATCTCTGGTTTTATGCAGCACCCCAACTCACCTTTCCCCTTAAGCAAGCATAAGTTGGTTTTCTAAATTTGAGACCCTGTTCTGTTTTGGAATGCAGTTCCTGTGTAGCCAAGTTTACATTCCGTGTATTAGTGATATCTTATGATGTTTCTTTTTCTGTGTGACTTATTTCAGTTAGAATCATCATACCTGAATCCACTCATTGTGCTGCTAAGGGCCTGATGACACAGATTTCATTGCTGAGTGATATTGCTTTGTAAGTAAATACCACAACTTCTTTATCCATTTTTCACTTTCTGTGATGTTGAACTTGTACTGTAAAGGAGGTTCTTGTAAACGGAGCCATTCCAAACTTTGGGGTGGCTGTGTCTTTTTCATTTTAATTTCCCTAAGCTATAGGACCATAAGTGGAAGTGCCCTAGGTTCTGTTGCTTTGTTTTTTAGATGTTTCAGGAAACACCATACACTTCTCCCGAGTGGTTGTTGGCAAATTACATCCCGCCCATCAGCATAACAAGGCTCCCAATTCTCCATGGCCTGTCCTGCCTTTCTGGATTTTACACTTTTTTCAGATGGCCCTTTTGACCGGGGGGAAGTGAGACTTCATTGTAGTGCAGATTTCCTTTGCAAGCTTGCTTGGTTGGCCAAAAAGGGCGTATGCGTTTTTTCCTGAATATATTCAGGAAAAAACGCATACGCCCTTTTTGGCCAAGTGCATCATTGTGGACGTTCTGCCTCTTTTCCTATGCTTTCAATGCAATTCCAGTCTACCTCCTGAAATCGGTTTCCTGCAATTCTGCCCCAATTTCAAGTCCTCTTGGCAGCCTTACTTCAGTCTATTTTTGGACGATAGCTGTCATTTATAACTCTGCAGGTTTGTGAATTACAGTGCCCCTGAGCTCCTTTCTTCAACTCGCTTTCTTGTGACCTGGCCACAACACCGCAGGATGGCTTCAGGCCCTAATCTGGTTCCGGCACGGCACGCTGAGCCTTTGGTTAATTCCTCTTCCTGGTGGGAAATGAGAGTTAAATTTGCCCGTCCAGACACCTCCAGGTAGTCTCTCATTGGTTCTCGCTATTTCTGTTCATCTTCCGCAGAAATTGCAAACTGGGCCAAACAGGAGGTTAAAGGGACTGACTCTCCAAGTGGGGAGAGTGTTAGTAAAGCGTCTGGAATGTTGCACCCGAGTACCAGGGGAGGAAAACTGAGACATATTTGAACACGTCTCCCGTTCACATGGTTGATCATACTCTGGGTTCCACATGCATGTTTTAGCTGAAGGAAGAATACCTTAAACCTGGAGAGTTAAGACCCGTGTAATGGGTACCATGCAATATGTCTTAAAAGGGTCTTCATTTGCTCACCGAACCTCTCCAATCCTATCACTGCTGCGTTTATGCCCCTGTACACATGCTTGATTCTCTTTCGGAGACATAGCAATCCATAGGTTTTAAGATACTTACTAGTCAGGTACATTCTTACGCGTTTAATATGGGGTTTTGAGTCCATTTCGTTGAGCAAGGAGTAGCTCTTGTCTATTCCATATTTGGCTTAAGGAACTTTATCTGTGCTCATTTCAATCTCTGGTTTTCTGCAGCACCCCAACTCACCTTTCCCCTTAAGCAAGCATAAGTTGGTTTTCTAAATTTGAAACCCTGTTCTGTTTTGGAATGCAGTTCCTGTGTAGCCAAGTTTACATTCCGTGTATTAGTGATATCTTATGATGTTTCTTTTTCTGTGTGACTTATTTCAGTTAGAATCATCATACCTGAATCCACTCATTATGCTGCTACGGGCCTGATGACATAGATTTCATTGCTGAGTGATACTGCATTGTACGTAAGTACCACAAGTTCTTTATCCATTTTTCACTTTCTGTGATATTGAACTTGTACGGTAAACGAGGTTCTTGTAAACGGAGGTGTCCCAAACTTTGGGGTGGCTGTGTCTTTTTGATTTTAATTTCCCTAAGCTATAGGACCATAAGTGGAAGTGCCCTAGGTTCTGTTGCTTTGTTTTTTAGTTGTTTCAGGAAACACCATACACTTCTCCCAAGTGGTTCTTGGCAATTTACATCCCGCCCATCAGCATAACAAGGCTCCCAGTTCTCCATGGCCTGTCCTGCCTTTCTGGATTTTACACTTTTTTCAGATGGCCCTTTTGACCGGGGGGAAGTGAGACTTCATTGTAGTGCAGATTTCCTTTGCAAGCTTGCTTGGTTGGCCAAAAAGGGCGTATGCGTTTTTTCCTGAATATATTCAGGAAAAAACGCATATGCCCTTTTTGGCCAAGTGCATCATTGTGGACGTTCTGCCTCTTTTCCTATGCTTTCAATGCAATTCCAGTCTACCTCCTGAAATCGGTTTCCTGCAATTCTGCCCCGCTTTCAAGTCCTCTTGGCAGCCTTACTTCAGTCTATTTTTGGACGATAGCTGTCATTTATAACTCTGCAGGTTTGTGAATTACAGTGCCCCTGAGCTCCTTTCTTCAACTCGCTTTCTTGTGACCTGGCCGCAACACCGCAGGATGGCTTCAGGCCCTAATCTGGTTCCGGCCCGGCATGCTGAGCCTTTGGTTAATTCCTCTTCCTGGTGGGAAATGAGAGTTATATTTGCCCGTCAAGACACCTCCAGCTAGCCTCTCATTGGTTCTCGCTATTCCTGTTCATCTTCCGCAGAAATTGCAAACTGGACCAAACAGGAGGTTAAAGGGACTGACTCTCCAAGTGGGGAGAGTGTTAGTAAAGCGTCTGGAATGTTGCACCCGAGTACCAGGGGAGGAAAACTGAGACATATTTGAACACGTCTCCCGTTCACATGGTTGATCATACTCTGGGTTCCACATGCATGTTTTAGCTGAAGGAAGAATACCTTAAACCTGGAGAGTTGAGACCCGTGTAATGGGTACCATGCAATATGACTTAAAAGGGTCTTCATTTGCTCACCGAACCTCTCCAATCCTATCACTGCTGCGTTTATGCCCCTGTACACACGCTTGATTCTCTTTTGGAGACATAGCAATCCATAGGTTTTAAGATACTTACTAGTCAGGTACATTCTTAGGCGTTTAATATGGGGTTTTGAGTCCATTTCGTTGAGCAAGGAGTAGCTCTTGTCTATTCCATATTTGGCTTAAGGAACTTTATCTGTGCTCATTTCAATCTCTGGTTTTATGCAGCACCCCAACTCACCTTTCCCCTTAAGCAAGCATAAGTTGGTTTTCTAAATTTGAGACCCTGTTCTGTTTTGGAATGCAGTTCCTGTGTAGCCAAGTTTACATTCCGTGTATTAGTGATATCTTATGATGTTTCTTTTTCTGTGTGACTTATTTCAGTTAGAATCATCATACCTGAATCCACTCATTGTGCTGCTAAGGGCCTGATGACACAGATTTCATTGCTGAGTGATATTGCTTTGTAAGTAAATACCACAACTTCTTTATCCATTTTTCACTTTCTGCGATGTTGAACTTGTACTGTAAACGAGGTTCTTGTAAACAGAGCCGTTCCAAACTTTGGGGTGGCTGTGTCTTTTTCATTTTAATTTCCCTAAGCTATAGGACCATAAGTGGAAGTGCCCTAGGTTCTGTTGCTTTGTTTTTTAGATGTTTCAGGAAACACCATACACTTCTCCCGAGTGGTTGTTGGCAAATTACATCCCGCCCATCAGCATAACAAGGCTCCCAGTTCTCCATAGCCTGTCCTGCCTTTCTGGATTTTACCCTTTTTTCAGATGGCCCTTTTGACCGGGGGGAAGTGAGACTTCATTGTAGTGCAGATTTCCTTTGCAAGCTTGCTTGGTTGGCCAAAAAGGGCGTATGCGTTTTTTCCTGAATATATTCAGGAAAAAACGCATACGCCCTTTTTGGCCAAGTGCATCATTGTGGACGTTCTGCCTCTTTTCCTATGCTTTCAATGCAATTCCAGTCTACCTCCTGAAATCGGTTTCCTGCAATTCTGCCCCGCTTTCAAGTCCTCTTGGCAGCCTTACTTCAGTCTATTTTTGGACGATAGCTGTCATTTATAACTCTGCAGGTTTGTGAATTACAGTGCCCCTGAGCTCCTTTCTTCAACTCGCTTTCTTGTGACCTGGCCACAACACCGCAGGATGGCTTCAGGCCCTAATCTGGTTCCGGCACGGCACGCTGAGCCTTTGGTTAATTCCTCTTCCTGGTGGGAAATGAGAGTTAAATTTGCCCGTCCAGACACCTCCAGGTAGTCTCTCATTGGTTCTCGCTATTCCTGTTCATCTTCCGCAGAAATTGCAAACTGGGCCAAACAGGAGGTTAAAGGGACTGACTCTCCAAGTGGGGAGAGTGTTAGTAAAGCGTCTGGAATGTTGCACCCGAGTACCAGGGGAGGAAAACTGAGACATATTTGAACACGTCTCCCGTTCACATGGTTGATCATACTCTGGGTTCCACATGCATGTTTTAGCTGAAGGAAGAATACCTTAAACCTGGAGAGTTAAGACCCGTGTAATGGGTACCATGCAATATGACTTAAAAGGGTCTTCATTTGCTCACCGAACCTCTCCAATCCTATCACTGCTGCGTTTATGCCCCTGTACACATGCTTGATTCTCTTTCGGAGACATAGCAATCCATAGGTTTTAAGATACTTACTAGTCAGGTACATTCTTAGGCATTTAATATGGGGTTTTGAGTCCATTTCGTTGAGCAAGGAGTAGCTCTTGTCTATTCCATATTTGGCTTAAGGAACTTTATCTGTGCTCATTTCAATCTCTGGTTTTATGCAGCACCCCAACTCACCTTTCCCCTTAAGCAAGCATAAGTTGGTTTTCTAAATTTGAGACCCTGTTCTGTTTTGGAATGCAGTTCCTGTGTAGCCAAGTTTACATTCCGTGTATTAGTGATATCTTATGATGTTTCTTTTTCTGTGTGACTTATTTCAGTTAGAATCATTATACCTGAATCCACTCATTATGCTGCTACGGGCCTGATGACATAGATTTCATTGCTGAGTGATACTGCATTGTACGTAAGTACCACAAGTTCTTTTTCCATTTTACACTTTCTGTGATATTGAACTTGTACGGTAAACGAGGTTCTTGTAAACGGAGGTGTCCCAAACTTTGGGGTGGCTGTGTCTTTTTCATTTTAATTTCCCTAAGCTATAGGACCATAAGCGCAAGTGCCCTCGGCTCTGTTGCTTTGTTTTTTAGATGTTTCAGGAAACACCATACACTTCTCCTGAGTGTCTGTTGGCAATTTACATCCCGCCCATCAGCATAACAAGGCTCCCAGTTCTCCATGGCCTGTCCTGCCTTTCTGGATTTTACACTTTTTTCAGATGGCCCTTTTGACCGGGGGGAAGTGAGACTTCATTGTAGTGCAGATTTCCTTTGCAAGCTTGCTTGGTTGGCCAAAAAGGGCGTATGCGTTTTTTCCTGAATATATTCAGGAAAAAACGCATACGCCCTTTTTGGCCAAGTGCATCATTGTGGACGTTCTGCCTCTTTTCCTATGCTTTCAATGCAATTCCAGTCTACCTCCTGAAATCGGTTTCCTGCAATTCTGCCCCGCTTTCAAGTCCTCTTGGCAGCCTTACTTCAGTCTATTTTTGGACGATAGCTGTCATTTATAACTCTGCAGGTTTGTGAATTACAGTGCCCCTGAGCTCCTTTCTTCAACTCGCTTTCTTGTGACCTGGCCGCAACACCGCAGGATGGCTTCAGGCCCTAATCTGGTTCCGGCCCGGCATGCTCAGCCTTTGTTTAATTCCTCTTCCTGGTGGGAAATGAAAGTTAAATTTGCCCGTCCAGACACCTCCAGCTAGCCTCTCATTGGTTCTCGCTATTCCTGTTCATCTTCCGCAGAAATTGCAAACTGGGCCAAACAGGAGGTTAAAGGGACTGACTCTCCAAGTCGGGAGAGTGTTAGTAAAGCGTCTGGAATGTTGCACCCGAGTACCAGGGGAGGAAAACTGAGACATATTTGAACACGTCTCCCGTTCACATGGTTGATCATACTCTGTGTTCCACATGCATGTTTTAGCTGAAGGAAGAATACCTTAAACCTGGAGAGTTGAGACCCGTGTAATGGGTACCATGCAATATGACTTCAAAGGGTCTTCATATGCTCACCGAACCTCTCCAATCCTATCACTGCTGCGTTTATGCCCCTGTACACATGCTTGATTCTCTTTCGGAGACATAGCAATCCATAGGTTTTAAGATACTTACTAGTCAGGTACATTCTTAGGCGTTTAATATGGAGTGTTGAGTCCATTTCATTGAGCAAGGAGTAGCTCTTCTCTATTCCATATTTGGCTTAAGGAACTTTATCTGTGCTCATTTCAATCTCTGGTTTTATGCAGCACCCCAACTCACCTTTACCCTTAAGCAAGCATAAGTTGGTTTTCTAAATTTGAGACCCTGTTCTGTTCTGTAATTCAGTTCCTGTGTAGCCAAGTTTCCATTCCGTGTATTACTGATATCTTATGATGTTTCTTTTTCTGTGTGACTTATTTCAGTTAGAATCATCATACCTGAATCCACTCATTGTGCTGCTAAGGGCCTGATGACACAGATTTCATTGCTGAGTGATATTGCTTTGTAAGTAAATACCACAACTTCTTTATCTATTTTTCACTTTCTGCGATGTTGAACTTGTACTGTAAACGAGGTTCTTGTAAACAGAGCCGATCCAAACTTTGGGGTGGCTGTGTCTTTTTGATTTTAATTTCCCTAAGCTATAGGACCATAAGTGGAAGTGCCCTAGGCTCTGTTGCTTTGTTTTTTAGATGTTTCAGGAAACACCATACACTTCTCCCGAGTGGTTGTTGGCAATTTACATCCCGCCCATCAGCATAACAAGGCTCCCAGTTCTCCATGGCCTGTCCTGCCTTTCTGGATTTTACACTTTTTTCAGATGGCCCTTTTGACCGGGGGGAAGTGAGACTTCATTGTAGTGCAGATTTCCTTTGCAAGCTTGCTTGGTTGGCCAAAAAGGGCGTATGCGTTTTTTCCTGAATATATTCAGGAAAAAACGCATACGCCCTTTTTGGCCAAGTGCATCATTGTGGACGTTCTGCCTCTTTTCCTATGCTTTCAATGCAATTCCAGTCTACCTCCTGAAATCGGTTTCCTGCAATTCTGCCTTGCTTTCAAGTCCTCTTGGCAGCCTTACTTCAGTCTATTTTTGGACGATAGCTGTCATTTATAACTAGCAGTTTTGTGAATTACAGTGCCCCTGAGCTCCTTTCTTCAACTCGCTTTCTTGTGAGCTGGCCGCAACACCGCAGGATGGCTTCAGGCCCTAATCTGGTTCCGGCATGGCACGCTGAGCCTTTGGTTATTTCCTCTTCCTGGTGGGAAATGAGAGTTAAATTTGCCCGTCCAGACACCTCCAGCTAGTCTCTCATTGGTTCTCGCTATTCCTGTTCATCTTCCGCAGAAATTGCAAACTGGGCCAAACAGGAGGTTAAAGGCGCTGACTCTCCAAGTGGGGACAGTGTTAGTAAAGCGTCTGGAATGTTGCACCCGAGTACCAGGGGAGGAAAACTGAGACATATTTGAACACGTCTCCCGATCTCATGGTTGATCATACTCTGGGTTCCACATGCATGTTTTAGCTGAAGGAAGAATACCTAAAACCTGGGTAGTTGAAACCCGTGGAATGGGTACCATGCAATATGACTTCAAAGGGTCTTCATTTGCTCACCGAACCTCTCTAATCCTATCACTGCTGCGTTTATGCCCCTGTACACATGCTTGATTCTCTTTCGGAGACATAGCAATCCCTAGGTTTTAAGATACTTACTAGTCAGGTACATTCTTAGGCGTTTAATATGCGGTGTTGAGTCCATTTCTTTCAGCAAGGAGTAGCTGTTGTCTATTCCATATTTGGCTTAAGGAACTTTATCTGTGCTCATTTCAATCTCTGGTTTTATGCAGCACCCCAACTCACCTTTCCCCTTAAGCAAGCATAAGTTGGTTTTCTAAATTTGAGACCCTGTTCTGTTCTGTAATTCAGTTCCTGTGTAGCCAAGTTTACATTCCGTGTATTACTGATATCTTATGATGTTTCTTTTTCTGTGTGACTTATTTCAGTTAGAATCATCATACCTGAATCCACTCATTGTGCTGCTAAGGGCCTGATGACACAGATTTCATTGCTGAGTGATATTGCTTTGTAAGTAAATACCACAACTTTTTTATCCATTTTTCACTTTCTGCGATGTTGAACTTGTACTGTAAACGAGGTTCTTGTAAACAGAGCCATTCGAAACTTTGGGGTGGCTGTGTCTTTTTGATTTTAAATTCCCTAAGCTATAGGACCATAAGTGGAAGTGCCCTAGGCTCTCTTGCTTTGTTTTTTAGATGTTTCAGGAAACACCATACACTTCTCCCGAGTGGTTGTTGGCAATTTACATCCCGCCCTTCAGCATAACAAGGCTCCCAGTTCTCCATGGCCTGTCCTGCCTTTCTGGATTTTACACTTTTTTCAGATGGCCCTTTTGACCGGGGGGAAGTGAGACTTCATTGTAGTGCAGATTTCCTTTGCAAGCTTGCTTGGTTGGCCAAAAAGGGCGTATGCGTTTTTTCCTGAATATATTCAGGAAAAAACGCATACGCCCTTTTTGGCCAAGTACATCATTGTGGACGTTCTGCCTCTTTTCCTATGCTTTCAATGCAATTCCAGTCTACCTCCTGAAATCGGTTTCCTGCAATTCTGCCCCGCTTTCAAGTCCTCTTGGCAGCCTTACTTCAGTCTATTTTTGGACGATAGCTGTCATTTATAACTCTGCAGGTTTGTGAATTACAGTGCCCCTGAGCTCCTTTCTTCAACTCGCTTTCTTGTGACCTGGCCGCAACACCGCAGGATGGCTTCAGGCCCTAATCTGGTTCCGGCGCGGCATGCTGAGCCTTTGGTTAATTCCTCTTCCTGGTGGGAAATGAGAGTTGAATTTGCCCGTCCAGACACCTGCAGCTAGCCTCTCATTGGTTCTCGCTATTCCTGTTCATCTTCCGCAGAAATTGCAAACTGGGCCAAACAGGAGGTTAAAGGCGCTGACTCTCCAAGTGGGGACAGTGTTAGTAAAGCGTCTGGAATGTTGCACCCGAGTACCAGGGGAGGAAAACTGAGACATATTTGAACACGTCTCCCGATCTCATGGTTGATCATACTCTGGGTTCCACATGCATGTTTTAGCTGAAGGAAGAATACCTAAAACCTGGGTAGTTGAAACCCGTGGAATGGGTACCATGCAATATGACTTCAAAGGGTCTTCATTTGCTCACCGAACCTCTCTAATCCTATCACTGCTGCGTTTATGCCCCTGTACACATGCTTGATTCTCTTTCGGAGACATAGCAATCCCTAGGTTTTAAGATACTTACTAGTCAGGTACATTCTTAGGCGTTTAATATGCGGTGTTGAGTCCATTTCTTTCAGCAAGGAGTAGCTGTTGTCTATTCCATATTTGGCTTAAGGAACTTTATCTGTGCTCATTTCAATCTCTGGTTTTATGCAGCACCCCAACTCACCTTTCCCCTTAAGCAAGCATAAGTTGGTTTTCTAAATTTGAGACCCTGTTCTGTTCTGTAATTCAGTTCCTGTTTAGCCAAGTTTACATTCCGTGTATTACTGATATCTTATGATGTTTCTTTTTCTGTGTGACTTATTTCAGTTAGAATCATCATACCTGAATCCACTCATTGTGCTGCTAAGGGCCTGATGACACAGATTTCATTGCTGAGTGATATTGCTTTGTAAGTAAATACCACAACTTTTTTATCCATTTTTCACTTTCTGCGATGTTGAACTTGTACTGTAAACGAGGTTCTTGTAAACAGAGCCATTCGAAACATTGGGGTGGCTGTGTCTTTTTGATTTTAAATTCCCTAAGCTATAGGACCATAAGTGGAAGTGCCCTAGGCTCTCTTGCTTTGTTTTTTAGATGTTTCAGGAAACACCATACACTTCTCCCGAGTGGTTGTTGGCAATTTACATCCCGCCCTTCAGCATAACAAGGCTCCCAGTTCTCCATGGCCTGTCCTGCCTTTCTGGATTTTACACTTTTTTCAGATGGCCCTTTTGACCGGGGGGAAGTGAGACTTCATTGTAGTGCAGATTTCCTTTGCAAGCTTGCTTGGTTGGCCAAAAAGGGCGTATGCGTTTTTTCCTGAATATATTCAGGAAAAAACGCATACGCCCTTTTTGGCCAAGTACATCATTGTGGACGTTCTGCCTCTTTTCCTATGCTTTCAATGCAATTCCAGTCTACCTCCTGAAATCGGTTTCCTGCAATTCTGCCCCGCTTTCAAGTCCTCTTGGCAGCCTTACTTCAGTCTATTTTTGGACGATAGCTGTCATTTATAACTCTGCAGGTTTGTGAATTACAGTGCCCCTGAGCTCCTTTCTTCAACTCGCTTTCTTGTGACCTGGCCGCAACACCGCAGGATGGCTTCAGGCCCTAATCTGGTTCCGGCGCGGCATGCTGAGCCTTTGGTTAATTCCTCTTCCTGGTGGGAAATGAGAGTTGAATTTGCCCGTCCAGACACCTGCAGCTAGCCTCTCATTGGTTCTCGCTATTCCTGTTCATCTTCCGCAGAAATTGCAAACTGGGCCAAACAGGAGGTTAAAGGCGCTGACTCTCCAAGTGGGGAGAGTGTTAGTAAAGCGTCTGGAATGTTGCACCCGAGTACCAGGGTACGAAAACTGAGACATATTTGAACACGTCTCCCGATCACATGGTTGATCATACTCTGGGTTCCACATGCATGTTTTAGCTG
Source organism: Delphinus delphis (assembly GCF_949987515.2). Lineage (NCBI taxonomy): Eukaryota > Metazoa > Chordata > Mammalia > Artiodactyla > Delphinidae > Delphinus > Delphinus delphis. Next base: position 269,816 of record NW_027192691.1, read on the forward strand.
AAGGAAGAATACCTAAAACCTTGGTAGTTGAAACCCGAGGAATGGGTACCATGCAATATGACTTCAAAGGGTCTTCGTTTGCTCACCGAACCTCTCCAATCCTATCACTGCTGCGTTTATGCCCCTGTACACATGCTTGATTCTCTTTTGGAGACATAGCAATCTATAGGTTTTAAGATACTTACTAGTCAGGTACATTCTTAGGCGTTTAATATGCGGTGTTGAGTCCATTTCGTTGAGCAAGGAGTAGCTCTTGTCTATTCCATATTTGGCTTAAGGAACTTTATCTGTGCTCATTTCAATCTCTGGTTTTATGCAGCACCCCAACTCACCTTTCCCTTTAAGCAAGCATAAGTTGGTTTTCTAAATTTGAGACCCTGTTCTGTTCTGTAATTCAGTTCCTGTGTAGCCAAGTTTACATTCCATGTATTACTGATATCTTATGATGTTTCTTTTTCTGTGTGACTTATTTCAGTTAGAATCATCGTACCTGAATCCACTCATTATGCTGCTACGGGCCTGATGACATAGGTTTCATTGCTGAGTGATACTGCATTGTACGTAAGTACCACAACTTCTTTATCCATTTTTCACTTTCTGTGATATTGAACTTGTACGGTAAACGAGGTTCTTGTAAACAGAGGCGTCCCAAACTTTGAGGTGGCTGTGTCTTTTTGATTTTAATTTCCTTAAGCTATAGGACCATAAGTGGAAGTGCCCTAGGTTCTGTTGCTTTGTTTTTTAGTTGTTTCAGGAAACACCATACACTTCTCCCATGTGGTTCTTGGCAATTTACATCCCGCCCATCAGCATAACAAGGCTCCCAGTTCTCCATGGCCTGTCCTGCCTTTCTGGATTTTACACTTTTTTCAGATGGCCCTTTTGACCGGGGGGAAGTGAGACTTCATTGTAGTGCAGATTTCCTTTGCAAGCTTGCTTGGTTGGCCAAAAAGGGCGTATGCGTTTTTTCCTGAATATATTCAGGAAAAAACGCATACGCCCTTTTTGGCCAAGTGCATCATTGTGGACGTTCTGCCTCTTTTCCTATGCTTTCAATGCAATTCCAGTCTACCTCCTGAAATCGGTTTCCTGCAATTCTGCCCCGCTTTCAAGTCCTCTTGGCAGCCTTACTTCAGTCTATTTTTGGACGATAGCTGTCATTTATAACTCTGCAGGTTTGTGAATTACAGTGCCCCTGAGCTCCTTTCTTCAACTCGCTTTCTTGTGACCTGGCCGCAACACCGCAGGATGGCTTCAGGCCCTAATCTGGTTCCGGACCGGCATGCTGAGCCTTTGGTTAATTCCTCTTCCTGGTGGGAAATGAGAGTTATATTTTCCCGTCCAGACACCTCCAGCTAGCCTCTCATTGGTTCTCGCTATTCCTGTTCATCTTCCGCAGAAATTGCAAACTGGGCCAAACAGGAGGTTAAAGGGACTGACTCTCCAAGTGGGGAGAGTGTTAGTAAAGCGTCTGGAATGTTGCACCCGATTACCAGGGGAGGAAAACTGAGACATATTTGAACACGTCTCCCGTTCACATGGTTGATCATACTCTGGGTTCCACATGCATGTTTTAGCTGAAGGAAGAATACCTTAAACCTGGAGAGTTAAGACCCGTGTAATGGGTACCATGCAATATGACTTAAAAGGGTCTTCATTTGCTCACCGAACCTCTCCAATCCTATCACTGCTGCGTTTATGCCCCTGTACACACGCTTGATTCTCTTTTGGAGACATAGCAATCCATAGGTTTTAAGATACTTACTAGTCAGGTACATTCTTAGGCGTTTAATATGGGGTTTTGAGTCCATTTCGTTGAGCAAGGAGTAGCTCTTGTCTATTCCATATTTGGCTTAAGGAACTTTATCTGTGCTCATTTCAATCTCTGGTTTTATGCAGCACCCCAACTCACCTTTCCCCTTAAGCAAGCATAAGTTGGTTTTCTAAATTTGAGACCCTGTTCTGTTTTGGAATGCAGTTCCTGTGTAGCCAAGTTTACATTCCGTGTATTAGTGATATCTTATGATGTTTCTTTTTCTGTGTGACTTATTTCAGTTAGAATCATCATACCTGAATCCACTCATTGTGCTGCTAAGGGCCTGATGACACAGATTTCATTGCTGAGTGATATTGCTTTGTAAGTAAATACCACAACTTCTTTATCCATTTTTCACTTTCTGCGATGTTGAACTTGTACTGTAAACGAGGTTCTTGTAAACAGAGCCATTCCAAACTTTGGGGAGGCTGTGTCTTTTTCATTTTAATTTCCCTAAGCTATAGGACCATAAGTGGAAGTGCCCTAGGTTCTGTTGCTTTGTTTTTTAGATGTTTCAGGAAACACCATACACTTCTCCCGAGTGGTTGTTGGCAAATTACATCCCGCCCATCAGCATAACAAGACTCCTAGTTCTCCATGGCCTGTAATGCCTTTCTGGATTTTACACTTTTTTCAGATGGCCCTTTTGACCGGGGGGAAGTGAGACTTCATTGTAGTGCAGATTTCCTTTGCAAGCTTGCTTGGTTGGCCAAAAAGGGCGTATGCGTTTTTTCCTGAATATATTCAGGAAAAAACGCATACGGCCTTTTTGGCCAAGTGCATCATTGTGGACGTTCTGCCTCTTTTCCTATGCTTTCAATGCAATTCCAGTCTACCTCCTGAAATCGGTTTCCTGCAATTCTGCCCCGCTTTCAAGTCCTCTTGGCAGCCTTACTTCAGTCTATTTTTGGACGATAGCTGTCATTTATAACTCTGCAGGTTTGTGAATTACAGTGTCCCTGAGCTCCTTTCTTCAACTCGCTTTCTTGTGACCTGGCCACAACACCGCAGGATGGCTTCAGGCCCTAATCTGGTTCTGGCACGGCACGCTGAGCCTTTGGTTAATTCCTCTTCCTGGTGGGAAATGAGAGTTAAATTTGCCTGTCCAGACACCTCCAGCTAGTCTCTCATTGGTTCTCGCTATTCCTGTTCATCTTCCGCAGAAATTGCAAACTGGGCCAAACAGGAGGTTAAAGGGACTGACTCTCCAAGTGGGGAGAGTGTTAGTAAAGCGTCTGGAATGTTGCACCCGAGTACCAGGGGAGGAAAACTGAGACATATTTGAACACGTCTCCTGTTCACATGATTGATCATACTCTGGGTTCCACATGCATGTTTTAGCTGAAGGAAGAATACCTTAAACCTGGAGAGTTGAGACCCGTGTAATGGGTACCATGCAATATGACTTCAAAGGGTCTTCATTTGCTCACCGAACCTCTCCAATCCTATCACTGCTGCGTTTATGCCCCTGTACACACGCTTGATTCTCTTTTGGAGACATAGCAATCCATAGGTTTTAAGATACTTACTAGTCAGGTACATTCTTAGGCGTTTAATATGGGGTTTTGAGTCCATTTCGTTGAGCAAGGAGTAGCTCTTGTCTATTCCATATTTGGCTTAAGGAACTTTATCTGTGCTCATTTCAATCTCTGGTTTTATGCAGCACCCCAACTCACCTTTCCCCTTAAGCAAGCATAAGTTGGTTTTCTAAATTTGAGACCCTGTTCTGTTTTGGAATGCAGTTCCTGTGTAGCCAAGTTTACATTCCGTGTATTAGTGATATCTTATGATGTTTCTTTTTCTGTGTGACTTATTTCAGTTAGAATCATCATACCTGAATCCACTCATTGTGCTGCTAAGGGCCTGATGACACAGATTTCATTGCTGAGTGATATTGCTTTGTAAGTAAATACCACAACTTCTTTATCCATTTTTCACTTTCTGCGATGTTGAACTTGTACTGTAAACGAGGTTCTTGTAAACAGAGCCGTTCCAAACTTTGGGGTGGCTGTGTCTTTTTCATTTTAATTTCCCTAAGCTATAGGACCATAAGTGGAAGTGCCCTAGGTTCTGTTGCTTTGTTTTTTAGATGTTTCAGGAAACACCATACACTTCTCCCGAGTGGTTGTTGGCAAATTACATCCCGCCCATCAGCATAACAAGGCTCCCAGTTCTCCATAGCCTGTCCTGCCTTTCTGGATTTTACCCTTTTTTCAGATGGCCCTTTTGACCGGGGGGAAGTGAGACTTCATTGTAGTGCAGATTTCCTTTGCAAGCTTGCTTGGTTGGCCAAAAAGGGCGTATGCGTTTTTTCCTGAATATATTCAGGAAAAAGCGCATACGCCCTTTTTGGCCAAGTGCATCATTGTGGACGTTCTGCCTCTTTTCCTATGCTTTCAATGCAATTCCAGTCTACCTCCTGAAATCGGTTTCCTGCAATTCTGCCCCGCTTTCAAGTCCTCTTGGCAGCCTTACTTCAGTCTATTTTTGGACGATAGCTGTCATTTATAACTCTGCAGGTTTGTGAATTACAGTGCCCCTGAGCTCCTTTCTTCAACTCGCTTTCTTGTGACCTGGCCACAACACCGCAGGATGGCTTCAGGCCCTAATCTGGTTCCGGCACGGCACGCTGAGCCTTTGGTTAATTCCTCTTCCTGGTGGGAAATGAGAGTTAAATTTGCCCGTCCAGACACCTCCAGGTAGTCTCTCATTGGTTCTCGCTATTCCTGTTCATCTTCCGCAGAAATTGCAAACTGGGCCAAACAGGAGGTTAAAGGGACTGACTCTCCAAGTGGGGAGAGTGTTAGTAAAGCGTCTGGAATGTTGCACCCGAGTACCAGGGGAGGAAAACTGAGATATATTTGAACACGTCTCCCGTTCACATGGTTGATCATACTCTGGGTTCCACATGCATGTTTTAGCTGAAGGAAGAATACCTTAAACCTGGAGAGTTAAGACCCGTGTAATGGGTACCATGCAATATGACTTAAAAGGGTCTTCATTTGCTCACCGAACCTCTCCAATCCTATCACTGCTGCGTTTATGCCCCTGTACACATGCTTGATTCTCTTTCAGAGACATAGCAATCCATAGGTTTTAAGATACTTACTAGTCAGGTACATTCTTAGGCGTTTAATATGGGGTTTTGAGTCCATTTCGTTGAGCAAGGAGTAGCTCTTGTCTATTCCATATTTGGCTTAAGGAACTTTATCTGTGCTCATTTCAATCTCTGGTTTTATGCAGCACCCCAACTCACCTTTCCCCTTAAGCAAGCATAAGTTGGTTTTCTAAATTTGAGACCCTGTTCTGTTTTGGAATGCAGTTCCTGTGTAGCCAAGTTTACATTCCGTGTATTAGTGATATCTTATGATGTTTCTTTTTCTGTGTGACTTATTTCAGTTAGAATCATCATACCTGAATCCACTCATTATGCTGCTACGGGCCTGATGACATAGATTTCATTGCTGAGTGATACTGCATTGTACGTAAGTACCACAAGTTCTTTTTCCATTTTTCACTTTCTGTGATATTGAACTTGTACGGTAAACGAGGTTCTTGTAAACGGAGGTGTCCCAAACTTTGGGGTGGCTGTGTCTTTTTCATTTTAATTTCCCTAAGCTATAGGACCATAAGCGCAAGTGCCCTCGGCTCTGTTGCTTTGTTTTTTAGATGTTTCAGGAAACACCATACACTTCTCCTGAGTGTCTGTTGGCAATTTACATCCCGCCCATCAGCATAACAAGGCTCCCAGTTCTCCATGGCCTGTCCTGCCTTTCTGGATTTTACACTTTTTTCAGATGGCCCTTTTGACCGGGGGGAAGTGAGACTTCATTGTAGTGCAGATTTCCTTTGCAAGCTTGCTTGGTTGGCCAAAAAGGGCGTATGCGTTTTTTCCTGAATATATTCAGGAAAAAACGCATACGGCCTTTTTGGCCAAGTGCATCATTGTGGACGTTCTGCCTCTTTTCCTATGCTTTCAATGCAATTCCAGTCTACCTCCTGAAATCGGTTTCCTGCAATTCTGCCCCAATTTCAAGTCCTCTTGGCAGCCTTACTTCAGTCTATTTTTGGACGATAGCTGTCATTTATAACTCTGCAGGTTTGTGAATTACAGTGCCCCTGAGCTCCTTTCTTCAACTCGCTTTCTTGTGACCTGGCCGCAACACCGCAGGATGGCTTCAGGCCCTAATCTGGTTCCGGCCCGGCATGCTGAGCCTTTGGTTAATTCCTCTTCCTGGTGGGAAATGAGAGTTGAATTTGCCCGTCCAGACACCTCCAGCTAGCCTCTCATTGGTTCTCGCTATTCCTGTTCATCTTCCGCAGAAATTGCAAACTGGGCCAAACAGGAGGTTAAAGGCGCTGACTCTCCAAGTGGGGAGAGTGTTAGTAAAGCGTCTGGAATGTTGCACCCGAGTACCAGGGTACGAAAACTGAGACATATTTGAACACGTCTCCCGATCACATGGTTGATCATACTCTGGGTTCCACATGCATGTTTTAGCTGAAGGAAGAATACCTAAAACCTTGGTAGTTGAAACCCGAGGAATGGGTACCATGCAATATGACTTCAAAGGGTCTTCGTTTGCTCACCGAACCTCTCCAATCCTATCACTGCTGCGTTTAATCCCCTGTACACATGCTTGATTCTCTTTCGGAGACATAGCAATCTATAGGTTTTAAGATACTTACTAGTCAGGTACATTCTTAGGCGTTTAATATGCGGTGTTGAGTCCATTTCGTTGAGCAAGGAGTAGCTCTTGTCTATTCCATATTTGGCTTAAGGAACTTTATCTGTGCTCATTTCAATCTCTGGTTTTATGCAGCACCCCAACTCACCTTTCCCCTTAAGCAAGCATAAGTTGGTTTTCTAAATTTGAGACCCTGTTCTGTTCTGTAATTCAGTTCTTGTGTAGCCAAATTTCCATTCCGTGTATTAGTGATATCTTATGATGTTTCTTTTTCTGTGTGACTTATTTCAGTTAGAATCATCATACCTGAATCCACTCATTGTGCTGCTAAGGGCCTGATGACACAGATTTCATTGCTGAGTGATACTGCATTGTACGTAAGTACCACAAGTTCTTTATCCATTTTTCACTTTCTGTGTTATTGAACTTGTACGGTAAACGAGGTTCTTGTAAACAGAGGCGTCCCAAACTTTGAGGTGGCTGTGTCTTTTTGATTTTAATTTCCCTAAGCTATAGGACCATAAGTGGAAGTGCCCTAGGCTCTGTTGCTTTGTTTTTTAGATGTTTCAGGAAACACCATACACTTCTCCCGAGTGTCTGTTGGCAATTTACATCCCGCCCATCAGCATAACAAGGCTCCCAGTTCTCCATGGCCTGTCCTGCCTTTCTGGATTTTACACTTTTTTCAGATGGCCCTTTTGACCGGGGGGAAGTGAGACTTCATTGTAGTGCAGATTTCCTTTGCAAGTTTGCTTGGTTGGCCAAAAAGGGCGTATGCGTTTTTTCCTGAATATATTCAGGAAAAAACGCATACGCCCTTTCTGGCCAAGTGCATCATTGTGGACGTTCTGCCTCTTTTCCTATGCTTTCAATGCAATTCCAATCTACCTCCTGAAATCGGTTTCCTGCAATTCTGCCCCGCTTTCAAGTCCTCTTGGCAGCCTTACTTCAGTCTATTTTTGGACGATAGCTGTCATTTATAACTCTGCATGTTTGTGAATTACAGTGCCCCTGAGCTCCTTTCTTCAACTCGCTTTCTTGTGAGCTGGCCGCAACACCGCAGGATGTCTTCAGGCCCTAATCTGGTTCCGGCACGGCACGCTGAGCCTTTGGTTATTTCCTCTTCCTGGTGGGAAATGAGAGTTAAATTTGCCCGTTCAGACACCTCCAGCTAGTCTCTCATTGGTTCTCGCTATTCCTGTTCATCTTCCGCAGAAATTGCAAACTGGGCTAAACAGGAGGTTAAAGGGACTGACTCTCCAAGTCGGGAGAGTGTTAGTAAAGCGTCTGGAATGTTGCACCCGAGTACCAGGGTACGAAAACTGAGACATATTTGAACACGTCTCCCGATCACATGGTTGATCATACTCTAGGTTCCACATGCATGTTTTAGCTGAAGGGAGAATACCTTCAACCTGGGTAGGTGAAACCCGTGCAATGGGTACCATGCAATATGACTTCAAAGGGTCTTCATTTGCTCACCGAACCTCTCCAATCCTATCACTGCTGCGTTTATGCCCCTGTACACATGCTTGATTCTCTTTCGGAGACATAGCAATCCATAGGTTTTAAGATACTTACTAGTCAGGTACATTCTTAGGCGTTTAATATGCGGTGTTGAGTCCATTTCGTTGAGCAAGGAGTAGCTCTTGTCTATTCCATATTTGGCTTAAGGAACTTTATCTGTGCTCATTTCAATCTCTGGTTTTATGCAGCACCCCAACTCACCTTTACCCTTAAGCAAGCATAAGTTGGTTTTCTAAATTTGAGACCCTGTTCTGTTCTGTAATTCAGTTCCTGTGTAGCCAAGTTTCCATTCCGTGTATTACTGATATCTTATGATGTTTCTTTTTCTGTGTGACTTATTTCAGTTAGAATCATCATACCTGAATCCACTCATTGTGCTGCTACGGGCCTGATGACATAGATTTCATTGCTGAGTGATACTGCATTGTAAGTGAATACCACAACTTCTTTATCCATTTTTCACTTTCTGCGATGTTGAACTTGTACTGTAAACGAGGTTCTTGTAAACAGAGCCGTTCCAAACTTTGGGGTGGCTGTGTCTTTTTGATTTTAATTTCCCTAAGCTATAGGACCATAAGTGGAAGTGCCCTAGGCTCTGTTGCTTTGTTTTTTAGATGTTTCAGGAAACACCATACACTTCTCCCAAGTGTGTGTTGGCAATTTACATCCCGCCCATCAGCATAACAAGGCTCCCAGTTCTCCATGGCCTGTCCTGCCTTTCTGGATTTTACACTTTTTTCAGATGGCCCTTTTGACCGGGGGGAAGTGAGACTTCATTGTAGTGCAGATTTCGTTTGCAAGCTTGCTTGGTTGGCCAAAAAGGGCGTATGCGTTTTTTCCTGAATATATTCAGGAAAAAACGCATACGCCCTTTTTGGCCAAGTGCATCATTGTGGACGTTCTGCCTCTTTTCCTATGCTTTCAATGCAATTCCAGTCTACCTCCTGAAATCGGTTTCCTGCAATTCTGCCCCGCTTTCAAGTCCTCTTGGCAGCCTTACTTCAGTCTATTTTTGGACGATAGCTGTCATTTATAACTCTGCAGGTTTGTGAATTACAGTGCCCCTGAGCTCCTTTCTTCAACTCGCTTTCTTGTGACCTGGCCGCAACAACGCAGGATGTCTTCAGCCCCTAATCTGGTTCCGGCACGGCACGGTGAACCTTTGGTTAATTCCTCTTCCTGGTGGGAAATGAGAGTTAAATTTGCCCGTTCAGACACATCCAGCTAGTCTCTCATTGGTTCTCGCTATTCCTGTTCATCTTCCGCAGAAATTGCAAACTGGGCCAAACAGGAGGTTAAAGGGACTGACTCTCCAAGTCGGGAGAGTGTTAGTAAAGCGTCTGGAATGTTGCACCCGAGTACCAGGGGAGGAAAACTGAGACATATTTGAACACGTCTCCCGTTCACATGGTTGATCATACTCTGGGTTCCACATGCATGTTTTAGCTGAAGGAAGAATACCTTAAACCTGGAGAGTTGAGACCCGTGTAATGGGTACCATGCAATATGACTTCAAAGGGTCTTCATTTGCTCACCGAACCTCTCCAATCCTATCACTGCTGCGTTTATGCCCCTGTACACAAGCTTGATTCTCTTTTGGAGACATAGTAATCCATAGGTTTTAAGATACTTACTAGTCAGGTACATTCTTAGGCGTTTAATATGGGGTGTTGGGTCCATTTCGTTGAGCAAGGAGTAGCTCTTGTCTATTCCATATTTGGCTTAAGGAACTTTATCTGTGCTCATTTCAATCTCTGGTTTTATGCAGCACCCCAACTCACCTTTCCCCTTAAGCAAGCATAAGTTGGTTTTCTAAATTTGAGACCCTGTTCTGTTTTGGAATGCAGTTCCTGTGTAGCCAAGTTTACATTCCGTGTATTAGTGATATCTTATGATGTTTCTTTTTCTGTGTGACTTATTTCAGTTAGAATCATCGTACCTGAATCCACTCATTATGCTGCTACGGGCCTGATGACATAGATTTCATTGCTGAGTGATACTGCATTGTACGTAAGTACCACAAGTTCTTTATCCATTTTTCACTTTCTGTGATATTGCACTTGTACTGTAAACGAGGTTCTTGTAAACAGAGGCGTCCCAAACTTTGGGGTGGCTGTGTCTTTTTGATTTTAATTTCTCTAAGTTATAGGACCATAAGTGGCATTGCCCTAGGCTCTGTTGCTTTGTTTTTTAGATGTTTCAGGAAACACCATACACTTCTCCCGAGTGTCTGTTGGCAATTTACATCCCGCCCATCAGCATAACAAGGCTCCCAGTTCTCCATGGCCTGTCCTGCCTTTCTGGATTTTACACTTTTTTCAGATGGCCCTTTTGACTGGGGGGAAGTGAGACTTCATTGTAGTGCAGATTTCCTTTGCAAGCTTGCTTGGTTGGCCAAAAAGGGCGTATGCGTTTTTTCCTGAATATATTCAGGAAAAAACGCATACGCCCTTTTTGGCCAAGTGCATCATTGTGGACGTTCTGCCTCTTTTCCTATGCTTTCAATGCAATTCCAGTCTACCTCCTGAAATCGGTTTCCTGCAATTCTGCCCCGCTTTCAAGTCCTCTTGGCAGCCTTACTTCAGTCTATTTTTGGACGATAGCTGTCATTTATAACTCTGCAGGTTTGTGAATTACAGTGCCCCTGAGCTCCTTTCTTCAACTCGCTTTCTTGTGACCTGGCCGCAACACCGCAGGATGGCTTCAGGCCCTAATCTGGTTCCGGCCCGGCATGCTGAGCCTTTGGTTAATTCCTCTTCCTGGTGGGAAATGAGAGTTGAATTTGCCCGTCCAGACACCTGCAGCTAGCCTCTCATTGGTTCTCGCTATTCCTGTTCATCTTCCGCAGAAATTGCAAACTGGGCCAAACAGGAGGTTAAAGGCGCTGACTCTCCAAGTGGGGAGAGTGTTAGTAAAGCGTCTGGAATGTTGCACCCGAGTACCAGGGTACGAAAACTGAGACATATTTGAACACGTCTCCCGATCACATGGTTGATCATACTCTGGGTTCCACATGCATGTTTTAGCTGAAGGAAGAATACCTAAAACCTTGGTAGTTGAAACCCGAGGAATGGGTACCATGCAATATGACTTCAAAGGGTCTTCGTTTGCTCACCGAACCTCTCCAATCCTATCACTGCTGCGTTTAATCCCCTGTACACATGCTTGATTCTCTTTCGGAGACATAGCAATCTATAGGTTTTAAGATACTTACTAGTCAGGTACATTCTTAGGCGTTTAATATGCGGTGTTGAGTGCATTTCGTTGAGCAAGGTGTAGCTCTTGTCTATTGCATATTTCGCTTAAGGAACTTTATCTGTGCTCATTTCAATCTCTGGTTTTATGCAGCACCCCAACTCACCTTTCCCCTTAAGCAAGCATAAGTTGGTTTTCTAAATTTGAGACCCTGTTCTGTTCTGTAATTCAGTTCTTGTGTAGCCAAGTTTCCATTCCGTGTATTACTGATATCTTATGATGTTTCTTTTTCTGTGTGACTTATTTCAGTTAGAATCATCATACCTGAATCCACTCATTGTGCTGCTAAGGGCCTGATGACACAGATTTCATTGCTGAGTGATACTGCATTGTACGTAAGTACCACAAGTTCTTTATCCATTTTTCACTTTCTGTGATATTGAACTTGTACGGTAAACGAGGTTCTTGTAAACAGAGGCGTCCCAAACTTTGAGGTGGCTGTGTCTTTTTGATTTTAATTTCCCTAAGCTATAGGACCATAAGTGGAAGTGCCCTAGGCTCTGTTGCTTTGCTTTTTAGATGTTTCAGGAAACACCATACACTTCTCCCGAGTGTCTGTTGGCAATTTACATCCCGCCCATCAGCATAACAAGGCTCCCAGTTCTCCATGGCCTGTCCTGCCTTTCTGGATTTTACACTTTTTTCAGATGGCCCTTTTGACCGGGGGGAAGTGAGACTTCATTGTAGTGCAGATTTCCTTTGCAAGTTTGCTTGGTTGGCCAAAAAGGGCGTATGCGTTTTTTCCTGAATATATTCAGGAAAAAACGCATACGCCCTTTCTGGCCAAGTGCATCATTGTGGACGTTCTGCCTCTTTTCCTATGCTTTCAATGCAATTCCAATCTACCTCCTGAAATCGGTTTCCTGCAATTCTGCCCCGCTTTCAAGTCCTCTTGGCAGCCTTACTTCAGTCTATTTTTGGACGATAGCTGTCATTTATAACTCTGCAGGTTTGTGAATTACAGTGCCCCTGAGCTCCTTTCTTCAACTCGCTTTCTTGTGAGCTGGCCGCAACACCGCAGGATGTCTTCAAGCCCTAATCTGGTTCCGGCACGGCACGCTGAGCCTTTGGTTATTTCCTCTTCCTGGTGGGAAATGAGAGTTAAATTTGCCCGTTCAGACACCTCCAGCTAGTCTCTCATTGGTTCTCGCTATTCCTGTTCATCTTCCGCGGAAATTGCAAACTGGGCTAAACAGGAGGTTAAAGGGACTGACTCTCCAAGTCGGGAGAGTGTTAGTAAAGCGTCTGGAATGTTGCACCCGAGTACCAGGGAACGAAAACTGAGACATATTTGAACACGTCTCCCGATCACATGGTTGATCATACTCTAGGTTCCACATGCATGTTTTAGCTGAAGGGAGAATACCTTAAACCTGGGTAGGTGAAACCCGTGCAATGGGTACCATGCAATATGACTTCAAAGGGTCTTCATTTGCTCACCGAACCTCTCCAATCCTATCACTGCTGCGTTTATGCCCCTGTACACATGCTTGATTCTCTTTCGGAGACATAGCAATCCATAGGTTTTAAGATACTTACTAGTCAGGTACATTCTTAGGCGTTTAATATGCGGTGTTGAGTCCATTTCGTTGAGCAAGGAGTAGCTCTTGTCTATTCCATATTTGGCTTAAGGAACTTTATCTGTGCTCATTTCAATCTCTGGTTTTATGCAGCACCCCAACTCACCTTTACCCTTAAGCAAGCATAAGTTGGTTTTCTAAATTTGAGACCCTGTTCTGTTCTGTAATTCAGTTCCTGTGTAGCCAAGTTTCCATTCCGTGTATTACTGATATCTTATGATGTTTCTTTTTCTGTGTGACTTATTTCAGTTAGAATCATCGTACCTGAATCCACTCATTAAGCTGCTACGGGCCTGATGACACAGATTTCATTGCTGAGTGATACTGCATTGTACGTAAGTACCACAAGTTCTTTATCCATTTTTCACTTTCTGTGATATTGAACTTGTACGGTAAACGAGGTTCTTGTAAACAGAGGCGTCCCAAACTTTGAGGTGGCTGTGTCTTTTTGATTTTAATTTCCCTAAGCTATAGGACCATAAGTGGAAGTGCCCTAGGCTCTGTTGCTTTGTTTTTTAGATGTTTCAGGAAACACCATACACTTCTCCCAAGTGTCTGTTGGCAATTTACATCCTGCCCATCAGCATAACAAGGCTCCCAGTTCTCCATGGCCTGTCCTGCCTTTCTGGATTTTACACTTTTTTCAGATGGCCCTTTTGACCGGGGGGAAGTGAGACTTCATTGTAGTGCAGATTTCGTTTGCAATCTTGCTTGGTTGGCCAAAAAGGGCGTATGCGTTTTTTCCTGAATATATTCAGGAAAAAACGCATACGCCCTTTTTGGCCAAGTGCATCATTGTGGACGTTCTGCCTCTTTTCCTATGCTTTCAATGCAATTCCAGTCTACCTCCTGAAATCGGTTTCCTGCAATTCTGCCCCGCTTTCAAGTCCTCTTGGCAGCCTTACTTCAGTCTATTTTTGGACGATAGCTGTCATTTATAACTCTGCAGGTTTGTGAATTACAGTGCCCCTGAGCTCCTTTCTTCAACTCGCTTTCTTGTGACCTGGCCGCAACAACGCAGGATGTCTTCAGGCCCTAATCTGGTTCCGGCACGGCACGGTGAACCTTTGGTTAATTCCTCTTCCTGGTGGGAAATGAGAGTTAAATTTGCCCGTTCAGACACCTCCAGCTAGTCTCTCATTGGTTCTCGCTATTCCTGTTCATCTTCCGCAGAAATTGCAAACTGGGCCAAACAGGAGGTTAAAGGGACTGACTCTCCAAGTCGGGAGAGTGTTAGTAAAGCGTCTGGAATGTTGCACCCGAGTACCAGGGTACGAAAACTGAGACATATTTGAACACGTCTCCCGATCACATGGTTGATCATACTCTAGGTTCCACATGCATGTTTTAGCTGAAGGAAGAATACCTTAAACCTGGGTAGTTGAAACCCGTGGAATGGGTACCATGCAATATGACTTCAAAGGGTCTTCATTTGCTCACCGAACCTCTCCAATCCTATCACTGCTGCGTTTATGCCCCTGTACACATGCTTGATTCTCTTTCGGAGACATAGCAATCCATAGGTTTTAAGATACTTACTAGTCAGGTACATTCTTAGGCGTTTAATATGCGGTGTTGAGTCCATTTCGTTGAACAAGGAGTAGCTCTTGTCTATTCCATATTTGGCTTAAGGAACTTTATCTGTGCTCATTTCAATCTCTGGTTTTATGCAGCACCCCAACTCACCTTTCCCCTTAAGCAAGCATAAGTTGGTTTTCTAAATTTGAGACCCTGTTCTGTTCTGTAATTCAGTTCCTGTGTAGCCAAGTTTCCATTCCGTGTATTACTGATATCTTATGATGTTTCTTTTTCTGTGTGACTTATTTCAGTTAGAATCATCATACCTGAATCCACTCATTGTGCTGCTAAGGGCCTGATGACATAGATTTCATTGCTGAGTGATATTGCTTTGTAAGTAAATACCACAACTTCTTTATGCATTTTTCACTTTCTGCGATGTTGAACTTGTACTGTAAACGATGTTCTTGTAAACAGAGGCGTCCCAAACTTTGGGGTGGCTGTGTCCTTTTGATTTTAATTTCCCTAAGCTATAGGACCATAAGTGGCAGTGCCCTAGGCTCTGTTGCTTTGTTTTTTAGATGTTTCAGGAAACACCATACACTTCTCCGGAGTGTCTGTTGGCAATTTACATCCCGCCCATCAGCATAACAAGGCTCCCAGTTCTCCATGGCCTGTCCTGCCTTTCTGGATTTTACACTTTTTTCAGATGGCCCTTTTGACCGGGGGGAAGTGAGACTTCATTGTAGTGCAGATTTCCTTTGCAAGCTTGCTTGGTTGGCCAAAAAGGGCGTATGCGTTTTTTCCTGAATATAGTCAGGAAAAAACGCATACGCCCTTTTTGGCCAAGTGCATCATTGTGGACGTTCTGCCTCTTTTCCTATGCTTTCAATGCAATTCCAGTCTACCTCCTGAAATCGGTTTCCTGCAATTCTGCCCCGCTTTCAAGTCCTCTTGGCAGCCTTACTTCAGTCTATTTTTGGACGATAGCTGTCATTTATAACTCTGCAGGTTTGTGAATTACAGTGCCCTTGAGCTCCTTTCTTCAACTCGCTTTCTTGTGACCTGGCCGCAACACCGCAGGATGGCTTCAGGCCCTAATCTGGTTCCGGCACGGCATGCTGAGCCTTTGGTTAATTCCTCTTCCTGGTGGGAAATGAGAGTTAAATTTGCCCGTCCAGACACCTCCAGCTAGCCTCTCATTCCTTCTCGCTATTCCTGTTCATCTTCCGCAGAAATTGCAAACTGGGCCAAACAGGAGGTTAAAGGGACTGACTCTCCAAGTCGGGAGAGTGTTAGTAAAGCATCTGGAATGTTGCCCCCGAGTACCAGGGTACGAAAACTGAGACATATTTGAGCACGTCTCCCGATCATATGGTTGATCATACTCTAGGTTCCACATGCATGTTTTAGCTGAAGGAAGAATACCTTAAACCTGGGTAGTTGAAACCCGTGGAATGGGTACCATGCAATATGACTTCAAAGGGTCTTCATTTGCTCACCAAACCTCTCCAATCCTATCACTGCTGCGTTTATGCCCCTGTACACATGCTTGATTCTCTTTCGGAGACATAGCAATCCATAGGTTTTAAGATACTTACAAGTCAGGTACATTCTTAGGCGTTTAACATGCGGTGTTGAGTCCATTTCGTTGAGCAAGGAGTAGCTCTTGTCTATTCCATATTTGGCTTAAGGAACTTTATCTGTGCTCATTTCAATCTCTGGTTTTATGCAGCACCCCAACTCACCTTTACCCTTAAGCAAGCATAAGTTGGTTTTCTAAATTTGAGACCCTGTTCTGTTCTGTAATTCAGTTCCTGTGTAGCCAAGTTTACATTCCATGTATTACTGATATCTTATGATGTTTCTTTTTCTGTGTGACTTATTTCAGTTAGAATCATCATACCTGAATCCACTCATTGTGCTGCTAAGGGCCTGATGACACAGATTTCATTGCTGAGTGATATTGTTTTGTAAGTAAATACCACAACTTCTTTATCCATTTTTCACTTTCTGCAATGTTGAACTTGTACTGTAAACGAGGTTCTTGTAAACAGAGGCGTCCCAAACTTTGGGGTGGCTGTGTCTTTTTGATTTTAATTTCCCTAAGCTATAGGACCATAAGTGGCAGTGTCCTAGGCTCTGTTGCATTGTTTTTTAGATGTTTCAGGAAACACCATACACTTCTCCGGAGTGTCTGTTGGCAATTTACATCCCGCCCATCAGCATAACAAGGCTCCCAGTTCTCCATGGCCTGTCCTGCCTTTCTGGATTTTACACTTTTTTCAGATGGCCCTTTTGACCGGGGGGAAGTGAGACTTCATTGTAGTGCAGATTTCCTTTGCAAGCTTGCTTGGTTGGCCAAAAAGGGCGTATGCGTTTTTTCCTGAATATATTCAGGAAAAAACGCATACGCCCTTTTTGGCCAAGTGCATCATTGTGGACGTTCTGCCTCTTTTCCTATGCTTTCAATGCAATTCCAGTCTACCTCCTGAAATCAGTTTCCTGCAATTCTGCCCCGCTTTCAAGTCCTCTTGGCAGCCTTACTTCAGTCTATTTTTGGACGATAGCTGTCATTTATAACTCTGCAGGTTTGTGAATTACAGTGCCCCTGAGCTCCTTTCTTCAACTCACTTTCTTGTGACCTGGCCGCCACACTGCAGGATTGCTTGAGGCCCTAATCTGGTACCGGCACGGCACGCTGAGCCTTTGGTTAATTCCTCTTCCTGGTGGGAAATGAGAGCTAAATTTGCCCGTCCAGACACCTCCATCTAGTCTCCCATTGGTTCTCCCTATTCCTGTTCATCTTCCGCAGAAATTGCAAACTGGGCCAAACAGGAGGTTAAAGGTGCTGACTCTCCAAGTGGGGAGAGTGTTAATAAAGCATCTGGAATGTTGCACCCGAGTACCAGGGGAGGAAAACTGAGACATATTTGAACACGTCTCGCGTTCACACAGTTGATCATACTCTGGGTTCCACATGCATGTTTTAGCTGAAGGAAGAATACCTGAAACCTGCAGAGTTGAGACCCGTGGAATGGGTACCATGCAATATGACTTCAAAGGGTCTTCATTTGCTCACCGAACCTCTCCAATCCTATCACTGCTGCGTTTATGCCCCTGTACACACGCTTGATTCCCTTTTGGAGACATAGCAATCCATAGGTTTTAAGATACTTACTAGTCAGGTACATTCTTAGGCGTTTAATATGGGGTGTTGAGTCCATTTCGTTGAGCAAGGAGTAGCTCTTGTCTATTCCATATTTGGCTTAAGGAACTTTATCTGTGCTCATTTCAATCTCTGGTTTTATGCAGCACCCCAACTCACCTTTCCCCTTAAGCAAGCATAAGTTGGTTTTCTAAATTTGAGACCCTGTTCTGTTTGGAATTCAGTTCCTGTGTAGCCAAGTTTACATTCCGTGTATTAGTGATATCTTATGATGTTTCTTTTTCTGTGGTACTTATTTCAGTTAGAATCATCGTACCTGAATCCACTCATTATGCTGCTACGGGCCTGATGACATAGATTTCATTGCTGAGTGATACTGCATTGTACGTAAGTACCACAAGTTCTTTATCCATTTTTCACTTTCTGTGATATTGAACTTGTACGGTAAATGAGGTTCTTGTAAACAGAGGCGTCCCAAACTTTGGGGTGGCTGTGTCTTTTTGATTTTAATTTCCCTAAGCTATAGGACCATAAGTGGAAGTGCCCTAGGCTCTGTTGCTTTGTTTTTTAGATGTTTCAGGAAACACCATACACTTCTCCCGAGTGTCTGTGGCAATTTACATCCCGCCCATCAGCATAACAAGGCTCCCAGTTGTCCATGGCCTGTCCTGCCTTTCTGGATTTTACACTTTTTTCAGATGGCCCTTTTGACCGGGGGGAAGTGAGACTTCATTGTACTGCAGATTTCCTTTGCAAGCTTGCTTGGTTGGCCAAAAAGGGCGTATGCGTTTTTTCCTGAATATATTCAGGAAAAAACGCATACGCCCTTTTTGGCCAAGTGCATCATTGTGGACGTTCTGCCTCTTTTCCTATGCTTTCAATGCAATTCCAGTCTACCTCCTGAAATCGGTTTCCTGCAATTCTGCCCCGCTTTCAAGTCCTCTTGGCAGCCTTACTTCAGTCTATTTTTGGACGATAGCTGTCATTTATAACTCTGCAGGTTTGTGAATTACAGTGCCCCTGAGCTCCTTTCTTCAACTCGCTTTCTTGTGACCTGGCCGCAACACCGCAGGATGGCTTCAGGCCCTAATCTGGTTCCGGCACGGCACGCTGAGCCTTTGGTTAATTCCTCTTGCTGGTGGGATGTGAGTGTTAAATTTGCCCGTCCAGACACCTCCAGCTAGTCTCTCATTGGTGCTCGCTATTCCTGTTCATCTTCCGCAGAAATTGCAAACTGGGCCAAACAGGAGGTTAAAGGGACTGACTCTCCAAGTCGGGAGAGTGTTAGTAAAGCGTCTGGAATGTTGCACCCGAGTACCAGGGTACAAAAACTGAGACATATTTGAACACGTCTCCCATTCACATGGTTGATCATACTCTGGGTTCCACATGCATGTTTTAGCTGAAGGAAGAATACCTGAAACCTGCAGAGTTGAGACCCGTGGAATGGGTACCATGCAATATGACTTCAAAGGGTCTTCATTTGCTCACCGAACCTCTCCAATCATATCATTGCTGGGTTTATGCCCCTGAACACACGCTTGATTCCCTTTTGGAGACATAGCAATCCATAGGTTTTAAGATAATTACTAGTCAGGTACATTCTTAGGCGTTTAATATGGGGTGTTGAGTCCATTTCGTTGAGCAAGGAGTAGCTCTTGTCTATTCCATATTTGGCTTAAGGAACTTTATCTGTGCTCATTTCAATCTCTGGTTTTATGCAGCACCCCAACTCACCTTTCCCCTTAAGCAAGCATAAGTTGGTTTTCTAAATTTGAGACCCTGTTCTGTTCTGTAATTCAGTTCCTGTGTAGCCAAGTTTACATTCCGTCTATTACTGATATCTTATGATGTTTCTTTTTCTGTGTGACTTATTTCAGTTAGAATCATCATACCTGAATCCACTCATTGTGCTGCTAATGGCCTGATGACATAGATTTCATTGCTGAGTGATATTGCTTTGTAAGTAAATACCACAACTTCTTTATCCATTTTTCACATTCTGCGATGTTGAACTTGTACTGTAAACGAGGTTCTTGTAAACAGAGGCGTCCCAAACTTTGGGGTGGCTGTGTCTTTTTGATTTTAATTTCCCTAATCTATAGGACCATAAGTGGAAGAGCCCTAGGCTCTGTTGCTTTGTTTTTTAGATGTTTCAGGAAACACCATACACTTCTCCCGAGTGTCTGTTGGCAATTTACATCCCGCCCATCAGCATAACAAGGCTCCCAGTTCTCCATGGCCTGTCCTGCCTTTCTGGATTTTACACTTTTTTCAGATGGCCCTTTTGACCGGGGGGAAGTGAGACTTCATTGTAGTGCAGATTTCCTTTGCAAGCTTGCTTGGTTGGCCAAAAAGGGCGTATGCGTTTTTTCCTGAATATATTCAGGAAAAAACGCATACGCCCTTTTTGGCCAAGTGCATCATTGTGGACGTTCTGCCTCTTTTCCTATGCTTTCAATGCAATTCCAGTCTACCTCCTGAAATCGGTTTCCTGCAATTCTGCCCCGCTTTCAAGTCCTCTTGGCAGCCTTACTTCAGTCTATTTTTGGACGATAGCTGTCATTTATAACTCTGCAGGTTTGTGAATTACAGTGCCCCTGAGCTCCTTTCCTCAACTCGCTTTCTTTTGAGCTGGCCGCAACACCGCAGGATGGCTTCAGGCCCTAATCTGGTTCCGGCACGGCACACTGAGCCTTTGGTTATTTCCTCTTCCTGCTAGGAAATGAGAGTTAAATTTGCCTGTCCAGACACCTCCAGCTAGTCTCTCATTGGTTCTCGCTATTCCTGTTCATCTTCCGCAGAAATTGCAAACTGGGCCAAACAGGAGGTTAAAGGCGCTGACTCTCCAAGTGGGGAGAGTGTTAGTAAAGCGTCTGGAATGTTGCACCCGAGTACCAGGGGAGGAAAACTGAGACATATTTGAACACGTCTCCCGTTCACACGGTTGATCATACTCTGGGTTCCAAATGCATGTTTTAGCTGAAGGAAGAATACCTAAAACCTGGAGAGTTGAGACCCGTGTAATGGGTACCATGCAATATGACTTCAAAGGGTCTTCATTTGCTCACCGAACCTAACCAATCCTATCACTGCTGCGTTTATGCCCCTGTACACACGCTTGATTCTCTTTTGGAGACATAGCAATCCATAGGTTTTAAGATACTTACTAGTCAGGTACATTCTTAGGCGTTTAATATGGGGTGTTGAGTCCATTTCGTTGAGCAAGGAGTAGCTCTTGTCTATTCCATATTTGGCTTAAGGAACTTTATCTGTGCTCATTTCAATCTCTGGTTTTATGCAGCACCCCAACTCACCTTTCCCCTTAAGCAAGCATAAGTTGGTTTTCTAAATTTGAGACACTGTTCTGTTTTGGAATTCAGTTCCTCTGTAGCCAAGTTTACATTCCGTGTATTACTGATATCTTATGATGTTTCTTTTTCTGTGTGACTTATTTCAGTTAGAATCATCGTACCTGAATCCACTCATTATGCTGCTACGGGCCTGATCACATAGATTTCATTGCTGAGTGATACTGCATTGTACGTAAGTACCACAAGTTCTTTATCCATTTTTCACTTTCTGTGATATTGAACTTGTACGGTAAACGAGGTTCTTGTAAACAGAGGCGTCCCAAACTTTGGGGTGGCTGTGTCTTTTTGATTTTAATTTCCCTAAGCTATAGGACCATAAGTGGAAGTGCCCTAGGCTCTGTTGCTTTGTTTTTTAGATGTTTCAGGAAACACCATACACTTCTCCCGAGTGTCTGTTGGCAATTTACATCCCGCCCATCAGCATAACAAGGCTCCCAGTTCTCCATGGCCTGTCCTGCCTTTCTGGATTTTACACTTTTTTCAGATGGCCCTTTTGACCGGGGGGAAGTGAGACTTCATTGTAGTGCAGATTTCCTTTGCAAGCTTGCTTGGTTGGCCAAAAAGGGCGTATGCGTTTTTTCCTGAATATATTCAGGAAAAAACGCATACGCCCTTTTTGGCCAAGTGCATCATTGTGGAGTTTCTGACTCTCTTCATATGCTTTCAATGCAATTCCAGTCTACCTCCTGAAATCGGTTTCCTGCAGTTCTGCCTTGCTTTCAATGCCTCTTCATAGCCTTACCTAAATATATTTTTTAAAAATAGTTGGCCTTTATAACTCTGCAGGATTTTGAATTGCAGTGGCCCTTAGCTCCATTTTTTAGCTCTTATTTTTGTGGTCTTGCCCCGTAACCACAGGATTCCTTGAAGCCCTATTTTTCTTCTGGGGCACCTTGCTGTGCCTTTGGTTAATTCTTCTTACTGATGTGATATTAGAGTGACATGTGCCCATTGAAACCGCTACAGCTAGTTTCTCACTGGTTCCCCCTATTCCCATTCATCCTCTGCACTAACTGCAGACTGTGCGATACCAGAACTTAAAGGCATTGACTCCATGTGGGGATGTTGTTAGTAAAGCGGCTGGAATGTCGATCCGGAGCCCCAGGAGAGGAAAAATGAGGTGCGTTTTAGAAACCTTTCCCGATCATATGGTATACCAGTCGCTGGGTTTCCCAAGCATGGTTTAGCTGTAGGAAGATTCCCTTCAACCTGGAGTGTTGGGACCCTTGGACTGAGTAGCATGAAGTATTGCATTAAACTTTCGGCAGTTGCTCACCAAAGCTCACCAATCCTGTCAGCCCCAAGTGTCCAGCCTTATGTCTTATCCAGCTGTGGGTTTATATGTGGTCAATCCAGGTTGCATCACAGCCCCTGAGCGAATTTTGTAAGAATTTTTCTCTCTTTCATTGTTTCAGCGTTTTGTTTTTAAAATTTATTTCTATAATGGGGTTTAGCTCCTTTTCACTGCTGTGTTTGTGCCGCTCTGCACACACTTGATTCCCTTATGGAGATATATCAATACATGGGTTTTAAGATTCTTATTCCTCAGATATATTTCTCTGCGGTGTATAGGGTGTGTTGAGGCCAGTTCATTGAGCAAGGTGTAGATCTTGTCTAATACCTATTTGGTTTATTGAACGGTATCTGTGCTAATTTCAAACTCTGGTTTTATGCATCACCCCACCTCTCCTTTCCCCTTAAGCTGACATAAGTGTGTTTTCTAAATGTGAGACACTGTTCTGTTCTGTAATTCATTTCTTGTGCAGCCATATTTACCCTCCCTCTATAAGTGATATCTTATGATATGTTTCTTTTTCTGTTTGACTTATTTCAAGTAGTATTATCGGACCTAAATCCACTCTTTATCCTTCTACTAGCCTTATTACATTGATTTCATGGTGAAGAGATATTCCATTGTACATAAGTACCACATCTTCTTTATCCATTGTTCTCTTTCCTGGGATATTTAAGGTGTACTGAAGTTGAGGTTCTTGTAAACAGAGTAGCCCTAAACTGTGGTGTGCTTGTGTCTTGTTGATTTTTAGACTTCCCTAGATATACTCCCATGATTGGAAGTGTCCTATGCTCTGTAGCTCTGTTTTTTAGATGATTTAGGAACCACCATACACTTCTCCAGAGTGGCTCTCGGCAGTTCACACACTGCCCATCAGCGTATAAAGGCTCCCTGTTCTCCATGGCCTGTCCTGCATTTCTGGTTTTTACAATTTTTTAGGATGGCCCTTTTGACCGGTGGGAAGTGAGACTTCTTTGTTGTGCACATTTGCATTGCTTGCTTGCTTCGTTGCCCATGAAGTGCGTATGCGTTTTTTCCTGGATATAATCAGGAAAAAACGCATACGCCCTTTTGGGCCAACTGCATCATTGTCGAAATTCTGCCGCTTTTCATGTGCGTTAAAGACGAGTCCAATCTATCTCTTGAAATCTGTTTCTTGCAATTCTGTCTTGCATTCAGATCCTCTTCTTTGCCTTACCTCAACATATTTTTGGACGTTAGTTTTCATTTATAACTCTGCAGGTTTGTGAATTGCAGTGACCCTGAGCTCCATTTTTTAAGTTGCTCTTTTGTGAGCTGGCCTCAAACCCGCAGGATTGCTTCAGGCCCTATTTTGGCTCCGGCGAGGCAGGCTGAGCCTTTCTTTAATTCTTATTCTTAATGGGAAATTAGAGTGATATGTGCCCGTCCAAACCCCTACAACTCTTCTCTCATTGGTTCCCCCTCTTCCCGTTCATCCTCCTCACAATTTGCAAAATGTGTGAAACAGAAGTTTAAATGTGCTGATTCTCCAAGTGGGGAGATCCTAAGTAGCGTGGCTGGAATGGTGAACAGGAGCACCAGGAGAGGATAAATGAGGTGCATTTTAGACACATCTCCCGATCACATGGTGTACAGTCCTCTGGGTTTTCCATGCATGTTTTAGCTGTAGGAAGATCCCTTGAACCTGCAGATTTGGGACCCATTGAATGGGTACCAGGTAGTATTACTTTAAAGGGTGTGCATTTCCTCACCCAACCTCACATTTCTCTTAGCGCAAACAGTTTCCAGCCTTATGTCTCATCCTGCTGTGGGTCTAGATGTGTTCAATCCATGTTGCATCACCGTCCCTGAGGAAAAGTTGTAAGAGGTTTTCTCTGTCTCTCTGTCATTTATTTTTTTCAATTTATTACTATATTGGTTACAGCTGATTTTCAAAGCTCTGTTTCTTGCTGCTGTACATCCACTTGATTCACGTACAGAGAGACATCAATAAATTCTTTTTCAGATTCTTACCAGTCGTATATATTCTTTTCCGGTGACTTGAGTGTGCTGAGTGCAGTTCTTTTAGCTACCGTGTAGGCCTTGTTGATTATCAGTTTGGTATTTGGAATGGTATCTTTGCTAATTTCAACCTCCTGGATGATGCCTCACCCCTCCCCACCTTTCCCGTTTAGCAGCCTTATGCGTGTTTTCTACATATTTGACTATGTTTTTGTTTTGTAATTTATTTCATGTGTAGCCATTTTGGATTCCACCTTTAAGTGATATCTTATGATATGTGTCTTTTTCTTTTTGAATTCTGTCACTTAGAATGATCATACGTAACTCCTCCGGAGTTGTTACAACTGGCCATATTTCATTGATTTCCAGGCTGAATAATATTCCACTCTACCTAAGTACCACATGTCTATCCATTTTTTCCCTCCAGAGACATTTAAGTTATATCCTAGTCGAGGATCTTTTAAACAGAGAGGGGGTAAACATTGGGGTGCCTGTGTCCTCTCGATTTTTGTTTTTCCCAAGATATACGCCCATGAGTGCAAGTGCCCTATGCTCTGTAGCTCATTTTTTAGATGCTTTAGTAAACACAATACACTTCTCCAGAATGGCCGTTGGCAATATACATTTCCACTATAAGTCTCACAGGGCTCCCTCTTCTCGTTGCCCTGTCCTGCATTTCTGTTGTTTACGCTTTATGAGGATGGCTCTTCTGACTGATGCGAAGTGATATCTTTTGTAGTATTGACTTCCAGTGCCCACCTGTTTGGTTGGCTAAAAAAGTGTATGCCCTTTTCTTGAATATATACAGAAAAGAACGCATACACCCTTTTTGGCCAACTGCAATGTTGGCAATGTTCAGCTCCTTTTCTTGTGCTTAATGGCGAGTCCTTTCTACCTCCTCAAATCCCTTTCCTGCCATTCTCCCTTGCTTACAAGTCCTTTTCTCTGACTTTCCTCAAGACATTTTTCAGTGATGGATATTTTCAACTCTGCAGTTTTGTGAATTTTACTGCCCCTGAGTTCCATTGTTCAACTCGTGTTTATGGGAACTGGCCACAAAGCAGCGGGATTTCCTCAAGCCCTATACTGTTTCCATGGGCAACCCTAGCCTTTGGTCAATTCGTCTTCCTGATTGGAAATTAGAGTGACATGTGCCTGTCTGAACACCTAGGACTTGTCTCTCATTGTTCCTCATCCTTCCGCTTCATCCTCTGGACAAATTCCAAACTGTACGCAACAGGATGTTGACAGTGCTGACATCTCCAAGTGGGGAGACTGTTAGTAAAGACGCTGGAGGGGTGAACCCGAGCACCAGGAGATGAGGAGATGAGATGCCTTTTCCAAACTCTTCCCGATCAGACGGTATACCATCCTCTGGGTGTGACAGACATGTTTTAGCAGTAGGAAGAGTCCCATTCATGTAAGGAGAACACCAGGGCTTTTTCAAAATCAGTGTCTCCCCGAAACCCAAACTGGGGAATTTTTTAAGCTACAGCTACACATATGTTCATTAAGGGCCTTGGGAAGTAGGCAGAGTCCAAACTTTAGATGATTGAAGTCTTCAGGGTCAGAAGCACTCACCACCAGCTTCCCTTAGGCTACACTTTAACTGTCATTGATAGATGATGTCAATAAAAATATCTATTCTTTTTCAGATTATTTCCCCTTATAGGTTATTGCAAAATGTTGAGTGTAGTTCCCTGTGCTATACAGTAGTTCCTTGTTGATGATCTATTTTATACATAGCAGTGTGTATGTGTTCATTCCAAACTGTTAATTTATCCCTCCTCCCACCTTTCCCCTTTGGTAATAATAAATTATAAGATTTTATACTTCTCAGAAATGGGGGAGCTGAAAGAGAGGTATCATTTTCAATGGAAAAGCATTTAAAACAAGATTGAAGGTTTAACCAAGATTATTAGCTGTACATCCTTGGAAAGAAATCACTTCGTTTCTCTAATATTGACCTGACAAATAAGACAAACCTTTTCACTGAACTTGCTTATAAAAAGTGATGGAAATATCAAATGGAAGTGTTAAAAACATCTTATTTTACCCGAGCCTTATACACTGTTCTTTGTTAACTACAGTTTGGCTCACACATCTGTTCATTGAGGTTACAATAGTCTCAATTTCTGTTACTGATCCTCCAGAGTGGACCCCAACAAGTGTCCCCCTGCCCAGTGTCATTGGGGCCAACAGATCGAGACTGAGTTTTGTTCACAAGCAAAGGAAACTTTATATTTTGATCAGAGAATGGAGAGGTGAGAACATGCACTACCCCGTGGGCTGTGAGCTGGGCTGCTGTGTAGAGATCCTGTCAGAGTCAGTGGGAGGGAGGGAGGCGGCGGAGCTCTCGAGGGCCGGGTTGGCTGTAGCTCAGGCTCTATATCGTGGAGTCTGCACTGGGCCCCAGGAGCTGAGGTGTCGACCCAGCCATTCTGCACTAGGAAATCTGGTCTGAAGTGCCGGGTGTGGAACCTCTGCATGCGGGACCCTAGGAGCACGTGAAATTAGACAAAGCACAAAGGATAAAAAAGGTTAGACTTGACTTTATTGCCCAGATTCTATTTTTATCTCCCAGGGATTTTTAATGGGCTTTGCTGGGGACAAACCCCTCCTCTGCCATTTGTCCCGTTCCTCATTCTTGGAGTGCTGAGGGTGCAGACCCTTCTTCTGTAACTGCTGAGTGCTGAGTTGGGAGCCCTCATACCCTGGGGCGAGGGTCAGAGCTTCTCCCCAGCAGCCTCCCGGTGACGTTGATTGTCCCCAGGACCCCTGCCTCCCTGCTCGTCCACCTGAGCACCAGCATTGGAAGTGTTATAGATTCTAATGACCTTTAAGGGTCCAGGAAAGAGATGTGCAGAGACGCTGTGGGGGCCGGTTTCACCCCGCCCCACATTTGTTCGGCCACCTTAGGCTGACCGTCTCTGCCAGCCTAGATGTTCTGACCAGTAGTCTGCGCTTTCTTCAATTAGGCCCCTGAATTAACGTACAAACAGCACCAGGTGTCAGAGCCCTGCCCGCTCAACTCCCAGACAGTCCAGGGTCAGTGGTGACCAAGGACCATGATGGCTACTGAGTCAACAGCCTTTTGAAGTAAACAGGAGTCCAGCCGGTCTTATTGGCCACCATCATCACGGTGTCTGTAGGCTTTTCTATGGTGACAGTGTGGTATACTGTTCCCCCACCAAGATTATTAGCTCCCCTCTGGGTGCAGTAAGTCCTGCAAGCAGTAGTCTACTCTTTTGGGACACACTCTTGTTGTTTTATGAGAGAAACTCCAGGTCAAGTGATGTTCACACGAGTCGTCATGGTGCCCTGTTGCCCCCGGTTATCTCTCTGGATGTTGGAGTTGGAGGGCCTCCTCACTCGAGGTCGGTGTGCCCACGGAGCGAACCCTGCAACTTCAGGGCATGGTTGGTGGTTAGGATCACCACGTGGGGTCCTTTTCCCTTAGGAGGGAGGTGGCCTTTTGGGCTGCTGATTTCCAGGTTTTTAGATACCGCCAGTATCTTGGCCAGATGTGGCAGTGGGCCAAGCCCCTTAGTGACCGTAGTTTATCCTACCTGGATGGCATTCTTGCATTGTTCCATTTCAAGTGGTCCCAGTTTTTGCACTAATTCTCCAATGGCGATTCACCTTTCACCGGGAATGTAAAGGTCAAAGGGTTTAGCTAAATTAGGGAGTTCCAGGGCAAGGGTCTGAATTGACTGCTCTTTCCATTCTTGAAAGGCCACTTCTGGATTCTATTCAAAAGGATCATCATCTTTTCCTTTCAGTGTTTCATATAGAGGCCCAGCTAGTAGACTGTAGCTAGGGATCCAGAAGCAGCAAACCCTGGCCTCCCCAGGAACCCCTAAGCTGTCTTCTAGTTTTAGAAAGGGGTAAGGCTGAAAATGGTTTCTTCCCTTTCCTGGGATGGGCTTCTCTGACCTTCTGTGAGAATGAAGCCCAGGCAGGTCACCGCAGTCTGTGATATTTGAGCTTTTTCTTGGACAACTTCTATCCTTTATTGGCTTGGTAGTTCAGAGGCCTCCTTAGTAGGGCTGGTGATCAGAATGTCGTCTGCATATTGAAGGAGGGTTTCCTTTTCCAGAGGTAGAACTTTTAGGTCTTTAGCTAAGCTTTCCCCAAAGATGGTGTGGGAATTTTTGCACCCTTGGGGCCAGACGGCCCGGAAGTATTGTTTTAGTTGTATGTTGAGTCCTGTCACTCACAAGCCAAAATTTCTTGTGACTCTGGGACTAATGGAATACAAAAGAAGGCATCATTGAAGACTAATACAGAA
Source organism: Delphinus delphis (assembly GCF_949987515.2). NCBI lineage: Eukaryota > Metazoa > Chordata > Mammalia > Artiodactyla > Delphinidae > Delphinus > Delphinus delphis. The sequence continues at coordinate 298,311 of NW_027192691.1, forward strand.
TACCATGTCCTGGTGGTTGGTAGAATGACCAGCAGGGTGTAGGAATTAGGAGCAACTGGAGGTATATCCTCGGTGGCTTCACTGACTGTCCTGACATCCTTTACCAGGTCCCCAGCAGCCCATGGGGCTCTCGTGGTCAGACCAATCCCAGAATATGGAGCTCACCTGGGCAGGTACCCCACCCCCACCCCAGCCCACGGGGCTCTCGTGGTCAGGCCCCTCCCAGGATACAGAGCTACCCTTGCAGGTACCGTGGCAGGGCTGGGCACACAGGAACCGTGCACATAGCCCTCATTGCAGAGCACCCCCAGCTCACCTGTCGCTCAGAGCTGACACAGAGCACCTCAGAGCAGGACTTGAACTAACAAACAGCAGCTGCGACAGGTCTGTGACCCTGGGCATCACTCCGTGAGGCCTCCCTCCACCTGGTCTTCCAGAGACTTCCACTGCACCCGGGGCACCAGGCCTCTGTCTCCAACCACCACCCACCCCTCCTCTGCCTGACTCCTGGGTTCCTCTCATTAGGAGAGGGTTTTCTTGAAGTTGTCTCCCACTCATGGGCCAGATAAAATGATTAGAAAACAAGCCAAAGCTGCAGCCCCTTGTCTATCCTGACTCTCAGGAGCCCACACCTGTTCCTTGGACCTGGCCGGTTCAGCAAGTTCCATTTTCTGCAACTGTGAGCCCCTGAGGGGTGATGATTGGCTGACCTGGGCAGCCTTACCGTGCCGGCCAGCCCTCCCCAGGTGTGCCTGGGTTGAGATCAATATAAATACCACTCCAGGCAGCAAGAGCCCCTGCAGCCGTGCCTGACGCCATTTTCTCTGCCCTGTCAGCAGTCTCGGTGCTGGGCTGGTGGGAGGGAGTGAGAGGCCACGGCTTTGTGGGTGGCCCAGTGTGAGTGGGGCTCTGCTGGACTTTCTGCAGCAGTTGCCAGGCTGCCACCTGCTAAAGAAGAGGATGTGTCACCCATACCTGCTGCTGGAATTTCTCCCTGGGCAGAGGTGAGGAAGGAAAAAAGCAGTGGGGGCAGGGACAGGACGGGTATCTCAGGCAGGGAAATGGAAATCTTCCAGAAGAGCACCCAGGGCCAGGACCATCCTGGCTGGCCTGCAGGCACCAAGTCGGCCGGCATGCTGTCACTCGTGTGGCTCTATGGCCCTTCCTCTAGGCTTTCAAGTCCTTGTATATATTCAGGTGTTTTACCTGGGACGGGTGGGAATAGTTCAGCAGCAACTGGCCTGGGGCTCAGCTCACGTTTACTCACAGATGCCTCGGCACGGTGCCCCAGCTTTGCAATGAGGACGCTTGTTGCGTGGGGGCTGCTGGCTGAATGGGAGACGATTCCCCACCACTGACCAACTTCAGAATTGTTTACAACTGGAGCAAGTGCCCTGATACGGTTTTCCTCTGTGTAACTGGTGGGTTCTGTGTTTTTTTTCTCTTTTTCGTTTTTGGTTCAAGGTCGATTTTATTCCTCTTTTTTGTATTTACAGATATAAGCATGGAAATAATTTATTCATATAAATACATGTATGTGCAGGGAATAATTGTTTTTTCTGTTTTATTTTTTAAATTTTATTTCTTTTTAATTTTGAATTTTATTTTATATTTTTATACAGCAGGTTCTTATTGGTTATCTATTTTATACATATAAATGTATACATGCCAATCCCAGTCTCTCAACTCCTCCCACCACCACCCCCCCAACAGCTTTCCCCCCTTGTTTTCCATACGTTTGTTGTCTACATCTGTTGCTCTATTTATGCCTTGCAAAATGGTTAATCTGTACAGTTTTTCTAGGTTCCACATATATGCATGAATATACAAGATTTGTTTTTCTCTTTCTGACTTACTTCACTCTGTATGACAGTCTCTAGATCCATCGACGTCTCTACAAATGACCCAATTTCATTCCTTTTCATGGCTTAGTAATATTCCATTTCATATATGTACCACAGCTTTATGCATTCGTCTGTCTGTGGGCATTTAGGTTGCTTCCATTACCTCGATATTGTAAATAGTGATGCAATGAACATTGCGGTGAATGACTCTTTTTGATTTATGGTTTTGTCTGGGTATATGTCCAGTACTGGGATTGCTGTATCATATGGTAATTCTATTGTTAGTTTCTTAAGAAATTCCATATTGTTCTCCATAATGACTGTATCAATTTATATTCCCAACAATAGTGGAAGAGGGTTCCTTTTCTCCACACCCTTTCCATCATTTTTTGTTTGTAGATTTTCAATGATGCCTATTCTACCAGGTGTGAGGTGATACCTCATTGTTGAATCCATTTCGTTGAGCAAGGGGTAGCTCTTGTCTATTACATATTTGGCTTATGGAACGGTATCTGTGCTAATTTCAAACTCTGCTTTTATGCAGCACCCCAACTCACCTTCCCCCTTAAGCAGGCATAAGTTGGTTTTCTAAACTTGAGACCCTGTTCTGTTTTGTAATTCAGTTCATGTGTAGCCAAGTTCACATTCCGTGTATTAGTGATACCTTATGATGTTTCTTTTTCTGTGTGACTTATTTCACTTAGAATCATCATGCCTCAATCCACTCATTATGCTGGTACGGGCCTGGTGACATAGATTTCATTGCTGAGTGGTATTCTGTTGTACAGAAGTACCGCAACTTCTTTATCCATTATTTGCTCTCTGGGATATTTAACTTGTGCCGTAGAAGAGATTCCTGTAAAAAGAGCCGTCCCAAATTTTGGGGTTGCTGTGTCTTTTTGATATTAATTTCCCTAAGCTATAGGACCATAAGTGGAAGTGCCCTAGGCTCTGTTGCTTTGTTTTTTAGATGTTTCAGGAAACACCATACACTTCTCCCGAGTGTCTGTTGGCAATTTACATCCCGCCCATCAGCATAACAAGGCTCCCAGTTCTCCATGGCCTGTCCTGCCTTTCTGGATTTTACACTTTATTCTGATGGCCCTTTTGACCGGGGGGAAGTGAGACTTCATTGTAGTGCAGATTTCCTTTGCAAGCTTGCTTGGTTGGCCAAAAAGGGCGTATGCGTTTTTTCCTGAATATATTCAGGAAAAAACGCATATTCCCTTTTGGCAAAGTGCATCATTGTGGACGTTCTGCCTCTTTTCGTATGCTTTCAATGCAAATCCAGTCTACCTCCTGAAATCGGTATCCTGCAATTCTGCCCCGCTTTCAAGTCCTCTTGGCAGCCTTACTTCAGTATATTTTTGGACGATAGCTGTCATTTATAACTCTGCAGGTTTGTGAATTACAGAGCCCCTGAGCTCCTTTCTTCAACTCACTTTGTTGTGAGCTGGCCGCAACACCACAGGATGGCTTCAGGCCCTAATCTGTTTCCGGCATGGCTCGCTGAGCCTTTGGTTAATTCCTCTTCCTAGTGGGAAATGAGAGTTAAATTTGCCCGTTCAGACACCTCAAGCTAGTCTCTCATTGGTTCTCCCTATTCCTGTTCATCTTCCGCAGAAATTGCAAACTGTGTCAAACAGGAGGTTAAAGGCGCTGACTCTCCAAGTGGGGAGAGTGTTAGTAAAGCGTCTGGAATGTTGCACCCGAGTACCAGGGGAGGTAACCTGAGACATATTTGAACACGTCTACCGATCACATGGTTGATCATACTCTAGGTTCCACATGCATGTTTTAGCTGAAGGAAGAATACCTTAAACCTGGGTAGTTGAAACCCGTGGAATGGGTACCATGCAATATGACTTCAATGGGTCTTCATTTGCTCAAGGAACCTCTCCAATCCTATCACTGCTGCGTTTATGCCCCTGTACACATGCTTGATTCTCTTTCAGAGACATAGCAAACCATAGGTTTTAAGATACTTACTAGTCAGGTACATTCTTAGGCGTTTAATATGCGGTGTTGAGTCCATTTCGTTGAGCAAGGAGTAGCTCTTGTCTATTCCATATTTGGCTTAAGGAACTTTATCTGTGCTCATTTCAATCTCTGGTTTTATGCAGCACCCCAACTCACCTTTCCCCTTAAGCACGCATAGGTTGGTTTTCTAAATTTGAGACCCTGTTCTGTTTTGGAATTCAGTTCCTGTGTAGCCAAGTTTACATTCCGTGTATTAGTGATATCTTATGATGTTTCTTTTTCTGTGTTACTTATTTCAGTTAGAATCATCGTACCTGAATCCACTCATTGTGCTGCTAAGGGCTTTGTGACACAGATTTCATTGCTGAGTGATGTTGCTTTGTAAGTAAATACCACAACTTCTTTATCCATTTTTCACTTTCTGCGATGTTGAACTTGTACTATAAACGAGTTTCTTGTAAACAGAGCCGTTCCAAACTTTGGGGTGGCTGTGTCTTTTTGATTTTAATTTCCCTAAGCTATAGGACCATAAGTGGAAGTGCCCTAGGTTCTGTTGCTTTGTTTTTTAGATGTTTCAGGAAACACCATACACTTCTCCCGAGTGGTTGTTGGCGATTTACATCCCGCCCATCAGCATAACAAGGCTCTCAGTTCTCCATGGCCTGTCCTGCCTTTCTGGATTTTACACTTTTTTCAGATGGCCCTTTTGACCGGGGGGAAGTGAGACTTCATTGTAGTGCAGATTTCCTTTGCAAGCTTGCTTGGTTGGCCAAAAAGAGCGTATGCGTTTTTTCCTGAATATATTCAGGAAAAAACACATACGCCCTTTTTGGCCAAGTGCATCATTGTGGACGTTCTGCCTCTTTTCCTATGCTTTCAATGCAATTCCAGTCTACCTCCTGAAATCGGTTTCCTGCAATTCTGCCCCGCTTTCAAGTCCTCTTGGCAGCCTTACTTCAGTCTATTTTTGGACGATAGCTGTCATTTATAACTCTGCAGGTTTGTGAATTACAGTGCCCCTGAGCTCCTTTCTTCAACTCGCTTTCTTTTGAGCTGGCCGCAACACCGCGGGATGGCTTCAGGCCCTAATCTGGTTCCGGTACGGCACGCTGAGCCTTTGGTTATTTCCTCTTCCTGGTGGGAAATGAGAGTTAAATTTGCCCGTCCAGACACCTCCAGCTAGCCTCTCATTGGTTCTCGCTATTCCTGTTCATCTTCCGCAGAAATTGCAAACTGGGCCAAACAGGAGGTTAAAGGCGCTGACTCTCCAAGTGGGGAGAGTGTTAGTAAAGCGTCTGGAATGTTGCACCCGAGTACCAGGGGAGGAAAACTGAGACATATTTGAACACGTCTCCCGATCACATGGTTGATCATACTCTGGGTTCCACATGCATGTTTTAGCTGAAGGAAGAATACCTAAAACCTGGGTAGTTGAAACCCGTGGAATGGGTACCATGCAATATGACTTCAAAGAGTCTTCATTTGCTCACTTAACATCTCCAATCCTATCACTGCTGCGTTTATGCCCCTGTAGACATGCTTGATTCTCTTTCGGAGACATAGCAATCCATAGGTTTTAAGATACTTACTAGTCAGGTACATTCTTAGGTGTTTAATATGCGGTGTTGAGTCCATTTCGTTGAGCAAGGAGTAGCTCTTGTCTATTCCATATTTGGCTTAAGGAACTTTATCTGTGCTCATTTCAATCTCTGGTTTTATGCAGCACCCCAACTCACCTTTCCCCTTAAGCAAGCATAAGTTGGTTTTCTAAATTTGAGACCCTGTTCTGTTCTGTAATTCAGTTCCTGTGTAGCCAAGTTTCCATTCCGTGTATTAGTGATATCTTATGATGTTTCTTTTTCTGTGTGACTTATTTCAGTTAGAATCATCATACCTGAATCCACTCATTTTGCTGCTAAGGGCCTTGTGACACAGATTTCATTGCTGAGTGATGTTGCTTTGTAAGTAAATACCACAACTTCTTTATCCATTTTTCACTTTCTGCGATGTTGAACTTGTACTGTAAACGAGGTTCTTGTAAACAGAGGCGTCCCAAACTTTGGGGTGGCTGTGTCTTTTTGATTTTAATTTCCCTAAGCTATAGGACCATAAGTGGAAGTGCCCTAGGCTCTGTTGCTTTGTCTTTTAGATGTTTCAGGAAACACCATACACTTCTCCCAAGTGTCTGTTGGCAATTTACATCCCGCCCATCAGCATAACAAGGCTCCCAGTTCTCAATGGCCTGTTGCCTTTCTGGATTTTACACTTTTTTCAGATGGCCCTTTTGACCGGGGGGAAGTGAGACTTCATTGTAGTGCAGATTTCCTTTGCAAGCTTGCTTGGTTGGCCAAAAAGGGCGTATGCGTTTTTTCCTGAATATATTCAGGAAAAAACGCATACGCCCTTTTTGGCCAAGTGCATCATTGTGGACGTTCTGCCTCTTTTCCTATGCTTTCAATGCAATTCCAGTCTACCTCCTGAAATCGGTTTCCTGCAATTCTGCCCCGCTTTCAACTCCTCTTGGCAGCCTTACTTCAGTCTATTTTTGGACGATAGCTGTCATTTATAACTCTGCAGGTTTGTGAATTACAGTGCCCCTGAGCTCCTTTCTTCAACTCGCTTTCTTGTGACCTGGCCGCAACACCGCAGGATGGCTTCAGGCCCTAATCTGGTTCTGGCATGGCACGCTGAGCCTTTGGTTAATTCCTCTTCCTGGTAGGAAATGAGAGTTAAATTTGCCCGTCCAGACACCTCCAGCTAGTCTCCATTGGTTCTCGCTATTCCTGTTCATCTTCCGCAGAAATTGCAAACTGTGCGAAACAGGAGGTTAAAGGCACTGACTCTCCAAGTGGGGAGAGTGTTAGTAAAGCGTCTGGAATGTTGCACCCGAGTACCAGGGGAGGAAAACTGAGACATATTTGAACACGTCTCCCGTTCACATGGTTGATCATACTTGGGTTCCACATGCATGTTTTAGCTGAAGGAAGAATACCTTAAACCTGGAGCGTTGAGACCTGTGTAATGGGTACCATGCAATATGACTTCAAAGGGTCTTCATTTGCTCACCGAACCTCTCCAATCCTATCACTGCTACGTTTATGCCCCTGTACACTTGCTTGATTCTCTTTTGGAGACATAGCAATCCATAAGTTTTACGATACTTACTAGTCAGGTACATTCTTAGGCGTTTAATATGCGGTGTTGAGTCCATTTCGTTGAGCAAGGAGTAGCTCTTGTCTATTCCATATTTGACTTAAGGAACTTTATCTGTGCTCATTTCAATCTCTGGTTTTATGCAGCACCCCAACTCACCTTTCCCCTTAAGCAAGCATAAGTTGGTTTTCTAAATTTGAGACCCTGTTCTGTTCTGTAATTCAGTTCCTGTGTAGCCAAGTTTCCATTCCGTGTATTACTGATATCTTATGATGTTTCTTTTTCTGTGTGACTTATTTCAGTTAGAATCATCATACCTGAATCCACTCATTGTGCTGCTAAGCGCCTGATGACACAGATTTCATTGCTGAGTGATATTGCTTTGTAAGTAAATACCACAACTTCTTTATCCATTTTTCACTTTCTGCGATGTTGAACTTGTACTGTAAACGAGGTTCTTGTAAACAGAGCCGTTCCAAACTTTGGGGTGGCTGTGTCTTTTTGATTTTAATTTCCCTAAGCTATAGTACCATAAGTGGAAGTGCCCTAGGTTCTGTTGCTTTGTTTTTTAGATGTTTCAGGAAACACCATACACTTCTCCCGAGTGGTTGTTGGCAATTTACATCCCGCCCATCAGCATAACAAGGCTCCCAGTTCTCCATGGCCTGTCCTGCCTTTCTGGATTTTACACTTTTTTCAGATGGCCCTTTTGACCCGGGGGAAGTGAGACTTCATTGTAGTGCAGATTTCCTTTGCAAGCTTGCTTGGTTGGCCAAAAAGGGCGTATGCGTTTTTTCCTGAATATATTCAGGAAAAAACGCATACGCCCTTTTTGGCCAAGTGCATCATTGTGGACGTTCTGCCTCTTTTCCTATGCTTTCAATGCAATTCCAGTCTACCTCCTGAAATCGGTTTCCTGCAATTCTGCCCCACTTTCAAGTCCTCTTGGCAGCCTTACTTCAGTCTATTTTTGGACGATAGCTGTCATTTATAACTCTGCAGGTTTGTGAATTACAGTGCCCCTGAGCTCCTTTCTTCAACTCGCTTTCTTGTGAGCTGGCTGCAACACCGCAGGATGGCTTCAGGCCCTAATCTGGTTCCGGTACGGCACGCTGAGCCTTTGGTTATTTCCTCTTCCTGGTGGGAAATGAGAGTTAAATTTGCCCGTCCAGACATCTCCAGCTAGCCTCTCATTGGATCTCGCTATTCCTGTTCATCTTCCGCAGAAATTGCAAACTGTGCCAAACAGGAGGTTAAAGGCGCTGACTCTCCAAGTGGGGAGAGTGTTAGTAAAGCGTCTGGAATGTTGCACCCGAGTACCAGGGGAGGAAAACTGAGACATATTTGAACACGTCTCCCGATCACATGGTTGATCATACTCTGGGTTCCACATGCATGTTTTAGCTGAAGGAAGAATACCTAAAACCTGGGTAGTTGAAACCCGTGGAATGGGTACCATGCAATATGACTTCAAAGGGTCTTCATTTGCTCACTTAACATCTCCAATCCTATCACTGCTGCGTTCATGCCCCTGTACACATGCTTGATTCTCTTTCGGAGACATAGCAATCCATAGGTTTTAAGATACTTACTTGTCAGGTACATTCTTAGGCGTTTAATATGCGGTGTTGAGTCCATTTCGTTGAGCAAGGAGTAGCTCTTGTCTATTCCATATTTGGCTTAAGGAACTTTATCTGTGCTCATTTCAATCTCTGGTTTTATGCAGCACCCCAACTCACCTTTCCCCTTAAGCAAGCATAAGTTGGTTTTCTAAATTTGAGAACCTGTTCTGTTCTGTAATTCAGTTCCTGTGTAGCCAAGTTTACATTCCGTGTATTAGTGATATCTCATGATGTTTCTTTTTCTGTGTGACTTATTTCAGTTAGAATCATCATACCTGAATCCACTCATTGTGCTGCTAAGGGCCTGATGACATACATTTCATTGCTGAGTGATATTGCTTTGTAAGTGAATACCACAACTTCTTTATCCATTTTTCACTTTCTGCGATGTTGAACTTGTACTGTAAACGAGGTTCTTGTAAACAGAGCCGTTCCAAACTTTGGGGTGGCTGTGTCTTTTTGATTTTAATTTCCCTAAGCTATAGGACCATAAGTGGAAGTGCCCTAGGCTCTGTTGCTTTGTTTTTTAGATGTTTCAGGAAACACCATACACTTCTCCCAAGTGTCTGTTGGCAATTTACATGCCGCCCATCAGCATAACAAGGCTCCCAGTTCTCCATGGCCTGTTGCCTTTCTGGATTTTACACTTTTTTCAGATGGCCCTTTTGACCGGGGGGAAGTGAGACTTCATTGTAGTGCAGATTTCCTTTGCAAGCTTGCTTGGTTGGCCAAAAAGGGCGTATGCGTTTTTTCCTGAATATATTCAGGAAAAAACGCATACGCCCTTTTTGGCCAAGTGCATCATTGTGGACGTTCTGCCTCTTTTCCTATGCTTTCAATGCAATTCCAGTCTACCTCCTGAAATCGGTTTCCTGCAATTCTGCCCCGCTTTCAAGTCCTCTTGGCAGCCTTACTTCAGTATATTTTTGGACGATAGCTGTCATTTATAACTCTGCAGGTTTGTGAATTACAGTGCCCCTGAGCTCCTTTCTTCAACTCGCTTTCTTGTGAGCTGGCCGCAACACCGCAGGATGGCTTCAGGCCCTAATCTGGTTCCGGCACGGCATGCTGAGCCTTTGGTTAATTCCTCTTCCTGGTGGGAAATGAGAGTTAAATTTGCCCGTCCAGACACCTCCAGCTAGCCTCTCATTGGTTCTCGCTATTCCTGTTCATCTTCCGCAGAAATTGCAAACTGGGCCAAACAGGAGGTTAAAGGCGCTGACTCTCCAAGTGGGGAGAGTGTGAGTAAAGCGTCTGGAATGTTGCACCCGAGTACCAGGGGAGGAAAACTGAGACATATTTGAACACGTCTCCCGATCACATGGTTGATCATACTCTGGGTTCCACATGCACGTTTTAGCTGAAGGAAGAATACCTAAAACCTGGGTAGTTGAAACCCGTGGAATGGGTACCATGCAATATGACTTCAAAGGGTCTTCATTTGCTCACCGAACCTCTCCAATCCTATCACTGCTGCGTTTATGCCCCTGTACACATGCTTGATTCTCTTTCGGAGACATAGCAATCCATAGGTTTTTAGATAGTTACTAGTCAGGTGCATTCTTAGGCGTTTAATATGCGGTGTTGAGTCCATTTCGTTGAGCAAGGAGTAGCTCTTGTCTATTCCATATTTGGCTTAAGGAACTTTATCTGTGCTCATTTCAATCTCTGGTTTTATGCAGCACCCCAACTCACCTTTCCCCTTAAGCAAGCATAAGTTGGTTTTCTAAATTTGAGAACCTGTTCTGTTTTGGAATTCAGTTCCTGTGTAGCCAAGTTTACCTTCCGTGTATTAGTGATATCTTATGATGTTTCTTTTTCTGTGTGACTTATTTCAGTTAGAATCATCGTACCTGAATCTACTCATTATGCTGCTACGGGCCTGATGACATAGATTTCATTGCTGAGTGATACTGCATTGTACGTAAGTACCACAAGTTCTTTATCCATTTTTCACTTTCTGTGATATTGAACTTGTACTGTAAACGAGGTTCTTGTAAACAGAGGCGTCCCAAACTTTGGGGTGGCTGTGTCTTTTTGATTTTAATTTCCCTAAGCTATAGGACCATAAGTGGCAGTGCCCTAGGCTCTGTTACTTTGTTTTTTAGATGTTTCAGGAAACACCATACACTTCTCCTGAGTGTCTGTTGGCAATTTACATCCCGCCCATCAGCATAACAAGGCTCCCAGTTCTCCATGGCCTGTCCTGCCTTTCTGGATTTTACACTTTTTTCAGATGGCCCTTTTGACCGGGGGGAAGTGAGACTTCATTGTAGTGCAGATTTCCTTTGCAAGCTTGCTTGGTTGGCCAAAAAGGGCGTATGCGTTTTTTCCTGAATATATTCAGGAAAAAACGCATACGCCCTTTTTGGCCAACTGCATCATTGTGGACGTTCTGCCTCTTTTCCTATGCTTTCAATGCAATTCCAGTCTACCTCCTGAAATCGGTTTCCTGCAATTCTGCCCCACTTTCAAGTCCTCTTGGCAGCCTTACTTCAGTCTATTTTTGGACGATAGCTGTCATTTATAACTCTGCAGGTTTGTGAATTACAGTGCCCCTGAGCTCCTTTCTTCAACTCGCTTTCTTGTGAGCTGGCCGCAACACCGCAGGATGGCTTCAGGCCCTAATCTGGTTCCGGCATGGCACGCTGAGCCTTTGGTTAATTCCTCTTCCTAGTGGGAAATGAGAGTTAAATTTGCCCGTCCAGACACCTCCAGCTAGTCTCCATTGGTTCTCGCTATTCCTGTTCATCTTCTGCAGAAATTGCAAACTGGGCCATACAGAAGGTTAAAGGCACTGACTCTCCAAATGGGGAGAGTGTTAGTAAAGCGTCTGGAATGTTGCACCCGAGTACCAGGGGAGGAAAACTGAGACATATTTGAACACGTCTCCCGTTCACATGGTTGATCATACTTGGGTTCCACATGCATGTTTTAGCTGAAGGAAGAATACCTTAAACCTGGAGAGTTGAGACCCGTGTAATGGGTACGATGCAATATGACTTCAAAGGGTCTTCATTTGCTCACCGAGCCTCTCCAATCCTATCACTGCTACGTTTATGCCCCTGTACACATGCTTGATTCTCTTTTGGAGACACAGCAATCCATAGGTTTTACGATACTTACTAGTCAGGTACATTCTTAGGCGTTTAATATGCGGTGTTGAGTCCATTTCGTTGAGCAAGGAGTAGCTCTTGTCTATTCCATATTTGGCTTAAGGAACTTTGTCTGTGCTCATTTCAATCTCTGGTTTTATGCAGCACCCCAACTCACCTTTACCCTTAAGCAAGCATAAGTTGGTTTTCTAAATTTGAGACCCTGTTCTGTTCTGTAATTCAGTTCCTGGGTAGCCAAGTTTACATTCCGTGTATTACTGATATCTTATGATGTTTCTTTTTCTGTGTGACTTATTTCAGTTAGAATCATCATACCTGAATCCACTCATTGTGCTGCTAAGGGCCTGATGACACAGATTTCATTGCTGAGTGATATTGCTTTGTAAGTAAATACCACAACTTCTTTATCCATTTTTCACTTTCTGCGATGTTGAACTTGTACTGTAAATGAGGTTGTTGTCAACAGAGCCGTTCCAAACTTTGGGGTGGCTGTGTCTTTTTGATTTTAATTTCCCTAAGCTATAGGACCATAAGTGGAAGTGCCCTACGCTCTGTTGCATTGTTTTTTAGATGTTTCAGGAAACACCATACACTTCTCCCAAGTGTCTGTTGGCAATTTACATCCCGCCCATCAGCATAACAAGGCTCCCAGTTCTCCATGGCCTGTCCTGCCTTTCTGGATTTTACACTTTTTTCAGATGGCCCTTTTGACCGGGGGGAAGTGAGACTTCATTGTAGTGCAGATTTCCTTTGCAAGCTTGCTTGGTTGGCCAAAAAGGGCGTATGCGTTTTTTCCTGAATATATTCAGGAAAAAACGCATACGCCCTTTTTGGCCAAGTGCATCATTGTGGACGTTCTGCCTCTTTTCCTATGCTTTCAATGCAATTCCAGTCTACCTCCTGAAATCGGTTTCCTGCAATTCTGCCCCGCTTTCAAGTCCTCTTGGCAGCCTTACTTCAGTCTATTTTTGGACGATAGCTGTCATTTATAACTCTGCAGTTTGTGAATTACAGTGCTCCTGAGCTCCTTTCTTTAACTCGCTTTCTTGTGACCTGGCCGCAACACCGCAGGATGTCTTCAGGCCTTAAATTGGTTCTGGCACGGCACACTGAGCCTTTGGTTAATTCCTCTTCCTGGTGGGAAATGAGAGTTAAATTTGCCCATCCAGACACCTCCAGCTAGTCTCTCATTGGTTCTCGCTATTTCTGTTCATCTTCCACAGAAATTGCAAACTGGGCCAAACAGGAGGTTAAAGGGACTGACTCTCCAAGTGGGGAGAGTGTTAGTAAAGCGTCTGGAATGTTGCACCCGAGTACCAGGGTACGAAAACTGAGACATATTTGAACACGTCTCCCGATCACATGGTTGATCATACTCTAGGTTCCACATGCATGTTTTAGCTGAAGGAAGAATACCTTAAACCTGGGTAGTTGAAACCCGTGGAATGGGTACCATGCAATATGACTTCAAAGGGTCTTCATTTGCTCACCAAACCTCTCCAATCCTATCACTGCTGTGTTTATGCCCCTGTACACACGCTTGATTCTCTTTTGGAGACATAGCAATCCATAGGTTTTAAGATACTTACTAGTCAGGTACATTCTTAGGCGTTTAATATGGGGTGTTGAGTCCATTTCGTTGAGCAAGGAGTAGCTCTTGTCTATTCCATATTTGGCTTAAGGAACTTTATCTGTGCTCATTTCAATCTCTGGTTTTATGCAGCACCCCAACTCACCTTTCCCCTTAAGCAAGCATAAGTTGGTTTTCTAAATTTGAGACCCTGTTCTGTTTTGGAATGCAGTTCCTGTGTAGCCAAGTTTACATTCCGTGTATTAGTGATATCTTATGATGTTTCTTTTTCTGTGTGACTTATTTCAGTTAGAATCATCGTACCTGAATCCACTCATTATGCTGCTACGGGCCTGATGACATAGATTTCATTGCTGAGTGATACTGCATTGTACGTAAGTACCACAAGTTCTTTATCCATTTTTCACTTTCTGTGATATTGAACTTGTACGGTCAACGAGGTTCTTGTAAACGGAGGCGTCCCAAACTTTGGGGTGGCTGTGTCTTTTTGATTTTAATTTCCCTAAGCTATAGGACCATAAGTGGAAGTGCCCTAGGTTCTGTTGCTTTGTTTTTTAGATGTTTCAGGAAACACCATACACTTCTCCCGAGTGGTTGTTGGCAATTTACATCCCGCCCATCAGCATAACAAGGCTCCCAGTTCTCCATGGCCTGTCCTGCCTTTCTGGATTTTACACTTTTTTCAGATGGCCCTTTTGACCGGGGGGAAGTGAGACTTCATTGTAGTGCAGATTTCCTTTGCAAGCTTGCTTGGTTGGCCAAAAAGGGCGTATGCGTTTTTTCCTGAATATATTCAGGAAAAAACGCATACGCCCTTTTTGGCCAAGTGCATCATTGTGGACGTTCTGCCTCTTTTCCTATGCTTTCAATGCAATTCCAGTCTACCTCCTGAAATCGGTTTCCTGCAATTCTGCCCCGCTTTCAAGTCCTCTTGGCAGCCTTACTTCAGTCTATTTTTGGACGATAGCTGTCATTTATAACTCTGCAGGTTTGTGAATTACAGTGCCCCTGAGCTCCTTTCTTCAACTCGCTTTCTTGTGACCTGGCCGCAACACCACAGGATGGCTTCAGGCCCTAATCTGGTTCCGGCCCGGCATGCTGAGCCTTTGGTTAATTCCTCTTCCTGGTGGGAAATGAGAGTTAAATTTGCACGTCCAGACACCTCCAGCTAGCCTCTCATTGGTTCTCGCTATTCTTGTTCATCTTCCGCAGAAATTGCAAACTGGGCCAAACAGGAGGTTAAAGGCGCTGACTCTCCAAGTCCGGAGAGTGTTAGTAAAGCGTCTGGAATGTTGCACCCGAGTACCAGGGTACGAAAACTGAGACATATTTGAACACGTCTCCCGATCACATGGTTGATCATACTCTAGGTTCCACATGCATGTTTTAGCTGAAGGAAGAATACCTTAAACCTGGAGAGTTGAAACCCATGGAATGGGTACCATGCAATATGACTTCAAAGGGTCTTCATTTGCTCACCGAACCTCTCCAATCCTATCACTGCTGCGTTTATGCCCCTGTACACATGCTTGATTCTCTTTCGGAGACATAGCAATCCATAGGTTTTAAGATACTTACTAGTCAGGTACATTCTTAGGCGTTTAATATGCGGTGTTGAGTCCATTTCGTTGAGCAAGGAGTAGCTCTTGTCTATTCCATATTTGGCTTAAGGAACTTTATCTGTGCTCATTTCAATCTCTGGTTTTATGCAGCACCCCAACTCACCTTTCCCCTTAAGCAAGCATAAGTTGGTTTTCTAAATTTGAGACCCTGTTCTGTTTTGGAATGCAGTTCCTGTGTAGCCAAGTTTACATTCCGTGTATTAGTGATATCTTATGATGTTTCTTTTTCTGTGTGACTTATTTCAGTTAGAATCATCGTACCTGAATCCACTCATTATGCTGCTACGGGCCTGATGACATAGATTTCATTGCTGAGTGATACTGCATTGTACGTAAGTACCATAAGTTCTTTATCCATTTTTCACTTTCTGTGATATTGAACTTGTACGGTAAACGAGGTTATTGTAAACGGAGGCGTCCCAAACTTTGGGGTGGCTGTGTCTTTTTGATTTTAATTTCCCTAAGCTATAGGACCATAAGTGGAAGTGCCCTACGCTCTGTTGCTTTGTTTTTTAGATGTTTCAGGAAACACCATACACTTCTCCTGAGTGTCTGTTGGCAATTTACATCCCGCCCATCAGCATAACAAGGCTCCCAGTTCTCCATGGCCTGTCCTGCCTTTCTGGATTTTACACTTTTTTCAGATGGCCCTTTTGACCGGGGGGAAGTGAGACTTCATTGTAGTGCAGATTTCCTTTGCAAGTTTGCTTGGTTGGCCAAAAAGGGCGTATGCGTTTTTTCCTGAATATATTCAGGAAAAAACGCATACGCCCTTTTTGGCCAAGTGCATCATTGTGGACGTTCTGCCTCTTTTCCTATGCTTTCAATGCAATTCCAGTCTACCTCCTGAAATCGGTTTCCTGCAATTCTGCCCCGCTTTCAAGTCCTCTTGGCAGCCTTACTTCAGTCTATTTTTGGACGATAGCTGTCATTTATAACTCTGCAGGTTTGTGAATTACAGTGCCCCTGAGCTCCTTTCTTCAACTCGCTTTCTTGTGACCTGGCCGCAACACCGCAGGATGGCTTCAGGCCCTAATCTGGTTCTGGCACGGCACGCTGAGCCTTTCGTTATTTCCTCGTCCTAGTGGGAAATGAGAGTTAAATTTGCCCGTCCAGACACCTCCAGCTAGCCTCTCATTGCTTCTCGCTATTCCTGTTCATCTTCCGCAGAAATTGCAAACTGGGCCAAACAGGAAGTTAAAGGGACTGACTCTCCAAGTCGGGAGAGTGTTAGTAAAGCGTCTGGAATGTTGCACTCGAGTACCAGGGGAGGAAAACTGAGACATATTTGAACACGTCTCCCGTTCACATGGTTGATCATACTCTGGGTTCCACATGCATGTTTTAGCTGAAGGAAGAATACCTTAAACCTGGAGAGTTGAGACCCGTGTAATGGGTACCATGCAATATGACTTCAAAGGGTCTTCATTTGGTCACCGAACCTCTCCAATCCTATCACTGCTGTGTTTATACCCCTGTACACACGCTTGATTCTCTTTTGGAGACATAGCAATCCATAGGTTTTAAGATACTTACTAGTCAGGTACATTCTTAGGCGTTTAATATGGGGTTTTGAGTGCATTTCGTTGAGCAAGGAGTAGCTCTTGTCTATTCCATATTTGGCTTAAGGAACTTTATCTGTGCTCATTTCAATCTCTGGTTTTATGCAGCACCCCAACTCACCTTTCCCCTTTAGCAAGCATAAGTTGGTTTTCTAAATTTGAGACCCTGTTCTGTTTTGGAATGCAGTTCCTGTGTAGCCAAGTTTACATTCCGTGTATTAGTGATATCTTATGATGTTTCTTTTTCTGTGTGACTTATTTCAGTTAGAATCATCGTACCTGAATCCACGCATTATGCTGCTACGGGCCTGATGACATAGATTTCATTGCTGAGTGATACTGCATTGTACGTAAGTACCACAAGTTCTTTATCCATTTTTCACTTTCTGTGATATTGAACTTGTACGGTAAACGAGGTTATTGTAAACGGAGGCGTCCCAAACGTTGGGGTGGCTGTGTCCTTTTGATTTTAATTTCCCTAAGCTATAGGACCATAAGTGGAAGTGCCCTAGGTTCTGTTGCTTTGTTTTTTAGATGTTTCAGGAAACACCATACACTTCTCCCGAGTGTCTATTGGCAATTTACATCCCGCCCGTCAGCATAACAAGGCTCCCAGTTCTCCATGGCCTGTCGTGCCTTTCTGGATTTTACACTTTTTTCAGATGGCCCTTTTGACCGGGGGGAAGTGAGACTTCATTGTAGTGCAGATTTCCTTTGCAAGCTTGCTTGGTTGGCCAAAAAGGGCGTATGCGTTTTTTCCTGAATATATTCAGGAAAAAACGCATACGCCCTTTTTGGCCAAGTGCATCATTGTGGACGTTCTGCCTCTTTTCCTATGCTTTCAATGCAATTCCAGTCTACCTCCTGAAATCGGTTTCCTGCAATTCTGCCCCGCTTTCAAGTCCTCTTGGCAGCCTTACTTCAGTCTATTTTTGGACGATAGCTGTCATTTATAACTCTGCAGGTTTGTGAATTACAGTGCCCCTGAGCTCCTTTCTTCAACTCGCTTTCTTGTGACCTGGCCGCAACACCGCAGGATGGCTTCAGGCCCTAATCTGGTTCCGGCCCGGCATGCTGAGCCTTTGGTTAATTCCTCTTCCTGGTGGGAAATGAGAGTTAAATTTGCACGTCCAGACACCTCCAGCTAGCCTCTCATTGGTTCTCGCTATTCTTGTTCATCTTCCGCAGAAATTGCAAACTGGGCCAAACAGGAGGTTAAAGGCGCTGACTCTCCAAGTCCGGAGAGTGTTAGTAAAGCGTCTGGAATGTTGCACCCGAGTACCAGGGTACGAAAACTGAGACATATTTGAACACGTCTCCCGATCACATGGTTGATCATACTCTAGGTTCCACATGCATGTTTTAGCTGAAGGAAGAATACCTTAAACCTGGAGAGTTGAAACCCATGGAATGGGTACCATGCAATATGACTTCAAAGGGTCTTCATTTGCTCACCGAACCTCTCCAATCCTATCACTGCTGCGTTTATGCCCCTGTACACATGCTTGATTCTCTTTCGGAGACATAGCAATCCATAGGTTTTAAGATACTTACTAGTCAGGTACATTCTTAGGCGTTTAATATGCGGTGTTGAGTCCATTTCGTTGAGCAAGGAGTAGCTCTTGTCTATTCCATATTTGGCTTAAGGAACTTTATCTGTGCTCATTTCAATCTCTGGTTTTATGCAGCAAACCAACTCACCTTTCCCCTTAAGCAAGCATAAGTTGGTTTTCTAAATTTGAGAACCTGTTCTGTTTTGGAATTCAGTTCCTGTGTAGCCAAGTTTACATTCCGTGTATTAGTGATATCTTATGATGTTTCTTTTTCTGTGTGACTTATTTCAGTTAGAATCATCGTACCTGAATCCACTCATTATGCTGCTACGGGCCTGATGACATAGATTTCATTGCTGAGTGATACTGCATTGTACGTAAGTACCATAAGTTCTTTATCCATTTTTCACTTTCTGTGATATTGAACTTGTACGGTAAACGAGGTTATTGTAAACGGAGGCGTCCCAAACTTTGGGGTGGCTGTGTCTTTTTGATTTTAATTTCCCTAAGCTATAGGACCATAAGTGGAAGTGCCCTACGCTCTGTTGCTTTGTTTTTTAGATGTTTCAGGAAACACCATACACTTCTCCTGAGTGTCTGTTGGCAATTTACATCCCGCCCATCAGCATAACAAGGCTCCCAGTTCTCCATGGCCTGTCCTGCCTTTCTGGATTTTACACTTTTTTCAGATGGCCCTTTTGACCGGGGGGAAGTGAGACTTCATTGTAGTGCAGATTTCCTTTGCAAGCTTGCTTGGTTGGCCAAAAAGGGCGTATGCGGTTTTTCCTGAATATATTCAGGAAAAAACGCATACGCCCTTTTTGGCCAACTGCATCATTGTGGACGTTCTGCCTCTTTTCCTATGCTTTCAATGCAATTCCAGTCTACCTCCTGAAATCGGTTTCCTGCAATTCTGCCCCGCTTTCAAGTCCTCTTGGCAGCCTTACTTCAGTCTATTTTTGGACGATAGCTGTCATTTATAACTCTGCAGGTTTGTGAATTACAGTGCCCCTGAGCTCCTTTCTTCAACTCGCTTTCTTGTGACCTGGCCGCAACACCGCAGGATGGCTTCAGGCCCTAATCTGGTTCTGGCACGGCACGCTGAGCCTTTCGTTATTTCCTCGTCCTAGTGGGAAATGAGAGTTAAATTTGCCCGTCCAGACACCTCCAGCTAGCCTCTCATTGGTTCTCGCTATTCCTGTTCATCTTCCGCAGAAATTGCAAACTGGGCCAAACAGGAAGTTAAAGGGACTGACTCTCCAAGTCGGGAGAGTGTTAGTAAAGCGTCTGGAATGTTGCACTCGAGTACCAGGGGAGGAAAACTGAGACATATTTGAACACGTCTCCCGTTCACATGGTTGATCATACTCTGGGTTCCACATGCATGTTTTAGCTGAAGGAAGAATACCTTAAACCTGGAGAGTTGAGACCCGTGTAATGGGTACCATGCAATATGACTTCAAAGGGTCTTCATTTGGTCACCGAACCTCTCCAATCCTATCACTGCTGTGTTTATACCCCTGTACACACGCTTGATTCTCTTTTGGAGACATAGCAATCCATAGGTTTTAAGATACTTACTAGTCAGGTACATTCTTAGGCGTTTAATATGGGGTTTTGAGTGCATTTCGTTGAGCAAGGAGTAGCTCTTGTCTATTCCATATTTGGCTTAAGGAACTTTATCTGTGCTCATTTCAATCTCTGGTTTTATGCAGCACCCCAACTCACCTTTCCCCTTTAGCAAGCATAAGTTGGTTTTCTAAATTTGAGACCCTGTTCTGTTTTGGAATGCAGTTCCTGTGTAGCCAAGTTTACATTCCGTGTATTAGTGATATCTTATGATGTTTCTTTTTCTGTGTGACTTATTTCAGTTAGAATCATCGTACCTGAATCCACGCATTATGCTGCTACGGGCCTGATGACATAGATTTCATTGCTGAGTGATACTGCATTGTACGTAAGTACCACAAGTTCTTTATCCATTTTTCACTTTCTGTGATATTGAACTTGTACGGTAAACGAGGTTATTGTAAACGGAGGCGTCCCAAACGTTGGGGTGGCTGTGTCCTTTTGATTTTAATTTCCCTAAGCTATAGGACCATAAGTGGAAGTGCCCTAGGTTCTGTTGCTTTGTTTTTTAGATGTTTCAGGAAACACCATACACTTCTCCCGAGTGTCTGTTGGCAATTTACATCCCGCCCATCAGCATAACAAGGCTCCCAGTTCTCCATGGCCTGTCGTGCCTTTCTGGATTTTACACATTTTTCAGATGGCCCTTTTGACCGGGGGGAAGTGAGACTTCATTGTAGTGCAGATTTCCTTTGCAAGCTTGCTTGGTTGGCCAAAAAGGGCGTATGCGTTTTTTCCTGAATATATTCAGGAAAAAACGCATACGCCCTTTTTGGCCAAGTGCATCATTGTGGACGTTCTGCCTCTTTTCCTATGCTTTCAATGCAATTCCAGTCTACCTCCTGAAATCGGTTTCCTGCAATTCTGCCCCGCTTTCAAGTCCTCTTGGCAGCCTTACTTCAATCTATTTTTGGACGATAGCTGTCATTTATAACTCTGCAGGTTTGTGAATTACAGTGCCCCTGAGCTCCTTTCTTCAACTTGCTTTCTTGTGACCTGGCCGCAACACCGCAGGATGGCTTCAGGCCCTAATCTGGTTCCGGCACGGCACGCTGAGCCTTTGGTTATTTCCTCTTCCTGGTGGGAAATGAGAGTTAAATTTGCCCGTCCAGACACCTCCAGCTAGTCTCTCATTGGTTCTCGCTATTCCTGTTCATCTTCCGCAGAAATTGCAAACTGGGCCATACAGGAGGTTAAAGGCGCTGACTCTCCAAGTGGGGAGAGTGTTAGTAAAGCGTCTGGAATGTTGCACCCGAGTACCAGGGGAGGAAAACTGAGACATATTTGAACACGTCTCCCGTTCACATGGTTGATCATACTTGGGTTCCACATGCATGTTTTAGCTGAAGGAAGAATACCTTAAACCTGGAGAGTTAAGACCCGTGTAAAGGGTACCATGCAATATGACTACAAAGCGTCTTCATTTGCTCACCGAACCTCTCCAATCCTATCACTGCTGCGTTTATGGCCCTGTACACATGCTTGATTCTCTTTCAGAGACATAGCAATCCATAGGTTTTAAGATACTTACTAGTCAGATACATTCTTAGGCGTTTAATATGGGGTGTTGAGTCCATTTCGTTGAGCAAGGAGTAGCTCTTGTCTATTCCATATTTGGCTTAAGGAACTTTATCTGTGCTCATTTCAATCTCTGGTTTTATGCAGCACCCCAACTCACCTTTACCCTTAAGCAAGAATAAGTTGGTTTTCTAAATTTGAGACCCTGTTCTGTTCTGTAATTCAGTTCCTGGGTAGCCAAGTTTACATTCCGTGTATTACTGATATCTTATGATGTTTCTTTTTCTGTGTGACTTATTTCAGTTAGAATCATCATACCTGAATCCACTCATTGTGCTGCTAAGTGCCTGATGACACAGATTTCATTGCTGAGTGATATTGCTTTGTAAGTAAATACCACAACTTCTTTATCCATTTTTCACTTTCTGCGATGTTGAACTTGTACTATAAACGACGTTCTTGTCAACAGAGCCGTTCCAAACTTTGGGGTGGCTGTGTCTTTTTGATTTTAATTTCCCTAAGCTATAGGACCATAAGTGGAAGTGCCCTAGGCTCTGTTGCTTTGTTTTTTAGATGTTTCAGGAAACACCATACACTTCTCCGGAGTGTCTGTTGGCAATTTACATCCCGCCCATCAGCATAACAAGGCTCCCAGTTCTCCATGGCCTGTCCTGCCTTTCTGGATTTTACACTTTTTTGAGATGGCCCTTTTGACCGGGGGGAAGTGAGACTTCATTGTAGTGCAGATTTCCTTTGCAAGCTTGCTTGGTTGGCCAAAAAGGGCGTATGCGTTTTTTCCTGAATATATTCAGGAAAAAACGCATACGCCCTTTTTGGCCAACTGCATCATTGTGGACGTTCTGCCTCTTTTCCTATGCTTTCAATGCAATTCCAGTCTACCTCCTGAAATCGGTTTCCTGCAATTCTGCCCCGCTTTCAAGTCCTCTTGGCAGCCTTACTTCAGTCTATTTTTGGACGATAGCTGTCATTTATAACTCTGCAGGTTTGTGAATTACAGTGCCCCTGAGCTCCTTTCTTCAACTTGCTTTCTTGTGACCTGGCCGCAACACCGCAGGATGGCTTCAGGCCCTAATCTGGTTCCGGCACGGCACGCTGAGCCTTTGGTTATTTCCTCTTCCTGGTGGGAAATGAGAGTTAAATTTGCCCGTCCAGACACCTCCAGCTAGTCTCTCATTGGTTCTCGCTATTCCTGTTCATCTTCCGCAGAAATTGCAAACTGGGCCAAACAGGAGGTTAAAGGCGCTGACTCTCCAAGTGGGGAGAGTGTTAGTAAAGCGTCTGGAATGTTGCACCCGAGTACCAGGGGAGGAAAACTGAGACATATTTGAACACATCTCCCGTTCACATGGTTGATCATACTCTGGGTTCCACATGCATGTTTTAGCTGAAGGAAGAATACCTTAAACCTGGAGAGTTAAGACCCGTGTAATGGGTACCATGCAATATGACTTCAAAGGGTCTTCATTTGCTCACCGAACCTCTCCTAACTATCACTGCTGCATTTATGCCCCTGTACACATGCTTGATTCTCTTTCGGAGACATAGCAATCCATAGGTTTTAAGATACTTACTAGTCAGGTACATTCTTAGGCGTTTAATATGCGGTGTTGAGTCCATTTCGTTGAGCAAGGAGTAGCTCTTGTCTATTCCATATTTGACTTAAGGAACTTTATCTGTGCTCATTTCAATCTCTGGTTTTATGCAGCACCCCAACTCACCTTTCCCCTTAAGCAAGCATAAGTTGGTTTTCTAAATTTGAGACCCTGTTCTGTTCTGTAATTCAGTTCCTGTGTAGCCAAGTTTACATTCCATGTATTACTGATATCTTATGATGTTTCTTTTTCTGTGTGACTTATTTCAGTTAGAATCATCATACCTGAATCCACTCATTGTGCTGCTAAGGGTCTGATGACACAGATTTCATTGCTGAGTGATATTGCTTTGTAAGTAAATACCACAACTTTTTTATCCATTTTTCACTTTCTGCGATGTTGAACTTGTACTGTAAATGAGGTTCTTGTCAACAGAGCCGTTCCAAACTTTGGGGTGGCTGTGTCTTTTTGATTTTAATTTCCCTAAGCTATAGGACCATACGTGGAAGTGCCCTAGGTTCTGTTGCTTTGTTTTTTAGATGTTTCAGGAAACACCATACACTTCTCCCGAGTGGTTGTTGACAATTTACATCCCGTCCATCAGCATAACAAGGCTCCCAGTTCTCCATGGCCTGTCCTGCCTTTCTGGATTTTACACTTTTTTCAGATGGCCCTTTTGACCGGGGGGAAGTGAGACTTCATTGTAGTGCAGATTTCCTTTGCAAGCTTCCTTGGTTGGCCAAAAAGGGCGTATGCGGTTTTTCCTGAATATATTCAGGAAAAAACGCATACGCCCTTTTTGGCCAACTGCATCATTGTGGACGTTCTGCCTCTTTTCCTATGCTTTCAATGCAATTCCAGTCTACCTCCTGAAATCGGTTTCCTGCAAATCTGCCCCGCTTTCAAGTCCTCTTGGCAGCCTTACTTCAATCTATTTTTGGACGATAGCTGTCATTTATAACTCTGCAGGTTTGTGAATTACAGTGCCCCTGAGCTCCTTTCTTCAACTTGCTTTCTTGTGACCTGGCCGCAACACCGCAGGATGGCTTCAGGCCCTAATCTGGTTCCGGCACGGCACGCTGAGCCTTTGGTTATTTCCTCTTCCTGGTGGGAAATGAGAGTTAAATTTGCACGTCCAGACACCTCCAGCTAGCCTCTCATTGGTTCTCGCTATTCTTGTTCATCTTCCGCAGAAATTGCAAACTGGGCCAAACAGGAGGTTAAAGGCGCTGACTCTCCAAGTGGGGAGAGTGTTAGTAAAGCGTCTGGAATGTTGCACCCGAGTACCAGGGTACGAAAACTGAGACATATTTGAACACGTCTCCCGTTCACATGGTTGATCATACTTGGGTTCCACATGCATGTTTTAGCTGAAGGAAGAATACCTTAAACCTGGAGAGTTAAGACCCGTTTAATGGGTACCACGCAATATGACTTCAAAGGGTCTTCATTTGCTCACCGAACCTCTCCAATCCTATCACTGCTGCGTTTATGCCCCTGTACACATGCTTGATTCTCTTTCGGAGACATAGCAATCCATAGCTTTTAAGATACTTACTAGTCAGGTACATTCTTAGGCGTTTAATATGGGGTGTTGAGTCCATTTCGTTGAGCAAGGAGTAGCTCTTGTCTATTCCATATTTGGCTTAAGGAACTTTATCTGTGCTCATTTCAATCTCTGGTTTTATGCAGCACCCCAACTCACCTTTACCCTTAAGCAAGCATAAGTTGGTTTTCTAAATTTGAGACCCTGTTCTGTTTTGGAATTCAGTTCCTGTGTAGCCAAGTTTACATTCTGTGTATTAGTGATATCTTATGATGTTTCTTTTTCTGTGTGACCTATTTCAGTTAGAATCATCGTACCTGAATCCACTCATTATGCTGCTACGGGCCTGATAACATAGATTTCATTGCTGAGTGATACTGCATTGTACATAAGTACCAAAAGTTCTTTATCCATTTTTCACTTTCTGTGATATTGAACTTGTACGGTAAACGAGGTTCTTGTAAACAGAGGCATCCCAAACTTTGGGGTGGCTGTGTCTTTTTGATTTTAATTTCCCTAATCTATAGGACCATAAGTGGAAGTGCCCTAGGCTCTGTTGCTTTGTTTTTTAGATGTTTCAGGAAACACCATACACTTCTCCCGAGTGTCTGTTGGCAATTTACATCCCGCCCATCAGCATAACAAGGCTCCCAGTTCTCCATGGCCTGTCCTGCCTTTCTGGATTTTACACTTTTTTCAGATGGCCCTTTTGACCGGGGTGAAGTGAGACTTCATTGTAGTGCAGATTTCCTTTGCAAGCTTGCTTGGGTGGCCAAAAAGGGCGTATGCGTTTTTTCCTGAATATATTCAGGAAAAAACGCATACGCCCTTTTTGGCCAAGTGCATCATTGTGGACGTTCTGCCTCTTTTCCTATGCTTTCAATGCAATTCCAGTCTACCTCCTGAAATCGGTTTCCTGCAATTCTGCCCCGCTTTCAAGTCCTCTTGGCAGCCTTACTTCAGTCTATTTTTGGACGATAGCTGTCGTTTATAACTCTGCAGGTTTGTGAATTACAGTGCCCCTGAGCTCCTTTCTTCAACTCGCTTTCTTGTGACCTGGCCGCAACACCACAGGATGGCTTCAGGCCCTAATCTGGTTCCGGCCCGGCATGCTGAGCCTTTGGTTAATTCCTCTTCCTGGTGGGAAATGAGAGTTAAATTTGCACGTCCAGACACCTCCAGCTAGCCTCTCATTGGTTCTCGCTATTCTTGTTCATCTTCCGCAGAAATTGCAAACTGGGCCAAACAGGAGGTTAAAGGGACTGACTCTCCAAGTCGGGAGAGTGTTAGTAAAGCATCTGGAATATTGCACCCGAGTACCAGGGTATGAAAACTGAGACATATTTGAACACGTCTCCCGATCACATGGTTGATCATACTCTAGGTTCCACATGCATGTTTTAGCTGAAGGAAGAATACCTTATACCTGGAGAGTTGAAACCCGTGGAATGGGTACCATGCAATATGACTTCAAAGGGTCTTCATTTGCTCACCGAACCTCTCCAATCCTATCACTGCTGCGTTTATGCCCCTGTACACATGCTTGATTCTCTTTCGGAGACATAGCAATCCATAGCTTTTAAGATACTTACTAGTCAGGTACATTCTTAGGCGTTTAATATGGGGTGTTGAGTCCATTTAGTTGAGCAAGGAGTAGCTCTTGTCTATTCCATATTTGGCTTAAGGAACTTTATCTGTGCTCATTTCAATCTCTGGTTTTATGCAGCACCCCAACTCACCTTTACCCTTAAGCAAGAATAAGTTGGTTTTCTAAATTTGAGACCCTGTTCTGTTCTGTATTTCAGTTCCTGTGTAGCCAAGTTTCCATTCCGTGTATTACTGATATCTTATGATGTTTCTTTTTCTGTGTGACTTATTTCAGTTAGAATCATCATACCTGAATCCACTCATTGTGCTGCTAAGGGCCTGATGACACAGATTTCATTGCTGAGTGATATTGCTTTGTAAGTAAATACCACAACTTCTTTATCCATTTTTCACTTTCTGCGATGTTGAACTTGTACTGTAAACGAGGTTCTTGTAAACACAGCCGTTCCAAACTTTGGGGTGGCTGTGTCTTTTTCATTTTAATTTCCCTAAGCTATAGGACCATAAGTGGAAGTGCCCTAGGTTCTGTTGCTTTGTTTTTTAGATGTTTCAGGAAACACCATACACTTCTCCCGAGTGTCTGTTGGCAATTTACATCCCGCCCATCAGCATAACAAGGCTCCCAGTTCTCCATGGCCTGTCCTGCCTTTCTGGATTTTACACTTTTTTCAGATGGCCCTTTTGACCGGGGGGAAGTGAGACTTCATTGTAGTGCAGATTTCCTTTGCAAGCTTGCTTGGTTGGCCAAAAAGGGCGTATGCGTTTTTTCCTGAATATATTCAGGAAAAAACGCATACGCCCTTTTTGGCCAAGTGCATCATTGTGGACGTTCTGCCTCTTTTCCTATGCTTTCAATGCAATTCCAGTCTACCTCCTGAAATCGGTTTCCTGCAATTCTGCCCCGCTTTCAAGTCCTCTTGGCAGCCTTACTTCAGTCTATTTTTGGACGATAGCTGTCATTTATAACTCTGCAGGTTTGTGAATTACAGTGCCCCTGAGCTCCTTTCTTCAACTCGCTTTCTTGTGACCTGGCCGCAACACCGCAGGATGGCTTCAGGCCCTAATCTGGTTCTGGCACGGCACGCTGAGCCTTTGGTTATTTCCTCCTCCTGGTGGGAAATGAGAGTTAAATTTGCCCATCCAGACACCTCCAGCTAGCCTCTCATTGGTTCTCGCTATTCCTGTTCATCTTCCGCAGAAATTGCAAACTGTGCCAAACCGGAGGTTAAAGGCGCTGAGTCTCCAAGTGGGGAGAGTGTTAGTAAAGCGTCTGGAATGTTGCACCCGAGTACCAGGGGAGGAAAACTGAGACATATTTGAACACGTCTCCCGATCACATGGTTGATCATACTCTGGGTTCCACATGCATGTTTTAGCTGAAGGAAGAATACCTAAAACCTGGGTAGTTGAAACCCGTGGAATGGGTACCATGCAATATGACTTCAAAGGGTCTTCATTTGCTCACCGAACCTCTCCAATCCTATCACTGCTGCGTTTATGCCCCTGTACACATGCTTGATTCTCTTTCGGAGACATAGCAATCCATAGGTTTTAAGATACTTACAAGTCAGGTACATTCTTAGGCGTTTAATATGCGGTGTTGAGTCCATTTCGTTGAGCAAGGAGTAGCTCTTGTCTATTCCATATTTGGCTTAAGGAACTTTATCTGTGCTCATTTCAATCTCTGGTTTTATGCAGCACCCCAACTCACCTTTACCCTTAAGCAAGCATAAGTTGGTTTTCTAAATTTGAGACCCTGTTCTGTTTTGGAATTCAGTTCCTGTGTAGCCAAGTTTACATTCTGTGTATTAGTGATATCTTATGATGTTTCTTTTTCTGTGTGACTTATTTCAGTTAGAATCATCGTACCTGAATCCACTCATTATGCTGCTACGGGCCTGATGACATAGATTTCATTGCTGAGTGATACTGCATTGTACGTAAGTATCACAAGTTCTTTATCCATTTTTCACTTTCTGTGATATTGAACTTGTACGGTAAACGAGGTTCTTGTAAACGGAGGCGTCCCAAACTTTGGGGTGGCTGTGTCTTTTTGATTTTAATTTCCCTAAGCTATAGTACCATAAGTGGAAGTGCCGTAGGTTCTGTTGCTTTGTTTTTTAGATGTTTCAGGAAACACCATACACTTCTCCCAAGTGTCTGTTGGCAATTTACATCCCGCCCATCAGCATAACAAGGCTCCCAGTTCTCAATGGCCTGTTGCCTTTCTGGATTTTACACTTTTTTCAGATGGCCCTTTTGACCGGGGGGAAGTGAGACTTCATTGTAGTGCAGATTTCCTTTGCAAGCTTGCTTGGTTGGCCAAAAAGGGCGTATGCGTTTTTCCCTGAATATATTCAGGAAAAAACGCATACGCCCTTTTTGGCCAAGTGCATCATTGTGGACGTTCTGCCTCTTTTCCTATGCTTTCAATGCAATTCCAGTCTACCTCCTGAAATCGGTTTCCTGCAATTCTTCCCCGCTTTCAAGTCTTCTTGGCAGCCTTACTTCAGTCTATTTTTGGATGACAGCTGTCATTTATAACTCTGCAGGTTTGTGAATTACAGTGCCCCTGAGCTCCTTTCTTCAACTCGCTTTCTTCTGACCTGGCCGCAACACCACAGGATGGCTTCAGGCCCTAATCTGGTTCCGGCCCGGCATGCTGAGCCTTTGGTTAATTCCTCTTCCTGGTGGGAAATGAGAGTTAAATTTGCACGTCCAGACACCTCCAGCAAGCGTCTCATTGGTTCTCGCTATTCTTGTTCATCTTCCGCAGAAATTGCAAACTGGGCCAAACAGGAGGTTAAAGGGACTGACTCTCCAAGTCGGGAGAGTGTTAGTAAAGCGTCTGGAATATTGCACCCGAGTACCAGGGTACGAAAACTGAGACATATTTGAACACGTCTCCCGATCACATGGTTGATCATACTCTAGGTTCCACATGCATGTTTTAGCTGAAGGAAGAATACCTTAAACCTGGAGAGTTGAAACCCGTGGAATGGGTACCATGCAATATGACTTCAAAGGGTCTTCATTTGCTCACCGAACCTCTCCAATCCTATCACTGCTGCGTTTATGCCCCTGTACACATGCTTGATTCTCTTTCGGAGACATAGCAATCCATAGGTTTTAAGATACTTACTAGTCAGGTACATTCTTAGGCGTTTAATATGCGGTGTTGGGTCCATTTAGTTGAGCAAGGAGTAGCTCTTGTCTATTCCATATTTGGCTTAAGGAACTTTATCTGTGCTCATTTCAATCTCTGGTTTTATGCAGCACCCCAACTCACCTTTCCCCTTAAGCAAGCATAAGTTGGTTTTCTAAATTTGAGACCCTGTTCTGTTCTGTAATTCAGTTCCTGTGTAGCCAAGTTTACATTCCGTGTATTACTGATATCTTATGATGTTTCTTTTTCTGTGTGACTTATTTCAGTTAGAATCATCATACCTGAATCCACTCATTGTGCTGCTAAGGGCCTGATGACGTAGATTTCATTGCTGAGTGATATTGCTTTGTAAGTAAATACCACAACTTCTTTATCCATTTTTCACTTTCTGCGATGTTGAACTTGTACTGTAAACGAGGTTCTTGTAAACAGAGGCTTCCCAAACTTTGGGGTGGCTGTGTCTTTTTGATTTTAATTTCCCTAAGCTATAGGACCATAAGTGGCAGTGCCCTAGGCTCTGATGCTTTTTTTTAGATGTTTCAGGAAACACCATACACTTCTCCCGAGTGGCTGTTGGCAATTTACATCCCGCCCATCAGCATAACAAGGCTCCCAGTTCTCCATGGCCTGTCCTGCCTTTCTGGATTTTACACTTTTTTCAGATGGCCCTTTTGACCGGGGGGAAGTGAGACTTCATTGTAGTGCAGATTTCCTTTGCAAGCTTGCTTGGTTGGCCAAAAAGGGCGTATGCGTTTTTTCCTGAATATATTCAGGAAAAAACGCATACGCCCTTTTTGGCCAAGTGCATCATTGTGGACGTTCTGCCTCTTTTCCTATGCTTTCAATGCAATTCCAGTCTACCTCCTGAAATCGGGTTCCTGCAATTCTGCCCCGCTTTCAAGTCCTCTTGGCAGCCTTACTTCAGTATATTTTTGGACGATAGCTGTCATTTATAACTCTGCAGGTTTGTGAATTACAGTGCCCCTGAGCTCTTTCTTCAACTCGCTTTCTTGTGAGCTGGCCGCAACACCGCAGGATGGCTTCAGGCCCTAATCTGGTTCCGGCACGGCACGCTGAGCCTTTGGTTATTTCCTCTTCCTGGTGGGAAATGAGAGTTAAATTTGCCCGTCCAGACACCTCCAGCTAGTCTCTCATTGGTTCTCGCTATTCCTGTTCATCTTCCGCAGAAATTGCAAACTGGGCCAAACAGGAGGTTAAAGGCGCTGACTCTCCAAGTTGGGAGAGTGTTAGTAAAACGTCTGGAATGTTGCACCCGAGTACCAGGGGAAGAAAACTGAGACATATTTGAACACGTCTCCCGTTCACACGGATGATCATACTCTGGGTTCCACATGCATGTTTTAGCTGAAGGAAGAATACCTTAAACCTGGGTAGTTGAAACCCGTGGAATGGGTACCATGCAATATGACTTCAAAGGGTCTTCATTTGCTCACCGAACCTCTCCAATCCTATCACTGCTGCGTTTATGCCCCTGTACACACGCTTGATTCTCTTTTGGAGACATAGCAATCCATAGGTTTTAAGATACTTACTAGTCAGGTACATTCTTAGGCGTTTAATATGGGGTGTTGAGTCCATTTCGTTGAGCAAGGAGTAGCTCTTGTCTATTCCATATTTGGCTTAAGGAACTTTATCTGTGCTCATTTCAGTCTCTGGTTTTATGCAGCACCCCAACTCACCTTTCCACTTAAGCAAGCATAAGTTGGTTTTCTAAATTTGAGACCCTGTTCTGTTTTGTAATTCAGTTCCTCTGTAGCCAAGTTTAAATTCCATGTATTAGTGATATTTTTTGATGTTTCTTTTTCTGTTAGACTTATTTCAGTTAGAATCACCATACCCGAATCCACTCATTATGCTGCTATGGGCCTGGTGACATAGATTTCATTGCTGAGTGATATTGCTTTGTACATGAGTACCACAACTTCTTTATCCATTTTTCACTTTCTGTGATATTGAACTTGTACGGTAAACGAGGTTCTTGTAAACAGAGGCGTCCCAAACTTTGGGGTGGCTGTGTCTTTTTGATTTTAATTTCCCTAAGCTATAGGACCATAAGTGGAAGTGCACTAGGCTCTGTTGCTTTGTTTTTTAGATGTTTCAGGAAACACCATACACTTCTCCGGAGTGGCTGTTGGCAATTTACATCCCGCCCATCAGCATAACAAGGCTCCCAGTTCTCCATGGCCTGTCCTGCCTTTCTGGATTTTGCACTTTTTTCAGATGGCCCTTTTGACCGGGGGGAAGTGAGACTTCATTGTAGTGCAGATTTCCTTTGCAAGCTTGCTTGGTTGGCCAAAAAGGGCGTATGCGTTTTTTTCTGAATATATTTAGGAAAAAACGCATACGCCCTTTTTGGCCAAGGGCATCACTGTGGACGTTCTGCCTCTTTTCCTATGCTTTCAATGCAATTCCAGTCTACCTCCTGAAATCGGTTTCCTGCAATTCTGCCCCACTTTCAAGTCCTCTTGGCAGCCTTACTTCAGTCTATTTTTGGACGATAGCTGTCATTTATAACTCTGCAGGTTTGTGAATTACAGTGCCCCTGAGCTCCTTTCTTCAACTCGCTTTCTTGTGACCTGGCCACAACACCGCAGGATGTCTTCAGGCCCTAATGTGGTTCCGGCATGGCATGCTGAGCCTTTGGTTAATTCCTCTTCCTGGTGGGAAATGAGAGTTAAATTTGCCCATCCAGACACCTCCAGCTAGTCTTTCATTGGTTCTCGCTATTCCTGTTCATCTTCCACAGAAATTGCAAACTGGGCCAAACAGGTGGTTAAAGGGACTGACTCTCCAAGTCGGGAGAGTGTTAGTAAAGCGTCTGGAATGTTGCACCCGAGTACCAGGGTACGAAAACTGAGACATATTTGAACACGTCTCCCGATCACATGGTTGATCATACTCTAGGTTCCACATGCATGTTTTAGCTGAAGGAAGAATACCTTAAACCTGGGTATTTGAAACCCGTGGAATGGGTACCATGCAATATGACTTCAAAGGGTCTTCATTTGCTCACCGAACCTCTCCAATCCTATCACTGCTGCGTTTATGCCCCTGTACACATGCTTGATTCTCTTTCGGAGACATAGCAATCCATAGGTTTTAAGATACTTACTAGTCAGGTACATTCTTAGGCGTTTAATATGCGGTGTTGAGTCCATTTCGTTGAGCAAGGAGTAGCTCTTGTCTATTCCATATTTGGCTTAAGGAACTTTATCTGTGCTCATTTCAATCTCTGGTTTTATGCAGCACCCCAACTCACCTTTCCCCTTAAGCAAGCATAAGTTGGTTTTCTATATTTGAGACCCTGTTCTGTTCTGTAATTCAGTTCCTGTGTAGCCAAGTTTACATTCCGTGTATTACTGATATCTTATGATGTTTCTTTTTCTGTGTGACTTATTTCAGTTAGAATCATCATACCTGAATCCACTCATTGTGCTGCTAAGGGCCTGATGACACAGATTTCATTGCTGAGTGATATTGCTTTGTAAGTAAATACCACAACTTCTTTATCCATTTTTCAATTTCTGCGATGTTGAACTTGTACTGTAAAGAGGTTCTTGTAAACAGAGGCGTCCCAAACTTTGGGGTGGCTGTGTCTTTTTGATTTTAATTTCCCTAAGCTATAGGACCATAAGTGGCAGTGCCCTAGGCTCTGTTGCTTTGTTTTTTAGATGTTTCAGGAAACACCATACACTTCTCCTGAGTGTCTGTTGGTAATTTACATCCCGCCCATCAGCATAACAAGGCTCCCAGTTCTCCATGGCCTGTCCTGCCTTTCTGGATTTTACACTTTTTTCAGATGGCCCTTTTGACCGGGGGGAAGTGAGACTTCATTGTAGTGCAGATTTCCTTTGCAAGCTTGCTTGGTTGGCCAAAAAGGGCGTATGCGTTTTTTCCTGAATATATTCAGGAAAAAACGCATACGCCCTTTTTGGCCAAGTGCATCATTGTGGACGTTCTGCCTCTTTTCCTATGCTTTCAATGCAATTCCAGTCTACCTCCTGAAATCGGTTTCCTGCAATTCTGCCCCGCTTTCAAGTCCTCTTGGCAGCCTTACTTCAGTCTATTTTTGGACGATAGCTGTCATTTATAACTCTGCTGGTTTGTCAATTGCAGTGCCCCTGAGCTCCTTTCTTCAACTCGCTTTCTTGTGACCTCGCCGCAACACCGCAGGATGGCTTCAGGCCCTAATCTGGTTCCGGCCCGGCATGCTGAGCCTTTGGTTAATTCCTCTTCCTGGTGGGAAATGAGAGTTAAATTTGCCCGTCCAGACACCTCCAGCTAGCCTCTCATTGGTTCTCGCTATTCCTGTTCATCTTCCGCAGAAATTGCAAACTGGGCCAAACAGGAGGTTAAAGGGACTGACTTTCCAAGTGGGGAGAGTTTTAGTAAAGCGTCTGGAATGTTGCACCCGAGTACCAGGGGAGGAAAACTGAGACATATTTGAACACGTCTCCCATTCACATGGTTGATCATACTCTAGGTTCCACATGCATGTTTTAGCTGAAGGAAGAATACCTTAAACCTGGAGAGTTGAGACCCGTGTAATGGGTACCATGCAATATGACTTCAAAGGGTCTTCATTTGCTCACCGAACCTCTCCAATCCTATCACTGCTGCGTTTATGCCCCTGTACACATGCTTTATTCTCTTTTAGAGGCATAGCAATCCATAGGTTTTAAGATACTTACTAGTCAGGTACATTCTTAGGCATTTAATATGGGGTTTTGAGTCCATTTCGTTGAGCAAGGAGTAGCTCTTGTCTATTCCATATTTGGCTTAAGGAACTTTATCTGTGCTCATTTCAATCTCTGGTTTTATGCAGCACCCCAACTCACCTTTCCCCTTAAGCAAGCATATGTTGGTTTTCTAAATTTGAGACCCTGTTCTGTTCTGTAATTCAGTTCCTGTGTAGCCAAGTTTCCATTCCGTGTATTACTGATATCTTATGATGTTTCTTTTTCTGTGTGACTTATTTCAGTTAGAATCATCGTACCTGAATCCACTCATTATGCTGCTACGGGCCTGATGACATAGATTTCATTGCTGAGTGATACTGCATTGTACGTAAGTACCACAAGTTCTTTATCCATTTTTCAATTTCTGCGATGTTGAACTTGTACTGTAAACGAGGTTCTTGTAAACAGAGCCGTTCCAAACTTTGGGGTGGCTGTGTCTTTTTGATTTTAATTTCCCTAAGCTATAGGACCATAAGTGGAAGTGCCCTAGGCTCTGTTGCTTTGTTTTTTAGATGTTTCAGGAAACACCATACACTTCTCCAGAGTGGCTGTTGGCAATTTACATCCCGCCCATCAGCATAAGAAGGCTCCCAGTTCTCCATGGCCTGTCGTGCCTTTATGGATTTTACACTTTTTTCAGATGGCCCTTTTGACCGGGGGGAAGTGAGACTTCATTGTAGTGCAGATTTCCTTTGCAAGCTTGCTTGGTTGGCCAAAAAGTGCGTATGCGTTTTTTCCTGAATATATTCAGGAAAAAACGCATACGCCCTTTTTGGCCAAGTGCATCATTGTCGAGTTTCTGACTCTCTTCATATGCTTTCAATGCAATTCCAGTCTACCTCCTGAAATCGGTTTCCTGCAATTCTGCCTTGCTTTCAATGCCTCTTCATAGCCTTACCTCAATATATTTTTAAAAATAGTTGGCCTTTATAACTCTGCAGGTTTTTGAATTGCAGTGGCCCTTAGCTCCATTTTTTAGCTCTTATTTTTGTGGTCTTGCCCCGTAACCACAGGATTCCTTGAAGCCCTATTTTTCTTCTGGGGCACCTTGCTGTGCCTTTGGTTAATTCTTCTTACTGATGTGATATTAGAGTGACATGTGCCCATTGAAACCGCTACAGCTAGTTTCTCACTGGTTCCCCCTATTCCCGTTCATCCTCTGCACTAACTGCAGACTGTGCGATACCAGAACTTAAAGGCATTGACTCCATGTGGGGATGTTGTTAGTAAAGCGGCTGGAATGTCGATCCGGAGCCCCAGGAGAGGAAAAATGAGGTGCGTTTTAGAAACCTTTCCCGATCATATGGTATACCAGTCGCTGGGTTTCCCAAGCATGGTTTAGCTGTAGGAAGATTCCCTTCAACCTGGAGTGTTGGGACCCTTGGACTGAGTAGCATGAAGTATTGCATTAAACTTTCGGCAGTTGCTCACCAAAGCTCACCAATCCTGTCAGCCCCAAGTGTCCAGCCTTATGTCTTATCCAGCTGTGGGTTTATATGTGGTCAATCCAGGTTGCATCACAGCCCCTGAGCGAATTTTGTAAGAATTTTTCTCTCTTTCATTGTTTCAGCGTTTTGTTTTTAAAATTTATTTCTATAATGGGGTTTAGCTCCTTTTCACTGCTGTGTTTGTGCCGCTCTGCACACACTTGATTCCCTTATGGAGATATATCAATACATGGGTTTTAAGATTCTTATTCCTCAGATATATTTCTCTGCGGTGTATAGGGTGTGTTGAGGCCAGTTCATTGAGCAAGGTGTAGATCTTGTCTAATACCTATTTGGTTTATTGAACGGTATCTGTGCTAATTTCAAACTCTGGTTTTATGCATCACCCCACCTCTCCTTTCCCCTTAAGCTGACATAAGTGTGTTTTCTAAATGTGAGACACTGTTCTGTTCTGTAATTCATTTCTTGTGCAGCCATATTTACCCTCCCTCTATAAGTGATATCTTATGATATGTTTCTTTTTCTGTTTGACTTATTTCAAGTAGTATTATCGGACCTAAATCCACTCTTTATCCTTCTACTAGCCTTATTACATTGATTTCATGGTGAAGAGATATTCCATTGTACATAAGTACCACATCTTCTTTATCCATTGTTCTCTTTCCTGGGATATTTAAGGTGTACTGAAGTTGAGGTTCTTGTAAACAGAGTAGCCCTAAACTGTGGTGTGCTTGTGTCTTGTTGATTTTTAGACTTCCCTAGATATACTCCCATGATTGGAAGTGTCCTATGCTCTGTAGCTCTGTTTTTTAGATGATTTAGGAACCACCATACACTTCTCCAGAGTGGCTCTCGGCAGTTCACACACTGCCCATCAGCGTATAAAGGCTCCCTGTTCTCCATGGCCTGTCCTGCATTTCTGGTTTTTACAATTTTTTAGGATGACCCTTTTGACCGGTGGGAAGTGAGACTTCTTTGTTGTGCACATTTGCATTGCTTGCTTGCTTCGTTGCCCATGAAGTGCGTATGCGTTTTTTCCTGGATATAATCAGGAAAAAACGCATACGCCCTTTTGGGCCAACTGCATCATTGTCGAAATTCTGCCGCTTTTCATGTGCGTTAAAGACGAGTCCAATCTATCTCTTGAAATCTGTTTCTTGCAATTCTGTCTTGCATTCAGATCCTCTTCTTTGCCTTACCTCAACATATTTTTGGACGTTAGTTTTCATTTATAACTCTGCAGGTTTGTGAATTGCAGTGACCCTGAGCTCCATTTTTTAAGTTGCTCTTTTGTGAGCTGGCCTCAAACCCGCAGGATTGCTTCAGGCCCTATTTTGGCTCTGGCGAGGCAGGCTGAGCCTTTCTTTAATTCTTATTCTTAATGGGAAATTAGAGTGATATGTGCCCGTCCAAACCCCTACAACTCTTCTCTCATTGGTTCCCCCTCTTCCCGTTCATCCTCCTCACAATTTGCAAAATGTGTGAAACAGAAGTTTAAATGTGCTGATTCTCCAAGTGGGGAGATTCTAAGTAGCGTGGCTGGAATGGTGAACAGGAGCACCAGGAGAGGATAAATGAGGTGCATTTTAGACACATCTCCCGATCACATGGTGTACAGTCCTCTGGGTTTTCCATGCATGTTTTAGCTGTAGGAAGATCCCTTGAACCTGCAGATTTGGGACCCATTGAATGGGTACCAGGTAGTATTACTTTAAAGGGTGTGCATTTCCTCACCCAACCTCACATTTCTCTTAGCGCAAACAGTTTCCAGCCTTATGTCTCATCCTGCTGTGGGTCTAGATGTGTTCAATCCATGTTGCATCACCGTCCCTGAGGAAAAGTTGTAAGAGGTTTTCTCTGTCTCTCTGTCGTTTATTTTTTTCAATTTATTACTATATTGGTTACAGCTGATTTTCAAAGCTCTGTTTCTTGCTGCTGTACATCCACTTGATTTGCGTACAGAGAGACATCAATAAATTCTTTTTCAGATTCTTACCAGTCATATATATTCTTTTCCGGTGACTTGAGTGTGCTGAGTGCAGTTCTTTTAGCTACCGTGTAGGCCTTGTTGATTATCAGTTTGGTATTTGGAATGGTATCTTTGCTAATTTCAACCTCCTGGATGATGCCTCACCCCTCCCCACCTTTCCCGTTTAGCAGCCTTATGCGTGTTTTCTACATATTTGACTATGTTTTTGTTTTGTAATTTATTTCATGTGTAGCCATTTTGGATTCCACCTTTAAGTGATATCTTATGATATGTGTCTTTTTCTTTTTGAATTCTGTCACTTAGAATGATCATACGTAACTCCTCCGGAGTTGTTACAACTGGCCATATTTCATTGATTTCCAGGCTGAATAATATTCCACTCTACCTAAGTACCACATCTCTATCCATTTTTCCCCTCCAGAGACATTTAAGTTATATCCTAGTCGAGGATCTTTTAAACAGAGAGGGGGTAAACATTGGGGTGCCTGTGTCCTCTCGATTTTTGTTTTTCCCAAGATATACGCCCATGAGTGCAAGTGCCCTATGCTCTGTAGCTCATTTTTTAGATGCTTTAGTAAACACAATACACTTCTCCAGAATGGCCGTTGGCAATATACATTTCCACTATAAGTCTCACAGGGCTCCCTCTTCTCGTTGCCCTGTCCTGCATTTCTGTTGTTTACGCTTTATGAGGATGGCTCTTCTGACTGATGCGAAGTGATATCTTTTGTAGTATTGACTTCCAGTGCCCACCTGTTTGGTTGGCTAAAAAAGTGTATGCCCTTTTCTTGAATATATACAGAAAAGAACGCATACACCCTTTTTGGCCAACTGCAATGTTGGCAATGTTCAGCTCCTTTTCTTGTGCTTAATGGCGAGTCCTTTCTACCTCCTCAAATCCCTTTCCTGCCATTCTCCCTTGCTTACAAGTCCTTTTCTCTGACTTTCCTCAAGACATTTTTCAGTGATGGATATTTTCAACTCTGCAGTTTTGTGAATTTTACTGCCCCGAGTTCCATTGTTCAACTCGTGTTTATGGGAACTGGCCACAAAGCAGCGGGATTTCCTCAAGCCCTATACTGTTTCCATGGGCAACCCTAGCCTTTGGTCAATTCGTCTTCCTGATTGGAAATTAGAGTGACATGTGCCTGTCTGAACACCTAGGACTTGTCTCTCATTGTTCCTCATCCTTCCGCTTCATCCTCTGGACAAATTCCAAACTGTACGCAACAGGATGTTGACAGTGCTGACATCTCCAAGTGGGGAGACTGTTAGTAAAGACGCTGGAGGGGTGAACCCGAGCACCAGGAGATGAGGAGATGAGATGCCTTTTCCAAACTCTTCCCGATCAGACGGTATACCATCCTCTGGGTGTGACAGACATGTTTTAGCAGTAGGAAGAGTCCCATTCATGTAAGGAGAACACCAGGGCTTTTTCAAAATCAGTGTCTCCCCGAAACCCAAACTGGGGAAGTTTTTAAGCTACGGCTACACATATGTTCATTAAGGGCCTTGGGAAGTAGGCAGAGTCCAAACTTTAGATGATTGAAGTCTTCAGGGTCAGAAGCACTCACCACCAGCTTCCCTTAGGCTACACTTTAACTGTCATTGATAGATGATGTCAATAAAAATATCTATTCTTTTTCAGATTATTTCCCCTTATAGGTTATTGCAAAATGTTGAGTGTAGTTCCCTGTGCTATACAGTAGTTCCTTGTTGATGATCTATTTTATACATAGCAGTGTGTATGTGTTCATTCCAAACTGTTAATTTATCCCTCCTCCCACCTTTCCCCTTTGGTAATAATAAATTATAAGATTTTATACTTCTCAGAAATGGGGGAGCTGAAAGAGAGGTATCATTTTCAATGGAAAAGCATTTAAAACAAGATTGAAGGTTTAACCAAGATTATTAGCTGTACATCCTTGGAAAGAAATCACTTCGTTTCTCTAATATTGACCTGACAAATAAGACAAACCTTTTCACTGAACTTGCTTATAAAAAGTGATGGAAATATCAAATGGAAGTGTTAAAAACATCTTATTTTACCCGAGCCTTATACACTGTTCTATGTTAACTACAGTTTGGCTCACACATCTGTTCATTGAGGTTACAATAGTCTCAATTTCTGTTACTGATCCTCCAGAGTGGACCCCAACAAGTGTCCCCCTGCCCAGTGTCATTGGGGCCAACAGATCGAGACTGAGTTTGGTTCACAAGCAAAGGAAACTTTATATTTTGATCAGAGAATGGAGAGGTGAGAGCATGCACTACCCCGTGGGCTGTGGGCTGGGCTGCTGTGTAGAGATCCTGTCAGAGTCAGTGGGAGGGAGGGAGGCGGCGGAGCTCTCGAGGGCCGGGTTGGCTGTAGCTCAGGCTCTATATCGTGGAGTCTGCACTGGGCCCCAGGAGCTGAGGTGTCGACCCAGCCATTCTGCACTAGGAAATCTGGTCTGAAGTGCCGGGTGTGGAACCTCTGCATGCGGGACCCTAGGAGCACGTGAAATTAGACAAAGCACAAAGGATAAAAAAGGTTAGACTTGACTTTATTGCCCAGATTCTATTTTTATCTCCCAGGGATTTTTAATGGGCTTTGCTGGGGACAAACCCCTCCTCTGCCTTTTGTCCCGTTCCTCATTCTTGGAGTGCTGAGGGTGCAGACCCTTCTTCTGTAACTGCTGAGTGCTGAGTTGGGAGCCCTCACACCCTGGGGTGAGGGTCAGAGCTTCTCCCCAGCAGCCTCCCGGTGACGTTGATTGTCCCCAGGACCCCTGCCTCCCTGCTCGTCCACCTGAGCACCAGCATTGGAAGTGTTATAGATTCTAATGACCTTTAAGGGTCCAGGAAAGAGATGTGCAGAGACGCTGTGGGGGCCGGTTTCACCCCGCCCCACATTTGTTCGGCCACCTTAGGCTGACCGTCTCTGCCAGCCTAGATGCTCTGACCAGTAGTCTGCGCTTTCTTCAATTAGGCCCCTGAATTAACGTACAAACAGCACCAGGTGTCAGAGCCCTGCCCGCTCAACTCCCAGACAGTCCAGGGTCAGTGGTGACCAAGGACCATGATGGCTACTGAGTCAACAGCCTTTTGAAGTAAACAGGAGTCCAGCCGGTCTTATTGGCCACCATCATCACGGTGTCTGTAGGCTTTTCTATGGTGACAGTGTGGTATACTGTTCCCCCGCCAAGATTATTAGCTCCCCTCTGGGTGCAGTAAGTCCTGCAAGCAGTAGTCTACTCTTTTGGGACACACTCTTGTTGTTTTATGAGAGAAACTCCAGGTCAAGTGATGTTCACACGAGTCGTCATGGTGCCCTGTTGCCCCCGGTTATCTCTCTGGATGTTGGAGTTGGAGGGCCTCCTCACTCGAGGTCGGTGTGCCCACGGAGCGAACCCTGCAACTTCAGGGCATGGTTGGTGGTTAGGATCACCACGTGGGGTCCTTTTCCCTTAGGAGGGAGGTGGCCTTTTGGGCTGCTGATTTCCAGGTTTTTAGATACCGCCAGTATCTTGGCCAGATGTGGCAGTGGGCCAAGCCCCTTAGTGACCGTAGTTTATCCTACCTGGATGGCATTCTTGCATTGTTCCATTTCAAGTGGTCCCAGTTTTTGCACTAATTCTCCAATGGCGATTCACCTTTCACCAGGAATGTAAAGGTCAAAGGGTTTAGCTAAATTAGGGAGTTCCAGGGCAAGGGTCTGAATTGACTGCTCTTTCCATTCTTGAAAGGCCACTTCTGGATTCTATTCAAAAGGATCATCATCTTTTCCTTTCAGTGTTTCATATAGAGGCCCAGCTAGTAGACTGTAGCTAGGGATCCAGAAGCAGCAAACCCTGGCCTCCCCAGGAACCCCTAAGCTGTCTTCTAGTTTTAGAAAGGGGTAAGGCTGAAAATGGTTTCTTCCCTTTCCTGGGATGGGCTTCTCTGACCTTCTGTGAGAATGAAGCCCAGGCAGGTCACCGCAGTCTGTGATATTTGAGCTTTTTCTTGGACAACTTCTATCCTTTATTGGCTTGGTAGTTCAGAGGCCTCCTTAGTAGGGCTGGTGATCAGAATGTCGTCTGCATATTGAAGGAGGGTTTCCTTTTCCAGAGGTAGAACTTTTAGGTCTTTAGCTAAGCTTTCCCCAAAGATGGTGTGGGAATTTTTGCACCCTTGGGGCCAGACGGCCCGGAAGTATTGTTTTAGTTGTATGTTGAGTCCTGCCACTCACAAGCCAAAATTTCTTGTGACTCTGGGACTAATGGAATACAAAAGAAGGCATCATTGAAGACTAATACAGAATACCATGTCCTGGTGGTTGGTAGAATGACCAGCAGGGTGTAGGAATTAGGAGCAACTGGAGGTATATCCTCGGTGGCTTCACTGACTGTCCTGACATCCTTTACCAGGTCCCCAGCAGCCCATGGGGCTCTCGTGGTCAGACCAATCCCAGAATATGGAGCTCACCTGGGCAGGTACCCCACCCCCACCCCAGCCCACGGGGCTCTCGTGGTCAGGCCCCTCCCAGGATACAGAGCTACCCTTGCAGGTACCGTGGCAGGGCTGGGCACACAGGAACCGTGCACATAGCCCTCATTGCAGAGCACCCCCAGCTCACCTGTCGCTCAGAGCTGACACAGAGCACCTCAGAGCAGGACTTGAACTAACAAACAGCAGCTGCGACAGGTCTGTGACCCTGGGCATCACTCCGTGAGGCCTCCCTCCACCTGGTCTTCCAGAGACTTCCACTGCACCCGGGGCACCAGGCCTCTGTCTCCAACCACCACCCACCCCTCCTCTGCCTGACTCCTGGGTTCCTCTCATTAGGAGAGGGTTTTCTTGAAGTTGTCTCCCACTCATGGGCCAGATAAAATGATTAGAAAACAAGCCAAAGCTGCAGCCCCTTGTCTATCCTGACTCTCAGGAGCCCACACCTGTTCCTTGGACCTGGCCGGTTCAGCAATTTCCATTTTCTGCAACTGTGAGCCCCTGAGGGGTGATGATTGGCTGACCTGGGCAGCCTTACCGTGCCGGCCAGCCCTCCCCAGGTGTGCCTGGGTTGAGATCAATATAAATACCACTCCAGGCAGCAAGAGCCCCTGCAGCCATGCCTGACGCCATTTTCTCTGCCCTGTCAGCAGTCTCGGGGCTGGGCTGGTGGGAGGGAGTGAGAGGCCACGGCTTTGTGGGTGGCCCAGTGTGAGTGGGGCTCTGCTGGACTTTCTGCAGCAGTTGCCAGGCTGCCACCTGCTAAAGAAGAGGATGTGTCACCCATACCTGCTGCTGGAATTTCTCCCTGGGCAGAGGTGAGGAAGGAAAAAAGCAGTGGGGGCAGGGACAGGACGGGTATCTCAGGCAGGGAAATGGAAATCTTCCAGAAGAGCACCCAGGGCCAGGACCATCCTGGCTGGCCTGCAGGCACCAAGTCGGCCGGCATGCTGTCACTCGTGTGGCTCTATGGCCCTTCCTCTAGGCTTTCAAGTCCTTGTATATATTCAGGTGTTTTACCTGGGACGGGTGGGAATAGTTCAGCAGCAACTGGCCTGGGGCTCAGCTCACGTTTACTCACAGATGCCTCGGCACGGTGCCCCAGCTTTGCAATGAGGACGCTTGTTGCGTGGGGGCTGCTGGCTGAATGGGAGACGATTCCCCACCACTGACCAACTTCAGAATTGTTTACAACTGGAGCAAGTGCCCTGATACGGTTTTCCTCTGTGTAACTGGTGGGTTCTGTGTTTTTTTTCTCTTTTTCGTTTTTGGTTCAAGGTCGATTTTATTCCTCTTTTTTGTATTTACAGATATAAGCATGGAAATAATTTATTCATATAAATACATGTATGTGCAGGGAATAATT
Organism: Delphinus delphis; assembly: GCF_949987515.2. Classification (NCBI taxonomy): domain Eukaryota; kingdom Metazoa; phylum Chordata; class Mammalia; order Artiodactyla; family Delphinidae; genus Delphinus; species Delphinus delphis. The sequence goes on from NW_027192691.1 coordinate 341,468, forward strand.
GTTTTTTCTGTTTTATTTTTTAAATTTTACTTCTTTTTAATTTTGAATTTTATTTTATATTTTTATACAGCAGGTTCTTATTGGTTATCTATTTTATACATATAAATGTATACATGCCAATCCCAGTCTCTCAACTCCTCCCACCACCACCCCCCCAACAGCTTTCCCCCCTTGTTGTCCATACGTTTGTTGTCTACATCTGTTGCTCTGTTTATGCCTTGCAAAATGGTTAATCTGTACAGTTTTTCTAGGTTCCACATATATGCATGAATATACAAGATTTGTTTTTCTCTTTCTGACTTACTTCACTCTGTATGACAGTCTCTAGATCCATCGACGTCTCTACAAATGACCCAATTTCATTCCTTTTCATGGCTGAGTAATATTCCATTTTATATATGTACCACAGCTTTATGCATTCGTCTGTCTGTGGGCATTTAGGTTGCTTCCATTACCTCGATATTGTAAATAGTGATGCAATGAACATTGCGGTGAATGACTCTTTTTGATTTATGGTTTTGTCTGGGTATATGTCCAGTACTGGGATTGCTGTATCATATGGTAATTCTATTGTTAGTTTCTTAAGAAATTCCATATTGTTCTCCATAATGACTGTATCAATTTATATTCCCAACAATAGTGGAAGAGGGTTCCTTTTCTCCACACCCTTTCCAGCATTTTTTGTTTGTAGATTTTCAATGATGCCTATTCTACCAGGTGTGAGGTGATACCTCATTGTTGAATCCGTTTCGTTGAGCAAGGGGTAGCTCTTGTCTATTACATATTTGGCTTATGGAACGGTATCTGTGCTAATTTCAAACTCTGCTTTTATGCAGCACCCCAACTCACCTTCCCCCTTAAGCAGGCATAAGTTGGTTTTCTAAACTTGAGACCCTGTTCTGTTTTGTAATTCAGTTCATGTGTAGCCAAGTTCACATTCCGTGTATTAGTGATACCTTATGATGTTTCTTTTTCTGTGTGACTTATTTCACTTAGAATCATCGTGCCTCAATCCACTCATTATGCTGGTACGGGCCTGGTGACATAGATTTCATTGCTGAGTGGTATTCTGTTGTACAGAAGTACCGCAACTTCTTTATCCATTATTTGCTCTCTGGGATATTTAACTTGTGCCGTAGAAGAGATTCCTGTAAAAAGAGCCGTCCCAAATTTTGGGGTTGCTGTGTCTTTTTGATATTAATTTCCCTAAGCTATAGGACCATAAGTGGAAGTGCCCTAGGCTCTGTTGCTTTGTTTTTTAGATGTTTCAGGAAACACCATACACTTCTCCCGAGTGTCTGTTGGCAATTTACATCCCGCGCATCAGCATAACAAGGCTCCCAGTTCTCCATGGCCTGTCCTGCCTTTCTGGATTTTACACTTTATTCTGATGGCCCTTTTGACCGGGGGGCAGTGAGACTTCATTGTAGTGCAGATTTCCTTTGCAAGCTTGCTTGGTTGGCCAAAAAGGGCGTATGCGTTTTTTCCTGAATATATTCAGGAAAAAACGCATACGCCCTTTTGGCAAAGTGCATCATTGTGGACGTTCTGCCTCTTTTCCTACGCTTTCAATGCAATTCCAGTCTACCTCCTGAAATCGGTATCCTGCAATTCTGCCCCGCTTTCAAGTCCTCTTGGCAGCCTTACTTCAGTCTATTTTTGTACGATAGCTGTCATTTATAACTCTGCAGGTTTGTGAATTACAGAGCCCCTGAGCTCCTTTCTTCAACTCGCTTTCTTGTGAGCTGGCCGCAACACCGCAGGATGGCTTCAGGCCCTAATCTGTTTCCGCCACGGCACGCTGAGCCTTTGGTTAATTCCTCTTCCTAGTGGGAAATGAGAGTTAAATTTGCCCGTCCAGACACCTCCAGCTAGTCTCTCATTGGTTCTCCCTATTCCTGTTCATCTTCCGCAGAAATTGCAAACTGGGCCAAAGAGGAGGTTAAAGGCGCTGACTCTCCAAGTGGGGAGAGTGTTAGTAAAGCGTCTGGAATGTTGCACCCGAGTACCAGGGTATGAAAACTGAGACATATTTGAACACGTCTCCCGATCACACGGTTGATCATACTCTGGGTTCCACATGCATGTTTTAGCTGAAGGAAGAATACCTTAAACTTGGGTAGTTGAAACCCGTGGAATGGGTACCATGCAATATGACTTCAAAGGGTCCTCTTTTGCTCACTGAACCTCTCCAATCCTATCACTGCTGCGTTTATGCCCCTGTACACATGCTTGATTCTCTTTCGGAGACATAGCAATCCATAGGTTTTAAGATACTTACTAGTCAGGTACATTCTTAGGCGTTTAATATGCGGTGTTGATTCCATTTCGTTGAGCAAGGAGTAGCTCTTGTCTGTTCCATATTTGGTTTAGGGAACTTTATCTGTGCTCATTTCAATCTCTGGTTTTATGCAGCACCCCAACTCACCTTTAACCTTAAGCAAGCATAAGTTGGTTTTCTAAATTTGAGACGCTGTTCTGTTCTGTAATTCAGTTCCTGTGTAGCCAAGTTTATATTCCGTGTATTAGTGATATCTTTTGATGTTTCTTTTTCTGTGTGACTTATTTCAGTTAGAATCATCGTACCTGAATCCACTCATTATGCTGCTACGGGCCTGATGACATAGATTTTTTTGCTGAGTGATATTGCATTGTACGTAAGTACCACAAGTTCTTTATCCATTTTTCACTTTCTGTGATATTGAACTTGTACGGTAAACGAGGTTCTTGTAAACAGAGGCGTCCCAAACTTTGGGGTGGCTGTGTCTTTTTGATTTTAAATTCCCTAAGCTATAGGACCATAAGTGGAAGTGCACTAGGCTCTGTTGCTTTGTTTTTTAGATGTTTCAGGAAACACCATACACTTCTCCGGAGTGGCTGTTGGCAATTTACATCCCGCCCATCAGCATAACAAGGCTCCCAGTTCTCCATGGCCTGTCCTGCCTTTCTGGATTTTACACTTTTTTCAGATGGCCCTTTTGACCGGGGGGAAGTGAGACTTCATTGTAGTGCAGATTTCCTTTGCAAGCTTGCTTGGTTGGCCAAAAAGGGCGTATGCGTTTTTTCCTGCATATATTCAGGAAAAAACGCATATGCCCTTTTTGGCCAAGTGCATCACTGTGGACGTTCTGCCTCTTTTCCTATGCTTGAAATGCAATTCCTGTCTACCTCCTGAAATCGGTTTCCTGCAATTCTGCCCCGCTTTCAAGTCCTCTTGGCAGCCTTACTTCAGTCTATTTTTGGACGATAGCTGTCATTTATAACTCTGCAGGTTTGTGAATTACAGTGCCCCTGAGCTCCTTTCTTCAACTCGCTTTCTTGTGACCTGGCCGCAACACCGCAGGATGTCTTCAGGCCCTAATGTGGTTCCGGCATGGCACGCTGAGCCTTTGGTTAATTCCTCTTCCTGGTGGGAAATGAGAGTTAAATTTGCCCATCCAGACACCTCCAGCTAGTCTTTCATTGGTTCTCGCTATTCCTGTTCATCTTCCACAGAAATTGCAAACTGGGCCAAACAGGTGGTTAAAGGGACTGACTCTCCAAGTCGGGAGAGTGTTAGTAAAGCGTCTGGAATGTTGCACCCGAGTACCAGGGTACGAAAACTGAGACATATTTGAACACGTCTCCCGATCACATGGTTGATCATACTCTAGGTTCCACATGCATATTTTAGATGAAGGAAGAATACCTTAAACCTGGGTAGTTGAAACCTGTGGAATGGGTACCATGCAATATGACTTCAAAGGGTCTTCATTTGCTCACGAACCTCTCCAATCCTATCACTGCTGCGTTTATGCCCCTGTACACATGCTTGATTCTCTTTCGGAGACATAGCAATCCATAGGTTTTAAGATAGTTACTAGTCAGGTACATTCTTAGGCGTTTAATATGGGGTGTTGAGTCCATTTCGTTGAGCAAGGAGTAGCTCTTGTCTATTCCATATTTGGCTTAAGGAACTTTATCTGTGCTCATTTCAATCTCTGGTTTTATGCAGCACCCCAACTCACCTTTCCCCTTAAGCAAGCATAAGTTGGTTTTCTAAATTTGAGACCCTGTTCTGTTCTGTAATTCAGTTCCTGTGTAGCCAAGTTCCATTCCGTGTATTACTGATATCTTATGATGTTTCTTTTTCTGTGTGACTTATTTCAGTTAGAATCATCATACCTGAATCCACTCATTGTGCTGCTAAGGGCCTGATGACACAGATTTCATTGCTGAGTGATATTGCTTTGTAAGTAAATACCACAACTTCTTTATCCATTTTTCACTTTCTGCGATGTTGAACTTGTACTGTAAACGAGGTTCTTGTAAACAGAGCCGTTCCAAACTTTGGGGTGGCTGTGTCATTTTGATTTTAATTTCCCTAAGCTATAGGACCATAAGTGGAAGTGCACTAGGCTCTGTTGCTTTGTTTTTTAGATGTTTCAGGAAACACCATACACTTCTCCCGAGTGGTTGTTGGCAATTTACATCCCGCCCATCAGCATAACAAGGCTCCCAGTTCTCCATGGCCTGTCCTGCCTTTCTGGATTTTACACTTTTTTCAGATGGCCCTTTTGACCGGGGGGAAGTGAGACTTCATTGTAGTGCAGATTTCCTTTGCAAGCTTGCTTGGTTGGCCAAAAAGGGCGTATGCGTTTTTTCCTGAATATATTCAGGAAAAAACGCATACGCCCTTTTTGGCCAAGTGCATCATTGTGGACGTTCTGCCTCTTTTCCTATGCTTTCAATGCAATTCCAGTCTACCTCCTGAAATCGGGTTCCTGCAATTCTGCTCCGCTTTCAAGTCCTCTTGGCAGCCTTACTTCAGTCTATTTTTGGACGATAGCTGTCATTTATAACTCTGCTGGTTTGTCAATTGCAGTGCCCCTGAGCTCCTTTCTTCAACTCGCTTTCTTGTGACCTGGCCGCAACACCGCAGGATGGCTTCAGGCCCTAATCTGGTTCCGGCCCGGCATGCTGAGCCTTTGGTTAATTCCTCTTCCTGGTGGGAAATGAGAGTTAAATTTGCCCGTCCAGACACCTCCAGCTAGTCTCTCATTGGTTCTCGCTATTCCTGTTCATCTTCCGCAGAAATTGCAAACTGGGCCAAACAGGAGGTTAAAGGGACTGACTCTCCAAGTCGGGAGAGTGTTAGTAAAGGGTCTGGAATGTTGCACCCGAGTACCAGGGGAGGAAAACTGAGACATATTTGAACACGTCTCCCGTTCACATGGTTGATCATACTCTGGGTTCCACATGCATGTTTTAGCTGAAGGAAGAATACCTTAAACCTGGAGAGTTGAGACCCGTGTAATGGGTACCATGCAATATGACTTCAAAGGGTCTTCATTTGCTCACCGAACCTCTCCAATCCTATCACTGCTGCGTTTATGCCCCTGTACACATGCTTTATTCTCTTTTGGAGGCATAGCAATCCATAGGTTTTAAGATACTTACTAGTCAGGTACATTCTTAGGCATTTAATATGGGGTTTTGAGTCCATTTCGTTGAGCAAGGAGTAGCTCTTGTCTATTCCATATTTGGCTTAAGGAACTTTATCTGTGCTCATTTCAATCTCTGGTTTTATGCAGCACCCCAACTCACCTTTCCCCTTAAGCAAGCATAAGTTGGTTTTCTAAATTTGAGACCCTGTTCTGTTCTGTAATTCAGTTCCTGTGTAGCCAAGTTTCCATTCCGTGTATTACTGATATCTTATGATGTTTCTTTTTCTGTGTGACTTATTTCAGTTAGAATCATCGTACCTGAATCCACTCATTATGCTGCTACGGGCCTGATGACACAGATTTCATTGCTGAGTGATATTGATTTGTAAGTAAATACCACAACTTCTTTATCCATTTTTCAATTTCTGCGATGTTGAACTTGTACTGTAAACGAGGTTCTTGTAAACAGAGCCGTTCGAAACTTTGGGGTGGCTGTGTCTTTTTGATTTTAAATTCCCTAAGCTATAGGACCATAAGTGGAAGTGCCCTAGGCTCTGTTGCTTTGTTTTTTAGATGTTTCAGGAAACACCATACACTTCTCCCGAGTGTCTGTTGGCAATTTACATCCCGCCCTTCAGCATAACAAGGCTCCCAGTTCTCCATGGCCAGTCCTGCCTTTCTGGATTTTACACTTTTATCAGATGGCCCTTTTGACCAGGTGGAAGTGAGACTTCATTGTAGTGCAGATTTCCTTTGCAAGCTTGCTTGGTTGGCCAAAAAGTGCGTATGCGTTTTTTCCTGAATATATTCAGGAAAAAACACATACGCCCTTTTTGGCCAAGTGCATCATTGTCGAGTTTCTGACTCTCTTCATATGTTTTCAATGCAATTCCAGTCTACCTCCTGAAATCGGTTTCCTGCAGTTCTGCCTTGCTTTCAATGCCTCTTCATAGCCTTACCTAAATATATTTTTTAAAAATAGTTGGCCTTTATAACTCTGCAGGATTTTGAATTGCAGTGGCCCTTAGCTCCATTTTTTAGCTCTTATTTTTGTGGTCTTGCCCCGTAACCACAGGATTCCTTGAAGCCCTATTTTTCTTCTGGGGCACCTTGCTGTGCCTTTGGTTAATTCTTCTTACTGATGTGATATTAGAGTGACATGTGCCCATTGAAACCGCTACAGCTAGTTTCTCACTGGTTCCCCCTATTCCCATTCATCCTCTGCACTAACTGCAGACTGTGCGATACCAGAACTTAAAGGCATTGACTCCATGTGGGGATGTTGTTAGTAAAGCGGCTGGAATGTCGATCCGGAGCCCCAGGAGAGGAAAAATGAGGTGCGTTTTAGAAACCTTTCCCGATCATATGGTATACCAGTCGCTGGGTTTCCCATGCATGGTTTAGCTGTAGGAAGATTCCCTTCAACCTGGAGTGTTGGGACCCTTGGACTGAGTAGCATGAAGTATTGCATTAAACTTTCGGCAGTTGCTCACCAAAGCTCACCAATCCTGTCAGCCCCAAGTGTCCAGCCTTATGTCTTATCCAGCTGTGGGTTTATATGTGGTCAATCCAGGTTGCATCACAGCCCCTGAGCGAATTTTGTAAGAATTTTTCTCTCTTTCATTGTTTCAACGTTTTGTTTTTAAAATTTATTTCTATAATGGGGTTTAGCTCATTTTCACTGCTGTGTTTGTGCCGCTCTGCACACACTTGATTCCCTTATGGAGATATATCAATACATGGGTTTTAAGATTCTTATTCCTCAGATATATTTCTCTGCGGTGTATAGGGTGTGTTGAGGCCTGTTCATTGAGCAAGGTGTAGATCTTGTCTAATACCTATTTGGTTTATTGAACGGTATCTGTGCTAATTTCAAACTCTGGTTTTATGCATCACCCCACCTCTCCTTTCCCCTTAAGCTGACATAAGTGTGTTTTCTAAATGTGAGACACTGTTCTGTTCTGTAATTCATTTCTTGTGCAGCCATATTTACCCTCCCTCTATAAGTGATATCTTATGATATGTTTCTTTTTCTGTTTGACTTATTTCAAGTAGTATTATCGGACCTAAATCCACTCTTTATCCTTCTACTAGCCTTATTACATTGATTTCATGGTGAAGAGATATTCCATTGTACATAAGTACCACATCTTCTTTATCCATTGTTCTCTTTCCTGGGATATTTAAGGTGTACTGAAGTTGAGGTTCTTGTAAACAGAGTAGCCCTAAACTGTGGTGTGCTTGTGTCTTGTTGATTTTTAGACTTCCCTAGATATACTCCCATGATTGGAAGAGTCCTATGCTCTGTAGCTCTGTTTTTTAGATGATTTAGGAACCACCATACACTTCTCCAGAGTGGCTCTCGGCAGTTCACACACTGCCCATCAGCGTATAAAGGCTCCCTGTTCTCCATGGCCTGTCCTGCATTTCTGGTTTTTACAATTTTTTAGGATGGCCCTTTTGACCGGTGGGAAGTGAGACTTCTTTGTTGTGCACATTTGCATTGCTTGCTTGCTTCGTTGCCCATAAAGTGCGTATGCGTTTTTTCCTGGATATAATCAGGAAAAAACGCATACGCCCTTTTGGGCCAACTGCATCATTGTCGAAATTCTGCCGCTTTTCATGTGCGTTAAAGACGAGTCCAATCTATCTCTTGAAATCTGTTTCTTGCAATTCTGTCTTGCATTCAGATCCTCTTCTTTGCCTTACCTCAACATATTTTTGGACGTTAGTTTTCATTTATAACTCTGCAGGTTTGTGAATTGCAGTGACCCTGAGCTCCATTTTTTAAGTTGCTCTTTTGTGAGCTGGCCTCAAACCCGCAGGATTGCTTCAGGCCCTATTTTGGCTCCAGCGAGGCAGGCTGAGCCTTTCTTTAATTCTTATTCTTAATGGGAAATTAGAGTGATATGTGCCCGTCCAAACCCCTACAACTCTTCTCTCATTGGTTCCCCCTCTTCCCGTTCATCCTCCTCACAATTTGCAAAATGTGTGAAACAGAAGTTTAAATGTGCTGATTCTCCAAGTGGGGAGATTCTAAGTAGCGTGGCTGGAATGGTGAACAGGAGCACCAGGAGAGGATAAATGAGGTGCATTTTAGACACATCTCCCGATCACATGGTGTACAGTCCTCTGGGTTTTCCATGCATGTTTTAGCTGTAGGAAGATCCCTTGAACCTGCAGATTTGGGACCCATTGAATGGGTACCAGGTAGTATTACTTTAAAGGGTGTGCATTTCCTCACCCAACCTCACATTTCTCTTAGCGCAAACAGTTTCCAGCCTTATGTCTCATCCTGCTGTGGGTCTAGATGTGTTCAAACCATGTTGCATCACCGTCCCTGAGGAAAAGTTGTAAGAGGTTTTCTCTGTCTCTCTGTCATTTATTTTTTTCAATTTATTACTATATTGGTTACAGCTGATTTTCAAAGCTCTGTTTCTTGCTGCTGTACATCCACTTGATTCACGTACAGAGAGACATCAATAAATTCTTTTTCAGATTCTTACCAGTCGTATATATTCTTTTCCGGTGACTTGAGTGTGCTGAGTGCAGTTCTTTTAGCTACCGTGTAGGCCTTGTTGATTATCAGTTTGGTATTTGGAATGGTATCTTTGCTAATTTCAACCTCCTGGATGATGCCTCACCCCTCCCCACCTTTCCCGTTTAGCAGCCTTATGCGTGTTTTCTACATATTTGACTATGTTTTTGTTTTGTAATTTATTTCATGTGTAGCCATTTTGGATTCCACCTTTAAGTGATATCTTATGATATGTGTCTTTTTCTTTTTGAATTCTGTCACTTAGAATGATCATACGTAACTCCTCCGGAGTTGTTACAACTGGCCATATTTCATTGATTTCCAGGCTGAATAATATTCCACTCTACCTAAGTACCACATCTCTATCCATTTTTTCCCTCCAGAGACATTTAAGTTATATCCTAGTCGAGGATCTTTTAAACAGAGAGGGGGTAAACATTGGGGTGCCTGTGTCCTCTCGATTTTTGTTTTTCCCAAGATATACGCCCATGAGTGCAAGTGCCCTATGCTCTGTAGCTCATTTTTTAGATGCTTTAGTAAACACAATACACTTCTCCAGAATGGCCGTTGGCAATATACATTTCCACTATAAGTCTCACAGGGCTCCCTCTTCTCGTTGCCCTGTCCTGCATTTCTGTTGTTTACGCTTTATGAGGATGGCTCTTCTGACTGATGCGAAGTGATGTCTTTTGTAGTATTGACTTCCAGTGCCCACCTGTTTGGTTGGCTAAAAAAGTGTATGCCCTTTTCTTGAATATATACAGAAAAGAACGCATACACCCTTTTTGGCCAACTGCAATGTTGGCAATGTTCAGCTCCTTTTCTTGTGCTTAATGGCGAGTCCTTTCTACCTCCTCAAATCCCTTTCCTGCCATTCTCCCTTGCTTACAAGTCCTTTTCTCTGACTTTCCTCAAGACATTTTTCAGTGATGGATATTTTCAACTCTGCAGTTTTGTGAATTTTACTGCCCCTGAGTTCCATTGTTCAACTCGTGTTTATGGGAACTGGCCACAAAGCAGCGGGATTTCCTCAAGCCCTATACTGTTTCCATGGGCAACCCTAGCCTTTGGTCAATTCGTCTTCCTGATTGGAAATTAGAGTGACATGTGCCTGTCTGAACACCTAGGACTTGTCTCTCATTGTTCCTCATCCTTCCACTTCATCCTCTGGACAAATTCCAAACTGTACGCAACAGGATGTTGACAGTGCTGACATCTCCAAGTGGGGAGACTGTTAGTAAAGACGCTGGAGGGGTGAACCCGAGCACCAGGAGATGAGGAGATGAGATGCCTTTTCCAAACTCTTCCCGATCAGATGGTATACCATCCTCTGGGTGTGACAGACATGTTTTAGCAGTAGGAAGAGTCCCATTCATGTAAGGAGAACACCAGGGCTTTTTCAAAATCAGTGTCTCCCCGAAACCCAAACTGGGGAAGTTTTTAAGCTACGGCTACACATATGTTCATTAAGGGCCTTGGGAAGTAGGCAGAGTCCAAACTTTAGATGATTGAAGTCTTCAGGGTCAGAAGCACTCACCACCAGCTTCCCTTAGGCTACACTTTAACTGTCATTGATAGATGATGTCAATAAAAATATCTATTCTTTTTCAGATTATTTCCCCTTATAGGTTATTGCAAAATGTTGAGTGTAGTTCCCTGTGCTATACAGTAGTTCCTTGTTGATGATCTATTTTATACATAGCAGTGTGTATGTGTTCATTCCAAACTGTTAATTTATCCCTCCTCCCACCTTTCCCCTTTGGTAATAATAAATTATAAGATTTTATACTTCTCAGAAATGGGGGAGCTGAAAGAGAGGTATCATTTTCAATGGAAAAGCATTTAAAACAAGATTGAAGGTTTAACCAAGATTATTAGCTGTACATCCTTGGAAAGAAATCACTTCGTTTCTCTAATATTGACCTGACAAATAAGACAAACCTTTTCACTGAACTTGCTTATAAAAAGTGATGGAAATATCAAATGGAAGTGTTAAAAACATCTTATTTTACCCGAGCCTTATACACTGTTCTATGTTAACTACAGTTTGGCTCACACATCTGTTCATTGAGGTTACAATAGTCTCAATTTCTGTTACTGATCCTCCAGAGTGGACCCCAACAAGTGTCCCCCTGCCCAGTGTCATTGGGGCCAACAGATCGAGACTGAGTTTGGTTCACAAGCAAAGGAAACTTTATATTTTGATCAGAGAATGGAGAGGTGAGAGCATGCACTACCCCGTGGGCTGTGGGCTGGGCTGCTGTGTAGAGATCCTGTCAGAGTCAGTGGGAGGGAGGGAGGCGGCGGAGCTCTCGAGGGCCGGGTTGGCTGTAGCTCAGGCTCTATATCGTGGAGTCTGCACTGGGCCCCAGGAGCTGAGGTGTCGACCCAGCCATTCTGCACTAGGAAATCTGGTCTGAAGTGCCGGGTGTGGAACCTCTGCATGCGGGACCCTAGGAGCACGTGAAATTAGACAAAGCACAAAGGATAAAAAAGGTTAGACTTGACTTTATTGCCCAGATTCTATTTTTATCTCCCAGGGATTTTTAATGGGCTTTGCTGGGGACAAACCCCTCCTCTGCCTTTTGTCCTGTTCCTCATTCTTGGAGTGCTGAGGGTGCAGACCCTTCTTCTGTAACTGCTGAGTGCTGAGTTGGGAGCCCTCATACCCTGGGGCGAGGGTCAGAGCTTCTCCCCAGCAGCCTCCCGGTGACGTTGATTGTCCCCAGGACCCCTGCCTCCCTGCTCGTCCACCTGAGCACCAGCATTGGAAGTGTTATAGATTCTAATGACCTTTAAGGGTCCAGGAAAGAGATGTGCAGAGACGCTGTGGGGGCCGGTTTCACCCCGCCCCACATTTGTTCGGTCACCTTAGGCTGACCGTCTCTGCCAGCCTAGATGCTCTGACCAGTAGTCTGCGCTTTCTTCAATTAGGCCCCTGAATTAACATACAAACAGCACCAGGTGTCAGAGCCCTGCCCGCTCAACTCCCAGACAGTCCAGGGTCAGTGGTGACCAAGGACCATGATGGCTACTGAGTCAACAGCCTTTTGAAGTAAACAGGAGTCCAGCCGGTCTTATTGGCCACCATCATCACGGTGTCTGTAGGCTTTTCTATGGTGACAGTGTGGTATACTGTTCCCCCGCCAAGATTATTAGCTCCCCTCTGGGTGCAGTAAGTCCTGCAAGCAGTAGTCTACTCTTTTGGGACACACTCTTGTTGTTTTATGAGAGAAACTCCAGGTCAAGTGATGTTCACACGAGTCGTCATGGTGCCCTGTTGCCCCCGGTTATCTCTCTGGATGTTGGAGTTGGAGGGCCTCCTCACTCGAGGTCGGTGTGCCCACGGAGCGAACCCTGCAACTTCAGGGCATGGTTGGTGGTTAGGATCACCACGTGGGGTCCTTTTCCCTTAGGAGGGAGGTGGCCTTTTGGGCTGCTGATTTCCAGGTTTTTAGATACCGCCAGTATCTTGGCCAGATGTGGCAGTGGGCCAAGCCCCTTAGTGACCGTAGTTTATCCTACCTGGATGGCATTCTTGCATTGTTCCATTTCAAGTGGTCCCAGTTTTTGCACTAATTCTCCAATGGCAATTCACCTTTCACCGGGAATGTAAAGGTCAAAGGGTTTAGCTAAATTAGGGAGTTCCAGGGCAAGGGTCTGAATTGACTGCTCTTTCCATTCTTGAAAGGCCACTTCTGGATTCTATTCAAAAGGATCATCATCTTTTCCTTTCAGTGTTTCATATAGAGGCCCAGCTAGTAGACTGTAGCTAGGGATCCAGAAGCAGCAAACCCTGGCCTCCCCAGGAACCCCTAAGCTGTCTTCTAGTTTTAGAAAGGGGTAAGGCTGAAAATGGTTTCTTCCCTTTCCTGGGATGGGCTTCTCTGACCTTCTGTGAGAATGAAGCCCAGGCAGGTCACCGCAGTCTGTGATATTTGAGCTTTTTCTTGGACAACTTCTATCCTTTATTGGCTTGGTAGTTCAGAGGCCTCCTTAGTAGGGCTGGTGATCAGAATGTCGTCTGCATATTGAAGGAGGGTTTCCTTTTCCAGAGGTAGAACTTTTAGGTCTTTAGCTAAGCTTTCCCCAAAGATGGTGTGGGAATTTTTGCACCCTTGGGGCCAGACGGCCCGGAAGTATTGTTTTAGTTGTATGTTGAGTCCTGCCACTCACAAGCCAAAATTTCTTGTGACTCTGGGACTAATGGAATACAAAAGAAGGCATCATTGAAGACTAATACAGAATACCATGTCCTGGTGGTTGGTAGAATGACCAGCAGGGTGTAGGAATTAGGAGCAACTGGAGGTATATCCTCGGTGGCTTCACTGACTGTCCTGACATCCTTTACCAGGTCCCCAGCAGCCCATGGGGCTCTCGTGGTCAGACCAATCCCAGAATATGGAGCTCACCTGGGCAGGTACCCCACCCCCACCCCAGCCCACGGGGCTCTCGTGGTCAGGCCCCTCCCAGGATACAGAGCTACCCTTGCAGGTACCGTGGCAGGGCTGGGCACACAGGAACCGTGCACATAGCCCTCATTGCAGAGCACCCCCAGCTCACCTGTCGCTCAGAGCTGACACAGAGCACCTCAGAGCAGGACTTGAACTAACAAACAGCAGCTGCGACAGGTCTGTGACCCTGGGCATCACTCCGTGAGGCCTCCCTCCACCTGGTCTTCCAGAGACTTCCACTGCACCCGGGGCACCAGGCCTCTGTCTCCAACCACCACCCACCCCTCCTCTGCCTGACTCCTGGGTTCCTCTCATTAGGAGAGGGTTTTCTTGAAGTTGTCTCCCACTCATGGGCCAGATAAAATGATTAGAAAACAAGCCAAAGCTGCAGCCCCTTGTCTATCCTGACTCTCAGGAGCCCACACCTGTTCCTTGGACCTGGCCGGTTCAGCAAGTTCCATTTTCTGCAACTGTGAGCCCCTGAGGGGTGATGATTGGCTGACCTGGGCAGCCTTACCGTGCCGGCCAGCCCTCCCCAGGTGTGCCTGGGTTGAGATCAATATAAATACCACTCCAGGCAGCAAGAGCCCCTGCAGCCGTGCCTGACGCCATTTTCTCTGCCCTGTCAGCAGTCTCGGGGCTGGGCTGGTGGGAGGGAGTGAGAGGCCACGGCTTTGTGGGTGGCCCAGTGTGAGTGGGGCTCTGCTGGACTTTCTGCAGCAGTTGCCAGGCTGCCACCTGCTAAAGAAGAGGATGTGTCACCCATACCTGCTGCTGGAATTTCTCCCTGGGCAGAGGTGAGGAAGGAAAAAAGCAGTGGGGGCAGGGACAGGACGGGTATCTCAGGCAGGGAAATGGAAATCTTCCAGAAGAGCACCCAGGGCCAGGACCATCCTGGCTGGCCTGCAGGCACCAAGTCGGCCGGCATGCTGTCACTTGTGTGGCTCTATGGCCCTTCCTCTAGGCTTTCAAGTCCTTGTATATATTCAGGTGTTTTACCTGGGACGGGTGGGAATAGTTCAGCAGCAACTGGCCTGGGGCTCAGCTCACGTTTACTCACAGATGCCTCGGCACGGTGCCCCAGCTTTGCAATGAGGACGCTTGTTGCGTGGGGGCTGCTGGCTGAATGGGAGACGATTCCCCACCACTGACCAACTTCAGAATTGTTTACAACTGGAGCAAGTGCCCTGATACGGTTTTCCTCTGTGTAACTGGTGGGTTCTGTGTTTTTTTTCTCTTTTTCGTTTTTGGTTCAAGGTCGATTTTATTCCTCTTTTTTGTATTTACAGATATAAGCATGGAAATAATTTATTCATATAAATACATGTATGTGCAGGGAATAATTGTTTTTTCTGTTTTATTTTTTAATTTTATTTCTTTTTAATTTTGAATTTTATTTTATATTTTTATACAGCAGGTTCTTATTGGTTATCTATTTTATACATATAAATGTATACATGCCAATCCCAGTCTCTCAACTCCTCCCACCACCACCCCCCTAACAGCTTTCCCCCCTTATTGTCCATACGTTTGTTGTCTACATCTGTTGCTCTATTTATGCCTTGCAAAATGGTTAATCTGTACAGTTTTTCTAGGTTCCACATATATGCATGAATATACAAGATTTGTTTTTCTCTTTCTGACTTACTTCACTCTGTATGACAGTCTCTAGATCCATCGACGTCTCTACAAATGACCCAATTTCATTCCTTTTCATGGCTGAGTAATATTCCATTTTATATATGTACCACAGCTTTATGCATTCGTCTGTCTGTGGGCATTTAGGTTGCTTCCATTACCTCGATATTGTAAATAGTGATGCAATGAACATTGCGGTGAATGACTCTTTTTGATTTATGGTTTTGTCTGGGTATATGTCCAGTACTGGGATTGCTGTATCCTATGGTAATTCTATTGTTAGTTTCTTAAGAAATTCCATATTGTTCTCCATAATGACTGTATCAATTTATATTCCCAACAATAGTGGAAGAGGGTTCCTTTTCTCCACACCCTTTCCAGCATTTTTTGTTTGTAGATTTTCAATGATGCCTATTCTACCAGGTGTGAGGTGATACCTCATTGTTGAATCCATTTCGTTGAGCAAGGGGTAGCTCTTGTCTATTACATATTTGGCTTATGGAACGGTATCTGTGCTAATTTCAAACTCTGCTTTTATGCAGCACCCCAACTCACCTTCCCCCTTAAGCAGGCATAAGTTGGTTTTCTAAACTTGAGACCCTGTTCTGTTTTGTAATTCAGTTCATGTGTAGCCAAGTTCACATTCCGTGTATTAGTGATACCTTATGATGTTTCTTTTTCTGTGTGACTTATTTCACTTAGAATCATCGTGCCTCAATCCACTCATTATGCTGGTACGGGCCTGGTGACATAGATTTCATTGCTGAGTGGTATTCTGTTGTACAGAAGTACCGCAACTTCTTTATCCATTATTTGCTCTCTGGGATATTTAACTTGTGCCGTAGAAGAGATTCCTGTAAAAAGAGCCGTCCCAAATTTTGGGGTTGCTGTGTCTTTTTGATATTAATTTCCCTAAGCTATAGGACCATAAGTGGAAGTGCCCTAGGCTCTGTTGCTTTGTTTTTTAGATGTTTCAGGAAACACCATACACTTCTCCCGAGTGTCTGTTGGCAATTTACATCCCGCGCATCAGCATAACAAGGCTCCCAGTTCTCCATGGCCTGTCCTGCCTTTCTGGATTTTACACTTTATTCTGATGGCCCTTTTGACCGGGCGGAAGTGAGACTTCATTGTAGTGCAGATTTCCTTTGCAAGCTTGCTTGGTTGGCCAAAAAGGGCGTATGCGTTTTTTCCTGAATATATTCAGGAAAAAACGCATATGACCTTTTGGCCAAGTGCATCATTGTGGACGTTCTGCCTCTTTTCCTACGCTTTCAATGCAATTCCAGTCTACCTCCTGAAATCGGTTTCCTGCAATTCTGCCCCGCTTTCAAGTCCTCTTGGCAGCCTTACTTCAGTATATTTTTGGACGATAGCTGTCATTTATAACTCTGCAGGTTTGTGAATTACAGAGCCCCTGAGCTCCTTTCTTCAACTCACTTTCTTGTGAGCTGGCCGCAACACCGCAGGATGGCTTCAGGCCCTAATCTATTTCCGGCACGGCACGCTGAGCCTTTGGTTAATTCCTCTTCCTGGTGGGAAATGAGAGTTAAATTTGCCCGTTCAGACACCTCCATCTAGTCTCTCATTGGTTCTCCCTATTCCTGTTCATCTTCCGCAGAAATTGCAAACTGGGCCAAACAGGAGGTTAAAGGCACTGACTGTCCAAGTCGGGAGAGTGTTAGTAAAGCGTCTGGAATGTTGCACCCGAGTACCAGGGTATGAAAACTGAGACATATTTGAACACGTCTCCCGATCACACGGTTGATCATACTCTGGGTTCCACATGCATGATTTAGCTGAAGGAAGAATACCTTAAACCTGGAGAGTTGAGACCCGTGGAATGGGTACCATGCAATATGACTTCAAAGGGTCTTCACTTGCTCACCGAACCTCTCCAATCCTATCACTGCTGCATTTATGCCCCAGTACACAAGCTTGATTCTCTTTCGGAGACATAGCAATCCCTAGGTTTTAAGATACTTACTAGTCAGGTACATTCTTAGGCGTTTAATATGCGGTGTTGAGTCCATTTCGTTGAGCAAGGAGTAGCTCTTGTCTGTTCCATATTTGGTTTAAGGAACTTTATCTGTGCTCATTTCAATCTCTGGTTTTATGCAGCACCCCAACTCACCTTTCCCCTTAAGCAAGCATAAGTTGGTCTTCTAAATTTGAGACCCTGTTCTGTTCTGTAATTCAGTTCCTGTGTAGCAAAGTTTACATTCCGTGTATTACTGATATCTTATGATGTTTCTTTTTCTGTGTGACTTATTTCAGTTTGAATCATCATACCTGAATCCACTCATTGTGCTGCTAAGGGCCTGATAACATAGATTTCATTGCTGAGTGATATTGCTTTGTAAGTAAATACCACAACTTCTTTATCCATTTTTCACTTTCTGTGATATTGAACTTGTACGGTAAATGAGGTTCTTGTAAACAGAGGCGTCCCAAACCTTGGGGTGGCTGTGTCTTTTTGATTTTAATTTCCCTAAGCTATAGGACCATAAGTGGAAGTGCCCTAGGCTCTGTTGCTTTGTTTTTTAGATGTTTCAGGAAACACCATACACTTCTCCCGAGTGTCTGTTGGCAATTTACATCCCGCCCATCAGCATAACAAGGCTCCCAGTTCTCCATGGCCTGTCCTGCCTTTCTGGATTTTACACTTTTTTCAGATGGCCCTTTTGACCGGGGGGAAGTGAGACTTCATTGTAGTGCAGATTTCCTTTGCAAGCTTGCTTGGTTGGCCAAAAAGGGCGTATGCGTTTTTTCCTGAATATATTCAGGAAAAAACGCATACGCCCTTTTTGGCCAAGTGCATCATTGTGGACGTTCTGCCTCTTTTCCTATGCTTTCAATGCAATTCCAGTCTACCTCCTGAAATCGGTTTCCTGCAATTCTGCCCCGCTTTCAAGTCCTCTTGGCAGCCTTACTTCAGTATATTTTTGGACGATTGCTGTCATTTATAACACTGCAGGTTTGTGCATTACAGAGCCCCTGAGCTCCTTTCTTCAACTCGCTTTCTTTTGAGCTGGCCGCAACACCGCAGGATGGCTTCAGGCCCTAATCTTGTTCCGGCACTGCACGCTGAGCCTTTGGTTATTTCCTCTTCCTGGTGGGAAATGAGAGTTAAATTTGCCCGTCCAGACACCTCCAGCTAGTCTCTCATTGGTTCTCCCTATTCCTGTTCATCTTCCGCAGAAATTGCAAACTGGGCCAAACAGGAGGTTAAAGGCGCTGACTCTCCAAGTGGGGAGAGTGTTAGTAAAGCGTCTGGAATGTTGCACCCGAGTACCAGCGGAGGAAAACTGAGACATATTTGAACACGTCGCCCATTCACACGGTTGATCATACTCTGGGTTCCACATGCATGTTTTAGCTGAAGGAAGAATACCTTAAACCTGGGTAGTTGAAACCCGTGGAAAGGGTACCATGCAATATGACTTCAAAGGGTCTTCATTTGCTCACCGAACCTCTCCAATCCTATCATTGCTGCTTTTATGCCCCTGTACACATGCTTGATTCTCCTTTGGAGACATAGCAATCCATAGGTTTTAAGATACTTACTAGTCAGGTACATTCTTAGGCGTTTAATATGTGGTGTTGAGTCCATTTCGTTGAGCAAGGAGTAGCTCTTGTCTATTCCATATTTGGCTTAAGGAACTTTATCTGTGCTCATTTCAATCTCTGGTTTTATGCAGCACCCCAACTCACCTTTACCCTTAAGCAAGCATAAGTTGCTTTTCTAAATTTGAGACCCTGTTCTGTTTTGGAATTCAGTTCCTGTGTAGCCAAGTTTACATTCCGTGTATTACTGATATCTTATGATGTTTCTTTTTCTGTGTGACTTATTTCAGTTAGAATCATCATACCTGAATCCACTCATTGTGCTGCTAAGGGCCTGATGATATAGATTTCATTGCTGAGTGATATTGCTTTGTAAGTAAATACCACAACTTCTTTATCCATTTTTCACTTTCTGCGATGTTGAACTTCTATTGTAAATGAGGTTCTTGTAAACAGAGCCGTTCCAAACTTTGGGGTGGCTGTGTCTTTTTGATTTTAATTTCCCTAAGCTATAGGACCATAAGTGGAAGTGCCCTAGGCTCTGTTGCTTTGTTTTTTAGATGTTTCAGGAAACACCATACACTTCTCCCGAGTGTCTGTTGGCAATTTACATCCCGCCCATCAGCATAACAAGGCTCCCAGTTCTCCATGGCCTGTCCTGCCTTTCTGGATTTTACACTTTTTTCAGATGGCCCTTTTGACCGGGGGGAAGTGAGACTTCATTGTAGTGCAGATTTCCTTTGCAAGCTTGCTTGGTTGGCCAAAAAGGGCGTATGCGTTTTTTCCTGAATATATTCAGGAAAAAACGCATACGCCCTTTTTGGCCAAGTGCATCATTGTGGACGTTCTGCCTCTTTTCCTATGCTTTCAATGCAATTCCAGTCTACCTCCTGAAATCGGTTTCCTGCAATTCTGGCGCTTTCAAGTCCTCTTGGCAGCCTTACTTCAGTATACTTTTGGACGATAGCTGTCATTTATAACTCTGCAGGTTTGTGAATTACAGTGCCCCTGAGCTCCTTTCTTCAACTCGCTTTCTTGTGAGCTGGCCGCAACACCACAGGATGGCTTCAGACCCTAATCTGGTTCTGGCACGGCACGCTGAGCCTTTGGTTAATTCCTCTTCCTGGTGGGAAATGAGAGTTAAATTTGCCCGTCCAGACACCTCCAGCTAGTCTCTCATTGGTTCTCGCTATTCCTGTTCATCTTCCGCAGAAATTGCAAACTGGGCCAAACAGGAGGTTAAAGGCGCTGACTCTCCAAGTGGGGAGAGTGTTAGTAAAGCGTCTGGAATGTTGCACCCGAAAACCAGCGTACGAAAACTGAGACATATTTGAACACGTCTCCCGATCACATGGTTGATCATACTCTAGGTTCCACATGCATGTTTTAGCTGAAGTAAGAATACCTTAAACCTGGGTAGTTGAAACCCGTGGAATGGGTACCATGCAATATGACTTCAAAAGGTCTTCATTTGCTCACCGAACCTCTCCAATCCTATCACTGCTGCGTTTATGCCCCTGTACACATGCTTGATTCTCTTTCGGAGACATAGCAATCCATAGGTTTTAAGATACTTACTAGTCAGGTACATTCTTAGGCGTTTAATATGGGGTGTTGAGTCCATTTCGTTGAGCAAGGAGTAGCTCTTGTCTATTCCATATTTGCCTTAAGGAACTTTATCTGTATTCATTTTGATCTCTGGTTTTATGCAGCACCCCAACTCACCTTTCCCCTTAAGCAAGCATAAGTTGGTTTTCTAAATTTGAGACCCTGTTCTGTTTTGGAATTCTGTTCCTGTGTAGCCAAGTTTACATTCCGTGTATTACTGATATCTTATGATGTTTCTTTTTCTGTGTGACTTATTTCAGTTAGAATCATTATACCTGAATCCACTCATTGTGCTGCTAAGGGCCTGATGACATAGATTTCATTGCTGAGTGATACTGCATTGTACGTAAGTACCACAAGTTCTTTATCCATTTTTCACTTTCTGTGATATTGAACTTGTACTGTAAACGAGGTTCTTGTAAACAGAGGCGTCCCAAATTTTGGGGTGGCTGTGTCTTTTTGATTTTAATTTCCCTAAGCTATAGGACCATAAGTGGAAGTGCCCTAGGCTCTGTTGCTTTGTTTTTTAGATGTTTCAGGAAACACCATACACTTCTCCCGAGTGTCTGTTGGCAATTTACATCCCGCCCATCAGCATAACAAGGCTCCCAGTTCTCCATGGCCTGTCCTGCCTTTCTGGATTTTACACTTTTTTCAGATGGCCCTTTTGACCGGGGGGAAGTGAGACTTCATTGTAGTGCAGATTTCCTTTGCAAGCTTGCTTGGTTGGCCAAAAAGGGCGTATGCGTTTTTTCCTGAATATATTCAGGAAAAAACGCATACGCCCTTTTTGGCCAAGTGCATCATTGTGGACGTTCTGCCTCTTTTCCTATGCTTTCAATGCAATTCCAGTCTACCTCCTGAAATCGGTTTCCTGCAATTCTGCCCCGCTTTCAAGTCCTCTTGGCAGCCTTACTTCAGTCTATTTTTGGACGATAGCTGTCATTTATAACACTGCAGGTTTGTGCATTACAGAGCCCCTGAGCTCCTTTCTTCAACTCGCTTTCTTTTGAGCTGGCCGCAACACCGCAGGATGGCTTCAGGCCCTAATCTTGTTCCGGCACTGCACGCTGAGCCTTTGGTTATTTCCTCTTCCTGGTGGGAAATGAGAGTTAAATTTGCCCGTCCAGACACCTCCAGCTAGTCTCTCATTGGTTCTTCCTATTCCTGTTCATCTTCCGCAGAAATTGCAAACTGGGCCAAACAGGAGGTTAAAGGCGCTGACTCTCCAAGTGGGGAGAGTGTTAGTAAAGCGTCTGGAATGTTGCACCCGAGTACCAGCGGAGGAAAACTGAGACATATTTGAACATGTCGCCCGTTCACACGGTTGATCATACTCTGGGTTCCACATGCATGTTTTAGCTGAAGGAAGAATACCTTAAACCTGGGTAGTTGAAACCCGTGGAATGGGTACCATGCAATATGACTTCAAAGGGTCTTCATTTGCTCACCGAACCTCTCCAATCCTATCACTGCTGCGTTTATGCCCCTGTACACACGCTTGATTCTCTTTTGGAGACATAGCAATCCATAGGTTTTAAGATACTTACTAGTCAGGTACATTCTTAGGCATTTAATATGGGGTGTTGAGTCCATTTCGTTGAGCAAGGAGTAGCTCTTGTCTATTCTATATTTGGCTTAAGGAACTTTATCTGTGCTCATTTCAATCTCTGGTTTTATGCAGCACCCCAACTCACCTTTACCCTTAAGCAAGCATAAGTTGCTTTTCTAAATTTGAGACACTGTTCTGTTTTGGAATTCAGTTCCTGTGTAGTCAAGTTTACATTCCGTGTATTACTGATATCTTATGATGTTTCTTTTTCTGTGTGACTTATTTCAGTTAGAATCATCATACCTGAATCCACTCATTGTGCTGCTAAGTGCCTGATGAGATAGATTTCATTGCTGAGTGATATTGCTTTGTAAGTAAATACCACAACTTCTTTATCCATTTTTCACTTTCTGCGATGTTGAACTTCTATTGTAAATGAGGTTCTTGTAAACAGAGCCGTTCCAAACTTTGGGGTGGCTGTGTCTTTTTGATTTTAATTTCCCTAAGCTATAGGACCATAAGTGGAAGTGCCCTAGGCTCTGTTGCTTTGTTTTTTAGATGTTTCAGGAAACACCATACACTTCTCCCGAGTGTCTGTTGGCAATTTACATCCCGCCCATCAGCATAACAAGGCTCCCAGTTCTCCATGGCTTGTCCTGTCTTTCTGGATTTTTACACTTTTTTCAGATGGCCCTTTTGACCGGGGGGAAGTGAGACTTCATTGTAGTGCAGATTTCCTTTGCAAGCTTGCTTGGTTGGCCAAAAAGGGCGTATGCGTTTTTTCCTGAATATATTCAGGAAAAAACGCATACGCCCTTTTTGGCCAAGTGCATCATTGTGGACGTTCTGCCTCTTTTCCTATGCTTTCAATGCAATTCCAGTCTACCTCCTGAAATCGGTTTCCTGCAATTCTGGCGCTTTCAAGTCCTCTTGGCAGCCTTACTTCAGTATACTTTTGGACGATAGCTGTCATTTATAACTCTGCAGGTTTGTGAATTACAGTGCCCCTGAGCTCCTTTCTTCAACTCGCTTTCTTGTGAGCTGGCCGCAACACCACAGGATGGCTTCAGACCCTAATCTGGTTCTGGCACGGCACGCTGAGCCTTTGGTTATTTCCTCTTCCTGGTGGGAAATGAGAGTTAAATTTGCCCGTCCAGACACCTCCAGCTAGTCTCTCATTGGTTCTCACTATTCCTGTTCATCTTCCGCAGAAATTGCAAACTGGGCCAAACAGGAGGTTAAAGGCGCTGACTCTCCAAGTGGGGAGAGTGTTAGTAAAGCGTCTGGAATGTTGCACCCGAAAACCAGCGTACGAAAACTGAGACATATTTGAACACGTCTCCCGATCACATGGTTGATCATACTCTAGGTTCCACATGCATGTTTTAGCTGAAGTAAGAATACCTTAAACCTGGGTAGTTGAAACCCGTGGAATGGGTACCATGCAATATGACTTCAAAGGGTCTTCATTTGCTCACCGAACCTCTCCAATCCTATCACTGCTGCGTTTATGCCCCTGTACACACGCTTGATTCTCTTTTGGAGACATAGCAATCCATAGGTTTTAAGATACTTACTAGTCAGGTACATTCTTAGGCGTTTAATATGGGGTGTTGAGTCCATTTCGTTGAGCAAGGAGTAGCTCTTTTCTATTCCATATTTGGCTTAAGGGACTTTATCTGTGCTCATTTCAATCTCTGGTTTTATGCAGCACCCCAACTCACCTTTACCCTTAAGCAAGCATAAGTTGGTTTTCTAAATTTGAGACCCTGTTCTGTTCTGTAATTCAGTTCCTGTGTGGCCAAGTTTACATTCCGTGTGTTAGTGATATCTTATGATGTTTCTTTTTCTGTGTGACTTATTTCAGTTAGAATCATCGTACCTAAATCCACTCATTATGCTGCTACAGGCCTGATGACATAGATTTCATTGCTGAGTGATACTGCATTGTACGTGAGTTCCACAACTTCTTTATCCATTTATCACTTTCTGTGATATTGAACTTGTACGGTAAATGAGGTTCTTGTAAACAGAGGCGTCCCAAACTTTGGGGTGGCTGTGTCTTTTTGATTTTAATTTCCCTAAGCTATAGGACCATAAGTGGAAGTGCCCTAGGCTCTGTTGCTTTGTTTTTTAGATGTTTCAGGAAACACCATACACTTCTCCCAAGTGTCTGTTGGCAATTTACATCCCGCCCATCAGCATAACAAGGCTCCCAGTTCTCCATGGCCTGTCCTGCCTTTCTGGATTTTACACTTTTTTCAGATGGCCCTTTTGACCGGGGGGAAGTGAGACTTCATTGTAGTGCAGATTTCCTTTGCAAGCTTGCTTTGTTGGCCAAAAAGTGCGTATGCGTTTTTTCCTGAATATATTCAGGAAAAAACGCATAAGCACTTTTTGGCCAAGTGCATCATTGAGGACGTTCTGCCTCTTTTCCTATGCTTTCAATGCAATTCCAGTCTACCTCCTGAAATCGGTTTCCTGCAATTCTGCCCCGCTTTCAACTCCTCTTGGCAGCCTTACTTCAGTCTATTTTTGGACGTTAGCTGTCATTTATAACTCTGCAGGTTTGTGAATTACAGTGCCCCTGAGCTCTTTTCTTCAACTTGCTTTCTTGTGAGCTGGCCACAACACCGAATGATTGCTTCAGGCCCTAATCTGGTTCCAGCACGGCACGCTGAGCCTTTGGTTAATTCCTCTTCCTGGTGGGAAATGAGAGTTAAATTTGCCCGTTCAGACACCTCCAGCTAGTCTCTCATTGGTTCTCCCTATTCCTGTTCATCTTCCGCAGAAATTGCAAACTGGGCCAAACAGGAGGTTAAAGGCACTGACTCTCCAAGTCGGGAGAGTGTTAGTAAAGCATCTGGAATGTTGCACCCAAGTACCAGGGGACGAAAACTGAGACATATCTGAACACGTCTCCCGATCACACGGTTGATCATACTCTGGGTTTCACATGCATGTTTTAGCTGAAGGAAGAATACCTTAAACCTGGAGAGTTGAGACCCATGGAATGGGTACCATGCAATATGTCTTCAAAGGGTCTTCATTTGCTCACCGAACCTCTCCAATCCTATCACTGCTGCGTTTATGCCCCTGTACACATGCTTGATTCTCTTTTGGAGACATACAATCCATAGGTTTTAAGATACTTACTAGTCAGGTACATTCTTAGGCGTTTAATATGGGGTGTTGAGTCCATTTCGTTGAGCAAGGAGTAGCTCTTGTCTATTACACATTTGCTTTAAGGAATTTTATCTGTGCTAATTTCAAACTCTGGTTTTATGCAGCACCCGAACTCACCTTCCCCCTTAAGCAAGCATAAGTTGGTTTTCTAAACTTGAGACCCTGTTCTGTTTTGGAATTCAGTTCATGTGTAACGAAGTTCACATTCTGTGTATTAGTGATACCTTATGATGTTTCTTTTCTCTGTAACTTATTTCAGTTCGAATCATCATACCTGAATCCACTCATTATGGTGCTACGGGCCTGATGACATAGATTTCATTGCTGAGTGATATTGCATTGTACGTAAGTTCCACGAGTTCTTTATCCATTTTTCACTTTCTGCGATATTGAACTTGTACCGTAAACGAGGTTCTTGTAAACAGAGCCGTCCCAAACTTTGGGGTGGCTGTGTCTTTTTGATTTTAATTTCCCTAATCTATAGGACCATAAGTGGAAGTGCCCTAGGCTCTGTTGCTTTGTTTTTTAGATGTTTCAGGAAACACCATACACTTCTCCCGAGTGTCTGTTGCCAATTTACATCCCGCCCATTAGCGTAGCAAGGCTCCCAGTTCTCCATGGGCTGTCGTGCCTTTATGGATTTTACAATTTTTTCAGATGGCCCTTTTGACCAGGTGGAAATGAGACTTCATTGTAGTGCAGATTTCCTTTGCAAGCTTGCTTGGTTGGCCAAAAAGTGCGTATGCGTTTTTTCCTGAATATATTCAGGAAAAAACGCATACGCCCTTTTTGGCCAAGTGCATCATTGTCGAGGTTCTGACTCTCTTCATATGTTTTCAATGCAATTCCAGTCTACCTCCTGAAATCGGTTTCTTGCAATTCTGCCTTGCTTTCAATGTCTCTTCATAGCATTACCTCAATATATTTTTTGAAAATAGTTGGCCTTTATAACTCTGCAGGTTTTTGAATTGCAGTGGCCCTTAGCCCCATTTTTCAGCTCTTATTTTTGTGGTCTTGCCCCATAACCACAGGATTCCTTGAAACCCTATTTTTCTTCTGGGGCACCTTGCTGTGCCTTTGGTTAATTCTTCTTACTGATGTGACATTAGAGTGACATGTGCCCATTGAAACCGCTACAGCTAGTTTCTCACTGGTTCCCCCTATTCCCATTCATCCTCTGCACTAACTGCAGACTGTGCGATACCAGAACTTAAAGGCATTGACTCCATGTGGGGATGTTGTTAGTAAAGCAGCTGGAATGTCGATCCGGAACCCCAGGAGAGCAAAAATGAGGTGCGTTTTAGAAACCTTTCCCGATCATATGGTATACCAGTCGCTGGGTTTCCCAAGCATGGTTTAGCTGTAGGAAGATTCCCTTCAACCTGGAGTGTTGGGACCCTTGGACTGAGTAGCATGAAGTATTGCATTAAACTTTCGGCAGTTGCTCACCAAAGCTCACCAATCCTGTCAGCCCCAAGTGTCCAGCCTTATGTCTTATCCAGCTGTGGGTTTATATGTGGTCAATCCAGGTTGCATCACAGCCCCTGAGCGAATTTTGTAAGAATTTTTCTCTCTTTCATTGTTTCAGCATTTTGTTTTTAAAATTTATTTCTATAATGGGGTTTAGCTCCTTTTCACTGCTGTGTTTGTGCCGCTCTGCACACACTTGATTCCCTTATGGAGATATATCAATACATGGGTTTTAA
Organism: Delphinus delphis; assembly: GCF_949987515.2. Taxonomy (NCBI): domain Eukaryota; kingdom Metazoa; phylum Chordata; class Mammalia; order Artiodactyla; family Delphinidae; genus Delphinus; species Delphinus delphis. Next base: position 368,143 of record NW_027192691.1, read on the forward strand.
GATTCTTATTACTCAGATATATTTCTCTGCAGTGTATAGGGTGTGTTGAGGCCAGTTCATTGAGCAAGGTGTAGATCTTGTCTAATACCTATTTGGTTTATTGAACGGTATCTGTGCTAATTTCAAACTCTGGTTTTATGCATCACCCCACCTCTCCTTTCCCCTTAAGCTGACATAAGTGTGTTTTCTAAATGTGAGACACTGTTCTGTTCTGTAATTCATTTCTTGTGCAGCCATATTTACCCTCCCTCTATAAGTGATATCTTATGATATGTTTCTTTTTCTGTTTGACTTATTTCAAGTAGTATTATCGGACCTAAATCCACTCTTTATCCTTCTACTAGCCTTATTACATTGATTTCATGGTGAAGAGATATTCCATTGTACATAAGTACCACATCTTCTTTATCCATTGTTCTCTTTCCTGGGATATTTAAGGTGTACTGAAGTTGAGGTTCTTGTAAACAGAGTAGCCCTAAACTGTGGTGTGCTTGTGTCTTGTTGATTTTTAGACTTCCCTAGATATACTCCCATGATTGGAAGTGTCCTATGCTCTGTAGCTCTGTTTTTTAGATGATTTAGGAACCACCATACACTTCTCCAGAGTGGCTCTCGGCAGTTCACACACTGCCCATCAGCGTATAAAGGCTCCCTGTTCTCCATGGCCTGTCCTGCCTTTCTGGATTTTACACTTTTTTAGGATGGCCCTTTTGACCGGTGGGAAGTGAGACTTCTTTGTTGTGCACATTTGCATTGCTTGCTTGCTTCGTTGCCCATAAAGTGCATATGCGTTTTTTCCTGGATATAATCAGGAAAAAACGCATACGCCCTTTTGGGCCAACTGCATCATTGTTGAAATTCTGCCGCTTTTCATGTGCGTTAAAGACGAGTCCAATCTATCTCTTGAAATCTGTTTCTTGCAATTCTGTCTTGCATTCAGATCCTCTTCTTTGCCTTACCTCAACATATTTTTGGACGTTAGTTTTCATTTATAACTCTGCAGGTTTGTGAATTGCAGTGACCCTGAGCTCCATTTTTTAAGTTGCTCTTTTGTGAGCTGGCCTCAAACCCGCAGGATTGCTTCAGGCCCTATTTTGGCTCCAGCGAGGCAGGCTGAGCCTTTCTTTAATTCTTATTCTTAATGGGAAATTAGAGTGATATGTGCCCGTCCAAACCCCTACAACTCTTCTCTCATTGGTTCCCCCTCTTCCCGTTCATCCTCCTCACAATTTGCAAAATGTGTGAAACAGAAGTTTAAATGTGCTGATTCTCCAAGTGGGGAGATTCTAAGTAACGTGGCTGGAATGGTGAACAGGAGCACCAGGAGAGGATAAATGAGGTGCATTTTAGACACATCTCCCGATCACATGGTGTACAGTCCTCTGGGTTTTCCATGCATGTTTTAGCTGTAGGAAGATCCCTTGAACCTGCAGATTTGGGACCCATTGAATGGGTACCAGGTAGTATTACTTTAAAGGGTGTGCATTTCCTCACCCAACCTCACATTTCTCTTAGCGCAAACAGTTTCCAGCCTTATGTCTCATCCTGCTGTGGGTCTAGATGTGTTCAATCCATGTTGCATCACCGTCCCTGAGGAAAAGTTGTAAGAGGTTTTCTCTGTCTCTCTGTCGTTTATTTTTTTCAATTTATTACTATATTGGTTACAGCTGATTTTCAAAGCTCTGTTTCTTGCTGCTGTACATCCACTTGATTCACGTACAGAGAGACATCAATAAATTCTTTTTCAGATTCTTACCAGTCGTATATATTCTTTTCCGGTGACTTGAGTGTGCTGAGTGCAGTTCTTTTAGCTACCGTGTAGGCCTTGTTGATTATCAGTTTGGTATTTGGAATGGTATCTTTGCTAATTTCAACCTCCTGGATGATGCCTCACCCCTCCCCACCTTTCCCGTTTAGCAGCCTTATGCGTGTTTTCTACATATTTGACTATGTTTTTGTTTTGTAATTTATTTCATGTGTAGCCATTTTGGATTCCACCTTTAAGTGATATCTTATGATATGTGTCTTTTTCTTTTTGAATTCTGTCACTTAGAATGATCATACGTAACTCCTCCGGAGTTGTTACAACTGGCCATATTTCATTGATTTCCAGGCTGAATAATATTCCACTCTACCTAAGTACCACATCTCTATCCATTTTTTCCCTCCAGAGACATTTAAGTTATATCCTAGTCGAGGATCTTTTAAACAGAGAGGGGGTAAACATTGGGGTGCCTGTGTCCTCTCGATTTTTGTTTTTCCCAAGATATACGCCCATGAGTGCAAGTGCCCTATGCTCTGTAGCTCATTTTTTAGATGCTTTAGTAAACACAATACACTTCTCCAGAATGGCCGTTGGCAATATACATTTCCACTATAAGTCTCACAGGGCTCCCTCTTCTCGTTGCCCTGTCCTGCATTTCTGTTGTTTACGCTTTATGAGGATGGCTCTTCTGACTGATGCGAAGTGATATCTTTTGTAGTATTGACTTCCAGTGCCCACCTGTTTGGTTGGCTAAAAAAGTGTATGCCCTTTTCTTGAATATATACAGAAAAGAACGCATACACCCTTTTTGGCCAACTGCAATGTTGGCAATGTTCAGCTCCTTTTCTTGTGCTTAATGGCGAGTCCTTTCTACCTCCTCAAATCCCTTTCCTGCCATTCTCCCTTGCTTACAAGTCCTTTTCTCTGACTTTCCTCAAGACATTTTTCAGTGATGGATATTTTCAACTCTGCAGTTTTGTGAATTTTACTGCCCCTGAGTTCCATTGTTCAACTCGTGTTTATGGGAACTGGCCACAAAGCAGCGGGATTTCCTCAAGCCCTATACTGTTTCCATGGGCAACCCTAGCCTTTGGTCAATTCGTCTTCCTGATTGGAAATTAGAGTGACATGTGCCTGTCTGAACACCTAGGACTTGTCTCTCATTGTTCCTCATCCTTCCGCTTCATCCTCTGGACAAATTCCAAACTGTACGCAACAGGATGTTGACAGTGCTGACATCTCCAAGTGGGGAGACTGTTAGTAAAGACGCTGGAGGGGTGAACCCGAGCACCAGGAGATGAGGAGATGAGATGCCTTTTCCAAACTCTTCCCGATCAGATGGTATACCATCCTCTGGGTGTGACAGACATGTTTTAGCAGTAGGAAGAGTCCCATTCATGTAAGGAGAACACCAGGGCTTTTTCAAAATCAGTGTCTCCCCGAAACCCAAACTGGGGAAGTTTTTAAGCTACGGCTACACATATGTTCATTAAGGGCCTTGGGAAGTAGGCAGAGTCCAAACTTTAGATGATTGAAGTCTTCAGGGTCAGAAGCACTCACCACCAGCTTCCCTTAGGCTACACTTTAACTGTCATTGATAGATGATGTCAATAAAAATATCTATTCTTTTTCAGATTATTTCCCCTTATAGGTTATTGCAAAATGTTGAGTGTAGTTCCCTGTGCTATACAGTAGTTCCTTGTTGATGATCTATTTTATACATAGCAGTGTGTATGTGTTCATTCCAAACTGTTAATTTATCCCTCCTCCCACCTTTCCCCTTTGGTAATAATAAATTATAAGATTTTATACTTCTCAGAAATGGGGGAGCTGAAAGAGAGGTATCATTTTCAATGGAAAAGCATTTAAAACAAGATTGAAGGTTTAACCAAGATTATTAGCTGTACATCCTTGGAAAGAAATCACTTCGTTTCTCTAATATTGACCTGACAAATAAGACAAACCTTTTCACTGAACTTGCTTATAAAAAGTGATGGAAATATCAAATGGAAGTGTTAAAAACATCTTATTTTACCCGAGCCTTATACACTGTTCTATGTTAACTACAGTTTGGCTCACACATCTGTTCATTGAGGTTACAATAGTCTCAATTTCTGTTACTGATCCTCCAGAGTGGACCCCAACAAGTGTCCCCCTGCCCAGTGTCATTGGGGCCAACAGATCGAGACTGAGTTTGGTTCACAAGCAAAGGAAACTTTATATTTTGATCAGAGAATGGAGAGGTGAGAGCATGCACTACCCCGTGGGCTGTGGGCTGGGCTGCTGTGTAGAGATCCTGTCAGAGTCAGTGGGAGGGAGGGAGGCGGCGGAGCTCTCGAGGGCCGGGTTGGCTGTAGCTCAGGCTCTATATCGTGGAGTCTGCACTGGGCCCCAGGAGCTGAGGTGTCGACCCAGCCATTCTGCACTAGGAAATCTGGTCTGAAGTGCCGGGTGTGGAACCTCTGCATGCGGGACCCTAGGAGCACGTGAAATTAGACAAAGCACAAAGGATAAAAAAGGTTAGACTTGACTTTATTGCCCAGATTCTATTTTTATCTCCCAGGGATTTTTAATGGGCTTTGCTGGGGACAAACCCCTCCTCTGCCTTTTGTCCCGTTCCTCATTCTTGGAGTGCTGAGGGTGCAGACCCTTCTTCTGTAACTGCTGAGTGCTGAGTTGGGAGCCCTCATACCCTGGGGCGAGGGTCAGAGCTTCTCCCCAGCAGCCTCCCGGTGACGTTGATTGTCCCCAGGACCCCTGCCTCCCTGCTCGGCCACCTGAGCACCAGCATTGGAAGTGTTATAGATTCTAATGACCTTTAAGGGTCCAGGAAAGAGATGTGCAGAGACGCTGTGGGGGCCGGTTTCACCCCGCCCCACATTTGTTCGGCCACCTTAGGCTGACCGTCTCTGCCAGCCTAGATGCTCTGACCAGTAGTCTGCGCTTTCTTCAATTAGGCCCCTGAATTAACGTACAAACAGCACCAGGTGTCAGAGCCCTGCCCGCTCAACTCCCAGACAGTCCAGGGTCAGTGGTGACCAAGGACCATGATGGCTACTGAGTCAACAGCCTTTTGAAGTAAACAGGAGTCCAGCCGGTCTTATTGGCCACCATCATCACGGTGTCTGTAGGCTTTTCTATGGTGACAGTGTGGTATACTGTTCCCCCGCCAAGATTATTAGCTCCCCTCTGGGTGCAGTAAGTCCTGCAAGCAGTAGTCTACTCTTTTGGGACACACTCTTGTTGTTTTATGAGAGAAACTCCAGGTCAAGTGATGTTCACACGAGTCGTCATGGTGCCCTGTTGCCCCCGGTTATCTCTCTGGATGTTGGAGTTGGAGGGCCTCCTCACTCGAGGTCGGTGTGCCCACGGAGCGAACCCTGCAACTTCAGGGCATGGTTGGTGGTTAGGATCACCACGTGGGGTCCTTTTCCCTTAGGAGGGAGGTGGCCTTTTGGGCTGCTGATTTCCAGGTTTTTAGATACCGCCAGTATCTTGGCCAGATGTGGCAGTGGGCCAAGCCCCTTAGTGACCGTAGTTTATCCTACCTGGATGGCATTCTTGCATTGTTCCATTTCAAGTGGTCCCAGTTTTTGCACTAATTCTCCAATGGCGATTCACCTTTCACCGGGAATGTAAAGGTCAAAGGGTTTAGCTAAATTAGGGAGTTCCAGGGCAAGGGTCTGAATTGACTGCTCTTTCCATTCTTGAAAGGCCACTTCTGGATTCTATTCAAAAGGATCATCATCTTTTCCTTTCAGTGTTTCATATAGAGGCCCAGCTAGTAGACTGTAGCTAGGGATCCAGAAGCAGCAAACCCTGGCCTCCCCAGGAACCCCTAAGCTGTCTTCTAGTTTTAGAAAGGGGTAAGGCTGAAAATGGTTTCTTCCCTTTCCTGGGATGGGCTTCTCTGACCTTCTGTGAGAATGAAGCCCAGGCAGGTCACCGCAGTCTGTGATATTTGAGCTTTTTCTTGGACAACTTCTATCCTTTATTGGCTTGGTAGTTCAGAGGCCTCCTTAGTAGGGCTGGTGATCAGAATGTCGTCTGCATATTGAAGGAGGGTTTCCTTTTCCAGAGGTAGAACTTTTAGGTCTTTAGCTAAGCTTTCCCCAAAGATGGTGTGGGAATTTTTGCACCCTTGGGGCCAGACGGCCCGGAAGTATTGTTTTAGTTGTATGTTGAGTCCTGCCACTCACAAGCCAAAATTTCTTGTGACTCTGGGACTAATGGAATACAAAAGAAGGCATCATTGAAGACTAATACAGAATACCATGTCCTGGTGGTTGGTAGAATGACCAGCAGGGTGTAGGAATTAGGAGCAACTGGAGGTATATCCTCGGTGGCTTCACTGACTGTCCTGACATCCTTTACCAGGTCCCCAGCAGCCCATGGGGCTCTCGTGGTCAGACCAATCCCAGAATATGGAGCTCACCTGGGCAGGTACCCCACCCCCACCCCAGCCCACGGGGCTCTCGTGGTCAGGCCCCTCCCAGGATACAGAGCTACCCTTGCAGGTACCGTGGCAGGGCTGGGCACACAGGAACCGTGCACATAGCCCTCATTGCAGAGCACCCCCAGCTCACCTGTCGCTCAGAGCTGACACAGAGCACCTCAGAGCAGGACTTGAACTAACAAACAGCAGCTGCGACAGGTCTGTGACCCTGGGCATCACTCCGTGAGGCCTCCCTCCACCTGGTCTTCCAGAGACTTCCACTGCACCCGGGGCACCAGGCCTCTGTCTCCAACCACCACCCACCCCTCCTCTGCCTGACTCCTGGGTTCCTCTCATTAGGAGAGGGTTTTCTTGAAGTTGTCTCCCACTCATGGGCCAGATAAAATGATTAGAAAACAAGCCAAAGCTGCAGCCCCTTGTCTATCCTGACTCTCAGGAGCCCACACCTGTTCCTTGGACCTGGCCGGTTCAGCAAGTTCCATTTTCTGCAACTGTGAGCCCCTGAGGGGTGATGATTGGCTGACCTGGGCAGCCTTACCGTGCCGGCCAGCCCTCCCCAGGTGTGCCTGGGTTGAGATCAATATAAATACCACTCCAGGCAGCAAGAGCCCCTGCAGCCGTGCCTGACGCCATTTTCTCTGCCCTGTCAGCAGTCTCGGGGCTGGGCTGGTGGGAGGGAGTGAGAGGCCACGGCTTTGTGGGTGGCCCAGTGTGAGTGGGGCTCTGCTGGACTTTCTGCAGCAGTTGCCAGGCTGCCACCTGCTAAAGAAGAGGATGTGTCACCCATACCTGCTGCTGGAATTTCTCCCTGGGCAGAGGTGAGGAAGGAAAAAAGCAGTGGGGGCAGGGACAGGACGGGTATCTCAGGCAGGGAAATGGAAATCTTCCAGAAGAGCACCCAGGGCCAGGACCATCCTGGCTGGCCTGCAGGCACCAAGTCGGCCGGCATGCTGTCACTCGTGTGGCTCTATGGCCCTTCCTCTAGGCTTTCAAGTCCTTGTATATATTCAGGTGTTTTACCTGGGACGGGTGGGAATAGTTCAGCAGCAACTGGCCTGGGGCTCAGCTCACGTTTACTCACAGATGCCTCGGCACGGTGCCCCAGCTTTGCAATGAGGACGCTTGTTGCGTGGGGGCTGCTGGCTGAATGGGAGACGATTCCCCACCACTGACCAACTTCAGAATTGTTTACAACTGGAGCAAGTGCCCTGATACGGTTTTCCTCTGTGTAACTGGTGGGTTCTGTGTTTTTTTTCTCTTTTTCGTTTTTGGTTCAAGGTCGATTTTATTCCTCTTTTTTGTATTTACAGATATAAGCATGGAAATAATTTATTCATATAAATACATGTATGTGCAGGGAATAATTGTTTTTTCTGTTTTATTTTTTAAATTTTACTTCTTTTTAATTTTGAATTTTATTTTATATTTTTATACAGCAGGTTCTTATTGGTTATCTATTTTATACATATAAATGTATACATGCCAATCCCAGTCTCTCAACTCCTCCCACCACCACCCCCCCAACAGCTTTCCCCCCTTGTTGTCCATACGTTTGTTGTCTACATCTGTTGCTCTGTTTATGCCTTGCAAAATGGTTAATCTGTACAGTTTTTCTAGGTTCCACATATATGCATGAATATACAAGATTTGTTTTTCTCTTTCTGACTTACTTCACTCTGTATGACAGTCTCTAGATCCATCGACGTCTCTACAAATGACCCAATTTCATTCCTTTTCATGGCTGAGTAATATTCCATTTTATATATGTACCACAGCTTTATGCATTCGTCTGTCTGTGGGCATTTAGGTTGCTTCCATTACCTCGATATTGTAAATAGTGATGCAATGAACATTGCGGTGAATGACTCTTTTTGATTTATGGTTTTGTCTGGGTATATGTCCAGTACTGGGATTGCTGTATCATATGGTAATTCTATTGTTAGTTTCTTAAGAAATTCCATATTGTTCTCCATAATGACTGTATCAATTTATATTCCCAACAATAGTGGAAGAGGGTTCCTTTTCTCCACACCCTTTCCAGCATTTTTTGTTTGTAGATTTTCAATGATGCCTATTCTACCAGGTGTGAGGTGATACCTCATTGTTGAATCCATTTCGTTGAGTAAGGGGTAGCTCTTGTCTATTACATATTTGGCTTATGGAACGGTATCTGTGCTAATTTCAAACTCTGCTTTTATGCAGCACCCCAACTCACCTTCCCCCTTAAGCAGGCATAAGTTGGTTTTCTAAACTTGAGACCCTGTTCTGTTTTGTAATTCAGTTCATGTGTAGCCAAGTTCACATTCCGTGTATTAGTGATACCTTATGATGTTTCTTTTTCTGTGTGACTTATTTCACTTAGAATCATCGTGCCTCAATCCACTCATTATGCTGGTACGGGCCTGGTGACATAGATTTCATTGCTGAGTGGTATTCTGTTGTACAGAAGTACCGCAACTTCTTTATCCATTATTTGCTCTCTGGGATATTTAACTTGTGCCGTAGAAGAGATTCCTGTAAAAAGAGCCGTCCCAAATTTTGGGGTTGCTGTGTCTTTTTGATATTAATTTCCCTAAGCTATAGGACCATAAGTGGAAGTGCCCTAGGCTCTGTTGCTTTGTTTTTTAGATGTTTCAGGAAACACCATACACTTCTCCCGAGTGTCTGTTGGCAATTTACATCCCGCCCATCAGCATAACAAGGCTCCCAGTTCTCCATGGCCTGTCCTGCCTTTCTGGATTTTACACTTTATTCTGATGGCCCTTTTGACCGGGGGGCAGTGAGACTTCATTGTAGTGCAGATTTCCTTTGCAAGCTTGCTTGGTTGGCCAAAAAGGGCGTATGCGTTTTTTCCTGAATATATTCAGGAAAAAACGCATATGCCCTTTTGGCAAAGTGCATCATTGTGGACGTTCTGCCTCTTTTCCTACGCTTTCAATGCAATTCCAGTCTACCTCCTGAAATCGGTATCCTGCAATTCTGCCCCGCTTTCAAGTCCTCTTGGCAGCCTTACTTCAGTCTATTTTTGGACGATAGCTGTCATTTATAACTCTGCAGGTTTGTGAATTACAGAGCCCCTGAGCTCCTTTCTTCAACTCGCTTTCTTGTGAGCTGGCCGCAACACCGCAGGATGGCTTCAGGCCCTAATCTGTTTCCGCCACGGCACGCTGAGCCTTTGGTTAATTCCTCTTCCTAGTGGGAAATGAGAGTTAAATTTGCCCGTCCAGACACCTCCAGCTAGTCTCTCATTGGTTCTCCCTATTCCTGTTCATTCCGCAGAAATTGCAAACTGGGCCAAACAGGAGGTTAAAGGCACTGACTGTCCAAGTCGGGAGAGTGTTAGTAAAGCGTCTGGAATGTTGCACCCGAGTACCAGGGTATGAAAATTGAGACATATTTGAACACGTCTCCCGATCACACGGTTGATCATACTCTGGGTTCCACATGCATGTTTTAGCTGAAGGAAGAATACCTTAAACCTGGGTAGTTGAAACCCGTGGAATGGGTACCATGCAATATGACTTCAAAGGGTCTTCATTTGCTCACCGAACCTCTCCAATCCTATCACTGCTGCGTTTATGCCCCTGTACACATGCTTGATTCTCTTTCGGAGACATAGCAATCCATAGGTTTTAAGATACTTACTAGTCAGGTACATTCTTAGGCGTTTAATATGCGGTGTTGAGTCCATTTCGTTGAGCAAGGAGTAGCTCTTGTCTATTCCATATTTGGCTTAAGGAACTTTATCTGTGCTCATTTCAATCTCTGGTTTTATGCAGCACCCCAACTCACCTTTACCCTTAAGCAAGCATAAGTTGGTTTTCTAAATTTGAGACCCTGTTCTGTTCTTTAATTCAGTTCCTGTGTAGCCAAGTTTACATTCCGTGTATTAGTGATATCTTTTGATGTTTCTTTTTCTGTGTGACTTATTTCAGTTAGAATCATCGTACCTGAATCCACTCATTATGCTGCTACGGGCCTGATGACATAGATTTTTTTGCTGAGTGATATTGCATTGTACGTAAGTACCACAAGTTCTTTATCCATTTTTCACTTTCTGTGATATTGAACTTGTACGGTAAATGAGGTTCTTGTAAACAGAGCCGTTCCAAACTTTGGGGTGGCTGTGTCTTTTTGATTTTAATTTCCCTAAGCTATAGGACCATAAGTGGAAGTGCCCTAGGCTCTGTTGCTTTGTTTTTTAGATGTTTAAGGAAACACCATACACTTCTCCCGAGTGTCTGTTGGCAATTTACATCCCGCCCATCAGCATAACAAGGCTCCCAGTTCTCCATGGCCTGTCCTGCCTTTCTGGATTTTACACTTTTTTCAGATGGCCCTTTTGACCGGGGGGAAGTGAGACTTCATTGTAGTGCAGATTTCCTTTGCAAGCTTGCTTGGTTGGCCAAAAAGGGCGTATGCGCTTTTTCCTGAATATATTCAGGAAAAAGCGCATACGCCCTTTTTGGCCAAGTGCATCATTGTGGACGTTCTGCCTCTTTTCCTATGCTTTCAATGCAATTCCAGTCTACCTCCTGAAATCGGTTTCCTGCAATTCTGCCCCGCTTTCAAGTCCTCTTGGCAGCCTTACTTCAGTCTATTTTTGGACGATAGCTGTCATTTATAACTCTGCAGGTTTGTGAATTACAGTGCCCCTGAGCTCCTTTCTTCAACTCGCTTTCTTGTGACCTGGCCGCAACACCGCAGGATGGCTTCAGGCCCTAATGTGGTTCCGGCACGGCACGCTGAGCCTTTGGTTAATTCCTCATCCTGGTGGGAAATTAGAGTTAAATTTGCCAATCCAGACACTTCCCGCTTGTCTCTCATTGGTTCTCCCTATTCCTGTACATCTTCCGCAGAAATTGCAAACTGGGCCAAACAGGAGGTTAAAGGCACTGACTCTCCAAATGGGGAGAGTGTTAGTAAAGCGTCTGGAATGTTGCACCGAAGTACCAGGGGACGAAAACTGAGACATATTTGAACATCTCTCCCGATCACACGGTTGATCATACTCTGGGTTCCACATGCATGTTTTAGCTGAAGAAAGAATACCTTAAACCTGGAGAGTTGAGACCCGTGGAATGGGTACCATGCAATATGACTTCAAAGGGTCTTCATTTGCTCACCGAATCTCTCCAATCCTATCACTGCTGCGTTTATGACCCTTGTACACACGCTTGATTCTCTTTTGGAGACATAGCAATCCATAGGTTTTAAGATACTTACTAGCCTGGTATATTCTTAGGCGTTTAATATGGGGTGTGGAGTCCATTTCGTTGAGCAAGGAGTAGCTCTTGTCTATTCCATATTTGGCTTAAGGAACTTTATCTGTGCTCATTTCAGTCTCTGGTTTTATGCAGCACCCCAACTCACCTTTCCACTTAAGCAAGCATAAGTTGGTTTTCTAAATTTGAGACCCTGTTCTGTTTTGTAATTCAGTTCCTCTGTAGCCAAGTTTAAATTCCATGTATTAGTGATATTTTTTGATGTTTCTTTTTCTGTTAGACTTATTTCAGTTAGAATCACCATACCCGAATCCACTCATTATGCTGCTACGGGCCTGGTGACATAGATTTCATTGCTGAGTGATATTGCTTTGTACATGAGTACCACAACTTCTTTATCCATTTTTCACTTTCTGTGATATTGAACTTGTACGGTAAACGAGGTTCTTGTAAACAGAGGCGTCCCAAACATTGGGGTGGCTGTGTCTTTTTGATTTTAATTTCCCTAAGCTATAGGACCATAAGTGGAAGTGCCCTAGGCTCTATTGCTTTGTTTTTTAGATGTTTCAGGAAACACCATACACTTCTCCGGAGTGGCTGTTGGCAATTTACATCCCGCCCATCAGCATAACAAGGCTTCCAGTTCTCCATGGCCTGTCCTGCCTTTCTGGATTTTACACTTTTTTCAGATGGCCCTTTTGACCGGGGGGAAGTGAGACTTCATTGTAGTGCAGATTTCCTTTGCAAGCTTGCTTGGTTGACCAAAAAGGGCGTATGCGTTTTTTCCTGAATATATTCAGGAAAAAACGCATACGCCCTTTTTGGCCAAGTGCATCACTGTGGACGTTCTGCCTCTTTTCCTATGCTTTCAATGCAATTCCAGTCTACCTCCTGAAATCGGTTTCCTGCAATTCTGCCCCACTTTCAAGTCCTCTTGGCAGCCTTACTTCAGTCTATTTTTGGACGATAGCTGTCATTTATAACTCTGCAGGTTTGTGAATTACAGTGCCCCTGAGCTCCTTTCTTCAACTCGCTTTCTTGTGAGCTGGCCACAACACCGCAGGATGGCTTCAGGCCCTAATGTGGTTCCGGCATGGCATGCTGAGCCTTTGGTTAATTCCTCTTCCTGGTGGAAAATGAGAGTTAAATTTGCCCATCCAGACACCTCCAGCTAGTCTTTCATTGGTTCTCGCTATTCCTGTTCATCTTCCACAGAAATTGCAAACTGGGCCAAACAGGTGGTTAAAGGGACTGACTCTCCAAGTCGGGAGAGTGTTAGTAAAGCGTCTGGAATGTTGCACCCGAGTACCAGGGTACGAAAACTGAGACATATTTGAACACGTCTCCCGATCACATGGTTGATCATACTCTAGGTTCCACATGCATGTTTTAGATGAAGGAAGAATACCTTAAACCTGGGTAGTTGAAACCTGTGGAATGGGTACCATGCAATATGACTTCAAAGGGTCTTCATTTGCTCACGAACCTCTCCAATCCTATCACTGCTGCGTTTATGCCCCTGTACACATGCTTGATTCTCTTTCGGAGACATAGCAATCCATAGGTTTTAAGATACTTACTAGTCAGGTACATTCTTAGGCGTTTAATATGGGGTGTTGAGTCCATTTCTTTGAGCAAGGAGTAGCTCTTGTCTATTCCATATTTGGCTTAAGGAACTTTATCTGTGCTCATTTCAATCTCTGGTTTTATGCAGCACCCCAACTCACCTTTCCCCTTAAGCAAGAATAAGTTGGTTTTCTATATTTGAGACCCTGTTCTGTTCTGTAATTCAGTTCCTGTGTAGCCAAGTTCCATTCCGTGTATTACTGATATCTTATGATGTTTCTTTTTCTGTGTGACTTATTTCAGTTAGAATCATCATACCTGAATCCACTCATTGTGCTGCTAAGGGCCTGATGACACAGATTTCATTGCTGAGTGATATTGCTTTGTAAGTAAATACCACAACTTCTTTATCCATTTTTCACTTTCTGCGATGTTGAACTTGTACTGTAAACGAGGTTCTTGTAAACAGAGCCGTTCCAAACTTTGGGGTGGCTGTGTCTTTTTGATTTTAATTTCCCTAAGCTATAGGACCATAAGTGGCAGTGCCCTAGGCTCTGTTGCTTTGTTTTTTAGATGTTTCAGGAAACACCATACACTTCTCCCGAGTGGTTGTTGGCAATTTACATCCCGCCCATCAGCATAACAAGGCTCCCAGTTCTCCATGGCCTGTCCTGCCTTTCTGGATTTTACACTTTTTTCAGATGGCCCTTTTGACCGGGGGGAAGTGAGACTTCATTGTAGTGCAGATTTCCTTTGCAAGCTTGCTTGGTTAGCCAAGAAGGGCGTATGCGTTTTTTCCTGAATATATTCAGGAAAAAACGCATACGCCCTTTTTGGCCAAGTGCATCATTGTGGACGTTCTGCCTCTTTTCCTATGCTTTCAATGCAATTCCAGTCTACCTCCTGAAATCGGGTTCCTGCAATTCTGCCCCGCTTTCAAGTCCTCTTGGCAGCCTTACTTCAGTATATTTTTGGACGATAGCTGTCATTTATAACTCTGCAGGTTTGTGAATTACAGTGCCCCTGAGCTCCTTTCTTCAACTCGCTTTCTTTTGAGCTGGCCGCAACACCGCAGGATGGCTTCAGGCCCTAATCTGGTTCCGGTACAGCACGCTGAGCCTTTGGTTATTTCCTCTTCCTGGTGGGAAATGAGAGTTAAATTTGCCCGTCCAGACACCTCCAGCTAGCCTCTCATTGGTTCTCACTATTCCTGTTCATCTTCCGCAGAAATTGCAAACTGTGCCAAACAGGAGGTTAAAGGCGCTGACTCTCCAAGTGGGGAGAGTGTTAGTAAAGCGTCTGGAATGTTGCACCCGAGTACCAGGGGAGGAAAACTGAGACATATTTGAACACGTCTCCCGATCACATGGTTGATTATACTCTAGGTTCCACATGCATGTTTTAGCTGAAGGAAGAATACCTAAAACCTGGGTAGTTGAAACCCGTGTAATGGGTACCATGCAATATGACTTCAAAGGGCCTTCATTTGCTCACCGAACCTCTCCAATCCTATCACTGCTGCGTTTATGCCCCTGTACAGATGCTTGATTCTCCTTCGGATACATAGCAATCCATAGGTTTTAAGATACTTACTAGTCAGGTACATTCTTAGGCGTTTAATATGCGGTGTTGAGTCCATTTCGTTGAGCAAGGAGTAGCACTTGTCTATTCCATATTTGGCTTAAGGAACTTTATCTGTGCTCATTTCAATCTCTGGTTTTATGCAGCACCCCAACTCACCTTTACCCTTAAGCAAGCATAAGTTGGTTTTCTAAATTTGAGACCCTGTTCTGTTCTGTAATTCAGTTCCTGTGTAGCCAAGTTTCCATTCCGTGTATTACTGATATCTTATGATGTTTCTTTTTCTGTGTGACTTATTTCAGTTAGAATCATCATACCTGAATCCACTCATTGTGCTGCTAAGGGCCTGATGACATAGATTTCATTGCTGAGTGATATTGCTTTGTAAGTGAATACCACAACTTCTTTATCCATTTTTCACTTTCTGCGATGTTGAACTTGTACTGTAAACGAGGTTCTTGTAAACAGAGGCGTCCCAAACTTTGGGGTGGCTGTGTCTTTTTGATTTTAATTTCCCTAATCTATAGGACCATAAGTGGAAGTGCCCTAGGCTCTGTTGCTTTGTTTTTTAGATGTTTCAGGAAACACCATTCACTTCTCCCAAGTGTCTGTTGGCAATTTACATCCCGCCCATCAGCATAACAAGGCTCCCAGTTCTCAATGGCCTGTTGCCTTTCTGGATTTTACACTTTTTTCAGATGGCCCTTTTGACCGGCGGGAAGTGAGACTTCATTGTAGTGCAGATTTCCTTTGCAAGCTTGCTTGGTTGGCCAAAAAGGGCGTATGCGTTTTTCCCTGAATATATTCAGGAAAAAACGCATACGCCCTTTTTGGCCAAGTGCATCATTGTGGACGTTCTGCCTCTTTTCCTATGCTTTCAATGCAATTCCAGTCTACCTCCTGAAATCGGTTTCCTGCAATTCTGCCCCGCTTTCAAGTCCTCTTGGCAGCCTTACTTCAGTCTATTTTTGGACGATAGCTGTCATTTATAACTCTGCAGGTTTGTGAATTACAGTGCCCCTGAGTTCCTTTCTTCAACTCGCTTTCTTTTGAGCTGGCCGCAACACTGCAGGATGGCTTCAGGCCCTAATCTGGTCCGGCACGGCACGCTGAGCCTTTGGTTATTTCCTCTTCCTGGTGGGAAATGAGAGTTAAATTTGCCCGTCCAGACACCTCCAGCTAGCCTCTCATTGGTTCTCGCTATTCCTGTTCATCTTCCGCAGAAATTGCAAACTGGGCCAAACAGGAGGTTAAAGGCGCTGACTTTCCAAGTGGGGAGAGTGTTAGTAAAGCGTCTGGAATGTTTCACCCGAGGACCAGGGTACGAAAACTGAGACATATTTGAAAACGTCTCCCATTCACATGGTTGATCATACTTGGGTTCCACATGCATGTTTTAGCTGAAGGAAGAATACCTAAAACCTGGGTAGTTGAAACCCGTGGAATGGGTACCATGCAATATGACTTCAAAGGGTCTTCATTTGCTCACCGAACCTCTCCAATCCTATCACTGCTGCGTTTATGCCCCTGTACACATGCTTGATTCTCTTTCGGAGACATAGCAATCCATAGGTTTTAAGATACTTACTAGTCAGGTACATTCTTAGGCGTTTAATATGCGGTGTTGAGTCCATTTCGTTGAGCAAGGAGTAGCTCTTGTCTATTCCATATTTGGCTTAAGGAACTTTATCTGTGCTCATTTCAATCTCTGGTTTTATGCAGCACCCCAACTCACCTTTCCCCTTAAGCAAGCATAAGTTGGTTTTCTATATTTGAGACCCTGTTCTGTTCTGTAATTCAGTTCCTGTGTAGCCAAGTTTACATTCCGTGTATTCCTGATATCTTATGATGTTTCTTTTTCTGTGTGACTTATTTCAGTTAGAATCATCATACCTGAATCCACTCATTGTGCTGCTAAGGGCCTGATGACACAGATTTCATTGCTGAGTGATATTGCTTTGTAAGTAAATACCACAACTTCTTTATCCATTTTTCAATTTCTGCGATGTTGAACTTGTACTGTAAAGAGGTTCTTGTAAACAGAGGCGTCCCAAACTTTGGGGTGGCTGTGTCTTTTTGATTTTAATTTCCCTAAGCTATAGGACCATAAGTGGCAGTGCCCTAGGCTCTGTTGCTTTGTTTTTTAGATGTTTCAGGAAACACCATACACTTCTCCTGAGTGTCTGTTGGTAATTTACATCCCGCCCATCAGCATAACAAGGCTCCCAGTTCTCCATGGCCTGTCCTGCCTTTCTGGATTTTACACTTTTTTCAGATGGCCCTTTTGACCGGGGGGAAGTGAGACTTCATTGTAGTGCAGATTTCCTTTGCAAGCTTGCTTGGTTGGCCAAAAAGGGCGTATGCGTTTTTTCCTGAATATATTCAGGAAAAAACGCATACGCCCTTTTTGGCCAAGTGCATCATTGTGGACGTTCTGCCTCTTTTCCTATGCTTTCAATGCAATTCCAGTCTACCTCCTGAAATCGGTTTCCTGCAATTCTGCCCCGCTTTCAAGTCCTCTTGGCAGCCTTACTTCAGTCTATTTTTGGACGATAGCTGTCATTTATAACTCTGCTGGTTTGTCAATTGCAGTGCCCCTGAGCTCCTTTCTTCAACTCGCTTTCTTGTGACCTCGCCGCAACACCGCAGGATGGCTTCAGGCCCTAATCTGGTTCCGGCCCGGCATGCTGAGCCTTTGGTTAATTCCTCTTCCTGGTGGGAAATGAGAGTTAAATTTGCCCGTCCAGACACCTCCAGCTAGCCTCTCATTGGTTCTCGCTATTCCTGTTCATCTTCCGCAGAAATTGCAAACTGGGCCAAACAGGAGGTTAAAGGGACTGACTTTCCAAGTGGGGAGAGTTTTAGTAAAGCGTCTGGAATGTTGCACCCGAGTACCAGGGGAGGAAAACTGAGACATATTTGAACACGTCTCCCGTTCACATGGTTGATCATACTCTAGGTTCCACATGCATGTTTTAGCTGAAGGAAGAATACCTTAAACCTGGAGAGTTGAGACCCGTGTAATGGGTACCATGCAATATGACTTCAAAGGGTCTTCATTTGCTCACCGAACCTCTCCAATCCTATCACTGCTGCGTTTATGCCCCTGTACACATGCTTTATTCTCTTTTAGAGGCATAGCAATCCATAGGTTTTAAGATACTTACTAGTCAGGTACATTCTTAGGCATTTAATATGGGGTTTTGAGTCCATTTCGTTGAGCAAGGAGTAGCTCTTGTCTATTCCATATTTGGCTTAAGGAACTTTATCTGTGCTCATTTCAATCTCTGGTTTTATGCAGCACCCCAACTCACCTTTCCCCTTAAGCAAGCATATGTTGGTTTTCTAAATTTGAGACCCTGTTCTGTTCTGTAATTCAGTTCCTGTGTAGCCAAGTTTCCATTCCGTGTATTACTGATATCTTATGATGTTTCTTTTTCTGTGTGACTTATTTCAGTTAGAATCATCGTACCTGAATCCACTCATTATGCTGCTACGGGCCTGATGACATAGATTTCATTGCTGAGTGATACTGCATTGTACGTAAGTACCACAAGTTCTTTATCCATTTTTCAATTTCTGCGATGTTGAACTTGTACTGTAAACGAGGTTCTTGTAAACAGAGCCGTTCCAAACTTTGGGGTGGCTGTGTCTTTTTGATTTTAATTTCCCTAAGCTATAGGACCATAAGTGGAAGTGCCCTAGGCTCTGTTGCTTTGTTTTTTAGATGTTTCAGGAAACACCATACACTTCTCCAGAGTGGCTGTTGGCAATTTACATCCCGCCCATCAGCATAAGAAGGCTCCCAGTTCTCCATGGCCTGTCGTGCCTTTATGGATTTTACACTTTTTTCAGATGGCCCTTTTGACCGGGGGGAAGTGAGACTTCATTGTAGTGCAGATTTCCTTTGCAAGCTTGCTTGGTTAGCCAAGAAGGGCGTATGCGTTTTTTCCTGAATATATTCAGGAAAAAACGCATACGCCCTTTTTGGCCAAGTGCATCATTGTGGACGTTCTGCCTCTTTTCCTATGCTTTCAATGCAATTCCAGTCTACCTCCTGAAATCGGGTTCCTGCAATTCTGCCCCGCTTTCAAGTCCTCTTGGCAGCCTTACTTCAGTATATTTTTGGACGATAGCTGTCATTTATAACTCTGCAGGTTTGTGAATTACAGTGCCCCTGAGCTCCTTTCTTCAACTCGCTTTCTTTTGAGCTGGCCGCAACACCGCAGGATGGCTTCAGGCCCTAATCTGGTTCCGGTACAGCACGCTGAGCCTTTGGTTATTTCCTCTTCCTGGTGGGAAATGAGAGTTAAATTTGCCCGTCCAGACACCTCCAGCTAGCCTCTCATTGGTTCTCACTATTCCTGTTCATCTTCCGCAGAAATTGCAAACTGTGCCAAACTGGAGGTTAAAGGCGCTGACTCTCCAAGTGGGGAGAGTGTTAGTAAAGCGTCTGGAATGTTGCACCTGAGTACCAGGGGAGGAAAACTGAGACATATTTGAACACGTCTCCCGATCACATGGTTGATTATACTCTAGGTTCCACATGCATGTTTTAGCTGAAGGAAGAATACCTAAAACCTGGGTAGTTGAAACCCGTGTAATGGGTACCATGCAATATGACTTCAAAGGGCCTTCATTTGCTCACCGAACCTCTCCAATCCTATCACTGCTGCGTTTATGCCCCTGTACAGATGCTTGATTCTCCTTCGGATACATAGCAATCCATAGGTTTTAAGATACTTACTAGTCAGGTACATTCTTAGGCGTTTAATATGCGGTGTTGAGTCCATTTCGTTGAGCAAGGAGTAGCACTTGTCTATTCCATATTTGGCTTAAGGAACTTTATCTGTGCTCATTTCAATCTCTGGTTTTATGCAGCACCCCAACTCACCTTTACCCTTAAGCAAGCATAAGTTGGTTTTCTAAATTTGAGACCCTGTTCTGTTCTGTAATTCAGTTCCTGTGTAGCCAAGTTTCCATTCCGTGTATTACTGATATCTTATGATGTTTCTTTTTCTGTGTGACTTATTTCAGTTAGAATCATCATACCTGAATCCACTCATTGTGCTGCTAAGGGCCTGATGACATAGATTTCATTGCTGAGTGATATTGCTTTGTAAGTGAATACCACAACTTCTTTATCCATTTTTCACTTTCTGCGATGTTGAACTTGTACTGTAAACGAGGTTCTTGTAAACAGAGGCGTCCCAAACTTTGGGGTGGCTGTGTCTTTTTGATTTTAATTTCCCTAATCTATAGGACCATAAGTGGAAGTGCCCTAGGCTCTGTTGCTTTGTTTTTTAGATGTTTCAGGAAACACCATTCACTTCTCCCAAGTGTCTGTTGGCAATTTACATCCCGCCCATCAGCATAACAAGGCTCCCAGTTCTCAATGGCCTGTTGCCTTTCTGGATTTTACACTTTTTTCAGATGGCCCTTTTGACCGGCGGGAAGTGAGACTTCATTGTAGTGCAGATTTCCTTTGCAAGCTTGCTTGGTTGGCCAAAAAGGGCGTATGCGTTTTTTCCTGAATATATTCAGGAAAAAACGCATACGCCCTTTTTGGCCAAGTGCATCATTGTGGACGTTCTGCCTCTTTTCCTATGCTTTCAATGCAATTCCAGTCTACCTCCTGAAATCGGTTTCCTGCAATTCTGCCCCGCTTTC
This sequence comes from Delphinus delphis, assembly GCF_949987515.2. NCBI lineage: Eukaryota > Metazoa > Chordata > Mammalia > Artiodactyla > Delphinidae > Delphinus > Delphinus delphis. The sequence goes on from NW_027192691.1 coordinate 388,406, forward strand.
AAGTCCTCTTGGCAGCCTTACTTCAGTCTATTTTTGGACGATAGCTGTCATTTATAACTCTGCAGGTTTGTGAATTACAGTGCCCCTGAGTTCCTTTCTTCAACTCGCTTTCTTTTGAGCTGGCCGCAACACTGCAGGATGGCTTCAGGCCCTAATCTGGTCCGGCACGGCACGCTGAGCCTTTGGTTATTTCCTCTTCCTGGTGGGAAATGAGAGTTAAATTTGCCCGTCCAGACACCTCCAGCTAGCCTCTCATTGGTTCTCGCTATTCCTGTTCATCTTCCGCAGAAATTGCAAACTGGGCCAAACAGGAGGTTAAAGGCGCTGACTTTCCAAGTGGGGAGAGTGTTAGTAAAGCGTCTGGAATGTTTCACCCGAGGACCAGGGTACGAAAACTGAGACATATTTGAAAACGTCTCCCATTCACATGGTTGATCATACTTGGGTTCCACATGCATGTTTTAGCTGAAGGAAGAATACCTAAAACCTGGGTAGTTGAAACCCGTGGAATGGGTACCATGCAATATGACTTCAAAGGGTCTTCATTTGCTCACCGAACCTCTCCAATCCTATCACTGCTGCGTTTATGCCCCTGTACACATGCTTGATTCTCTTTCGGAGACATAGCAATCCATAGGTTTTAAGATACTTACTAGTCAGGTACATTCTTAGGCGTTTAATATGCGGTGTTGAGTCCATTTCGTTGAGCAAGGAGTAGCTCTTGTCTATTCCATATTTGGCTTAAGGAACTTTATCTGTGCTCATTTCAATCTCTGGTTTTATGCAGCACCCCAACTCACCTTTCCCCTTAAGCAAGCATAAGTTGGTTTTCTATATTTGAGACCCTGTTCTGTTCTGTAATTCAGTTCCTGTGTAGCCAAGTTTACATTCCGTGTATTCCTGATATCTTATGATGTTTCTTTTTCTGTGTGACTTATTTCAGTTAGAATCATCATACCTGAATCCACTCATTGTGCTGCTAAGGGCCTGATGACACAGATTTCATTGCTGAGTGATATTGCTTTGTAAGTAAATACCACAACTTCTTTATCCATTTTTCAATTTCTGCGATGTTGAACTTGTACTGTAAAGAGGTTCTTGTAAACAGAGGCGTCCCAAACTTTGGGGTGGCTGTGTCTTTTTGATTTTAATTTCCCTAAGCTATAGGACCATAAGTGGCAGTGCCCTAGGCTCTGTTGCTTTGTTTTTTAGATGTTTCAGGAAACACCATACACTTCTCCTGAGTGTCTGTTGGTAATTTACATCCCGCCCATCAGCATAACAAGGCTCCCAGTTCTCCATGGCCTGTCCTGCCTTTCTGGATTTTACACTTTTTTCAGATGGCCCTTTTGACCGGGGGGAAGTGAGACTTCATTGTAGTGCAGATTTCCTTTGCAAGCTTGCTTGGTTGGCCAAAAAGGGCGTATGCGTTTTTTCCTGAATATATTCAGGAAAAAACGCATACGCCCTTTTTGGCCAAGTGCATCATTGTGGACGTTCTGCCTCTTTTCCTATGCTTTCAATGCAATTCCAGTCTACCTCCTGAAATCGGTTTCCTGCAATTCTGCCCCGCTTTCAAGTCCTCTTGGCAGCCTTACTTCAGTCTATTTTTGGACGATAGCTGTCATTTATAACTCTGCTGGTTTGTCAATTGCAGTGCCCCTGAGCTCCTTTCTTCAACTCGCTTTCTTGTGACCTCGCCGCAACACCGCAGGATGGCTTCAGGCCCTAATCTGGTTCCGGCCCGGCATGCTGAGCCTTTGGTTAATTCCTCTTCCTGGTGGGAAATGAGAGTTAAATTTGCCCGTCCAGACACCTCCAGCTAGCCTCTCATTGGTTCTCGCTATTCCTGTTCATCTTCCGCAGAAATTGCAAACTGGGCCAAACAGGAGGTTAAAGGGACTGACTTTCCAAGTGGGGAGAGTTTTAGTAAAGCGTCTGGAATGTTGCACCCGAGTACCAGGGGAGGAAAACTGAGACATATTTGAACACGTCTCCCGTTCACATGGTTGATCATACTCTAGGTTCCACATGCATGTTTTAGCTGAAGGAAGAATACCTTAAACCTGGAGAGTTGAGACCCGTGTAATGGGTACCATGCAATATGACTTCAAAGGGTCTTCATTTGCTCACCGAACCTCTCCAATCCTATCACTGCTGCGTTTATGCCCCTGTACACATGCTTTATTCTCTTTTAGAGGCATAGCAATCCATAGGTTTTAAGATACTTACTAGTCAGGTACATTCTTAGGCATTTAATATGGGGTTTTGAGTCCATTTCGTTGAGCAAGGAGTAGCTCTTGTCTATTCCATATTTGGCTTAAGGAACTTTATCTGTGCTCATTTCAATCTCTGGTTTTATGCAGCACCCCAACTCACCTTTCCCCTTAAGCAAGCATATGTTGGTTTTCTAAATTTGAGACCCTGTTCTGTTCTGTAATTCAGTTCCTGTGTAGCCAAGTTTCCATTCCGTGTATTACTGATATCTTATGATGTTTCTTTTTCTGTGTGACTTATTTCAGTTAGAATCATCGTACCTGAATCCACTCATTATGCTGCTACGGGCCTGATGACATAGATTTCATTGCTGAGTGATACTGCATTGTACGTAAGTACCACAAGTTCTTTATCCATTTTTCAATTTCTGCGATGTTGAACTTGTACTGTAAACGAGGTTCTTGTAAACAGAGCCGTTCCAAACTTTGGGGTGGCTGTGTCTTTTTGATTTTAATTTCCCTAAGCTATAGGACCATAAGTGGAAGTGCCCTAGGCTCTGTTGCTTTGTTTTTTAGATGTTTCAGGAAACACCATACACTTCTCCAGAGTGGCTGTTGGCAATTTACATCCCGCCCATCAGCATAAGAAGGCTCCCAGTTCTCCATGGCCTGTCGTGCCTTTATGGATTTTACACTTTTTTCAGATGGCCCTTTTGACCGGGGGGAAGTGAGACTTCATTGTAGTGCAGATTTCCTTTGCAAGCTTGCTTGGTTAGCCAAGAAGGGCGTATGCGTTTTTTCCTGAATATATTCAGGAAAAAACGCATACGCCCTTTTTGGCCAAGTGCATCATTGTGGACGTTCTGCCTCTTTTCCTATGCTTTCAATGCAATTCCAGTCTACCTCCTGAAATCGGGTTCCTGCAATTCTGCCCCGCTTTCAAGTCCTCTTGGCAGCCTTACTTCAGTCTATTTTTGGACGATATCTGTCATTTATAACTCTGCAGGTTTGTGAATTACAGTGCCCCTGAGCTCCTTTCTTCAACTCGCTTTCTTTTGAGCTGGCCGCAACACCGCAGGATGGCTTCAGGCCCTAATCTGGTTCCGGTACAGCACGCTGAGCCTTTGGTTATTTCCTCTTCCTGGTGGGAAATGAGAGTTAAATTTGCCCGTCCAGACACCTCCAGCTAGCCTCTCATTGGTTCTCACTATTCCTGTTCATCTTCCGCAGAAATTGCAAACTGTGCCAAACAGGAGGTTAAAGGCGCTGACTCTCCAAGTGGGGAGAGTGTTAGTAAAGCGTCTGGAATGTTGCACCTGAGTACCAGGGGAGGAAAACTGAGACATATTTGAACACGTCTCCCGATCACATGGTTGATTATACTCTAGGTTCCACATGCATGTTTTAGCTGAAGGAAGAATACCTAAAACCTGGGTAGTTGAAACCCGTGTAATGGGTACCATGCAATATGACTTCAAAGGGCCTTCATTTGCTCACCGAACCTCTCCAATCCTATCACTGCTGCGTTTATGCCCCTGTACAGATGCTTGATTCTCCTTCGGATACATAGCAATCCATAGGTTTTAAGATACTTACTAGTCAGGTACATTCTTAGGCGTTTAATATGCGGTGTTGAGTCCATTTCGTTGAGCAAGGAGTAGCACTTGTCTATTCCATATTTGGCTTAAGGAACTTTATCTGTGCTCATTTCAATCTCTGGTTTTATGCAGCACCCCAACTCACCTTTACCCTTAAGCAAGCATAAGTTGGTTTTCTAAATTTGAGACCCTGTTCTGTACTGTAATTCAGTTCCTGTGTAGCCAAGTTTCCATTCCGTGTATTACTGATATCTTATGATGTTTCTTTTTCTGTGTGACTTATTTCAGTTAGAATCATCATACCTGAATCCACTCATTGTGCTGCTAAGGGCCTGATGACATAGATTTCATTGCTGAGTGATATTGCTTTGTAAGTGAATACCACAACTTCTTTATCCATTTTTCACTTTCTGCGATGTTGAACTTGTACTGTAAACGAGGTTCTTGTAAACAGAGGCGTCCCAAACTTTGGGGTGGCTGTGTCTTTTTGATTTTAATTTCCCTAATCTATAGGACCATAAGTGGAAGTGCCCTAGGCTCTGTTGCTTTGTTTTTTAGATGTTTCAGGAAACACCATTCACTTCTCCCAAGTGTCTGTTGGCAATTTACATCCCGCCCATCAGCATAACAAGGCTCCCAGTTCTCAATGGCCTGTTGCCTTTCTGGATTTTACACTTTTTTCAGATGGCCCTTTTGACCGGGGGGAAGTGAGACTTCATTGTAGTGCAGATTTCCTTTGCAAGCTTGCTTGGTTGGCCAAAAAGGGCGTATGCGTTTTTTCCTGAATATATTCAGGAAAAAACGCATACGCCCTTTTTGGCCAAGTGCATCATTGTGGACGTTCTGCCTCTTTTCCTATGCTTTCAATGCAATTCCAGTCTACCTCCTGAAATCGGTTTCCTGCAATTCTGCCCCGCTTTCAAGTCCTCTTGGCAGCCTTACTTCAGTCTATTTTTGGACGATAGCTGTCATTTATAACTCTGCAGGTTTGTGAATTACAGTGCCCCTGAGTTCCTTTCTTCAACTCGCTTTCTTTTGAGCTGGCCGCAACACTGCAGGATGGCTTCAGGCCCTAATCTGGTCCGGCACGGCATGCTGAGCCTTTGGTTATTTCCTCTTCCTGGTGGGAAATGAGAGTTAAATTTGCCCGTCCAGACACCTCCAGCTAGCCTCTCATTGGTTCTCGCTATTCCTGTTCATCTTCCGCAGAAATTGCAAACTGGGCCAAACAGGAGGTTAAAGGCGCTGACTTTCCAAGTGGGGAGAGTGTTAGTAAAGCGTCTGGAATGTTGCACCCGAGGACCAGGGTACGAAAACTGAGACATATTTGAAAACGTCTCCCATTCACATGGTTGATCATACTTGGGTTCCACATGCATGTTTTAGCTGAAGGAAGAATACCTAAAACCTGGGTAGTTGAAACCCGTGGAATGGGTACCATGCAATATGACTTCAAAGGGTCTTCATTTGCTCACCGAACCTCTCCAATCCTATCACTGCTGCGTTTATGCCCCTGTACACATGCTTGATTCTCTTTCGGAGACATAGCAATCCATAGGTTTTAAGATACTTACTAGTCAGGTACATTCTTAGGCATTTAATATGGGGTGTTGAGTCCATTTCGTTGAGCAAGGAGTAGCTCTTGTCTATTCCATATTTGGCTTAAGGAACTTTATCTGTGCTCATTTCAATCTCTGGTTTTATGCAGCACCCCAACTCACCTTTCCCCTTAAGCAAGCATATGTTGGTTTTCTAAATTTGAGACCCTGTTCTGTTCTGTAATTCAGTTCCTGTGTAGCCAAGTTTCCATTCCGTGTATTACTGATATCTTATGATGTTTCTTTTTCTGTGTGACTTATTTCAGTTAGAATCATCGTACCTGAATCCACTCATTATGCTGCTACGGGCCTGATGACATAGATTTCATTGCTGAGTGATACTGCATTGTACGTAAGTACCACAAGTTCTTTATCCATTTTTCAATTTCTGCGATGTTGAACTTGTACTGTAAACGAGGTTCTTGTAAACAGAGCCGTTCCAAACTTTGGGGTGGCTGTGTCTTTTTGATTTTAATTTCCCTAAGCTATAGGACCATAAGTGGCAGTGCCCTAGGCTCTGTTGCTTTGTTTTTTAGATGTTTCAGGAAACACCATACACTTCTCCAGAGTGGCTGTTGGCAATTTACATCCCGCCCATCAGCATAAGAAGGCTCCCAGTTCTCCATGGCCTGTCGTGCCTTTATGGATTTTACACTTTTTTCAGATGGCCCTTTTGACCGGGGGGAAGTGAGACTTCATTGTAGTGCAGATTTCCTTTGCAAGCTTGCTTGGTTGGCCAAAAAGTGCGTATGCGTTTTTTCCTGAATATATTCAGGAAAAAACGCATACGCCCTTTTTGGCCAAGTGCATCATTGTCGAGTTTCTGACTCTCTTCATATGCTTTCAATGCAATTCCAGTCTACCTCCTGAAATCGGTTTCCTGCAATTCTGCCTTGCTTTCAATGCCTCTTCATAGCCTTACCTCAATATATTTTTAAAAATAGTTGGCCTTTATAACTCTGCAGGTTTTTGAATTGCAGTGGCCCTTAGCTCCATTTTTTAGCTCTTATTTTTGTGGTCTTGCCCCGTAACCACAGGATTCCTTGAAGCCCTATTTTTCTTCTGGGGCACCTTGCTGTGCCTTTGGTTAATTCTTCTTACTGATGTGATATTAGAGTGACATGTGCCCATTGAAACCGCTACAGCTAGTTTCTCACTGGTTCCCCCTATTCCCGTTCATCCTCTGCACTAACTGCAGACTGTGCGATACCAGAACTTAAAGGCATTGACTCCATGTGGGGATGTTGTTAGTAAAGCGGCTGGAATGTCGATCCGGAGCCCCAGGAGAGGAAAAATGAGGTGCGTTTTAGAAACCTTTCCCGATCATATGGTATACCAGTCGCTGGGTTTCCCAAGCATGGTTTAGCTGTAGGAAGATTCCCTTCAACCTGGAGTGTTGGGACCCTTGGACTGAGTAGCATGAAGTATTGCATTAAACTTTCGGCAGTTGCTCACCAAAGCTCACCAATCCTGTCAGCCCCAAGTGTCCAGCCTTATGTCTTATCCAGCTGTGGGTTTATATGTGGTCAATCCAGGTTGCATCACAGCCCCTGAGCGAATTTTGTAAGAATTTTTCTCTCTTTCATTGTTTCAGCGTTTTGTTTTTAAAATTTATTTCTATAATGGGGTTTAGCTCCTTTTCACTGCTGTGTTTGTGCCGCTCTGCACACACTTGATTCCCTTATGGAGATATATCAATACATGGGTTTTAAGATTCTTATTCCTCAGATATATTTCTCTGCGGTGTATAGGGTGTGTTGAGGCCAGTTCATTGAGCAAGGTGTAGATCTTGTCTAATACCTATTTGGTTTATTGAACGGTATCTGTGCTAATTTCAAACTCTGGTTTTATGCATCACCCCACCTCTCCTTTCCCCTTAAGCTGACATAAGTGTGTTTTCTAAATGTGAGACACTGTTCTGTTCTGTAATTCATTTCTTGTGCAGCCATATTTACCCTCCCTCTATAAGTGATATCTTATGATATGTTTCTTTTTCTGTTTGACTTATTTCAAGTAGTATTATCAGACCTAAATCCACTCTTTATCCTTCTACTAGCCTTATTACATTGATTTCATGGTGAAGAGATATTCCATTGTACATAAGTACCACATCTTCTTTATCCATTGTTCTCTTTCCTGGGATATTTAAGGTGTACTGAAGTTGAGGTTCTTGTAAACAGAGTAGCCCTAAACTGTGGTGTGCTTGTGTCTTGTTGATTTTTAGACTTCCCTAGATATACTCCCATGATTGGAAGTGTCCTATGCTCTGTAGCTCTGTTTTTTAGATGATTTAGGAACCACCATACACTTCTCCAGAGTGGCTCTCGGCAGTTCACACACTGCCCATCAGCGTATAAAGGCTCCCTGTTCTCCATGGCCTGTCCTGCATTTCTGGTTTTTACAATTTTTTAGGATGACCCTTTTGACCAGTGGGAAGTGAGACTTCTTTGTTGTGCACATTTGCATTGCTTGCTTGCTTCGTTGCCCATAAAGTGCGTATGCGTTTTTTCCTGGATATAATCAGGAAAAAACGCATACGCCCTTTTGGGCCAACTGCATCATTGTCGAAATTCTGCCGCTTTTCATGTGCGTTAAAGACGAGTCTAATCTATCTCTTGAAATCTGTTTCTTGCAATTCTGTCTTGCATTCAGATCCTCTTCTTTGCCTTACCTCAACATATTTTTGGACGTTAGTTTTCATTTATAACTCTGCAGGTTTGTGAATTGCAGTGACCCTGAGCTCCATTTTTTAAGTTGCTCTTTTGTGAGCTGGCCTCAAACCCGCAGGATTGCTTCAGGCCCTATTTTGGCTCTGGCGAGGCAGGCTGAGCCTTTCTTTAATTCTTATTCTTAATGGGAAATTAGAGTGATATGTGCCCGTCCAAACCCCTACAACTCTTCTCTCATTGGTTCCCCCTCTTCCCGTTCATCCTCCTCACAATTTGCAAAATGTGTGAAACAGAAGTTTAAATGTGCTGATTCTCCAAGTGGGGAGATTCTAAGTAGCGTGGCTGGAATGGTGAACAGGAGCACCAGGAGAGGATAAATGAGGTGCATTTTAGACACATCTCCCGATCACATGGTGTACAGTCCTCTGGGTTTTCCATGCATGTTTTAGCTGTAGGAAGATCCCTTGAACCTGCAGATTTGGGACCCATTGAATGGGTACCAGGTAGTATTACTTTAAAGGGTGTGCATTTCCTCACCCAACCTCACATTTCTCTTAGCGCAAACAGTTTCCAGCCTTATGTCTCATCCTGCTGTGGGTCTAGATGTGTTCAATCCATGTTGCATCACCGTCCCTGAGGAAAAGTTGTAAGAGGTTTTCTCTGTCTCTCTGTCGTTTATTTTTTTCAATTTATTACTATATTGGTTACAGCTGATTTTCAAAGCTCTGTTTCTTGCTGCTGTACATCCACTTGATTCACGTACAGAGAGACATCAATAAATTCTTTTTCAGATTCTTACCAGTCGTATATATTCTTTTCCGGTGACTTGAGTGTGCTGAGTGCAGTTCTTTTAGCTACCGTGTAGGCCTTGTGGATTATCAGTTTGGTATTTGGAATGGTATCTTTGCTAATTTCAACCTCCTGGATGATGCCTCACCCCTCCCCACCTTTCCCGTTTAGCAGCCTTATGCGTGTTTTCTACATATTTGACTATGTTTTTGTTTTGTAATTTATTTCATGTGTAGCCATTTTGGATTCCACCTTTAAGTGATATCTTATGATATGTGTCTTTTTCTTTTTGAATTCTGTCACTTAGAATGATCATACGTAACTCCTCCGGAGTTGTTACAACTGGCCATATTTCATTGATTTCCAGGCTGAATAATATTCCACTCTACCTAAGTACCACATCTCTATCCATTTTTCCCCTCCAGAGACATTTAAGTTATATCCTAGTCGAGGATCTTTTAAACAGAGAGGGGGTAAACATTGGGGTGCCTGTGTCCTCTCGATTTTTGTTTTTCCCAAGATATACGCCCATGAGTGCAAGTGCCCTATGCTCTGTAGCTCATTTTTTAGATGCTTTAGTAAACACAATACACTTCTCCAGAATGGCCGTTGGCAATATACATTTCCACTATAAGTCTCACAGGGCTCCCTCTTCTCGTTGCCCTGTCCTGCATTTCTGTTGTTTACGCTTTATGAGGATGGCTCTTCTGACTGATGCGAAGTGATATCTTTTGTAGTATTGACTTCCAGTGCCCACCTGTTTGGTTGGCTAAAAAAGTGTATGCCCTTTTCTTGAATATATACAGAAAAGAACGCATACACCCTTTTTGGCCAACTGCAATGTTGGCAATGTTCAGCTCCTTTTCTTGTGCTTAATGGCGAGTCCTTTCTACCTCCTCAAATCCCTTTCCTGCCATTCTCCCTTGCTTACAAGTCCTTTTCTCTGACTTTCCTCAAGACATTTTTCAGTGATGGATATTTTCAACTCTGCAGTTTTGTGAATTTTACTGCCCCGAGTTCCATTGTTCAACTCGTGTTTATGGGAACTGGCCACAAAGCAGCGGGATTTCCTCAAGCCCTATACTGTTTCCATGGGCAACCCTAGCCTTTGGTCAATTCGTCTTCCTGATTGGAAATTAGAGTGACATGTGCCTGTCTGAACACCTAGGACTTGTCTCTCATTGTTCCTCATCCTTCCGCTTCATCCTCTGGACAAATTCCAAACTGTACGCAACAGGATGTTGACAGTGCTGACATCTCCAAGTGGGGAGACTGTTAGTAAAGACGCTGGAGGGGTGAACCCGAGCACCAGGAGATGAGGAGATGAGATGCCTTTTCCAAACTCTTCCCGATCAGACGGTATACCATCCTCTGGGTGTGACAGACATGTTTTAGCAGTAGGAAGAGTCCCATTCATGTAAGGAGAACACCAGGGCTTTTTCAAAATCAGTGTCTCCCCGAAACCCAAACTGGGGAAGTTTTTAAGCTACGGCTACACATATGTTCATTAAGGGCCTTGGGAAGTAGGCAGAGTCCAAACTTTAGATGATTGAAGTCTTCAGGGTCAGAAGCACTCACCACCAGCTTCCCTTAGGCTACACTTTAACTGTCATTGATAGATGATGTCAATAAAAATATCTATTCTTTTTCAGATTATTTCCCCTTATAGGTTATTGCAAAATGTTGAGTGTAGTTCCCTGTGCTATACAGTAGTTCCTTGTTGATGATCTATTTTATACATAGCAGTGTGTATGTGTTCATTCCAAACTGTTAATTTATCCCTCCTCCCACCTTTCCCCTTTGGTAATAATAAATTATAAGATTTTATACTTCTCAGAAATGGGGGAGCTGAAAGAGAGGTATCATTTTCAATGGAAAAGCATTTAAAACAAGATTGAAGGTTTAACCAAGATTATTAGCTGTACATCCTTGGAAAGAAATCACTTCGTTTCTCTAATATTGACCTGACAAATAAGACAAACCTTTTCACTGAACTTGCTTATAAAAAGTGATGGAAATATCAAATGGAAGTGTTAAAAACATCTTATTTTACCCGAGCCTTATACACTGTTCTATGTTAACTACAGTTTGGCTCACACATCTGTTCATTGAGGTTACAATAGTCTCAATTTCTGTTACTGATCCTCCAGAGTGGACCCCAACAAGTGTCCCCCTGCCCAGTGTCATTGGGGCCAACAGATCGAGACTGAGTTTGGTTCACAAGCAAAGGAAACTTTATATTTTGATCAGAGAATGGAGAGGTGAGAGCATGCACTACCCCGTGGGCTGTGGGCTGGGCTGCTGTGTAGAGATCCTGTCAGAGTCAGTGGGAGGGAGGGAGGCGGCGGAGCTCTCGAGGGCCGGGTTGGCTGTAGCTCAGGCTCTATATCGTGGAGTCTGCACTGGGCCCCAGGAGCTGAGGTGTCGACCCAGCCATTCTGCACTAGGAAATCTGGTCTGAAGTGCCGGGTGTGGAACCTCTGCATGCGGGACCCTAGGAGCACGTGAAATTAGACAAAGCACAAAGGATAAAAAAGGTTAGACTTGACTTTATTGCCCAGATTCTATTTTTATCTCCCAGGGATTTTTAATGGGCTTTGCTGGGGACAAACCCCTCCTCTGCCTTTTGTCCCGTTCCTCATTCTTGGAGTGCTGAGGGTGCAGACCCTTCTTCTGTAACTGCTGAGTGCTGAGTTGGGAGCCCTCACACCCTGGGGCGAGGGTCAGAGCTTCTCCCCAGCAGCCTCCCGGTGACGTTGATTGTCCCCAGGACCCCTGCCTCCCTGCTCGTCCACCTGAGCACCAGCATTGGAAGTGTTATAGATTCTAATGACCTTTAAGGGTCCAGGAAAGAGATGTGCAGAGACGCTGTGGGGGCCGGTTTCACCCCGCCCCACATTTGTTCGGCCACCTTAGGCTGACCGTCTCTGCCAGCCTAGATGCTCTGACCAGTAGTCTGCGCTTTCTTCAATTAGGCCCCTGAATTAACGTACAAACAGCACCAGGTGTCAGAGCCCTGCCCGCTCAACTCCCAGACAGTCCAGGGTCAGTGGTGACCAAGGACCATGATGGCTACTGAGTCAACAGCCTTTTGAAGTAAACAGGAGTCCAGCCGGTCTTATTGGCCACCATCATCACGGTGTCTGTAGGCTTTTCTATGGTGACAGTGTGGTATACTGTTCCCCCGCCAAGATTATTAGCTCCCCTCTGGGTGCAGTAAGTCCTGCAAGCAGTAGTCTACTCTTTTGGGACACACTCTTGTTGTTTTATGAGAGAAACTCCAGGTCAAGTGATGTTCACACGAGTCGTCATGGTGCCCTGTTGCCCCCGGTTATCTCTCTGGATGTTGGAGTTGGAGGGCCTCCTCACTCGAGGTCGGTGTGCCCACGGAGCGAACCCTGCAACTTCAGGGCATGGTTGGTGGTTAGGATCACCACGTGGGGTCCTTTTCCCTTAGGAGGGAGGTGGCCTTTTGGGCTGCTGATTTCCAGGTTTTTAGATACCGCCAGTATCTTGGCCAGATGTGGCAGTGGGCCAAGCCCCTTAGTGACCGTAGTTTATCCTACCTGGATGGCATTCTTGCATTGTTCCATTTCAAGTGGTCCCAGTTTTTGCACTAATTCTCCAATGGCGATTCACCTTTCACCGGGAATGTAAAGGTCAAAGGGTTTAGCTAAATTAGGGAGTTCCAGGGCAAGGGTCTGAATTGACTGCTCTTTCCATTCTTGAAAGGCCACTTCTGGATTCTATTCAAAAGGATCATCATCTTTTCCTTTCAGTGTTTCATATAGAGGCCCAGCTAGTAGACTGTAGCTAGGGATCCAGAAGCAGCAAACCCTGGCCTCCCCAGGAACCCCTAAGCTGTCTTCTAGTTTTAGAAAGGGGTAAGGCTGAAAATGGTTTCTTCCCTTTCCTGGGATGGGCTTCTCTGACCTTCTGTGAGAATGAAGCCCAGGCAGGTCACCGCAGTCTGTGATATTTGAGCTTTTTCTTGGACAACTTCTATCCTTTATTGGCTTGGTAGTTCAGAGGCCTCCTTAGTAGGGCTGGTGATCAGAATGTCGTCTGCATATTGAAGGAGGGTTTCCTTTTCCAGAGGTAGAACTTTTAGGTCTTTAGCTAAGCTTTCCCCAAAGATGGTGTGGGAATTTTTGCACCCTTGGGGCCAGACGGCCCGGAAGTATTGTTTTAGTTGTATGTTGAGTCCTGCCACTCACAAGCCAAAATTTCTTGTGACTCTGGGACTAATGGAATACAAAAGAAGGCATCATTGAAGACTAATACAGAATACCATGTCCTGGTGGTTGGTAGAATGACCAGCAGGGTGTAGGAATTAGGAGCAACTGGAGGTATATCCTCGGTGGCTTCACTGACTGTCCTGACATCCTTTACCAGGTCCCCAGCAGCCCATGGGGCTCTCGTGGTCAGACCAATCCCAGAATATGGAGCTCACCTGGGCAGGTACCCCACCCCCACCCCAGCCCACGGGGCTCTCGTGGTCAGGCCCCTCCCAGGATACAGAGCTACCCTTGCAGGTACCGTGGCAGGGCTGGGCACACAGGAACCGTGCACATAGCCCTCATTGCAGAGCACCCCCAGCTCACCTGTCGCTCAGAGCTGACACAGAGCACCTCAGAGCAGGACTTGAACTAACAAACAGCAGCTGCGACAGGTCTGTGACCCTGGGCATCACTCCGTGAGGCCTCCCTCCACCTGGTCTTCCAGAGACTTCCACTGCACCCGGGGCACCAGGCCTCTGTCTCCAACCACCACCCACCCCTCCTCTGCCTGACTCCTGGGTTCCTCTCATTAGGAGAGGGTTTTCTTGAAGTTGTCTCCCACTCATGGGCCAGATAAAATGATTAGAAAACAAGCCAAAGCTGCAGCCCCTTGTCTATCCTGACTCTCAGGAGCCCACACCTGTTCCTTGGACCTGGCCGGTTCAGCAAGTTCCATTTTCTGCAACTGTGAGCCCCTGAGGGGTGATGATTGGCTGACCTGGGCAGCCTTACCGTGCCGGCCAGCCCTCCCCAGGTGTGCCTGGGTTGAGATCAATATAAATACCACTCCAGGCAGCAAGAGCCCCTGCAGCCGTGCCTGACGCCATTTTCTCTGCCCTGTCAGCAGTCTCGGGGCTGGGCTGGTGGGAGGGAGTGAGAGGCCACGGCTTTGTGGGTGGCCCAGTGTGAGTGGGGCTCTGCTGGACTTTCTGCAGCAGTTGCCAGGCTGCCACCTGCTAAAGAAGAGGATGTGTCACCCATACCTGCTGCTGGAATTTCTCCCTGGGCAGAGGTGAGGAAGGAAAAAAGCAGTGGGGGCAGGGACAGGACGGGTATCTCAGGCAGGGAAATGGAAATCTTCCAGAAGAGCACCCAGGGCCAGGACCATCCTGGCTGGCCTGCAGGCACCAAGTCGGCCGGCATGCTGTCACTCGTGTGGCTCTATGGCCCTTCCTCTAGGCTTTCAAGTCCTTGTATATATTCAGGTGTTTTACCTGGGACGGGTGGGAATAGTTCAGCAGCAACTGGCCTGGGGCTCAGCTCACGTTTACTCACAGATGCCTCGGCACGGTGCCCCAGCTTTGCAATGAGGACGCTTGTTGCGTGGGGGCTGCTGGCTGAATGGGAGACGATTCCCCACCACTGACCAACTTCAGAATTGTTTACAACTGGAGCAAGTGCCCTGATACGGTTTTCCTCTGTGTAACTGGTGGGTTCTGTGTTTTTTTTCTCTTTTTCGTTTTTGGTTCAAGGTCGATTTTATTCCTCTTTTTTGTATTTACAGATATAAGCATGGAAATAATTTATTCATATAAATACATGTATGTGCAGGGAATAATTGTTTTTTCTGTTTTATTTTTTAAATTTTACTTCTTTTTAATTTTGAATTTTATTTTATATTTTTATACAGCAGGTTCTTATTGGTTATCTATTTTATACATATAAATGTATACATGCCAATCCCAGTCTCTCAACTCCTCCCACCACCACCCCCCCAACAGCTTTCCCCCCTTGTTGTCCATACGTTTGTTGTCTACATCTGTTGCTCTGTTTATGCCTTGCAAAATGGTTAATCTGTACAGTTTTTCTAGGTTCCACATATATGCATGAATATACAAGATTTGTTTTTCTCTTTCTGACTTACTTCACTCTGTATGACAGTCTCTAGATCCATCGACGTCTCTACAAATGACCCAATTTCATTCCTTTTCATGGCTGAGTAATATTCCATTTTATATATGTACCACAGCTTTATGCATTCGTCTGTCTGTGGGCATTTAGGTTGCTTCCATTACCTCGATATTGTAAATAGTGATGCAATGAACATTGCGGTGAATGACTCTTTTTGATTTATGGTTTTGTCTGGGTATATGTCCAGTACTGGGATTGCTGTATCATATGGTAATTCTATTGTTAGTTTCTTAAGAAATTCCATATTGTTCTCCATAATGACTGTATCAATTTATATTCCCAACAATAGTGGAAGAGGGTTCCTTTTCTCCACACCCTTTCCAGCATTTTTTGTTTGTAGATTTTCAATGATGCCTATTCTACCAGGTGTGAGGTGATACCTCATTGTTGAATCCATTTCGTTGAGCAAGGGGTAGCTCTTGTCTATTACATATTTGGCTTATGGAACGGTATCTGTGCTAATTTCAAACTCTGCTTTTATGCAGCACCCCAACTCACCTTCCCCCTTAAGCAGGCATAAGTTGGTTTTCTAAACTTGAGACCCTGTTCTGTTTTGTAATTCAGTTCATGTGTAGCCAAGTTCACATTCCGTGTATTAGTGATACCTTATGATGTTTCTTTTTCTGTGTGACTTATTTCACTTAGAATCATCGTGCCTCAATCCACTCATTATGCTGGTACGGGCCTGGTGACATAGATTTCATTGCTGAGTGGTATTCTGTTGTACAGAAGTACCGCAACTTCTTTATCCATTATTTGCTCTCTGGGATATTTAACTTGTGCCGTAGAAGAGATTCCTGTAAAAAGAGCCGTCCCAAATTTTGGGGTTGCTGTGTCTTTTTGATATTAATTTCCCTAAGCTATAGGACCATAAGTGGAAGTGCCCTAGGCTCTGTTGCTTTGTTTTTTAGATGTTTCAGGAAACACCATACACTTCTCCCGAGTGTCTGTTGGCAATTTACATCCCGCGCATCAGCATAACAAGGCTCCCAGTTCTCCATGGCCTGTCCTGCCTTTCTGGATTTTACACTTTATTCTGATGGCCCTTTTGACCGGGGGGCAGTGAGACTTCATTGTAGTGCAGATTTCCTTTGCAAGCTTGCTTGGTTGGCCAAAAAGGGCGTATGCGTTTTTTCCTGAATATATTCAGGAAAAAACGCATACGCCCTTTTGGCAAAGTGCATCATTGTGGACGTTCTGCCTCTTTTCCTACGCTTTCAATGCAATTCCAGTCTACCTCCTGAAATCGGTATCCTGCAATTCTGCCCCGCTTTCAAGTCCTCTTGGCAGCCTTACTTCAGTCTATTTTTGGACGATAGCTGTCATTTATAACTCTGCAGGTTTGTGAATTACAGAGCCCCTGAGCTCCTTTCTTCAACTCGCTTTCTTGTGAGCTGGCCGCAACACCGCAGGATGGCTTCAGGCCCTAATCTGTTTCCGCCACGGCACGCTGAGCCTTTGGTTAATTCCTCTTCCTAGTGGGAAATGAGAGTTAAATTTGCCCGTCCAGACACCTCCAGCTAGTCTCTCATTGGTTCTCGCTATTCCTGTTCATCTTCCGCAGAAATTGCAAACTGGGCCAAACAGGAGGTTAAAGGCGCTGACTCTCCAAGTGGGGAGAGTGTTAGTAAAGCGTCTGGAATGTTGCACCCGAGTACCAGGGTATGAAAACTGAGACATATTTGAACACGTCTCCCGATCACACGGTTGATCATACTCTGGGTTCCACATGCATGTTTTAGCTGAAGGAAGAATACCTTAAACCTGGGTAGTTGAAACCCGTGGAATGGGTACCATGCAATATGACTTCAAAGGGTCTTCATTTGCTCACCGAACCTCTCCAATCCTATCACTGCTGCGTTTATGCCCCTGTACACATGCTTGATTCTCTTTCGGAGACATAGCAATCCATAGGTTTTAAGATACTTACTAGTCAGGTACATTCTTAGGCATTTAATATGCGGTGTTGAGTCCATTTCGTTGAGCAAGGAGTAGCTCTTGTCTATTCCATATTTGGCTTAAGGAACTTTATCTGTGCTCATTTCAATCTCTGGTTTTATGCAGCACCCCAACTCACCTTTACCCTTAAGCAAGCATAAGTTGGTTTTCTAAATTTGAGACGCTGTTCTGTTCTTTAATTCAGTTCCTGTGTAGCCAAGTTTACATTCCGTGTATTAGTGATATCTTTTGATGTTTCTTTTTCTGTGTGACTTATTTCAGTTAGAATCATCGTACCTGAATCCACTCATTATGCTGCTACGGGCCTGATGACATAGATTTTTTTGCTGAGTGATATTGCATTGTACGTAAGTACCACAAGTTCTTTATCCATTTTTCACTTTCTGTGATATTGAACTTGTACGGTAAACGAGGTTCTTGTAAACAGAGGCGTCCCAAACTTTGGGGTGGCTGTGTCTTTTTGATTTTAAATTCCCTAAGCTATAGGACCATAAGTGGAAGTGCACTAGGCTCTGTTGCTTTGTTTTTTAGATGTTTCAGGAAACACCATACACTTCTCCGGAGTGGCTGTTGGCAATTTACATCCCGCCCATCAGCATAACAAGGCTCCCAGTTCTCCATGGCCTGTCCTGCCTTTCTGGATTTTACACTTTTTTCAGATGGCCCTTTTGACCGGGGGGAAGTGAGACTTCATTGTAGTGCAGATTTCCTTTGCAAGCTTGCTTGGTTGGCCAAAAAGGGCGTATGCGTTTTTTCCTGCATATATTCAGGAAAAAACGCATATGCCCTTTTTGGCCAAGTGCATCACTGTGGACGTTCTGCCTCTTTTCCTATGCTTGAAATGCAATTCCAGTCTACCTCCTGAAATCGGTTTCCTGCAATTCTGCCCCGCTTTCAAGTCCTCTTGGCAGCCTTACTTCAGTCTATTTTTGGACGATAGCTGTCATTTATAACTCTGCAGGTTTGTGAATTACAGTGCCCCTGAGCTCCTTTCTTCAACTCGCTTTCTTGTGACCTGGCCGCAACACCGCAGGATGGCTTCAGGCCCTAATCTGGTTCCCGCCCGGCATGCTGAGCCTTTGGTTAATTCCTCTTCCTGGTGGGAAATGAGAGTTAAATTTGCCCGTCCAGACACCTCCAGCTAGTCTCTCATTGGTTCTCGCTATTCCTGTTCATCTTCCGCAGAAATTGCAAACTGGGCCAAACAGGAGGTTAAAGGGACTGACTCTCCAAGTCGGGAGAGTGTTAGTAAAGGGTCTGGAATGTTGCACCCGAGTACCAGGGGAGGAAAACTGAGACATATTTGAACACGTCTCCCGTTCACATGGTTGATCATACTCTGGGTTCCACATGCATGTTTTAGCTGAAGGAAGAATACCTTAAACCTGGAGAGTTGAGACCCGTGTAATGGGTACCATGCAATATGACTTCAAAGGGTCTTCATTTGCTCACCGAACCTCTCCAATCCTATCACTGCTGCGTTTATGCCCCTGTACACATGCTTTATTCTCTTTTGGAGGCATAGCAATCCATAGGTTTTAAGATACTTACTAGTCAGGTACATTCTTAGGCATTTAATATGGGGTTTTGAGTCCATTTCGTTGAGCAAGGAGTAGCTCTTGTCTATTCCATATTTGGCTTAAGGAACTTTATCTGTGCTCATTTCAATCTCTGGTTTTATGCAGCACCCCAACTCACCTTTCCCCTTAAGCAAGCATAAGTTGGTTTTCTAAATTTGAGACCCTGTTCTGTTCTGTAATTCAGTTCCTGTGTAGCCAAGTTTCCATTCCGTGTATTACTGATATCTTATGATGTTTCTTTTTCTGTGTGACTTATTTCAGTTAGAATCATCGTACCTGAATCCACTCATTATGCTGCTACGGGCCTGATGACACAGATTTCATTGCTGAGTGATATTGATTTGTAAGTAAATACCACAGCTTCTTTATCCATTTTTCAATTTCTGCGATGTTGAACTTGTACTGTAAACGAGGTTCTTGTAAACAGAGCCGTTCCAAACTTTGGGGTGGCTGTGTCTTTTTGATTTTAATTTCCCTAAGCTATAGGACCATAAGTGGAAGTGCCCTAGGCTCTGTTGCTTTGTTTTTTAGATGTTTCAGGAAACACCATACACTTCAAATGAGTGTTTGTTGGCAATTTACATCCCGCCCTTCAGCATAACAAGGCTCCCAGTTCTCCATGGCCTGTCCTGCCTTTCTGGATTTTACACTTTTTTCAGTTGGCCCTTTTGACCGGGGGGAAGTGAGACTTCATTGTAGTGCAGATTTCCTTTGCAAGCTTGCTTGGTTGGCCAAAAAGGGCGTATGCGTTTTTTCCTGAATATATTCAGGAAAAAACGCATACGCCCTTTTTGGCCAAGTGCATCATTGTGGACGTTCTGCCTCTTTTCCTATGCTTTCAATGCAATTCCAGTCTACCTCCTGAAATCGGTTTCCTGCAATTCTGCCCCGCTTTCAAGTCCTCTTGGCAGCCTTACTTCAGTATATTTTTGGACGATAGCTGTCATTTATAACTCTGCAGGTTTGTGAATTACAGTGCCCCTGAGCTCCTTTCTTCAACTCGCTTTCTTTTGAGCTGGCCGCAACACTGCAGGATGGCTTCAGGCCCTAATCTGGTCCGGCACGGCACACTGAGCCTTTGGTTATTTCCTCTTCCTGGTGGGAAATGAGAGTTAAATTTGCCCGTCCAGACACCTCTAGCTAGCCTCTCATTGGTTCTCGCTATTCCTGTTCATCTTCCGCAGAAATTGCAAACTGGGCCAAACAGGAGGTTAAAGGCGCTGACTTTCCAAGTGGGGAGAGTGTTAGTAAAGCGTCTGGAATGTTGCACCCGAGGACCAGGGTACGAAAACTGAGACATATTTGAACACGTCTCCCATTCACATGGTTGATCATACTTTGGTTCCACATGCATGTTTTAGCTGAGGAAGAATACCTAAAACTTGGGTAGTTGAAACCCGTGGAATGGGTACCATGCAATATGACTTCAAAGGGTCTTCATTTGCTCACCGAACCTCTCCAATCCTATCACTGCTGCGTTTATGCCCCTGTACACATGCTTGATTCTCTTTCGGAGACATAGCAATCCATAGGTTTTAAGATACTTACTAGTCAGGTACATTCTTAGGCGTTTAATATGGGGTGTTGAGTCGATTTCGTTGAGCAAGGAGTAGCTCTTGTCTATTCCATATTTGGCTTAAGGAACTTTATCTGTGCTCATTTCAATCTCTGGTTTTATGCAGCACCCCAACTCACCTTTCCCCTTAAGCAAGCATAAGTTGGTTTTCTAAATTTGAGACCCTGTTCTGTTCTGTAATTCAGTTCCTGTGTAGCCAAGTTTCCATTCCGTGTATTACTGATATCTTATGATGTTTCTTTTTCTGTGTGACTTATTTCAGTTAGAATCATCATACCTGAATCCACTCATTGTGCTGCTAAGGGCCTGATGACACAGATTTCATTGCTGAGTGATATTGCTTTGTAAGTAAATACCACAACTTCTTTATCCATTTTTCAATTTCTGCGATGTTGAACTTGTACTGTAAAGAGGTTCTTGTAAACAGAGGCGTCCCAAACTTTGGGGTGGCTGTGTCTTTTGGATTTTAATTTCCCTAAGCTATAGGACCATAAGTGGAAGTGCACTAGGTTCTGTTGCTTTGCTTTTTAGATGTTTCAGGAAACACCATACACTTCTCCCGAGTGGTTGTTGGCAATTTACATCCCGCCCATCAGCATAACAAGGCTCCCAGTTCTCCATGGCCTGTCCTGCCTTTCTGGATTTTACACTTTTTTCAGATGGCCCTTTTGACTGGGGGGAAGTGAGACTTCATTTTAGTGCAGATTTCCTTTGCAAGCTTGCTTGGTTGGCCAAAAAGGGCGTATGCGTTTTTTCCTGAATATATTCAGGAAAAAACGCATACGCCCTTTTTGGCCAAGTGCATCATTGTGGACGTTCTGCCTCTTTTCCTATGCTTTCAATGCAATTCCAGTCTACCTCCTGAAATCGGTTTCCTGCAATTCTGCCCCGCTTTCAAGTCCTCTTGGCAGCCTTAGTTCAGTCTATTTTTGGACGATAGCTGTCATTTATAACTCTGCAGGTTTGTGAATTACAGTGCCCCTGAGCTCCTTTCTTCAACTCGCTTTCTTGTGACCTGGCCGCAACACCGCAGGATGGCTTCAGGCCCTAATCTGGTTCCGTTATGGCACGCTGAGCCTTTGGTTATTTCCTCTTCCTGGTGGGAAATGAGAGTTAAATTTGCCCATCCAGACACCTCCAGCTAGTCTCTCATTGGTTCTCGCTATTCCTGTTCATCTTCCACAGAAATTGCAAACTGGGCCAAACAGGAGGTTAAAGGCGCTGACTGTCCAAGTGGGGAGAGTGTTAGTAAAGCGTCTGGAATGTTGCACCCGAGTACCAGGGGAGGAAAACTGAGATATATTTGAACACGTCTCCCGTTCACATGGTTGATCATACTCTGGGTTCCACATGCATGTTTTATCTGAAGGAAGAATACCTTAAACCTGGAGAGTTGAGACCCGTGAAATGGGTACCATGCAATATGTCTTCAAAGGGTCTTCATTTGCTCACCGAACCTCTCCAATCCTATCACTGCTGCGTTTATGCCCCTGTACACATGCTTGATTCTCCTTCGGAGACATAGCAATCCATAGGTTTTAAGATACTTACTAGTCAGGTACATTCTTAGGCGTTTAATATGCGGTGTTGAGTCCATTTCGTTGAGCAAGGAGTAGCACTTGTCTATTCCATATTTGGCTTAAGGAACTTTATCTGTGCTCATTTCAATCTCTGGTTTTATGCAGCACCCCAACTCACCTTTACCCTTAAGCAAGCATAAGTTGGTTTTCTAAATTTGAGACCCTGTTCTGTTCTGTAATTCAGTTCCTGTGTAGCCAAGTTTCCATTCCGTGTATTACTGATATCTTATGATGTTTCTTTTTCTGTGTGACTTATTTCAGTTAGAATCATCATACCTGAAACCACTCATTGTGCTGCTAAGGTCCTGATGACATAGATTTCATTGCTGAGTGATATTGCTTTGTAAGTGAATACCACAACTTCTTTATCCATTTTTCACTTTCTGCGATGTTGAACTTGTACTGTAAATGAGGTTTTTGTAAACAGAGGCGTCCCAAACTTTGGGGTGGCTGTGTCTTTTTGATTTTAATTTCCCTAAGCTATAGGTCCGTAAGTGGAAGTGCCCTAGGCTCTGTTGCTTTGTTTTTTAGATGTTTCAGGAAACACCATACACTTCTCCCAAGTGTCTGTTGGCAATTTTCATCCCGCCCATCAGCATAACAAGGCTCCCAGTTCTCAATGGCCTGTTGCCTTTCTGGATTTTACACTTTTTTCAGATGGCCCTTTTGACCGGGGGGAAGTGAGACTTCATTGTAGTGCAGATTTCCTTTTCAAGCTTGCTTGGTTGGCCAAAAAGGGCGTATGCGTTTTTTCCTGAATATATTCAGGAAAAAACGCATACGCCCTTTTTGGCCAAGTGCATCATTGTGGACGTTCTGCCTCTTTTCCTATGCTTTCAATGCAATTCCAGTCTACCTCCTGAAATCGGTTTCCTGCAATTCTGCCCCGCTTTCAAGTCCTCTTGGCAGCCTTACTTCAGTCTATTTTTGGACGATAGCTGTCATTTATAACTCTGCTGGTTTGTCAATTGCAGTGCCCCTGAGCTCCTTTCTTCAACTCGCTTTCTTGTGACCTGGCCGCAACACCGCAGGATGGCTTCAGGCCCTAATCTGGTTCCGGCCCGGCATGCTGAGCCTTTGGTTAATTCCTCTTCCTGGTGGGAAATGAGAGTTAAATTTGCCCGTCCAGACACCTCCAGCTAGCCTCTCATTGGTTCTCGCTATTCCTGTTCATCTTCCGCAGAAATTGCAAACTGGGCCAAACAGGAGGTTAAAGGGACTGACTCTCCAAGTCGGGAGAGTGTTAGTAAAGGGTCTGGAATGTTGCACCCGAGTACCAGGGGAGGAAAACTGAGACATATTTGAACACGTCTCCCGTTCACATGGTTGATCATACTCTGGGTTCCACATGCATGTTTTAGCTGAAGGAAGAATACCTTAAACCTGGAGAGTTGAGACCCGTGTAATGGGTACCATGCAATATGACTTCAAAGGGTCTTCATTTGCTCACCGAACCTCTCCAATCCTATCACTGCTGCGTTTATGCCCCTGTACACATGCTTTATTCTCTTTTGGAGGCATAGCAATCCATAGGTTTTAAGATACTTACTAGTCAGGTACATTCTTAGGCATTTAATATGGGGTTTTGAGTCCATTTCGTTGAGCAAGGAGTAGCTCTTGTCTATTCCATATTTGGCTTAAGGAACTTTATCTGTGCTCATTTCAATCTCTGGTTTTATGCAGCACCCCAACTCACCTTTCCCCTTAAGCAAGCATAAGTTGGTTTTCTAAATTTGAGACCCTGTTCTGTTCTGTAATTCAGTTCCTGTGTAGCCAAGTTTCCATTCCGTGTATTACTGATATCTTATGATGTTTCTTTTTCTGTGTGACTTATTTCAGTTAGAATCATCGTACCTGAATCCACTCATTATGCTGCTATGGGCCTGATGACACAGATTTCATTGCTGAGTGATATTGCTTTGTAAGTGAATACCACAACTTCTTTATCCATTTTTCACTTTCTGCAATGTTGAACTTGTACTGTAAACGAGGTTCTTGTAAACAGAGGCGTCCCAAACTTTGGGGTGGCTGTGTCTTTTTGATTTTAATTTCCTTAAGCTATAGGTCCGTAAGTGGAAGTGCCCTAGGCTCTGTTGCTTTGTTTTTTAGATGTTTCAGGAAACACCATTCACTTCTCCCAAGTGTCTGTTGGCAATTTACATCCCGCCCATCAGCATAACAAGGCTCCCAGTTCTCAATGGCCTGTCCTGCCTTTCTGGATTTTACACTTTTTTCAGATGGCCCTTTTGACCGGGGGGAAGTGAGACTTCATTGTAGTGCAGATTTCCTTTGCAAGCTTGCTTGGTTGGCCAAAAAGGGCGTATGCGTTTTTTCCTGAATATATTCAGGAAAAAACGCATACGCCCTTTTTGGCCAAGTGCATCATTGTGGACGTTCTGCCTCTTTTCCTATGCTTTCAATGCAATTCCAGTCTACCTCCTGAAATCGGTTTCCTGCAATGCTGCCCCGCTTTCAAGTCCTCTTGGCAGCCTTACTTCAGTCTATTTTTGGACGATAGCTGTCATTTATAACTCTGCAGGTTTGTGAATTACAGTGCCCCTGAGCTCCTTTCTTCAACTCGCTTTCTTGTGAGCTGGCCGCAACACTGCAGGATGGCTCCAGGCCCTAATCTGGTCCGGCACGGCACACTGAGCCTTTGGTTATTTCCTCTTCCTGGTGGGAAATGAGAGTTAAATTTGCCCGTCCAGACACCTCCAGCTAGCCTCTCATTGGTTCTCGCTATTCCTGTTCATCTTCCGCAGAAATTGCAAACTGGGCCAAACAGGAGGTTAAAGGCGCTGACTCTCCAAGTGGGGAGAGTGTTAGTAAAGAGTCTGGAATGTTGCACCCGAGGACCAGGGTACGAAAACTGAGACATATTTGAACACGTCTCCCATTCACATGGTTGATCATACTTGGGTTCCACATGCATGTTTTAGCTGAGGAAGAATACCTAAAACCTGGGTAGTTGAAACCCGTGGAATGGGTACCATGCAATATGACTTCAAAGGGTCTTCATTTGCTCAGCGAACCTCTCCAATCCTATCACTGCTGCGTTTATGCCCCTGTACACATGCTTGATTCTCTTTCGGAGACATAGCAATCCATAGGTTTTAAGATACTTACTAGTCAGGTACATTCTTAGGCGTTTAATATGGGGTGTTGAGTCCATTTCGTTGAGCAAGGAGTAGCTCTTGTCTATTCCATATTTGACTTAAGGAACTTTATCTGTGCTCATTTCAATCTCTGGTTTTATGCAGCACCCCAACTCACCTTTCCCCTTAAGCAAGCATAAGTTGGTTTTCTAAATTTGAGACCCTGTTCTGTTCTGTAATTCAATTCCTGTGTAGCCAAGTTTCCATTCCGTGTATTACTGATATCTTATGATGTTTCTGTTTCTGTGTGACTTATTTCAGTTAGAATCATCATACCTGAATCCACTCATTGTGCTGCTAAGGGCCTGATGACACAGATTTCATTGCTGAGTGATATTGCTTTGTAAGTAAATACCACAACTTCTTTATCCATTTTTCAATTTCTGCGATGTTGAACTTGTACTGTAAAGAGGTTCTTGTAAACAGAGGCGTCCCAAACTTTGGGGTGGCTGTGTCTTTTTGATTTTAATTTCCCTAAGCTATAGGACCATAAGTGGAAGTGCACTAGGTTCTGTTGCTTTGTTTTTTAGATGTTTCAGGAAACACCATACACTTCTCCCGAGTGGTTGTTGGCAATTTACATCCCGCCCATCAGCATAACAAGGCTCCCAGTTCTCCATGGCCTGTCCTGCCTTTCCGGATTTTACACTTTTTTCAGATGGCCCTTTTGACTGGGGGGAAGTGAGACTTCATTGTAGTGCAGATTTCCTTTGCAAGCTTGCTTGGTTGGCCAAAAAGGGCGTATGCGTTTTTTCCTGAATATATTCAGGAAAAAACGCATACGCCCTTTTTGGCCAAGTGCATCATTGTGGACGTTCTGCCTCTTTTCCTATGCTTTCAATGCAATTCCAGTCTACCTCCTGAAATCGGTTTCCTGCAATTCTGCCCCACTTTCAAGTCCTCTTGGCAGCCTTACTTCAGTCTATTTTTGGACGATAGCTGTCATTTATAACTCTGCAGGTTTGTGAATTACAGTGCCCCTGAGCTCCTTTCTTCAACTCGCTTTCTTGTGACCTGGCCGCAACACCGCAGGATGGCTTCAGGCCCTAATCTGGTTCCGGCACAGCACGCTGAGCCTTTGGTTATTTCCTCTTCCTGGTGGGAAATGAGAGTTAAATTTGCCCATCCAGACACCTCCAGCTAGTCTCTCATTGGTTCTCGCTATTCCTGTTCATCTTCCACAGAAATTGCAAACTGGGCCAAACAGGAGGTTAAAGGCGCTGACTCTCCAAGTGGGGAGAGTGTTAGTAAAGCGTCTGGAATGTTGCACCCGAGTACCAGGGGAGGAAAACTGAGATATATTTGAACACGTCTCCCGTTCACATGGTTGATCATACTCTGGGTTCCACATGCATGTTTTAGCTGAAGGAAGAATACCTTAAACCTGGAGAGTTGAGACCCGTGTAATGGGTACCATGCAATATGTCTTCAAAGGGTCTTCATTTGCTCACCGAACCTCTCCAATCCTATCACTGCTGCGTTTATGCCCCTGTACACATGCTTTATTCTCTTTTGGAGGCATAGCAATCCATAGGTTTTAAGATACTTACTAGTCAGGTACATTCTTAGGCATTTAATATGGGGTGTTGAGTCCATTTCGTTGAGAAAGGAGTAGCTCTTGTCTATTCCATATTTGGCTTAAGGAACTTTATCTGTGCTCATTTCAATCTCTGGTTTTATGCAGCACCCCAACTCACCTTTCCCCTTAAGCAAGCATAAGTTGGTTTTCTAAATTTGAGACCCTGTTCTGTTCTGTAATTCAGCTCCTGTGTAGCCAAGTTTACATTCCGTGTATTAGTGATATCTTATGATGTTTCTTTTTCTGTGTGACTTATTTCAGTTAGAATCATCGTACCTGAATCCACTCATTATGCTGCTACGGGCCTGATGACATAGATTTCATTGCTGAGTGATACTGCATTGTACGTAAGTACCACAAGTTCTTTATCCATTTTTCACTTTCTGCGATGTTGAACTTGTACTGTAAACGAGGTTCTTGTAAACAGAGCCGTTCCAAACTTTGGGGTGGCTGTGTCTTTTTGATTTTAATTTGCCTAAGCTATAGGACCATAAGTGGAAGTGCCCTAGGTTCTGTTGCTTTGTTTTTTAGATGTTTCAGGAAACACCATACACTTCTCCCGAGTGGTTGTTGGCAATTTACATCCCGCCCATCAGCATAACAAGGCTCCCAGTTCTCCATGGCCTGTCCTGCCTTTCTGGATTTTACACTTTTTTCAGATGGCCCTTTTGACTGGGGGGAAGTGAGACTTCATTGTAGTGCAGATTTCCTTTGCAAGCTTGCTTGGTTGGCCAAAAAGGGCGTATGCGTTTTTTCCTGAATATATTCAGGAAAAAACGCATACGCCCTTTTTGGCCAAGTGCATCATTGTGGACGTTCTGCCTCTTTTCCTATGCTTTCAATGCAATTCCAGTCTACCTCCTGAAATCGGTTTCATGCAATTCTGCCCCGCTTTCAAGTCTTCTTGGCAGCCTTACTTCAGTCTATTTTTGGACGATAGCTGTCATTTATAACTCTGCAGGTTTTTGAATTACAGTGCCCCTGAGCTCCTTTCTTCAACTCGCTTTCTTGTGACCTGGCCGCAACACCGCAGGATGGCTTCAGGCCCTAATCTGGTTCTGGTACGGCACGCTGAGCCTTTGGTTATTTCCTCTTCCTGGTGGGAAATGAGAGTTAAATTTGCCCGTCCAGACACCTCCAGCTAGTCTCTCATTGGTTCTCGCTATTCCTGTTCATCTTCCGCAGAAATTGCAAACTGGGCCAAACAGGAGGTTAAAGGCGCTGACTCTCCAAGTGGGGAGAGTGTTAGTAAAGCGTCTGGAATGTTGCACCCGAGTACCAGGGTAGGAAAACTGAGATATATTTGAACACGTCTCCCGTTCACATAGTTGATCATACTTGGGTTCCACATGCATCTTTTAGCTGAAGGAAGAATACCTTAAACCTGTGTATTTGAAACCCGTGGAATGGGTACCATGCAATATGACTTCAAAGGGTCTTCATTTGCTCACCGAACCTCTCCAATCCTATCACTGCTGCGTTTATGCCCCTGTACACATGCTTGATTCTCTTTCGGAGACATAGCAATCCATAGGTTTTAAGATACTTACTAGTCAGGTACATTCTTAGGCGTTTAATATGCGGTGTTGAGTCCATTTCGTTGAGCAAGGAGTAGCTCTTGTCTATTCCATATTTGGCTTAAGGAACTTTATCTGTGCTCATTTCAATCTCTGGTTTTATGCAGCACCCCAACTCACCTTTCCCCTTAAGCAAGCATAAGTTGGTTTTCTAAATTTGAGACCCTGTTCTGTTCTGTAATTCAGTTCCTGTCTAGCCAGGTTTACATTCCGTGTATTACTGATATCTTATGATGTTTCTTTTTCTGTGTGACTTATTTCAGTTAGAATCATCATACCTGAATCCACTCATTGTGCTGCTAAGGGCCTGATGACACAGATTTCATTGCTGAGTGATATTGCTTTGTAAGTAAATACCACAACTTTTTTATCCATTTTTCACTTTCTGCGATGTTGAACTTGTACTGTAAACGAGGTTCTTGTAAACAGAGCCGTTCGAAAATTTGGGGTGGCTGTGTCTTTTTGATTTTAAATTCCCTAAGCTATAGGACCATAAGTGGAAGTGCCCTAGGCTCTGTTGCTTTGTTTTTTAGATGTTTCAGGAAACACCATACACTTCTCCCGAGTGTTTGTTGGCAATTTACATCCCGCCCTTCAGCATAACAAGGCTCCCAGTTCTCCATGGCCTGTCCTGCCTTTCTGGATTTTACACTTTTTTCAGATGGCCCTTTTGACCGGGGGGAAGTGAGACTTCATTGTAGTGCAGATTTCCTTTGCAAGCTTGCTTGGTTGGCCAAAAAGGGCGTATGCGTTTTTTCCTGAATATATTCAGGAAAAATTGCATACGCCCTTTTTGGCCAAGTGCATCATTGTGGACGTTCTGCCTCTTTTCCTATGCTTTCAATGCAATTCCAGTCTACCTCCTGAAATCGGTTTCCTGCAATTCTGCCCCGCTTTCAAGTCCTCTTGGCAGCGTTACTTCAGTCTATTTTTGGACGATAGCTGTCATTTATAACTCTGCAGGTTTGTGAATTACAGTGCCCCTGAGCTCCTTTCTTCAACTCGCTTTCTTGTGAGCTGGCCGCAACACCGCAGGATGTCTTCAGGCCCTAATGTGGTTCCGGCATGGCACGCTGAGCCTTTGGTTAATTCCTCTTCCTGGTGGGAAATGAGAGTTAAATTTGCCCATCCAGACACCTCCAGCTAGTGTCTCATTGGTTCTCGCTATTCCTGTTCATCTTCCACAGAAATTGCAAACTGGGCCAAACAGGACGTTAAAGGCGCTGACTCTCCAAGTGGGGAGAGTGTTAGTAAAGCGTCTGGAATGTTGCACCCGAGTACCAGGGGAGGAAAACTGAGATATATTTGAACACGTCTCCCGTTCACATGGTTGATCATACTCTGGGTTCTACATGCATGTTTTAGCTGAAGGAAGAATACCTTAAACCTGGAGAGTTGAGACCCGTGTAATGGGTACCATGCAATATGTCTAAAAAGGGTCTTCATTTGCTCACCGAACCTCTCCAATCCTATCACTGCTGCGTTTATGCCCCTGTACACATGCTTTATTCTCTTTTGGAGGCATAGCAATCCATAGGTTTTAAGATACTTACTAGTCAGGTACATTCTTAGGCATTTAATATGCGGTGTTGAGTCCATTTCGTTGAGCAAGGAGTAGCTCTTGTCTCTTCCATATTTGGCTTAAGGAACTTTATCTGTGCTCATTTCAATCTCTGGTTTTATGCAGCACCCCAACTCACCTTTCCCCTTAAGCAAGCATAAGTTGGTTTTCTAAATTTGAGACCCTGTTCTGTTCTGTAATTCAGTTCCTGTGTAGCCAAGTTTACATTCCGTGTATTACTGATATCTTATGATGTTTCTTTTTCTGTGTGACTTATTTCAGTTAGAATCATCATACCTGAATCCACTCATTGTGCTGCTAAGGGCCTGATGACACAGATTTCATTGCTGAGTGATATTGCTTTGTAAGTAAATACCACAAGTTCTTTATCCATTTTTCAATTTCTGCGATGTTGAACTTGTACTGTAAACGAGGTTCTTGTAAACAGAGGCGTCCCAAACTTTGGGGTGGCTGTGTCTTTTTGATTTTAATTTCCCTAAGCTATAGGACCATAAGTGGCAGTGCCCTAGGCTCTGTTGCTTTGTTTTTTAGATGTTTCAGGAAACACCATACACTTCTCCTGAGTGTCTGTTGGTAATTTACATCCCGCCCATCAGCATAACAAGGCTCCCAGTTCTCCATGGCATGTCCTGCCTTTCTGGATTTTACACTTTTTTCAGATGGCCCTTTTGACCGGGGGGAAGTGAGACTTCATTGTAGTGCAGATTTCCTTTGCAAGCTTGCTTGGTTGGCCAAAAAGGGCGTATGCGTTTTTTCCTGAATGTATTCAGGAAAAAACGCATACGCCCTTTTTGGCCAAGTGCATCATTGTGGACGTTCTGCCTCTTTTCCTATGCTTTCAATGCAATTCCAGTCTACCTCCTGAAATCGGTTTCCTGCAATTCTGCCCCGCTTTCAAGTCCTCTTGGCAGCCTTACTTCAGTCTATTTTTGGACGATAGCTGTCATTTATAACTCTGCAGGTTTGTGAATTACAGTGCCCCTGAGCTCCTTTCTTCAACTCGCTTTCTTGTGACCTGGCCGCAACACCGCAGGATGGCTTCAGGCCCTAATCTGGTTCCGGCACGGCACGCTGAGCCTTTGGTTATTTCCTCTTCCTGGTGGGAAATGAGAGTTAAATTTGCCCATCCAGACACCTCCAGCTAGTCTCTCATTGGTTCCCGCTATTCCTGTTCATCTTCCACAGAAATTGCAAACTGGGCCAAACAGGAGGTTAAAGGGACTGACTCTCCAAGTGGGGAGAGTGTTAGTAAAGCGTCTGGAATGTTGCACCCGAGTACCAGGGTACGAAAACTGAGACATATTTGAACACGTCTCCCGATAACATGGTTGATCATACTCTAGGTTCCACATGCATGTTTTAGCTGAAGGAAGAATACCTTAAACCTGGGTATTTGAAACCCGTGGAATGGGTACCATGCAATATGACTTCAAAGGGTCTTCATTTGCTCACCGAACCTCTCCAATCCTATCACTGCTGCGTTTATGCCCCTGTACACATGCTTGATTCTCTTTCGGAGACATAGCAATCCATAGGTTTTAAGATACTTACTAGTCAGGTACATTCTTAGGCGTTTAATATGCGGTGTTGAGTCCATTTCGTTGAGCAAGGAGTAGCTCTTGTCTATTCCATATTTGGCTTAAGCAACTTTATCTTTGCTCATTTCAATCTCTGGTTTTATGCAGCACCCCAACTCACCTTTCCCCTTAAGCAAGCATAAGTTGGTTTTCTAAATTTGAGACCCTGTTCTGTTCTGTAATTCAGTTCCTGTGAAGCCAAGTTTACATTCCGTGTATTACTGATATCTTATGATGTTTCTTTTTCTGTGTGACTTATTTCAGTTAGAATCATCATACCTGAATCCACTCATTGTGATGCTAAGGGCCTGATGACACAGATTTCATTGCTGAGTGATATTGCTTTGTAAGTAAATACCACAACTTCTTTATCCATTTTTCAATTTCTGCGATGTTGAACTTGTACTGTAAACGAGGTTCTTGTAAACAGAGCCGTTCCAAACTTTGGGGTGGCTGTGTCTTTTTGATTTTAAATTCCCTAAGCTATAGGACCATAAGTGGAAGTGCCCTAGGCTCTGTTGCTTTGTTTTTTAGATGTTTCAGGAAACACCATACACTTCTCCCGAGTGGTTGTTGGCAATT
The DNA here is from genome assembly GCF_949987515.2 of Delphinus delphis. Lineage (NCBI taxonomy): Eukaryota > Metazoa > Chordata > Mammalia > Artiodactyla > Delphinidae > Delphinus > Delphinus delphis. The sequence continues at coordinate 420,214 of NW_027192691.1, forward strand.
TACATCCCGCCCATCAGCATAACAAGGCTCCCAGTTCTCCATGGCCTGTCCTGCCTTTCTGGATTTTACACTTTTTTCAGATGGCCCTTTTGACCGGGGGGAAGTGAGACTTCATTGTAGTGCAGATTTCCTTTGCAAGCTTGCTTGGTTGGCCAAAAAGTGCGTATGCGTTTTTTCCTGAATATATTCAGGAAAAAACGCATACGCCCTTTTTGGCCAAGTGCATCATTGTGGACGTTCTGCCTCTTTTCCTATGCTTTCAATGCAATTCCAGTCTACCTCCTGAAATTGGTTTCCTGCAATTCTGCCCCGCTTTCAAGTCCTCTTGGCAGCCTTACTTCAGTCTATTTTTGGACGATAGCTGTCATTTATAACTCTGCAGGTTTGTGAATTACAGTGCCCCTGAGCTCCTTTCTTCAACTTACTTTCTTGTGAGCTGGCCGCAACACCGCAGGATGGCTTCAGGCCCTAATCTGGTTCCGGCACGGCACGCTGAGCCTTTGGTTAATTCCTCTTCCTGGTGGGAAATGAGAGTTAAATTTGCCCGTCCAGACACCTCCAGCTAGTCTCTCATTGGTTCTCGCTATTCCTGTTCATCTTCCGCAGAAATTGCAAACTGGGCCAAACAGGGGGTTAAAGGGACTGACTCACCAAGTCGGGAGAGTGTTAGTAAAGCGTCTGGAATGTTGCACCCGAGTACCAGGGTACGAAAACTGGACATATTTGAACACGTCTCCCGATCACATTGTTGATCATACACTAGGTTCCACATGCATGTTTTAGCTGAAGGAAGAATACCTTAAACCTGGGTATTTGAAACCCGTAGAATGGGTACCATACAATATGACTTCAAAGGGTCTTCATTTGCTCACCGAACCTCTCCAATCCTATCACTGCTGCGTTTATGCCCCTGTACACATGCTTGATTCTCTTTCGGAGACATAGCAATCCATAGGTTTTAAGATACTTACTAGTCAGGTACATTCTTAGGCGTTTAATATGCGGTGTTGAGTCCATTTCGTTGAGCAAGGAGTAGCTCTTGTCTATTCCATATTTGGCTTAAGGAACTTTATCTGTGCTCATTTCAATCTCTGGTTTTATGCAGCACCCCAACTCACCTTTCCCCTTAAGCAAGCATAAGTTGGTTTTCTAAATTTGAGACCCTGTTCTGTTCTGTAATTCAGTTCCTGTGTAGCCAAGTTTACATTCCGTGTATTACTGATATCTTATGATGTTTCTTTTTCTGTGTGACTTATTTCAGTTAGAATCATCATACCTGAATCCACTCATTGTGCTGCTAAGGGCCTGATGACACAGATTTCATTGCTGAGTGATATTGCTTTGTAAGTAAATACCACAACTTCTTTATCCATTTTTCAATTTCTGCGATGTTGAACTTGTACTGTAAACGAGGTTCTTGTAAACAGAGCCGTTCCAAACTTTGGGGTGGCTGTGTCTTTTTGATTTTAAATTCCCTAAGCTATAGGACCATAAGTGGAAGTGCCCTAGGCTCTGTTGCTTTGTATTTTAGATGTTTCAGGAAACACCATACACTTCTCCGGAGTGGTTGTTGGCAATTTACATCCCGCCCATCAGCATAACAAGGCTCCCAGTTCTCCATGGCCTGTCCTGCCTTTCTGGAGTTTACACTTTTTTCAGATGGCCCTTTTGACCGGGGGGAAGTGAGACTTCATTGTAGTGCAGATTTCCTTTGCAAGCTTGCTTGGTTGGCCAAAAAGGGCGTATGCGTTTTTTCCTGAATATATTCAGGAAAAAACGCATACGCCCTTTTTGGCCAAGTGCATCATTGTGGACGTTCTGCCTCTTTTCCTATGCTTTCAATGCAATTCCAGTCTACCTCCTGAAATCGGTTTCCTGCAATTCTGCCCCGCTTTCAAGTCCTCTTGGCAGCCTTACTTCAGTCTATTTTTGGACGATAGCTGTCATTTATAACTCTGCAGGTTTGTGAGTTACAGTGCCCCTGAGCTCCTTTCTTCAACTCGCTTTCTTGTGACCTGGCCGCAACACCGCAGGATGGCTTCAGGCCCTAATCTGGTTCCGGCACGGCACGCTGAGCCTTTGGTTATTTCCTCTTCCTGGTGGATAATGAGAGTTAAATTTGCCCGTCCAGACACCTCCAGCTAGTCTCTCATTGGTTCTCGCTATTCCTGTTCATCTTCCAAGAAATTGCAACCTGGGCCAAACAGGAGGTTAAAGGCGCTGACTTTCCAAGTGGGGAGAGTGTTAGTAAAGCGTCTGGAATGTTGCACCCGAGTACCAGGGGAGGAAAACTGAGACATATTTGAACACGTCTCCCGTTCACATGGTTGATCATACTCTAGGTTCCACATGCATGTTTTAGCTGAAGGAAGAATACCTTAAACCTGGGTATTTTTAACCCGTGGAATGGGTACCATGCAATATGACTTCAAAGGGTCTTCATTTGCTCACCGAACCTCTCCAATCCTATCACTGCTGCGTTTATGCCCCTGTACACATGCTTTATTCTCTTTTGGAGGCATAGCAATCCATAGGTTTTAAGATACTTACTAGTCAGGTACATTCTTAGGCATTTAATAAGGGGTTTTGAGTCCATTTCGTTGAGCAAGGAGTAGCTCTTGTCTATTCCATATTTGGCTTAAGGAACTTTATCTGTGCTCATTTCAATCTCTGGTTTTATGCAGCACCCCAACTCACCTTTCCCCTTAAGCAAGCATAAGTTGGTTTTCTAAATTTGAGACCCTGTTCTGTTCTGTAATTCAGTTCCTGTGTAGCCAAGTTTACATTCCGTGTATTAGTGATATCTTATGATGTTTCTTTTTCTGTGTTACTTATTTCAGTTAGAATCATCGTACCTGAATCCAGTCATTATGCTGCTACGGGCCTGATGACATAGATTTCATTGCTGAGTGATACTGCATTGTACGTAAGTACCACAAGTTCTTTATCCATTTTTCACTTTCTGCGATGTTGAACTTGTACTGTAAACGAGGTTCTTGTAAACAGAGGCGTCCCAAACTTTGGGGTGGCTGTGTCTTTTTGATTTTAATTTCCCTAAGCTATAGGACCATAAGTGGCAGTGCCCTAGGCTCTGTTGCTTTGTTTTTTAGATGTTTCAGGAAACACCATACACTTCTCCTGAGTGTCTGTTGGTGATTTACATCCCGCCCATCAGCATAACAAGGCTCCCAGTTCTCCATGGCCTGTCCTGCCTTTCTGGATTTTACACTTTTTTCAGATGGCCCTTTTGACCGGGGGGAAGTGAGACTTCATTGTAGTGCAGATTTCCTTTGCAAGCTTGCTTGGTTGGCCAAAAAGGGCGTATGCGTTTTTTCCTGAATATATTCAGGAAAAAACGCATACGCCCTTTTTGGCCAAGTGCATCATTGTGGACGTTCTGCCTCTTTTCCTATGCTTTCAATGCAATTCCAGTCTACCTCCTGAAATCGGTTTCCTGCAATTCTGCCCCGCTTTCAAGTCCTCTTGGCAGCCTTACTTCAGTCTATTTTTGGACGATAGCTGTCATTTATAACTCTGCAGGTTTGTGAATTACAGTGCCCCTGAGCTCCTTTCTTCAACTCGCTTTCTTGTGACCTGGCCGCAACACCGCAGGATGGCTTCAGGCCCTAATCTGGTTCCGGCACGGCACGCTGAGCCTTTGGTTATTTCCTCTTCCTGGTGGATAATGAGAGTTAAATTTGCCCGTCCAGACACCTCCAGCTAGTCTCTCATTGGTTCTCGCTATTCCTGTTCATCTTCCAAGAAATTGCAACCTGGGCCAAACAGGAGGTTAAAGGCGCTGACTTTCCAAGTGGGGAGAGTGTTAGTAAAGCGTCTGGAATGTTGCACCCGAGTACCAGGGGAGGAAAACTGAGACATATTTGAACACGTCTCCCGTTCACATGGTTGATCATACTCTAGGTTCCACATGCATGTTTTAGCTGAAGGAAGAATACCTTAAACCTGGGTATTTTTAACCCGTGGAATGGGTACCATGCAATATGACTTCAAAGGGTCTTCATTTGCTCACCGAACCTCTCCAATCCTATCACTGCTGCGTTTATGCCCCTGTACACATGCTTTATTCTCTTTTGGAGGCATAGCAATCCATAGGTTTTAAGATACTTACTAGTCAGGTACATTCTTAGGCATTTAATAAGGGGTTTTGAGTCCATTTCGTTGAGCAAGGAGTAGCTCTTGTCTATTCCATATTTGGCTTAAGGAACTTTATCTGTGCTCATTTCAATCTCTGGTTTTATGCAGCACCCCAACTCACCTTTCCCCTTAAGCAAGCATAAGTTGGTTTTCTAAATTTGAGACCCTGTTCTGTTCTGTAATTCAGTTCCTGTGTAGCCAAGTTTACATTCCGTGTATTAGTGATATCTTATGATGTTTCTTTTTCTGTGTTACTTATTTCAGTTAGAATCATCGTACCTGAATCCAGTCATTATGCTGCTACGGGCCTGATGACATAGATTTCATTGCTGAGTGATACTGCATTGTACGTAAGTACCACAAGTTCTTTATCCATTTTTCACTTTCTGCGATGTTGAACTTGTACTGTAAACGAGGTTCTTGTAAACAGAGCCGTTCCAAACTTTGGGGTGGCTGTGTCTTTTTGATTTTAATTTCCCTAAGCTATAGGACCATAAGTGGAAGTGCCCTAGGTTCTGTTGCTTTGTTTTTTAGATGTTTCAGGAAACACCATACACTTCTCCCGAGTGGTTGTTGGCAATTTACATCCCGCCCATCAGCATAACAAGGCTCCCAGTTCTCCATGGCCTGTCCTGCCTTTCTGGATTTTACACTTTTTTCAGATGGCCCTTTTGACCGGGGGGAAGTGAGACTTCATTGTAGTGCAGATTTCCTTTGCAAGCTTGCTTGGTTGGCCAAAAAGGGCGTATGCGTTTTTTCCTGAATATATTCAGGAAAAAACGCATACGCCCTTTTTGGCCAAGTGCATCATTGTGGACGTTCTGCCTCTTTTCCTATGCTTTCAATGCAATTCCAGTCTACCTCCTGAAATCGGTTTCCTGCAATTCTGCCCCGCTTTCAAGTCCTCTTGGCAGCCTTACTTCAGTCTATTTTTGGACGATAGCTGTCATTTATAACTCTGCAGGTTTGTGAATTACAGTGCCCCTGAGCTCCTTTCTTCAACTCGCTTTCTTGTGACCTGGCCGCAACACCGCAGGATGGCTTCAGGCCCTAATCTGGTTCCGGCACGGCACGCTGAGCCTTTGGTTATTTCCTCTTCCTGGTGGGAAATGAGAGTTAAATTTGCCCGTCCAGACACCTCCAGCTAGTCTCTCATTGGTTCTCGCAATTCCTGTTCATCTTCCCCAGAAATTGCAAACTGGGCCAAACAGGAGGTTAAAGGCGCTGACTCTCCAAGTGGGGAGAGTGTTAGTAAAGCATCTGGAATGTTGCACCCGAGTACCAGGGGAGGAAAACTGAGACATATTTGAACACGTCTCCCGTTCACATAGTTGATCATACTTGGGTTCCACATGCATGTTTTAGCTGAAGGAAGAATACCTTAAACCTGTGTATTTGAAACCCGTGGAATGGGTACCATGCAATATGACTTCAAAGGGTCTTCATTCGCTCACCGAACCTCTCCAATCCTATCACTGCTGCGTTTATGCCCCTGTACACATGGTTGATTTTCTTTCGGAGACGTAGCAATCCATAGGTTTTAAGATACTTACTAGTCAGGTACATTCTTAGGCGTTTAATATGGGGTGTTGAGTCCATTTCGTTGAGCAAGGAGTAGCTCTTGTCTATTCCATATTTGGCTTAAGGAACTTTATCTGTGCTCATTTCAATCTCTGGTTTTATGCAGCACCCCAACTCACCTTTACCCTTAAGCAAGCATAGGTTGGTTTTCTAAATTTGAGACCCTGTTCTGTTCTGTAATTCAGTTCCTGTGTAGCCAAGTTTACATTCCGTGTATTAGTGATATCTTATGATGTTTCTTTTTCTGTGTGACTTATTTCAGTTAGAATCATCATACCTGAATCCACTCATTGTGCTGCTAAGGGCCTGATGACACAGATTTCATTGCTGAGTGATATTGCTTTGTAAGTAAATACCACAACTTCTTTATCCATTTTTCAATTTCTGCGATGTTGAACTTGTACTGTAAACGAGGTTCTTGTAAACAGAGCCGTTCCAAACTTTGGGGTGGCTGTGTCTTTTTGATTTTAAATTCCCTAAACTATAGGACCATAAGTGGCAGTGCCCTAGGCTCTGTTGCTTTGTATTTTAGATGTTTCAGGAAACACCATACACTTCTCCCGAGTGGTTGTTGGCAATTTACATCCCGCCCATCAGCATAACAAGGCTCCCAGTTCTCCATGGCCTGTCCTGCCTTTCTGGATTTTACACTTTTTTCAGATGGCCCTTTTGACCGGGGGGAAGTGAGACTTCATTGTAGTGTAGATTTCCTTTGCAAGCTTGCTTGGTTGGCCAAAAAGGGCGTATGCGTTTTTTCCTGAATATATTCAGGAAAAAACGCATACGCACTTTTTGGCCAAGTGCATCATTGTGGACGTTCTGCCTCTTTTCCTATGCTTTCAATGCAATTCCAGTCTACCTCCTGAAATCGGTTTCCTGCAATTCTGCCCCGCTTTCAAGTCCTCTTGGCAGCCTTACTTCAGTATATTTTTGGACGATAGCTGTCATTTATAACTCTGCAGGTTTGTGAATTACAGTGCTCCTGAGCTCCTTTCTTTAACTCGCTTTCTTGTGACCTGGCCGCAACACCGCAGGATGTCTTCAGGCCCTAATCTGGTTCTGGCACGGCACGCTGAGTCTTTGGTTAATTCCTCTTCCTGGTGGGAGATGAGAGTTAAATTTGCCCATCCAGACACCTCCAGCTAGTCTCTCATTGGTTCTCGCTATTCCTGTTCATCTTCCACAGAAATTGCAAACTGGGCCAAACAGGAGGTTAAACGGACTGACTCTCCAAGTGGGGAGAGTGTTAGTAAAGCGTCTGGAATGTTGCACCCGAGTACCAGGGTATGAAAACTGAGACATATTTGAACACGTCTCCCGATCACATGGTTGATCATACTCTAGGTTCCACATGCATGTTTTAGCTGAAGGAAGAATACCTTAAACCTGGGTAGTTGAAACCCGTGGAATGGGTACCATGCAATATGACTTCAAAGGGTCTTCATTTGCTCACCGAACCTCTCCAATCCTATCACTGCTGCGTTTATGCCCCTGTACACACGCTTGATTCTCTTTTGGAGACATAGCAATCCATAGGTTTTAAGATACTTACTAGTCAGGTACATTCTTAGGCGTTTAATATGGGGTGTTGAGTCCATTTCGTTGAGCAAGGAGTAGCTCTTGTCTATTCCATATTTGGCTTAAGGAACTTTATCTGTGCTCATTTCAATCTTGTTTTATGCAGCACCCCAACTCACCTTTCCCCTTAAGCAAGCACAAGTTGGTTTTCTAAATTTGAGACCCTGTTCTGTTTTGGAATGCAGTTCCTGTGTAGCCAAGTTTACATTCCGTGTATTAGTGATATCTTATGATGTTTCAATTTCTGTGTGACTTATTTCAGTTAGAATCATCGTACCTGAATCCACTCATTTTGCTGCTACGGGCCTGATGACATAGATTTCATTGCTGAGTGATACTGCATTGTACGTAAGTACCACAAGTTCTTTATCCATTTTTCACTTTCTGTGATATTGAACTTGTACGGTCAACGAGGTTCTTGTAAACGGAGGCGTCCCAAACTTTGGGGTGGCTGTGTCTTTTTGATTTTAATTTCCCTAAGCTATAGGACCATAAGTGGAAGTGCCCTAGGTTCTGTTGCTTTGTTTTTTAGATGTTTCAGGAAACACCATACACTTCTCCCGAGTGGTTGTTGGCAATTTACATCCCGCCCATCAGCATAACAAGGCTCCCAGTTCTCCATGGCCTGTCCTGCCTTTCTGGATTTTACACTTTTTTCAGATGGCCCTTTTGACCGGGGGGAAGTGAGACTTCATTGTAGTGCAGATTTCCTTTGCAAGCTTGCTTGGTTGGCCAAAAAGGGCGTATGCGTTTTTTCCTGAATATATTCAGGAAAAAACGCATACGCCCTTTTTGGCCAAGTGCATCATTGTGGACGTTCTGCCTCTTTTCCTATGCTTTCAATGCAATTCCAGTCTACCTCCTGAAATCGGTTTCCTGCAATTCTGCCCCGCTTTCAAGTCCTCTTGGCAGCCTTACTTCAGTTTATTTTTGGACGATAGCTGTCATTTATAACTCTGCAGGTTTGTGAATTACAGTGCCCCTGAGCTCCTTTCTTCAACTCGCTTTCTTGTGACCTGGCCGCAACACCGCAGGATGGCTTCAGGCCCTAATCTGGTTCCGGCACGGCATGCTGAGCCTTTGGTTATTTCCTCTTCCTGGTGGGAAATGAGAGTTAAATTTGTCCGTCCAGACACCTCCAGCTAGTCTCTGATTGGTTCTCGCTATTCCTGTTCATCTTCCACAGAAATTGCAAACTGGGCCAAACAGGAGGTTAAAGGGACTGACTCTCCAAGTCGGGAGAGTGTTAGTAAAGCGTCTGGAATGTTGCACCCGAGTACCAGGGGAGGAAAACTGAGACATATTTGAACACGTCTCCCGTTCACATGGTTGATCATACTTGGGTTCCACATGCATGTTTTAGCTGAAGGAAGAATACCTTAAACCTGTGTATTTGAAACCCGTGGAATGGGTACCATGCAATATGACTTCAAAGGGTCTTCATTTGCTCACCGAACCTCTCCAATCCTATCACTGCTGCGTTTATGCCCCTGTACACATGCTTGATTCTCTTTCGGAGACATAGCAATTCATAGGTTGTAAGATACTTACTAGTCAGGTACATTCTTAGGCGTTTAATATGCGGTGTTGAGTCCATTTCGTTGAGCAAGGAGTAGCTCTTGTCTATTCCATATTTGGCTTAAGGAACTTTATCTGTGCTCATTTCAATCTCTGGTTTTATGCAGCACCCCAACTCACCTTTCCCCTTAAGCAAGCATAAGTTGGTTTTCTAAATTTGAGACCCTGTTCTGTTTTGGAATGCAGTTCCTGTGTAGCCAAGTTTACATTCCGTGTATTAATGATATCTTATGATGTTTCTTTTTCTGTGTGACTTATTTCAGTTAGAATCATCGTACCTGAATCCACTCATTATGCTGCTACGGGCCTGATGACATAGATTTCATTGCTGAGTGATACTGCATTGTACGTAAGTACCACAAGTTCTTTATCCATTTTTCACTTTCTGTGATATTGAACTTGTACGGTAAACGAGGTTCTTGTAAACGGAGGCGTCCCAAACTTTGGGGTGGCTGTGTCTTTTTGATTTTAATTTCCCTAAGCTATAGGACCATAAATGGAAGTGCCCTAGGTTCTGTTGCTTTGTTTTTTAGATGTTTCAGGAAACACCATACACTTCTCCCGAGTGGTTGTTGGCAATTTACATCCCGCCCATCAGCATAACAAGGCTCCCAGTTCTCCATGGCCTGTCCTGCCTTTCTGGATTTTACACTTTTTTCAGATGGCCCTTTTGACCGGGGGGAAGTGAGATTTCATTGTAGTGCAGATTTCCTTTGCAAGCTTGCTTGGTTGGCCAAAAAGGGCGTATGCGTTTTTTCCTGAATATATTCAGGAAAAAACGCATACGCCCTTTTTGGCCAAGTGCATCATTGTGGACGTTCGGCCTCTTTTCCTATGCTTTCAATGCAATTCCAGTCTACCTCCTGAAATCGGTTTCCTGCAATTCTGCCCCGCTTTCAAGTCCTCTTGGCAGCCTTACTTCAGTCTATTTTTGGACGATAGCTGTCATTTATAACTCTGCAGGTTTGTGAATTACAGTGCCCCTGAGCTCCTTTCTTCAACTCGCTTTCTTGTGAGCTGGCCGCAACACCGCAGGATGGCTTCAGGCCCTAATCTGGTTCCGGCACGGCACGCTGAGCCTTTGGTTATTTCCTCTTCCTGGTGGGAAATGAGAGTTAAATTTGCCCGTCCAGACACCTCCAGCTAGCCTCTCATTGGTTCTCGCTATTCCTGTTCATCTTCCGCAGAAATTGCAAACTGGGCCAAACAGGAGGTTAAAGGCGCTGACTCTCCAAGTGGGGAGAGTGTTAGTAAAGCGTCTGGAATGTTGCACCCGAGTACCAGGGGAGGAAAACTGAGACATATTTGAACACGTCTCCCGTTCACATGGTTGATCATACTTGGGTTCCACATGCATGTTTTAGCTGAAGGAAGAATACCTAAAACCTGGGTAGTTGAAACCCGTGGAATGGGTACCATGCAATATGACTTCAAAGGGTCTTCATTTGCTCACCGAACCTCTCCAATCCTATCACTGCTGCGTTTATGCCCCTGTACACATGCTTGATTCTCTTTCGGAGACATAGCAATCCATAGGTTTTAAGATACTTACTAGTCAGGTACATTCTTAGGCGTTTAATATGCGGTGTTGAGTCCATTTCGTTGAGCAAGGAGTAGCTCTTGTCTATTCCATATTTGGCTTAAGGAACTTTATCTGTGCTCATTTCAATCTCTGGTTTTATGCAGCACCCCAACTCACCTTTCCCCTTAAGCAAGCATAAGTTGGTTTTCTAAATTTGAGACCCTGTTCTGTTCTGTAATTCAGTTCCTGTGTGGCCAAGTTTACATTCCGTGTATTACTGATATCTTATGATGTTTCTTTTTCTGTGTGACTTATTTCAGTTAGAATCATCGTACCTGAATCCACTCATTATGCTGCTACGGGCCTGATGACATAGATTTCATTGCTGAGTGATACTGCATTGTACGTAAGTACCACAAGTTCTTTATCCATTTTTCACTTTCTGTGATATTGAACTTGTACGGTAAACGAGGTTCTTGTAAACGGAGGCGTCCCAAACTTTGGGGTGGCTGTGTCTTTTTGATTTTAATTTCCCTAAGCTATAGGACCATAAATGGAACTGCCCTAGGTTCTGTTGCTTTGTTTTTTAGATGTTTCAGGAAACACCATACACTTCTCCCGAGTGGTTGTTGGCAATTTACATCCCGCCCATCAGCATAACAAGGCTCCCAGTTCTCCATGGCCTGTCCTGCCTTTCTGGATTTTACACTTTTTTCAGATGGCCCTTTTGACCGGGGGGAAGTGAGACTTCATTGTAGTGCAGATTTCCTTTGCAAGCTTGCTTGGTTGGCCAAAAAGGGCGTATGCGTTTTTTCCTGAATATATTCAGGAAAAAACGCATACGCCCTTTTTGGCCAAGTGCATCATTGTGGACGTTCGGCCTCTTTTCCTATGCTTTCAATGCAATTCCAGTCTACCTCCTGAAATCGGTTTCCTGCAATTCTGCCCCGCTTTCAAGTCCTCTTGGCAGCCTTACTTCAGTCTATTTTTGGACGATAGCTGTCATTTATAACTCTGCAGGTTTGTGAATTACAGTGCCCCTGAGCTCCTTTCTTCAACTCGCTTTCTTGTGAGCTGGCCGCAACACCGCAGGATGGCTTCAGGCCCTAATCTTGTTCCGGCACGGCACACTGAGCCTTTGGTTATTTCCTCTTCCTGGTGGGAAATGAGAGTTAAATTTGCCCGTCCAGACACCTCCAGCTAGCCTCTCATTGGTTCTCGCTATTCCTGTTCATCTTCCGCAGAAATTGCAAACTGGGCCAAACAGGAGGTTAAAGGCGCTGACTCTCCAAGTGGGGAGAGTGTTAGTAAAGCGTCTGGAATGTTGCACCCGAGTACCAGGGGAGGAAAACTGAGACATATTTGAACACGTCTCCCGTTCACATGGTTGATCATACTTGGGTTCCACATGCATGTTTTAGCTGAAGGAAGAATACCTAAAACCTGGGTAGTTGAAACCCGTGGAATGGGTACCATGCAATATGACTTCAAAGGGTCTTCATTTGCTCACCGAACCTCTCCAATCCTATCACTGCTGCGTTTATGCCCCTGTACACATGCTTGATTCTCTTTCGGAGACATAGCAATCCATAGGTTTTAAGATACTTACTAGTCAGGTACATTCTTAGGCGTTTAATATGCGGTGTTGAGTCCATTTCGTTGAGCAAGGAGTAGCTCTTGTCTATTCCATATTTGGCTTAAGGAACTTTATCTGTGCTCATTTCAATCTCTGGTTTTATGCAGCACCCCAACTCACCTTTCCCCTTAAGCAAGCATAAGTTGGTTTTATAAATTTGAGACCCTGTTCTGTTCTGTAATTCAGTTCCTGTGTGGCCAAGTTTACATTCCGTGTATTACTGATATCTTATGATGTTTCTTTTTCTGTGTGACTTATTTCAGTTAGAATCATCGTACCTGAATCCACTCATTATGCTGCTACGGGCCTGATGACATAGATTTCATTGCTGAGTGATACTGCATTGTACGTAAGTACCACAAGTTCTTTATCCATTTTTCACTTTCTGTGATATTGAACTTGTACGGTAAACGAGGTTCTTGTAAACGGAGGCGTCCCAAACTTTGGGGTGGCTGTGTCTTTTTGATTTTAATTTCCCTAAGCTATAGGACCATAAATGGAAGTGCCCTAGGTTCTGTTGCTTTGTTTTTTAGATGTTTCAGGAAACACCATACACTTCTCCCGAGTGGTTGTTGGCAATTTACATCCCGCCCATCAGCATAACAAGGCTCCCAGTTCTCCATGGCCTGTCCTGCCTTTCTGGATTTTACACTTTTTTCAGATGGCCCTTTTGACCGGGGGGAAGTGAGACTTCATTGTAGTGCAGATTTCCTTTGCAAGCTTGCTTGGTTGGCCAAAAAGGGCGTATGCGTTTTTTCCTGAATATATTCAGGAAAAAACGCATACGCCCTTTTTGGCCAAGTGCATCATTGTGGACGTTCGGCCTCTTTTCCTATGCTTTCAATGCAATTCCAGTCTACCTCCTGAAATCGGTTTCCTGCAATTCTGCCCCGCTTTCAAGTCCTCTTGGCAGCCTTACTTCAGTCTATTTTTGGACGATAGCTGTCATTTATAACTCTGCAGGTTTGTGAATTACAGTGCTCCTGAGCTCCTTTCTTCAACTCGCTTTCTTGTGACCTGGCCGCAACACCGCAGGATGGCTTCAGGCCCTAATCTGGTTCCGGCACGGCACACTGAGCCTTTGGTTATTTCCTCTTCCTGGTGGGAAATGAGAGTTAAATTTGCCCGTCCAGACAGCTCCAGCTAGCCTCTCATTGGTTCTCGCTATTCCTGTTCATCTTCCACAGAAATTGCAAACTGGGCCAAACAGGAGGTTAAAGGCGCTGACTCTCCAAGTGGGGAGAGTGTTAGTAAAGCGTCTGGAATGTTGCACCCGAGTACCAGGGGAGGAAAACTGAGACATATTTGAACACGTCTCCCGTTCACATGGTTGATCATACTTGGGTTCCACATGCATGTTTTAGCTGAAGGAAGAATACCTAAAACCTGGGTAGTTGAAACCCGTGGAATGGGTACCATGCAATATGACTTCAAAGGGTCTTCATTTGCTCACCGAACCTCTCCAATCCTATCACTGCTGCGTTTATGCCCCTGTACACATGCTTGATTCTCTTTCGGAGACATAGCAATCCATAGGTTTTAAGATACTTACTAGTCAGGTACATTCTTAGGCGTTTAATATGCGGTGTTGAGTCCATTTCGTTGAGCAAGGAGTAGCTCTTGTCTATTCCATATTTGGCTTAAGGAACTTTATCTGTGCTCATTTCAATCTCTGGTTTTATGCAGCACCCCAACTCACCTTTCCCCTTAAGCAAGCATAAGTTGGTTTTCTAAATTTGAGACCCTGTTCTGTTCTGTAATTCAGTTCCTGTGTGGCCAAGTTTACATTCCGTGTATTACTGATATCTTATGATGTTTCTTTTTCTGTGTGACTTATTTCAGTTAGAATCATCATACCTGAATCCACTCATTGTGCTGCTAAGGGCCTGATGACACACATTTCATTGCTGAGTGATATTGCTTTGTAAGTAAATACCACAACTTCTTTATCCATTTTTCACTTTCTGCGATGTTGAACTTGTACTGTAAATGAGGTTCTTGTAAACAGAGCCGTTCCAAACTTTGGGGTGGCTGTGTCTTTTTCATTTTAATTTCCCTAAGCTATAGGACCATAAGTGGAAGTGCCCTAGGTTCTGTTGCTTTGTTTTTTAGATGTTTCAGGAAACACCATACACTTCTCCCGAGTGGTTGTTGGCAATTTACATCCCGCCCATCAGCATAACAAGGCTCCCAGTTCTCCATGGCCTGTCCTGCCTTTCTGGATTTTACACTTTTTTCAGATGGCCCTTTTGACCGGGGAGAAGTGAGACTTCATTGTAGTGCAGATTTCCTTTGCAAGCTTGCTTGGTTGGCCAAAAAGGGCGTATGCGTTTTTTCCTGAATATATTCAGGAAAAAACACATACGCCCTTTTTCGCCAAGTGCATCATTGTGGATGTTCGGCCTCTTTTCCTATGCTTTCAATGCAATTCCAGTCTACCTCCTGAAATCGGTTTCCTGCAATTCTGTCCCGCTTTCAAGTCCTCTTGGCAGCCTTACTTCAGTCTATTTTTGGACGATAGCTGTCATTTATAACTCTGCAGGTTTGTGAATTACAGTGCCCCTGAGCTCCTTTCTTCAACTCGCTTTCTTGTGAGCTGGCCGCAACACCGCAGGATGGCTTCAGGCCCTAATCTGGTTCCGGCACGGCATGCTGAGCCTTTGGTTATTTCCTCTTCCTGGTGGGAAATGAGAGTTAAATTTGTCCGTCCAGACACCTCCAGCTAGTCTCTCATTGATTCTCGCTATTCCTGTTCATCTTCCACAGAAATTGCAAACTGGGCCAAACAGGAGGTTAAAGGGACTGACTCTCCAAGTCGGGAGAGTGTTAGTAAAGCGTCTGGAATGTTGCACCCGAGTACCAGGGGAGGAAAACTGAGACATATTTGAACACGTCTCCCGTTCACATGGTTGATCATACTTGGGTTCCACATGCATGTTTTAGCTGAAGGAAGAATACCTTAAACCTGGGTATTTGAAACCCGTGGAATGGGTACCATGCAATATGACTTCAAAGGGTATTCATTCGCTCACCGAACCTCTCCAATCCTATCACTGCTGCGTTTATGCCCCTGTACACATGCTTGATTTTCTTTCGTAGACATAGCAATCCATAGGTTTTAAGATACTTACTAGTCAGGTACATTCTTAGGCGTTTAATATGGGGTGTTGAGTCCATTTCGTTGAGCAAGGAGTAGCTCTTGTCTATTCCATATTTGGCTTAAGGAACTTTATCTGTGCTCATTTCAATCTCTGGTTTTATGCAGCACCCCAACTCACCTTTCCCCTTAAGCAAGCATAAGTTGGTTTTCTAAATTTGAGACCCTGTTCTGTTCTGTAATTCAGTTCCTGTGTAGCCAAGTTTACATTCCGTGTATTACTGATATCTTATGATGTTTCTTTTTCTGTGTGACTTATTTCAGTTAGAATCATCATACCTGAATCCACTCATTGTGCTGCTAAGGGCCTGATGACACAGATTTCATTGCTGAGTGATATTGCTTTGTAAGTAAATACCACAACTTCTTTATCCATTTTTCAATTTCTGCGATGTTGAACTTGTACTGTAAACGAGGTTCTTGTAAACAGAGCCGTTCCAAACTTTGGGGTGGCTGTGTCTTTTTGATTTTAAATTCCCTAAGCTATAGGACCATAAGTGGAAGTGCCCTAGGCTCTGTTGCTTTGTATTTTAGATGTTTCAGGAAACACCATACACTTCTCCCGAGTGGTTGTTGGCAATTTACATCCCGCCCATCAGCATAACAAGGCTCCCAGTTCTCCATGGCCTGTCCTGCCTTTCTGGATTTTACACTTTTTTCAGATGGCCCTTTTGACCGGGGGGAAGTGAGACTTCATTGTAGTGTAGATTTCCTTTGCAAGCTTGCTTGGTTGGCCAAAAAGGGCGTATGCGTTTTTTCCTGAATATATTCAGGAAAAAACGCATACGCACTTTTTGGCCAAGTGCATCATTGTGGACGTTCTGCCTCTTTTCCTATGCTTTCAATGCAATTCCAGTCTACCTCCTGAAATCGGTTTCCTGCAATTCTGCCCCGCTTTCAAGTCCTCTTGGCAGCCTTACTTCAGTCTATTTTTGGACGATAGCTGTCATTTATAACTCTGCAGGTTTGTGAATTACAGTGCTCCTGAGCTCCTTTCTTTAACTCGCTTTCTTGTGACCTGGCCGCAACACCGCAGGATGTCTTCAGGCCCTAATCTGGTTCTGGCACGGCACGCTGAGTCTTTGGTTAATTCCTCTTCCTGGTGGGAAATGAGAGTTAAATTTGCCCATCCAGACACCTCCAGCTAGTCTCTCATTGGTTCTCGCTATTCCTGTTCATCTTCCGCAGAAATTGCAAACTGGGCCAAACAGGAGGTTAAACGGACTGACTCTCCAAGTGGGGAGAGTGTTAGTAAAGTGTCTGGAATGTTGCACCCGAGTACCAGGGTATGAAAACTGAGACATATTTGAACACGTCTCCCGATCACATGGTTGATCATACTCTAGGTTCCACATGCATGTTTTAGCTGAAGGAAGAATACCTTAAACCTGGGTAGTTGAAACCCGTGGAATGGGTACCATGCAATATGACTTCAAAGGGTCTTCATTTGCTCACCGAACCTCTCCAATCCTATCACTGCTGCGTTTATGCCCCTGTACACACGCTTGATTCTCTTTTGGAGACATAGCAATCCATAGGTTTTAAGATACTTACTAGTCAGGTACATTCTTAGGCGTTTAATATGGGGTGTTGAGTCCATTTCGTTGAGCAAGGAGTAGCTCTTGTCTATTCCATATTTGGCTTAAGGAACTTTATCTGTGCTCATTTCAATCTCTGGTTTTATGCAGCACCCCAACTCACCTTTCCCCTTAAGCAAGCATAAGTTGGTTTTCTAAATTTGAGACCCTGTTCTGTTTTGGAATGCAGTTCCTGTGTAGCCAAGTTTACATTCCGTGTATTAGTGATATCTTATGATGTTTATTTTTCTGTGTGACTTATTTCAGTTAGAATCATCGTACCTGAATCCACTCATTATGCTGCTAAGGGCCTGATGACATAGATTTCATTGCTGAGTGATACTGCATTGTACGTAAGTACCACAAGTTCTTTATCCATTTTTCACTTTCTGTGATATTGAACTTGAACGGTAAACGAGGTTCTTGTAAACGGAGGCGTCCCAAACTTTGGGGTGGCTGTGTCTTTTTGATTTTAACTTCCCTAAGCTATAGGACCATAAGTGGAAGTGCCCTAGGTTCTGTTGCTTTGTTTTTTAGATGTTTCAGGAAACACCATACACTTCTCCCGAGTGGTTGTTGGCAATTTACATCCCGCCCATCAGCATAACAAGGCTCCCAGTTCTCCATGGCCTGTCCTGCCTTTCTGGATTTTACACTTTTTTCAGATGGCCCTTTTGACCGGGGGGAAGTGAGACTTCATTGTAGTGCAGATTTCCTTTGCAAGCTTGCTTGGTTAGCCAAGAAGGGCGTATGCGTTTTTTCCTGAATATATTCAGGAAAAAACGCATACGCCCTTTTTGGCCAAGTGCATCATTGTGGACGTTCTGCCTCTTTTCCTATGCTTTCAATGCAATTCCAGTCTACCTCCTGAAATCGGTTTCCTGCAATTCTGCCCCGCTTTCAAGTCCTCTTGGCAGCCTTACTTCAGTCTATTTTTGGACGATAGCTGTCATTTATAACTCTGCAGGTTTGTGAATTACAGTGCCCCTGAGCTCCTTTCTTCAACTCGCTTTCTTGTGACCTGGCCGCAACACCGCAGGATGGCTTCAGGCCCTAATCTGGTTCCGGCACGGCATGCTGAGCCTTTGGTTATTTCCTCTTCCTGGTGGGAAATGAGAGTTAAATTTGTCCGTCCAGACACCTCCAGCTAGTCTCTGATTGGTTCTCGCTATTCCTGTTCATCTTCCACAGAAATTGCAAACTGGGCCAAACAGGAGGTTAAAGGGACTGACTCTCCAAGTCGGGAGAGTGTTAGTAAAGCGTCTGGAATGTTGCACCCGAGTACCAGGGGAGGAAAACTGAGACATATTTGAACACGTCTCCCGTTCACATGGTTGATCATACTTGGGTTCCACATGCATGTTTTAGCTGAAGGAAGAATACCTTAAACCTGGGTATTTGAAACCCGTGGAATGGGTACCATGCAATATGACTTCAAAGGGTCTTCATTTGCTCACCGAACCTCTCCAATCCTATCACTGCTGCGTTTATGCCCCTGTACACATGCTTGATTCTCTTTCGGAGACATAGCAATCCATAGGTTGTAAGATACTTACTAGTCAGGTACATTCTTAGGCGTTTAATATGCGGTGTTGAGTCCATTTCGTTGAGCAAGGAGTAGCTCTTGTCTATTCCATATTTGGCTTAAGGAACTTTATCTGTGCTCATTTCAATCTCTGGTTTTATGCAGCACCCCAACTCACCTTTCCCCTTAAGCAAGCATAAGTTGGTTTTCTAAATTTGAGACCCTGTTCTGTTTTGGAATGCAGTTCCTGTGTAGCCAAGTTTACATTCCGTGTATTAGTGATATCTTATGATGTTTCTTTTTCTGTGTGACTTATTTCAGTTAGAATCATCGTACCTGAATCCACTCATTATGCTGCTATGGGCCTGATGACATAGATTTCATTGCTGAGTGATACTGCATTGTACGTAAGTACCACAAGTTCTTTATCCATTTTTCACTTTCTGTGATATTGAACTTGTACGGTAAACGAGGTTCTTGTAAACGGAGGCGTCCCAAACTTTGGGGTGGCTGTGTCTTTTTGATTTTAATTTCCCTAAGCTATAGGACCATAAATGGAAGTGCCCTAGGTTCTGTTGCTTTGTTTTTTAGATGTTTCAGGAAACACCATACACTTCTCCCGAGTGGTTGTTGGCAATTTACATCCCGCCCATCAGCATAACAAGGCTCCCAGTTCTCCATGGCCTGTCCTGCCTTTCTGGATTTTACACTTTTTTCAGATGGCCCTTTTGACCGGGGGGAAGTGAGACTTCATTGTAGTGCAGATTTCCTTTGCAAGCTTGCTTGGTTGGCCAAAAAGGGCGTATGCGTTTTTTCCTGAATATATTCAGGAAAAAACGCATACGCCCTTTTTGGCCAAGTGCATCATTGTGGACGTTCTGCCTCTTTTCCTATGCTTTCAATGCAATTCCAGTCTACCTCCTGAAATCGGTTTCCTGCAATTCTGCCCCGCTTTCAAGTCCTCTTGGCAGCCTTACTTCAGTCTATTTTTGGACGATAGCTGTCATTTATAACTCTGCAGGTTTGTGAATTACAGTGCCCCTGAGCTCCTTTCTTCAACTCGCTTTCTTGTGAGCTGGCCGCAACACCGCAGGATGGCTTCAGGCCCTAATCTGGATCCGGCACGGCACACTGAGCCTTTGGTTATTTCCTCTTCCTGGTGGGAAATGAGAGTTAAATTTGCCCGTCCAGACACCTCCAGCTAGCCTCTCATTGGTTCTCGCTATTCCTGTTCATCTTCCGCAGAAATTGCAAACTGGGCCAAACAGGAGGTTAAAGGCGCTGACTCTCCAAGTGGGGAGAGTGTTAGTAAAGCGTCTGGAATGTTGCACCCGAGTACCAGGGGAGGAAAACTGAGACATATTTGAACACGTCTCCCGTTCACATGGTTGATCATACTTGGGTTCCACATGCATGTTTTAGCTGAAGGAAGAATACCTAAAACCTGGGTAGTTGAAACCCGTGGAATGGGTACCATGCAATATGACTTCAAAGGGTCTTCATTTGCTCACCGAACCTCTCCAATCCTATCACTGCTGCGTTTATGCCCCTGTACACATGCTTGATTCTCTTTCGGAGACATAGCAATCCATAGGTTTTAAGATACTTACTAGTCAGGTACATTCTTAGGCGTTTAATATGCGGTGTTGAGTCCATTTCGTTGAGCAAGGAGTAGCTCTTGTCTATTCCATATTTGGCTTAAGGAACTTTATCTGTGCTCATTTCAATCTCTGGTTTTATGCAGCACCCCAACTCACCTTTCCCCTTAAGCAAGCATAAGTTGGTTTTCTAAATTTGAGACCCTGTTCTGTTCTGTAATTCAGTTCCTGTGTGGCCAAGTTTACATTCCGTGTATTACTGATATCTTATGATGTTTCTTTTTCTGTGTGACTTATTTCAGTTAGAATCATCATACCTGAATCCACTCATTGTGCTGCTAAGGGCCTGATGACACAGATTTCATTGCTGAGTGATATTGCTTTGTAAGTAAATACCACAACTTCTTTATCCATTTTTCACTTTCTGCGATGTTGAACTTGTACTGTAAATGAGGTTCTTGTAAACAGAGCCGTTCCAAACTTTGGGGTGGCTGTGTCTTTTTCATTTTAATTTCCCTAAGCTATAGGACCATAAGTGGAAGTGCCCTAGGTTCTGTTGCTTTGTTTTTTAGATGTTTCAGGAAACACCATACACTTCTCCCGAGTGGTTGTTGGCAATTTACATCCCGCCCATCAGCATAACAAGGCTCCCAGTTCTCCATGGCCTGTCCTGCCTTTCTGGATTTTACACTTTTTTCAGATGGCCCTTTTGACCGGGGGGAAGTGAGACTTCATTGTAGTGCAGATTTCCTTTGCAAGCTTGCTTGGTTGGCCAAAAAGGGCGTATGCGTTTTTTCCTGAATATATTCAGGAAAAAACGCATACGCCCTTTTTCGCCAAGTGCATCATTGTGGATGTTCGGCCTCTTTTCCTATGCTTTCAATGCAATTCCAGTCTACCTCCTGAAATCGGTTTCCTGCAATTCTGCCCCGCTTTCAAGTCCTCTTGGCAGCCTTACTTCAGTCTATTTTTGGACGATAGCTGTCATTTATAACTCTGCAGGTTTGTGAATTACAGTGCCCCTGAGCTCCTTTCTTCAACTCGCTTTCTTGTGAGCTGGCCGCAACACCGCAGGATGGCTTCAGGCCCTAATCTGGTTCCGGCACGGCACACTGAGCCTTTGGTTATTTCCTCTTCCTGGTGGGAAATGAGAGTTAAATTTGCCCGTCCAGACACCTCCAGCTAGCCTCTCATTGGTTCTCACTATTCCTGTTCATCTTCCGCAGAAATTGCAAACTGGGCCAAACAGGAGGTTAAAGGCGCTGACTCTCCAAGTGGGGAGAGTGTTAGTAAAGCGTCTGGAATGTTGCACCCGAGTACCAGGGGAGGAAAACTGAGACATATTTGAACACGTCTCCCGTTCACATGGTTGATCATACTTGGGTTCCACATGCATCATTTAGCTGAATGAAGAATACCTTAAACCTGGAGAGTTGAGACCCGTGTAATGGGTACCATGCAATATGACTTCAAAGGGTCTTCATTTGCTCACCGAACCTCTCCAATCCTATCACTGCTGCGTTTATGCCCCTGTACACACGCTTGATTCTCTTTTGGAGACATAGCAATCCATAGGTTTTAAGATACTTACTAGTCAGGTACATTCTTAGGCGTTTAATATGGGGTGTTGAGTCCATTTCGTTGAGCAAGGAGTAGCTCTTGTCTATTCCATATTTGGCTTAAGGAACTTTATCTGTGCTCATTTCAATCTCTGGTTTTATGCAGCACCCCAACTCACCTTTCCCATTAAGCAAGCATAAGTTGGTTTTTTAAATTTGAGACACTGTTCTGTTTTGGAATTCAGTTCCTGTGTAGCCAAGTTTACATTCCGTGTATTAGTGATATCTTATGATGTTTCTTTTTCTGTGTGACTTATTTCAGTTAGAATCATTGTACCTGAATCCACTCATTGTGCTGCTAAGGGCCTGATGACACAGATTTCATTGCTGAGTGATATTGCTTTGTAAGTAAATACCACAAGTTCTTTATCCATTTTTCACTTTCTCAGATGTTGAACTTGTACTGTAAACGAGGTTCTTGTAAACAGAGCCGTTCCAAACTTTGGGGTGGCTGTGTCTTTTTGATTTTAATTTCCCTAAGCTATAGGACCATAAGTGGAAGTGCCCTAGGTTCTGTTGCTTTGTTTTTTAGATGTTTCAGGAAACACCATACACTTCTCCCAAGTGGTTGTTGGCAATTTACATCCCGCCCATCAGCATAACAAGGCTCCCAGTTCTCCATGGCCTGTCTTGCCTTTCTGGATTTTACACTTTTTTCAGATGGCCCTTTTGACCGGGGGGAAGTGAGACTTCATTGTAGTGCAGATTTCCTTTGCAAGCTTGCTTGGTTGGCCAAAAAGGGCGTATGCGTTTTTTCCTGAATATATTCAGGAAAAAACGCATACGCCCTTTTTGGCCAAGTGCATCATTGTGGACGTTCTGCCTCTTTTCCTATGCTTTCAATGCAATTCCAGTCTACCTCCTGAAATCGGTTTCCTGCAATTCTGCCCCGCTTTCAAGTCCTCTTGGCAGCCTTACTTCAGTCTATTTTTGGACGATAGCTGTCATTTATAAGTCTGCAGGTTTGTGAATTAGAGTGCCCCTGAGCTCCTTTCTTCAACTCGCTTTCTTGTGACCTGGCCGCAACACCGCAGGATGGCTTCAGGCCCTAATCTGGTTCTGGCACGGCACACTGAGCCTTTGGTTAATTCCTCTTCCTGGTGGGAAATGAGAGTTAAATTTGCCCGTCCAGACACCTCCAGCTAGCCTCTCATTGGTTCTCGCTATTCCTGTTCATCTTCCGCAGAAATTGCAAACTGGGCCAAACAGGAGGTTAAAGGGACTGACTCTCCAAGTCGGGAGAGTGTTAGTAAAGCGTCTGGAATGTTGCACCCGAGTACCAGGGGAGGAAAACTGAGACATATTTGAACACGTCTCCCGATCACGTGGTTGATCATACTCTAGGTTCCACATGCATGTTTTAGCTGAGGAAGAATACCTTAAACCTGGGTATTTGAAACCCGTGGAATGGGTACCATGCAATATGACTTCAAAGGGTCTTCATTTGCTCACCGAACATCTCCAATCCTATCACTGCTGGGTTTATGCCCCTGTACACACGCTTGATTCTCTTTTGGAGACATAGCAATCCATAGGTTTTAAGATACTTACTAGTCAGGTACATTCTTAGGCGTTTAATATGCGGTGTTGAGTCCATTTCGTTGAGCAAGGAGTAGCTCTTGTCTATTCCATATTTGGCTTAAGGAACTTTATCTGTGCTCATTTCAATCTCTGGTTTTATGCAGCACCCCAACTCACCTTTCCCCTTAAGCAAGCATAAGTTGGTTTTCTAAATTTGAGACCCTGTTCTGTTCTGTAATTCAGTTCCTGTGTAGCCAAGTTTACATTCCGTGTATTAGTGATATCTTATGATGTTTCTTTTTCTGTGTGACTTATTTCAGTTAGAATCATCGTACCTGAATCCACTCATTATGCTGCTACGGGCCTGATGACATAGATTTCATTGCTGAGTGATACTGCATTGTACGTAAGTACCACAAGTTCTTTATCCATTTTTCACTTTCTGTGATATTGAACTTGTACGGTAAACGAGGTTCTTGTAAACGGAGGCGTCCCAAACTTTGGGGTGGCTGTGTCTTTTTGATTTTAATTTCCCTAAGCTATAGGACCATAAGTGGAAGTGCCCTAGGCTCTGTTGCTTTGTTTTTTAGATGTTTCAGGAAACACCATACACTTCTCCTGAGTGTCTGTTGGCAATTTACATCCCGCCCATCAGCATAACAAGGCTCCCAGTTCTCCATGGCCTGTCGTGCCTTTCTGGATTTTACACTTTTTTCAGATGGCCCTTTTGACCGGGGGGAAGTGAGACTTCATTGTAGTGCAGATTTCCTTTGCAAGCTTGCTTGGTTGGCCAAAAAGGGCGTATGCGTTTTTTCCTGAATATATTCAGGAAAAAACGCATACGCCCTTTTTGGCCAAGTGCATCATTGTGGACGTTCTGCCTCTTTTCCTATGCTTTCAATGCAATTCCAGTCTACCTCCTGAAATCGGTTTCCTGTAATTCTGCCCCACTTTCAAGTCCTCTTGGCAGCCTTACTTCAGTATATTTTTGGACGATAGCTGTCATTTATAACTCTGCAGGTTTGTGAATTACAGTGCCCCTGAGCTCCTTTCTTCAACTCGCTTTCTTTTGAGCTGGCCGCAACACCGCAGGATGGCTTCAGGCCCTAATCTGGTTCCGGTACGGCACGCTGAGCCTTTGGTTATTTCCTCTTCCTGGTGGGAAATGAGAGTTAAATTTGCCCGTCCAGACACCTCCAGCTAGCCTCTCATTGGTTCTCGCTATTCCTGTTCATCTTCCGCAGAAATTGCAAACTGGGCCAAACAGGAGGTTAAAGGGACTGACTCTCCAAGTCGGGAGAGTGTTAGTAAAGCGTCTGGAATGTTGCACCCGAGTACCAGGGTACGAAAACTGACATATTTGAACACGTCTCTCGATCACATGGTTGATCATACTCTAGGTTCCACATGCATGTTTTAGCTGAAGGAAGAATACCTTAAACCTGGGTAGTTGAAACCCGTGGAATGGGTACCATGCAATATGACTTCAAAGGGTCTTCATTTGCTCACCGAACCTCTCCAATCCTATCACTGCTGCGTTTATGCCCCTGTACACATGCTTGATTCTCTTTCGGAGACATAGCAATCCATAGGTTTTAAGATACTTACTAGTCAGGTACATTCTTAGGCGTTTAATATGCGGTGTTGAGTCCATTTCGTTGAGCAAGGAGTAGCTCTTGTCTATTCCATATTTGACTTAAGGAACTTTATCTGTGCTCATTTCAATCTCTGGTTTTATGTAGCACCCCAACTCACCTTTACCCTTAAGCAAGCATAAGTTGGTTTTCTAAATTTGAGACCCTGTTCTGTTCTGTAATTCAGTTCCTGTGTAGCCAAGTGTACATTCCGTGTATTACTGATATCTTATGATGTTTCTTTTTCTGTGTGACTTATTTCAGTTAGAATCATCATACCTGAATCCACTCATTGTGATGCTAAGGGCCTGATGACATAGATTTCATTGCTGAGTGATATTGCTTTGTAAGTAAATACCACAACTTCTTTATCCATTTTTCACCTTCTGCGATGTTGAACTTGTACTGTAAACGAGGTTCTTGTAAACAGAGCCGTTCCAAACTTTGGGGTGGCTGTGTCTTTTTGATTTTAAATTCCCTAAGCTATAGGACCATAAGTGGAAGTGCCCTAGGCTCTGTTGCTTTGTTTTTTAGATGTTTCAGGAAACACCATACACTTCTCCCGAGTGGTTGTTGGCAATTTACATCCCGCCCTTCAGCATAACAAGGCTCCCAGTTCTCCATGGCCTGTCCTGCCTTTCTGGATTTTACACTTTTTTCAGATGGCCCTTTTGACCGGGGGGAAGTGAGACTTCATTGTAGTGCAGATTTCCTTTGCAAGCTTGCTTGGTTGGCCAAAAAGGGCGTATGCGTTTTTTCCTGAATATATTCAGGAAAAAACGCATACGCCCTTTTTGGCCAAGTGCATCATTGTGGACGTTCTGCCTCTTTTCCTATGCTTTCAATGCAATTCCAGTCTACCTCCTGAAATCCGTTTCCTGCAATTCTGCCCCGCTTTCAAGTCCTCTTGGCAGCCTTACTTCAGTCTATTTTTGGACGATAGCTGTCATTTATAACTCTGTAGGTTTGTGAATTACAGTGCCCCTGAGCTCCTGTCTTCAACTCGCTTTCTTGTGACCTGGCCGCAACACCGCAGGATGGCTTCAGGCCCTAATCTGGTTCCGGCACGGCACGCTGAGCCTTTGGTTAATTCCGCTTCCTGGTGGGAAATGAGAGTTAAATTTGCCCGTCCAGACACCTCCAACTAGCCTCTCATTGGTTCTCGCTATTCCTGTTCATCTTCCGCAGAAATTGCAAACTGGGCCAAACAGGAGGTTAAAGGGACTGACTCTCCAAGTGGGGAGAGTGTTAGTAAAGCGTCTGGAATGTTGCACCCGAGTACCAGGGTACGAAAACTGAGACATATTTGAACACGTCTCCCGTTCACATAGTTGATCATAATTGGGTTCCACATGCATGTTTTAGCTGAAGGAAGAATACCTTAAACCTGTGTATTTGAAACCCGTGGAATGGGTACCATGCAATATGACTTCAAAGGGTCTTCATTTGCTCACCGAACCTCTCCAATCCTATCACTGGTGCGTTTATGCCCCTGTACACATGCTTGATTCTCTTTCGGAGACATAGCAATCCATAGGTTTTAAGATACTTACTAGTCAGGTACATTCTTAGGCGTTTAATATGGGGTGTTGAGTCCATTTCGTTGAGCAAGGAGTAGCTCTTGTCTATTCCATATTTGGCTTAAGGAACTTTATCTGTGCTCATTTCAATCTCTGGGTTTATGCAGCACCCCAACTCACCTTTACCCTTAAGCAAGCATAAGTTGGTTTTCTAAATTTGAGACCCTGTTCTGTTCTGTAATTCAGTTCCTGTGTAGCCAAGTTTACATTCCGTGTATTACTGATATCTTATGATGTTTCTTTTTCTGTGTGACTTATTTCAGTTAGAATCATCATACCTGAATCCACTCATTGTGCTGCTAAGGGCCTGATGACATAGATTTCATTGCTGAGTGATATTGCTTTATAAGTAAATACCACAAGTTCTTTATCCATTTTTCACTTTCTGCGATGTTGAACTTGTACTGTAAACGAGGTTCTTGTAAACAGAGGCGTCCCAAACTTTGGGGTGGCTGTGTCTTTTTCATTTTAATTTCCCTAAGCTATAGGACCATAAGTGGCAGTGCCCTAGGCTCTGTTGCTTTGTTTTTTAGATGTTTCAGGAAACACCATACACTTCTCCCGAGTGTCTGTTGGCAATTTACATCCCGCCCATCAGTATAACAAGGCTCCCAGTTCTCCATGGCCTGTCCTGCCTTTCTGGATTTTACACTTTTTTCAGATGGCCCTTTTGACCGGGGGGAAGTGAGACTTCATTGTAGTGCAGATTTCCTTTGCAAGCTTGCTTGGTTGGCCAAAAAGGGCGTATGCGTTTTTTCCTGAATATATTCAGGAAAAAACGCATACGCCCTTTTTGGCCAAGTGCATCATTGTGGACGTTCTGCCTCTTTTCCTATGCTTTCAATGCAATTCCAGTCTACCTCCTGAAATCGGTTTCCTGCAATTCTGCCCCGCTTTCAAGTCCTCTTGGCAGCCTTACTTCAGTCTATTTTTGGACGATAGCTGTCATTTATAACTCTGCAGGTTTGTGAATTACAGTGCCCCTGAGCTCCTTTCTTCAACTCGCTTTCTTTTGAGCTGGCCGCAACACCGCAGGATGGCTTCAGGCCCTAATCTGGTTCCGGCACGGCACGCTGAGCCTTTGGTTAATTCCTCTTCCTGGTGGGAAATGAGAGTTAAATTTGTCCGTCCAGACACCTTCAGCTAGCCTCTCATTGGTTCTCGCTATTCCTGTTCATCTTCCGCAGAAATTGCAAATTGGGCCAAACAGGAGGTTAAAGAGACTGACTCTCCAAGTCGGGAGAGTGTTAGTAAAGCGTCTGGAATGTTGCACCCGAGTACCAGGGTACGAAAACTGGGACATATTTGAACACGTCTCCCGATCACATGGTTGATCATACTCTAGGTTCCACATGCATGTTTTAGCTGAAGGAAGAATACCTTAAACCTGGGTAGTTGAAACCCGTGGAATGGGTACCATGCAATATGACTTCAAAGGGTCTTCATTTGCTTACCGAACCTCTCCAATCCTATCACTGCTGCGTTTATGCCCCTGTACAAATGCTTGATTCTCTTTCGGAGACATAGCAATCCATAGGTTTTAAGATACTTACTAGTCAGGTACATTCTTAGGCGTTTAATATGCGGTGTTGAGTCCATTTCGTTGAGCAAGGAGTAGCTCTTGTCTATTCCATATTTGGCTTAAGGAACTTTATCTGTGCTCATTTCAATATCTGGGTTTATGCAGCACCCCAACTCACCTTTCACCTTAAGCAAGCATAAGTTGGTTTTCTAAATTTGAGACCCTGTTCTGTTCTGTAATTCAGTTCCTGTGTAGCCAAGTTTACATTCCGTGTATTACTGATATCTTATGATGTTTCTTTTTCTGTGTGACTTATTTCAGTTAGAATCATCATACCTGAATCCACTCATTGTGCTCCTAAGGGCCTGATGACATAGATTTCATTGCTGAGTGATATTGCTTTGTAAGTAAATACCACAACTTCTTTATCCATTTTTCACTTTCTGCGATGTTGAACTTGTACTGTAAACGAGGTTCTTGTAAACAGGGCCGTTCCAAACTTTGGGGTGGCTGTGTCTTTTTGATTTTAATTTCCCTAAGCTATAGGACCATAAGTGGCAGTGCCCTAGGCTCTGTTGCTTTGTTTTTTAGATGTTTAAGGAAACACCATACACTTCTCCCGAGTTTCTGTTGGCAATTTACATCCCGCCCATCAGTATAACAAGGCTCCCAGTTCTCCATGGCCTGTCCTGCCTTTCTGGATTTTACACTTTTTTCAGATGGCCCTTTTGACCGGGGGGAAGTGAGACTTCATTGTAGTGCAGATTTCCTTTGCAAGCTTGCTTGGTTGGCCAAAAAGGGCGTATGCGTTTTTTCCTGAATATATTCAGGAAAAAACGCATACGCCCTTTTTGGCCAAGTGCATCATTGTGGACGTTCTGCCTCTTTTCCTATGCTTTCAATGCAATTCCAGTCTACCTCCTGAAATCGGTTTCCTGCAATTCTGCCCCGCTTTCAAGTCCTCTTGGCAGCCTTACTTCAGTCTATTTTTGGACGATAGCTGTCATTTATAACTCTGCAGGTTTGTGAATTACAGTGCCCCTGAGCTCCTTTCTTCCACTCGCTTTCTTTTGAGCTGGCCGCAACACCGCAGGATGGCTTCAGGCCCTAATCTGGTTCCGGCATGGCACGCTGAGCCTTTGGTTAATTCCTCTTCCTGGTGGGAAATGAGAGTTAAATTTGCCCGTCCAGACACCTTCAGCTAGCCTCTCATTGGTTCTCGCTATTCCTGTTCATCTTCCGCAGAAATTGCAAACTGGGCCAAACAGGAGGTTAATGGGACTGACTCTCCAAGTCGGGAGAGTGTTAGTAAAGCGTCTGGAATGTTGCACCCGAGTACCAGGGTACGAAAACTGGGATATATTTGAACACGTCTCCCGATCACATGGTTGATCATACTCTAGGTTCCACATGCATGTTTTAGCTGAAGGAAGAGTACCTTAAACCTGGGTAGTTGAAACCCGTGGAATGGGTACCATGCAATATGACTTCAAAGGGTCTTCATTTGCTCACCGAACCTCTCCAATCCTATCACTGCTGCGTTTATGCCCCTGTACACATGCTTGATTCTCTTTCAGAGACATAGCAATCCATAGGTTTTAAGATACTTACTAGTCAGGTACATTCTTAGGCGTTTAATATGCGGTGTTGAGTCCATTTCGTTGAGCAAGGAGTAGCTCTTGTCTATTCCATATTTGGCTTAAGGAACTTTATCTGTGCTCATTTCAATCTCTGGTTTTATGCAGCAATCCAACTCACCTTTCCCCTTAAGCAAGCATAAGTTGGTTTTCTAAATTTGAGACCCTGTTCTGTTCTGTAATTCAGTTCCTGTGTAGCCAAGTTTACATTCCGTGTATTACTGATATCTTATGATGTTTCTTTTTCTGTGTGACTTATTTCAGTTAGAATCATCATACCTGAATCCACTCATTGTGCTCCTAAGGGCCTGATGACATAGATTTCATTGCTGAGTGATATTGCTTTGTAAGTAAATACCACAACTTCTTTATCCATTTTTCACTTTCTGCGATGTTGAACTTGTACTGTAAACGAGGTTCTTGTAAACAGAGGCGTCCCAAACTTTGGGGTGGCTGTGTCTTTTTGATTTTAATTTCCCTAAGCTATAGGACCATAAGTGGCAGTGCCCTAGGCTCTGTTGCTTTGTTTTTTAGATGTTTCAGGAAACACCATACAGTTCTCCTGAGTGTCTGTTGGTAATTTACATCCCGCCCATCAGCATAACAAGGCTCCCAGTTCTCCATGGCCTGTCCTGCCTTTCTGGATTTTACACTTTATTCAGATGGCCCTTTTGACCGGGGGGAAGTGAGACTTCATTGTAGTGCAGATTTCCTTTGCAAGCTTGCTTGGTTGGCCAAAAAGGGCGTATGCGTTTTTTCCTGAATATATTCAGGAAAAAACGCATACGCCCTTTTTGGCCAAGTGCATCATTGTGGACGTTCTGCCTCTTTTCCTATGCTTTCAATGCAATTCCAGTCTACCTTCTGAAATCGGTTTCCTGCAATTCTGCCCCGCTTTCAAGTCCTCTTGGCAGCCTTACTTCAGTCTATTTTTGGACGATAGCTGTCATTTATAACTCTGCAGGTTTGTGAATTACAGTGCCCCTGAGCTCCTTTCTTCAACTCGCTTTCTTTTGAGCTGGCCGCAACACCGCAGGATGGCTTCAGGCCCTAATCTGGTTCCGGCACGGCACGCTGAGCCTTTGGTTAATTCCTCTTCCTGGTGGGAAATGAGAGTTAAATTTGCCCGTCCAGACACCTTCAGCTAGCCTCTCATTGGTTCTCGCTATTCCTGTTCATCTTCCGCAGAAATTGCAAACTGGGCCAAACAGGAGGTTAATGGGACTGACTCTCCAAGTCGGGAGAGTGTTAGTAAAGCGTCTGGAATGTTGCACCCGAGTACCAGGGTACGAAAACTGGGACATATTTGAACACGTCTCCCGATCACATGGTTGATCATACTCTAGGTTCCACATGCATGTTTTAGCTGAAGGAAGAATACCTTAAACCTGGGTAGTTGAAACCCGTGGAATGGGTACCATGCAATATGACTTCAGAGGGTCTTCATTTGTCCTGCCTTTCTGGATTTTACACTTTTTTTTTCCTGAATATATTCAGGAAAAAACGCATATGCCCTTTTTGGCCAAGTGCATCATTGTGGACGTTCTGCCTCTTTTCCTATGCTTTCAATGCAATTCCAGTCTACCTCCTGAAATCAGTTTCCTGCAATTCTGCCCCGCTTTCAAGTCCTCTTGGCAGCCTTACTTCAGTCTATTTTTGGACGATAGCTGTCATTTATAACTCTGCAGGTTTGTGAATTACAGTGCCCCTGAGCTCCTTTCTTCAACTCGCTTTCTTTTGAGCTGGCCGCAACACCGCAGGATGGCTTCAGGTCCTAATCTGGTTCCGGCACGGCACGCTGAGCGTTTGGTTAATTCCTCTTCCTGGTGGGAAATGAGAGTTAAATTTGCCCGTCCAGACACCTTCGGCTAGCCTCTCATTGGTTCTCGCTATTCCTGTTCATCTTCCGCAGAAATTGCAAACTGGGCCAAACAGGAGGTTAAAGGGACTGACTCTCCAAGTGGGGAGAGTGTTAGTAAAGCGTCTGGAATGTTGCACCCGAGTACCAGGGTACGAAAACTGGGACATATTTGAACACGTCTCCCGATCACGTGGTTGATCATACTCTAGGTTCCACATGCATGTTTTAGCTGAAGGAAGAATACCTTAAACCTTGGTAGTTGAAACCCGTGGAATGGGTACCATGCAATATGACTTCAAAGGGTCTTCATTTGCTCACCGAACCTCTCCAATCCTATCACTGCTGCGTTTATGCCCCTGTACACATGCTTGATTCTCTTTCGGAGACATAGCAATCCATAGGTTTTAAGATACTTACTAGTCAGGTACATTCTTAGGCGTTTAAAATGCGGTGTTGAGTCCATTTCGTTGAGCATGGAGTAGCTCTGGTCTATTCCATATTTGGCTTAAGGAACTTTATCTGTGCTCATTTCAATCTCTGGTTTTATGCAGCACCCCAACTCACCTTTCCCCTTAAGCAAGCATAAGTTGGTTTTCTAAATTTGAGACCCTGTTCTGTTCTGTAATTCAGTTCCTGTGTAGCCAAGTTTACATTCCGTGTATTACTGATATCTTATGATGTTTCTTTTTCTGTGTGACTTATTTCAGTTAGAATCATCATACCTGAATCCACTCATTGTGCTCCTAAGGGCCTGATGACATAGATTTCATTGCTGAGTGATATTGCTTTGTAAGTAAATACCACAACTTCTTTATCCATTTTTCACTTTCTGCGATGTTGAACTTGTACTGTAAACGAGGTTCTTGTAAACAGAGGCGTCCCAAACTTTGGGGTGGCTGTGTCTTTTTGATTTTAATTTCCCTAAGCTATAGGACCATAAGTGGAAGTGCCCTAGGTTCTGTTGCTTTGTTTTTTAGATGTTTCAGGAAACACCATACACTTCTCCCGAGTGGTTGTTGGCAATTTACATCCCGCCCATCAGCATAACAAGGCTCCCAGTTCTCCATGGCCTGTCCTGCCTTTCTGGATTTTACACTTTTTTCAGATGGCCCTTTTGACCAGGGGGAAGTGAGACTTCATTGTAGTGCAGATTTCCTTTGCAAGCTTGCTTGGTTGGCCAAAAAGGGCGTATGCGTTTTTTCCTGAATATATTCAGGAAAAAACGCATACGCCCTTTTTGGCCAAGTGCATCATTGTGGACGTTCTGCCTCTTTTCCTATGCTTTCAATGCAATTCCAGTCTACCTCCTGAAATCGGTTTCCTGCAATTCTGCCCCGCTTTCAAGTCCTCTTGGCAGCCTTACTTCAGTCTATTTTTGGACGATAGCTCTCATTTATAACTCTGCAGGTTTGTGAATTACAGTGCCCCTGAGCTCCTTTCTTCAACTCGCTTTCTTTTGAGCTGGCCGCAACACCGCCGGATGGCTTCAGGCCCTAATCTGATTCTGGTACGGCACGCTGAGCCTTTGGTTATTTCCTCTTCCTGGTGGGAAATGAGAGTTAAATTTGCCCGTCCAGACACCTCCAGCTAGTCTCTCATTGGTTCTCGCTATTCCTGTTCATTTTCCGCAGAAATTGCAAACTGGGCCAAACAGGAGGTTAAAGGGACTGACTCTCCAAGTCGGGAGAGTGTTAGTAAAGCGTCTGGAATGTTGCACCCAAGTACCAGGGTACGAAAACTGAGACATATTTGAACACGTCTCCCGATCACATGGTTGATCATACTCTAGGTTCCACATGCATGTTTTAGCTGAAGGAAGAATACCTTAAACCTGGGTATTTGAAACCCGTGGAATGGGTACCATGCAATATGACTTCAAAGGGTCTTCATTTGCTCACCGAACCTCTCCAATCCTATCACTGCTGCGTTTATGCCCCTGTACACATGCTTGATTCTCTTTCGGAGACATAGCAATCCATAGGTTTTAAGATACTTACTAGTCAGGTACATTCTTAGGCGTTTAATATGCGGTGTTGAGTCCATTTCGTTGAGCAAGGAGTAGCTCTTGTCTATTCCATATTTGGCTTAAGGAACTTTATCTGTGCTCATTTCAATCTCTGGTTTTATGCAGCAATCCAACTGACCTTTCCCTTTAAGCAAGCATAAGTTGGTTTTCTAAATTTGAGAACCTGTTCTGTTCTGTAATTCAGTTCCTGTGTAGCCAAGTTTACATTCCGTGTATTACTGATATCTTATGATGTTTCTTTTTCTGTGTGACTTATTTCAGTTAGAATCATCATACCTGAATCCACTCATTGTGCTCCTAAGGGCCTGATGACATAGATTTCATTGCTGAGTGATATTGCTTTGTAAGTAAATACCACAACTTCTTTATCCATTTTTCACTTTCTGCGATGTTGAACTTGTACTGTAAACGAGGTTCTTGTAAACAGAGGCGTCCCAAACTTTGGGGTGGCTGTGTCTTTTTGATTTTAATTTCCCTAAGCTATAGGACCATAAGTGGCAGTGCCCTAGGCTCTGTTGCTTTGTTTTTTAGATGTTTCAGGAAACACCATACACTTTTCCTGAGTGTCTGTTGGTAATTTACATCCCGTCCATCAGCATAACAAGGCTCCCAGTTCTCCATGGCCTGTCCTGCCTTTCTGGATTTTACACTTTTTTCAGATGGCCCTTTTGACCGGGGGGAAGTGAGACTTCATTGTAGTGCAGATTTCCTTTGCAAGCTTGCTTGGTTGGCCAAAAAGGGCGTATGCGTTTTTTCCTGAATATATTCAGGAAAAAACGCATACGCCCTTTTTGGCCAAGTGCATCATTGTGGACGTTCGGCCTCTTTTCCTATGCTTTCAATGCAATTCCAGTCTACCTTCTGAAATCGGTTTCCTGCAATTCTGCCCCGCTTTCAAGTCCTCTTGGCAGCCTTACTTCAGTCTATTTTTGGACGATAGCTGTCATTTATAACTCTGCAGGTTTGTGAATTACAGTGCCCCTGAGCTCCTTTCTTCAACTCGCTTTCTTTTGAGCTGGCCGCAACACCGCAGGATGGCTTCAGGCCCTAATCTGGTTCCGGCACGGCACGCTGAGCCTTTGGTTATTTCCTCTTCCTGGTGGGAAATGAGAGTTAAATTTGCCCGTCCAGACACCTTCAGCTAGCCTCTCATTGGTTCTCGCTATTCCTGTTCATCTTCCGCAGAAATTGCAAATTGGGCCAAACAGGAGGTTAAAGGGACTGACTCTCCAAGTCGGGAGAGTGTTAGTAAAGCGTCTGGAATGTTGCACCCGAGTACCAGGGTACGAAAACTGAGACATATTTGAACACGTCTCCCGATCACATGGTTGATCATACTCTAGGTTCCACATGCATGTTTTAGCTGAAGGAAGAATACCTTAAACCTGGGTAGTTGAAACCCGTGGAATGGGTACCATGCAATATGACTTCAAAGGGTCTTCATTTGCTCACCGAACCTCTCCAATCCTATCACTGCTGCGTTTATGCCCCTGTACACATGCTTGATTCTCTTTCGGAGACATAGCAATCCATAGGTTTTAAGATACTTACTAGTCAGGTACATTCTTAGGCGTTTAATATGGGGTGTGGAGTCCATTTCGTTGAGCAAGGAGTAGCTCTTGTCTATTCCATATTTGGCTTAAGGAAGTTTATCTGTGCTCATTTCAATCTCTGGTTTTATGCAGCACCCCAACTCACCTTTACCCTTAAGCAAGCATAAGTTGGTTTTCTAAATTTGAGACTCTGTTCTGTTCTGTCTTTCAGTTCCTGTGTAGCCAACTTTACATTCCGTGTATTACTGATATCTTATGATGTTTCTTTTTCTGTGTGACTTATTTCAGTTAGAATCATCATACCTGAATCCACTCATTGTGCTGCTAAGGGCCTGATGACACAGATTTCATTGCTGAGTGATATTGCTTTGTAAGTAAATACCACAACTTCTTTATCCATTTTTCACTTTCTGCGATGTTGAACTTGTACTGTAAACGAGGTTCTTGTAAACAGCGGCGTCCCAAACTTTGGGGTGGCTGTGTCTTTTTGATTTTAATTTCCCTAAGCTATAGGACCATAAGTGGAAGTGCCCTAGGTTCTGTTGCTTTGTTTTTTAGATGTTTCAGGAAACACCATACACTTCTCCCGAGTGGTTGTTGGCAATTTACATCCCGCCCATCAGCATAACAAGGCTCCCAGTTCTCCATGGCCTGTCCTGCCTTTCTGGATTTTACACTTTTTTCAGATGGCCCTTTTGACCGGGGGGAAGTGAGACTTCATTGTAGTGCAGATTTCCTTTGCAAGCTTGCTTGGTTGGCCAAAAAGGGCGTATGCGTTTTTTCCTGAATATATTCAGGAAAAAACGCATACGCCCTTTTTGGCCAAGTGCATCATTGTGGACGTTCTGCCTCTTTTCCTATGCTTTCAATGCAATTCCAGTCTACCTCCTGAAATCGGGTTCCTGCAATTCTGCCCCGCTTTCAAGTCCTCTTGGCAGCCTTACTTCAGTCTATTTTTGGACGATAGCTCTCATTTATAACTCTGCAGGTTTGTGAATTACAGTGCCCCTGAGCTCCTTTCTTCAACTCGCTTTCTTTTGAGCTGGCCGCAACACCGCAGGATGGCTTCAGGCCCTAATCTGATTCTGGTACGGCACGCTGAGCCTTTGGTTATTTCCTCTTCCTGGTGGGAAATGAGAGTTAAATTTGCCCGTCCAGACACCTCCAGCTAGTCTCTCATTGGTTCTCGCTATTCCTGTTCATCTTCCGCAGAAATTGCAAACTGGGCCAAACAGGAGGTTAAAGGGACTGACTCTCCAAGTCGGGAGAGTGTTAGTAAAGCGTCTGGAATGTTGCACCCAAGTACCAGGGAACGAAAACTGAGACATATTTGAACACGTCTCCCGATCACATGGTTGATCATACTCTAGGTTCCACATGCATGTTTTAGCTGAAGGAAGAATACCTTAAACCTGGGTATTTGAAACCCGTGGAATGGGTACCGTGCAATATGACTTCAAAGGGTCTTCATTTGCTCACCGAACCTCTCCAATCCTATCACTGCTGCGTTTATGCCCCTGTACACATGCTTGATTCTCTTTCGGAGACATAGCAATCCATAGGTTTTAAGATACTTACTAGTCAGGTACATTCTTAGGCGTTTAATATGCGGTGTTGAGTCCATTTCGTTGAGCAAGGAGTAGCTCTTGTCTATTCCATATTTGGCTTAAGGAACTTTATCTGTGCTCATTTCAATCTCTGGTTTTATGCAGCAATCCAACTCACCTTTCCCCTTAAGCAAGCATAAGTTGGTTTTCTAAATTTGAGAACCTGTTCTGTTTTGGAATTCAGTTCCTGTGTAGCCAAGGTTACATTCCGTGTAGTAGTGATATCTTATGATTTTTCTATTTCTGTGTGACTTATTTCAGTTAGAATCATCGTACCTGAATCCACTCATGATGCTGCTACGGGCCTGATGACATAGATTTCATTGCTGAGTGATACTGCATTGTACGTAAGTACCACAAGTTCTTTATCCATTTTTCACTTTCTGTGATATTGAACTTGTACGGTAAACGAGGTTCTTGTAAACAGAGCCGTTCCAAACTTTGGGGTGGCTGTGTCTTTTTTATTTTAATTTCCCTAACCTATAGGACCA
This sequence comes from Delphinus delphis, assembly GCF_949987515.2. Classification (NCBI taxonomy): domain Eukaryota; kingdom Metazoa; phylum Chordata; class Mammalia; order Artiodactyla; family Delphinidae; genus Delphinus; species Delphinus delphis. The sequence goes on from NW_027192691.1 coordinate 457,172, forward strand.
TAAGTGGAAGTGCCCTAGGCTCTGTTGCTTTGTTTTTTAGATGTTTCAGGAAACACCATACACTTCTCCCGAGTGGTTGTTGGCAATTTACATCCCGCCCATCAGCATAACAAGGCTCCCAGTTCTCCATGGCCTGTCCTGCCTTTCTGGATTTTACACTTTTTTCAGATGGCCCTTTTGACCGGGGGGAAGTGAGACTTCATTGTAGTGCAGATTTCCTTTGCAAGCTTGCTTGGTTGGCCAAAAAGGGCGTATGCGTTTTTTCCTGAATATATTCAGGAAAAAACGCATACGCCCTTTTTGGCCAAGTGCATCATTGTGGACGTTCTGCCTCTTTTCCTATGCTTTCAATGCAATTCCAGTCTACCTGCTGAAATCGGTTTCCTGCAATTCTGCCCTGCTTTCAAGTCCTCTTGGCAGCCTTACTTCAGTATATTTTTGGACGATAGCTGTCATTTATAACTCTGCAGGTTTGTGAATTACAGTGCCCCTGAGCTCCTTTCTTCAACTCGCTTTCTTTTGAGCTGGCCGCAACACCGCAGGATGGCTTCAGGCCCTAATCTGATTCTGGTACGGCACGCTGAGCCTTTGGTTATTTCCTCTTCCTGGTGGGAAATGAGAGTTAAATTTGCCCGTCCAGACACCTCCAGCTAGTCTCTCATTGGTTCTCGCTATTCCTGTTCATCTTCCGCAGAAATTGCAAACTGGGCCAAACAGGAGGTTAAAGGGACTGACTCTCCAAGTCGGGAGAGTGTTAGTAAAGCGTCTGGAATGTTGCACCCAAGTACCAGGGTACGAAAACTGAGACATATTTGAACACGTCTCCCGATCACATGGTTGATCATACTCTAGGTTCCACATGCATGTTTTAGCTGAAGGAAGAATACCTTAAACCTGGGTATTTGAAACCCGTGGAATGGGTACCGTGCAATATGACTTCAAAGGGTCTTCATTTGCTCACCGAACCTCTCCAATCCTATCACTGCTGCGTTTATGCCCCTGTACACATGCTTGATTCTCTTTCGGAGACATAGCAATCCATAGGTTTTAAGATACTTACTAGTCAGGTACATTCTTAGGCGTTTAATATGCGGTGTTGAGTCCATTTCGTTGAGCAAGGAGTAGCTCTTGTCTATTCCATATTTGGCTTAAGGAACTTTATTTGTGCTCATTTCAATCTCTGGTTTTATGCAGCAATCCAACTCACCTTTCCCCTTAAGCAAGCATAAGTTGGTTTTCTAAATTTGAGAACCTGTTCTGTTTTGGAATTCAGTTCCTGTGTAGCCAAGGTTACATTCCGTGTATTAGTGATATCTTATGATTTTTCTATTTCTGTGTGACTTATTTCAGTTAGAATCATCGTACCTGAATCCACTCATGATGCTGCTACGGGCCTGATGACATAGATTTCATTGCTGAGTGATACTGCATTGTACGTAAGTACCACAAGTTCTTTATCCATTTTTCACTTTCTGTGATATTGAACTTGTACGGTAAACGAGGTTCTTGTAAACAGAGGCGTCCCAAACTTTGGGGTGGCTGTGTCTTTTTGATTTTAATTTCCCTAACCTATAGGACCATAAGTGGAAGTGCCCTAGGCTCTGTTGCTTTGTTTTTTAGATGTTTCAGGAAACACCATACACTTCTCCCGAGTGGTTGTTGGCAATTTACATCCCGCCCATCAGCATAACAAGGCTCCCAGTTCTCCATGGCCTGTCCTGCCTTTCTGGATTTTACACTTTTTTCAGATGGCCCTTTTGACCGGGGGGAAGTGAGACTTCATTGTAGTGCAGATTTCCTTTGCAAGCTTGCTTGGTTGGCCAAAAAGGGCGTATGCGTTTTTTCCTGAATATATTCAGGAAAAAACGCATACGCCCTTTTTGGCCAAGTGCATCATTGTGGACGTTCTGCCTCTTTTCCTATGCTTTCAATGCAATTCCAGTCTACCTGCTGAAATCGGTTTCCTGCAATTCTGCCCTGCTTTCAAGTCCTCTTGGCAGCCTTACTTCAGTATATTTTTGGACGATAGCTGTCATTTATAACTCTGCAGGTTTGTGAATTACAGTGCCCCTGAGCTCCTTTCTTCAACTCGCTTTCTTTTGAGCTGGCCGCAACACCGCAGGATGGCTTCAGGCCCTAATCTGATTCTGGTACGGCACGCTGAGCCTTTGGTTAATTCCTCTTCCTGGTGGGAAATGAGAGTTAAATTTGCCCGTCCAGACACCTCCAGCTAGTCTCTCATTGGTTCTCGCTATTCCTGTTCATCTTCCGCAGAAATTGCAAACTGGGCCAAACAGGAGGTTAAAGGGACTGACTCTCCAAGTCGGGAGAGTGTTAGTAAAGCGTCTGGAATGTTGCACCCAAGTACCAGGGTACGAAAACTGAGACATATTTGAACACGTCTCCCGATCACATGGTTGATCATACTCTAGGTTCCACATGCATGTTTTAGCTGAAGGAAGAATACCTTAAACCTGGGTATTTGAAACCCGTGGAATGGGTACCGTGCAATATGACTTCAAAGGGTCTTCATTTGCTCACCGAACCTCTCCAATCCTATCACTGCTGCGTTTATGCCCCTGTACACATGCTTGATTCTCTTTCGGAGACATAGCAATCCATAGGTTTTAAGATACTTACTAGTCAGGTACATTCTTAGGCGTTTAATATGCGGTGTTGAGTCCATTTCGTTGAGCAAGGAGTAGCTCTTGTCTATTCCATATTTGGCTTAAGGAACTTTATCTGTGCTCATTTCAATCTCTGGTTTTATGCAGCAATCCAACTCACCTTTCCCCTTAAGCAAGCATAAGTTGGTTTTCTAAATTTGAGAACCTGTTCTGTTTTGGAATTCAGTTCCTGTGTAGCCAAGGTTACATTCCGTGTATTAGTGATATCTTATGATTTTTCTATTTCTGTGTGACTTATTTCAGTTAGAATCATCGTACCTGAATCCACTCATGATGCTGCTACGGGCCTGATGACATAGATTTCATTGCTGAGTGATACTGCATTGTACGTAAGTACCACAAGTTCTTTATCCATTTTTCACTTTCTGTGATATTGAACTTGTACGGTAAACGAGGTTCTTGTAAACAGAGGCGTCCCAAACTTTGGGGTGGCTGTGTCTTTTTGATTTTAATTTCCCTAACCTATAGGACCATAAGTGGAAGTGCCCTAGGCTCTGTTGCTTTGTTTTTTAGATGTTTCAGGAAACACCATACACTTCTCCCGAGTGGTTGTTGGCAATTTACATCCCGCCCATCAGCATAACAAGGCTCCCAGTTCTCCATGGCCTGTCCTGCCTTTCTGGATTTTACACTTTTTTCAGATGGCCCTTTTGACCGGGGGGAAGTGAGACTTCATTGTAGTGCAGATTTCCTTTGCAAGCTTGCTTGGTTGGCCAAAAAGGGCGTATGCGTTTTTTCCTGAATATATTCAGGAAAAAACGCATACGCCCTTTTTGGCCAAGTGCATCATTGTGGACGTTCTGCCTCTTTTCCTATGCTTTCAATGCAATTCCAGTCTACCTGCTGAAATCGGTTTCCTGCAATTCTGCCCTGCTTTCAAGTCCTCTTGGCAGCCTTACTTCAGTATATTTTTGGACGATAGCTGTCATTTATAACTCTGCAGGTTTGTGAATTACAGTGCCCCTGAGCTCCTTTCTTCAACTCGCTTTCTTTTGAGCTGGCCGCAACACCGCAGGATGGCTTCAGGCCCTAATCTGATTCTGGTACGGCACGCTGAGCCTTTGGTTATTTCCTCTTCCTGGTGGGAAATGAGAGTTAAATTTGCCCGTCCAGACACCTCCAGCTAGTCTCTCATTGGTTCTCGCTATTCCTGTTCATGTTCCGCAGAAATTGCAAACTGCGCCAAACAGGAGGTTAAAGGGACTGACTCTCCAAGTCGGGAGAGTGTTAGTAAAGCGTCTGGAATGTTGCACCCAAGTACCAGGGTACGAAAACTGAGACATATTTGAACACGTCTCCCGATCACATGGTTGATCATACTCTAGGTTCCACATGCATGTTTTAGCTGAAGGAAGAATACCTTAAACCTGGGTATTTGAAACCCGTGGAATGGGTACCATGCAATATGACTTCAAAGGGTCTTCATTTGCTCACCGAACATCTCCAATCCTATCACTGCTGCGTTTATGCCCCTGTACACATGCTTGATTCTCTTTCGGAGACATAGCAATCCATAGGTTTTAAGATACTTACTAGTCAGGTACATTCTTAGGCGTTTAATATGTGGTGTTGAGTCCATTTCGTTGAGCAAGGAGTAGCTCTTGTCTATTCCATATTTGGCTTAAGGAACTTTATCTGTGCTCATTTCAATCTCTGGTTTTATGCAGCAATCCAACTCACCATTCCCCTTAAGCAAGCATAAGTTGGTTTTCTAAATTTGAGAACCTGTTCTGTTTTGGAATTCAGTTCCTGTGTAGCCAAGTTTACATTCCGTGTATTAGTGATATCTTATGATGTTTCTTTTTCTGTGTGACTTATTTCAGTTAGAATCATCGTACCTGAATCCACTCATGATGCTGCTACGGGCCTGATGACATAGATTTCATTGCTGAGTGATACTGCATTGTACGTAAGTACCACAAGTTCTTTATCCATTTTTCACTTTCTGTGATCTTGAACTTGTACGGTAAACGAGGTTCTTGTAAACAGAGGCGTCCCAAACTTTGGGGTGGCTGTGTCTTTTTGATTTTAATTTCCCTAAGCTATAGGACCATAAGTGGCAGTGCCCTAGGCTCTGTTGCTTTGTTTTTTAGATGTTTCAGGAAACACCATACACTTCTCCCGAGTGGTTGTTGGCAATTTACATCCCGCCCATCAGCATAACAAGGCTCCCAGTTCTCCATGGCCTGTCCTGCCTTTCTGGATTTTACACTTTTTTCAGATGGCCCTTTTGACTGGGGGGAAGTGAGACTTCATTGTAGTGCAGATTTCCTTTGCAAGTTTGCTTGGTTGGCCAAAAAGTGCGTATGCGTTTTTTCCTGAATATATTCAGGAAAAAACGCATACGCCCTTTTTGGCCAAGTGCATCATTGTGGACGTTCTGCCTCTTTTCCTATGCTTTCAATGCAATTCCAGTCTACCTCCTGAAATCGGTTTCCTGCAATTCTGCCCCGCTTTCAAGTCCTCTTGGCAGCCTTACTTCAGTGTATTTTTGGAGGAAAGCTGTCATTTATAACTCTGCAGGTTTGTGAATTACAGTGCCCCTGAGCTCCTTTCTTCAACTCGCTTTCTTTTGAGCTGGCCGCAACACCGCAGGATGGCTTCTGGCCCTAATCTGGTTCCGGCACGGCACGCTGAGCCTTTGGTTAATTCCTCTTCCTGGTGGGAAATGAGAGTTAAATTTGCCCGTCCAGACACCTCCAGCTAGCCTCTCATTGGTTCTCGCTATTCCTGTTCATCTTCCGCAGAAATTGCAAACTGGGCCAAACAGCAGGTTAAAGGGACTGACTCTCCAAGTCGGGAGAGTGTTAGTAAAGCGTCTGGAATGTTGCACCCGAGTACCAGGGTACGAAAACTGGGACATATTTGAACACGTCTCCCGATCACATGGTTGATCATACTCTAGGTTCCACATGCATGTTTTAGCTGAAGGAAGAATACCTTAAACCTGGGTAGTTGAAACCCGTGGAATGGGTACAATGCAACATGACTTCAAAGGGTCTTCATTTTCTCACCGAACCTCTCCAATCCTATCACTGCTGCGTTTATGCCCCTGTACACATGCTTGATTCTCTTTCGGAGACATAGCAATCCCTAGGTTTTAAGATACTTACTAGTCAGGTACATTCTTAGGCGTTTAATATGGGGTGTTGAGTCCATTTCGTTGAGCAAGGAGTAGCTCTTGTCTATTCCATATTTGGCTTAAGGAACTTTATCTGTGCTCATTTCAATCTCTGGTTTTATGCAGCACCCCAACTCACCTTTACCCTTAAGCAAGCATAAGTTGGTTTTCTAAATTTGAGACCCTGTTCTGTTCTGTAATTCAGTTCCTGTGTAGCCAAGTTTACATTCCGTGTATTACTGATATCTTATGATGTTTCTTTTTCTGTGTGACTTATTTCAGTTAGAATCATCATACCTGAATCCACTCATTGTGCTCCTAAGGGCCTGATGACACAGATTTCATTGCTGAGTGATATTGCTTTGTAAGTAAATACCACAACTTCTTTATCCATTTTTCACTTTCTGCGATGTTGAACTTGTACTGTAAACGAGGTTCTTGTAAACAGAGCCGTTCGAAACTTTGGGGTGGCTGTGTCTTTTTGATTTTAAATTCCCTAAGCTATAGGACCATAAGTGGAAGTGCCCTAGGCTCTGTTGCTTTGTTTTTTAGATGTTTCAGGAAACACCATACACTTCTCCCGAGTGTCTGTTGGCAATTTACATCCCGCCCTTCAGCATAACAAGGCTCCCAGTTCTGCATGGCCTGTCCTGCCTTTCTGGATTTTACACTTTTTTCAGATGGCCCTTTTGACCTGGGGAAGTGAGACTTCATTGTAGTGCAGATTTCCTTTGCAAGCTTGCTTGGTTGGCCAAAAAGGGCGTATGCGTTTTTTCCTGAATATATTCAGGAAAAAACGCATACGCCCTTTTTGGCCAAGTGCATCATTGTGGACGTTCTGCCTCTTTTCCTATGCTTTCAATGCAATTCCAGTCTACCTCCTGAAATCGGTTTCCTGCAATTCTGCCCCGCTTTCAAGTCCTCTTGGCAGCCTTACTTCAGTCTATTTTTGGACGATAGCTGTCATTTATAACTCTGCAGGTTTGTGAATTACAGTGCCCCTGAGCTCCTTTCTTCAACTCGCTTTCTTGTGACCTGGCCGCAACACCACAGGATGGCTTCAGGCCCTAATCTGGTTCCGGCCCGGCATGCTGAGCCTTTGGTTAATTCCTCTTCCTGGTGGGAAATGAGAGTTAAATTTGCCCGTCCAGACACCTGCAGCTAGCCTCTCATTGGTTCTCGCTATTCCTGTTCAGCTTCCGCAGAAATTGCAAACTGGGCCAAACAGGAGGTTAAAGGGACTGACTCTCCAAGTCGGGAGAGTGTTAGTAAAGCGTCTGGAATGTTGCACGCGAGTACCAGTGGAGGAAAGCTGAGACATATTTGAACACGTCTCCCGTTCACATGGTTGATCATACTTGGGTTCCACATGCATGTTTTAGCTGAATGAAGAATACCTAAAACCTGGAGAGTTAAGACCCGTGGAATGGGTACCATGCAATATGACTTCAAAGGGTCTTCATTTGCTCACCGAACCTCTCCAATCCTATCACTGCTGCGTTTATGCCCCTGTACACATGCTTGATTCTCTTTCGGAGACATAGCAATCCATAGGTTTTAAGATACTTACTAGTCAGGTACATTCTTAGGCGTTTAATATGCGGTGTTGAGTCCATTTCGTTGAGCAAGGAGTAACTCTTGTCTATTCCATATTTGACTTAAGGAACTTTATCTGTGCTCATTTCAATCTCTGGTTTTATGCAGCACCCCAACTCACCTTTACCCTTAAACAAGCATAAGTTGGTTTTCTAAATTTGAGACCCTGTTCTGTTCTGTAATTCAGTTCCTGTGTAGCCAAGTTTACATTCCATGTATTACTGATATCTTATGATGTTTCTTTTTCTGTGTGACTTATTTCAGTTAGAATCATCATACCTGAATCCACTCATTGTGCTGCTAAGGGCCTGATGACACAGATTTCATTGCTGAGTGATATTGCTTTGTAAGTAAATACCACAACTTCTTTATCCATTTTTCACTTTCTGCGATGTTGAACTTGTACTGTAAACGAGGTTCTTGTAAACAGAGCCGTTCCAAACTTTGGGGTGGCTGTGTCTTTTTTATTTTAAATTCCCTAAGCTATAGGACCATAAGTGGAAGTGCCCTAGGCTCTGTTGCTTTGTTTTTTAGATGTTTCAGGAAACACCATACACTTCTCCCGAGTGGTTGTTGGCAATTTACATCCCGCCCTTCAGCATAACAAGGCTCCCAGTTCTCCATGGCCTGTCCTGCCTTTCTGGATTTTACACTTTTTTCAGATGGCCCTTTTGACCGGGGGGAAGTGAGACTTCATTGTAGTGCAGATTTCCTTTGCAAGCTTGCTTGGTTGGCCAAAAAGGGCGTATGCGTTTTTTCCTGAATATATTCAGGAAAAAACGCATACGCCCTTTTTGGCCAAGTGCATCATTGTGGACGTTCTGCCTCTTTTCCTATGCTTTCAATGCAATTCCAGTCTACCTCCTGAAATCGGTTTCCTGCAATTCTGCCCCGCTTTCAAGTCCTCTTGGCAGCCTTACTTCAGTCTATTTTTGGACGATAGCTGTCATTTATAACTCTGCAGGTTTGTGAATTACAGTGCCCCTGAGCTCCTTTCTTCAACTCGCTTTCTTTTGAGCTGGCCGCAACACCGCAGGATGGCTTCAGGCCCTAATCTGGTTCCGGCACGGCACGCTGAGCCTTTGGTTAATTCCTCTTCCTGGTGGGAAATGAGAGTTAAATTTGCCCGTCCAGACACCTGCAGCTAGCCTCTCATTGGTTCTCGCTATTCCTGTTCAGCTTTCGCAGAAATTGCAAACTGGGCCAAACAGAAGGTTAAAGGGACTGACTCTCCAAGTCGGGAGAGTGTTAGTAAAGCGTCTGGAGTGTTGCACCCGAGTACCAGGGTACGAAAACTGAGACATATTTGAACACGTCTCCCGTTCACATGGTTGATCATACTCTGGGTTCCACATGCATGTTTTAGCTGAAGGAAGAATACCTAAAACCTGGGTAGTTGAAACCCGTGGAATGGGTACCATGCAATATGACTTCAAAGGGTCTTCATTTGCTCACCGAACCTCTCCAATCCTATCACTGCTGCGTTTATGCCCCTGTACACATGCTTGATTCTCTTTCGGAGACATAGCAATCCCTAGATTTTAAGATACTTACTAGTCAGGTACATTCTTAGGCGTTTAATATGCGGTGTTGAGTCCATTTCTTTGAGCAAGGAGTAGCTCTTGTCTATTCCATATTTGGCTTAAGGAACTTTATCTGTGCTCATTTCAATCTCTGGTTTTATGCAGCACCCCAACTCACCTTTCCCCTTAAGCAAGCATAAGTTGGTTTTCTAAATTTGAGACCCTGTTCTGTTCTGTAATTCAGTTCCTGTGTAGCCAAGTTTACATTCCGTGTATTAGTGATATCTTATGATGTTTCTTTTTCTGTGTGACTTATTTCAGTTGGAATCATCATACCTGAATCCACTCATTGTGCTGCTAAGGGCCTGATGACACAGATTTCATTGCTGAGTGATATTGCTTTGTAAGTAAATACCACAACTTCTTTATCCATTTTTCACTTTCTGCGATGTTGAACTTGTACTGTAAACGAGGTTCTTGTAAACAGAGCCATTCCAAACTTTGGGGTGGCTGTGTCTTTTTGATTTTAATTTCCCTAAGCTATAGGACCATAAGTGGAAGTGCCCTAGGTTCTGTTGCTTTGTTTTTTAGATGTTTCAGGAAACACCATACACTTCTCCCTAGTGGTTGTTGGCAATTTACATCCCGCCCATCAGCATAACAAGGCTCCCAGTTCTCCATGGCCTGTCCTGCCTTTCTGCATTTTACACTTTTTTCAGATGGCCCTTTTGACCGGGGGGAAGTGAGACTTCATTGTAGTGCAGATTTCCTTTGCAAGCTTGCTTGGTTGGCCAAAAAGGGCGTATGCGTTTTTTCCTGAATATATTCAGGAAAAAACGCATACGCCCTTTTTGGCCAAGTGCATCATTGTGGACGTTCTGCCTCTTTTCCTATGCTTTCAATGCAATTCCAGTCTACCTCCTGAAATCGGTTTCCTGCAATTCTGCCCCGCTTTCAAGTCCTCTTGGCAGCCTTACTTCAGTCTATTATTGGACGATAGCTGTCATTTATAACTCTGCAGGTTTGTGAATTACAGTGCCCCTGAGCTCCTTTCTTCAACTTGCTTTCTTGTGACCTGGCCGCAACACCGCAGGATGGCTTCAGGCCCTAATCTGGTTCCGGCACGGCACGCTGAGCCTCTGGTTATTTCCTCTTCCTGGTGGGAAATGAGAGTTAAATTTGCCCGTCCAGACATCTCCAGCTAGTCTCTCATTGGTTCTCGCTATTCCTGTTCATCTTCCGCAGAAATTGCAAACTGGGCCAAACAGGAGGTTAAAGGCGCTGACTCTCCAAGTGGGGAGAGTGTTAGTAAAGCGTCTGGAATGTTGCACCCGAGTACCAGGGGAGGAAAACTGAGACATATTTGAACACGTCTCCCGATCACATGGTTGATCATACTCTGGGTTCCACATGCATGTTTTAGCTGAAGGAAGAATACCTAAAACCTGGGTAGTTGAAACCCGTGTAATGGGTACCATGCAATATGACTTCAAAGGGTCTTCATTTGCTCACCGAACCTCTCCAATCCTATCACTGCTGCGTTTATGCCCCTGTACACATGCTTGATTCTCTTTCGGAGACATAGCAATCCCTAGATTTTAAGATACTTACTAGTCAGGTACATTCTTAGGCGTTTAATATGCGGTGTTGAGTCCATTTCTTTGAGCAAGGAGTAGCTCTTGTCTATTCCATATTTGGCTTAAGGAACTTTATCTGTGCTCATTTCAATCTCTGGTTTTATGCAGCACCCCAACTCACCTTTCCCCTTAAGCAAGCATAAGTTGGTTTTCTAAATTTGAGACCCTGTTCTGTTCTGTAATTCAGTTCCTGTGTAGCCAAGTTTACATTCCGTGTATTAGTGATATCTTATGATGTTTCTTTTTCTGTGTGACTTATTTCAGTTGGAATCATCATACCTGAATCCACTCATTGTGCTGCTAAGGGCCTGATGACACAGATTTCATTGCTGAGTGATATTGCTTTGTAAGTAAATACCACAACTTCTTTATCCATTTTTCACTTTCTGCGATGTTGAACTTGTACTGTAAACGAGGTTCTTGTAAACAGAGCCGTTCCAAACTTTGGGGTGGCTGTGTCTTTTTGATTTTAATTTCCCTAAGCTATAGGACCATAAGTGGAAGTGCCCTAGGTTCTGTTGCTTTGTTTTTTAGATGTTTCAGGAAACACCATACACTTCTCCCTAGTGGTTGTTGGCAATTTACATCCCGCCCATCAGCATAACAAGGCTCCCAGTTCTCCATGGCCTGTCCTGCCTTTCTGGATTTTACACTTTTTTCAGATGGCCCTTTTGACCGGGGGGAAGTGAGACTTCATTGTAGTGCAGATTTCCTTTGCAAGCTTGCTTGGTTGGCCAAAAAGGGCGTATGCGTTTTTTCCTGAATATATTCAGGAAAAAACGCATACGCCCTTTTTGGCCAAGTGCATCATTGTGGACGTTCTGCCTCTTTTCCTATGCTTTCAATGCAATTCCAGTCTACCTCCTGAAATCGGTTTCCTGCAATTCTGCCCCGCTTTCAAGTCCTCTTGGCAGCCTTACTTCAGTCTATTATTGGACGATAGCTGTCATTTATAACTCTGCAGGTTTGTGAATTACAGTGCCCCTGAGCTCCTTTCTTCAACTTGCTTTCTTGTGACCTGGCCGCAACACCGCAGGATGGCTTCAGGCCCTAATCTGGTTCCGGCACGGCACCCTGAGCCTCTGGTTATTTCCTCTTCCTGGTGGGAAATGAGAGTTAAATTTGCCCGTCCAGACACCTCCAGCTAGTCTCTCATTGGTTCTCGCTATTCCTGTTCATCTTCCGCAGAAATTGCAAACTGGGCCAAACAGGAGGTTAAAGGCGCTGACTCTCCAAGTGGGGAGAGTGTTAGTAAAGCGTCTGGAGTTTTGCACCCGAGTACCAGGGTAGGAAAACTGAGACATATTTGAACACGTCTCCCATTCACATGGTTGATCATACTCTGGGTTCCACATGCATGTTTTAGCTGAAGGAAGAATACCTTAAACCTGGAGAGTTGAGACCCGTGGAATGGGTACCGTGCAATATGACTTCAAAGGGTCTTCATTTGCTCACCGAACCTCTCCAATCCTATCACTGCTGCATTTATGCCCCTGTACACACGATTGATTGTCTTTTGGAGACATAGCAATCCATAGGTTTTAAGATACTTACTAGTCAGGTACATTCGTAGGCGTTTAATATGGGGTTTTGAGTCCATTTCGTTGAGCAAGGAGTAGCTCTTGTCTATTCCATATTTGGCTTAAGGAACTTTATCTGTGCTCATTTCAATCTCTGGTTTTATGCAGCACCCCAACTCACCTTTCCTCTTAAGCAAGCATAAGTTGGTTTTCTAAATTTGAGACCCTGTTCTGTTTTGGAATGCAGTTCCTGTGTAGCCAAGTTTACATTCCGTGTATTAGTGATATCTTATGATGTTTCTTTTTCTGTGTGACTTATTTCAGTTAGAATCATCGTACCTGAATCCACTCATTATGCTGCTACGGGCCTGATGACATAGATTTCATTGCTGAGTGATACTGCATTGTACGTAAGTACCACAAGTTCTTTATCCATTTTTCACTTTCTGTGATATTGAACTTGTACTGTAAACGAGGTTCTTGTAAACGGAGGCGTCCCAAACTTTGGGGTGGCTGTGTCTTTTTTATTTTAATTTCCCTAAGCTATAGGACCATAAGTGGAAGTGCCCTAGGCTCTATTGCTTTGTTTTTTAGATGTTTCAGGAAACACCATACACTTCTCCCCAGTGGCTGTTGGCAATTTACATCCCGCCCATCAGCATAACAAGGCTCCCAGTTCTCCATGGCCTGTCCTGCCTTTCTGGATTTTACACTTTTTTCAGATGGCCCTTTTGACCGGGGGGAAGTGAGACTTCATTGTAGTGCAGATTTCCTTTGCAAGTTTGCTTGGTTGGCCAAAAAGGGCGTATGCGTTTTTTCCTGAATATATTCAGGAAAAAACGCATACGCCCTTTTTGGCCAAGTGCATCATTGTGGACGTTCTGCCTCTTTTCCTATGCTTACAATGCAATTCCAGTCTACCTCCTGAAATCGGTTTCCTGTAATTCTGCCCCGCTTTCAAGTCCTCTTGGCAGCCTTACGTCAGTATATTTTTCGACGATAGCTGTCATTTATAACTCTGCAGGTTTGTGAATTACAGTGCCCCTGAGCTCCTTTCTTCAACTCGCTTTCTTGTGACCTGGCCGCAACACCGCAGGATGGCTTCAGGCCCTAATCTGGTTCTGGCCCGGCACGCTGAGCCTTTGGTTAATTCCTCTTCCTGGTGGGAAATGAGAGTTAAATTTGCCCATCCAGACACCTCCAGCTAGTCTCTCATTGGTTCTCGCTATTCCTGTTCATCTTCCACAGAAATTGCAAACTGGGCCAAACAGGAGGTTAAAGGGACTGACTCTCCAAGTCGGGAGAGTGTTAGTAAAGCATCTGGAATGTTGCACCCGAGTACCAGGGTACGAAAACTGAGACATATTTGAACACGTCTCGCGATTACATGGTTGATCATACTCTGGGTTCCACATGCATGTTTTAGCTGAAGGAAGAATACCTTAAACCTGGGTAGTTGAAACCCGTGGAATGGGTACCATGCAATATGACTTCAAAGGGTCTTCCTTTGCTCACCGAACATCTCCAATCCTATCACTGCTGCGTTTATGCCCCTGTACACATGCTTGATTCTCTTTCGGAGACATAGCAATCCATAGGTTTTAAGATACTTACTAGTCAGGTACATTCTTAGGCGTTTAATATGCGGTGTTGAGTCCATTTCTTTGAGCAAGGAGTAGCTCTTGTCTATTCCATATTTGGCTTAAGGAACTTTATCTGTGCTCATTTCAATCTCTGGTTTTATGCAGCACCCCAACTCACCTTTCCCCTTAAGCAAGCATAAGTTGGTTTTCTAAATTTGAGAAACTGTTCTGTTCTGTAATTCAGTTCCTGTGTAGCCAAGTTTACATTCCGTGTATTAGTGATATCTTATGATGTTTCTTTTTCTGTGTGACTTATTTCAGTTAGAATCATCGTACCTGAATCCACTCATTATGCTGCTACGGGCCTGATGACATAGATTTCATTGCTGAGTGATACTGCATTGTACGTAAGTACCACAAGTTCTTTATCCATTTTTCACTTTCTGTGATATTGAACTTGTACGGTAAACGAGGTTCTTTTAAACGGAGGCGTCCCAAACTTTGGGGTGGCTGTGTCTTTTTGATTTTAATTTCCCTAAGCTATAGGACCATAAGTGGAAGTGCCCTAGGCTCTGTTGCTTTGTTTTTTAGATGTTTCAGGAAACACCATACACTTCTCCCGAGTGGTTTTTGGCAATTTACATCCCGCCCATCAGCATAACAAGGCTCCCAGTTCTCCATGGCCTGTCCTGCCTTTCTGGATTTTACACTTTTTTCAGATGGCCCTTTTGACCGGGAGGAAGTGAGACTTCATTGTAGTGCAGATTTCCTTTGCAAGCTTGCTTGGTTGGCCAAAAAGGGCGTATGCGTTTTTTCCTGAATATATTCAGGAAAAAACGCATACGCCCTTTTTGGCCAAGTGCATCATTGTGGACGTTCTGCCTCTTTTCCTATGCTTTCAATGCAATTCCAGTCTACCTCCTGAAATCGGTTTCCTGCAATTCTGCCCCGCTTTCAAGTCCTCTTGGCAGCCTTACTTCAGTCTATTATTGGACGATAGCTGTCATTTATAACTCTGCAGGTTTGTGAATTACAGTGCCCCTGAGCTCCTTTCTTCAACTTGCTTTCTTGTGACCTGGCCGCAACACCGCAGGATGGCTTCAGGCCCTAATCTGGTTCCGGCACGGCATGCTGAGCCTCTGGTTATTTCCTCTTCCTGGTGGGAAATGAGAGTTAAATTTGCCCGTCCAGACACCTCCAGCTAGTCTCTCATTGGTTCTCGCTATTCCTGTTCATCTTCCGCAGAAATTGCAAACTGGGCCAAACAGGAGGTTAAAGGCGCTGACTCTCCAAGTGGGGAGAGTGTTAGTAAAGCGTCTGGAATGTTGCACCCGAGTACCAGGGGAGGAAAACTGAGACATATTTGAACACGCCTCCCGATCACATGGTTGATCATACTCTAGGTTCCACATGCATGTTTTAGCTAAAGGAAGAATACCTAAAACCTGGGTAGTTGAAACCCGTGGAATGGGTACCATGCAATATGACTTCAAAGGGTCTTCATTTGCTCACCGAACCTCTCCAATCCTATCACTGCTGCGTTTATGCCCCTGTACACATGCTTGATTCTCTTTCGGAGACATAGCAATCCCTAGATTTTAAGATACTTACTAGTCAGGTACATTCTTAGGCGTTTAATATGCGGTGTTGAGTCCATTTCTTTGAGCAAGGAGTAGCTCTTGTCTATTCCATATTTGGCTTAAGGAACTTTATCTGTGCTCATTTCAATCTCTGGTTTTATGCAGCACCCCAACTCACCTTTCCCCTTAAGCACGCATAAGTTGGTTTTCTAAATTTGAGACCCTGTTCTGTTCTGATAATTCAGTTCCTGTGTAGCCAAGTTTACATTCCGTGTATTAGTGATATCTTATGATGTTTCTTTTTCTGTGTGACTTATTTCAGTTGGAATCATCATACCTGAATCCACTCATTGTGCTACTAAGGGCCTGATGACACAGATTTCATTGCTGAGTGATATTGCTTTGTAAGTAAATACCACAACTTTTTTATCCATTTTTCACTTTCTGCGATGTTGAACTTGTACTGTAAACGAGGTTCTTGTAAACAGAGCCGTTCCAAACTTTGGGGTGGCTGTGTCTTTTTGATTTTAAATTCCCTAAGCTATAGGACCATAAGTGGAAGTGCCCTAGGCTCTGTTGCTTTGTTTTTTAGATGTTTCAGGAAACACCATACACTTCTCCCGAGTGGTTGTTGGCAATTTACATCCCGCCCTTCAGCATAACAAGGCTCCCAGTTCTCCATGGCCTGTCCTGCCTTTCTGGATTTTACACTTTTTTCAGATGGCCCTTTTGACCGGGGGGAAGTGAGACTTCATTGTAGTGCAGATTTCCTTTGCAAGCTTGCTTGGTTGGCCAAAAAGGGCGTATGCGTTTTTTCCTGAATATATTCAGGAAAAAACGCATACGCCCTTTTTGGCCAAGTGCATCATTGTGGACGTTCTGCCTCTTTTCCTATGCTTTCAATGCAATTCCAGTCTACCTCCTGAAATCGGTTTCCTGCAATTCTGCCCCGCTTTCAAGTCCTCTTGGCAGCCTTACTTCAGTCTATCATTGGACGATAGCTGTCATTTATAACTCTGCAGGTTTGTGAATTACAGTGCCCCTGAGCTCCTTTCTTCAACTTGCTTTCTTGTGACCTGGCCGCAACACCGCAGGATGGCTTCAGGCCCTAATCTGGTTCCGGCACGGCACGCTGAGCCTCTGGTTATTTCCTCTTCCTGGTGGGAAATGAGAGTTAAATTTGCCCGTCCAGACACCTCCAGCTAGTCTCTCATTGGTTCTCGCTATTCCTGTTCATCTTCCGCAGAAATTGCAAACTGGGCCAAACAGGAGGTTAAAGGCGCTGACTCTCCAAGTGGGGAGAGTGTTAGTAAAGCGTCTGGAATGTTGCACCCGAGTACCAGGGGAGGAAAACTGAGACATATTTGAACACGTCTCCCGATCACATGGTTGATCATACTCTGGGTTCCACATGCATGTTTTAGCTGAAGGAAGAATACCTAAAACCTGGGTAGTTGAAACCCGTGGAATGGGTACCATGCAATATGACTTCAAAGGGTCTTCATTTGCTCACCGAACCTCTCCAATCCTATCACTGCTGCGTTTATGCCCCTGTACACATGCTTGATTCTCTTTCGGAGACATAGCAATCCCTAGATTTTAAGATACTTACTAGTCAGGTACATTCTTAGGCGTTTAATATGCGGTGTTGAGTCCATTTCTTTGAGCAAGGAGTAGCTCTTGTCTATTCCATATTTGGCTTAGGGAACTTTATCTGTGCTCATTTCAATCTCTGGTTTTATGCAGCACCCCAACTCACCTTTCCCCTTAAGCAAGCATAAGTTGGTTTTCTAAATTTGAGACCCTGTTCTGTTCTGTAATTCAGTTCCTGTGTAGCCAAGTTTACATTCCGTGTATTAGTGATATCTTATGATGTTTCTTTTTCTGTGTGACTTATTTCAGTTGGAATCATCATACCTGAATCCACTCATTGTGCTGCTAAGGGCCTGATGACACAGATTTCATTGCTGAGTGATATTGCTTTGTAAGTAAATACCACAACTTCTTTATCCATTTTTCACTTTCTGTGATATTGAACTTGTACGGTAAACGAGGTTCTTGTAAACGGAGGCGTCCCAAACTTTGGGGTGGCTGTGTCTTTTTGATTTTAATTTCCCTAAGCTATAGGACCATAAGTGGAAGTGCCCTAGGCTCTATTGCTTTGTTTTTTAGATGTTTCAGGAAACACCATACACTTCTCCCCAGTGGCTGTTGGCAATTTACATCCCGCCCATCAGCATAACAAGGCTCCCAGTTCTCCATGGCCTGTCCTGCCTTTCTGGATTTTACACTTTTTTCAGATGGCCCTTTTGACCGGGGGGAAGTGAGACTTCATTGTAGTGCAGATTTCCTTTGCAAGTTTGCTTGGTTGGCCAAAAAGGGCGTATGCGTTTTTTCCTGAATATATTCAGGAAAAAACGCATACGCCCTTTTTGGCCAAGTGCATCATTGTGGACGTTCTGCCTCTTCCTATGCTTACAATGCAATTCCAGTCTACCTCCTGAAATCGGTTTCCTGTAATTCTGCCCTGCTTTCAAGTCCTCTTGGCAGCATTACTTCAGTCTATTTTTGGACGATAGCTGTCATTTATAACTCTGCAGGTTTGTGAATTGCAGTGCCCCTGAGCTCCTTTCTTCAACTCGCTTTCTTGTGACCTGGCCGCAACACCGCAGGATGGCTTCAGGCCCTAATCTGGTTCCGGCACGGCACACTGAGCCTTTGGTTATTTCCTCTTCCTGGTGGGAAATGAGAGTTAAATTTGCCCGTCCAGACACCTCCAGCTAGCCTCTCATTGGTTCTCGCTATTCCTGTTCATCTTCCGCAGAAATTGCAAACTGTGCCAAACAGGAGGTTAAAGGCGCTGACTCTCCAAGTGGGGAGAGTGTTAGTAAAGCGTCTGGAATGTTGCACCCGAGTACCAGGGGAGGAAAACTGAGACATATTTGAACACGTCTCCCGTTCACATGGTTGATCATACTTGGGTTCCACATGCATGTTTTAGCTGAAGGAAGAATACCTTAAACCTGGAGAGTTGAGACCCGTGTAATGGGTACCATGCAATACGACTTCAAAGGGTCTTCATTTACTCACCGAACCTCTCCAATCCTATCACTGCTGCGTTTATGCCCCTGTACACATGCTTGATTCTCTTTCGGAGACATAGCAATCCATAGGTTTTAAGATACTTACTAGTCAGGTACATTCTTAGGCGTTTAATATGGGGTTTTGAGTCCATTTCTTTGAGCAAGGAGTAGCTCTTGTCTATTCCATATTTGGCTTAAGGAACTTTATCTGTGCTCATTTCAATCTCTGGTTTTATGCAGCACCCCAACTCACCTTTCCCCTTAAGCAAGCATAAGTTGGTTTTCTAAATTTGATACCCTGTTCTGTTTTGGAATGCAGTTCCTGTGTAGCCAAGTTTACATTCCGTGTATTAGTGATATCTTATGATGTTTCTTTTTCTGTGTGACTTATTTCAGTTAGAATCATCGTACCTGAATCCACTCATTATGCTGCTACGGGCCTGATGACACAGATTTCATTGCTGAGTGATACTGCATTGTACGTAAGTACCACAAGTTCTTTATCCATTTTTCACTTTCTGTGATATTGAACTTGTACGGTAAACGAGGTTCTTGTAAACGGAGGCGTCCCAAACTTTTGGGTGGCTGTGTCTTTTAGATTTTAATTTCCCTAAGCTATAGGACCATAAGTGGCAGTGCCCTAGGCTCTGTTGCTTTGTTTTTTACATGTTTCAGGAAACACCATACACTTCTCCGGAGTGGTTGTTGGCAATTTACATCCCGCCCATCAGCATAACAAGGCTCCCAGTTCTCCATGGCCTGTCCTGCCTTTCTGGATTTTACACTTTTTCCAGATGGCCCTTTGGACCGGGGGGAAGTGAGACTTCATTGTAGTGCAGATTTCCTTTGCAAGCTTGCTTGGTTGGCCAAAAAGGGTGTATGCGTTTTTTCCTGAATATATTCAGGAAAAAACGCATACGCCCTTTTTGGCCAAGTGCATCATTGTGGACGTTCTGCCTCTTTTCCTATGCTTTCAATGCAATTCCAGTCTACCTCCTGAAATCGGTTTCCTGCAATTCTGCCCCACATTCAAGTCCTCTTGGCAGCCTTACTTCAGTCTATTTTTGGACGATAGCTGTCATTTATAACTCTGCAGGTTTGTGAATTACAGTGCCCCTGAGCTCCTTTCTTCAACTCGCTTTCTTGTGACCTGGCCGCAACACCGCAGGATGGCTTCAGGCCCTAATCTGGTTCCGGCACGGCACACTGAGCCTTTGGTTATTTCCTCTTCCTGGTGGGAAATGAGAGTTAAATTTGCCCGTCCAGACACCTCCAGCTAGCCTCTCATTGGTTCTCGCTATTCCTGTTCATCTTCCGCAGAAATTGCAAACTGGGCCAAACAGGAGGTTAAAGGGACTGACTCTCCAAGTGGGGAGAGTGTTAGTAAAGCGTCTGGAATGTTGCACCCGAGTACCAGGGTACGAAAACTGAGACATATTTGAACACGTCTCCTGATCACATGGTTGATCATACTCTAGGTTCCACATGCATGTTTTAGCTGAAGGAAGAATACCTTAAACCTGGGTAGTTGAAACCCGTGGAATGGGTACCATGCAATATGACTTCAAAGGGTCTTCATTTGCTCACCGAACCTCTCCAATCCTATCACTGCTGCGTTTATGCCCCTGTACACATGCTTGATTCTCTTTCGGAGACATAGCAATCCATAGGTTTTAAGATACTTACTAGTCAGGTACATTCTTAGGCGTTTAATATGCGGTGTTGAGTCCATTTCGTTGAGCAAGGAGTAGCTCTTGTCTTTTCCATATTTGGCTTAAGGAACTTTATCTGTGCTCATTTCAATCTCTGGTTTTATGCAGCACCCCAACTCACCTTTCCCCTTAAGCAAGCATAAGTTGGTTTTCTAAATTTGAGACCCTGTTCTGTTCTGTAATTCAGTTCCTGTGTAGCCAAGTTTAAATTCCGTGTATTACTGATATCTTATGATGTTTCTTTTTCTGTGTGACTTATTTCAGTTAGAATCATCATACCTGAATCCACTCATTGTGCTGCTAAGGGCCTGATGACATAGATTTCATTGCTGAGTGATATTGCTTTGTAAGAGAATACCACAACTTCTTTATCCATTTTTCACTTTCTGCGATGTTGAACTTGTACTGTAAACGAGGTTCTTGTAAACAGAGCCGTTCCAAACTTTGGGGTGGCTGTGTCTTTTTGATTTTAATTTCCCTAAGCTATAGGACCATAAGTGGAAGTGCCCTAGGCTCTGTTGCTTTGTTTTTTAGATGTTTCAGGAAACACCATACACTTCTCCCAAGTGTCTGTTGGGAATTTACATCCCGCCCATCAGCATAACAAGGCTCCCAGTTCTCCATGGCCTGTCCTGCCTTTCTGGATTTTACACTTTTTTCAGATGGCCCTTTTGACCGGGGGGAAGTGAGACTTCATTGTAGTGCAGATTTCCTTTGCAAGCTTGCTTGGTTGGCCAAAAAGGGCGTATGCGTTTTTTCCTGAATATATTCAGGAAAAAACGCATACGCCCTTTTTGGCCAAGTGCATCATTGTGGACGTTCTGCCTCTTTTCCTATGCTTTCAATGCAATTCCAGTCTACCTCCTGAAATCGGTTTCCTGCAATTCTGCCCCGCTTTCAAGTCCTCTTGGCAGCCTTACTTCAGTCTATTTTTGGACAATAGCTGTCATTTATAACTCTGCAGGTTTGTGAATTAAAGTGCCCCTGAGCTCCTTTCTTCAACTCGCTTTCTTGTGACCTGGCCGCAACACAGCAGGATGGCTTCAGGCCCTAATCTGTTTCCGGCCCGGCATGCTGAGCCTTTGGTTAATTCCTCTTCCTGGTGGGAAATGAGAGTTAAATTTGCCCGTTCAGACACCTCCAGCTAGTCTCCCATTGGTTCTCGCTATTCCTGTTCATCTTCCGCAGAAATTGCAAACTGGGACAAACAGGAGGTTAAAGGCACTGACTCTCCAAGTCGGGAGTGTTAGTAAAGCGTCTGGAATGTTGCACCCGAGTACCAGGGGAGGAAAACTGAGACATATTTGAACACGTCTCCCGTTCACATGGTTGATCATACTCTGGGTTCCACATGCATGTTTTAGCTGAAGGAAGAATACCTTAAACCTGGGGAGTTGAGATCCGTGTAATGGGTACCATGCAATATGACTTCAAAGGGTCTTCATTTGCTCACCGAACCTCTCCAATCCTATCACTGCTGCGTTTTTGCCCCTGTACACACGCTTGATTCTCTTTTGGAGACATAGCAATCCATAGGTTTTAAGATACTTACTAGTCAGGTACATTCTTAGGCGTTTAATATGGGGTGTTGAGTCCATTTCGTTGAGCAAGGAGTAGCTCTTGTCTATTCCATATTTGGCTTAAGGAACTTTATCTGTGCTCATTTCAATCTCTGGTTTTATGCAGCACCCCAACTCACCTTTCCCCTTAAGCAAGCATAAGTTGGTTTTCTAAATTTGAGACCCTGTTCTGTTTTGGAATGCAGTTTCTGTGTAGCCAAGTTTACATTCCGTGTATTAGTGATATCTTATGATGTTTCTTTTTCTGTGTGACTTATTTCAGTTAGAATCATCGTACCTGAATTCACTCATTATGCTGCTACGGGCCTGATAACATAGATTTCATTGCTGAGTGATACTGCATTGTACGTAAGTACCACAAGTTCTTTATCCATTTTTCACTTTCTGTGATATTGCACTTGTACGGTAAACGAGGTTCTTGTAAACGGAGGCGTCCCAAACTTTGGGGTGGCTGTGTCTTTTTGATTTTAATTTCCCTAAGCTATAGGACCATAAGTGGAAGTGCCCTAGGCTCTGTTGCTTTGTTTTTTAGATGTTTCAGGAAACACCATACACTTCTCCCAAGTGTCTGTTGGGAATTTACATCCCGCCCATCAGCATAACAAGGCTCCCAGTTCTCCATTGCCTGTCCTGCCTTTCTGGATTTTACACTTTTTTCAGATGGCCCTTTTGACCGGGGGGAAGTGAGACTTCATTGTAGTGCAGATTTCCTTTGCAAGCTTGCTTGGTTGGCCAAAAAGGGCGTATGCGTTTTTTCCTGAATATATTCAGGAAAAAACGCATACGCCCTTTTTGGCCAAGTGCATCATTGTGGACGTTCTGCCTCTTTTCCTATGCTTTCAATGCAATTCCAGTCTACCTCCTGGAATCGGTTTCCTGCAATTCTGCCCCGCTTTCAAGTCCTCTTGGCAGCCTTACTTCAGTCTATTTTTGGACGATAGCTGTCATTTATAACTCTACAGGTTTGTGAATTACAGTGCCCCTGAGCTCCTTTCTTCAACTCGCTTTCTTGTGACCTGGCCGCAACACCGCAGGATGTTTTCAGGCCCTAATCTGGTTCTGGCACGGCACGCTGAGCCTTTGGTTAATTCCTCTTCCTGGTGGGGAATGAGAGTTAAATTTGCCGGTTCAGACACCTCCAGCTAGTCTCTCATTGGTTCTCGCTATTCTTGTTCATCTTCCGCAGAAATTGCAAACTGGGTCAAACAGGAGGTTAAAGGGACTGACTCTCCAAGTCGGGAGAGTGTTAGTAAAACGTCTGGAATGTTGCACCCGAGTACCAGGGTACGAAAAATGAGACATATTTGAACACGTCTCCTGATCACATGGTTGATCATACTCTAGGTTCCACATGCATGTTTTAGCTGAAGGAAGAATACCTTAAACCTGGAGAGTTGAGACCCTTGTAATGGGTACCATGCAATATGACTTCAAAGGGTCTTCATTTGCTCACCGAACCTCTCCAATCCTATCACTGCTGCGTTTATGCCCCTGTACACACGCTTGATTCTCTTTTGGAGACATAGCAATCCATAGGTTTTAAGATACTTACTAGTCAAGTACATTCTTAGGCGTTTAATATGGGGTGTTGAGTCCATTTCGTTGAGCAAGGAGTAGCTCTTGTCTATTCCATATTTGGCTTAAGGAACTTTATCTGTGCTCATTTCAATCTCTGGTTTTATGCAGCACCCCAACTCACCTTTCCCCTTAAGCAAGCATAAGTTGGTTTTCTAAACTTGAGACACTGTTCTGTTTTGTAATTCAGTTCATGTGTAGCCAAGTCGACATTCTGTGTATTAATGATACCTTATGATGTTTCTTTTCTGTGTGACTTAATTCAGTTCGAATCATTATACCTGAATCCACTCATTATGCTGCTACGGGCCTGATTACATAGATTTCATTGCTGAGTGATATTGCATTGTACGTAAGTACCACAAGTTCTTTATCCATTTTTCACTTTCTGCGATGTTGAACTTGTACCGTAAACGAGGTTCTTGTAAACAGAGCCGTCCCAAACTTTGGGGTGGCTGTGTCTTTTTGATTTTAATTTCCCTAAGCTATAGGACCATAAGTGGAAGTGCCCTAGGCTCTGTTGCTTTGTTTTTTAGATGTTTCAGGAAACACCATACACTTCTCCAGAGTGGCTGTTGGCAATTTACATCCCGCCCATCAGCATAAGAAGGCTCCCAGTTCTCCATGGCCTGTCGTGCCTTTATGGATTTTACACTTTTTTCAGATGGCCCTTTTGACCGGGGGGAAGTGAGACTTCATTGTAGTGCAGATTTCCTTTGCAAGCTTGCTTGGTTGGCCAAAAAGGGCGTATGCGTTTTTTCCTGAATATATTCAGGAAAAAACGCATACGCCCTTTTTGGCCAAGTGCATCATTGTCGAGTTTCTGACTCTCTTCATATGCTTTCAATGCAATTCCAGTCTACCTCCTGAAATCGGTTTCCTGCAATTCTGCCTTGCTTTCAATGCCTCTTCATAGCCTTACCTCAATATATTTTTTAAAAGTAGTTGGCCTTTATAACTCTGCAGGTTTTTGAATTGCAGTGGCCCTTAGCTCCATTTTTTAGCTCTTATTTTTGTGGTCTTGCCCCATAACCACAGGATTCCTTGAAGCCCTATTTTTCTTCTGGGGCACCTTGCTGTGCCTTTGGTTAATTCTTCTTACTGATGTGATATTAGAGTGACATGTGCCCATTGAAACCGCTACAGCTAGTTTCTCACTGGTTCCCCCTATTCCCATTCATCCTCTGCACTAACTGCAGACTGTGCGATACCAGAACTTAAAGGCATTGACTCCATGTGGGGATGTTGTTAGTAAAGCGGCTGGAATGTCGATCCGGAGCCCCAGGAGAGGAAAAATGAGGTGCGTTTTAGAAACCTTTCCCGATCATATGGTATACCAGTCGCTGGGTTTCCCAAGCATGGTTTAGCTGTAGGAAGATTCCCTTCAACCTGGAGTGTTGGGACCCTTGGACTGAGTAGCATGAAGTATTGCATTAAACTTTCGGCAGTTGCTCACCAAAGCTCACCAATCCTGTCAGCCCCAAGTGTCCAGCCTTATGTCTTATCCAGCTGTGGGTTTATATGTGGTCAATCCAGGTTGCATCACAGCCCCTGAGCGAATTTTGTAAGAATTTTTCTCTCTTTCATTGTTTCAGCGTTTTGTTTTTAAAATTTATTTCTATAATGGGGTTTAGCTCCTTTTCACTGCTGTGTTTGTGCCGCTCTGCACACACTTGATTCCCTTATGGAGATATATCAATACATGGGTTTTAAGATTCTTATTCCTCAGATATATTTCTCTGCGGTGTATAGGGTGTGTTGAGGCCTGTTCATTGAGCAAGGTGTAGATCTTTTCTAATACCTATTTGGTTTATTGAAC
Source organism: Delphinus delphis (assembly GCF_949987515.2). Classification (NCBI taxonomy): domain Eukaryota; kingdom Metazoa; phylum Chordata; class Mammalia; order Artiodactyla; family Delphinidae; genus Delphinus; species Delphinus delphis. The sequence continues at coordinate 482,188 of NW_027192691.1, forward strand.
GGTATCTGTGCTAATTTCAAACTCTGGTTTTATGCATCACCCCACCTCTCCTTTCCCCTTAAGCTGACATAAGTGTGTTTTCTAAATGTGAGACACTGTTCTGTTCTGTAATTCATTTCTTGTGCAGCCATATTTACCCTCCCTCTATAAGTGATATCTTATGATATGTTTCTTTTTCTGTTTGACTTATTTCAAGTAGTATTATCGGACCTAAATCCACTCTTTATCCTTCTACTAGCCTTATTACATTGATTTCATGGTGAAGAGATATTCCATTGTACATAAGTACCACATCTTCTTTATCCATTGTTCTCTTTCCTGGGATATTTAAGGTGTACTGAAGTTGAGGTTCTTGTAAACAGAGTAGCCCTAAACTGTGGTGTGCTTGTGTCTTGTTGATTTTTAGACTTCCCTAGATATACTCCCATGATTGGAAGTGTCCTATGCTCTGTAGCTCTGTTTTTTAGATGATTTAGGAACCACCATACACTTCTCCAGAGTGGCTCTCGGCAGTTCACACACTGCCCATCAGCGTATAAAGGCTCCCTGTTCTCCATGGCCTGTCCTGCATTTCTGGTTTTTACAATTTTTTAGGATGGCCCTTTTGACCGGTGGGAAGTGAGACTTCTTTGTTGTGCACATTTGCATTGCTTGCTTGCTTCGTTGCCCATAAAGTGCGTATGCGTTTTTTCCTGGATATAATCAGGAAAAAACGCATACGCCCTTTTGGGCCAACTGCATCATTGTCGAAATTCTGCCGCTTTTCATGTGCGTTAAAGACGAGTCCAATCTATCTCTTGAAATCTGTTTCTTGCAATTCTGTCTTGCATTCAGATCCTCTTCTTTGCCTTACCTCAACATATTTTTGGACGTTAGTTTTCATTTATAACTCTGCAGGTTTGTGAATTGCAGTGACCCTGAGCTCCATTTTTTAAGTTGCTCTTTTGTGAGCTGGCCTCAAACCCGCAGGATTGCTTCAGGCCCTATTTTGGCTCCGGCGAGGCAGGCTGAGCCTTTCTTTAATTCTTATTCTTAATGGGAAATTAGAGTGATATGTGCCCGTCCAAACCCCTACAACTCTTCTCTCATTGGTTCCCCCTCTTCCCGTTCATCCTCCTCACAATTTGCAAAATGTGTGAAACAGAAGTTTAAATGTGCTGATTCTCCAAGTGGGGAGATCCTAAGTAGCGTGGCTGGAATGGTGAACAGGAGCACCAGGAGAGGATAAATGAGGTGCATTTTAGACACATCTCCCGATCACATGGTGTACAGTCCTCTGGGTTTTCCATGCATGTTTTAGCTGTAGGAAGATCCCTTGAACCTGCAGATTTGGGACCCATTGAATGGGTACCAGGTAGTATTACTTTAAAGGGTGTGCATTTCCTCACCCAACCTCACATTTCTCTTAGCGCAAACAGTTTCCAGCCTTATGTCTCATCCTGCTGTGGGTCTAGATGTGTTCAATCCATGTTGCATCACCGTCCCTGAGGAAAAGTTGTAAGAGGTTTTCTCTGTCTCTCTGTCGTTTATTTTTTTCAATTTATTACTATATTGGTTACAGCTGATTTTCAAAGCTCTGTTTCTTGCTGCTGTACATCCACTTGATTTGCGTACAGAGAGACATCAATAAATTCTTTTTCAGATTCTTACCAGTCGTATATATTCTTTTCCGGTGACTTGAGTGTGCTGAGTGCAGTTCTTTTAGCTACCGTGTAGGCCTTGTTGATTATCAGTTTGGTATTTGGAATGGTATCTTTGCTAATTTCAACCTCCTGGATGATGCCTCACCCCTCCCCACCTTTCCCGTTTAGCAGCCTTATGCGTGTTTTCTACATATTTGACTATGTTTTTGTTTTGTAATTTATTTCATGTGTAGCCATTTTGGATTCCACCTTTAAGTGATATCTTATGATATGTGTCTTTTTCTTTTTGAATTCTGTCACTTAGAATGATCATACGTAACTCCTCCGGAGTTGTTACAACTGGCCATATTTCATTGATTTCCAGGCTGAATAATATTCCACTCTACCTAAGTACCACATCTCTATCCATTTTTCCCCTCCAGAGACATTTAAGTTATATCCTAGTCGAGGATCTTTTAAACAGAGAGGGGGTAAACATTGGGGTGCCTGTGTCCTCTCGATTTTTGTTTTTCCCAAGATATACGCCCATGAGTGCAAGTGCCCTATGCTCTGTAGCTCATTTTTTAGATGCTTTAGTAAACACAATACACTTCTCCAGAATGGCCGTTGGCAATATACATTTCCACTATAAGTCTCACAGGGCTCCCTCTTCTCGTTGCCCTGTCCTGCATTTCTGTTGTTTACGCTTTATGAGGATGGCTCTTCTGACTGATGCGAAGTGATATCTTTTGTAGTATTGACTTCCAGTGCCCACCTGTTTGGTTGGCTAAAAAAGTGTATGCCCTTTTCTTGAATATATACAGAAAAGAACGCATACACCCTTTTTGGCCAACTGCAATGTTGGTAATGTTGGCAATGTTCAGCTCCTTTTCTTGTGCTTAATGGCGAGTCCTTTCTACCTCCTCAAATCCCTTTCCTGCCATTCTCCCTTGCTTACAAGTCCTTTTCTCTGACTTTCCTCAAGACATTTTTCAGTGATGGATATTTTCAACTCTGCAGTTTTGTGAATTTTACTGCCCCTGAGTTCCATTGTTCAACTCGTGTTTATGGGAACTGGCCACAAAGCAGCGGGATTTCCTCAAGCCCTATACTGTTTCCATGGGCAACCCTAGCCTTTGGTCAATTCGTCTTCCTGATTGGAAATTAGAGTGACATGTGCCTGTCTGAACACCTAGGACTTGTCTCTCATTGTTCCTCATCCTTCCGCTTCATCCTCTGGACAAATTCCAAACTGTACGCAACAGGATGTTGACAGTGCTGACATCTCCAAGTGGGGAGACTGTTAGTAAAGACGCTGGAGGGGTGAACCCGAGCACCAGGAGATGAGGAGATGAGATGCCTTTTCCAAACTCTTCCCGATCAGACGGTATACCATCCTCTGGGTGTGACAGACATGTTTTAGCAGTAGGAAGAGTCCCATTCATGTAAGGAGAACACCAGGGCTTTTTCAAAATCAGTGTCTCCCCGAAACCCAAACTGGGGAAGTTTTTAAGCTACAGCTACACATATGTTCATTAAGGGCCTTGGGAAGTAGGCAGAGTCCAAACTTTAGATGATTGAAGTCTTCAGGGTCAGAAGCACTCACCACCAGCTTCCCTTAGGCTACACTTTAACTGTCATTGATAGATGATGTCAATAAAAATATCTATTCTTTTTCAGATTATTTCCCCTTATAGGTTATTGCAAAATGTTGAGTGTAGTTCCCTGTGCTATACAGTAGTTCCTTGTTGATGATCTATTTTATACATAGCAGTGTGTATGTGTTCATTCCAAACTGTTAATTTATCCCTCCTCCCACCTTTCCCCTTTGGTAATAATAAATTATAAGATTTTATACTTCTCAGAAATGGGGGAGCCGAAAGAGAGGTATCATTTTCAATGGAAAAGCATTTAAAACAAGATTGAAGGTTTAACCAAGATTATTAGCTGTACATCCTTGGAAAGAAATCACTTCGTTTCTCTAATATTGACCTGACAAATAAGACAAACCTTTTCACTGAACTTGCTTATAAAAAGTGATGGAAATATCAAATGGAAGTGTTAAAAACATCTTATTTTACCCGAGCCTTATACACTGTTCTATGTTAACTACAGTTTGGCTCACACATCTGTTCATTGAGGTTACAATAGTCTCAATTTCTGTTACTGATCCTCCAGAGTGGACCCCAACAAGTGTCCCCCTGCCCAGTGTCATTGGGGCCAACAGATCGAGACTGAGTTTGGTTCACAAGCAAAGGAAACTTTATATTTTGATCAGAGAATGGAGAGGTGAGAGCATGCACTACCCCGTGGGCTGTGGGCTCGGCTGCTGTGTAGAGATCCTGTCAGAGTCAGTGGGAGGGAGGGAGGCGGCGGAGCTCTCGAGGGCCGGGTTGGCTGTAGCTCAGGCTCTATATCGTGGAGTCTGCACTGGGCCCCAGGAGCTGAGGTGTCGACCCAGCCATTCTGCACTAGGAAATCTGGTCTGAAGTGCCGGGTGTGGAACCTCTGCATGCGGGACCCTAGGAGCACGTGAAATTAGACAAAGCACAAAGGATAAAAAAGGTTAGACTTGACTTTATTGCCCAGATTCTATTTTTATCTCCCAGGGATTTTTAATGGGCTTTGCTGGGGACAAACCCCTCCTCTGCCTTTTGTCCCGTTCCTCATTCTTGGAGTGCTGAGGGTGCAGACCCTTCTTCTGTAACTGCTGAGTGCTGAGTTGGGAGCCCTCATACCCTGGGGCGAGGATCAGAGCTTCTCCCCAGCAGCCTCCCGGTGACGTTGATTGTCCCCAGGACCCCTGCCTCCCTGCTCGTCCACCTGAGCACCAGCATTGGAAGTGTTATAGATTCTAATGACCTTTAAGGGTCCAGGAAAGAGATGTGCAGAGACGCTGTGTGGGCCGGTTTCACCCCGCCCCACATTTGTTCGGCCACCTTAGGCTGACCGTCTCTGCCAGCCTAGATGCTCTGACCAGTAGTCTGCGCTTTCTTCAATTAGGCCCCTGAATTAACGTACAAACAGCACCAGGTGTCAGAGCCCTGCCCGCTCAACTCCCAGACAGTCCAGGGTCAGTGGTGACCAAGGACCATGATGGCTACTGAGTCAACAGCCTTTTGAAGTAAACAGGAGTCCAGCCGGTCTTATTGGCCACCATCATCACGGTGTCTGTAGGCTTTTCTATGGTGACAGTGTGGTATACTGTTCCCCCGCCAAGATTATTAGCTCCCCTCTGGGTGCAGTAAGTCCTGCAAGCAGTAGTCTACTCTTTTGGGACACACTCTTGTTGTTTTATGAGAGAAACTCCAGGTCAAGTGATGTTCACACGAGTCGTCATGGTGCCCTGTTGCCCCCGGTTATCTCTCTGGATGTTGGAGTTGGAGGGCCTCCTCACTCGAGGTCGGTGTGCCCACGGAGCGAACCCTGCAACTTCAGGGCATGGTTGGTGGTTAGGATCACCACGTGGGGTCCTTTTCCCTTAGGAGGGAGGTGGCCTTTTGGGCTGCTGATTTCCAGGTTTTTAGATACCGCCAGTATCTTGGCCAGATGTGGCAGTGGGCCAAGCCCCTTAGTGACCGTAGTTTATCCTACCTGGATGGCATTCTTGCATTGTTCCATTTCAAGTGGTCCCAGTTTTTGCACTAATTCTCCAATGGCGATTCACCTTTCACCGGGAATGTAAAGGTCAAAGGGTTTAGCTAAATTAGGGAGTTCCAGGGCAAGGGTCTGAATTGACTGCTCTTTCCATTCTTGAAAGGCCACTTCTGGATTCTATTCAAAAGGATCATCATCTTTTCCTTTCAGTGTTTCATATAGAGGCCCAGCTAGTAGACTGTAGCTAGGGATCCAGAAGCAGCAAACCCTGGCCTCCCCAGGAACCCCTAAGCTGTCTTCTAGTTTTAGAAAGGGGTAAGGCTGAAAATGGTTTCTTCCCTTTCCTGGGATGGGCTTCTCTGACCTTCTGTGAGAATGAAGCCCAGGCAGGTCACCGCAGTCTGTGATATTTGAGCTTTTTCTTGGACAACTTCTATCCTTTATTGGCTTGGTAGTTCAGAGGCCTCCTTAGTAGGGCTGGTGATCAGAATGTCGTCTGCATATTGAAGGAGGGTTTCCTTTTCCAGAGGTAGAACTTTTAGGTCTTTAGCTAAGCTTTCCCCAAAGATGGTGTGGGAATTTTTGCACCCTTGGGGCCAGACGGCCCGGAAGTATTGTTTTAGTTGTATGTTGAGTCCTGCCACTCACAAGCCAAAATTTCTTGTGACTCTGGGACTAATGGAATACAAAAGAAGGCATCATTGAAGACTAATACAGAATACCATGTCCTGGTGGTTGGTAGAATGACCAGCAGGGTGTAGGAATTAGGAGCAACTGGAGGTATATCCTCGGTGGCTTCACTGACTGTCCTGACATCCTTTACCAGGTCCCCAGCAGCCCATGGGGCTCTCGTGGTCAGACCAATCCCAGAATATGGAGCTCACCTGGGCAGGTACCCCACCCCCACCCCAGCCCACGGGGCTCTCGTGGTCAGGCCCCTCCCAGGATACAGATCTACCCTTGCAGGTACCGTGGCAGGGCTGGGCACACAGGAACCGTGCACATAGCCCTCATTGCAGAGCACCCCCAGCTCACCTGTCGCTCAGAGCTGACACAGAGCACCTCAGAGCAGGACTTGAACTAACAAACAGCAGCTGCGACAGGTCTGTGACCCTGGGCATCACTCCGTGAGGCCTCCCTCCACCTGGTCTTCCAGAGACTTCCACTGCACCCGGGGCACCAGGCCTCTGTCTCCAACCACCACCCACCCCTCCTCTCCCTGACTCCTGGGTTCCTCTCATTAGGAGAGGGTTTTCTTGAAGTTGTCTCCCACTCATGGGCCAGATAAAATGATTAGAAAACAAGCCAAAGCTGCAGCCCCTTGTCTATCCTGACTCTCAGGAGCCCACACCTGTTCCTTGGACCTGGCCGGTTCAGCAAGTTCCATTTTCTGCAACTGTGAGCCCCTGAGGGGTGATGATTGGCTGACCTGGGCAGCCTTACCGTGCCGGCCAGCCCTCCCCAGGTGTGCCTGGGTTGAGATCAATATAAATACCACTCCAGGCAGCAAGAGCCCCTGCAGCCGTGCCTGACGCCATTTTCTCTGCCCTGTCAGCAGTCTCGGGGCTGGGCTGGTGGGAGGGAGTGAGAGGCCACGGCTTTGTGGGTGGCCCAGTGTGAGTGGGGCTCTGCTGGACTTTCTGCAGCAGTTGCCAGGCTGCCACCTGCTAAAGAAGAGGATGTGTCACCCATACCTGCTGCTGGAATTTCTCCCTGGGCAGAGGTGAGGAAGGAAAAAAGCAGTGGGGGCAGGGACAGGACGGGTATCTCAGGCAGGGAAATGGAAATCTTCCAGAAGAGCACCCAGGGCCAGGACCATCCTGGCTGGCCTGCAGGCACCAAGTCGGCCGGCATGCTGTCACTCGTGTGGCTCTATGGCCCTTCCTCTAGGCTTTCAAGTCCTTGTATATATTCAGGTGTTTTACCTGGGACGGGTGGGAATAGTTCAGCAGCAACTGGCCTGGGGCTCAGCTCACGTTTACTCACAGATGCCTCGGCACGGTGCCCCAGCTTTGCAATGAGGACGCTTGTTGCGTGGGGGCTGCTGGCTGAATGGGAGACGATTCCCCACCACTGACCAACTTCAGAATTGTTTACAACTGGAGCAAGTGCCCTGATACGGTTTTCCTCTGTGTAACTGGTGGGTTCTGTGTTTTTTTTCTCTTTTTCGTTTTTGGTTCAAGGTAGATTTTATTCCTCTTTTTTGTATTTACAGATATAAGCATGGAAATAATTTATTCATATAAATACATGCATGTGCAGGGAATAATTGTTTTTTCTGTTTTATTTTTTAAATTTTATTTCTTTTTAATTTTGAATTTTATTTTATATTTTTATACAGCAGGTTCTTATTGGTTATCTATTTTATACATATAAATGTATACATGCCAATCCCAGTCTCTCAACTCCTCCCACCACCACCCCCCCAACAGCTTTCCCCCCTTGTTGTCCATACGTTTGTTGTGTACATCTGTTGCTCTATTTATGCCTTGCAAAATGGTTAATCTGTACAGTTTTTCTAGGTTCCACATATATGCATGAATATACAAGATTTGTTTTTCTCTTTCTGACTTACTTCACTCTGTATGACAGTCTCTAGATCCATCGACGTCTCTACAAATGACCCAATTTCATTCCTTTTCATGGCTTAGTAATATTCCATTTTATATATGTACCACAGCTTTATGCATTCGTCTGTCTGTGGGCATTTAGGTTGCTTCCATTACCTCGATATTGTAAATAGTGATGCAATGAACATTGCGGTGAATGACTCTTTTTGATTTATGGTTTTGTCTGGGTATATGTCCATTACTGGGATTGCTGTATCCTATGGTAATTCTATTGTTAGTTTCTTAAGAAATTCCATATTGTTCTCCATAATGACTGTATCAATTTATATTCCCAACAATAGTGGAAGAGGGTTCCTTTTCTCCACACCCTTTCCAGCATTTTTTGTTTGTAGATTTTCAATGATGCCTATTCTATCAGGTGTGAGGTGATACCTCATTGTTGAATCCATTTCGTTGAGCAAGGGGTAGCTCTTGTCTATTACATATTTGGCTTATGGAACGGTATCTGTGCTAATTTCAAACTCTGCTTTTATGCAGCACCCCAACTCACCTTCCCCCTTAAGCAGGCATAAGTTGGTTTTCTAAACTTGAGACCCTGTTCTGTTTTGTAATTCAGTTCATGTGTAGCCAAGTTCACATTCCGTGTATTAGTGATACCTTATGATGTTTCTTTTTCTGTGTGACTTATTTCACTTAGAATCATCGTGCCTCAATCCACTCATTATGCTGGTACGGGCCTGGTGACATAGATTTCATTGCTGCGTCATACTGCATTATACGTAAGTACCACAAGTTCTTTATCCATTTTTCACTTTCTGCGATGTTGAACTTGTACTGTAAACGAGGTTCTTGTAAACAGAGCCGTTCCAAACTTTGGGGTGGCTGTGTCTTTTTGATTTTAATTTCCCTAAGCTATAGGACCATAAGTGGCAGTGCCCTAGGCTCTGTTGCTTTGTTTTTTAGATGTTTCAGGAAACACCATACACTTCTCCCAAGTGGTTGTTGGCAATTTACATCCCACCCATCGGCATAACAAGGCTCCCAGTTCTCCATGGCCTGTCCTGCCTTTCTGGATTTTACACTTTTTTCAGATGGCCCTTTTGACCGGGGGGAAGTGAGACTTCATTGTAGTGCAGATTTCCTTTGCAAGTTTGCTTGGTTGGCCAAAAAGGGCGTATGCGTTTTTTCCTGAATATATTCAGGAAAAAACGCATACGCCCTTTTTGGCCAAGTGCATCATTGTGGACGTTCTGCCTCTTTTCCTATGCTTTCAATGCATTTCCAGTCTACCTCCTGAAATCGGTTTCCTGCAATTCTGCCCCGCTTTCTAGTTCTCTTGGCAGCCTTACTTCAGTATATTTTTGAACGATAGCTGTCATTTATAACTCTGCAGGTTTGTGAATTACAGTGCCCCTGAGCTCCTTTCTTCAACTCGCTTTCTTGTGACCTGGCCGCAACACCGCAGGATGGCTTCAGGCCCTAATCTGGTTCCGGCACGGCACGCTGAGCCTTTGGTTAATTCCTCTTCCTGGTGGGAAATGAGAGTTAAATTTGCCCGTCCAGACACCTCCAGCTAGTCTCCCATTGGTTCTCCCTATTCCTGTTCATCTTCCGCAGAAATTGCAAACTGGGCCAAACAGGAGGTTAAAGGCGCTGACTCTCCAAGTCGGGAGAGTGTTAGTAAAGCGTCTGGAATGTTGCACCCGAGTACCAGGGTATGAAAACTGAGACATATTTGAACACGTCTCCCGTTCACATGGTTGATCATACTCTGGGTTCCACATGCATGTTTTAGCTGAAGAAAGAATACCTTAAACCTGGAGAGTTGAGACCCGTGTAATGGGTACCATGCAATATGACTTCAAAGGGTCTTCATTTGCTCACCGAACCTCTCCAATCCTATCACTGCTGCGTTTATGCCCCTGTACACACGCTTGATTCTCTTTTGGAGACATAGCAATCCATAGGTTTTAAGATACTTACTAGTCAGGTACATTCTTAGGCGTTTAATATGGGGTGTTGAGTCCATTTCGTTGAGCAAGGAGTAGCTCTTGTCTATTCCATATTTGGCTTAAGGACCATTATCTGTGCTCATTTCAATCTCTGGTTTTATGCAGCACCCCAACTCACCTTTCCCCTTAAGCAAGCATAAGTTGGTTTTCTAAATTTGAGACCCTGTTCTGTTTTGGAATGCAGTTCCTGTGTAGCCAAGTTTACATTCCGTGTATTAGTGATATCTTATGATGTTTCTTTTTCTGTGTGACTTATTTCAGTTAGAATCATCGTACCTGAATCCACTCATTATGCTGCTATGGGCCTGTTGACATAGATTTCATTGCTGAGTGATACTGCATTGTACGTAAGTACCACAAGTTCTTTATCCATTTTTCACTTTCTGTGATATTGAACTTGTACGGTAAACGAGGTTCTTGTAAACGGAGGCGTCCCAAATTTTGGGGTGGCTGTGTCTTTTTGATTTTAATTTCCCTAAGCTATAGGACCATAAGTGGAAGTGCCCTAGGGTCTGTTGCTTTGTTTTTTAGATGTTTCAGGAAACACCATACACTTCTCCTGAGTGTCTGTTGGCAATTTACATCCCGCCCATCAGCATAACAAGGCTCCCAGTTCTCCATGGCCTGTCCTGCCTTTTTGGATTTTACACTTTTTTCAGATGGACCTTTTGACCGGGGAGAAGTGAGACTTCATTGTAGTGCAGATTTCCTTTGCAAGTTTGCTTGGTTGGCCAAAAAGTGCGTATGCGTTTTTTCCTGAATATATTCAGGAAAAAACGCATACGCCCTTTTTGGCCAAGTGCATCATTGTGGACGTTCTGCCTCTTTTCCTATGCTTTCAATGCAGTTCCAGTCAACCTCCTGAAATTGGTTTCCTGCAATTCTGCCCCACTTTCAAGTCCTCTTGGCAGCCTTACTTCAGTCTATTTTTGGACGATAGCTGTCATTTATAAGTCTGCAGGTTTGTGAATTACAGTGCCCCTGAGCTCCTTTCTTCAACTCGCTTTCTTTTGACCTGGCCGCAACACCACAGGATGTCTTCAGGCTCTAATCTGGTTCTGGCACGGCACGCTGAGCCTTTGGTTAATTCCTCTTCCTGGTGGGAAATGAGAGTTAAATTTGCCCATCCAGACACCTCCAGCTAGCCTCTCATTGGTTCTCGCTATTCCTGTTCATCTTCCACAGAAATTGCAAACTGGGCCAAACAGGAGGTTAAAGGCGCTGACTCTCCAAGTGGGGAGAGTGTTAGTAAAGTGTCTGGAATGTTGCACCCGAGTACCAGGGTACGAAAACTGAGACATATTTGAACACGTCTCCCGATCACATGGTTGATCATACTCTGGGTTCCACATGCATGTTTTAGCTGAAGGAAGAATACCTAAAACCTGGGTAGTTGAAACCCGTGTAATGGGTACCATGCAATATGACTTCAAAGGGACTTCATTTGCTCACCGAACCTCTCCAATCCTATCACTGCTGCGTTTATGCCCCTGTACACATGCTTGTTTCTCTTTCGGAGACATTGCAATCTATAGGTTTTAAGATACTTACTAGTCAGGTACATTCATAGGCGTTTAATATGCGGTGTTGAGTCCATTTCGTTGAGCAAGGAGTAGCTCTTGTCTATTCCATATTTGGCTTAAGGAACTTTATCTGTGCTCATTTCAATCTCTGGTTTTATGCAGCACCCAAGCTCACCTTTCCCCTTAAGCAAGCATAAGTTGGTTTTCTAAATTTGAGACCCTGTTCTGTTCTGTAATTCAGTTCCTGTGTAGCCAAGTTTACATTCCGTGTATTAGTGATATCTTATGATGTTTCTTTTTCTGTGTGACTTATTTCAGTTAGAATCATCATACCTGAATCCACTCATTGTTCTTCTAAGGGTGTGATGACATAGATTTCATTCCTGAGTGATATTGCTTTGTAAGTAAATACCACAACTTCTTTATCCATTTTTCACTTTCTGCGATGTTGAACTTGTACTGTAAACGAGGTTCTCGTAAACAGAGGCGTCCCAAACTTTGGGGTGGCTGTGTCTTTTTGATTTTAATTTCCCTAAGCTATAGGACCATAAGTGGCAGTGCCCTAGGCTCTGTTGCTTTGTTTTTTAGATGTTTCAGGAAACACCGTACACTTCTCCCGAGTGTCTGTTGGCAATTTACATCCCGCCCATCAGCATAACAAGGCTCCCAGTTCTCCATGGCCTGTCCTGCCTTTCTGGATTTTACACTTTTTTCAGATGGCTCTTTTGACCGGGGGGAAGTGAGACTTCATTGTAGTGCAGATTTCCTTTGCAAGCTTGCTTGGTTGGCCAAAAAGGGCGTATGCGTTTTTTCCTGAATATATTCAGGAAAAAACGCATACGCCCTTTTTGGCCAAGTGCATCATTGTGGACGTTCTGCCTCTTTTCCTATGCTTTCAATGCAATTCCAGTCTACCTCCTGAAATCGGTTTCCTGCAATTCTGCCCCGCTTTCAAGTCCTCTTGGCAGCCTTACTTCAGTCTATTTTTGGACGATAGCTGTCATTTATAACTCTGCAGGTTTGTGAATTACAGTGCCCCTGAGCTCCTTTCTTCAACTCGCTTTCTTGTGAGCTGGCCGCAACACCGCAGGATGGCTTCAGGCCCTAATCTGGTTCCGGCACGGCACGCTGAGCCTTTGGTTAATTCCTCTTCCTGGTGGGAAATGAGAGTTAAATTTGCCTGTCCAAACACCTCCAGCTAGCCTCTCATTGGTTCTCGCTATTCCTGTTCATCTTCCGCAGAAATTGCAAACTGGGCCAAACAGGAGGTTAAAGGAACTGACTCTCCAAGACGGGAGAGTGTTAGTTAAGCGTCTGGAATGTTGCACCCGAGTACCAGGGGAGGGAAACTGAGACATATTTGAACACGTCTCCCGTTCACATGGTTGATCATACTCTGTGTTCCACATGCATGTTTTAGCTGAAGGAAGAATACCTTAAACCTGGAGAGTTGAGACCCGTGGAATGGGTACCATGCAATATGACTTCAAAGGGTCTTCATTTGCTCACCGAACCTCTCCAGTCCTATCACTGCTGCGTTTATGCCCCTGTACACACGCTTGATTCTCTTTTGGAGACATAGCAATCCATAGGTTTTAAGATACTTACTAGTCAGGTACATTCTTAGGCGTTTAATATGGGGTGTTGAGTCCATTTCGTTGAGCAAGGAGTAACTCTTGTCTATTCCATATTTGGCTTAAGGAACTTTATCTGTGCTCATTTCAATCTCTGGTTTTATGCAGCACCCCAACTCACCTTTCCCCTTAACCAAGCGTAAGTTGGTTTTCTAAATTTGAGACCCTGTTCTGTTTTGGAATGCAGTTCCTGTGTAGCCAAGTTTACATTCCGTGTATTAGTGATATCTTATGATGTTTCTTTTTCTGTGTGACTTATTTCAGTTAGAATCATCGTACCTGAATCCACTCATTATGCTGCTATGGGCCTGATGACATAGATTTCATTGCTGAGTGATACTGCATTGTACGTAAGTACCACAAGTTCTTTATCCATTTTTCACTTTCTGTGATATTGAACTTGTACGGTAAACGAGGTTCTTGTAAACGGAGGCGTCCCAAACTTTGGGGTGGCTGTGTCTTTTTGATTTTAATTTCCCTAAGCTATAGGACCATAAGTGGAAGTGCCCTAGGCTCTGTTGCTTTGTTTTTTAGATGTTTCAGGAAACACCATACACTTCTCCTGAGTGTCTGTTGGCAATTTACATCCCGCCCATCAGCATAACAAGGCTCCCAGTTGTCCATGGCCTGTCCTGCCTTTCTGGATTTTACACTTTTTTCAGATGGACCTTTTGACCGGGGAGAAGTGAGACTTCATTGTAGTGCAGATTTTCTTTGCAAGTTTGCTTGGTTGGCCAAAAAGGGCGTATGCGTTTTTTCCTGAATATATTCAGGAAAAAACGCATACGCCCTTTTTGGCCAAGTGCATCATTGTGGACGTTCTGCCTCTTTTCCTATGCTTTCAATGCAATTCCAGTCTACCTCCTGAAATCGGTTTCCTGCAATTCTGCCCCGCTTTCAAGTCCTCTTGGCAGCCTTACTTCAGTCTATTTTTGGACGATAGCTGTCATTTATAACTCTGCAGGTTTGTGAATTACAGTGCCCCTGAGCTCCTTTCTTCAACTCGCTTTCTTGTGAGCTGGCCGCAACACCACAGGATGGCTTCAGGCCCTAATCTGGTTCCGGCACGGCACGCTGAGCCTTTGGTTAATTCCTCTTCCTGGTGGGAAATGAGAGTTAAATTTGCCTGTCCAGACACCTCCAGCTAGCCTCTCATTGGTTCTCGCTATTCCTGTTCATCTTCCGCAGAAATTGCAAACTGGGCCAAACAGGAAGTTAAAGGAACTGACTCTCCAAGACGGGAGAGTGTTAGTAAAGCATCTGGAATGTTGCACCCGAGTACCAGGGGAGGGAAACTGAGACATATTTGAACACGTCTCCCGTTCACATGGTTGATCATACTCTGGGTTCCACATGCATGTTTTAGCTGAAGGAAGAATACCTTAAACCTGGAGAGTTGAGACCCGTGGAATGGGTACCATGCAATATGACTTCAAAGGGTCTTCATTTGCTCACCAAACCTCTCCAATCCTATCACTGCTGCGTTTATGCCCCTGTACACACGCTTGATTCTCTTTTGGAGACATAGCAATCCATAGGTTTTAAGATACTTACTAGTCAGGTACATTCTTAGGCGTTTAATATGGGGTGTTGAGTCCATTTCGTTGAGCAAGGAGTAGCTCTTGTCTATTCCATATTTGGCTTAAGGAACTTTATCTGTGCTCATTTCAATCTCTGGTTTTATGCAGCACCCCAACTCACCTTTCCCCTTAAGCAAGCATAAGTTGGTTTTCTAAATTTGAGACCCTGTTCTGTTCTGTAATTCAGTTCCTGTGTAGCCAAGTTTACATTCCGTGTATTACTGATATCTTATGATGTTTCTTTTTCTGTGTGACTTATTTCAGTTAGAATCATCATACCTGAATCCACTCATTGTGCTGCTACGGGCCTGATGACACAGATTTCATTGCTGAGTGATATTGTTTGTAAGTAAATACCACAACTTCTTTCTCCATTTTTCACTTTCTGCGATGTTGAACTTGTACTGTAAACGAGGTTCTTGTAAACAGAGCCGTTCCAAACTTTGGGGTGGCTGTGTCTTTTTGATTTTAATTTCCCTAAGCTATAGGACCATAAGTGGAAGTGCCCTAGGTTCTGTTGCTTTGTTTTTTACATGTTTCAGGAAACACCATACACTTCTCCGGAGTGGTTGTTGGCAATTTACATCCCGCCCATCAGCATAACAAGGCTCCCAGTTCTCCATGGCCTGTCCTGCCTTTCTGGATTTTACACTTTTTTCAGATGGCCCTTTTGACCGGGGGGAAGTGAGACTTCATTGTAGTGCAGATTTCCTTTGCAAGCTTGCTTGGTTGGCCAAAAAGGGCGTATGCGTTTTTTCCTGAATATATTCAGGAAAAAACGCATACGCCCTTTTTGGCCAAGTGCATCATTGTGGACGTTCTGCCTCTTTTCCTATGCTTTCAATGCAATTCCAGTCTACCTCCTGAAATCGGTTTCCTGCAATTCTGCCCCGCTTTCAAGTCCTCTTGGCAGCCTTACTTCAGTCTATTTTTGGACGATAGCTGTCATTTATAACTCTGCAGGTTTGTGAATTACAGTGCCCCTGAGCTCCTTTCTTCAACTCGCTTTCTTGTGAGCTGGCCGCAACACCGCAGGATGGCTTCAGGCCCTAATCTGGTTCCGGCACGGCACGCTGAGCCTTTGGTTAATTCCTCTTCCTGGTGGGAAATGAGAGTTAAATTTGCCCGTCCAGACACCTCCAGCTAGTCTCTCATTGGTTCTCGCTATTCCTGTTCATCTTCCGCAGAAATTGCAAACTGGGCCAAACAGGAGGTTAAAGGGACTGACTCTCCAAGTCGGGAGAGTGTTAGTAAAGCATCTGGAATGTTGCACCAGAGTACCAGGGTACGAAAACTGAGACATATTTGAACACGTCTCCCGATCACATGGTTGATCATACTCTAGGTTCCACATGCATGTTTCAGCTGAAGGAAGAATACCTTAAACCTGGGTAGTTGAAACCCGTGGAATGGGTACCATGCAATATGATTTCAAAGGGTCTTCATTTGCTCACCGAACCTCTCCAATCTTATCACTGCTGTGTTTATGCCCCTGTACACATGCTTGATTCTCTTTCGGAGACATAGCAATCCATAGGTTTTAAGATACTTACAAGTCAGGTACATTCTTAGGCGTTTAATATGGGGTGTTGAGTCCATTTCGTTGAGCAAGGAGTAGCTCTTGTCTATTCCATATTTGGCTTAAGGAACTTTATCTGTGCTCATTTCAATCTCTGGTTTTATGCAGCACCCCAACTCACCTTTCCCCTTAAGCAAGCATAAGTTGTTTTTCTAAATTTGAGACCCTGTTCTGTTCTGTAATTCAGTTCCTGTGTAGCCAAGTTTACATTCTGTGTATTACTGATATCTTATGATGTTTCTTTTTCTGTGTGACTTATTTCAGTTAGAATCATCATACCTGAATCCACTCATTGTGCTGCTAAGGGCCTGATGACACAGATTTCATTGCTGAGTGATATTGCTTTGTAAGTAATTACCACAACTTCTTTATCCATTTTTCACTTTCTGCGATGTTGAACTTGTACTGTAAACGAGGTTCTTGTAAACAGAGCCGTTCCAAACTTTGGGGTGGCTGTGTCTTTTTGATTTTAATTTCCCTAAGCTATAGGACCATAAGTGGAAGTGCCCGAGGTTCTGTTGCTTTGTTTTTTAGATGTTTCAGGAAACACCATACACTTCTCCGGAGTGTCTTTTGGCAATTTACATCCCGCCCATCAGCATAACAAGGCTCCCAGTTCTCAATGGCCTGTTGCCTTTCTGGATTTTACACTTTTTTCAGATGGCTCTTTTGACCGGGGGGAAGTGAGACTTCATTGTAGTGCAGATTTCCTTTGCAAGCTTGCTTGGTTGGCCAAAAAGGGCGTATGCGTTTTTTCCTGAATATATTCAGGAAAAAACGCATACGCCCTTTTTGGCCAAGTGCATCATTGTGGACGTTCTGCCTCTTTTCCTATGCTTTCAATGCAATTCCAGTCTACCTCCTGAAATCGGTTTCCTGCAATTCTGCCCCGCTTTCAAGTCCTCTTGGCAGCCTTACTTCAGTCTATTTTTGGACGATAGCTGTCATTTATAACTCTGCAGGTTTGTGAATTACAGTGCCCCTGAGCTCCTTTCTTCAACTCGCTTTCTTGTGAGCTGGCCGCAACACCGCAGGATGGCTTCAGGCCCTAATCTGGTTCCGGCACGGCACGCTGAGCCTTTGGTTAATTCCTCTTCCTGGTGGGAAATGAGAGTTAAATTTGCCTGTCCAGACACCTCCAGCTAGCCTATCATTGGTTCTCGCTATTCCTGTTCATCTTCCGCAGAAATTGCAAACTGGGCCAAACAGGAGGTTAAAGGAACTGACTCTCCAAGACGGGAGAGTGTTAGTAAAGCGTCTGGAATGTTGCACCCGAGTACCAGCGGAGGGAAACTGAGACATATTTGAACACGTCTCCCGTTCACATGGTTGATCATACTCTGGGTTCCACATGCATGTTTTAGCTGAAGGAAGAATACCTTAAACCTGGAGAGTTGAGACCCGTGGAATGGGTACCATGCAATATGACTTCAAAGGGTCTTCATTTGCTCACCGAACCTCTCCAGTCCTATCACTGCTGCGTTTATGCCCCTGTACACACGCTTGATTCTCTTTTGGAGACATAGCAATCCATAGGTTTTAAGATACTTACTAGTCAGGTACATTCTTAGGCGTTTAATATGGGGTGTTGAGTCCATTTCGTTGAGCAAGGAGTAACTCTTGTCTATTCCATATTTGGCTTAAGGAACTTTATCTGTGCTCATTTCAATCTCTGGTTTTATGCAGCACCCCAACTCACCTTTCCCCTTAAGCAAGCATAAGTTGGTTTTCTAAATTTGAGACCCTGTTCTGTTTTGGAATGCAGTTCCTGTGTAGCCAAGTTTACATTCCGTGTATTAGTGATATCTTATGATGTTTCTTTTTCTGTGTGACTTATTTCAGTTAGAATCATCGTACCTGAATCCACTCATTATGCTGCTATGGGCCTGATGACATAGATTTCATTGCTGAGTGATACTGCATTGTACGTAAGTACCACAAGTTCTTTATCCATTTTTCACTTTCTGTGATATTGAACTTGTACGGTAAACGAGGTTCTTGTAAACGGAGGCGTCCCAAACTTTGGGGTGGCTGTGTCTTTTTGATTTTAATTTCCCTAAGCTATAGGACCATAAGTGGAAGTGCCCTAGGCTCTGTTGCTTTGTTTTTTAGATGTTTCAGGAAACACCATACACTTCTCCTGAGTGTCTGTTGGCAATTTACATCCCGCCCATCAGCATAACAAGGCTCCCAGTTCTCCATGGCCTGTCCTGCCTTTCTGGATTTTACACTTTTTTCAGATGGACCTTTTGACCGGGGGGAAGTGAGACTTCATTGTAGTGCAGATTTCCTTTGCAAGTTTGCTTGGTTGGCCAAAAAGGGCGTATGCGTTTTTTCCTGAATATATTCAGGAAAAAACGCATACGCCCTTTTTGGCCAAGTGCATCATTGTGGACGTTCTGCCTCTTTTCCTATGCTTTCAATGCAATTCCAGTCTACCTCCTGAAATCGGTTTCCTGCAATTCTGCCCCGCTTTCAAGTCCTCTTGGCAGCCTTACTTCAGTATATTTTTGGACGATAGCTGTCATTTATAACTCTGCAGGTTTGTGAATTACAGTACCCCGAGCTCCTTTCTTCAACTCGCTTTCTTTTGAGCTGGCCGCAACACCGCAGGATGTCTTCAGGCTCTAATCTGGTTCTGGCACGGCACGCTGAGCCTTTGGTTAATTCCTCTTCCTGGTGGGAAATGAGAGTTAAATTTGCCCATCCAGACACCTCCAGCTAGTCTCTCATTGGTTCTCGCTATTCCTGTTCATCTTCCACAGAAATTGCAAACTGGTTCAAACAGGAGGTTAAAGGGACTGACTCTCCAAGTGGGGAGAGTGTTAGTAAAGTGTCTGGAATGTTGCACCCGAGTACCAGGGTACGAAAACTGAGACATATTTGAACACGTCTCCCGATCACATGGTTGATCATACTCTGGGTTCCACATGCATGTTTTAGCTGAAGGAAGAATACCTAAAACCTGGGTAGTTGAAACCCGTGTAATGGGTACCATGCAATATGACTTCAAAGGGACTTCATTTGCTCACCGAACCTCTCCAATCCTATCACTGCTGCGTTTATGCCCCTGTACACATGCTTGTTTCTCTTTCGGAGACATTGCAATCTATAGGTTTTAAGATACTTACTAGTCAGGTACATTCATAGGCGTTTAATATGCGCTGTTGAGTCCATTTCGTTGAGCAAGGAGTAGCTCTTGTCTATTCCATATTTGGCTTAAGGAACTTTATCTGTGCTCATTTCAATCTCTGGTTTTATGCAGCACCCCAACTCACCTTTCCCCTTAAGCAAGCATAAGTTGGTTTTCTAAATTTGAGACCCTGTTCTGTTCTGTAATTCAGTTCCTGTGTAGCCAAGTTTTCATTCCGTGTATTAGTGATATCTTATGATGTTTCTATTTCTGTGTGAATTATTTCAGTTAGAATCATCATACCTGAATCCACTCATTGTTCTTCTAAGGGCTTGATGACATAGATTTCATTCCTGAGTGATATTGCTTTGTAAGTAAATACCACAACTTCTTTATCCATTTTTCACTTTCTGCGATGTTGAACTTGTACTGTAAACGAGGTTCTTGTAAACAGTGGCGTCCCAAACTTTGGGGTGGCTATGTCTTTTTGATTTTAATTTCCCTAAGCTATAGGACCATAAGTGGCAGTGCCCTAGGCTCTGTTGCTTTGTTTTTTAGATGTTTCAGGAAACACCATACACTTCTCCCGAGTGTCTGTTGGCAATTTACATCCCGCCCATCAGCATAACAAGGCTCCCAGTTGTCCATGGCCTGTCCTGCCTTTCTGGATTTTACACTTTTTTCAGATGGCCCTTTTGACCGGGGGGAAGTGAGACTTCATTGTAGTGCAGATTTCCTTTGCAAGCTTGCTTGTTTGGCCAAAAAGGGCGTATGCGTTTTTTCCTGAATATATTCAGGAAAAAACGCATACGCCCTTTTTGGCCAAGTGCATCATTGTGGACGTTCTGCCTCTTTTCCTATGCTTTCAATGCAATTCCAGTCTACCTCCTGAAATCGGTTTCCAGCAATTCTGCCCCGCTTTCAAGTCCTCTTGGCAGCCTTACTTCAGTCTATTTTTGTACGATAGCTGTCATTTATAACTCTGCAGGTTTGTGAATTACAGTGCCCCTGAGCTCCTTTCTTCAACTCGCTTTCTTGTGAGCTGGCCGCAACACCACAGGATGGCTTCAGGCCCTAATCTGGTTCCGGCACGGCACGCTGAGCCTTTGGTTAATTCCTCTTCCTGGTGGGAAATGAGAGTTAAATTTGCCTGTCCAGACACCTCCAGCTAGCCTCTCATTGGTTCTCGCTATTCCTGTTCATCTTCCGCAGAAATTGCAAACTGGGCCAAACAGGAAGTTAAAGGAACTGACTCTCCAAGACGGGAGAGTGTTAGTAAAGCATCTGGAATGTTGCACCCGAGTACCAGGGGAGGGAAACTGAGACATATTTGAACACGTCTCCCGTTCACATGGTTGATCATACTCTGGGTTCCACATGCATGTTTTAGCTGAAGGAAGAATACCTTAAACCTGGAGAGTTGAGACCCGTGGAATGGGTACCATGCAATATGACTTCAAAGGGTCTTCATTTGCTCACCAAACCTCTCCAATCCTATCACTGCTGCGTTTATGCCCCTGTACACACGCTTGATTCTCTTTTGGAGACATAGCAATCCATAGGTTTTAAGATACTTACTAGTCAGGTACATTCTTAGGCGTTTAATATGGGGTGTTGAGTCCATTTCGTTGAGCAAGGAGTAGCTCTTGTCTATTCCATATTTGGCTTAAGGAACTTTATCTGTGCTCATTTCAATCTCTGGTTTTATGCAGCACCCCAACTCACCTTTCCCCTTAAGCAAGCATAAGTTGGTTTTCTAAATTTGAGACCCTGTTCTGTTCTGTAATTCAGTTCCTGTGTAGCCAAGTTTACATTCCGTGTATTACTGATATCTTATGATGTTTCTTTTTCTGTGTGACTTATTTCAGTTAGAATCATCATACCTGAATCCACTCATTGTGCTGCTACGGGCCTGATGACACAGATTTCATTGCTGAGTGATATTGCTTTGTAAGTAAATACCACAACTTCTTTCTCCATTTTTCACTTTCTGCGATGTTGAACTTGTACTGTAAACGAGGTTCTTGTAAACAGAGCCGTTCCAAACTTTGGGGTGGCTGTGTCTTTTTGATTTTAATTTCCCTAAGCTATAGGACCATAAGTGGAAGTGCCCTAGGTTCTGTTGCTTTGTTTTTTACATGTTTCAGGAAACACCATACACTTCTCCGGAGTGGTTGTTGGCAATTTACATCCCGCCCATCAGCATAACAAGGCTCCCAGTTCTCCATGGCCTGTCCTGCCTTTCTGGATTTTACACTTTTTTCAGATGGCCCTTTTGACCGGGGGGAAGTGAGACTTCATTGTAGTGCAGATTTCCTTTGCAAGCTTGCTTGGTTGGCCAAAAAGGGCGTATGCGTTTTTTCCTGAATATATTCAGGAAAAAACGCATACGCCCTTTTTGGCCAAGTGCATCATTGTGGACGTTCTGCCTCTTTTCCTATGCTTTCAATGCAATTCCAGTCTACCTCCTGAAATCGGTTTCCTGCAATTCTGCCCCGCTTTCAAGTCCTCTTGGCAGCCTTACTTCAGTCTATTTTTGGACGATAGCTGTCATTTATAACTCTGCAGGTTTGTGAATTACAGTGCCCCTGAGCTCCTTTCTTCAACTCGCTTTCTTGTGAGCTGGCCGCAACACCGCAGGATGGCTTCAGGCCCTAATCTGGTTCCGGCACGGCACGCTGAGCCTTTGGTTAATTCCTCTTCCTGGTGGGAAATGAGAGTTAAATTTGCCCGTCCAGACACGTCCAGCTAGTCTCTCATTGGTTCTCGCTATTCCTGTTCATCTTCCGCAGAAATTGCAAACTGGGCCAAACAGGAGGTTAAAGGGACTGACTCTCCAAGTCGGGAGAGTGTTAGTAAAGCATCTGGAATGTTGCACCAGAGTACCAGGGTACGAAAACTGAGACATATTTGAACACGTCTCCCGATCACATGGTTGATCATACTCTAGGTTCCACATGCATGTTTCAGCTGAAGGAAGAATACCTTAAACCTGGGTAGTTGAAACCCGTGGAATGGGTACCATGCAATATGATTTCAAAGGGTCTTCATTTGCTCACCGAACCTCTCCAATCTTATCACTGCTGTGTTTATGCCCCTGTACACATGCTTGATTCTCTTTCGGAGACATAGCAATCCATAGGTTTTAAGATACTTACAAGTCAGGTACATTCTTAGGCGTTTAATATGGGGTGTTGAGTCCATTTCGTTGAGCAAGGAGTAGCTCTTGTCTATTCCATATTTGGCTTAAGGAACTTTATCTGTGCTCATTTCAATCTCTGGTTTTATGCAGCACCCCAACTCACCTTTCCCCTTAAGCAAGCATAAGTTGTTTTTCTAAATTTGAGACCCTGTTCTGTTCTGTAATTCAGTTCCTGTGTAGCCAAGTTTACATTCTGTGTATTACTGATATCTTATGATGTTTCTTTTTCTGTGTGACTTATTTCAGTTAGAATCATCATACCTGAATCCACTCATTGTGCTGCTAAGGGCCTGATGACACAGATTTCATTGCTGAGTGATATTGCTTTGTAAGTAATTACCACAACTTCTTTATCCATTTTTCACTTTCTGCGATGTTGAACTTGTACTGTAAACGAGGTTCTTGTAAACAGAGCCGTTCCAAACTTTGGGGTGGCTGTGTCTTTTTGATTTTAATTTCCCTAAGCTATAGGACCATAAGTGGAAGTGCCCGAGGTTCTGTTGCTTTGTTTTTTAGATGTTTCAGGAAACACCATACACTTCTCCGGAGTGTCTGTTGGCAATTTACATCCCGCCCATCAGCATAACAAGGCTCCCAGTTCTCAATGGCCTGTTGCCTTTCTGGATTTTACACTTTTTTCAGATGGCTCTTTTGACCGGGGGGAAGTGAGACTTCATTGTAGTGCAGATTTCCTTTGCAAGCTTGCTTGGTTGGCCAAAAAGGGCGTATGCGTTTTTTCCTGAATATATTCAGGAAAAAACGCATACGCCCTTTTTGGCCAAGTGCATCATTGTGGACGTTCTGCCTCTTTTCCTATGCTTTCAATGCAATTCCAGTCTACCTCCTGAAATCGGTTTCCTGCAATTCTGCCCCGCTTTCAAGTCCTCTTGGCAGCCTTACTTCAGTCTATTTTTGGACGATAGCTGTCATTTATAACTCTGCAGGTTTGTGAATTACAGTGCCCCTGAGCTCCTTTCTTCAACTCGCTTTCTTGTGAGCTGGCCGCAACACCGCAGGATGGCTTCAGGCCCTAATCTGGTTCCGGCACGGCACGCTGAGCCTTTGGTTAATTCCTCTTCCTGGTGGGAAATGAGAGTTAAATTTGCCTGTCCAGAAACCTCCAGCTAGCCTATCATTGGTTCTCGCTATTCCTGTTCATCTTCCGCAGAAATTGCAAACTGGGCCAAACAGGAGGTTAAAGGAACTGACTCTCCAAGACGGGAGAGTGTTAGTAAAGCGTCTGGAATGTTGCACCCGAGTACCAGCGGAGGGAAACTGAGACATATTTGAACACGTCTCCCGTTCACATGGTTGATCATACTCTGGGTTCCACATGCATGTTTTAGCTGAAGGAAGAATACCTTAAACCTGGAGAGTTGAGACCCGTGGAATGGGTACCATGCAATGTGACTTCAAAGGGTCTTCATTTGCTCACCGAACCTCTCCAATCCTATCACTGCTGCGTTTATGCCCCTGTACACACGCTTGATTCTCTTTTGGAGACATAACGATGCATAGGTTTTAAGATACTTACTAGTCAGGTACATTCTTAGGCGTTTAATATGGGGTGTTGAGTCCATTTCGTTGAGCAAGGAGTAGCTCTTGTCTATTCCATATTTGGCTTAAGGAACTTTATCTGTGCTCATTTCAATCTCTGGTTTTATGCAGCACCCCAACTCACCTTTCCCCTTAAGCAAGCATAAGTTGGTTTTCTAAATTTGAGACCCTGTTCTGTTCTGTAATTCAGTTCCTGTGTAGCCAAGTTTACATTCCGTGTATTACTGATATCTTATGATGTTTCTTTTTCTGTGTGACTTATTTCAGTTAGAATCATCATACCTGAATCCACTCATTGTGCTGCTACGGGACTGATGACACAGATTTCATTGCTGAGTGATATTGCTTTGTAAGTAAATACCACAACTTCTTTCTCCATTTTTCACTTTCTGCGATGTTGAACTTGTACTGTAAACGAGGTTCTTGTAAACAGAGCCGTTCCAAACTTTGGGGTGGCTGTGTCTTTTTGATTTTAATTTCCCTAAGCTATAGGACCATAAGTGGAAGTGCCCTAGGTTCTGTTGCTTTGTTTTTTACATGTTTCCGGAAACACCATACACTTCTCCCGAGTGGTTGTTGGCAATTTACATCCCGCCCATCAGCATAACAAGGCTCCCAGTTCTCCATGGCCTGTCCTGCCTTTCTGGACTTTACACTTTTTTCAGATGGCCCTTTTGACCGGGAGGAAGTGAGACTTCATTGTAGTGCAGATTTCCTTTGCAAGCTTGCTTGGTTGGCCAAAAAGGGCGTATGCGTTTTTTCCTGAATATATTCAGGAAAAAACGCATACGCCCTTTTTGGCCAAGTGCATCATTGTGGACGTTCTGCCTCTTTTCCTATGCTTTCAATGCAATTCCAGTCTACCTCCTGAAATCGGTTTCCTGCAATTCTGCCCCGCTTTCAAGTCCTCTTGGCAGCCTTACTTCAGTCTATTTTTGGACGATAGCTGTCATTTATAACTCTGCAGGTTTGTGAATTACAGTGCCCCTGAGCTCCTTTCTTCAACTCGCTTTCTTGTGAGCTGGCCGCAACACCGCAGGATGGCTTCAGGCCCTAATCTGGTTCCGGCACGGCACGCTGAGCCTTTGGTGAATTCCTCTTCCTGGTGGGAAATGAGAGTTAAATTTGCCCGTCCAGACACCTCCAGCTAGTCTCTCATTGGTTCTCGCTATTCCTGTTCATCTTCCGCAGAAATTGCAAACTGGGCCAAACAGGAGGTTAAAGGGACTGACTCTCCAAGTCGGGAGAGTGTTAGTAAAGCATCTGGAATGTTGCACCCGAGTACCAGGGGAGGAAAACTGAGACATATTTCAACACGTCTCCCGATCACACGGTTGATCATACTCTGGGTTCCACATGCATGTTTTAGCTGAAGGAAGAATACCTTAAACCTGGAGAGTTGAGACCCGTGTAATGGGTACCATGCAATATGACTTCAAAGGGTCTTCATTTGCTCACCAAACCTCTCCAATCCTATCACTGCTGCGTTTATGCCCCTGTACACACGCTTGATTCTCTTTTGGAGACATAGCAATCCATAGGTTTTAAGATACTTACTAGTCAGGTACATTCTTAGGCGTTTAATATGGGGTTTTGAGTCCATTTCGTTGAGCAAGGAGTAGCTCTTGTCTATTCCATATTTGGCTTAAGGAACTTTATCTGTGCTCATTTCAATCTCTGGTTTTATGCAGCACCCCAACTCACCTTTCCCCTTAAGCAAGCATAAGTTGGTTTTCTAAATTTGAGACCCTGTTCTGTTTTGGAATGCAGTTCCTGTGTAGCCAAGTTTACATTCCGTGTATTAGTGATATCTTATGATGTTTCTTTTTCTGTGTGACTTATTTCAGTTAGAATCATCGTACCTGAATCCACTCATTATGCTGCTACGGGCCTGCTGACATAGATTTCATTGCTGAGTGATACTGCATTGTACGTAAGTACCACAAGTTCTTTATCCATTTTTCACTTTCTGTGATATTGAACTTGTACGGTAAACGAGGTTCTTGTAAACGGAGGCGTCCCAAACTTTGGGGTGGCTGTGTCTTTTTGATTTTAATTTCCCTAAGCTATAGGTCCGTAAGTGGAAGTGCCCTAGGCTCTATTGCTTTGTTTTTTAGATGTTTCAGGAAACACCATACACTTCTCCCAAGTGTCTGTTGGCAATTTACATCCCGCCCATCAGCATTACAAGACTCCCAGTTCTCAATGGCCTGTTGCCTTTCTGGATTTTACACTTTTTTCAGATGGCCCTTTTGACCGGGGGGAAGTGAGACTTCATTGTAGTGCAGATTTCCTTTGCAAGCTTGCTTGGTTGGCCAAAAAGGGCGTATGCGTTTTTTCCTGAATATATTCAGGAAAAAACGCATACGCCCTTTTTGGCCAAGTGCATCATTGTGGACGTTCTGCCTCTTTTCCTATGCTTTCAATGCAATTCCAGTCTACCTCCTGAAATCGGTTTCCTGCAATTCTGCCCCGCTTTCAAGTCCTCTTGGCAGCCTTACTTCAGTCTATTTTTGGACGATAGCTGTCATTTATAACTCTGCTGGTTTGTCAATTGCAGTGCCCCTGAGCTCCTTTCTTCAACTCGCTTTCTTGTGACCTGGCCGCAACACCGCAGGATGGCTTCAGGCCCTAATCTGGTTCCGGCCCGGCATGCTGAGCCTTTGGTTAATTCCTCTTCCTGGTGGGAAATGAGAGTTAAATTTGCCCGTCCAGACACCTCCAGCTAGCCTCTCATTGGTTCTCGCTATTCCTGTTCATCTTCCGCAGAAATTGCAAACTGGGCCAAACAGGAGGTTAAAGGGACTGACTCTCCAAGTCGGGAGAGTGTTAGTAAAGGGTCTGGAATATTGCAACCGAGTACCAGGGGAGGAAAACTGAGACATATTTGAACACGTCTCCTTTCACATGGTTGATCATACTCTGGGTTCCACATGCATGTTTTAGCTGAAGGAAGAATACCTTAAACCTGGAGAGTTGAGACCCGTGTAATGGGTACCATGCAATATGACTTCAAAGGGTCTTCATTTGCTCACCGAACCTCTCCAATCCTATCACTGCTGCGTTTATGCCCCTGTACACATGCTTGATTCTCTTTTGGAGACATAGCAATCCATAGGTTTTAAGATACTTACTAGTCAGGTACATTCTTAGGCGTTTAATATGGGATGTTGAGGCCATTTCGTTGAGCAAGGAGTAGCTCTTGTCTATTCCATATTTGGCTTAAGGAACTTTATCTGTGCTCATTTCAATTTCTGGTTTTATGCAGCACCCCAACTCACCTTTCCCCTTAAGCAAGCATAAGTTGGTTTTCTAAATTTGAGACCCTGTTCTGTTTTGGAATGCAGTTCCTGTGTAGCCAAGTTTACATTCCGTGTATTAGTGATATCTTATGATGTTTCTTTTTCTGTGTGACTTATTTCAGTTAGAATCATCGTACCTGAATCCACTCATTATGCTGCTACGGGCCTGATGACATAGATTTCATTGCTGTGTGATATTGCATTGTACGTAAGTACCACAGGTTCTTTATCCATTTTTCACTTTCTGCGATATTGAACTTGTACCGTAAACGAGGTTCTTGTAAACAGAGCCGTCCCAAACTTTGGGGTGGCTGTGTCTTTTTGATTTTAATTTCCCTAAGCTATAGGACCATAAGTGGAAGTGCCCTAGGCTCTGTTGCTTTGTTTTTTAGATGTTTCAGGAAACACCATACACTTCTCCAGAGTGGCTGTTGGCAATTTACATCCCGCCCATCAGCATAAGAAGGCTCCCAGTTCTCCATGGCCTGTCCTGCCTTTCTGGATTTTACACTTTTTTCAGATGGCCCTTTTGACCGGGGGGAAGTGAGACTTCATTGTAGTGCAGATTTCCTTTGCAAGCTTGCTTGGTTGGCCAAAAATTGCGTATGCGTTTTTTCCTGAATATATTCAGGAAAAAACGCATACGCCCTTTTTGGCCAAGTGCATCATTGTCGAGTTTCTGACTCTCTTCATATGGTTTCAATGCAATTCCAGTCTACCTCCTGAAATCGGTTTCCTGCAATTCTGCCTTGCTTTCAATGCCTCTTCATAGCCTTACCTCAATATATTTTTAAAAATAGTTGGCCTTTATAACTCTGCAGGTTTTTGAATTGCAGTGGCCCTTAGCTCCATTTTTTAGCTCTTATTTTTGTGGTCTTGCCCCGTAACCACAGGATTCCTTGAAGCCCTATTTTTCTTCTGGGGCACCTTGCTGTGCCTTTGGTTAATTCTTCTTACTGATGTGATATTAGAGTGACATGTGCCCATTGAAACCGCTACAGCTAGTTTCTCACTGGTTCCCCCTATTCCCATTCATCCTCTGCACTAACTGCAGACTGTGCGATACCAGAACTTAAAGGCATTGACTCCATGTGGGGATGTTGTTAGTAAAGCGGCTGGAATGTCGATCCGGAGCCCCAGGAGAGGAAAAATGAGGTGCGTTTTAGAAACCTTTCCCGATCATATGGTATACCAGTCGCTGGGTTTCCCAAGCATGGTTTAGCTGTAGGAAGATTCCCTTCAACCTGGAGTGTTGGGACCCTTGGACTGAGTAGCATGAAGTATTGCATTAAACTTTCGGCAGTTGCTCACCAAAGCTCACCAATCCTGTCAGCCCCAAGTGTCCAGCCTTATGTCTTATCCAGCTGTGGGTTTATATGTGGTCAATCCAGGTTGCATCACAGCCCCTGAGCGAATTTTGTAAGAATTTTTCTCTCTTTCATTGTTTCAGCGTTTTGTTTTTAAAATTTATTTCTATAATGGGGTTTAGCTCATTTTCACTGCTGTGTTTGTGCCGCTCTGCACACACTTGATTCCCTTATGGAGATATATCAATACATGGGTTTTAAGATTCTTATTCCTCAGATATATTTCTCTGCGGTGTATAGGGTGTGTTGAGGCCTGTTCATTGAGCAAGGTGTAGATCTTGTCTAATACCTATTTGGTTTATTGAACGGTATCTGTGCTAATTTCAAACTCTGGTTTTATGCATCACCCCACCTCTCCTTTCCCCTTAAGCTGACATAAGTGTGTTTTCTAAATGTGAGACACTGTTCTGTTCTGTAATTCATTTCTTGTGCAGCCATATTTACCCTCCCTCTATAAGTGATATCTTATGATATGTTTCTTTTTCTGTTTGACTTATTTCAAGTAGTATTATTGGACCTAAATCCACTCTTTATCCTTCTACTAGCCTTATTACATTGATTTCATGGTGAAGAGATATTCCATTGTACATAAGTACCACATCTTCTTTATCCATTGTTCTCTTTCCTGGGATATTTAAGGTGTACTGAAGTTGAGGTTCTTGTAAACAGAGTAGCCCTAAACTGTGGTGTGCTTGTGTCTTGTTGATTTTTAGACTTCCCTAGATATACTCCCATGATTGGAAGTGTCCTATGCTCTGTAGCTCTGTTTTTTAGATGATTTAGGAACCACCACACACTTCTCCAGAGTGGCTCTCGGCAGTTCACACACTGCCCATCAGCGTATAAAGGCTCCCTGTTCTCCATGGCCTGTCCTGCATTTCTGGTTTTTACAATTTTTTAGGATGGCCCTTTTGACCGGTGGGAAGTGAGACTTCTTTGTTGTGCACATTTGCATTGCTTGTTTGCTTCGTTGCCCATAAAGTGCGTATGCGTTTTTTCCTGGATATAATCAGGAAAAACGCATACGCCCTTTTGGGCCAACTGCATCATTGTCGAAATTCTGCCGCTTTTCATGTGCGTTAAAGACGAGTCCAATCTATCTCTTGAAATCTGTTTCTTGCAATTCTGTCTTGCATTCAGATCCTCTTCTTTGCCTTACCTCAACATATTTTTGGACGTTAGTTTTCATTTATAACTCTGCAGGTTTGTGAATTGCAGTGACCCTGAGCTCCATTTTTTAAGTTGCTCTTTTGTGAGCTGGCCTCAAACCCGCAGGATTGCTTCAGGCCCTATTTTGGCTCCGGCGAGGCAGGCTGAGCCTTTCTTTAATTCTTATTCTTAATGGGAAATTAGAGTGATATGTGCCCGTCCAAACCCCTACAACTCTTCTCTCATTGGTTCCCCCTCTTCCCGTTCATCCTCCTCACAATTTGCAAAATGTGTGAAACAGAAGTTTAAATGTGCTGATTCTCCAAGTGGGGAGATCCTAAGTAGCGTGGCTGGAATGGTGAACAGGAGCACCAGGAGAGGATAAATGAGGTGCATTTTAGACACATCTCCCGATCACATGGTGTACAGTCCTCTGGGTTTTCCATGCATGTTTTAGCTGTAGGAAGATCCCTTGAACCTGCAGATTTGGGACCCATTGAATGGGTACCAGGTAGTATTACTTTAAAGGGTGTGCATTTCCTCACCCAACCTCACATTTCTCTTAGCGCAAACAGTTTCCAGCCTTATGTCTCATCCTGCTGTGGGTCTAGATGTGTTCAATCCATGTTGCATCACCGTCCCTGAGGAAAAGTTGTAAGAGGTTTTCTCTGTCTCTCTGTCGTTTATTTTTTTCAATTTATTACTATATTGGTTACAGCTGATTTTCAAAGCTCTGTTTCTTGCTGCTGTACATCCACTTGATTTGCGTACAGAGAGACATCAATAAATTCTTTTTCAGATTCTTACCAGTCGTATATATTCTTTTCCGGTGACTTGAGTGTGCTGAGTGCAGTTCTTTTAGCTACCGTGTAGGCCTTGTTGATTATCAGTTTGGTATTTGGAATGGTATCTTTGCTAATTTCAACCTCCTGGATGATGCCTCACCCCTCCCCACCTTTCCCGTTTAGCAGCCTTATGCGTGTTTTCTACATATTTGACTATGTTTTTGTTTTGTAATTTATTTCATGTGTAGCCATTTTGGATTCCACCTTTAAGTGATATCTTATGATATGTGTCTTTTTCTTTTTGAATTCTGTCACTTAGAATGATCATACGTAACTCCTCCGGAGTTGTTACAACTGGCCATATTTCATTGATTTCCAGGCTGAATAATATTCCACTCTACCTAAGTACCACATCTCTATCCATTTTTCCCCTCCAGAGACATTTAAGTTATATCCTAGTCGAGGATCTTTTAAACAGAGAGGGGGTAAACATTGGGGTGCCTGTGTCCTCTCGATTTTTGTTTTTCCCAAGATATACGCCCATGAGTGCAAGTGCCCTATGCTCTGTAGCTCATTTTTTAGATGCTTTAGTAAACACAATACACTTCTCCAGAATGGCCGTTGGCAATATACATTTCCACTATAAGTCTCACAGGGCTCCCTCTTCTCGTTGCCCTGTCCTGCATTTCTGTTGTTTACGCTTTATGAGGATGGCTCTTCTGACTGATGCGAAGTGATATCTTTTGTAGTATTGACTTCCAGTGCCCACCTGTTTGGTTGGCTAAAAAAGTGTATGCCCTTTTCTTGAATATATACAGAAAAGAACGCATACACCCTTTTTGGCCAACTGCAATGTTGGCAATGTTCAGCTCCTTTTCTTGTGCTTAATGGCGAGTCCTTTCTACCTCCTCAAATCCCTTTCCTGCCATTCTCCCTTGCTTACAAGTCCTTTTCTCTGACTTTCCTCAAGACATTTTTCAGTGATGGATATTTTCAACTCTGCAGTTTTGTGAATTTTACTGCCCCTGAGTTCCATTGTTCAACTCGTGTTTATGGGAACTGGCCACAAAGCAGCGGGATTTCCTCAAGCCCTATACTGTTTCCATGGGCAACCCTAGCCTTTGGTCAATTCGTCTTCCTGATTGGAAATTAGAGTGACATGTGCCTGTCTGAACACCTAGGACTTGTCTCTCATTGTTCCTCATCCTTCCGCTTCATCCTCTGGACAAATTCCAAACTGTACGCAACAGGATGTTGACAGTGCTGACATCTCCAAGTGGGGAGACTGTTAGTAAAGACGCTGGAGGGGTGAACCCGAGCACCAGGAGATGAGGAGATGAGATGCCTTTTCCAAACTCTTCCCGATCAGACGGTATACCATCCTCTGGGTGTGACAGACATGTTTTAGCAGTAGGAAGAGTCCCATTCATGTAAGGAGAACACCAGGGCTTTTTCAAAATCAGTGTCTCCCCGAAACCCAAACTGGGGAAGTTTTTAAGCTACGGCTACACATATGTTCATTAAGGGCCTTGGGAAGTAGGCAGAGTCCAAACTTTAGATGATTGAAGTCTTTAGGGTCAGAAGCACTCACCACCAGCTTCCCTTAGGCTACACTTTAACTGTCATTGATAGATGATGTCAATAAAAATATCTATTCTTTTTCAGATTATTTCCCCTTATAGGTTATTGCAAAATGTTGAGTGTAGTTCCCTGTGCTATACAGTAGTTCCTTGTTGATGATCTATTTTATACATAGCAGTGTGTATGTGTTCATTCCAAACTGTTAATTTATCCCTCCTCCCACCTTTCCCCTTTGGTAATAATAAATTATAAGATTTTATACTTCTCAGAAATGGGGGAGCTGAAAGAGAGGTATCATTTTCAATGGAAAAGCATTTAAAACAAGATTGAAGGTTTAACCAAGATTATTAGCTGTACATCCTTGGAAAGAAATCACTTCGTTTCTCTAATATTGACCTGACAAATAAGACAAACCTTTTCACTGAACTTGCTTATAAAAAGTGATGGAAATATCAAATGGAAGTGTTAAAAACATCTTATTTTACCCGAGCCTTATACACTGTTCTATGTTAACTACAGTTTGGCTCACACATCTGTTCATTGAGGTTACAATAGTCTCAATTTCTGTTACTGATCCTCCAGAGTGGACCCCAACAAGTGTCCCCCTGCCCAGTGTCATTGGGGCCAACAGATCGAGACTGAGTTTGGTTCACAAGCAAAGGAAACTTTATATTTTGATCAGAGAATGGAGAGGTGAGAGCATGCACTACCCCGTGGGCTGTGGGCTGGGCTGCTGTGTAGAGATCCTGTCAGAGTCAGTGGGAGGGAGGGAGGCGGCGGAGCTCTCGAGGGCCGGGTTGGCTGTAGCTCAGGCTCTATATCGTGGAGTCTGCACTGGGCCCCAGGAGCTGAGGTGTCGACCCAGCCATTCTGCACTAGGAAATCTGGTCTGAAGTGCCGGGTGTGGAACCTCTGCATGCGGGACCCTAGGAGCACGTGAAATTAGACAAAGCACAAAGGATAAAAAAGGTTAGACTTGACTTTATTGCCCAGATTCTATTTTTATCTCCCAGGGATTTTTAATGGGCTTTGCTGGGGACAAACCCCTCCTCTGCCTTTTGTCCCGTTCCTCATTCTTGGAGTGCTGAGGGTGCAGACCCTTCTTCTGTAACTGCTGAGTGCTGAGTTGGGAGCCCTCATACCCTGGGGCGAGGGTCAGAGCTTCTCCCCAGCAGCCTCCTGGTGACGTTGATTGTCCCCAGGACCCCTGCCTCCCTGCTCGTCCACCTGAGCACCAGCATTGGAAGTGTTATAGATTCTAATGACCTTTAAGGGTCCAGGAAAGAGATGTGCAGAGACGCTGTGGGGGCCGGTTTCACCCCGCCCCACATTTGTTCGGCCACCTTAGGCTGACCGTCTCTGCCAGCCTAGATGCTCTGACCAGTAGTCTGCGCTTTCTTCAATTAGGCCCCTGAATTAACGTACAAACAGCACCAGGTGTCAGAGCCCTGCCCGCTCAACTCCCAGACAGTCCAGGGTCAGTGGTGACCAAGGACCATGATGGCTACTGAGTCAACAGCCTTTTGAAGTAAACAGGAGTCCAGCCGGTCTTATTGGCCACCATCATCACGGTGTCTGTAGGCTTTTCTATGGTGACAGTGTGGTATACTGTTCCCCTGCCAAGATTATTAGCTCCCCTCTGGGTGCAGTAAGTCCTGCAAGCAGTAGTCTACTCTTTTGGGACACACTCTTGTTGTTTTATGAGAGAAACTCCAGGTCAAGTGATGTTCACACGAGTCGTCATGGTGCCCTGTTGCCCCCGGTTATCTCTCTGGATGTTGGAGTTGGAGGGCCTCCTCACTCGAGGTCGGTGTGCCCACGGAGCGAACCCTGCAACTTCAGGGCATGGTTGGTGGTTAGGATCACCACGTGGGGTCCTTTTCCCTTAGGAGGGAGGTGGCCTTTTGGGCTGCTGATTTCCAGGTTTTTAGATACCGCCAGTATCTTGGCCAGATGTGGCAGTGGGCCAAGCCCCTTAGTGACCGTAGTTTATCCTACCTGGATGGCATTCTTGCATTGTTCCATTTCAAGTGGTCCCAGTTTTTGCACTAATTCTCCAATGGCGATTCACCTTTCACCGGGAATGTAAAGGTCAAAGGGTTTAGCTAAATTAGGGAGTTCCAGGGCAAGGGTCTGAATTGACTGCTCTTTCCATTCTTGAAAGGCCACTTCTGGATTCTATTCAAAAGGATCATCATCTTTTCCTTTCAGTGTTTCATATAGAGGCCCAGGTAGTAGACTGTGGTTAGGGATCCAGAAGCAGCAAACCCTGGCCTCCCCAGGAACCCCTAAGCTGTCTTCTAGTTTTAGAAAGGGGTAAGGCTGAAAATGGTTTCTTCCCTTTCCTGGGATGGGCTTCTCTGACCTTCTGTGAGAATGAAGCCCAGGCAGGTCACCGCAGTCTGTGATATTTGAGCTTTTTCTTGGACAACTTCTATCTTTTATTGGCTTGGTAGTTCAGAGGCCTCCTTAGTAGGGCTGGCGATCAGAATGTCGTCTGCATATTGAAGGAGGGTTTCCTTTTCCAGAGGTAGAACTTTTAGGTCTTTAGCTAAGCTTTCCCCAAAGATGGTGTGGGAATTTTTGCACCCTTGGGGCCAGACGGCCCGGAAGTATTGTTTTAGTTGTATGTTGAGTCCTGCCACTCACAAGCCAAAATTTCTTGTGACTCTGGGACTAATGGAATACAAAAGAAGGCATCATTGAAGACTAATACAGAATACCATGTCCTGGTGGTTGGTAGAATGACCAGCAGGGTGTAGGAATTAGGAGCAACTGGAGGTATATCCTCGGTGGCTTCACTGACTGTCCTGACATCCTTTACCAGGTCCCCAGCAGCCCATGGGGCTCTCGTGGTCAGACCAATCCCAGAATATGGAGCTCACCTGGGCAGGTACCCCACCCCCACCCCAGCCCACGGGGCTCTCGTGGTCAGGCCCCTCCCAGGATACAGAGCTACCCTTGCAGGTACCGTGGCAGGGCTGGGCACACAGGAACCGTGCACATAGCCCTCATTGCAGAGCACCCCCAGCTCACCTGTCGCTCAGAGCTGACACAGAGCACCTCAGAGCAGGACTTGAACTAACAAACAGCAGCTGCGACAGGTCTGTGACCCTGGGCATCACTCCGTGAGGCCTCCCTCCACCTGGTCTTCCAGAGACTTCCACTGCACCCGGGGCACCAGGCCTCTGTCTCCAACCACCACCCACCCCTCCTCTCCCTGACTCCTGGGTTCCTCTCATTAGGAGAGGGTTTTCTTGAAGTTGTCTCCCACTCATGGGCCAGATAAAATGATTAGAAAACAAGCCAAAGCTGCAGCCCCTTGTCTATCCTGACTCTCAGGAGCCCACACCTGTTCCTTGGACCTGGCCGGTTCAGCAAGTTCCATTTTCTGCAACTGTGAGCCCCTGAGGGGTGATGATTGGCTGACCTGGGCAGCCTTACCGTGCCGGCCAGCCCTCCCCAGGTGTGCCTGGGTTGAGATCAATATAAATACCACTCCAGGCAGCAAGAGCCCCTGCAGCCGTGCCTGACACCATTTTCTCTGCCCTGTCAGCAGTCTCGGGGCTGGGCTGGTAGGAGGGAGTGAGAGGCCACGGCTTTGTGGGTGGCCCAGTGTGAGTGGGGCTCTGCTGGACTTTCTGCAGCAGTTGCCAGGCTGCCACCTGCTAAAGAAGAGGATGTGTCACCCATACCTGCTGCTGGAATTTCTCCCTGGGCAGAGGTGAGGAAGGAAAAAAGCAGTGGGGGCAGGGACAGGACGGGTATCTCAGGCAGGGAAATGGAAATCTTCCAGAAGAGCACCCAGGGCCAGGACCATCCTGGCTGGCCTGCAGGCACCAAGTCGGCCGGCATGCTGTCACTCGTGTGGCTCTATGGCCCTTCCTCTAGGCTTTCAAGTCCTTGTATATATTCAGGTGTTTTACCTGGGACGGGTGGGAATAGTTCAGCAGCAACTGGCCTGGGGCTCAGCTCACGTTTACTCACAGATGCCTCGGCACGGTGCCCCAGCTTTGCAATGAGGACGCTTGTTGCGTGGGGGCTGCTGGCTGAATGGGAGACGATTCCCCACCACTGACCAACTTCAGAATTGTTTACAACTGGAGCAAGTGCCCTGATACGGTTTTCCTCTGTGTAACTGGTGGGTTCTGTGTTTTTTTCTCTTTTTCGTTTTTGGTTCAAGGTAGATTTTATTCCTCATTTTTGTATTTACAGATATAAGCATGGAAATAATTTATTCATATAAATATATGTATGTGAGGGAATAATTGTTTTTTCTGTTTTATTTTTTAAATTTTATTTCTTTCTAATTTTGAATTTTATTTTATATTTTTATACAGCAGGTTCTTATTGGTTATCCATTTTATACATATAAATGTATACATGCCAATCCCAGTCTCTCAACTCCTCCCACCACCACCCCCCCAACAGCTTTCCCCCCTTGTTGTCCATACGTTTGTTGTGTACATCTGTTGCTCTATTTATGCCTTGCAAAATGGTTAATCTGTACAGTTTTTCTAGGTTCCACATATATGCATGAATATACAAGATTTGTTTTTCTCTTTCTGACTTACTTCACTCTGTATGACAGTCTCTAGATCCATCGACGTCTCTACAAATGACCCAATTTCATTCCTTTTCATGGCTTAGTAATATTCCATTTTATATATGTACCACAGCTTTATGCATTCGTCTGTGGGCATTTAGGTTGCTTCCATTACCTCGATATTGTAAATAGTGATGCAATGAACATTGCGGTGAATGACTCTTTTTGATTTATGGTTTTGTCTGGGTATATGTCCAGTACTGGGATTGCTGTATCATATGGTAATTCTATTGTTAGTTTCTTAAGAAATTCCATATTGTTCTCCATAATGACTGTATCAATTTATATTCCCAACAATAGTGGAAGAGGGTTCCTTTTCTCCACGCCCTTTCCAGCATTTTCTGTTTGTAGATTTTCTATGATGCCTATTCTACCAGGTGTGAGGTGATACCTCATTGTTGAATCCATTTCGTTGAGCAAGGGGTAGGTCTTGTCTATTACATATTTGGCTTATGGAACGGTATCTGTGCTAATTTCAAACTCTGCTTTTATGCAGCACCCCAACTCACCTTCCCCCTTAAGCAGGCATAAGTTGGTTTTCTAAACTTGAGACCCTGTTCTGTTTTGTAATTCAGTTCAAGTGTAGCCAAGTTCACATTCCGTGTATTAGTGATATCTTATGATGTTTCTTTTTCTGTGTGACTTATTTCACTTAGAATCATCGTGTCTCAATCCACTAATTATGCAGGTATGGGCCTGGTGACATAGATTTCATTGCTGAGTGGTATTCTGTTGTACATAAGTACCGCAACTTCTTTATCCATTATTTGCTCTCTGGGATATTTAACTTGTGCCGCAGAAGAGATTCCTGTAAAAAGAGCCGTCCCAAATTTTGGGGTGGCTGTGTCTTTTTGATTTTAATTTCCCTAAGCTATAGGACCATAAGTGGAAGTGCCCTAGGCTCTGTTGCTTTGTTTTTTAGATGTTTCAGGAAACACCATACACTTCTCCCGAGTGTCTGTTGGCAATTTACATCCCGCCCATCAGCATAACAAGGCTCCCAGTTCTCCATGGCCTGTCCTGCGTTTCTGGATTTTACACTTTTTTCAGATGGCCCTTTTGACTGGGGGGAAGTGAGACTTCATTGTAGTGAAGATTTCCTTTGCAAGCATGCTTGGTTGGCCAAAAAGGGCGTATGCGTTTTTTCCTGAATATATTCAGGAAAAAACGCATACGCCCTTTTTGGCCAAGTGCATCATTGTGGACGTTCTGCCTCTTTTCCTATGCTTTCAATGCAATTCCAGTCTACCTCCTGAAATCGGTTTCCTGCAATTCTGCCCCGCTTTCAAGTCCTCTTGGCAGCCTTACTTCAGTATATTTTTGGACGATAGCTGTCATTTATAACTCTGCAGGTTTGTGAATTACAGTGCCCCTGAGCTCCTTTCTTCAACTCGCTTTCTTGTGACCTGGCCGCAACACCACAGGATGGCTTCAGGCCCTAATCTGGTTCCGGCACGGCACGTTGAGCCTTTGTTTAATTCCCCTTCCTGGTGGGAAATGAGAGTTAAATTTGCCCGTCCAGACACCTCCAGCTAGTCTCTCATTGGTTCTCGCTATTCCTGTTCATCTTCCGCAGAAATTGCAAACTGGGTCAAACACGAGGTTAAAGGGACTGACTCTCCAATTGGGGAGAGTGTTAGTAAAGCGTTTGGAATGTTGCACCCGAGTACCAGGGTACGAAAACTGAGACATATGTGAACACGTCTCCCGATCACATGGTTGATCATACTCTAGGTTCCACATGCATGTTTTAGCTGAAGGAAGAATACCTTAAACCTGGGTAGTTGCAACCCGTGGAATGGGTACCATGCAATATGACTTCAAAGGGTCTTCATTTGCTCAGCGAACCTCTCCAATCTTATCACTGCTGCGTTTATGCCCCTGTACACATGCTTGATTCTCTTTCGGAGACATAGCAATCCATAGGTTTTAAGATACTTACTAGTCAGGTACATTCTTAGGCGTTTAATATGCGGTGTTGAGTCCATTTCGTTGAGCAAGGAGTAGCTCTTGTCTATTCCATATTTGGGTTAAGGAACTTTATCTGTGCTCATTTCAGTCTCTGGTTTTATGCAGCACCCCAACTCACCTTTCCCCTTAAGCAAGCATAAGTTGGTTTTCTAAATTTGAGACCCTGTTCTGTTCTTTAATTCAGTTCCGGTGTAGCCAAGTTTATATTCCGTGTATTACTGATATCTTATGATGTTTCTTTTTCTGTGTGACTTATTTCAGTTAGAATCATCATACCTGAATCCACTCATTGTGCTGCTAAGGGCCTGATGACATAGATTTCATTGCTGAGTGATATTGCTTTGTAAGTAAATACCACAACTTCTTTATCCATTTTTCACTTTCTGCGATATTGAACTTGTACGGTAAACGAGGTTCTTGTAAACAGAGCCGTTCCAAACTTTGGGGTGGCTGTGTCTTTTTGATTTTAATTTCCCTAAGCTATAGGACCATAAGTGGAAGTGCGTAGGCTCTGTTGCTTTGTTTTTTAGATGTTTCAGGAAACACCATACACTTCTCCCGAGTGTCTGTTGGCAATTTACATCCCGCCCATCAGCATAACAAGGCTCCCAGTTCTCCATGGCCTGTCCTGCCTTTCTAGATTTTACAGTTTTTTCAGATGGCCCTTTTGACCGGGTGGAAGTGAGACTTCATTGTAGTGCAGATTTCCTTTGCAAGCATGCTTGGTTGGCCAAAAAGTGCGTATGCGTTTTTTCCTGAATATATTCAGGAAAAAACGCGTACGCCTTTATTGGCCAAGTTCATCATTGTGGACGTTCTGCCTCTTTTCCTATGCTTTCAATGCAATTCCAGTCTACCTCCTGAAATCGGTTTCCTGCAATTCTGCCCCGTTTTCAACTCCTCTTGGCAGCCTTACTTCAGTATATTTTTGGACGATAGCTGTCATTTATAACTCTGCAGGTTTGTGAATTACAGTGCCCCTGAGCTCCTTTCTTCAACTCGCTTTCTTGTGAGCTGGCCGCAACACCGCAGGATGGCTTCAGGCCCTAATCTGGTTCCGGCACGGCACGCTGAGCCTTTGGTTAATTCCTCTTCCTGGTGGGAAATGAGAGTTAAATTTGCCCGTCCACACACCTCCAGCTAGTCTCTCATTGGTTCTCCCTATTCCTGTTCATCTTCCGCAGAAATTGCAAACTGGGCCAAACAGGAGGTTAAAGGGACTGACTCTCCAAATGGGGAGAGTGTTAGTAAATCGTCTGGAACGTTACACCCGAGTACCAGAGGAGGAAAAATGAGACATATTTGAACACGTCTCCCGTTCACACGGTTGATCATACTCTGGGTTCCACATGCATGTTTTAGCTGAAGGAAGAATACCTTAAACCTGGAGAGGTGAGACCCGTGGAATGGGTACCATGCAATATGACTTCAAAGGGTCTTCATTTGCTCACCGAACCTCTCCAATCCTATCACTGCTGCGTTTATGCCCCTGTACACACGCTTGATTCTCTTTTGGAGACATAGCAATCCATAGGATTTAAGATACTTACTAGTCAGGTACATTCTTAGGCGTTTAATATGGGGTGTTGAGTCCATTTCGTTGAGCAAGGAGTAGCTCTTGTCTATTCCATATTTGGCTTAAGGAACTTTATCTGTGCTCATTTCAATCTCTGGTTTTATGCAGCACCCCAACTCACCTTTCCCCTGAAGCAAGCATAAGTTGGTTTTCTAAATTTGAGACCCTGTTCTGTTCTGTAATTCAGTTCCTGTGTAGCCAAGTTTACATTCCGTGTATTACTGATATCTTATGATGTTTCTTTTTCTGTGTGACTTATTTCAGTTAGAATCATCATACCTGAATCCACTCATTATGCTGCTTCGGGCCTGATGACATAGATTTCATTGCTGAGTGATACTGCATTGTACGTAAGTACCACAAGTTCTTTATCCATTTTTCAATTTCTGTGATATTGAACTTGTACGGTAAACGAGGTTCTTGTAAACAGAGGCGTCCCAAACTTTGGGGTGGCTGTGTCTTTTTGATTTTAATTTCCCTAAGCTATAGGACCATAAGTGGAAGTGCCCTAGGCTCTGTTGCTTTGTTTTTTAGATGTTTCAGGAAACACCATACACTTCTCCCGAGTGTCTGTTGGCAATTTTCATCCCGCCCATCAGCATAACAAGGCTCCCAGTTCTCCATGGCCTGTCCTGCCTTTCTGGATTTTACACTTTTTCAGATGGCCCGTTTGACCGGGGGGAAGTGAGACTTCATTGTAGTGCAGATTTCCTTTGCCAGCTTGCTTGGTTGACCAAAAAGGGCGTATGCGTTTTTTCCTGAATATATTCAGGAAAAAACGCATACGCCCTTTTTAGCCAAGTGCATCATTGTGGACACTCTGCCTCTTTTCCTATGCTTTCAATGCAATTCCAGTCTACCTCCTGAAATCGGTTTCCTGCAATTCTGCCCCGCTTTCAAGTCCTCTTGGCAGCCTTACTTCAGTATATTTTTGGACGATAGCTGTCATTTATAACTCTGCAGGTTTGTGAATTACAGTGCCCCTGAGCTCCTTTCTTCAACTCGCTTTCTTGTGACCTGGCCGCAACACCACAGGATGGCTTCAGGCCCTAATCTGGTTCCGGCACGGCACGCTGAGCCTTTGGTTAATTCCTCTTCCTGGTGGGAAATGAGAGTTAAATTTGCCCGTCCAGACACCTCCAGCTAGTCTCTCATTGGTTCTCGCTATTCCTGTTCATCTTCCGCAGAAATTGCAAACTGGGTCAAACACGAGGTTAAAGGGACTGACTCTCCAATTGGGGAGAGTGTTAGTAAAGCCTTTGGAATGTTGCACCCGAGTACCAGGGTACGAAAACTGAGACATATGTGAACACGTCTCCCGATCACATGGTTGATCATACTCTAGGTTCCACATGCATGTTTTAGCTGAAGGAAGAATACCTTAAACCTGGGTAGTTGCAACCCGTGGAATGGGTACCATGCAATATGACTTCAAAGGGTCTTCATTTGCTCAGCGAACCTCTCCAATCCTATCACTGCTGAGTTTATGCCCCTGTACACATGCTTGATTCTCTTTCGGAGACATAGCAATCCATAGGTTTTAAGATACTTACTAGTCAGGTACATTCTTAGGCGTTTAATATGCGGTGTTGAGTCCATTTCGTTGAGCAAGGAGTAGCTCTTGTCTATTCCATATTTGGGTTAAGGAACTTTATCTGTGCTCATTTCAATCTCTGGTTTTATGCAGCACCCCAACTCACCTTTCCCCTTAAGCAAGCATAAGTTGGTTTTCTAAATTTGAGACCCTGTTCTGTTCTGTAATTCAGTTCCGGTGTAGCCAAGTTTACATTCCGTGTATTACTGATATCTTATGATGTTTCTTTTTCTGTGTGACTTATTTCAGTTAGAATCATCATACCTGAATCCACTCATGTGCTGCTAAGGGCCTGATGACATAGATTTCATTGCTGAGTGATATTGCTTTGTAAGTAAATACCACAACTTCTTTATCCATTTTTCACTTTCTGTGATATTGAACTTGTACGGTAAACGAGGTTCTTGTAAACAGAGCCGTTCCAAACTTTGGGGTGGCTGTGTCTTTTTGATTTTAATTTCCCTAAGCTATAGGACCATAAGTGGAAGTGCGTAGGCTCTGTTGCTTTGTTTTTTAGATGTTTCAGGAAACACCATACACTTCACCCAAGTGTCTGTTGGCAATTTACATCCCGCCCATCAGCATAACAAGGCTCCCAGTTCTCCATGGCCTGTCCTGCCTTTCTAGATTTTACAGTTTTTTCAGATGGCCCTTTTGACCGGGTGGAAGTGAGACTTCATTGTAGTGCAGATTTCCTTTGCAAGCATGCTTGGTTCGCCAAAAAGTGCGTATGCGTTTTTTCCTGAATATATTCAGGAAAAAACGCGTACGCCTTTATTGGCCAAGTTCATCATTGTGGACGTTCTGCCTCTTTTCCTATGCTTTCAATGCAATTCCAGTCTACCTCCTGAAATCGGTTTCCTGCAATTCTGCCCCGTTTTCAACTCCTCTTGGCAGCCTTACTTCAGTATATTTTTGGACGATAGCTGTCATTTATAACTCTGCAGGTTTGTGAATTACAGTGCCCCTGAGCTCCTTTCTTCAACTCGCTTTCTTGTGAGCTGGCCGCAACACCGCAGGATGGCTTCAGGCCCTAATCTGGTTCCGGCACGGCAAGCTGAGCCTTTGGTTATTTCCTCTTCCTGGTGGGAAATGAGAGTTAAATTTGCCCGTCCAGACACCTCCAGCTAGTCTCTCATTGGTTCTCACTATTCCTGTTCATCTTCCGCAGAAATTGCAAACTGGGCCAAACAGGAGGTTAAAGGGACTGACTCTCCAAGTCGGGAGAGTGTTAGTAAAGTGTCTGGAATGTTACACCCGAGTACCAGGGTACGAAAACTGAGACATATTTGAACACGTCTCCCGATCACATGGTTGATCATACTCTAGGTTCCACATGCATGTTTTAGCTGAAGGAAGAATACCTTAAACCTGGGTAGTTGAAACCCGTGGAATGGGTACCATGCAATATGACTTCAAAGGGTCTTCATTTGCTCACCGAACCTCTCCAATCCTATCACTGCTGCGTTTATGCCCCTGTACACATGCTTGATTCTCTTTCGGAGACATAGAAATCCATAGGTTTTAAGATACTTACTAGTCAGGTACATTCTTAGGCATTTAATATGCGGTGTTGAGTCCATTTCGTTGAGCAAGGAGTACCTCTTGTCTATTCCATATTTGGCTTAAGGAACTTTATCTGTGCTCATTTCAATCTCTGGTTTTATGCAGCACCCCAACTCACCTTTCCCCTTAAGCAAGCATAAGTTGGTTTTCTAAATTTGAGACCCTGTTCTGTTCTGTAATTCAGTTGCTGTGTAGCCAAGTTTACATTCTGTGTATTACTGATATCTTATGATGTTTCTTTTTCTGTGTGACTTATTTCAGTTAGAATCATCGTACCTGAATCCACTCATTGTGCTGCTAAGGGCCTGATGACATAGATTTCATTGCTGAGTGATACTGCATTGTACGTAAGTACCACAAGTTCTTTATCCATTTTTCACTTTCTGTGATATTGAACTTGTACGGTAAACGAGGTTCTTGTCAACAGAGGCGTCCCAAACTTTGGGGTGGCTGTGTCTTTTTGATTTTAATTTCCCTAAGCTATAAGACCATAAGTGGAAGTGCCCTAGGCTCTGTTGCTTTGTTTTTTAGATGTTTCAGGAAACACCATACACTTCTCCCGAGTGTCTGTTGGCAATTTACATCCCGCCCATCAGCATAACAAGGCTCCCAGTTCTCCATGGCATGTCCTGCCTTTCTGGATTTTACACTTTTTTCAGATGGCCCTTTTGACCGGGGGGAAGTGAGACTTCATTGTAGTGCAGATTTCCTTTGCAAGCTTGCTTGGTTGGCCAAAAAGGGCGTATGCGTTTTTTCCTGAACATATTCAGGAAAAATCGAATACGCACTTTTTGGCCAAGTGCATCATTGTGGAC
The DNA here is from genome assembly GCF_949987515.2 of Delphinus delphis. Classification (NCBI taxonomy): domain Eukaryota; kingdom Metazoa; phylum Chordata; class Mammalia; order Artiodactyla; family Delphinidae; genus Delphinus; species Delphinus delphis. The sequence goes on from NW_027192691.1 coordinate 526,509, forward strand.
GTTCTGCCTCTTTTCCTATGCTTTCAATGCAATTCCAGTCTACCTCCTGAAATCGGTTTCCTGCAATTCTTCCCTGCTTTCAAGTCCTGTTGGCAGCCTTACTTCAGTATATTTTTGGACAATAGCTGTCATTTATAACTCTGCAGGTTTGTGATTTACAGTGCCCCTTAGCTCCTTTCTTCAACTCGCTTTCTTGTGAGCTGGCCGCAACACTGCAGGATGGCTTCAGGCCCTAATCTGGTTCCGGCACGGCACGATGAGCCTTTGGTTAATTCCTCTTCCTGGTGGGAAATGAGAGTTAAATTTGCCCGTCCAGACACCTCCAGCTAGTCTCTCATTGGTTCTCGCTATTCCTGTTCATCTTCCGCAGAAATTGCAAACTGGGCCAAACAGGAGGTTAAAGGGACTGACTCTCCAAGTCGGGAGAGTGTTAGTAAAGCATCTGGAATGTTGCACCCGAGTACCAGGGTACGAAAACTGAGACATATTTGAACACGTCTCCCGATCACATGGTTGATCATACTCTAGGTTCCACATGCATGTTTTAGCTGAAGGAAGAATACCTTAAACCTGGGTAGTTGAATCCCTTGGAATGGGTACCATGCAATATGACTTCAAAGGGTCTTCATTTGCTCACCGAACCTCTCCAATCCTGTCACTGCTGCGTTTATGCCCCTGTACACACGCTTGATTCTCTTTTGGAGACATAGCAATCCATAGGTTTTAAGATACTTACTAGTCAGGTACATTCTTAGGCGTTTAATATGGGGTGTTGAGTCCATTTCGTTGAGCAAGGAGTAGCTCTTGTCTATTCCATATTTGGCTTAAGGAACTTTATCTGTGCTCATTTCAATCTGTGCTTTTATGCAGCACCCCAACTCACCTTTCCCCTTAAGCAAGCATAAGTTGGTTTTCTAAATTTGAGACCCTGTTCTGTTTTGGAATTCAGTTCCTGTGTAGCCAAGTTTACATTCCGTGTATTACTGATATCTTATGATGTTTCTTTTTCTGTGTGACTTATTTCAGTTAGAATCATCATACCTGAAACCACTCATTGTGCTGCTAAGGGCCTGATGACATAGATTACATTGCTGAGTGATATTGCTTTGTAAGTAATTACCACAACTTCTTTATCCATTTTTCACTTTCTGTGATATTGAACTTGTACGGTAAACGAGGTTCTTGTAAACAGAGGCGTCCCAAACTTTGGGGTGGCTGTGTCTTTTTGATTTTAATTTCCCTAAGCTATAGGACCATAAGTGGAATTGCCCTAGGCTCTGTTGCTTAGTTTCTTAAATGTTTCAGGAAACACCATACACTTCTCCCGAGTGTCTGTTGGCAATTTCCATCCCGCCCATCAGCATAACAAGGCTCCCAGTTCTCCATGGCCTGTCCTGCCTTTCTGGATTTTACACTTTTTTCAGATGGCCCTTTTGACCGGGGGGAAGTGAGACTTCATTGTAGTGCAGATTTCCTTTGCAAGCTTGCTTGGTTGGCCAAAAAGGGCGTATGCGTTTTTTCCTGAATATATTCAGGAAAAAACGCATACGCCCTTTTTGGCCAAGTGCATCATTGTGGACGTTCTGCCTCTTTTCCTATGCTTTCAATGCAATTCCAGTCTACCTCCTGAAATCGGTTTCCTGCAATTCTGCCCCGCTTTCAAGTCCTCTTGGCAGCCTTACTTCAGTATATTTTTGGACGATAGCTGTCATTTATACCTCTGCAGGTTTGTGAATTACACTGCCCCTGAGCTCCTTTCTTCAACTCGCTTTCTTTTGAGCTGGCCGCAACACCGCAGAATGGCTTCAGGCCCTAATCTGGTTCCGGCACGGCACGCTGAGCCTTTGTTTAATTCCTCTTCCTGGTGGGAAATGAGAGTTAAATTTGCCCGTCCAGACACCTCCAGCTAGTCTCTCATTGGTTCTCGGTATTCCTGTTCATCTTCCGCAGAAATTGCAAACTGGGACAAACAGGAGGTTAAAGGGACTGATTCTCCAAGTCGGGAGAGTGTTAGTAAAGCGTTTGGAATGTTGCACCTGAGTACCAGGGTACGAAAACTGAGACATATTTGAACACGTCTCCCGACCACATGGTTGATCATACTCTAGGTTCCACATGCATGTTTTAGCTGAAGGAAGAATACCTTAAAACTGGGTAGTTGAAACCCGTGGAATGGGTACCATGCAATATGACTTCAAAGGGTCTTCATTTGCTCACGAACCTCTCCAATCCTATCACTGCTGCGTTTATGCCCCTGTACACATGCTTGATTCTCTTTCGGAGACATAGCAATCCATAGGTTTTAAGATACTTACTAGTCAGGTACATTCTTAGGCGTTTAATATGCGGTGTTGAGTCCATTTCGTTGAGCAAGGAGTAGCTCTTGTCTATTCCATATTTGGCTTAAGGAACTTTATCTGTGCTCATTTCAATCTCTGGTTTTATGCAGCACCCCAACTCACCTTTCCCCTTAAGCAAGCATAAGTTGGTTTTCTAAATTTGAGACCCTGTGCTGTTCTGTAATTCAGTTCCTGTGTAGCCAAGTTTACATTCCATGTATTAGTGATATCTTATGATGTTTCTTTTTCTGTGTGACTTATTTCAGTTAGAATCATCGTACCTGAATCCACTCATTATGCTGCTACCGTCCTGATGACATAGATTTCATTGCTGAGTGATACTGCATTGTACGTAAGTACCACAAGTTCTTTATCCATTTTTCACTTTCTGTGATCTTGAACTTGTACGGTAAACGAGGTTCTTGTCAACAGAGGCGTCCCAAACTTTGGGGTGGCTGTGTCTTTTTGATTTTAATTTCCCTAAGCTATAGGACCATAAGTTGAAGTGCTCTAGGCTCTGTTGCTTTGTTTCTTAAATGTTTCAGGAAAAACCATACACTTCTGCCGAGTGTCTGTTGGCAATTTCCATCCTGCCCATCAGCATAACAAGGCTCCCAGTTCTCCATGGCCTGTCCTGCCTTTCTGGATTTTACACTTCTTTCAGATGGCCCTTTTGACCGGGGGTAAGTGAGACTTCATTGTAGTGCAGATTTCCTTTGCAAGCTTGCTTGGTTGGCCAAAAAGGGCGTATGCCTTTTTTCCTTAATATATTCAGGAAAAAACGCATACGCCCTTTTTGGCCAAGTGCATCATTGTGGACGTTCTGCCTCTTTTCCTATGCTTTCAATGCAAATCCAGTCTACCTCCTGAAATCGGTTTCCTGCAATTCTGTCCCGCTTTCAAGTCCTCTTGGCAGCCTTACTTCAGTCTATTTTTGGACGATAGCTGTCATTTATAACTCTGCAGGTTTGTGAATTACAGTTCCCCTGAGCTCCTTTCTTCAACTCGCTTTCTTTTGAGCTGGCCGCAACACCGCAGGATGGCTTCAGGCCCTAATCTGGTTCCGGTACGGCACGCTGAGCCTTTGGTTAATTCTTCTTCCTGGTGGGAAATGAGAGTTAAATTTGCCCGTCCAGACACCTCCAGCTAGTCTCTCATTGGTTCTCGCTATTCCTGTTCATCTTCCGCAGAAATTGCAAATTGGGCCATACAGGAGGTTAAAGGGACTGACTCTCCAAGTCGGGAGAGTGTTAGTAAAGCATCCGGAATGTTGCACCCGAGTACCAGGGTACAAAAATTGAGACATATTTGAACACGTCTCCCGATCACATGGTTGATCATACTCTAGGTTCCACATTCATGTTTTAGCTGAGGAAAGAATACATTAAACCTGGTTAGTTGAAACCCGTGGAATGGGTACCATGCAATATGACTTCAAAGGGTCTTCATTTGCTCACCGAATCGCTCCAATCCTATCACTGCTGCGTTTATGCCCCTGTACACATGCTTGATTCTCTTTCGGAGACATAGCAATCCATAGGTTTTAAGATACTTACTAGTCAGGTACATTCTTAGGCGTTTAATATGCGGTGTTGAGTCCTTTTCGTTGAGCAAGGAGTAGCTCTTGTCTATTCCATATTTGGCTTAAGGAACTTTGTATGTGCTCATTTCAATCTCTGGTTTTATGCAGCACCCCAACTCACCTTTCCCCTTAAGCAAGCATAAGTTGGTTTTCTAAATTTGAGACCCTGTTCTGTTCTGTAATTCAGTTCCTGTGTAGCCAAGTTTACATTCCGTGTATTACTGATATCTTATGATGTTTCTTTTTCTGTGTGACTTATTTCAGTTAGAATCATCATACCTGAATCCACTCATTGTGCTGCTAAGGGCCTGATGACATAGATTTCATTGCTGAGTGATATTGCTTTGTAAGTAAATACCACAACTTCTTTATCCATTTTTCACTTTCTGCGATGTTGAACTTGTACTGTAAACGAGGTTCTTGTAAACAGAGGCGTCCCAAACTTTGGGGTGGCTGTGTCTTTTTGATTTTAATTTCCCTAAGCTATAGGACCATAAGTGGAAGTGCCCTAGGCTCTGTTGCTTTGTTTTTTAGATGTTTCAGGAAACACCATACACTTCTCCCGAGTGTCTGTTGGCAATTTACATCCCGCCCATCAGCATAACAAGGCTCCCAGTTCTCCATGGCCTGTCCTGCCTTTCTGGATTTTACACTTCTTTCAGATGGCCCTTTTGACCGGGGGGAAGTGAGACTTCATTGTAGTGCAGATTTCCTTTGCAAGCATGCTTGGTTGGCCAAAAAGTGCGTATGCGTTTTTTCCTGAATATATTCAGGAAAAAACGCGTACGCCTTTATTGGCCAAGTTCATCATTGTGGACGTTCTGCCTCTTTTCCTATGCTTTCAATGCAATTCCAGTCTACCTCCTGAAATCGGTTTCCTGCAATTCTGCCCCGTTTTCAAGTCCTCTTGGCAGCCTTACTTCAGTATATTTTTGGACGATAGCTGTCATTTATAACTCTGCAGGTTTGTGAATTACAGTGCCCCTGAGCTCCTTTCTTCAACTCGCTTTCTTGTGAGCTGGCCGCAACACCGCAGGATGGCTTCAGGCCCTAATCTGGTTCCGGCACGGCAAGCTGAGCCTTTGGTTATTTCCTCTTCCTGGTGGGAAATGAGAGTTAAATTTGCCCGTCCAGACACCTCCAGCTAGTCTCTCATTGGTTCTCACTATTCCTGTTCATCTTCCGCAGAAATTGCAAACTGGGCCAAACAGGAGGTTAAAGGGACTGACTCTCCAAGTCGGGAGAGTGTTAGTAAAGTGTCTGGAATGTTACACCCGAGTACCAGGGTACGAAAACTGAGACATATTTGAACACGTCTCCCGATCACATGGTTGATCATACTCTAGGTTCCACATGCATGTTTTAGCTGAAGGAAGAATACCTTAAACCTGGGTAGTTGAAACCCGTGGAATGGGTACCATGCAATATGACTTCAAAGGGTCTTCATTTGCTCACCGAACCTCTCCAATCCTATCACTGCTGCGTTTATGCCCCTGTACACATGCTTGATTCTCTTTCGGAGACATAGAAATCCATAGGTTTTAAGATACTTACTAGTCAGGTACATTCTTAGGCATTTAATATGCGGTGTTGAGTCCATTTCGTTGAGCAAGGAGTACCTCTTGTCTATTCCATATTTGGCTTAAGGAACTTTATCTGTGCTCATTTCAATCTCTGGTTTTATGCAGCACCCCAACTCACCTTTCCCCTTAAGCAAGCATAAGTTGGTTTTCTAAATTTGAGACCCTGTTCTGTTCTGTAATTCAGTTGCTGTGTAGCCAAGTTTACATTCTGTGTATTACTGATATCTTATGATGTTTCTTTTTCTGTGTGACTTATTTCAGTTAGAATCATCGTACCTGAATCCACTCATTGTGCTGCTAAGGGCCTGATGACATAGATTTCATTGCTGAGTGATACTGCATTGTACGTAAGTACCACAAGTTCTTTATCCATTTTTCACTTTCTGTGATATTGAACTTGTACGGTAAACGAGGTTCTTGTCAACAGAGGCGTCCCAAACTTTGGGGTGGCTGTGTCTTTTTGATTTTAATTTCCCTAAGCTATAAGACCATAAGTGGAAGTGCCCTAGGCTCTGTTGCTTTGTTTTTTAGATGTTTCAGGAAACACCATACACTTCTCCCGAGTGTCTGTTGGCAATTTACATCCCGCCCATCAGCATAACAAGGCTCCCAGTTCTCCATGGCATGTCCTGCCTTTCTGGATTTTACACTTTTTTCAGATGGCCCTTTTGACCGGGGGGAAGTGAGACTTCATTGTAGTGCAGATTTCCTTTGCAAGCTTGCTTGGTTGGCCAAAAAGGGCGTATGCGTTTTTTCCTGAACATATTCAGGAAAAATCGAATACGCACTTTTTGGCCAAGTGCATCATTGTGGACGTTCTGCCTCTTTTCCTATGCTTTCAATGCAATTCCAGTCTACCTCCTGAAATCGGTTTCCTGCAATTCTTCCCTGCTTTCAAGTCCTGTTGGCAGCCTTACTTCAGTATATTTTTGGACAATAGCTGTCATTTATAACTCTGCAGGTTTGTGATTTACAGTGCCCCTTAGCTCCTTTCTTCAACTCGCTTTCTTGTGAGCTGGCCGCAACACTGCAGGATGGCTTCAGGCCCTAATCTGGTTCCGGCACGGCACGATGAGCCTTTGGTTAATTCCTCTTCCTGGTGGGAAATGAGAGTTAAATTTGCCCGTCCAGACACCTCCAGCTAGTCTCTCATTGGTTCTCGCTATTCCTGTTCATCTTCCGCAGAAATTGCAAACTGGGCCAAACAGGAGGTTAAAGGGACTGACTCTCCAAGTCGGGAGAGTGTTAGTAAAGCATCTGGAATGTTGCACCCGAGTACCAGGGTACGAAAACTGAGACATATTTGAACACGTCTCCCGATCACATGGTTGATCATACTCTAGGTTCCACATGCATGTTTTAGCTGAAGGAAGAATACCTTAAACCTGGGTAGTTGAATCCCTTGGAATGGGTACCATGCAATATGACTTCAAAGGGTCTTCATTTGCTCACCGAACCTCTCCAATCCTGTCACTGCTGCGTTTATGCCCCTGTACACACGCTTGATTCTCTTTTGGAGACATAGCAATCCATAGGTTTTAAGATACTTACTAGTCAGGTACATTCTTAGGCGTTTAATATGGGGTGTTGAGTCCATTTCGTTGAGCAAGGAGTAGCTCTTGTCTATTCCATATTTGGCTTAAGGAACTTTATCTGTGCTCATTTCAATCTGTGCTTTTATGCAGCACCCCAACTCACCTTTCCCCTTAAGCAAGCATAAGTTGGTTTTCTAAATTTGAGACCCTGTTCTGTTTTGGAATTCAGTTCCTGTGTAGCCAAGTTTACATTCCGTGTATTACTGATATCTTATGATGTTTCTTTTTCTGTGTGACTTATTTCAGTTAGAATCATCATACCTGAAACCACTCATTGTGCTGCTAAGGGCCTGATGACATAGATTACATTGCTGAGTGATATTGCTTTGTAAGTAATTACCACAACTTCTTTATCCATTTTTCACTTTCTGTGATATTGAACTTGTACGGTAAACGAGGTTCTTGTAAACAGAGGCGTCCCAAACTTTGGGGTGGCTGTGTCTTTTTGATTTTAATTTCCCTAAGCTATAGGACCATAAGTGGAATTGCCCTAGGCTCTGTTGCTTAGTTTCTTAAATGTTTCAGGAAACACCATACACTTCTCCCGAGTGTCTGTTGGCAATTTCCATCCCGCCCATCAGCATAACAAGGCTCCCAGTTCTCCATGGCCTGTCCTGCCTTTCTGGATTTTACACTTTTTTCAGATGGCCCTTTTGACCGGGGGGAAGTGAGACTTCATTGTAGTGCAGATTTCCTTTGCAAGCTTGCTTGGTTGGCCAAAAAGGGCGTATGCGTTTTTTCCTGAATATATTCAGGAAAAAACGCATACGCCCTTTTTGGCCAAGTGCATCATTGTGGACGTTCTGCCTCTTTTCCTATGCTTTCAATGCAATTCCAGTCTACCTCCTGAAATCGGTTTCCTGCAATTCTGCCCCGCTTTCAAGTCCTCTTGGCAGCCTTACTTCAGTATATTTTTGGACGATAGCTGTCATTTATACCTCTGCAGGTTTGTGAATTACACTGCCCCTGAGCTCCTTTCTTCAACTCGCTTTCTTTTGAGCTGGCCGCAACACCGCAGAATGGCTTCAGGCCCTAATCTGGTTCCGGCACGGCACGCTGAGCCTTTGTTTAATTCCTCTTCCTGGTGGGAAATGAGAGTTAAATTTGCCCGTCCAGACACCTCCAGCTAGTCTCTCATTGGTTCTCGGTATTCCTGTTCATCTTCCGCAGAAATTGCAAACTGGGACAAACAGGAGGTTAAAGGGACTGATTCTCCAAGTCGGGAGAGTGTTAGTAAAGCGTTTGGAATGTTGCACCTGAGTACCAGGGTACGAAAACTGAGACATATTTGAACACGTCTCCCGACCACATGGTTGATCATACTCTAGGTTCCACATGCATGTTTTAGCTGAAGGAAGAATACCTTAAAACTGGGTAGTTGAAACCCGTGGAATGGGTACCATGCAATATGACTTCAAAGGGTCTTCATTTGCTCACGAACCTCTCCAATCCTATCACTGCTGCGTTTATGCCCCTGTACACATGCTTGATTCTCTTTCGGAGACATAGCAATCCATAGGTTTTAAGATACTTACTAGTCAGGTACATTCTTAGGCGTTTAATATGCGGTGTTGAGTCCATTTCGTTGAGCAAGGAGTAGCTCTTGTCTATTCCATATTTGGCTTAAGGAACTTTATCTGTGCTCATTTCAATCTCTGGTTTTATGCAGCACCCCAACTCACCTTTCCCCTTAAGCAAGCATAAGTTGGTTTTCTAAATTTGAGACCCTGTGCTGTTCTGTAATTCAGTTCCTGTGTAGCCAAGTTTACATTCCATGTATTAGTGATATCTTATGATGTTTCTTTTTCTGTGTGACTTATTTCAGTTAGAATCATCGTACCTGAATCCACTCATTATGCTGCTACCGTCCTGATGACATAGATTTCATTGCTGAGTGATACTGCATTGTACGTAAGTACCACAAGTTCTTTATCCATTTTTCACTTTCTGTGATATTGAACTTGTACGGTAAACGAGGTTCTTGTCAACAGAGGCGTCCCAAACTTTGGGGTGGCTGTGTCTTTTTGATTTTAATTTCCCTAAGCTATAGGACCATAAGTGGAAGTGCTCTAGGCTCTGTTGCTTTGTTTCTTAAATGTTTCAGGAAAAACCATACACTTCTGCCGAGTGTCTGTTGGCAATTTCCATCCTGCCCATCAGCATAACAAGGCTCCCAGTTCTCCATGGCCTGTCCTGCCTTTCTGGATTTTACACTTCTTTCAGATGGCCCTTTTGACCGGGGGTAAGTGAGACTTCATTGTAGTGCAGATTTCCTTTGCAAGCTTGCTTGGTTGGCCAAAAAGGGCGTATGCCTTTTTTCCTTAATATATTCAGGAAAAAACGCATACGCCCTTTTTGGCCAAGTGCATCATTGTGGACGTTCTGCCTCTTTTCCTATGCTTTCAATGCAAATCCAGTCTACCTCCTGAAATCGGTTTCCTGCAATTCTGTCCCGCTTTCAAGTCCTCTTGGCAGCCTTACTTCAGTCTATTTTTGGACGATAGCTGTCATTTATAACTCTGCAGGTTTGTGAATTACAGTTCCCCTGAGCTCCTTTCTTCAACTCGCTTTCTTTTGAGCTGGCCGCAACACCGCAGGATGGCTTCAGGCCCTAATCTGGTTCCGGTACGGCACGCTGAGCCTTTGGTTAATTCTTCTTCCTGGTGGGAAATGAGAGTTAAATTTGCCCGTCCAGACACCTCCAGCTAGTCTCTCATTGGTTCTCGCTATTCCTGTTCATCTTCCGCAGAAATTGCAAATTGGGCCATACAGGAGGTTAAAGGGACTGACTCTCCAAGTCGGGAGAGTGTTAGTAAAGCATCCGGAATGTTGCACCCGAGTACCAGGGTACAAAAATTGAGACATATTTGAACACGTCTCCCGATCACATGGTTGATCATACTCTAGGTTCCACATTCATGTTTTAGCTGAGGAAAGAATACATTAAACCTGGTTAGTTGAAACCCGTGGAATGGGTACCATGCAATATGACTTCAAAGGGTCTTCATTTGCTCACCGAATCGCTCCAATCCTATCACTGCTGCGTTTATGCCCCTGTACACATGCTTGATTCTCTTTCGGAGACATAGCAATCCATAGGTTTTAAGATACTTACTAGTCAGGTACATTCTTAGGCGTTTAATATGCGGTGTTGAGTCCTTTTCGTTGAGCAAGGAGTAGCTCTTGTCTATTCCATATTTGGCTTAAGGAACTTTGTATGTGCTCATTTCAATCTCTGGTTTTATGCAGCACCCCAACTCACCTTTCCCCTTAAGCAAGCATAAGTTGGTTTTCTAAATTTGAGACCCTGTTCTGTTCTGTAATTCAGTTCCTGTGTAGCCAAGTTTACATTCCGTGTATTACTGATATCTTATGATGTTTCTTTTTCTGTGTGACTTATTTCAGTTAGAATCATCATACCTGAATCCACTCATTGTGCTGCTAAGGGCCTGATGACATAGATTTCATTGCTGAGTGATATTGCTTTGTAAGTAAATACCACAACTTCTTTATCCATTTTTCACTTTCTGCGATGTTGAACTTGTACTGTAAACGAGGTTCTTGTAAACAGAGGCGTCCCAAACTTTGGGGTGGCTGTGTCTTTTTGATTTTAATTTCCCTAAGCTATAGGACCATAAGTGGAAGTGCCCTAGGCTCTGTTGCTTTGTTTTTTAGATGTTTCAGGAAACACCATACACTTCTCCCGAGTGTCTGTTGGCAATTTACATCCCGCCCATCAGCATAACAAGGCTCCCAGTTCTCCATGGCCTGTCCTGCCTTTCTGGATTTTACACTTCTTTCAGATGGCCCTTTTGACCGGGGGGAAGTGAGACTTCATTGTAGTGCAGATTTCCTTTGCAAGCTTGCTTGCTTGGCCAAAAAGGGCGTATGCGTTTTTTCCTGAATATATTCAGGAAAAACGCATACGCCCTTTTTGGCCAAGTGCATCATTGTGGACGTTCTGCCTCTTTTCCTATGCTTTCAATGCAATTCCAGTCTACCTCCTGAAATCGGTTTCCTGCAATTCTGCCCCGCTTTCAAGTCCTCTTGGCAGCCTTACTTCAGTATATTTTTGGACGATAGCTGTCATTTATAACTCTGCAGGTTTGTGAATTACAGTGCCCCTGAGCTCCTTTCTTCAACTCGCTTTCTTTTGAGCTGGCCGCAACACCACAGGATGGCTTCAGGCCCTAATCTGGTTCCGGCACGGCACGCTGAGCCTTTGGTTATTTCCTCTTCCTGGTGGGAAATGAGAGTTAAATTTGCCCGTCCAGACACCTCCAGCTAGTCTCTCATTGGTTCTCCCTATTCCTGTTCATCTTCCGCAGAAATTGCAAACTGGGCCAAACAGGAGGTTAAAGGCGCTGACTCTCCAAGTGGGGAGGGTGTTAGTAAAGCGTCTGGAATGTTGCACCCGAATACCAGGGGAGGAAAACTGAGACATATTTGAACACGTCTCCCGTTCACACGGTTGATCATACTCTGGGTTCCACGTGCATGTTTTAGCTGAAGGAAGAATACCTTAAACCTGGGGAGTTGAGACCCGTGGAATGGGTACCATGCAATATGACTTCAAAGGGTCTTCATTTGCTCACCGAAACTCTCCAATCCTATCACTGCTGCGTTTATGCCCCTGTACACATGCTTGATTCTCTTTCGGAGACATAGCAATCCATAGGTTTTAAGATACTTACTAGTCAGGTACATTCTTAGGCGTTTAATATGGGGTGTTGGGTCCATTTCGTTGAGCAAGGAGTAGCTCTTGTCTATTCCATATTTGGCTTAAGGAACTTTATCTGTGCTCATTTCAATCTCTGGTTTTATGCAGCACCCCAACTCACCTTTCCCCTTAAGCAAGCATAAGTTGGTTTTCTAAATTTGAGACCCTGTTCTGTTCTGTAATTCAGTTCCTGTGTAGCCAAGTTTACATTCCGTGTATTAGTGATATCTTATGATGTTTCCTTTTCTGTGTGACTTATTTCAGTTAGAATCATCGTACCTGAATCCACTCATTATGCTGCTCCGGGCCTGATGACATAGATTTCATTGCTGAGTGATACTACATTGTACGTAAGTACCACAAGTTCTTTATCCATTTTTCACTTTCTGTGATATTGAACTTGTACGGTAAACGAGGTTCTTGTAAACAGAGGCGTCCCAAACTTTGGGGTGGCTGTGTCTTTTTGATTTTAATTTCCCTATGCTATAGGACCATAAGTGGAAGTGCCCTAGGCTCTGTTGCTTTGTTTTTTAGATGTTTCAGGAAACACGATACACTTCTCCGGAGTGTCTGTTGGCAATTTACATCCCGCCCATCAGCATAACAAGGCTCCCAGTTCTCCATGGCCTGTCCTGCCTTTCTGGATTTTACACTTTTTTCAGATGGCCCTTTTGACCCGGGGGAAGTGAGACTTCATTGTAGTGCAGATTTCCTCTGCAAGTTTGCTTGGTTGGGCAAAAAGGGCGTATGCGTTTTTTTCTGAATATATTCAGGAAAAAACGCATACACCCTTTTTGGCCAAGTGCATCATTGTGGATGTTCGGCCTCTTTTCCTATGCTTTCAATGCAATTCCAGTCTACCTCCTGAAATCGGTTTCCTGCAATTCTGCCCCGCTTTCAAGTCCTCTTGGCAGCCTTACTTCAGTATATTTTTGGACGATAGCTGTCATTTATAACTCTGCAGGTTTGTGAATTACACTGCCCCTGAGCTCCTTTCTTCAACTCGCTGTCTTTTGAGCTGGCCGCAACACCGCAGAATGGCTTCAGGCCCTAATCTGGTTCCGGCATGGCACGCTGAGCCTTTGTTTAATTCCTCTTCCTGGTGGGAAATGAGCGTTAAATTTAACCGTCCAGACACCTCCAGCTAGTCTCTCATTGGTTCTCGGTATTCCTGTTCATCTTCCGCAGAAATTGCAAACTGGGACAAACAGGAGGTTAAAGGGACTGATTCTCCAAGTCGGAAGAGTGTTAGTAAAGCGTTTGGAATGTTGCACCCGAGTACCAGGTTACGAAAACTGAGACATATTTGAACACGTCTCCCGATCACATGGTTGATCATACTCTAGGTTCCACATGCATGTTTTAGCTGAAGGAAGAATACCTTAAAACTGGGTAGTTGAAACCCGTGGAATGGGTACCATGTAATATGACTTCAAAGGGTCTTCATTTGCTCACCGAACCTCTCCAATCCTATCACTGCTGCGTTTATGCCCCTGTACACATGCTTGATTCTCTTTCGGAGACATAGCAATCCATAGGTTTTAAGATACTTAATAGTCAGGTACATTCTTAGGCGTTTAATATGCGGTGTTGAGTCCATTTCGTTGAGCAAGGAGTAGCTCTTGTCTATTCCATATTTGGCTTAAGGAACTTTATCTGTGCTCATTTCAATCTCTGGTTTTATGCAGCACCCCAACTCACCTTTCCCCTTAAGCAAGCATAAGGTGGTTTTCTAAATTTGAGACCCTGTTCTGTTCTGTAATTCAGTTCCTGTGTAGCCAAGTTTACATTCCATGTATTAGGGATATCTTATGATGTTTCTTTTTCTGTGTGACTTATTTCAGTTAGAATCATCGTACCTGAATCCACTCATTATGCTGCTACCGTCCTGATGACATAGATTTCATTGCTGAGTGATACTGCATTGTACGTAAGTACCACAAGTTCTTTATCCATTTTTCACTTTCTGTGATATTGAACTTGTACGGTAAACGAGGTTCTTGTCAACAGAGGCGTCCCAAACTTTGGGGTGGCTGTGTCTTTTTGATTTTAATTTCCCTAAGCTATAGGACCATAAGTGGAAGTGCCCTAGGCTCTGTTGCTTTGTTTTTTAGATGTTTCAGGAAACACCATACACTTCTCCCGAGTGTCTGTTGGTAATTTACATCCCACCCATCAGCATAACAAGGCTCCCAGTTCTCCATGGCCTGTCCTGCCTTTCTGGATTTTACACTTTTTTCAGATGGCCCTTTTGACCGGGGGGAAGTGAGACTTCATTGTAGTGCAGATTTCCTTTGCAAGCTTGCTTGGTTGGCCAAAAAGGGCGTATGCGTTTTTTCCTGAATATATTCAGGAAAAAACGCATACGCCCATTTTGGCCAAGTGCATCATTGTGGACGTTCTGCCTCTTTTCCTATGCTTTCACTGCAATTCCAGTCTACCTCCTGAAATCAGTTTCCTGCAATTCTGCCCCGCTTTCAAGTCCTCTTGGCAGCCTTACTTCAGTATATTTTTGATTGATAGCTGTCATTTATAACTCTGCAGGTTTATGAATTACAGTACCCCTGAGCTCCTTTCTTCAACTCGCTTTCTTTTGAGCTGGCCGCAACACCGCAGGATGGCTTCAGGTCCTAATCTGGTCCTAATCTGGTGATATTGAACTTGTATGGTAAATGAGGTTCCTGTAAACAGAGTCGTCCCAAACTTTGGGGTGGCTGTGTCTTTTTGATTTTAATTTCCCTAAGCTATAGGACCATAAGTGGAAGTGCCCTAGGCTCTATTGCTTTGTTTTTTAGATGTTTCAGAAAACACCATACACTTCTCCCGAGTGTCTGTTGGCAATTTACATCCCGCCCATCAGCATAACAAGGCTCCCAGTTTCCATGGCCTGTCCTGCCTTTCTGGATTTTACACTTTTTTCAGATGGCCCTTTTGACCGGGGGGAAGTGAGACTTCATTGTAGAGCAGATTTCCTTTGCAAGCTTGCTTGGTTGGCCAAAAAGGGCGTATGCGTTTTTTCCTGAATATATTCAGGAAAAAACGCATACGCCCTTTTTGGACAAGTGCATCATTGTGGACGTTCTGCCTCTTTTCCTATGCTTTCAGTGCAATTCCAGTCTACCTCCTGAAATCGGTTTCCTGCAATTCTGCCCCGCTTTCAAGTCCTCTTGGCAGCCTTACTTCAGTATATTTTTGGACGATAGCTGTCATTTATAACTCTGCAGGTTTGTTAATTACAGTGCCCCTGAGCTCCTTTCTTCAACTCGCTTTCTTTTGAGCTGGCCGCAACACCGCAGGATGGCTTCAGGTCCTAATCTGGTTCCGGCACGGCATGCTGAGCCTTTGGTTATTTCCTCTTCCTGGTGGGAAATGAGAGTTAAATGTGCCCGTCCAGACACCTCCAGCTAGTCTCTCATTGGTTCTCGCTATTCCTGTTCATCTTCCACAGAAATTGCAAACTGGGCCAAACAGGAGGTTAAAGGGACTGACTCTCCAAGTCGGGAGAGTGTTAGTAAAGCGTCTGGAATGTTGCACCCGAGTACCAGGGTACGTAAACTGAGACATATTTGAAAACGTCTCCCGATCACATGGTTGATCATACTCTGGGTTCCACATGCATGTTTTAGCTGAAGGAAGAATACCTTAAACCTGGAGAGTTGAGACCCGTGGAATGGGTACCATGCAATATGACTTCAAAGGGTCTTCATTTGCTCACCGAACCTCTCCAATCCTATCACTGCTGCGTTTATGCCCCTGTACACATGCTTGATTCTCTTTCGGAGACATAGCAATCCATAGGTTTTAAGATACTTACTAGTCAGGTACATTCTTAGGCGTTTAATATGCAGTGTTGAGTCCATTTCGTTGAGCAAGGAGTAGCTCTTGTCTATTCCGTATTTGGCTTAAGGAACTTTATCTGTGCTCATTTCAATCTCTGGTTTTATGCAGCACCCCAACTCACCTTTACCCTTAAGCAAGCATAAGTTGGTTTTCTAAATTTGAGACGCTGTTCTGTTCTTTAATTCAGTTCCTGTGTAGCCAAGTTTACATTCCGTGTATTAGTGATATCTTTTGATGTTTCTTTTTCTGTGTGACTTATTTCAGTTAGAATCATCGTACCTGAATCCACTCATTATGCTGCTACGGGCCTGATGACATAGATTTTTTTGCTGAGTGATATTGCATTGTACGTAAGTACCACAAGTTCTTTATCCATTTTTCACTTTCTGTGATATTGAACTTGTACGGTAAACGAGGTTCTTGTAAACAGAGGCGTCCCAAACTTTGGGGTGGCTGTGTCTTTTTCATTTTAATTTCCCTAAGCTATAGGACCATAAGTGGAAGTGCACTAGGCTCTGTTGCTTTGTTTTTTAGATGTTTCAGGAAACACCATACACTTCTCCGGAGTGGCTGTTGGCAATTTACATCCCGCCCATCAGCATAACAAGGCTCCCAGTTCTCCATGGCCTGTCCTGCCTTTCTGGATTTTACACTTTTTTCAGATGGCCCTTTTGACCGGGGGGAAGTGAGACTTCATTGTAGTGCAGATTTCCTTTGCAAGCTTGCTTGGTTGGCCAAAAAGGGCGTATGCGTTTTTTCCTGCATATATTCAGGAAAAAACGCATATGCCCTTTTTGGCCAAGTGCATCACTGTGGACGTTCTGCCTCTTTTCCTATGCTTGAAATGCAATTCCAGTCTACCTCCTGAAATCGGTTTCCTGCAATTCTGCCCCGCTTTCAAGTCCTCTTGGCAGCCTTACTTCAGTCTATTTTTGGACGATAGCTGTCATTTATAACTCTGCAGGTTTGTGAATTACAGTGCCCCTGAGCTCCTTTCTTCAACTCGCTTTCTTGTGACCTGGCCGCAACACCGCAGGATGGCTTCAGGCCCTAATCTGGTTCCGGCCCGGCATGCTGAGCCTTTGGTTAATTCCTCTTCCTGGTGGGAAATGAGAGTTAAATTTGCCCGTCCAGACACCTCCAGCTAGCCTCTCATTGGTTCTCGCTATTCCTGTTCATCTTCCGCAGAAATTGCAAACTGGGCCAAACAGGAGGTTAAAGGCGCTGACTTTCCAAGTGGGGAGAGTGTTAGTAAAGCGTCTGGAATGTTGCACCCGAGGACCAGGGTACGAAAACTGAGACATATTTGAACACGTCTCCCATTCACATGGTTGATCATACTTGGGTTCCACATGCATGTTTTAGCTGAGGAAGAATACCTAAAACTTGGGTAGTTGAAACCCGTGGAATGGGTACCATGCAATATGACTTCAAAGGGTCTTCATTTGCTCACCGAACCTCTCCAATCCTATCACTGCTGCGTTTATGCCCCTGTACACATGCTTGATTCTCTTTCGGAGACATAGCAATCCATAGGTTTTAAGATACTTACTAGTCAGGTACATTCTTAGGCGTTTAATATGGGGTGTTGAGTCCATTTCGTTGAGCAAGGAGTAGCTCTTGTCTATTCCATATTTGGCTTAAGGAACTTTATCTGTGCTCATTTCAATCTCTGGTTTTATGCAGCACCCCAACTCACCTTTCCCCTTAAGCAAGCATAAGTTGGTTTTCTAAATTTGAGACCCTGTTCTGTTCTGTAATTCAGTTCCTGTGTAGCCAAGTTTCCATTCCGTGTATTACTGATATCTTATGATGTTTCTTTTTCTGTGTGACTTATTTCAGTTAGAATCATCATACCTGAATCCACTCATTGTGCTGCTAAGGGCCTGATGACACAGATTTCATTGCTGAGTGATATTGCTTTTTAAGTAAATACCACAACTTCTTTATCCATTTTTCAATTTCTGCGATGTTGAACTTGTACTGTAAAGAGGTTCTTGTAAACAGAGGCGTCCCAAACTTTGGGGTGGCTGTGTCTTTTGGATTTTAATTTCCCTAAGCTATAGGACCATAAGTGGAAGTGCACTAGGTTCTGTTGCTTTGCTTTTTAGATGTTTCAGGAAACACCATACACTTCTCCCGAGTGGTTGTTGGCAATTTACATCCCGCCCATCAGCATAACAAGGCTCCCAGTTCTCCATGGCCTGTCCTGCCTTTCTGGATTTTACACTTTTTTCAGATGGCCCTTTTGACTGGGGGGAAGTGAGACTTCATTTTAGTGCAGATTTCCTTTGCAAGCTTGCTTGGTTGGCCAAAAAGGGCGTATGCGTTTTTTCCTGAATATATTCAGGAAAAAACGCATACGCCCTTTTTGGCCAAGTGCATCATTGTGGACGTTCGGCCTCTTTTCCTATGCTTTCAATGCAATTCCAGTCTACCTCCTGAAATCGGTTTCCTGCAATTCTGCCCCGCTTTCAAGTCCTCTTGGCAGCCTTAGTTCAGTCTATTTTTGGACGATAGCTGTCATTTATAACTCTGCAGGTTTGTGAATTACAGTGCCCCTGAGCTCCTTTCTTCAACTCGCTTTCTTGTGACCTGGCCGCAACACCGCAGGATGGCTTCAGGCCCTAATCTGGTTCCGTTATGGCACGCTGAGCCTTTGGTTATTTCCTCTTCCTGGTGGGAAATGAGAGTTAAATTTGCCCATCCAGACACCTCCAGCTAGTCTCTCATTGGTTCTCGCTATTCCTGTTCATCTTCCACAGAAATTGCAAACTGGGCCAAACAGGAGGTTAAAGGCGCTGACTGTCCAAGTGGGGAGAGTGTTAGTAAAGCGTCTGGAATGTTGCACCCGAGTACCAGGGGAGGAAAACTGAGATATATTTGAACACGTCTCCCGTTCACATGGTTGATCATACTCTGGGTTCCACATGCATGTTTTATCTGAAGGAAGAATACCTTAAACCTGGAGAGTTGAGACCCGTGAAATGGGTACCATGCAATATGTCTTCAAAGGGTCTTCATTTGCTCACCGAACCTCTCCAATCCTATCACTGCTGCGTTTATGCCCCTGTACACATGCTTGATTCTCCTTCGGAGACATAGCAATCCATAGGTTTTAAGATACTTACTAGTCAGGTACATTCTTAGGCGTTTAATATGCGGTGTTGAGTCCATTTCGTTGAGCAAGGAGTAGCACTTGTCTATTCCATATTTGGCTTAAGGAACTTTATCTGTGCTCATTTCAATCTCTGGTTTTATGCAGCACCCCAACTCACCTTTACCCTTAAGCAAGCATAAGTTGGTTTTCTAAATTTGAGACCCTGTTCTGTTCTGTAATTCAGTTCCTGTGTAGCCAAGTTTCCATTCCGTGTATTACTGATATCTTATGATGTTTCTTTTTCTGTGTGACTTATTTCAGTTAGAATCATCATACCTGAAACCACTCATTGTGCTGCTAAGGTCCTGATGACATAGATTTCATTGCTGAGTGATATTGCTTTGTAAGTGAATACCACAACTTCTTTATCCATTTTTCACTTTCTGCGATGTTGAACTTGTACTGTAAATGAGGTTTTTGTAAACAGAGGCGTCCCAAACTTTGGGGTGGCTGTGTCTTTTTGATTTTAATTTCCCTAAGCTATAGGTCCGTAAGTGGAAGTGCCCTAGGCTCTGTTGCTTTGTTTTTTAGATGTTTCAGGAAACACCATACACTTCTCCCAAGTGTCTGTTGGCAATTTTCATCCCGCCCATCAGCATAACAAGGCTCCCAGTTCTCAATGGCCTGTTGCCTTTCTGGATTTTACACTTTTTTCAGATGGCCCTTTTGACCGGGGGGAAGTGAGACTTCATTGTAGTGCAGATTTCCTTTTCAAGCTTGCTTGGTTGGCCAAAAAGGGCGTATGCGTTTTTTCCTGAATATATTCAGGAAAAAACGCATACGCCCTTTTTGGCCAAGTGCATCATTGTGGACGTTCTGCCTCTTTTCCTATGCTTTCAATGCAATTCCAGTCTACCTCCTGAAATCGGTTTCCTGCAATTCTGCCCCGCTTTCAAGTCCTCTTGGCAGCCTTACTTCAGTCTATTTTTGGACGATAGCTGTCATTTATAACTCTGCTGGTTTGTCAATTGCAGTGCCCCTGAGCTCCTTTCTTCAACTCGCTTTCTTGTGACCTGGCCGCAACACCGCAGGATGGCTTCAGGCCCTAATCTGGTTCCGGCCCGGCATGCTGAGCCTTTGGTTAATTCCTCTTCCTGGTGGGAAATGAGAGTTAAATTTGCCCGTCCAGACACCTCCAGCTAGCCTCTCATTGGTTCTCGCTATTCCTGTTCATCTTCCGCAGAAATTGCAAACTGGGCCAAACAGGAGGTTAAAGGGACTGACTCTCCAAGTCGGGAGAGTGTTAGTAAAGGGTCTGGAATGTTGCACCCGAGTACCAGGGGAGGAAAACTGAGACATATTTGAACACGTCTCCCGTTCACATGGTTGATCATACTCTGGGTTCCACATGCATGTTTTAGCTGAAGGAAGAATACCTTAAACCTGGAGAGTTGAGACCCGTGTAATGGGTACCATGCAATATGACTTCAAAGGGTCTTCATTTGCTCACCGAACCTCTCCAATCCTATCACTGCTGCGTTTATGCCCCTGTACACATGCTTTATTCTCTTTTGGAGGCATAGCAATCCATAGGTTTTAAGATACTTACTAGTCAGGTACATTCTTAGGCATTTAATATGGGGTTTTGAGTCCATTTCGTTGAGCAAGGAGTAGCTCTTGTCTATTCCATATTTGGCTTAAGGAACTTTATCTGTGCTCATTTCAATCTCTGGTTTTATGCAGCACCCCAACTCACCTTTCCCCTTAAGCAAGCATAAGTTGGTTTTCTAAATTTGAGACCCTGTTCTGTTCTGTAATTCAGTTCCTGTGTAGCCAAGTTTCCATTCCGTGTATTACTGATATCTTATGATGTTTCTTTTTCTGTGTGACTTATTTCAGTTAGAATCATCGTACCTGAATCCACTCATTATGCTGCTATGGGCCTGATGACACAGATTTCATTGCTGAGTGATATTGCTTTGTAAGTGAATACCACAACTTCTTTATCCATTTTTCACTTTCTGCAATGTTGAACTTGTACTGTAAACGAGGTTCTTGTAAACAGAGGCGTCCCAAACTTTGGGGTGGCTGTGTCTTTTTGATTTTAATTTCCTTAAGCTATAGGTCCGTAAGTGGAAGTGCCCTAGGCTCTGTTGCTTTGTTTTTTAGATGTTTCAGGAAACACCATTCACTTCTCCCAAGTGTCTGTTGGCAATTTACATCCCGCCCATCAGCATAACAAGGCTCCCAGTTCTCAATGGCCTGTCCTGCCTTTCTGGATTTTACACTTTTTTCAGATGGCCCTTTTGACCGGGGGGAAGTGAGACTTCATTGTAGTGCAGATTTCCTTTGCAAGCTTGCTTGGTTGGCCAAAAAGGGCGTATGCGTTTTTTCCTGAATATATTCAGGAAAAAACGCATACGCCCTTTTTGGCCAAGTGCATCATTGTGGACGTTCTGCCTCTTTTCCTATGCTTTCAATGCAATTCCAGTCTACCTCCTGAAATCGGTTTCCTGCAATGCTGCCCCGCTTTCAAGTCCTCTTGGCAGCCTTACTTCAGTCTATTTTTGGACGATAGCTGTCATTTATAACTCTGCAGGTTTGTGAATTACAGTGCCCCTGAGCTCCTTTCTTCAACTCGCTTTCTTGTGAGCTGGCCGCAACACTGCAGGATGGCTCCAGGCCCTAATCTGGTCCGGCACGGCACACTGAGCCTTTGGTTATTTCCTCTTCCTGGTGGGAAATGAGAGTTAAATTTGCCCGTCCAGACACCTCCAGCTAGCCTCTCATTGGTTCTCGCTATTCCTGTTCATCTTCCGCAGAAATTGCAAACTGGGCCAAACAGGAGGTTAAAGGCGCTGACTCTCCAAGTGGGGAGAGTGTTAGTAAAGAGTCTGGAATGTTGCACCCGAGGACCAGGGTACGAAAACTGAGACATATTTGAACACGTCTCCCATTCACATGGTTGATCATACTTGGGTTCCACATGCATGTTTTAGCTGAGGAAGAATACCTAAAACCTGGGTAGTTGAAACCCGTGGAATGGGTACCATGCAATATGACTTCAAAGGGTCTTCATTTGCTCAGCGAACCTCTCCAATCCTATCACTGCTGCGTTTATGCCCCTGTACACATGCTTGATTCTCTTTCGGAGACATAGCAATCCATAGGTTTTAAGATACTTACTAGTCAGGTACATTCTTAGGCGTTTAATATGCGGTGTTGAGTCCATTTCGTTGAGCAAGGAGTAGCTCTTGTCTATTCCATATTTGACTTAAGGAACTTTATCTGTGCTCATTTCAATCTCTGGTTTTATGCAGCACCCCAACTCACCTTTCCCCTTAAGCAAGCATAAGTTGGTTTTCTAAATTTGAGACCCTGTTCTGTTCTGTAATTCAATTCCTGTGTAGCCAAGTTTCCATTCCGTGTATTACTGATATCTTATGATGTTTCTGTTTCTGTGTGACTTATTTCAGTTAGAATCATCATACCTGAATCCACTCATTGTGCTGCTAAGGGCCTGATGACACAGATTTCATTGCTGAGTGATATTGCTTTGTAAGTAAATACCACAACTTCTTTATCCATTTTTCAATTTCTGCGATGTTGAACTTGTACTGTAAAGAGGTTCTTGTAAACAGAGGCGTCCCAAACTTTGGGGTGGCTGTGTCTTTTTGATTTTAATTTCCCTAAGCTATAGGACCATAAGTGGAAGTGCACTAGGTTCTGTTGCTTTGTTTTTTAGATGTTTCAGGAAACACCATACACTTCTCCCGAGTGGTTGTTGGCAATTTACATCCCGCCCATCAGCATAACAAGGCTCCCAGTTCTCCATGGCCTGTCCTGCCTTTCCGGATTTTACACTTTTTTCAGATGGCCCTTTTGACTGGGGGGAAGTGAGACTTCATTGTAGTGCAGATTTCCTTTGCAAGCTTGCTTGGTTGGCCAAAAAGGGCGTATGCGTTTTTTCCTGAATATATTCAGGAAAAAACGCATACGCCCTTTTTGGCCAAGTGCATCATTGTGGACGTTCTGCCTCTTTTCCTATGCTTTCAATGCAATTCCAGTCTACCTCCTGAAATCGGTTTCCTGCAATTCTGCCCCACTTTCAAGTCCTCTTGGCAGCCTTACTTCAGTCTATTTTTGGACGATAGCTGTCATTTATAACTCTGCAGGTTTGTGAATTACAGTGCCCCTGAGCTCCTTTCTTCAACTCGCTTTCTTGTGACCTGGCCGCAACACCGCAGGATGGCTTCAGGCCCTAATCTGGTTCCGGCACAGCACGCTGAGCCTTTGGTTATTTCCTCTTCCTGGTGGGAAATGAGAGTTAAATTTGCCCATCCAGACACCTCCAGCTAGTCTCTCATTGGTTCTCGCTATTCCTGTTCATCTTCCACAGAAATTGCAAACTGGGCCAAACAGGAGGTTAAAGGCGCTGACTCTCCAAGTGGGGAGAGTGTTAGTAAAGCGTCTGGAATGTTGCACCCGAGTACCAGGGGAGGAAAACTGAGATATATTTGAACACGTCTCCCGTTCACATGGTTGATCATACTCTGGGTTCCACATGCATGTTTTAGCTGAAGGAAGAATACCTTAAACCTGGAGAGTTGAGACCCGTGTAATGGGTACCATGCAATATGTCTTCAAAGGGTCTTCATTTGCTCACCGAACCTCTCCAATCCTATCGCTGCTGCGTTTATGCCCCTGTACACATGCTTTATTCTCTTTTGGAGGCATAGCAATCCATAGGTTTTAAGATACTTACTAGTCAGGTACATTCTTAGGCATTTAATATGGGGTGTTGAGTCCATTTCGTTGAGAAAGGAGTAGCTCTTGTCTATTCCATATTTGGCTTAAGGAACTTTATCTGTGCTCATTTCAATCTCTGGTTTTATGCAGCACCCCAACTCACCTTTACCCTTAAGCAAGCATAAGTTGGTTTTCTAAATTTGAGACCCTGTTCTGTTCTGTAATTCAGCTCCTGTGTAGCCAAGTTTACATTCCGTGTATTAGTGATATCTTATGATGTTTCTTTTTCTGTGTGACTTATTTCAGTTAGAATCATCGTACCTGAATCCACTCATTATGCTGCTACGGGCCTGATGACATAGATTTCATTGCTGAGTGATACTGCATTGTACGTAAGTACCACAAGTTCTTTATCCATTTTTCACTTTCTGCGATGTTGAACTTGTACTGTAAACGAGGTTCTTGTAAACAGAGCCGTTCCAAACTTTGGGGTGGCTGTGTCTTTTTGATTTTAATTTGCCTAAGCTATAGGACCATAAGTGGAAGTGCCCTAGGTTCTGTTGCTTTGTTTTTTAGATGTTTCAGGAAACACCATACACTTCTCCCGAGTGGTTGTTGGCAATTTACATCCCGCCCATCAGCATAACAAGGCTCCCAGTTCTCCATGGCCTGTCCTGCCTTTCTGGATTTTACACTTTTTTCAGATGGCCCTTTTGACTGGGGGGAAGTGAGACTTCATTGTAGTGCAGATTTCCTTTGCAAGCTTGCTTGGTTGGCCAAAAAGGGCGTATGCGTTTTTTCCTGAATATATTCAGGAAAAAACGCATACGCCCTTTTTGGCCAAGTGCATCATTGTGGACGTTCTGCCTCTTTTCCTATGCTTTCAATGCAATTCCAGTCTACCTCCTGAAATCGGTTTCATGCAATTCTGCCCCGCTTTCAAGTCTTCTTGGCAGCCTTACTTCAGTCTATTTTTGGACGATAGCTGTCATTTATAACTCTGCAGGTTTTTGAATTACAGTGCCCCTGAGCTCCTTTCTTCAACTCGCTTTCTTGTGACCTGGCCGCAACACCGCAGGATGGCTTCAGGCCCTAATCTGGTTCTGGTACGGCACGCTGAGCCTTTGGTTATTTCCTCTTCCTGGTGGGAAATGAGAGTTAAATTTGCCCGTCCAGACACCTCCAGCTAGTCTCTCATTGGTTCTCGCTATTCCTGTTCATCTTCCGCAGAAATTGCAAACTGGGCCAAACAGGAGGTTAAAGGCGCTGACTCTCCAAGTGGGGAGAGTGTTAGTAAAGCGTCTGGAATGTTGCACCCGAGTACCAGGGTAGGAAAACTGAGATATATTTGAACACGTCTCCCGTTCACATAGTTGATCATACTTGGGTTCCACATGCATCTTTTAGCTGAAGGAAGAATACCTTAAACCTGTGTATTTGAAACCCGTGGAATGGGTACCATGCAATATGACTTCAAAGGGTCTTCATTTGCTCACCGAACCTCTCCAATCCTATCACTGCTGCGTTTATGCCCCTGTACACATGCTTGATTCTCTTTCGGAGACATAGCAATCCATAGGTTTTAAGATACTTACTAGTCAGGTACATTCTTAGGCGTTTAATATGCGGTGTTGAGTCCATTTCGTTGAGCAAGGAGTAGCTCTTGTCTATTCCATATTTGGCTTAAGGAACTTTATCTGTGCTCATTTCAATCTCTGGTTTTATGCAGCACCCCAACTCACCTTTCCCCTTAAGCAAGCATAAGTTGGTTTTCTAAATTTGAGACCCTGTTCTGTTCTGTAATTCAGTTCCTGTCTAGCCAGGTTTACATTCCGTGTATTACTGATATCTTATGATGTTTCTTTTTCTGTGTGACTTATTTCAGTTAGAATCATCATACCTGAATCCACTCATTGTGCTGCTAAGGGCCTGATGACACAGATTTCATTGCTGAGTGATATTGCTTTGTAAGTAAATACCACAACTTTTTTATCCATTTTTCACTTTCTGCGATGTTGAACTTGTACTGTAAACGAGGTTCTTGTAAACAGAGCCGTTCGAAACTTTGGGGTGGCTGTGTCTTTTTGATTTTAAATTCCCTAAGCTATAGGACCATAAGTGGAAGTGCCCTAGGCTCTGTTGCTTTGTTTTTTAGATGTTTCAGGAAACACCATACACTTCTCCCGAGTGTTTGTTGGCAATTTACATCCCGCCCTTCAGCATAACAAGGCTCCCAGTTCTCCATGGCCTGTCCTGCCTTTCTGGATTTTACACTTTTTTCAGATGGCCCTTTTGACCGGGGGGAAGTGAGACTTCATTGTAGTGCAGATTTCCTTTGCAAGCTTGCTTGGTTGGCCAAAAAGGGCGTATGCGTTTTTTCCTGAATATATTCAGGAAAAATTGCATACGCCCTTTTTGGCCAAGTGCATCATTGTGGACGTTCTGCCTCTTTTCCTATGCTTTCAATGCAATTCCAGTCTACCTCCTGAAATCGGTTTCCTGCAATTCTGCCCCGCTTTCAAGTCCTCTTGGCAGCGTTACTTCAGTCTATTTTTGGACGATAGCTGTCATTTATAACTCTGCAGGTTTGTGAATTACAGTGCCCCTGAGCTCCTTTCTTCAACTCGCTTTCTTGTGAGCTGGCCGCAACACCGCAGGATGTCTTCAGGCCCTAATGTGGTTCCGGCATGGCACGCTGAGCCTTTGGTTAATTCCTCTTCCTGGTGGGAAATGAGAGTTAAATTTGCCCATCCAGACACCTCCAGCTAGTGTCTCATTGGTTCTCGCTATTCCTGTTCATCTTCCACAGAAATTGCAAACTGGGCCAAACAGGACGTTAAAGGCGCTGACTCTCCAAGTGGGGAGAGTGTTAGTAAAGCGTCTGGAATGTTGCACCCGAGTACCAGGGGAGGAAAACTGAGATATATTTGAACACGTCTCCCGTTCACATGGTTGATCATACTCTGGGTTCTACATGCATGTTTTAGCTGAAGGAAGAATACCTTAAACCTGGAGAGTTGAGACCCGTGTAATGGGTACCATGCAATATGTCTTCAAAGGGTCTTCATTTGCTCACCGAACCTCTCCAATCCTATCACTGCTGCGTTTATGCCCCTGTACACATGCTTTATTCTCTTTTGGAGGCATAGCAATCCATAGGTTTTAAGATACTTACTAGTCAGGTACATTCTTAGGCATTTAATATGCGGTGTTGAGTCCATTTCGTTGAGCAAGGAGTAGCTCTTGTCTCTTCCATATTTGGCTTAAGGAACTTTATCTGTGCTCATTTCAATCTCTGGTTTTATGCAGCACCCCAACTCACCTTTCCCCTTAAGCAAGCATAAGTTGGTTTTCTAAATTTGAGACCCTGTTCTGTTCTGTAATTCAGTTCCTGTGTAGCCAAGTTTACATTCCGTGTATTACTGATATCTTATGATGTTTCTTTTTCTGTGTGACTTATTTCAGTTAGAATCATCATACCTGAATCCACTCATTGTGCTGCTAAGGGCCTGATGACACAGATTTCATTGCTGAGTGATATTGCTTTGTAAGTAAATACCACAACTTCTTTATCCATTTTTCAATTTCTGCGATGTTGAACTTGTACTGTAAACGAGGTTCTTGTAAACAGAGGCGTCCCAAACTTTGGGGTGGCTGTGTCTTTTTGATTTTAATTTCCCTAAGCTATAGGACCATAAGTGGCAGTGCCCTAGGCTCTGTTGCTTTGTTTTTTAGATGTTTCAGGAAACACCATACACTTCTCCTGAGTGTCTGTTGGTAATTTACATCCCGCCCATCAGCATAACAAGGCTCCCAGTTCTCCATGGCCTGTCCTGCCTTTCTGGATTTTACACTTTTTTCAGATGGCCCTTTTGACCGGGGGGAAGTGAGACTTCATTGTAGTGCAGATTTCCTTTGCAAGCTTGCTTGGTTGGCCAAAAAGGGCGTATGCGTTTTTTCCTGAATATATTCAGGAAAAAACGCATATGCCCTTTTTGGCCAAGTGCATCATTGTGGACGTTCTGCCTCTTTTCCTATGCTTTCAATGCAATTCCAGTCTACCTCCTGAAATCGGGTTCCTGCAATTCTGCTCCGCTTTCAAGTCCTCTTGGCAGCCTTACTTCAGTATATTTTTGGACGATAGCTGTCATTTATAACTCTGCAGGTTTGTGAATTACAGTGCTCCTGAGCTCCTTTCTTTAACTCGCTTTCTTGTGACCTGGCCGCAACACCGCAGGATGTCTTCAGGCCCTAATCTGGTTCCGGCACGGCACGCTGAGCCTTTGGTTATTTCCTCTTCCTGGTGGGAAATGAGAGTTAAATTTGCCCATCCAGACACCTCCAGCTAGTCTCTCATTGGTTCCCGCTATTCCTGTTCATCTTCCACAGAAATTGCAAACTGGGCCAAACAGGAGGTTAAAGGGACTGACTCTCCAAGTGGGGAGAGTGTTAGTAAAGCGTCTGGAATGTTGCACCCGAGTACCAGGGTACGAAAACTGAGACATATTTGAACACGTCTTCCGATAACATGGTTGATCATACTCTAGGTTCCACATGCATGTTTTAGCTGAAGGAAGAATACCTTAAACCTGGGTATTTGAAACCCGTGGAATGGGTACCATGCAATATGACTTCAAAGGGTCTTCATTTGCTCACCGAACCTCTCCAATCCTATCACTGCTGCGTTTATGCCCCTGTACACATGCTTGATTCTCTTTCGGAGACATAGCAATCCATAGGTTTTAAGATACTTACTAGTCAGGTACATTCTTAGGCGTTTAATATGCGGTGTTGAGTCCATTTCGTTGAGCAAGGAGTAGCTCTTGTCTATTCCATATTTGGCTTAAGCAACTTTATCTTTGCTCATTTCAATCTCTGGTTTTATGCAGCACCCCAACTCACCTTTCCCCTTAAGCAAGCATAAGTTGGTTTTCTAAATTTGAGACCCTGTTCTGTTCTGTAATTCAGTTCCTGTGAAGCCAAGTTTACATTCCGTGTATTACTGATATCTTATGATGTTTCTTTTTCTGTGTGACTTATTTCAGTTAGAATCATCATACCTGAATCCACTCATTGTGATGCTAAGGGCCTGATGACACAGATTTCATTGCTGAGTGATATTGCTTTGTAAGTAAATACCACAACTTCTTTATCCATTTTTCAATTTCTGCGATGTTGAACTTGTACTGTAAACGAGGTTCTTGTAAACAGAGCCGTTCCAAACTTTGGGGTGGCTGTGTCTTTTTGATTTTAAATTCCCTAAGCTATAGGACCATAATTGGAAGTGCCCTAGGCTCTGTTGCTTTGTTTTTTAGATGTTTCAGGAAACACCATACACTTCTCCCGAGTGGTTGTTGGCAATTTACATCCCGCCCATCAGCATAACAAGGCTCCCAGTTCTCCATGGCCTGTCCTGCCTTTCTGGATTGTACACTTTTTTCAGATGGCCCTTTTGACCGGGGGGAAGTGAGACTTCATTGTAGTGCAGATTTCCTTTGCAAGCTTGCTTGGTTGGCCAAAAAGTGCGTATGCGTTTTTTCCTGAATATATTCAGGAAAAAACGCATACGCCCTTTTTGGCCAAGTGCATCATTGTGGACGTTCTGCCTCTTTTCCTATGCTTTCAATGCAATTCCAGTCTACCTCCTGAAATTGGTTTCCTGCAATTCTGCCCCGCTTTCAAGTCCTCTTGGCAGCCTTACTTCAGTCTATTTTTGGACGATAGCTGTCATTTATAACTCTGCAGGTTTGTGAATTACAGTGCCCCTGAGCTCCTTTCTTCAACTTACTTTCTTGTGAGCTGGCCGCAACACCGCAGGATGGCTTCAGGCCCTAATCTGGTTCCGGCACGGCACGCTGAGCCTTTGGTTAATTCGTCTTCCTGGTGGGAAATGAGAGTTAAATTTGCCCGTCCAGACACCTCCAGCTAGTCTCTCATTGGTTCTCGCTATTCCTGTTCATCTTCCGCAGAAATTGCAAACTGGGCCAAACAGGGGGTTAAAGGGACTGACTCACCAAGTCGGGAGAGTGTTAGTAAAGCGTCTGGAATGTTGCACCCGAGTACCAGGGTACGAAAACTGGACATATTTGAACACGTCTCCCGATCACATGGTTGATCATACACTAGGTTCCACATGCATGTTTTAGCTGAAGGAAGAATACCTTAAACCTGGGTATTTGAAACCCGTAGAATGGGTACCATACAATATGACTTCAAAGGGTCTTCATTTGCTCACCGAACCTCTCCAATCCTATCACTGCTGCGTTTATGCCCCTGTACACATGCTTGATTCTCTTTCGGAGACATAGCAATCCATAGGTTTTAAGATACTTACTAGTCAGGTACATTCTTAGGCGTTTAATATGCGGTGTTGAGTCCATTTCGTTGAGCAAGGAGTAGCTCTTGTCTATTCCATATTTGGCTTAAGGAACTTTATCTGTGCTCATTTCAATCTCTGGTTTTATGCAGCACCCCAACTCACCTTTCCCCTTAAGCAAGCATAAGTTGGTTTTCTAAATTTGAGACCCTGTTCTGTTCTGTAATTCAGTTCCTGTGTAGCCAAGTTTACATTCCGTGTATTACTGATATCTTATGATGTTTCTTTTTCTGTGTGACTTATTTCAGTTAGAATCATCATACCTGAATCCACTCATTGTGCTGCTAAGGGCCTGATGACACAGATTTCATTGCTGAGTGATATTGCTTTGTAAGTAAATACCACAACTTCTTTATCCATTTTTCAATTTCTGCGATGTTGAACTTGTACTGTAAACGAGGTTCTTGTAAACAGAGCCGTTCCAAACTTTGGGGTGGCTGTGTCTTTTTGATTTTAAATTCCCTAAGCTATAGGACCATAAGTGGAAGTGCCCTAGGCTCTGTTGCTTTGTATTTTAGATGTTTCAGGAAACACCATACACTTCTCCGGAGTGGTTGTTGGCAATTTACATCCCGCCCATCAGCATAACAAGGCTCCCAGTTCTCCATGGCCTGTCCTGCCTTTCTGGAGTTTACACTTTTTTCAGATGGCCCTTTTGACCGGGGGGAAGTGAGACTTCATTGTAGTGCAGATTTCCTTTGCAAGCTTGCTTGGTTGGCCAAAAAGGGCGTATGCGTTTTTTCCTGAATATATTCAGGAAAAAACGCATACGCCCTTTTTGGCCAAGTGCATCATTGTGGACGTTCTGCCTCTTTTCCTATGCTTTCAATGCAATTCCAGTCTACCTCCTGAAATCGGTTTCCTGCAATTCTGCCCCGCTTTCAAGTCCTCTTGGCAGCCTTACTTCAGTCTATTTTTGGACGATAGCTGTCATTTATAACTCTGCAGGTTTGTGAGTTACAGTGCCCCTGAGCTCCTTTCTTCAACTCGCTTTCTTGTGACCTGGCCGCAACACCGCAGGATGGCTTCAGGCCCTAATCTGGTTCCGGCACGGCACGCTGAGCCTTTGGTTATTTCCTCTTCCTGGTGGATAATGAGAGTTAAATTTGCCCGTCCAGACACCTCCAGCTAGTCTCTCATTGGTTCTCGCTATTCCTGTTCATCTTCCAAGAAATTGCAAACTGGGCCAAACAGGAGGTTAAAGGCGCTGACTTTCCAAGTGGGGAGAGTGTTAGTAAAGCGTCTGGAATGTTGCACCCGAGTACCAGGGGAGGAAAACTGAGACATATTTGAACACGTCTCCCGTTCACATGGTTGATCATACTCTAGGTTCCACATGCATGTTTTAGCTGAAGGAAGAATACCTTAAACCTGGGTATTTGAAACCCGTGGAATGGGTACCATGCAATATGACTTCAAAGGGTCTTCATTTGCTCACCGAACCTCTCCAATCCTATCACTGCTGCGTTTATGCCCCTGTACACATGCTTTATTCTCTTTTGGAGGCATAGCAATCCATAGGTTTTAAGATACTTACTAGTCAGGTACATTCTTAGGCATTTAATAAGGGGTTTTGAGTCCATTTCGTTGAGCAAGGAGTAGCTCTTGTCTATTCCATATTTGGCTTAAGGAACTTTATCTGTGCTCATTTCAATCTCTGGTTTTATGCAGCACCCCAACTCACCTTTCCCCTTAAGCAAGCATAAGTTGGTTTTCTAAATTTGAGACCCTGTTCTGTTCTGTAATTCAGTTCCTGTGTAGCCAAGTTTACATTCCGTGTATTAGTGATATCTTATGATGTTTCTTTTTCTGTGTTACTTATTTCAGTTAGAATCATCGTACCTGAATCCAGTCATTATGCTGCTACGGGCCTGATGACATAGATTTCATTGCTGAGTGATACTGCATTGTACGTAAGTACCACAAGTTCTTTATCCATTTTTCACTTTCTGCGATGTTGAACTTGTACTGTAAACGAGGTTCTTGTAAACAGAGGCGTCCCAAACTTTGGGGTGGCTGTGTCTTTTTGATTTTAATTTCCCTAAGCTATAGGACCATAAGTGGCAGTGCCCTAGGCTCTGTTGCTTTGTTTTTTAGATGTTTCAGGAAACACCATACACTTCTCCTGAGTGTCTGTTGGTGATTTACATCCCGCCCATCAGCATAACAAGGCTCCCAGTTCTCCATGGCCTGTCCTGCCTTTCTGGAGTTTACACTTTTTTCAGATGGCCCTTTTGACCGGGGGGAAGTGAGACTTCATTGTAGTGCAGATTTCCTTTGCAAGCTTGCTTGGTTGGCCAAAAAGGGCGTATGCGTTTTTTCCTGAATATATTCAGGAAAAAACGCATACGCCCTTTTTGGCCAAGTGCATCATTGTGGACGTTCTGCCTCTTTTCCTATGCTTTCAATGCAATTCCAGTCTACCTCCTGAAATCGGTTTCCTGCAATTCTGCCCCGCTTTCAAGTCCTCTTGGCAGCCTTACTTCAGTCTATTTTTGGACGATAGCTGTCATTTATAACTCTGCAGGTTTGTGAGTTACAGTGCCCCTGAGCTCCTTTCTTCAACTCGCTTTCTTGTGACCTGGCCGCAACACCGCAGGATGGCTTCAGGCCCTAATCTGGTTCCGGCACGGCACGCTGAGCCTTTGGTTATTTCCTCTTCCTGGTGGATAATGAGAGTTAAATTTGCCCGTCCAGACACCTCCAGCTAGTCTCTCATTGGTTCTCGCTATTCCTGTTCATCTTCCAAGAAATTGCAAACTGGGCCAAACAGGAGGTTAAAGGCGCTGACTTTCCAAGTGGGGAGAGTGTTAGTAAAGCGTCTGGAATGTTGCACCCGAGTACCAGGGGAGGAAAACTGAGACATATTTGAACACGTCTCCCGTTCACATGGTTGATCATACTCTAGGTTCCACATGCATGTTTTAGCTGAAGGAAGAATACCTTAAACCTGGGTATTTGAAACCCGTGGAATGGGTACCATGCAATATGACTTCAAAGGGTCTTCATTTGCTCACCGAACCTCTCCAATCCTATCACTGCTGCGTTTATGCCCCTGTACACATGCTTTATTCTCTTTTGGAGGCATAGCAATCCATAGGTTTTAAGATACTTACTAGTCAGGTACATTCTTAGGCATTTAATAAGGGGTTTTGAGTCCATTTCGTTGAGCAAGGAGTAGCTCTTGTCTATTCCATATTTGGCTTAAGGAACTTTATCTGTGCTCATTTCAATCTCTGGTTTTATGCAGCACCCCAACTCACCTTTCCCCTTAAGCAAGCATAAGTTGGTTTTCTAAATTTGAGACCCTGTTCTGTTCTGTAATTCAGTTCCTGTGTAGCCAAGTTTACATTCCGTGTATTAGTGATATCTTATGATGTTTCTTTTTCTGTGTTACTTATTTCAGTTAGAATCATCGTACCTGAATCCAGTCATTATGCTGCTACGGGCCTGATGACATAGATTTCATTGCTGAGTGATACTGCATTGTACGTAAGTACCACAAGTTCTTTATCCATTTTTCACTTTCTGCGATGTTGAACTTGTACTGTAAACGAGGTTCTTGTAAACAGAGGCGTCCCAAACTTTGGGGTGGCTGTGTCTTTTTGATTTTAATTTCCCTAAGCTATAGGACCATAAGTGGCAGTGCCCTAGGCTCTGTTGCTTTGTTTTTTAGATGTTTCAGGAAACACCATACACTTCTCCTGAGTGTCTGTTGGTGATTTACATCCCGCCCATCAGCATAACAAGGCTCCCAGTTCTCCATGGCCTGTCCTGCCTTTCTGGATTTTACACTTTTTTCAGATGGCCCTTTTGACCGGGGGGAAGTGAGACTTCATTGTAGTGCAGATTTCCTTTGCAAGCTTGCTTGGTTGGCCAAAAAGGGCGTATGCGTTTTTTCCTGAATATATTCAGGAAAAAACGCATACGCCCTTTTTGGCCAAGTGCATCATTGTGGACGTTCTGCCTCTTTTCCTATGCTTTCAATGCAATTCCAGTCTACCTCCTGAAATCGGTTTCCTGCAATTCTGCCCCGCTTTCAAGTCCTCTTGGCAGCCTTACTTCAGTCTATTTTTGGACGATAGCTGTCATTTATAACTCTGCAGGTTTGTGAATTACAGTGCCCCTGAGCTCCTTTCTTCAACTCGCTTTCTTGTGACCTGGCCGCAACACCGCAGGATGGCTTCAGGCCCTAATCTGGTTCCGGCACGGCACGCTGAGCCTTTGGTTATTTCCTCTTCCTGGTGGATAATGAGAGTTAAATTTGCCCGTCCAGACACCTCCAGCTAGTCTCTCATTGGTTCTCGCTATTCCTGTTCATCTTCCAAGAAATTGCAACCTGGGCCAAACAGGAGGTTAAAGGCGCTGACTTTCCAAGTGGGGAGAGTGTTAGTAAAGCGTCTGGAATGTTGCACCCGAGTACCAGGGGAGGAAAACTGAGACATATTTGAACACGTCTCCCGTTCACATGGTTGATCATACTCTAGGTTCCACATGCATGTTTTAGCTGAAGGAAGAATACCTTAAACCTGGGTATTTTTAACCCGTGGAATGGGTACCATGCAATATGACTTCAAAGGGTCTTCATTTGCTCACCGAACCTCTCCAATCCTATCACTGCTGCGTTTATGCCCCTGTACACATGCTTTATTCTCTTTTGGAGGCATAGCAATCCATAGGTTTTAAGATACTTACTAGTCAGGTACATTCTTAGGCATTTAATAAGGGGTTTTGAGTCCATTTCGTTGAGCAAGGAGTAGCTCTTGTCTATTCCATATTTGGCTTAAGGAACTTTATCTGTGCTCATTTCAATCTCTGGTTTTATGCAGCACCCCAACTCACCTTTCCCCTTAAGCAAGCATAAGTTGGTTTTCTAAATTTGAGACCCTGTTCTGTTCTGTAATTCAGTTCCTGTGTAGCCAAGTTTACATTCCGTGTATTAGTGATATCTTATGATGTTTCTTTTTCTGTGTTACTTATTTCAGTTAGAATCATCGTACCTGAATCCAGTCATTATGCTGCTACGGGCCTGATGACATAGATTTCATTGCTGAGTGATACTGCATTGTACGTAAGTACCACAAGTTCTTTATCCATTTTTCACTTTCTGCGATGTTGAACTTGTACTGTAAACGAGGTTCTTGTAAACAGAGCCGTTCCAAACTTTGGGGTGGCTGTGTCTTTTTGATTTTAATTTCCCTAAGCTATAGGACCATAAGTGGAAGTGCCCTAGGTTCTGTTGCTTTGTTTTTTAGATGTTTCAGGAAACACCATACACTTCTCCCGAGTGGTTGTTGGCAATTTACATCCCGCCCATCAGCATAACAAGGCTCCCAGTTCTCCATGGCCTGTCCTGCCTTTCTGGATTTTACACTTTTTTCAGATGGCCCTTTTGACTGGGGGGAAGTGAGACTTCATTGTAGTGCAGATTTCCTTTGCAAGCTTGCTTGGTTGGCCAAAAAGGGCGTATGCGTTTTTTCCTGAATATATTCAGGAAAAAACGCATACGCCCTTTTTGGCCAAGTGCATCATTGTGGACGTTCTGCCTCTTTTCCTATGCTTTCAATGCAATTCCAGTCTACCTCCTGAAATCGGTTTCCTGCAATTCTGCCCCGCTTTCAAGTCCTCTTGGCAGCCTTACTTCAGTCTATTTTTGGACGATAGCTGTCATTTATAACTCTGCAGGTTTGTGAATTACAGTGCCCCTGAGCTCCTTTCTTCAACTCGCTTTCTTGTGACCTGGCCGCAACACCGCAGGATGGCTTCAGGCCCTAATCTGGTTCCGGCACGGCACGCTGAGCCTTTGGTTATTTCCTCTTCCTGGTGGGAAATGAGAGTTAAATTTGCCCGTCCAGACACCTCCAGCTAGTCTCTCATTGGTTCTCGCAATTCCTGTTCATCTTCCCCAGAAATTGCAAACTGGGCCAAACAGGAGGTTAAAGGCGCTGACTCTCCAAGTGGGGAGAGTGTTAGTAAAGCATCTGGAATGTTGCACCCGAGTACCAGGGGAGGAAAACTGAGACATATTTGAACACGTCTCCCGTTCACATAGTTGATCATACTTGGGTTCCACATGCATGTTTTAGCTGAAGGAAGAATACCTTAAACCTGTGTATTTGAAACCCGTGGAATGGGTACCATGCAATATGACTTCAAAGGGTCTTCATTCGCTCACCGAACCTCTCCAATCCTATCACTGCTGCGTTTATGCCCCTGTACACATGGTTGATTTTCTTTCGGAGACGTAGCAATCCATAGGTTTTAAGATACTTACTAGTCAGGTACATTCTTAGGCGTTTAATATGGGGTGTTGAGTCCATTTCGTTGAGCAAGGAGTAGCTCTTGTCTATTCCATATTTGGCTTAAGGAACTTTATCTGTGCTCATTTCAATCTCTGGTTTTATGCAGCACCCCAACTCACCTTTACCCTTAAGCAACCATAGGTTGGTTTTCTAAATTTGAGACCCTGTTCTGTTCTGTAATTCAGTTCCTGTGTAGCCAAGTTTACATTCCGTGTATTAGTGATATCTTATGATGTTTCTTTTTCTGTGTGACTTATTTCAGTTAGAATCATCATACCTGAATCCACTCATTGTGCTGCTAAGGGCCTGATGACACAGATTTCATTGCTGAGTGATATTGCTTTGTAAGTAAATACCACAACTTCTTTATCCATTTTTCAATTTCTGCGATGTTGAACTTGTACTGTAAACGAGGTTCTTGTAAACAGAGCCGTTCCAAACTTTGGGGTGGCTGTGTCTTTTTGATTTTAAATTCCCTAAGCTATAGGACCATAAGTGGCAGTGCCCTAGGCTCTGTTGCTTTGTATTTTAGATGTTTCAGGAAACACCATACACTTCTCCCGAGTGGTTGTTGGCAATTTACATCCCGCCCATCAGCATAACAAGGCTCCCAGTTCTCCATGGCCTGTCCTGCCTTTCTGGATTTTACACTTTTTTCAGATGGCCCTTTTGACCGGGGGGAAGTGAGACTTCATTGTAGTGTAGATTTCCTTTGCAAGCTTGCTTGGTTGGCCAAAAAGGGCGTATGCGTTTTTTCCTGAATATATTCAGGAAAAAACGCATACGCACTTTTTGGCCAAGTGCATCATTGTGGACGTTCTGCCTCTTTTCCTATGCTTTCAATGCAATTCCAGTCTACCTCCTGAAATCGGTTTCCTGCAATTCTGCCCCGCTTTCAAGTCCTCTTGGCAGCCTTACTTCAGTATATTTTTGGACGATAGCTGTCATTTATAACTCTGCAGGTTTGTGAATTACAGTGCTCCTGAGCTCCTTTCTTTAACTCGCTTTCTTGTGACCTGGCCGCAACACCGCAGGATGTCTTCAGGCCCTAATCTGGTTCTGGCACGGCACGCTGAGTCTTTGGTTAATTCCTCTTCCTGGTGGGAAATGAGAGTTAAATTTGCCCATCCAGACACCTCCAGCTAGTCTCTCATTGGTTCTCGCTATTCCTGTTCATCTTCCACAGAAATTGCAAACTGGGCCAAACAGGAGGTTAAACGGACTGACTCTCCAAGTGGGGAGAGTGTTAGTAAAGCGTCTGGAATGTTGCACCCGAGTACCAGGGTATGAAAACTGAGACATATTTGAACACGTCTCCCGATCACATGGTTGATCATACTCTAGGTTCCACATGCATGTTTTAGCTGAAGGAAGAATACCTTAAACCTGGGTAGTTGAAACCCGTGGAATGGGTACCATGCAATATGACTTCAAAGGGTCTTCATTTGCTCACCGAACCTCTCCAATCCTATCACTGCTGCGTTTATGCCCCTGTACACACGCTTGATTCTCTTTTGGAGACATAGCAATCCATAGGTTTTAAGATACTTACTAGTCAGGTACATTCTTAGGCGTTTAATATGGGGTGTTGAGTCCATTTCGTTGAGCAAGGAGTAGCTCTTGTCTATTCCATATTTGGCTTAAGGAACTTTATCTGTGCTCATTTCAATCTTGTTTTATGCAGCACCCCAACTCACCTTTCCCCTTAAGCAAGCACAAGTTGGTTTTCTAAATTTGAGACCCTGTTCTGTTTTGGAATGCAGTTCCTGTGTAGCCAAGTTTACATTCCGTGTATTAGTGATATCTTATGATGTTTCTATTTCTGTGTGACTTATTTCAGTTAGAATCATCGTACCTGAATCCACTCATTTTGCTGCTACGGGCCTGATGACATAGATTTCATTGCTGAGTGATACTGCATTGTACGTAAGTACCACAAGTTCTTTATCCATTTTTCACTTTCTGTGATATTGAACTTGTACGGTCAACGAGGTTCTTGTAAACGGAGGCGTCCCAAACTTTGGGGTGGCTGTGTCTTTTTGATTTTAATTTCCCTAAGCTATAGGACCATAAGTGGAAGTGCCCTAGGTTCTGTTGCTTTGTTTTTTAGATGTTTCAGGAAACACCATACACTTCTCCCGAGTGGTTGTTGGCAATTTACATCCCGCCCATCAGCATAACAAGGCTCCCAGTTCTCCATGGCCTGTCCTGCCTTTCTGGATTTTACACTTTTTTCAGATGGCCCTTTTGACCGGGGGGAAGTGAGACTTCATTGTAGTGCAGATTTCCTTTGCAAGCTTGCTTGGTTGGCCAAAAAGGGCGTATGCGTTTTTTCCTGAATATATTCAGGAAAAAACGCATACGCCCTTTTTGGCCAAGTGCATCATTGTGGACGTTCTGCCTCTTTTCCTATGCTTTCAATGCAATTCCAGTCTACCTCCTGAAATCGGTTTCCTGCAATTCTGCCCCGCTTTCAAGTCCTCTTGGCAGCCTTACTTCAGTCTATTTTTGGACGATAGCTGTCATTTATAACTCTGCAGGTTTGTGAATTACAGTGCCCCTGAGCTCCTTTCTTCAACTCGCTTTCTTGTGACCTGGCCGCAACACCGCAGGATGGCTTCAGGCCCTAATCTGGTTCCGGCACGGCACGCTGAGCCTTTGGTTATTTCCTCTTCCTGGTGGATAATGAGAGTTAAATTTGCCCGTCCAGACACCTCCAGCTAGTCTCTCATTGGTTCTCGCTATTCCTGTTCATCTTCCAAGAAATTGCAACCTGGGCCAAACAGGAGGTTAAAGGCGCTGACTTTCCAAGTGGGGAGAGTGTTAGTAAAGCGTCTGGAATGTTGCACCCGAGTACCAGGGGAGGAAAACTGAGACATATTTGAACACGTCTCCCGTTCACATGGTTGATCATACTCTAGGTTCCACATGCATGTTTTAGCTGAAGGAAGAATACCTTAAACCTGGGTATTTTTAACCCGTGGAATGGGTACCATGCAATATGACTTCAAAGGGTCTTCATTTGCTCACCGAACCTCTCCAATCCTATCACTGCTGCGTTTATGCCCCTGTACACATGCTTTATTCTCTTTTGGAGGCATAGCAATCCATAGGTTTTAAGATACTTACTAGTCAGGTACATTCTTAGGCATTTAATAAGGGGTTTTGAGTCCATTTCGTTGAGCAAGGAGTAGCTCTTGTCTATTCCATATTTGGCTTAAGGAACTTTATCTGTGCTCATTTCAATCTCTGGTTTTATGCAGCACCCCAACTCACCTTTCCCCTTAAGCAAGCATAAGTTGGTTTTCTAAATTTGAGACCCTGTTCTGTTCTGTAATTCAGTTCCTGTGTAGCCAAGTTTACATTCCGTGTATTAGTGATATCTTATGATGTTTCTTTTTCTGTGTTACTTATTTCAGTTAGAATCATCGTACCTGAATCCAGTCATTATGCTGCTACGGGCCTGATGACATAGATTTCATTGCTGAGTGATACTGCATTGTACGTAAGTACCACAAGTTCTTTATCCATTTTTCACTTTCTGCGATGTTGAACTTGTACTGTAAACGAGGTTCTTGTAAACAGAGCCGTTCCAAACTTTGGGGTGGCTGTGTCTTTTTGATTTTAATTTCCCTAAGCTATAGGACCATAAGTGGAAGTGCCCTAGGTTCTGTTGCTTTGTTTTTTAGATGTTTCAGGAAACACCATACACTTCTCCCGAGTGGTTGTTGGCAATTTACATCCCGCCCATCAGCATAACAAGGCTCCCAGTTCTCCATGGCCTGTCCTGCCTTTCTGGATTTTACACTTTTTTCAGATGGCCCTTTTGACTGGGGGGAAGTGAGACTTCATTGTAGTGCAGATTTCCTTTGCAAGCTTGCTTGGTTGGCCAAAAAGGGCGTATGCGTTTTTTCCTGAATATATTCAGGAAAAAACGCATACGCCCTTTTTGGCCAAGTGCATCATTGTGGACGTTCTGCCTCTTTTCCTATGCTTTCAATGCAATTCCAGTCTACCTCCTGAAATCGGTTTCCTGCAATTCTGCCCCGCTTTCAAGTCCTCTTGGCAGCCTTACTTCAGTCTATTTTTGGACGATAGCTGTCATTTATAACTCTGCAGGTTTGTGAATTACAGTGCCCCTGAGCTCCTTTCTTCAACTCGCTTTCTTGTGACCTGGCCGCAACACCGCAGGATGGCTTCAGGCCCTAATCTGGTTCCGGCACGGCACGCTGAGCCTTTGGTTATTTCCTCTTCCTGGTGGGAAATGAGAGTTAAATTTGCCCGTCCAGACACCTCCAGCTAGTCTCTCATTGGTTCTCGCAATTCCTGTTCATCTTCCCCAGAAATTGCAAACTGGGCCAAACAGGAGGTTAAAGGCGCTGACTCTCCAAGTGGGGAGAGTGTTAGTAAAGCATCTGGAATGTTGCACCCGAGTACCAGGGGAGGAAAACTGAGACATATTTGAACACGTCTCCCGTTCACATAGTTGATCATACTTGGGTTCCACATGCAT
This sequence comes from Delphinus delphis, assembly GCF_949987515.2. NCBI lineage: Eukaryota > Metazoa > Chordata > Mammalia > Artiodactyla > Delphinidae > Delphinus > Delphinus delphis. The sequence goes on from NW_027192691.1 coordinate 567,208, forward strand.
GTTTTAGCTGAAGGAAGAATACCTTAAACCTGTGTATTTGAAACCCGTGGAATGGGTACCATGCAATATGACTTCAAAGGGTCTTCATTCGCTCACCGAACCTCTCCAATCCTATCACTGCTGCGTTTATGCCCCTGTACACATGGTTGATTTTCTTTCGGAGACGTAGCAATCCATAGGTTTTAAGATACTTACTAGTCAGGTACATTCTTAGGCGTTTAATATGGGGTGTTGAGTCCATTTCGTTGAGCAAGGAGTAGCTCTTGTCTATTCCATATTTGGCTTAAGGAACTTTATCTGTGCTCATTTCAATCTCTGGTTTTATGCAGCACCCCAACTCACCTTTACCCTTAAGCAACCATAGGTTGGTTTTCTAAATTTGAGACCCTGTTCTGTTCTGTAATTCAGTTCCTGTGTAGCCAAGTTTACATTCCGTGTATTAGTGATATCTTATGATGTTTCTTTTTCTGTGTGACTTATTTCAGTTAGAATCATCATACCTGAATCCACTCATTGTGCTGCTAAGGGCCTGATGACACAGATTTCATTGCTGAGTGATATTGCTTTGTAAGTAAATACCACAACTTCTTTATCCATTTTTCAATTTCTGCGATGTTGAACTTGTACTGTAAACGAGGTTCTTGTAAACAGAGCCGTTCCAAACTTTGGGGTGGCTGTGTCTTTTTGATTTTAAATTCCCTAAGCTATAGGACCATAAGTGGCAGTGCCCTAGGCTCTGTTGCTTTGTATTTTAGATGTTTCAGGAAACACCATACACTTCTCCCGAGTGGTTGTTGGCAATTTACATCCCGCCCATCAGCATAACAAGGCTCCCAGTTCTCCATGGCCTGTCCTGCCTTTCTGGATTTTACACTTTTTTCAGATGGCCCTTTTGACCGGGGGGAAGTGAGACTTCATTGTAGTGTAGATTTCCTTTGCAAGCTTGCTTGGTTGGCCAAAAAGGGCGTATGCGTTTTTTCCTGAATATATTCAGGAAAAAACGCATACGCACTTTTTGGCCAAGTGCATCATTGTGGACGTTCTGCCTCTTTTCCTATGCTTTCAATGCAATTCCAGTCTACCTCCTGAAATCGGTTTCCTGCAATTCTGCCCCGCTTTCAAGTCCTCTTGGCAGCCTTACTTCAGTATATTTTTGGACGATAGCTGTCATTTATAACTCTGCAGGTTTGTGAATTACAGTGCTCCTGAGCTCCTTTCTTTAACTCGCTTTCTTGTGACCTGGCCGCAACACCGCAGGATGTCTTCAGGCCCTAATCTGGTTCTGGCACGGCACGCTGAGTCTTTGGTTAATTCCTCTTCCTGGTGGGAAATGAGAGTTAAATTTGCCCATCCAGACACCTCCAGCTAGTCTCTCATTGGTTCTCGCTATTCCTGTTCATCTTCCACAGAAATTGCAAACTGGGCCAAACAGGAGGTTAAACGGACTGACTCTCCAAGTGGGGAGAGTGTTAGTAAAGCGTCTGGAATGTTGCACCCGAGTACCAGGGTATGAAAACTGAGACATATTTGAACACGTCTCCCGATCACATGGTTGATCATACTCTAGGTTCCACATGCATGTTTTAGCTGAAGGAAGAATACCTTAAACCTGGGTAGTTGAAACCCGTGGAATGGGTACCATGCAATATGACTTCAAAGGGTCTTCATTTGCTCACCGAACCTCTCCAATCCTATCACTGCTGCGTTTATGCCCCTGTACACACGCTTGATTCTCTTTTGGAGACATAGCAATCCATAGGTTTTAAGATACTTACTAGTCAGGTACATTCTTAGGCGTTTAATATGGGGTGTTGAGTCCATTTCGTTGAGCAAGGAGTAGCTCTTGTCTATTCCATATTTGGCTTAAGGAACTTTATCTGTGCTCATTTCAATCTTGTTTTATGCAGCACCCCAACTCACCTTTCCCCTTAAGCAAGCACAAGTTGGTTTTCTAAATTTGAGACCCTGTTCTGTTTTGGAATGCAGTTCCTGTGTAGCCAAGTTTACATTCCGTGTATTAGTGATATCTTATGATGTTTCTATTTCTGTGTGACTTATTTCAGTTAGAATCATCGTACCTGAATCCACTCATTTTGCTGCTACGGGCCTGATGACATAGATTTCATTGCTGAGTGATACTGCATTGTACGTAAGTACCACAAGTTCTTTATCCATTTTTCACTTTCTGTGATATTGAACTTGTACGGTCAACGAGGTTCTTGTAAACGGAGGCGTCCCAAACTTTGGGGTGGCTGTGTCTTTTTGATTTTAATTTCCCTAAGCTATAGGACCATAAGTGGAAGTGCCCTAGGTTCTGTTGCTTTGTTTTTTAGATGTTTCAGGAAACACCATACACTTCTCCCGAGTGGTTGTTGGCAATTTACATCCCGCCCATCAGCATAACAAGGCTCCCAGTTCTCCATGGCCTGTCCTGCCTTTCTGGATTTTACACTTTTTTCAGATGGCCCTTTTGACCGGGGGGAAGTGAGACTTCATTGTAGTGCAGATTTCCTTTGCAAGCTTGCTTGGTTGGCCAAAAAGGGCGTATGCGTTTTTTCCTGAATATATTCAGGAAAAAACGCATACGCCCTTTTTGGCCAAGTGCATCATTGTGGACGTTCTGCCTCTTTTCCTATGCTTTCAATGCAATTCCAGTCTACCTCCTGAAATCGGTTTCCTGCAATTCTGCCCCGCTTTCAAGTCCTCTTGGCAGCCTTACTTCAGTTTATTTTTGGACGATAGCTGTCATTTATAACTCTGCAGGTTTGTGAATTACAGTGCCCCTGAGCTCCTTTCTTCAACTCGCTTTCTTGTGACCTGGCCGCAACACCGCAGGATGGCTTCAGGCCCTAATCTGGTTCCGGCACGGCATGCTGAGCCTTTGGTTATTTCCTCTTCCTGGTGGGAAATGAGAGTTAAATTTGTCCGTCCAGACACCTCCAGCTAGTCTCTGATTGGTTCTCGCTATTCCTGTTCATCTTCCACAGAAATTGCAAACTGGGCCAAACAGGAGGTTAAAGGGACTGACTCTCCAAGTCGGGAGAGTGTTAGTAAAGCGTCTGGAATGTTGCACCCGAGTACCAGGGGAGGAAAACTGAGACATATTTGAACACGTCTCCCGTTCACATGGTTGATCATACTTGGGTTCCACATGCATGTTTTAGCTGAAGGAAGAATACCTTAAACCTGGGTATTTGAAACCCGTGGAATGGGTACCATGCAATATGACTTCAAAGGGTCTTCATTTGCTCACCGAACCTCTCCAATCCTATCACTGCTGCGTTTATGCCCCTGTACACATGCTTGATTCTCTTTCGGAGACATAGCAATTCATAGGTTGTAAGATACTTACTAGTCAGGTACATTCTTAGGCGTTTAATATGCGGTGTTGAGTCCATTTCGTTGAGCAAGGAGTAGCTCTTGTCTATTCCATATTTGGCTTAAGGAACTTTATCTGTGCTCATTTCAATCTCTGGTTTTATGCAGCACCCCAACTCACCTTTCCCCTTAAGCAAGCATAAGTTGGTTTTCTAAATTTGAGACCCTGTTCTGTTTTGGAATGCAGTTCCTGTGTAGCCAAGTTTACATTCCGTGTATTAGTGATATCTTATGATGTTTCTTTTTCTGTGTGACTTATTTCAGTTAGAATCATCGTACCTGAATCCACTCATTATGCTGCTACGGGCCTGATGACATAGATTTCATTGCTGAGTGATACTGCATTGTACGTAAGTACCACAAGTTCTTTATCCATTTTTCACTTTCTGTGATATTGAACTTGTACGGTAAACGAGGTTCTTGTAAACGGAGGCGTCCCAAACTTTGGGGTGGCTGTGTCTTTTTGATTTTAATTTCCCTAAGCTATAGGACCATAAATGGAAGTGCCCTAGGTTCTGTTGCTTTGTTTTTTAGATGTTTCAGGAAACACCATACACTTCTCCCGAGTGGTTGTTGGCAATTTACATCCCGCCCATCAGCATAACAAGGCTCCCAGTTCTCCATGGCCTGTCCTGCCTTTCTGGATTTTACACTTTTTTCAGATGGCCCTTTTGACCGGGGGGAAGTGAGATTTCATTGTAGTGCAGATTTCCTTTGCAAGCTTGCTTGGTTGGCCAAAAAGGGCGTATGCGTTTTTTCCTGAATATATTCAGGAAAAACCGCATACGCCCTTTTTGGCCAAGTGCATCATTGTGGACGTTCGGCCTCTTTTCCTATGCTTTCAATGCAATTCCAGTCTACCTCCTGAAATCGGTTTCCTGCAATTCTGCCCCGCTTTCAAGTCCTCTTGGCAGCCTTACTTCAGTCTATTTTTGGACGATAGCTGTCATTTATAACTCTGCAGGTTTGTGAATTACAGTGCCCCTGAGCTCCTTTCTTCAACTCGCTTTCTTGTGAGCTGGCCGCAACACCGCAGGATGGCTTCAGGCCCTAATCTGGTTCCGGCACGGCACGCTGAGCCTTTGGTTATTTCCTCTTCCTGGTGGGAAATGAGAGTTAAATTTGCCCGTCCAGACACCTCCAGCTAGCCTCTCATTGGTTCTCGCTATTCCTGTTCATCTTCCGCAGAAATTGCAAACTGGGCCAAACAGGAGGTTAAAGGCGCTGACTCTCCAAGTGGGGAGAGTGTTAGTAAAGCGTCTGGAATGTTGCACCCGAGTACCAGGGGAGGAAAACTGAGACATATTTGAACACGTCTCCCGTTCACATGGTTGATCATACTTGGGTTCCACATGCATGTTTTAGCTGAAGGAAGAATACCTAAAACCTGGGTAGTTGAAACCCGTGGAATGGGTACCATGCAATATGACTTCAAAGGGTCTTCATTTGCTCACCGAACCTCTCCAATCCTATCACTGCTGCGTTTATGCCCCTGTACACATGCTTGATTCTCTTTCGGAGACATAGCAATCCATAGGTTTTAAGATACTTACTAGTCAGGTACATTCTTAGGCGTTTAGTATGCGGTGTTGAGTCCATTTCGTTGAGCAAGGAGTAGCTCTTGTCTATTCCATATTTGGCTTAAGGAACTTTATCTGTGCTCATTTCAATCTCTGGTTTTATGCAGCACCCCAACTCACCTTTCCCCTTAAGCAAGCATAAGTTGGTTTTCTAAATTTGAGACCCTGTTCTGTTCTGTAATTCAGTTCCTGTGTGGCCAAGTTTACATTCCGTGTATTACTGATATCTTATGATGTTTCTTTTTCTGTGTGACTTATTTCAGTTAGAATCATCGTACCTGAATCCACTCATTATGCTGCTACGGGCCTGATGACATAGATTTCATTGCTGAGTGATACTGCATTGTACGTAAGTACCACAAGTTCTTTATCCATTTTTCACTTTCTGCGATGTTGAACTTGTACTGTAAACGAGGTTCTTGTAAACAGAGCCGTTCCAAACTTTGGGGTGGCTGTGTCTTTTTGATTTTAATTTCCCTAAGCTATAGGACCATAAGTGGAAGTGCCCTAGGTTCTGTTGCTTTGTTTTTTAGATGTTTCAGGAAACACCATACACTTCTCCCGAGTGGTTGTTGGCAATTTACATCCCGCCCATCAGCATAACAAGGCTCCCAGTTCTCCATGGCCTGTCCTGCCTTTCTGGATTTTACACTTTTTTCAGATGGCCCTTTTGACTGGGGGGAAGTGAGACTTCATTGTAGTGCAGATTTCCTTTGCAAGCTTGCTTGGTTGGCCAAAAAGGGCGTATGCGTTTTTTCCTGAATATATTCAGGAAAAAACGCATACGCCCTTTTTGGCCAAGTGCATCATTGTGGACGTTCTGCCTCTTTTCCTATGCTTTCAATGCAATTCCAGTCTACCTCCTGAAATCGGTTTCCTGCAATTCTGCCCCGCTTTCAAGTCCTCTTGGCAGCCTTACTTCAGTCTATTTTTGGACGATAGCTGTCATTTATAACTCTGCAGGTTTGTGAATTACAGTGCCCCTGAGCTCCTTTCTTCAACTCGCTTTCTTGTGACCTGGCCGCAACACCGCAGGATGGCTTCAGGCCCTAATCTGGTTCCGGCACGGCACGCTGAGCCTTTGGTTATTTCCTCTTCCTGGTGGGAAATGAGAGTTAAATTTGCCCGTCCAGACACCTCCAGCTAGTCTCTCATTGGTTCTCGCAATTCCTGTTCATCTTCCCCAGAAATTGCAAACTGGGCCAAACAGGAGGTTAAAGGCGCTGACTCTCCAAGTGGGGAGAGTGTTAGTAAAGCATCTGGAATGTTGCACCCGAGTACCAGGGGAGGAAAACTGAGACATATTTGAACACGTCTCCCGTTCACATAGTTGATCATACTTGGGTTCCACATGCATGTTTTAGCTGAAGGAAGAATACCTTAAACCTGTGTATTTGAAACCCGTGGAATGGGTACCATGCAATATGACTTCAAAGGGTCTTCATTCGCTCACCGAACCTCTCCAATCCTATCACTGCTGCGTTTATGCCCCTGTACACATGGTTGATTCTCTTTTGGAGACATAGCAATCCATAGGTTTTAAGATACTTACTAGTCAGGTACATTCTTAGGCGTTTAATATGGGGTGTTGAGTCCATTTCGTTGAGCAAGGAGTAGCTCTTGTCTATTCCATATTTGGCTTAAGGAACTTTATCTGTGCTCATTTCAATCTTGTTTTATGCAGCACCCCAACTCACCTTTCCCCTTAAGCAAGCACAAGTTGGTTTTCTAAATTTGAGACCCTGTTCTGTTTTGGAATGCAGTTCCTGTGTAGCCAAGTTTACATTCCGTGTATTAGTGATATCTTATGATGTTTCTATTTCTGTGTGACTTATTTCAGTTAGAATCATCGTACCTGAATCCACTCATTTTGCTGCTACGGGCCTGATGACATAGATTTCATTGCTGAGTGATACTGCATTGTACGTAAGTACCACAAGTTCTTTATCCATTTTTCACTTTCTGTGATATTGAACTTGTACGGTCAACGAGGTTCTTGTAAACGGAGGCGTCCCAAACTTTGGGGTGGCTGTGTCTTTTTGATTTTAATTTCCCTAAGCTATAGGACCATAAGTGGAAGTGCCCTAGGTTCTGTTGCTTTGTTTTTTAGATGTTTCAGGAAACACCATACACTTCTCCCGAGTGGTTGTTGGCAATTTACATCCCGCCCATCAGCATAACAAGGCTCCCAGTTCTCCATGGCCTGTCCTGCCTTTCTGGATTTTACACTTTTTTCAGATGGCCCTTTTGACCGGGGGGAAGTGAGACTTCATTGTAGTGCAGATTTCCTTTGCAAGCTTGCTTGGTTGGCCCAAAAGGGCGTATGCGTTTTTTCCTGAATATATTCAGGAAAAAACGCATACGCCCTTTTTGGCCAAGTGCATCATTGTGGACGTTCTGCCTCTTTTCCTATGCTTTCAATGCAATTCCAGTCTACCTCCTGAAATCGGTTTCCTGCAATTCTGCCCCGCTTTCAAGTCCTCTTGGCAGCCTTACTTCAGTTTATTTTTGGACGATAGCTGTCATTTATAACTCTGCAGGTTTGTGAATTACAGTGCCCCTGAGCTCCTTTCTTCAACTCGCTTTCTTGTGACCTGGCCGCAACACCGCAGGATGGCTTCAGGCCCTAATCTGGTTCCGGCACGGCATGCTGAGCCTTTGGTTATTTCCTCTTCCTGGTGGGAAATGAGAGTTAAATTTGTCCGTCCAGACACCTCCAGCTAGTCTCTGATTGGTTCTCGCTATTCCTGTTCATCTTCCACAGAAATTGCAAACTGGGCCAAACAGGAGGTTAAAGGGACTGACTCTCCAAGTCGGGAGAGTGTTAGTAAAGCGTCTGGAATGTTGCACCCGAGTACCAGGGGAGGAAAACTGAGACATATTTGAACACGTCTCCCGTTCACATGGTTGATCATACTTGGGTTCCACATGCATGTTTTAGCTGAAGGAAGAATACCTTAAACCTGGGTATTTGAAACCCGTGGAATGGGTACCATGCAATATGACTTCAAAGGGTCTTCATTTGCTCACCGAACCTCTCCAATCCTATCACTGCTGCGTTTATGCCCCTGTACACATGCTTGATTCTCTTTCGGAGACATAGCAATTCATAGGTTGTAAGATACTTACTAGTCAGGTACATTCTTAGGCGTTTAATATGCGGTGTTGAGTCCATTTCGTTGAGCAAGGAGTAGCTCTTGTCTATTCCATATTTGGCTTAAGGAACTTTATCTGTGCTCATTTCAATCTCTGGTTTTATGCAGCACCCCAACTCACCTTTCCCCTTAAGCAAGCATAAGTTGGTTTTCTAAATTTGAGACCCTGTTCTGTTTTGGAATGCAGTTCCTGTGTAGCCAAGTTTACATTCCGTGTATTAGTGATATCTTATGATGTTTCTTTTTCTGTGTGACTTATTTCAGTTAGAATCATCGTACCTGAATCCACTCATTATGCTGCTACGGGCCTGATGACATAGATTTCATTGCTGAGTGATACTGCATTGTACGTAAGTACCACAAGTTCTTTATCCATTTTTCACTTTCTGTGATATTGAACTTGTACGGTAAACGAGGTTCTTGTAAACGGAGGCGTCCCAAACTTTGGGGTGGCTGTGTCTTTTTGATTTTAATTTCCCTAAGCTATAGGACCATAAATGGAAGTGCCCTAGGTTCTGTTGCTTTGTTTTTTAGATGTTTCAGGAAACACCATACACTTCTCCCGAGTGGTTGTTGGCAATTTACATCCCGCCCATCAGCATAACAAGGCTCCCAGTTCTCCATGGCCTGTCCTGCCTTTCTGGATTTTACACTTTTTTCAGATGGCCCTTTTGACCGGGGGGAAGTGAGATTTCATTGTAGTGCAGATTTCCTTTGCAAGCTTGCTTGGTTGGCCAAAAAGGGCGTATGCGTTTTTTCCTGAATATATTCAGGAAAAACCGCATACGCCCTTTTTGGCCAAGTGCATCATTGTGGACGTTCGGCCTCTTTTCCTATGCTTTCAATGCAATTCCAGTCTACCTCCTGAAATCGGTTTCCTGCAATTCTGCCCCGCTTTCAAGTCCTCTTGGCAGCCTTACTTCAGTCTATTTTTGGACGATAGCTGTCATTTATAACTCTGCAGGTTTGTGAATTACAGTGCCCCTGAGCTCCTTTCTTCAACTCGCTTTCTTGTGAGCTGGCCGCAACACCGCAGGATGGCTTCAGGCCCTAATCTGGTTCCGGCACGGCACGCTGAGCCTTTGGTTATTTCCTCTTCCTGGTGGGAAATGAGAGTTAAATTTGCCCGTCCAGACACCTCCAGCTAGCCTCTCATTGGTTCTCGCTATTCCTGTTCATCTTCCGCAGAAATTGCAAACTGGGCCAAACAGGAGGTTAAAGGCGCTGACTCTCCAAGTGGGGAGAGTGTTAGTAAAGCGTCTGGAATGTTGCACCCGAGTACCAGGGGAGGAAAACTGAGACATATTTGAACACGTCTCCCGTTCACATGGTTGATCATACTTGGGTTCCACATGCATGTTTTAGCTGAAGGAAGAATACCTAAAACCTGGGTAGTTGAAACCCGTGGAATGGGTACCATGCAATATGACTTCAAAGGGTCTTCATTTGCTCACCGAACCTCTCCAATCCTATCACTGCTGCGTTTATGCCCCTGTACACATGCTTGATTCTCTTTCGGAGACATAGCAATCCATAGGTTTTAAGATACTTACTAGTCAGGTACATTCTTAGGCGTTTAATATGCGGTGTTGAGTCCATTTCGTTGAGCAAGGAGTAGCTCTTGTCTATTCCATATTTGGCTTAAGGAACTTTATCTGTGCTCATTTCAATCTCTGGTTTTATGCAGCACCCCAACTCACCTTTCCCCTTAAGCAAGCATAAGTTGGTTTTCTAAATTTGAGACCCTGTTCTGTTCTGTAATTCAGTTCCTGTGTGGCCAAGTTTACATTCCGTGTATTACTGATATCTTATGATGTTTCTTTTTCTGTGTGACTTATTTCAGTTAGAATCATCGTACCTGAATCCACTCATTATGCTGCTACGGGCCTGATGACATAGATTTCATTGCTGAGTGATACTGCATTGTACGTAAGTACCACAAGTTCTTTATCCATTTTTCACTTTCTGTGATATTGAACTTGTACGGTAAACGAGGTTCTTGTAAACGGAGGCGTCCCAAACTTTGGGGTGGCTGTGTCTTTTTGATTTTAATTTCCCTAAGCTATAGGACCATAAATGGAAGTGCCCTAGGTTCTGTTGCTTTGTTTTTTAGATGTTTCAGGAAACACCATACACTTCTCCCGAGTGGTTGTTGGCAATTTACATCCCGCCCATCAGCATAACAAGGCTCCCAGTTCTCCATGGCCTGTCCTGCCTTTCTGGATTTTACACTTTTTTCAGATGGCCCTTTTGACCGGGGGGAAGTGAGATTTCATTGTAGTGCAGATTTCCTTTGCAAGCTTGCTTGGTTGGCCAAAAAGGGCGTATGCGTTTTTTCCTGAATATATTCAGGAAAAACCGCATACGCCCTTTTTGGCCAAGTGCATCATTGTGGACGTTCTGCCTCTTTTCCTATGCTTTCAATGCAATTCCAGTCTACCTCCTGAAATCGGTTTCCTGCAATTCTGCCCCGCTTTCAAGTCCTCTTGGCAGCCTTACTTCAGTTTATTTTTGGACGATAGCTGTCATTTATAACTCTGCAGGTTTGTGAATTACAGTGCCCCTGAGCTCCTTTCTTCAACTCGCTTTCTTGTGACCTGGCCGCAACACCGCAGGATGGCTTCAGGCCCTAATCTGGTTCCGGCACGGCATGCTGAGCCTTTGGTTATTTCCTCTTCCTGGTGGGAAATGAGAGTTAAATTTGTCCGTCCAGACACCTCCAGCTAGTCTCTGATTGGTTCTCGCTATTCCTGTTCATCTTCCACAGAAATTGCAAACTGGGCCAAACAGGAGGTTAAAGGGACTGACTCTCCAAGTCGGGAGAGTGTTAGTAAAGCGTCTGGAATGTTGCACCCGAGTACCAGGGGAGGAAAACTGAGACATATTTGAACACGTCTCCCGTTCACATGGTTGATCATACTTGGGTTCCACATGCATGTTTTAGCTGAAGGAAGAATACCTTAAACCTGGGTATTTGAAACCCGTGGAATGGGTACCATGCAATATGACTTCAAAGGGTCTTCATTTGCTCACCGAACCTCTCCAATCCTATCACTGCTGCGTTTATGCCCCTGTACACATGCTTGATTCTCTTTCGGAGACATAGCAATTCATAGGTTGTAAGATACTTACTAGTCAGGTACATTCTTAGGCGTTTAATATGCGGTGTTGAGTCCATTTCGTTGAGCAAGGAGTAGCTCTTGTCTATTCCATATTTGGCTTAAGGAACTTTATCTGTGCTCATTTCAATCTCTGGTTTTATGCAGCACCCCAACTCACCTTTCCCCTTAAGCAAGCATAAGTTGGTTTTCTAAATTTGAGACCCTGTTCTGTTTTGGAATGCAGTTCCTGTGTAGCCAAGTTTACATTCCGTGTATTAGTGATATCTTATGATGTTTCTTTTTCTGTGTGACTTATTTCAGTTAGAATCATCGTACCTGAATCCACTCATTATGCTGCTACGGGCCTGATGACATAGATTTCATTGCTGAGTGATACTGCATTGTACGTAAGTACCACAAGTTCTTTATCCATTTTTCACTTTCTGTGATATTGAACTTGTACGGTAAACGAGGTTCTTGTAAACGGAGGCGTCCCAAACTTTGGGGTGGCTGTGTCTTTTTGATTTTAATTTCCCTAAGCTATAGGACCATAAATGGAAGTGCCCTAGGTTCTGTTGCTTTGTTTTTTAGATGTTTCAGGAAACACCATACACTTCTCCCGAGTGGTTGTTGGCAATTTACATCCCGCCCATCAGCATAACAAGGCTCCCAGTTCTCCATGGCCTGTCCTGCCTTTCTGGATTTTACACTTTTTTCAGATGGCCCTTTTGACCGGGGGGAAGTGAGATTTCATTGTAGTGCAGATTTCCTTTGCAAGCTTGCTTGGTTGGCCAAAAAGGGCGTATGCGTTTTTTCCTGAATATATTCAGGAAAAACCGCATACGCCCTTTTTGGCCAAGTGCATCATTGTGGACGTTCGGCCTCTTTTCCTATGCTTTCAATGCAATTCCAGTCTACCTCCTGAAATCGGTTTCCTGCAATTCTGCCCCGCTTTCAAGTCCTCTTGGCAGCCTTACTTCAGTCTATTTTTGGACGATAGCTGTCATTTATAACTCTGCAGGTTTGTGAATTACAGTGCCCCTGAGCTCCTTTCTTCAACTCGCTTTCTTGTGAGCTGGCCGCAACACCGCAGGATGGCTTCAGGCCCTAATCTGGTTCCGGCACGGCACGCTGAGCCTTTGGTTATTTCCTCTTCCTGGTGGGAAATGAGAGTTAAATTTGCCCGTCCAGACACCTCCAGCTAGCCTCTCATTGGTTCTCGCTATTCCTGTTCATCTTCCGCAGAAATTGCAAACTGGGCCAAACAGGAGGTTAAAGGCGCTGACTCTCCAAGTGGGGAGAGTGTTAGTAAAGCGTCTGGAATGTTGCACCCGAGTACCAGGGGAGGAAAACTGAGACATATTTGAACACGTCTCCCGTTCACATGGTTGATCATACTTGGGTTCCACATGCATGTTTTAGCTGAAGGAAGAATACCTAAAACCTGGGTAGTTGAAACCCGTGGAATGGGTACCATGCAATATGACTTCAAAGGGTCTTCATTTGCTCACCGAACCTCTCCAATCCTATCACTGCTGCGTTTATGCCCCTGTACACATGCTTGATTCTCTTTCGGAGACATAGCAATCCATAGGTTTTAAGATACTTACTAGTCAGGTACATTCTTAGGCGTTTAATATGCGGTGTTGAGTCCATTTCGTTGAGCAAGGAGTAGCTCTTGTCTATTCCATATTTGGCTTAAGGAACTTTATCTGTGCTCATTTCAATCTCTGGTTTTATGCAGCACCCCAACTCACCTTTCCCCTTAAGCAAGCATAAGTTGGTTTTCTAAATTTGAGACCCTGTTCTGTTCTGTAATTCAGTTCCTGTGTGGCCAAGTTTACATTCCGTGTATTACTGATATCTTATGATGTTTCTTTTTCTGTGTGACTTATTTCAGTTAGAATCATCGTACCTGAATCCACTCATTATGCTGCTACGGGCCTGATGACATAGATTTCATTGCTGAGTGATACTGCATTGTACGTAAGTACCACAAGTTCTTTATCCATTTTTCACTTTCTGTGATATTGAACTTGTACGGTAAACGAGGTTCTTGTAAACGGAGGCGTCCCAAACTTTGGGGTGGCTGTGTCTTTTTGATTTTAATTTCCCTAAGCTATAGGACCATAAATGGAAGTGCCCTAGGTTCTGTTGCTTTGTTTTTTAGATGTTTCAGGAAACACCATACACTTCTCCCGAGTGGTTGTTGGCAATTTACATCCCGCCCATCAGCATAACAAGGCTCCCAGTTCTCCATGGCCTGTCCTGCCTTTCTGGATTTTACACTTTTTTCAGATGGCCCTTTTGACCGGGGGGAAGTGAGACTTCATTGTAGTGCAGATTTCCTTTGCAAGCTTGCTTGGTTGGCCAAAAAGGGCGTATGCGTTTTTTCCTGAATATATTCAGGAAAAAACGCATACGCCCTTTTTGGCCAAGTGCATCATTGTGGACGTTCGGCCTCTTTTCCTATGCTTTCAATGCAATTCCAGTCTACCTCCTGAAATCGGTTTCCTGCAATTCTGCCCCGCTTTCAAGTCCTCTTGGCAGCCTTACTTCAGTCTATTTTTGGACGATAGCTGTCATTTATAACTCTGCAGGTTTGTGAATTACAGTGCCCCTGAGCTCCTTTCTTCAACTCGCTTTCTTGTGAGCTGGCCGCAACACCGCAGGATGGCTTCAGGCCCTAATCTGGTTCCGGCACGGCACACTGAGCCTTTGGTTATTTCCTCTTCCTCGTGGGAAATGAGAGTTAAATTTGCCCGTCCAGACACCTCCAGCTAGCCTCTCATTGGTTCTCGCTATTCCTGTTCATCTTCCGCAGAAATTGCAAACTGGGCCAAACAGGAGGTTAAAGGCGCTGACTCTCCAAGTGGGGAGAGTGTTAGTAAAGCGTCTGGAATGTTGCACCCGAGTACCAGGGGAGGAAAACTGAGACATATTTGAACACGTCTCCCGTTCACATGGTTGATCATACTTGGGTTCCACATGCATGTTTTAGCTGAAGGAAGAATACCTAAAACCTGGGTAGTTGAAACCCGTGGAATGGGTACCATGCAATATGACTTCAAAGGGTCTTCATTTGCTCACCGAACCTCTCCAATCCTATCACTGCTGCGTTTATGCCCCTGTACACATGCTTGATTCTCTTTCGGAGACATAGCAATCCATAGGTTTTAAGATACTTACTAGTCAGGTACATTCTTAGGCGTTTAATATGCGGTGTTGAGTCCATTTCGTTGAGCAAGGAGTAGCTCTTGTCTATTCCATATTTGGCTTAAGGAACTTTATCTGTGCTCATTTCAATCTCTGGTTTTATGCAGCACCCCAACTCACCTTTCCCCTTAAGCAAGCATAAGTTGGTTTTATAAATTTGAGATCCTGTTCTGTTCTGTAATTCAGTTCCTGTGTGGCCAAGTTTACATTCCGTGTATTACTGATATCTTATGATGTTTCTTTTTCTGTGTGACTTATTTCAGTTAGAATCATCGTACCTGAATCCACTCATTATGCTGCTACGGGCCTGATGACATAGATTTCATTGCTGAGTGATACTGCATTGTACGTAAGTACCACAAGTTCTTTATCCATTTTTCACTTTCTGTGATATTGAACTTGTACGGTAAACGAGGTTCTTGTAAACGGAGGCGTCCCAAACTTTGGGGTGGCTGTGTCTTTTTGATTTTAATTTCCCTAAGCTATAGGACCATAAATGGAAGTGCCCTAGGTTCTGTTGCTTTGTTTTTTAGATGTTTCAGGAAACACCATACACTTCTCCCGAGTGGTTGTTGGCAATTTACATCCCGCCCATCAGCATAACAAGGCTCCCAGTTCTCCATGGCCTGTCCTGCCTTTCTGGATTTTACACTTTTTTCAGATGGCCCTTTTGACCGGGGGGAAGTGAGACTTCATTGTAGTGCAGATTTCCTTTGCAAGCTTGCTTGGTTGGCCAAAAAGGGCGTATGCGTTTTTTCCTGAATATATTCAGGAAAAAACGCATACGCCCTTTTTGGCCAAGTGCATCATTGTGGACGTTCGGCCTCTTTTCCTATGCTTTCAATGCAATTCCAGTCTACCTCCTGAAATCGGTTTCCTGCAATTCTGCCCCGCTTTCAAGTCCTCTTGGCAGCCTTACTTCAGTCTATTTTTGGACGATAGCTGTCATTTATAACTCTGCAGGTTTGTGAATTACAGTGCTCCTGAGCTCCTTTCTTCAACTCGCTTTCTTGTGACCTGGCCGCAACACCGCAGGATGGCTTCAGGCCCTAATCTGGTTCCGGCACGGCACACTGAGCCTTTGGTTATTTCCTCTTCCTGGTGGGAAATGAGAGTTAAATTTGCCCGTCCAGACAGCTCCAGCTAGCCTCTCATTGGTTCTCGCTATTCCTGTTCATCTTCCACAGAAATTGCAAACTGGGCCAAACAGGAGGTTAAAGGCGCTGACTCTCCAAGTGGGGAGAGTGTTAGTAAAGCGTCTGGAATGTTGCACCCGAGTACCAGGGGAGGAAAACTGAGACATATTTGAACACGTCTCCCGTTCACATGGTTGATCATACTTGGGTTCCACATGCATGTTTTAGCTGAAGGAAGAATACCTAAAACCTGGGTAGTTGAAACCCGTGGAATGGGTACCATGCAATATGACTTCAAAGGGTCTTCATTTGCTCACCGAACCTCTCCAATCCTATCACTGCTGCGTTTATGCCCCTGTACACATGCTTGATTCTCTTTCGGAGACATAGCAATCCATAGGTTTTAAGATACTTACTAGTCAGGTACATTCTTAGGCGTTTAATATGCGGTGTTGAGTCCATTTCGTTGAGCAAGGAGTAGCTCTTGTCTATTCCATATTTGGCTTAAGGAACTTTATCTGTGCTCATTTCAATCTCTGGTTTTATGCAGCACCCCAACTCACCTTTCCCCTTAAGCAAGCATAAGTTGGTTTTCTAAATTTGAGACCCTGTTCTGTTCTGTAATTCAGTTCCTGTGTGGCCAAGTTTACATTCCGTGTATTACTGATATCTTATGATGTTTCTTTTTCTGTGTGACTTATTTCAGTTAGAATCATCATACCTGAATCCACTCATTGTGCTGCTAAGGGCCTGATGACACACATTTCATTGCTGAGTGATATTGCTTTGTAAGTAAATACCACAACTTCTTTATCCATTTTTCACTTTCTGCGATGTTGAACTTGTACTGTAAATGAGGTTCTTGTAAACAGAGCCGTTCCAAACTTTGGGGTGGCTGTGTCTTTTTCATTTTAATTTCCCTAAGCTATAGGACCATAAGTGGAAGTGCCCTAGGTTCTGTTGCTTTGTTTTTTAGATGTTTCAGGAAACACCATACACTTCTCCCGAGTGGTTGTTGGCAATTTACATCCCGCCCATCAGCATAACAAGGCTCCCAGTTCTCCATGGCCTGTCCTGCCTTTCTGGATTTTACACTTTTTTCAGATGGCCCTTTTGACCGGGGAGAAGTGAGACTTCATTGTAGTGCAGATTTCCTTTGCAAGCTTGCTTGGTTGGCCAAAAAGGGCGTATGCGTTTTTTCCTGAATATATTCAGGAAAAAACACATACGCCCTTTTTCGCCAAGTGCATCATTGTGGATGTTCGGCCTCTTTTCCTATGCTTTCAATGCAATTCCAGTCTACCTCCTGAAATCGGTTTCCTGCAATTCTGCCCCGCTTTCAAGTCCTCTTGGCAGCCTTACTTCAGTCTATTTTTGGACGATAGCTGTCATTTAGAACTCTGCAGGTTTGTGAATTACAGTGCCCCTGAGCTCCTTTCTTCAACTCGCTTTCTTGTGAGCTGGCCGCAACACCGCAGGATGGCTTCAGGCCCTAATCTGGTTCCGGCACGGCACACTGAGCCTTTGGTTATTTCCTCTTCCTGGTGGGAAATGAGAGTTAAATTTGCCCGTGAGACACCTCCAGCTAGCCTCTCATTGGTTCTCGCTATTCCTGTTCATCTTCCGCAGAAATTGCAAACTGGGCCAAACAGGAGGTTAAAGGCGCTGACTCTCCAAGTGGGGAGAGTGTTAGTAAAGCGTCTGGAATGTTGCACCCGAGTACCAGGGGAGGAAAACTGAGACATATTTGAACACGTCTCCCGTTCATATGGTTGATCATACTTGGGTTCCACATGCATGTTTTAGCTGAAGGAAGAATACCTAAAACCTGGGTACTTGAAACCCGTGGAATGGGTACCATGCAATATGACTTCAAAGGGTCTTCATTTGCTCACGGAACCTCTCCAATCCTATCACTGCTGTGTTTATGCCCCTGTACACATGCTTGATTCTCTTTCGGAGACATAGCAATCCATAGGTTTTAAGATACTTACTAGTCAGGTACATTCTTAGGCGTTTAATATGCGGTGTTGAGTCCATTTCGTTGAGCAAGGAGTAGCTCTTGTCTATTCCATATTTGACTTAAGGAACTTTATCTGTGCTCATTTCATTCTCTGGTTTTATGCAGCACCCCAACTCACCTTTCCCCTTAAGCAAGCATAAGTTGGTTTTCTAAATTTGAGACCCTGTTCTGTTCTGTAATTCAGTTCCTGTGTGGCCAAGTTTACATTCCGTGTATTACTGATATCTTATGATGTTTCTTTTTCTGTGTGACTTATTTCAGTTAGAATCATCATACCTGAATCCACTCATTGTGCTGCTAAGGGCCTGATGACACAGATTTCATTGCTGAGTGATATTGCTTTGTAAGTAAATACCACAACTTCTTTATCCATTTTTCAATTTCTGCGATGTTGAACTTGTACTGTAAACGAGGTTCTTGTAAACGGAGGCGTCCCAAACTTTGGGGTGGCTGTGTCTTTTTGATTTTAATTTCCCTAAGCTATAGGACCATAAGTGGAAGTGCCCTAGGTTCTGTTGCTTTGTTTTTTAGATGTTTCAGGAAACACCATACACTTCTCCCGAGTGGTTGTTGGCAATTTACATCCCGCCCATCAGCATAACAAGGCTCCCAGTTCTCCATGGCCTGTCCTGCCTTTCTGGATTTTACACTTTTTTCAGATGGCCCTTTTGACCGGGGGGAAGTGAGACTTCATTATAGTGCAGATTTCCTTTGCAAGCTTGCTTGGTTGGCCAAAAAGGGCGTATGCGTTTTTTCCTGAATATATTCAGGAAAAAACGCATACGCCCTTTTTGGCCAAGTGCATCATTGTGGACGTTCTGCCTCTTTTCCTATGCTTTCAATGCAATTCCAGTCTACCTCCTGAAATCGGTTTCCTGCAATTCTGCCCCGCTTTCAAGTCCTCTTGGCAGCCTTACTTCAGTCTATTTTTGGACGATAGCTGTCATTTATAACTCTGCAGGTTTGTGAATTACAGTGCCCCTGAGCTCCTTTCTTCAACTCGCTTTCTTGTGAGCTGGCCGCAACACCGCAGGATGGCTTCAGGCCCTAATCTGGTTCCGGCACGGCATGCTGAGCCTTTGGTTATTTCCTCTTCCTGGTGGGAAATGAGAGTTAAATTTGTCCGTCCAGACACCTCCAGCTAGTCTCTCATTGATTCTCGCTATTCCTGTTCATCTTCCACAGAAATTGCAAACTGGGCCAAACAGGAGGTTAAAGGGACTGACTCTCCAAGTCGGGAGAGTGTTAGTAAAGCGTCTGGAATGTTGCACCCGAGTACCAGGGGAGGAAAACTGAGACATATTTGAACACGTCTCCCGTTCACATGGTTGATCATACTTGGGTTCCACATGCATGTTTTAGCTGAAGGAAGAATACCTTAAACCTGGGTATTTGAAACCCGTGGAATGGGTACCATGCAATATGACTTCAAAGGGTATTCATTCGCTCACCGAACCTCTCCAATCCTATCACTGCTGCGTTTATGCCCCTGTACACATGCTTGATTTTCTTTCGTAGACATAGCAATCCATAGGTTTTAAGATACTTACTAGTCAGGTACATTCTTAGGCGTTTAATATGGGGTGTTGAGTCCATTTCGTTGAGCAAGGAGTAGCTCTTGTCTATTCCATATTTGGCTTAAGGAACTTTATCTGTGCTCATTTCAATCTCTGGTTTTATGCAGCACCCCAACTCACCTTTACCCTTAAGCAAGCATAGGTTGGTTTTCTAAATTTGAGACCCTGTTCTGTTCTGTAATTCAGTTCCTGTGTAGCCAAGTTTACATTCCGTGTATTACTGATATCTTATGATGTTTCTTTTTCTGTGTGACTTATTTCAGTTAGAATCATCATACCTGAATCCACTCATTGTGCTGCTAAGGGCCTGATGACACAGATTTCATTGCTGAGTGATATTGCTTTGTAAGTAAATACCACAACTTCTTTATCCATTTTTCAATTTCTGCGATGTTGAACTTGTACTGTAAACGAGGTTCTTGTAAACAGAGCCGTTCCAAACTTTGGGGTGGCTGTGTCTTTTTGATTTTAAATTCCCTAAGCTATAGGACCATAAGTGGAAGTGCCCTAGGCTCTGTTGCTTTGTATTTTAGATGTTTCAGGAAACACCATACACTTCTCCTGAGTGTCTGTTGGCAATTTACATCCCGCCCATCAGCATAACAAGGCTCCCAGTTCTCCATGGCCTGTCCTGCCTTTCTGGATTTTACACTTTTTTCAGATGGCCCTTTTGACCGGGGGGAAGTGAGACTTCATTGTAGTGTAGATTTCCTTTGCAAGCTTGCTTGGTTGGCCAAAAAGGGCGTATGCGTTTTTTCCTAAATATATTCAGGAAAAAACGCATACGCACTTTTTGGCCAAGTGCATCATTGTGGACGTTCTGCCTCTTTTCCTATGCTTTCAATGCAATTCCAGTCTACCTCCTGAAATCGGTTTCCTGCAATTCTGCCCCGCTTTCAAGTCCTCTTGGCAGCCTTACTTCAGTCTATTTTTGGACGATAGCTGTCATTTATAACTCTGCAGGTTTGTGAATTACAGTGCTCCTGAGCTCCTTTCTTTAACTCGCTTTCTTGTGACCTGGCCGCAACACCGCAGGATGTCTTCAGGCCCTAATCTGGTTCTGGCACGGCACGCTGAGTCTTTGGTTAATTCCTCTTCCTGGTGGGAAATGAGAGTTAAATTTGCCCATCCAGACACCTCCAGCTAGTCTCTCATTGGTTCTCGCTATTCCTGTTCATCTTCCGCAGAAATTGCAAACTGGGCCAAACAGGAGGTTAAACGGACTGACTCTCCAAGTGGGGAGAGTGTTAGTAAAGCGTCTGGAATGTTGCACCCGAGTACCAGGGTATGAAAACTGAGACATATTTGAACACGTCTCCCGATCACATGGTTGATCATACTCTAGGTTCCACATGCATGTTTTAGCTGAAGGAAGAATACCTTAAACCTGGGTAGTTGAAACCCGTGGAATGGGTACCATGCAATATGACTTCAAAGGGTCTTCATTTGCTCACCGAACCTCTCCAATCCTATCACTGCTGCGTTTATGCCCCTGTACACACGCTTGATTCTCTTTTGGAGACATAGCAATCCATAGGTTTTAAGATACTTACTAGTCAGGTACATTCTTAGGCGTTTAATATGGGGTGTTGAGTCCATTTCGTTGAGCAAGGAGTAGCTCTTGTCTATTCCATATTTGGCTTAAGGAACTTTATCTGTGCTCATTTCAATCTCTGGTTTTATGCAGCACCCCAACTCACCTTTCCCCTTAAGCAAGCATAAGTTGGTTTTCTAAATTTGAGACCCTGTTCTGTTTTGGAATGCAGTTCCTGTGTAGCCAAGTTTACATTCCGTGTATTAGTGATATCTTATGATGTTTATTTTTCTGTGTGACTTATTTCAGTTAGAATCATCGTACCTGAATCCACTCATTATGCTGCTAAGGGCCTGATGACATAGATTTCATTGCTGAGTGATACTGCATTGTACGTAAGTACCACAAGTTCTTTATCCATTTTTCACTTTCTGTGATATTGAACTTGAACGGTAAACGAGGTTCTTGTAAACGGAGGCGTCCCAAACTTTGGGGTGGCTGTGTCTTTTTGATTTTAACTTCCCTAAGCTATAGGACCATAAGTGGAAGTGCCCTAGGTTCTGTTGCTTTGTTTTTTAGATGTTTCAGGAAACACCATACACTTCTCCCGAGTGGTTGTTGGCAATTTACATCCCGCCCATCAGCATAACAAGGCTCCCAGTTCTCCATGGCCTGTCCTGCCTTTCTGGATTTTACACTTTTTTCAGATGGCCCTTTTGACCGGGGGGAAGTGAGACTTCATTGTAGTGCAGATTTCCTTTGCAAGCTTGCTTGGTTGGCCAAAAAGGGCGTATGCGTTTTTTCCTGAATATATTCAGGAAAAAACGCATACGCCCTTTTTGGCCAAGTGCATCATTGTGGACGTTCTGCCTCTTTTCCTATGCTTTCAATGCAATTCCAGTCTACCTCCTGAAATCGGTTTCCTGCAATTCTGCCCCGCTTTCAAGTCCTCTTGGCAGCCTTACTTCAGTCTATTTTTGGACGATAGCTGTCATTTATAACTCTGCAGGTTTGTGAATTACAGTGCCCCTGAGCTCCTTTCTTCAACTCGCTTTCTTGTGACCTGGCCGCAACACCGCAGGATGGCTTCAGGCCCTAATCTGGTTCCGGCACGGCATGCTGAGCCTTTGGTTATTTCCTCTTCCTGGTGGGAAATGAGAGTTAAATTTGTCCGTCCAGACACCTCCAGCTAGTCTCTGATTGGTTCTCGCTATTCCTGTTCATCTTCCACAGAAATTGCAAACTGGGCCAAACAGGAGGTTAAAGGGACTGACTCTCCAAGTCGGGAGAGTGTTAGTAAAGCGTCTGGAATGTTGCACCCGAGTACCAGGGGAGGAAAACTGAGACATATTTGAACACGTCTCCCGTTCACATGGTTGATCATACTTGGGTTCCACATGCATGTTTTAGCTGAAGGAAGAATACCTTAAACCTGGGTATTTGAAACCCGTGGAATGGGTACCATGCAATATGACTTCAAAGGGTCTTCATTTGCTCACCGAACCTCTCCAATCCTATCACTGCTGCGTTTATGCCCCTGTACACATGCTTGATTCTCTTTCGGAGACATAGCAATCCATAGGTTGTAAGATACTTACTAGTCAGGTACATTCTTAGGCGTTTAATATGCGGTGTTGAGTCCATTTCGTTGAGCAAGGAGTAGCTCTTGTCTATTCCATATTTGGCTTAAGGAACTTTATCTGTGCTCATTTCAATCTCTGGTTTTATGCAGCACCCCAACTCACCTTTCCCCTTAAGCAAGCATAAGTTGGTTTTCTAAATTTGAGACCCTGTTCTGTTTTGGAATGCAGTTCCTGTGTAGCCAAGTTTACATTCCGTGTATTAGTGATATCTTATGATGTTTCTTTTTCTGTGTGACTTATTTCAGTTAGAATCATCGTACCTGAATCCACTCATTATGCTGCTATGGGCCTGATGACATAGATTTCATTGCTGAGTGATACTGCATTGTACGTAAGTACCACAAGTTCTTTATCCATTTTTCACTTTCTGTGATATTGAACTTGTACGGTAAACGAGGTTCTTGTAAACGGAGGCGTCCCAAACTTTGGGGTGGCTGTGTCTTTTTGATTTTAATTTCCCTAAGCTATAGGACCATAAATGGAAGTGCCCTAGGTTCTGTTGCTTTGTTTTTTAGATGTTTCAGGAAACACCATACACTTCTCCCGAGTGGTTGTTGGCAATTTACATCCCGCCCATCAGCATAACAAGGCTCCCAGTTCTCCATGGCCTGTCCTGCCTTTCTGGATTTTACACTTTTTTCAGATGGCCCTTTTGACCGGGGGGAAGTGAGACTTCATTGTAGTGCAGATTTCCTTTGCAAGCTTGCTTGGTTGGCCAAAAAGGGCGTATGCGTTTTTTCCTGAATATATTCAGGAAAAAACACATACGCCCTTTTTGGCCAAGTGCATCATTGTGGACGTTCGGCCTCTTTTCCTATGCTTTCAATGCAATTCCAGTCTACCTCCTGAAATCGGTTTCCTGCAATTCTGCCCCGCTTTCAAGTCCTCTTGGCAGCCTTACTTCAGTCTATTTTTGGACGATAGCTGTCATTTATAACTCTGCAGGTTTGTGAATTACAGTGCCCCTGAGCTCCTTTCTTCAACTCGCTTTCTTGTGAGCTGGCCGCAACACCGCAGGATGGCTTCAGGCCCTAATCTGGATCCGGCACGGCACACTGAGCCTTTGGTTATTTCCTCTTCCTGGTGGGAAATGAGAGTTAAATTTGCCCGTCCAGACACCTCCAGCTAGCCTCTCATTGGTTCTCGCTATTCCTGTTCATCTTCCGCAGAAATTGCAAACTGGGCCAAACAGGAGGTTAAAGGCGCTGACTCTCCAAGTGGGGAGAGTGTTAGTAAAGCGTCTGGAATGTTGCACCCGAGTACCAGGGGAGGAAAACTGAGACATATTTGAACACGTCTCCCGTTCACATGGTTGATCATACTTGGGTTCCACATGCATGTTTTAGCTGAAGGAAGAATACCTAAAACCTGGGTAGTTGAAACCCGTGGAATGGGTACCATGCAATATGACTTCAAAGGGTCTTCATTTGCTCACCGAACCTCTCCAATCCTATCACTGCTGCGTTTATGCCCCTGTACACATGCTTGATTCTCTTTCGGAGACATAGCAATCCATAGGTTTTAAGATACTTACTAGTCAGGTACATTCTTAGGCGTTTAATATGCGGTGTTGAGTCCATTTCGTTGAGCAAGGAGTAGCTCTTGTCTATTCCATATTTGGCTTAAGGAACTTTATCTGTGCTCATTTCAATCTCTGGTTTTATGCAGCACCCCAACTCACCTTTCCCCTTAAGCAAGCATAAGTTGGTTTTCTAAATTTGAGACCCTGTTCTGTTCTGTAATTCAGTTCCTGTGTGGCCAAGTTTACATTCCGTGTATTACTGATATCTTATGATGTTTCTTTTTCTGTGTGACTTATTTCAGTTAGAATCATCATACCTGAATCCACTCATTGTGCTGCTAAGGGCCTGATGACACAGATTTCATTGCTGAGTGATATTGCTTTGTAAGTAAATACCACAACTTCTTTATCCATTTTTCACTTTCTGCGATGTTGAACTTGTACTGTAAATGAGGTTCTTGTAAACAGAGCCGTTCCAAACTTTGGGGTGGCTGTGTCTTTTTCATTTTAATTTCCCTAAGCTATAGGACCATAAGTGGAAGTGCCCTAGGTTCTGTTGCTTTGTTTTTTAGATGTTTCAGGAAACACCATACACTTCTCCCGAGTGGTTGTTGGCAATTTACATCCCGCCCATCAGCATAACAAGGCTCCCAGTTCTCCATGGCCTGTCCTGCCTTTCTGGATTTTACACTTTTTTCAGATGGCCCTTTTGACCGGGGGGAAGTGAGACTTCATTGTAGTGCAGATTTCCTTTGCAAGCTTGCTTGGTTGGCCAAAAAGGGCGTATGCGTTTTTTCCTGAATATATTCAGGAAAAAACGCATACGCCCTTTTTCGCCAAGTGCATCATTGTGGATGTTCGGCCTCTTTTCCTATGCTTTCAATGCAATTCCAGTCTACCTCCTGAAATCGGTTTCCTGCAATTCTGCCCCGCTTTCAAGTCCTCTTGGCAGCCTTACTTCAGTCTATTTTTGGACGATAGCTGTCATTTATAACTCTGCAGGTTTGTGAATTACAGTGCCCCTGAGCTCCTTTCTTCAACTCGCTTTCTTGTGAGCTGGCCGCAACACCGCAGGATGGCTTCAGGCCCTAATCTGGTTCCGGCACGGCACACTGAGCCTTTGGTTATTTCCTCTTCCTGGTGGGAAATGAGAGTTAAATTTGCCCGTCCAGACACCTCCAGCTAGCCTCTCATTGGTTCTCACTATTCCTGTTCATCTTCCGCAGAAATTGCAAACTGGGCCAAACAGGAGGTTAAAGGCGCTGACTCTCCAAGTGGGGAGAGTGTTAGTAAAGCGTCTGGAATGTTGCACCCGAGTACCAGGGGAGGAAAACTGAGACATATTTGAACACGTCTCCCGTTCACATGGTTGATCATACTTGGGTTCCACATGCATCATTTAGCTGAATGAAGAATACCTTAAACCTGGAGAGTTGAGACCCGTGTAATGGGTACCATGCAATATGACTTCAAAGGGTCTTCATTTGCTCACCGAACCTCTCCAATCCTATCACTGCTGCGTTTATGCCCCTGTACACACGCTTGATTCTCTTTCAGAGACATAGCAATCCATAGGTTTTAAGATACTTACTAGTCAGGTACATTCTTAGGCGTTTAATATGGGGTGTTGAGTCCATTTCGTTGAGCAAGGAGTAGCTCTTGTCTATTCCATATTTGGCTTAAGGAACTTTATCTGTGCTCATTTCAATCTCTGGTTTTATGCAGCACCCCAACTCACCTTTCCCATTAAGCAAGCATAAGTTGGTTTTTTAAATTTGAGACACTGTTCTGTTTTGGAATTCAGTTCCTGTGTAGCCAAGTTTACATTCCGTGTATTAGTGATATCTTATGATGTTTCTTTTTCTGTGTGACTTATTTCAGTTAGAATCATTGTACCTGAATCCACTCATTGTGCTGCTAAGGGCCTGATGACACAGATTTCATTGCTGAGTGATATTGCTTTGTAAGTAAATACCACAAGTTCTTTATCCATTTTTCACTTTCTCAGATGTTGAACTTGTACTGTAAACGAGGTTCTTGTAAACAGAGCCGTTCCAAACTTTGGGGTGGCTGTGTCTTTTTGATTTTAATTTCCCTAAGCTATAGGACCATAAGTGGAAGTGCCCTAGGTTCTGTTGCTTTGTTTTTTAGATGTTTCAGGAAACACCATACACTTCTCCCAAGTGGTTGTTGGCAATTTACATCCCGCCCATCAGCATAACAAGGCTCCCAGTTCTCCATGGCCTGTCTTGCCTTTCTGGATTTTACACTTTTTTCAGATGGCCCTTTTGACTGGGGGGAAGTGAGACTTCATTGTAGTGCAGATTTCCTTTGCAAGCTTGCTTGGTTGGCCAAAAAGGGCGTATGCGTTTTTTCCTGAATATATTCAGGAAAAAACGCATACGCCGTTTTTGGCCAAGTGCATCATTGTGGACGTTCTGCCTCTTTTCCTATGCTTTCAATGCAATTCCAGTCTACCTCCTGAAATCGGTTTCCTGCAATTCTGCCCCGCTTTCAAGTCCTCTTGGCAGCCTTACTTCAGTCTATTTTTGGACGATAGCTGTCATTTATAAGTCTGCAGGTTTGTGAATTAGAGTGCCCCTGAGCTCCTTTCTTCAACTCGCTTTCTTGTGACCTGGCCGCAACACCGCAGGATGGCTTCAGGCCCTAATCTGGTTCTGGCACGGCACACTGAGCCTTTGGTTAATTCCTCTTCCTGGTGGGAAATGAGAGTTAAATTTGCCCGTCCAGACACCTCCAGCTAGCCTCTCATTGGTTCTCGCTATTCCTGTTCATCTTCCGCAGAAATTGCAAACTGGGCCAAACAGGAGGTTAAAGGGACTGACTCTCCAAGTCGGGAGAGTGTTAGTAAAGCGTCTGGAATGTTGCACCCGAGTACCAGGGGAGGAAAACTGAGACATATTTGAACACGTCTCCCGATCACGTGGTTGATCATACTCTAGGTTCCACATGCATGTTTTAGCTGAGGAAGAATACCTTAAACCTGGGTATTTGAAACCCGTGGAATGGGTACCATGCAATATGACTTCAAAGGGTCTTCATTTGCTCACCGAACATCTCCAATCCTATCACTGCTGGGTTTATGCCCCTGTACACACGCTTGATTCTCTTTTGGAGACATAGCAATCCATAGGTTTTAAGATACTTACTAGTCAGGTACATTCTTAGGCGTTTAATATGCGGTGTTGAGTCCATTTCGTTGAGCAAGGAGTAGCTCTTGTCTATTCCATATTTGGCTTAAGGAACTTTATCTGTGCTCATTTCAATCTCTGGTTTTATGCAGCACCCCAACTCACCTTTCCCCTTAAGCAAGCATAAGTTGGTTTTCTAAATTTGAGACCCTGTTCTGTTCTGTAATTCAGTTCCTGTGTAGCCAAGTTTACATTCCGTGTATTAGTGATATCTTATGATGTTTCTTTTTCTGTGTGACTTATTTCAGTTAGAATCATCGTACCTGAATCCACTCATTATGCTGCTACGGGCCTGATGACATAGATTTCATTGCTGAGTGATACTGCATTGTACGTAAGTACCACAAGTTCTTTATCCATTTTTCACTTTCTGTGATATTGAACTTGTACGGTAAACGAGGTTCTTGTAAATGGAGGCGTCCCAAACTTTGGGGTGGCTGTGTCTTTTTGATTTTAATTTCCCTAAGCTATAGGACCATAAATGGAAGTGCCCTAGGCTCTGTTGCTTTGTTTTTTAGATGTTTCAGGAAACACCATACACTTCTCCTGAGTGTCTGTTGGCAATTTACATCCCGCCCATCAGCATAACAAGGCTCCCAGTTCTCCATGGCCTGTCGTGCCTTTCTGGATTTTACACTTTTTTCAGATGGCCCTTTTGACCGGGGGGAAGTGAGACTTCATTGTAGTGCAGATTTCCTTTGCAAGCTTGCTTGGTTGGCCAAAAAGGGCGTATGCGTTTTTTTCCTGAATATATTCAGGAAAAAACGCATACGCCCTTTTTGGCCAAGTGCATCATTGTGGACGTTCTGCCTCTTTTCCTATGCTTTCAATGCAATTCCAGTCTACCTTCTGAAATCGGTTTCCTGTAATTCTGCCCCACTTTCAAGTCCTCTTGGCAGCCTTACTTCAGTATATTTTTGGACGATAGCTGTCATTTATAACTCTGCAGGTTTGTGAATTACAGTGCCCCTGAGCTCCTTTCTTCAACTCGCTTTCTTTTGAGCTGGCCGCAACACCGCAGGATGGCTTCAGGCCCTAATCTGGTTCCGGTACGGCATGCTGAGCCTTTGGTTATTTCCTCTTCCTGGTGGGAAATGAGAGTTAAATTTGCCCGTCCAGACACCTCCAGCTAGCCTCTCATTGGTTCTCGCTATTCCTGTTCATCTTCCGCAGAAATTGCAAACTGGGCCAAACAGGAGGTTAAAGGGACTGACTCTCCAAGTCGGGAGAGTGTTAGTAAAGCGTCTGGAATGTTGCACCCGAGTACCAGGGTACGAAAACTGACATATTTGGACACGTCTCTCGATCACATGGTTGATCATACTCTAGGTTCCACATGCATGTTTTAGCTGAAGGAAGAATACCTTAAACCTGGGTAGTTGAAACCCGTGGAATGGGTACCATGCAATATGACTTCAAAGGGTCTTCATTTGCTCACCGAACCTCTCCAATCCTATCACTGCTGCGTTTATGCCCCTGTACACATGCTTGATTCTCTTTCGGAGACATAGCAATCCATAGGTTTTAAGATACTTACTAGTCAGGTACATTCTTAGGCGTTTAATATGCGGTGTTGAGTCCATTTCGTTGAGCAAGGAGTAGCTCTTGTCTATTCCATATTTGACTTAAGGAACTTTATCTGTGCTCATTTCAATCTCTGGTTTTATGTAGCACCCCAACTCACCTTTACCCTTAAGCAAGCATAAGTTGGTTTTCTAAATTTGAGACCCTGTTCTGTTCTGTAATTCAGTTCCTGTGTAGCCAAGTGTACATTCCGTGTATTACTGATATCTTATGATGTTTCTTTTTCTGTGTGACTTATTTCAGTTAGAATCATCATACCTGAATCCACTCATTGTGATGCTAAGGGCCTGATGACATAGATTTCATTGCTGAGTGATATTGCTTTGTAAGTAAATACCACAACTTCTTTATCCATTTTTCACCTTCTGCGATGTTGAACTTGTACTGTAAACGAGGTTCTTGTAAACAGAGCCGTTCCAAACTTTGGGGTGGCTGTGTCTTTTTGATTTTAAATTCCCTAAGCTATAGGACCATAAGTGGAAGTGCCCTAGGCTCTGTTGCTTTGTTTTTTAGATGTTTCAGGAAACACCATACACTTCTCCCGAGTGGTTGTTGGCAATTTACATCCCGCCCTTCAGCATAACAAGGCTCCCAGTTCTCCATGGCCTGTCCTGCCTTTCTGGATTTTACACTTTTTTCAGATGGCCCTTTTGACCGGGGGGAAGTGAGACTTCATTGTAGTGCAGATTTCCTTTGCAAGCTTGCTTGGTTGGCCAAAAAGGGCGTATGCGTTTTTTCCTGAATATATTCAGGAAAAAACGCATACGCCCTTTTTGGCCAAGTGCATCATTGTGGACGTTCTGCCTCTTTTCCTATGCTTTCAATGCAATTCCAGTCTACCTCCTGAAATCCGTTTCCTGCAATTCTGCCCCGCTTTCAAGTCCTCTTGGCAGCCTTACTTCAGTCTATTTTTGGACGATAGCTGTCATTTATAACTCTGTAGGTTTGTGAATTACAGTGCCCCTGAGCTCCTTTCTTCAACTCGCTTTCTTGTGACCTGGCCGCAACACCGCAGGATGGCTTCAGGCCCTAATCTGGTTCCGGCACGGCACGCTGAGCCTTTGGTTAATTCCGCTTCCTGGTGGGAAATGAGAGTTAAATTTGCCCGTCCAGACACCTCCAACTAGCCTCTCATTGGTTCTCGCTATTCCTGTTCATCTTCCGCAGAAATTGCAAACTGGGCCAACAGGAGGTTAAAGGGACTGACTCTCCAAGTGGGGAGAGTGTTAGTAAAGCGTCTGGAATGTTGCACCCGAGTACCAGGGTACGAAAACTGAGACATATTTGAACACGTCTCCCAATCACATGGTTGATCATACTCTAGGTTCCACATGCATGTTTTAGCTGAAGGAACAATACCTTACACCTGGGTAGTTGAAACCCGTGGAATGGGTACCATGCAACATGACTTCAAAGGGTCTTCATTTGCTCACGAAACTCTCCAATCCTATCACTGCTGCATTTATGCCCCTGTACACATGCTTGATTCTCTTTCGGAGACATAGCAATCCATAGGTTTTACGATACTTACTAGTCAGGTACATTCTTAGGCGTTTAATATGCGGTGTTGAGTCCATTTCGTTGAGCAAGGAGTAGCTCTTGTCTATTCCATATTTGGCTTAAGGAACTTTATCTGTGCTCATTTCAATCTCTGGTTTTATGCAGCACCCCAACTCACCTTTCCCCTTAAGCAAGCATAAGTTGGTTTTCTAAATTTGAGACCCTGTTCTGTTCTGTCATTCAGTTCCTGTGTAGCCAAGTTTACAATCCGTGTATTACTGATATCTTATGATGTTTCTTTTTCTGTGTGACTTATTTCAGTTAGAATCATCATACCTGAATCCACTCATTGTGCTGCTAAGGGCCTGATGACACAGATTTCATTGCTGAGTGATATTGCTTTGTAAGTAAATACCACAACTTCTTTGTCCATTTTTCACTTTCTGCGATGTTGAACTTGTACTGTAAACGAGGTTCTTGTAAACAGAGGCATGCCAAACTTTGGGGTGGCTGTGTCTTTTTGATTTTAATTTCCCTAAGGTATAGGACCATAAGTGGCAGTGCCCTAGGCTCTGTTGCTTTGTTTTTTAGATGTTTAAGGAAACACCATACACTTCTCCCGAGTGGTTGTTGGCAATTTACATCCCGCCCATCAGTATAACAAGGCTCCCAGTTCTCCATGGCCTGTCCTGCCTTTCTGGATTTTACACTTTTTTCAGATGGCCCTTTTGACCGGGGGGAAGTGAGACTTCATTGTAGTGCAGATTTCCTTTGCAAGCTTGCTTGGTTGGCCAAAAAGGGCGTATGCGTTTTTTCCTGAATATATTCAGGAAAAAACGCATACGCCCTTTTTGGCCAAGTGCATCATTGTGGACGTTCTGCCTCTTTTCCTATGCTTTCAATGCAATTCCAGTCTACCTCCTGAAATCGGTTTCCTGCAATTCTGCCCCGCTTTCAAGTCCTCTTGGCAGCCTTACTTCAGTCTATTTTTGGACGATAGCTGTCATTTATAACTCTGCAGGTTTGTGAATTACAGTGCCCCTGAGCTCCTTTCTTCAACTCGCTTTCTTTTGAGCTGGCCGCAACACCGCAGGATGGCTTCAGGCCCTAATCTGGTTCCGGTACGGCACGCTGAGCCTTTGGTTATTTCCTCTTCCTGGTGGGAAATGAGAGTTAAATTTGCCCGTCCAGACACCTCCAGCTAGCCTCTCATTGGTTCTCGCTATTCCTGTTCATCTTCCGCAGAAATTGCAAACTGGGCCAAACAGGAGGTTAAAGGCGCTGACTCTCCAAGTGGGGAGAGTGTTAGTAAAGCGTCTGGAATGTTGCACCCGAGTACCAGGGTACGAAAACTGAGACATAATTGAACACGTTTCCCGATCACATGGTTGATCATACTCTGGGTTCCACATGCATGTTTTAGCTGAAGGAAGAATACCTAAAACCTGGGTAGTTGAAACCCGTGGAATGGGTACCATGCAATATGACTTCAAAGGGTCTTCATTTGCTCACCGAACATCTCCAATCCTATCACTGCTGCGTTTATGCCCCTGTACACATGCTTGATTCTCTTTCAGAGACATAGCAATCCATAGGTTTTAAGATACTTACTAGTCAGGTACATTCTTAGGCGTTTAATATGCGGTGTTGAGTCCATTTCGTTGAGCAAGGAGTAGCTCTTGTCTATTCCATATTTGGCTTAAGGAACTTTATCTGTGCTCATTTCAATCTCTGGTTTTATGCAGCACCCCAACTCACCTTTCCCCTTAAGCAAGCATAAGTTGGTTTTCTAAATTTGAGAACCTGTTCTGTTCTGTCATTCAGTTCCTGTGTAGCCAAGTTTACAATCCGTGTATTAGTGATATCTTATGATGTTTCTTTTTCTGTGTGACTTATTTCAGTTAGAATCATCATACCTGAATCCACTCATTGTGCTGCTAAGGGCCTGATGACACAGATTTCATTGCTGAGTGATATTGCTTTGTAAGTAAATACCACAACTTCTTTATCCATTTTTCACTTTCTGCGATGTTGAACTTGTACTGTAAACGAGGTTCTTGTAAACAGGGCCGTTCCAAACTTTGGGGTGGCTGTGTCTTTTTGATTTTAATTTCCCTAAGCTATAGGACCATAAGTGGCAGTGCCCTAGGCTCTGTTGCTTTGTTTTTTAGATGTTTAAGGAAACACCATACACTTCTCCCGAGTGTCTGTTGGCAATTTACATCCCGCCCATCAGTATAACAAGGCTCCCAGTTCTCCATGGCCTGTCCTGCCTTTCTGGATTTTACACTTTTTTCAGATGGCCCTTTTGACCGGGGGGAAGTGAGACTTCATTGTAGTGCAGATTTCCTTTGCAAGCTTGCTTGGTTGGCCAAAAAGGGCGTATGCGTTTTTTCCTGAATATATTCAGGAAAAAACGCATACGCCCTTTTTGGCCAAGTGCATCATTGTGGACGTTCTGCCTCTTTTCCTATGCTTTCAATGCAATTCCAGTCTACCTCCTGAAATCGGTTTCCTGCAATTCTGCCCCGCTTTCAAGTCCTCTTGGCAGCCTTACTTCAGTCTATTTTTGGACGATAGCTGTCATTTATAACTCTGCAGGTTTGTGAATTACAGTGCCCCTGAGCTCCTTTCTTCAACTCGCTTTCTTTTGAGCTGGCCGCAACACCGCAGGATGGCTTCAGGCCCTAATCTGGTTCCGGTATGGCACGCTGAGCCTTTGGTTAATTCCTCTTCCTGGTGGGAAATGAGAGTTAAATTTGCCCGTCCAGACACCTCCAGCTAGTCTCTCATTGGTTCTCGCTATTCCTGTTCATCTTCCACAGAAATTGCAAACTGGGCCAAACAGGAAGTTAAAGGGACTGACTCTCCAAGTGGGGAGAGTGTTAGTAAAGCGTCTGGAATGTTGCACCCAAGTACCAGGGGAGGAAAACTGAGACATATTTGAACACGTCTCCCGTTCACATAGTTGATCATACTTGGGTTCCACATGCATGTTTTAGCTGAAGGAAGAATACCTAAAACCTGGGTAGTTGAAACCCGTGGAATGGGTACCATGCAATATGACTTCAAAGGGTCTTCATTTGCTCACCGAACATCTCCAATCCTATCACTGCTGCGTTTATGCCCCTGTACACATGCTTGATTCTCTTTCGGAGACATAGCAATCCATAGGTTTTAAGATACTTACTAGTCAGGTACATTCTTAGGCGTTTAATATGCGGTGTTGAGTCCATTTCGTTGAGCAAGGAGTAGCTCTTGTGTATTCCATATTTGGCTTAAGGAACTTTATCTGTGCTCATTTCAATCTCTGGTTTTATGCAGCACCCCAACTCACCTTTACCCTTAAGCAAGCATAAGTTGGTTTTCTAAATTTGAGAACCTGTTCTGTTCTGTCATTCAGGTTCTGTGTAGCCAAGTTTACAATCCGTGTATTAGTGATATCTTATGATGTTTCTTTTTCTGTGTGACTTATTTCAGTTAGAATCATCATACCTGAATCCACTCATTGTGCTGCTAAGGGCCTGATGACACAGATTTCATTGCTGAGTGATATTGCTTTGTAAGTAAATACCACAACTTCTTTATCCATTTTTCACTTTCTGCGATGTTGAACTTGTACTGTAAACGAGGTTCTTGTAAACAGGGCCGTTCCAAACTTTGGGGTGGCTGTGTCTTTTTGATTTTAATTTCCCTAAGCTATAGGACCATAAGTGGCAGTGCCCTAGGCTCTGTTGCTTTGTTTTTTAGATGTTTCAGGAAACACCATACACTTCTCCCGAGTGTCTGTTGGCAATTTACATCCCGCCCATCAGTATAACAAGGCTCCCAGTTCTCCATGGCCTGTCCTGCCTTTCTGGATTTTACACTTTTTTCAGATGGCCCTTTTGACCGGGGGGAAGTGAGACTTCATTGTAGTGCAGATTTCCTTTGCAAGCTTGCTTGGTTGGCCAAAAAGGGCGTATGCGTTTTTTCCTGAATATATTCAGGAAAAAACGCATACGCCCTTTTTGGCCAAGTGCATCATTGTGGACGTTCTGCCTCTTTTCCTATGCTTTCAATGCAATTCCAGTCTACCTCCTGAAATCGGTTTCCTGCAATTCTGCCCCGCTTTCAAGTCCTCTTGGCAGCCTTACTTCAGTCTATTTTTGGACGATAGCTGTCATTTATAACTCTGCAGGTTTGTGAATTACAGTGCCCCTGAGCTCCTTTCTTCAACTCGCTTTCTTTTGAGCTGGCCGCAACACCGCAGGATGGCTTCAGGCCCTAATCTGGTTCCGGGACGGCACGCTGAGCCTTTGGTTAATTCCTCTTCCTGGTGGGAAATGAGAGTTAAATTTGCCCGTCCAGACACCTCCAGCTAGTCTCTCATTGGTTCTCGCTATTCCTGTTCATCTTCCACAGAAATTACAAACTGGGCCAAACAGGAAGTTAAAGGGACTGACTCTCCAAGTGGGGAGAGTGTTAGTAAAGCGTCTGGAATGTTGCACCCAAGTACCAGGGGAGGAAAACTGAGACATATTTGAACACGTCTCCCGTTCACATAGTTGATCATAATTGGGTTCCACATGCATGTTTTAGCTGAAGGAAGAATACCTTAAACCTGTGTATTTGAAACCCGTGGAATGGGTACCATGCAATATGACTTCAAAGGGTCTTCATTTGCTCACCGAACCTCTCCAATCCTATCACTGCTGCGTTTATGCCCCTGTACACATGCTTGATTCTCTTTCGGAGACATAGCAATCCATAGGTTTTAAGATACTTACTAGTCAGGTACATTCTTAGGCGTTTAATATGGGGTGTTGAGTCCATTTCGTTGAGCAAGGAGTAGCTCTTGTCTATTCCATATTTGGCTTAAGGAACTTTATCTGTGCTCATTTCAATCTCTGGGTTTATGCAGCACCCCAACTCACCTTTACCCTTAAGCAAGCATAAGTTGGTTTTCTAAATTTGAGACCCTGTTCTGTTCTGTAATTCAGTTCCTGTGTAGCCAAGTTTACATTCCGTGTATTACTGATATCTTATGATGTTTCTTTTTCTGTGTGACTTATTTCAGTTAGAATCATCATACCTGAATCCACTCATTGTGCTGCTAAGGGCCTGATGACATAGATTTCATTGCTGAGTGATATTGCTTTATAAGTAAATACCACAAGTTCTTTATCCATTTTTCACTTTCTGCGATGTTGAACTTGTACTGTAAACGAGGTTCTTGTAAACAGAGGCGTCCCAAACTTTGGGGTGGCTGTGTCTTTTTCATTTTAATTTCCCTAACCTATAGGACCATAAGTGGCAGTGCCCTAGGCTCTGTTGCTTTGTTTTTTAGATGTTTCAGGAAACACCATACACTTCTCCCGAGTGTCTGTTGGCAATTTACATCCCGCCCATCAGTATAACAAGGCTCCCAGTTCTCCATGGCCTGTCCTGCCTTTCTGGATTTTACACTTTTTTCAGATGGCCCTTTTGACCGGGGGGAAGTGAGACTTCATTGTAGTGCAGATTTCCTTTGCAAGCTTGCTTGGTTGGCCAAAAAGGGCGTATGCGTTTTTTCCTGAATATATTCAGGAAAAAACGCATACGCCCTTTTTGGCCAAGTGCATCATTGTGGACGTTCTGCCTCTTTTCCTATGCTTTCAATGCAATTCCAGTCTACCTCCTGAAATCGGTTTCCTGCAATTCTGCCCCGCTTTCAAGTCCTCTTGGCAGCCTTACTTCAGTCTATTTTTGGACGATAGCTGTCATTTATAACTCTGCAGGTTTGTGAATTACAGTGCCCCTGAGCTCCTTTCTTCAACTCGCTTTCTTTTGAGCTGGCCGCAACACCGCAGGATGGCTTCAGGCCCTAATCTGGTTCCGGCACGGCACGCTGAGCCTTTGGTTAATTCCTCTTCCTGGTGGGAAATGAGAGTTAAATTTGCCCGTCCAGACACCTTCAGCTAGCCTCTCATTGGTTCTCGCTATTCCTGTTCATCTTCCGCAGAAATTGCAAATTGGGCCAAACAGGAGGTTAAAGAGACTGACTCTCCAAGTCGGGAGAGTGTTAGTAAAGCGTCTGGAATGTTGCACCCGAGTACCAGGGTACGAAAACTGGGACATATTTGAACACGTCTCCCGATCACATGGTTGATCATACTCTAGGTTCCACATGCATGTTTTAGCTGAAGGAAGAATACCTTAAACCTGGGTAGTTGAAACCCGTGGAATGGGTACCATGCAATATGACTTCAAAGGGTCTTCATTTGCTCACCGAACCTCTCCAATCCTATCACTGCTGCGTTTATGCCCCTGTACAAATGCTTGATTCTCTTTCGGAGACATAGCAATCCATAGGTTTTAAGATACTTACTAGTCAGGTACATTCTTAGGCGTTTAATATGCGGTGTTGAGTCCATTTCGTTGAGCAAGGAGTAGCTCTTGTCTATTCCATATTTGGCTTAAGGAACTTTATCTGTGCTCATTTCAATATCTGGGTTTATGCAGCACCCCAACTCACCTTTCACCTTAAGCAAGCATAAGTTGGTTTTCTAAATTTGAGACCCTGTTCTGTTCTGTAATTCAGTTCCTGTGTAGCCAAGTTTACATTCCGTGTATTACTGATATCTTATGATGTTTCTTTTTCTGTGTGACTTATTTCAGTTAGAATCATCATACCTGAATCCACTCATTGTGCTCCTAAGGGCCTGATGACATAGATTTCATTGCTGAGTGATATTGCTTTGTAAGTAAATACCACAACTTCTTTATCCATTTTTCACTTTCTGCGATGTTGAACTTGTACTGTAAACGAGGTTCTTGTAAACAGAGGCGTCCCAAACTTTGGGGTGGCTGTGTCTTTTTGATTTTAATTTCCCTAAGCTATAGGACCATAAGTGGCAGTGCCCTAGGCTCTGTTGCTTTGTTTTTTAGATGTTTCAGGAAACACCATACACTTCTCCCGAATGTCTGTTGGTAATGTACATCCCACCCATCAGCATAACAAGGCTCCCAGTTTTCCATGGCCTGTCCTGCCTTTCTGGATTTTACACTTTTTTCAGATGGCCCTTTTGACCGGGGGGAAGTGAGACTTCATTGTAGTGCAGATTTCCTTTGCAAGCTTGCTTGGTTGGCCAAAAAGGGCGTATGCGTTTTTTCCTGAATATATTCAGGAAAAAACGCATACGCCCTTTTTGGCCAAGTGCATCATTGTGGACGTTCTGCCTCTTTTCCTATGCTTTCAATGCAATTCCAGTCTACCTCCTGAAATCGGTTTCCTGCAATTCTGCCCCGCATTCAAGTCCTCTTGGCAGCCTTACTTCAGTCTATTTTTGGACGATAGCTGTCATTTATAACTCTGCAGGTTTGTGAATTACAGTGCCCCTGAGCTCCTTTCTTCAACTCGCTTTCTTTTGAGCTGGCCGCAACACCGCAGGAAGGCTTCAGGCCCTAATCTGGTTCCGGCACGGCACGCTGAGCCTTTGGTTAATTCCTCTTCCTGGTGGGAAATGAGAGTTAAATTTGCCCGTCCAGACACCTCCAGCTAGCCTCTCATTGGTTCTCGCTATTCCTGTTCATCTTCCGCAGAAATTGCAAACTGGGCCAAACAGGAGGTTAAAGGGACTGACTCTCCAAGTCGGGAGAGTGTTAGTATAGCGTCTGGAATGTTGCACCCAAGTACCAGGGTACGAAAACTGAGACATATTTGAACACGTCTCCCGATCACATGGTTGATCATACTCTAGGTTCCACATGCATGTTTTAGCTGAAGGAAGAATACCTTAAACCTGGGTAGTTGAAACCCTTGGAATGGGTACCATGCAATATGACTTCAAAGGGTCTTCATTTGCTCACCGAACCTCTCCAATCCTATCACTGCTGCGTTTATGCCCCTGTACACATGCTTGATTCTCTTTCGGAGACATAGCAATCCATAGGTTTTAAGATACTTACTAGTCAGGTACATTCTTAGGCGTTTAATATGCGGTTTTGAGTCCATTTCGTTGAGCAAGGAGTAGCTCTTGTCTATTCCATATTTGGCTTAAGGAACTTTATCTGTGCTCATTTCAATCTCTGGTTTTATGCAGCACCCCAACTCACCTTTCCCCTTAAGCAAGCATAAGTTGGTTTTCTAAATTTGAGAACCTGTTCTGTTCTGTCATTCAGTTCCTGTGTAGCCAAGTTTACAATCCGTGTATTAGTGATATCTTATGATGTTTCTTTTTCTGTGTGACTTATTTCAGTTAGAATCATCATACCTGAATCCACTCATTGTGCTGCTAAGGGCCTGATGACACAGATTTCATTGCTGAGTGATATTGCTTTGTAAGTAAATACCACAACTTCTTTATCCATTTTTCACTTTCTGCGATGTTGAACTTGTACTGTAAACGAGGTTCTTGTAAACAGGGCCGTTCCAAACTTTGGGGTGGCTGTGTCTTTTTGATTTTAATTTCCCTAAGCTATAGGACCATAAGTGGCAGTGCCCTAGGCTCTGTTGCTTTGTTTTTTAGATGTTTAAGGAAACACCATACACTTCTCCCGAGTTTCTGTTGGCAATTTACATCCCGCCCATCAGTATAACAAGGCTCCCAGTTCTCCATGGCCTGTCCTGCCTTTCTGGATTTTACACTTTTTTCAGATGGCCCTTTTGACCGGGGGGAAGTGAGACTTCATTGTAGTGCAGATTTCCTTTGCAAGCTTGCTTGGTTGGCCAAAAAGGGCGTATGCGTTTTTTCCTGAATATATTCAGGAAAAAACGCATACGCCCTTTTTGGCCAAGTGCATCATTGTGGACGTTCTGCCTCTTTTCCTATGCTTTCAATGCAATTCCAGTCTACCTCCTGAAATCGGTTTCCTGCAATTCTGCCCCGCTTTCAAGTCCTCTTGGCAGCCTTACTTCAGTCTATTTTTGGACGATAGCTGTCATTTATAACTCTGCAGGTTTGTGAATTACAGTGCCCCTGAGCTCCTTTCTTCCACTCGCTTTCTTTTGAGCTGGCCGCAACACCGCAGGATGGCTTCAGGCCCTAATCTGGTTCCGGCATGGCACGCTGAGCCTTTGGTTAATTCCTCTTCCTGGTGGGAAATGAGAGTTAAATTTGCCCGTCCAGACACCTTCAGCTAGCCTCTCATTGGTTCTCGCTATTCCTGTTCATCTTCCGCAGAAATTGCAAACTGGGCCAAACAGGAGGTTAATGGGACTGACTCTCCAAGTCGGGAGAGTGTTAGTAAAGCGTCTGGAATGTTGCACCCGAGTACCAGGGTACGAAAACTGGGATATATTTGAACACGTCTCCCGATCACATGGTTGATCATACTCTAGGTTCCACATGCATGTTTTAGCTGAAGGAAGAGTACCTTAAACCTGGGTAGTTGAAACCCGTGGAATGGGTACCATGCAATATGACTTCAAAGGGTCTTCATTTGCTCACCGAACCTCTCCAATCCTATCACTGCTGCGTTTATGCCCCTGTACACATGCTTGATTCTCTTTCAGAGACATAGCAATCCATAGGTTTTAAGATACTTACTAGTCAGGTACATTCTTAGGCGTTTAATATGCGGTGTTGAGTCCATTTCGTTGAGCAAGGAGTAGCTCTTGTCTATTCCATATTTGGCTTAAGGAACTTTATCTGTGCTCATTTCAATCTCTGGTTTTATGCAGCACCCCAACTCACCTTTCCCCTTAAGCAAGCATAAGTTGGTTTTCTAAATTTGAGACCCTGTTCTGTTCTGTAATTCAGTTCCTGTGTAGCCAAGTTTACATTCCGTGTATTACTGATATCTTATGATGTTTCTTTTTCTGTGTGACTTATTTCAGTTAGAATCATCATACCTGAATCCACTCATTGTGCTCCTAAGGGCCTGATGACATAGATTTCATTGCTGAGTGATATTGCTTTGTAAGTAAATACCACAACTTCTTTATCCATTTTTCACTTTCTGCGATGTTGAACTTGTACTGTAAACGAGGTTCTTGTAAACAGAGGCGTCCCAAACTTTGGGGTGGCTGTGTCTTTTTGATTTTAATTTCCCTAAGCTATAGGACCATAAGTGGCAGTGCCCTAGGCTCTGTTGCTTTGTTTTTTAGATGTTTCAGGAAACACCATACACTTCTCCCGAATTTCTGTTGGTAATGTACATCCCACCCATCAGCATAACAAGGCTCCCAGTTTTCCATGGCCTGTCCTGCCTTTCTGGATTTTACACTTTTTTCAGATGGCCCTTTTGACCGGGGGGAAGTGAGACTTCATTGTAGTGCAGATTTCCTTTGCAAGCTTGCTTGGTTGGCCAAAAAGGGCGTATGCGTTTTTTCCTGAATATATTCAGGAAAAAACGCATACGCCCTTTTTGGCCAAGTGCATCATTGTGGACGTTCTGCCTCTTTTCCTATGCTTTCAATGCAATTCCAGTCTACCTCCTGAAATCGGTTTCCTGCAATTCTGCCCCGCATTCAAGTCCTCTTGGCAGCCTTACTTCAGTCTATTTTTGGACGATAGCTGTCATTTATAACTCTGCAGGTTTGTGAATTACAGTGCCCCTGAGCTCCTTTCTTCAACTCGCTTTCTTTTGAGCTGGCCGCAACACCGCAGGATGGCTTCAGGCCCTAATCTGGTTCCGGCACGGCACGCTGAGCCTTTGGTTAATTCCTCTTCCTGGTGGGAAATGAGAGTTAAATTTGCCCGTCCAGACACCTTCAGCTAGCCTCTCATTGGTTCTCGCTATTCCTGTTCATCTTCCGCAGAAATTGCAAACTGGGCCAAACAGGAGGTTAATGGGACTGACTCTCCAAGTCGGGAGAGTGTTAGTAAAGCGTCTGGAATGTTGCACCCGAGTACCAGGGTACGAAAACTGGGACATATTTGAACACGTCTCCCGATCACATGGTTGATCATACTCTAGGTTCCACATGCATGTTTTAGCTGAAGGAAGAATACCTTAAACTTGGGTAGTTTAAACCTGTGGAATAGGTACCATGCAATATGACTTCAAAGGGTCTTCATTTGCTCACCGAACCTCTCCAATCCTATCACTGCTGCGTTTATGCCCCTGTACACATGCTTGATTCTCTTTCGGAGACATAGCAATCCATAGGTTTTAAGATACTTACTAGTCAGGTACATTCTTGAGCGTTTAATATGCGGTGTTGAGTCCATTTCGTTGAGCAAGGAGTAGCTCTTGTCTATTCCATATTTGGCTTAAGGAACTTTATCTGTGCTCATTTCAATCTCTGGTTTTATGCAGCACCCCAACTCACCTTTCCCCTTAAGCAAGCATAAGTTGGTTTTCTAAATTTGAGACCCTGTTCTGTTCTGTAATTCAGTTCCTGTGTAGCCAAGTTTACATTCCGTGTATTACTGATATCTTATGATGTTTCTTT
The DNA here is from genome assembly GCF_949987515.2 of Delphinus delphis. Taxonomy (NCBI): domain Eukaryota; kingdom Metazoa; phylum Chordata; class Mammalia; order Artiodactyla; family Delphinidae; genus Delphinus; species Delphinus delphis. Next base: position 608,728 of record NW_027192691.1, read on the forward strand.
TTCTGTGTGACTTATTTCAGTTAGAATCATCATACCTGAATCCACTCATTGTGCTCCTAAGGGCCTGATGACATAGATTTCATTGTTGAGTGATATTGCTTTGTAAGTAAATACCACAACTTCTTTATCCATTTTTCACTTTCTGCGATGTTGAACTTGTACTGTAAACGAGGTTCTTGTAAACAGAGGCGTCCCAAACTTTGGGGTGGCTGTGTCTTTTTGATTTTAATTTCCCTAAGCTATAGGACCATAAGTGGCAGTGCCCTAGGCTCTGTTGCTTTGTTTTTTAGATGTTTCAGGAAACACCATACACTTCTCCTGAGTGTCTGTTGGTAATTTACATCCCGCCCATCAGCATAACAAGGCTCCCAGTTCTCCATGACCTGTCCTGCCTTTCTGGATTTTACACTTTTTTCAGATGGCCCTTTTGACCGGGGGGGAAGTGAGACTTCATTGTAGTGCAGATTTCCTTTGCAAGCTTGCTTGGTTGGCCAAAATAGGCGTATGCGTTTTTTCTGAATATATTCAGGAAAAAACGCATACGCCCTTTTTGGCCAAGTGCATCATTGTGGACGTTCTGCCTCTTTTCCTATGCTTTCAATGCAATTCCAGTCTACCTTCTGAAATCGGTTTCCTGCAATTCTGCCCCGCTTTCAAGTCCTCTTGGCAGCCTTACATCAGTCTATTTTTGGACGATAGCTGTCATTTATAACTCTGCAGGTTTGTGAATTACAGTGCCCCTGAGCTCCTTTCTTCAACTCGCTTTCTTTTGAGCTGGCCGCAACACCGCAGGATGGCTTCAGGCCGTAATCTGGTTCTGGCACGGCACGCTGAGCCTTTGGTTAATTCCTCTTCCTGGTGGGAAATGAGAGTTAAATTTGCCCGTCCAGACACCTCCAGCTAGCCTCTCATTGGTTCTCGCTATTCCTGTTCATCTTCCGCAGAAATTGCAAACTGGGCCAAACAGGAGGTTAAAGGGACTGACTCTCCAAGTCGGGAGAGTGTTAGTAAAGCGTCTGGAATGTTGCACCCGAGTACCAGGGTACGAAAACTGGGACATATTTGAACACGTCTCCCGATCACATGGTTGATCATACTCTAGGTTCCACATGCATGTTTTAGCTGAAGGAAGAATACCTTAAACCTGGGTAGTTGAAACCCGTGGAATGGGTACCATGCAATATGACTTCAGAGGGTCTTCATTTGTCCTGCCTTTCTGGATTTTACACTTTTTTTTTCCTGAATATATTCAGGAAAAAACGCATATGCCCTTTTTGGCCAAGTGCATCATTGTGGACGTTCTGCCTCTTTTCCTATGCTTTCAATGCAATTCCAGTCTACCTCCTGAAATCAGTTTCCTGCAATTCTGCCCCGCTTTCAAGTCCTCTTGGCAGCCTTACTTCAGTCTATTTTTGGACGATAGCTGTCATTTATAACTCTGCAGGTTTGTGAATTACAGTGCCCCTGAGCTCCTTTCTTCAACTCGCTTTCTTTTGAGCTGGCCGCAACACCGCAGGATGGCTTCAGGCCCTAATCTGGTTCCGGCACGGCACGCTGAGCGTTTGGTTAATTCCTCTTCCTGGTGGGAAATGAGAGTTAAATTTGCCCGTCCAGACACTTTCGGCTAGCCTCTCATTGGTTCTCGCTATTCCTGTTCATCTTCCGCAGAAATTGCAAACTGGGCCAAACAGGAGGTTAAAGGGACTGACTCTCCAAGTGGGGAGAGTGTTAGTAAAGCGTCTGGAATGTTGCACCCGAGTACCAGGGTACGAAAACTGGGACATATTTGAACACGTCTCCCGATCACGTGGTTGATCATACTCTAGGTTCCACATGCATGTTTTAGCTGAAGGAAGAATACCTTAAACCTTGGTAGTTGAAACCCGTGGAATGGGTACCATGCAATATGACTTCAAAGGGTCTTCATTTGCTCACCGAACCTCTCCAATCCTATCACTGCTGCGTTTATGCCCCTGTACACATGCTTGATTCTCTTTCGGAGACATAGCAATCCATAGGTTTTAAGATACTTACTAGTCAGGTACATTCTTAGGCGTTTAAAATGCGGTGTTGAGTCCATTTCGTTGAGCATGGAGTAGCTCTTGTCTATTCCATATTTGGCTTAAGGAACTTTATCTGTGCTCATTTCAATCTCTGGTTTTATGCAGCACCCCAACTCACCTTTCCCCTTAAGCAAGCATAAGTTGGTTTTCTAAATTTGAGACCCTGTTCTGTTCTGTAATTCAGTTCCTGTGTAGCCAAGTTTACATTCCGTGTATTACTGATATCTTATGATGTTTCTTTTTCTGTGTGACTTATTTCAGTTAGAATCATCATACCTGAATCCACTCATTGTGCTCCTAAGGGCCTGATGACATAGATTTCATTGCTGAGTGATATTGCTTTGTAAGTAAATACCACAACTTCTTTATCCATTTTTCACTTTCTGCGATGTTGAACTTGTACTGTAAACGAGGTTCTTGTAAACAGAGGCGTCCCAAACTTTGGGGTGGCTGTGTCTTTTTGATTTTAATTTCCCTAAGCTATAGGACCATAAGTGGAAGTGCCCTAGGTTCTGTTGCTTTGTTTTTTAGATGTTTCAGGAAACACCATACACTTCTCCCGAGTGGTTGTTGGCAATTTACATCCCGCCCATCAGCATAACAAGGCTCCCAGTTCTCCATGGCCTGTCCTGCCTTTCTGGATTTTACACTTTTTTCAGATGGCCCTTTTGACCAGGGGGAAGTGAGACTTCATTGTAGTGCAGATTTCCTTTGCAAGCTTGCTTGGTTGGCCAAAAAGGGTGTATGCGTTTTTTCCTGAATATATTCAGGAAAAAACGCATACGCCCTTTTTGGCCAAGTGCATCATTGTGGACGTTCTGCCTCTTTTCCTATGCTTTCAATGCAATTCCAGTCTACCTCCTGAAATCGGTTTCCTGCAATTCTGCCCCGCTTTCAAGTCCTCTTGGCAGCCTTACTTCAGTCTATTTTTGGACGATAGCTCTCATTTATAACTCTGCAGGTTTGTGAATTACAGTGCCCCTGAGCTCCTTTCTTCAACTCGCTTTCTTTTGAGCTGGCCGCAACACCGCCGGATGGCTTCAGGCCCTAATCTGATTCTGGTACGGCACGCTGAGCCTTTGGTTATTTCCTCTTCCTGGTGGGAAATGAGAGTTAAATTTGCCCGTCCAGACACCTCCAGCTAGTCTCTCATTGGTTCTCGCTATTCCTGTTCATTTTCCGCAGAAATTGCAAACTGGGCCAAACAGGAGGTTAAAGGGACTGACTCTCCAAGTCGGGAGAGTGTTAGTAAAGCGTCTGGAATGTTGCACCCAAGTACCAGGGTACGAAAACTGAGACATATTTGAACACGTCTCCCGATCACATGGTTGATCATACTCTAGGTTCCACATGCATGTTTTAGCTGAAGGAAGAATACCTTAAACCTGGGTATTTGAAACCCGTGGAATGGGTACCATGCAATATGACTTCAAAGGGTCTTCATTTGCTCACCGAACCTCTCCAATCCTATCACTGCTGCGTTTATGCCCCTGTACACATGCTTGATTCTCTTTCGGAGACATAGCAATCCATAGGTTTTAAGATACTTACTAGTCAGGTACATTCTTAGGCGTTTAATATGCGGTGTTGAGTCCATTTCGTTGAGCAAGGAGTAGCTCTTGTCTATTCCATATTTGGCTTAAGGAACTTTATCTGTGCTCATTTCAATCTCTGGTTTTATGCAGCAATCCAACTCACCTTTCCCTTTAAGCAAGCATAAGTTGGTTTTCTAAATTTGAGAACCTGTTCTGTTCTGTAATTCAGTTCCTGTGTAGCCAAGTTTACATTCCGTGTATTACTGATATCTTATGATGTTTCTTTTTCTGTGTGACTTATTTCAGTTAGAATCATCATACCTGAATCCACTCATTGTGCTCCTAAGGGCCTGATGACATAGATTTCATTGCTGAGTGATATTGCTTTGTAAGTAAATACCACAACTTCTTTATCCATTTTTCACTTTCTGCGATGTTGAACTTGTACTGTAAACGAGGTTCTTGTAAACAGAGGCGTCCCAAACTTTGGGGTGGCTGTGTCTTTTTGATTTTAATTTCCCTAAGCTATAGGACCATAAGTGGCAGTGCCCTAGGCTCTGTTGCTTTGTTTTTTAGATGTTTCAGGAAACACCATACACTTTTCCTGAGTGTCTGTTGGTAATTTACATCCCGTCCATCAGCATAACAAGGCTCCCAGTTCTCCATGGCCTGTCCTGCCTTTCTGGATTTTACACTTTTTTCAGATGGCCCTTTTGACCGGGGGGAAGTGAGACTTCATTGTAGTGCAGATTTCCTTTGCAAGCTTGCTTGGTTGGCCAAAAAGGGCGTATGCGTTTTTTCCTGAATATATTCAGGAAAAAACGCATACGCCCTTTTTGGCCAAGTGCATCATTGTGGACGTTCGGCCTCTTTTCCTATGCTTTCAATGCAATTCCAGTCTACCTTCTGAAATCGGTTTCCTGCAATTCTGCCCCGCTTTCAAGTCCTCTTGGCAGCCTTACTTCAGTCTATTTTTGGACGATAGCTGTCATTTATAACTCTGCAGGTTTGTGAATTACAGTGCCCCTGAGCTCCTTTCTTCAACTCGCTTTCTTTTGAGCTGGCCGCAACACCGCAGGATGGCTTCAGGCCCTAATCTGGTTCCGGCACGGCACGCTGAGGCTTTGGTTATTTCCTCTTCCTGGTGGGAAATGAGAGTTAAATTTGCCCGTCCAGACACCTTCAGCTAGCCTCTCATTGGTTCTCGCTATTCCTGTTCATCTTCCGCAGAAATTGAAATTGGGCCAAACAGGAGGTTAAAGGGACTGACTCTCCAAGTCGGGAGAGTGTTAGTAAAGCGTCTGGAATGTTGCACCCGAGTACCAGGGTACGAAAACTGAGACATATTTGAACACGTCTCCCGATCACATGGTTGATCATACTCTAGGTTCCACATGCATGTTTTAGCTGAAGGAAGAATACCTTAAACCTGGGTAGTTGAAACCCGTGGAATGGGTACCATGCAATATGACTTCAAAGGGTCTTCATTTGCTCACCGAACCTCTCCAATCCTATCACTGCTGCGTTTATGCCCCTGTACACATGCTTGATTCTCTTTCGGAGACATAGCAATCCATAGATTTTAAGATACTTACTAGTCAGGTACATTCTTAGGCGTTTAATATGCGGTGTTGAGTCCATTTCGTTGAGCAAGGAGTAGCTCTTGTCTATTCCATATTTGGCTTAAGGAACTTTATCTGTGCTCATTTCAATCTCTGGTTTTATGCAGCACCCCAACTCACCTTTCCCCTTAAGCAAGCATAAGTTGGTTTTCTAAATTTGAGACCCTGTTCTGTTCTGTAATTCAGTTCCTGTGTAGCCAAGTTTACATTCCGTGTATTACTGATATCTTATGATGTTTCTTTTTCTGTGTGACTTATTTCAGTTAGAATCATCATACCTGTATCCACTCATTGTGCTCCTAAGGGCCTGATGACATAGATTTCATTGCTGAGTGATATTGCTTTGTAAGTAAATACCACAACTTCTTTATCCATTTTTCACTTTCTGCGATGTTGAACTTGTACTGTAAACGAGGTTCTTGTAATCAGAGGCATCCCAAACTTTGGGGTGGCTGTGTCTTTTTGATTTTAATTTCCCTAAGCTATAGGACCATAAGTGGCAGTGCCCTAGGCTCTGTTGCTTTGTTTTTTAGATGTTTCAGGAAACACCATACACTTCTCCTGAGTGTCTGTTGGTAATTTACATCCCGCCCATCAGCATAACAAGGCTCCCAGTTCTCCATGGCCTGTCCTGCCTTTCTGGATTTTACACTTTTTTCAGATGGCCCTTTTGACCGGGGGGAAGTGAGACTTCATTGTAGTGCAGATTTCCTTTGCAAGCTTGCTTGGTTGGCCAAAAAGGGCGTATGCGTTTTTTCCTGAATATATTCAGGAAAAAACGCATACGCCCTTTTTGGCCAAGTGCATCATTGTGGACGTTCTGCCTCTTTTCCTATGCTTTCAATGCAATTCCAGTCTACCTTCTGAAATCAGTTTCCTGCAATTCTGCCCCGCTTTCAAGTCCTCTTGGCAGCCTTACTTCAATCTATTTTTGGATGATAGCTGTCATTTATAACTCTGCAGGTTTGTGAATTACAGTGCCCCTGAGCTCCTTTCTTCAACTCGCTTTCTTGTGACCTGGCCGCAACACCGCAGGATGGCTTCAGGCCCTAATCTGGTTCCGGCACGGCATGCTGAGCCTTTGGTTAATTCCTCTTCCTGGTGGGAAATGAGAGTTAAATTTGCCCGTCCAGACACCTCCAGCTAGCCTCTCATTGGTTCTCACTATTCCTGTTCATCTTCCGCAGAAATTGCAAACTGGGCCAAACAGGAGGTTAAAGGGACTGACTCTCCAAGTCGGGAGAGTGTTAGTAAAGCGTCTGGAATGTTGCACCCGAGTACCAGGGTACGAAAACTGGGACATATTTGAACACGTCTCCCGATCACATGGTTGATCATACTCTAGGTTCCACATGCATGTTTTAGCTGAAGGAAGAATACCTTAAACCTGGGTAGTTGAAACCCGTGGAATGGGTACCATGCAATATGACTTCAAAGGGTCTTCATTTGCTCACCGAACCTCTCCAATCCTATCACTGCTGCGTTTATGCCCCTGTACACATGCTTGATTCTCTTTCGGAGACATAGCAATCCATAGGTTTTAAGATACTTACTAGTCAGGTACATTCTTAGGCGTTTAATATGGGGTGTGGAGTCCATTTCGTTGAGCAAGGAGTAGCTCTTGTCTATTCCATATTTGGCTTAAGGAAGTTTATCTGTGCTCATTTCAATCTCTGGTTTTATGCAGCACCCCAACTCACCTTTACCCTTAAGCAAGCATAAGTTGGTTTTCTAAATTTGAGACTCTGTTCTGTTCTGTCTTTCAGTTCCTGTGTAGCCAACTTTACATTCCGTGTATTACTGATATCTTATGATGTTTCTTTTTCTGTGTGACTTATTTCAGTTAGAATCATCATACCTGAATCCACTCATTGTGCTGCTAAGGGCCTGATGACACAGATTTCATTGCTGAGTGATATTGCTTTGTAAGTAAATACCACAACTTCTTTATCCATTTTTCACTTTCTGCGATGTTGAACTTGTACTGTAAACGAGGTTCTTGTAAACAGAGCCGATCCAAACTTTGGGGTGGCTGTGTCTTTTTGATTTTAATTTCCCTAAGCTATAGGACCATAAGTGGAAGTGCCCTAGGTTCTGTTGCTTTGTTTTTTAGATGTTTCAGGAAACACCATACACTTCTCCCGAGTGGTTGTTGGCAATTTACATCCCGCCCATCAGCATAACAAGGCTCCCAGTTCTCCATGGCCTGTCCTGCCTTTCTGGATTTTACACTTTTTTCAGATGGCCCTTTTGACCGGGGGGAAGTGAGACTTCATTGTAGTGCAGATTTCCTTTGCAAGCTTGCTTGGTTGGCCAAAAAGGGCGTATGCGTTTTTTCCTGAATATATTCAGGAAAAAACGCATACGCCCTTTTTGGCCAAGTGCATCATTGTGGACGTTCTGCCTCTTTTCCTATGCTTTCAATGCAATTCCAGTCTACCTCCTGAAATCGGGTTCCTGCAATTCTGCCCCACTTTCAAGTCCTCTTGGCAGCCTTACTTCAGTCTATTTTTGGATGATAGCTCTCATTTATAACTCTGCAGGTTTGTGAATTACAGTGCCCCTGAGCTCCTTTCTTCAACTCGCTTTCTTTTGAGCTGGCCGCAACACCGCAGGATGGCTTCAGGCCCTAATCTGATTCTGGTACGGCACGCTGAGCCTTTGGTTATTTCCTCTTCCTGGTGGGAAATGAGAGTTAAATTTGCCCGTCCAGACACCTCCAGCTAGTCTCTCATTGGTTCTCGCTATTCCTGTTCATCTTCCGCAGAAATTGCAAACTGGGCCAAACAGGAGGTTAAAGGGACTGACTCTCCAAGTCGGGAGAGTGTTAGTAAAGCGTCTGGAATGTTGCACCCAAGTACCAGGGAACGAAAACTGAGACATATTTGAACACGTCTCCCGATCACATGGTTGATCATACTCTAGGTTCCACATGCATGTTTTAGCTGAAGGAAGAATACCTTAAACCTGGGTATTTGAAACCCGTGGAATGGGTACCGTGCAATATGACTTCAAAGGGTCTTCATTTGCTCACCGAACCTCTCCAATCCTATCACTGCTGCGTTTATGCCCCTGTACACATGCTTGATTCTCTTTCGGAGACATAGCAATCCATAGGTTTTAAGATACTTACTAGTCAGGTACATTCTTAGGCGTTTAATATGCGGTGTTGAGTCCATTTCGTTGAGCAAGGAGTAGCTCTTGTCTATTCCATATTTGGCTTAAGGAACTTTATCTGTGCTCATTTCAATCTCTGGTTTTATGCAGCAATCCAACTCACCTTTCCCCTTAAGCAAGCATAAGTTGGTTTTCTAAATTTGAGAACCTGTTCTGTTTTGGAATTCAGTTCCTGTGTAGCCAAGGTTACATTCCGTGTAGTAGTGATATCTTATGATTTTTCTATTTCTGTGTGACTTATTTCAGTTAGAATCATCGTACCTGAATCCACTCATGATGCTGCTACGGGCCTGATGACATAGATTTCATTGCTGAGTGATACTGCATTGTACGTAAGTACCACAAGTTCTTTATCCATTTTTCACTTTCTGTGATATTGAACTTGTACGGTAAACGAGGTTCTTGTAAACAGAGCCGTTCCAAACTTTGGGGTGGCTGTGTCTTTTTTATTTTAATTTCCCTAACCTATAGGACCATAAGTGGAAGTGCCCTAGGCTCTGTTGCTTTGTTTTTTAGATGTTTCAGGAAACACCATACACTTCTCCCGAGTGGTTGTTGGCAATTTACATCCCGCCCATCAGCATAACAAGGCTCCCAGTTCTCCATGGCCTGTCCTGCCTTTCTGGATTTTACACTTTTTTCAGATGGCCCTTTTGACCGGGGGGAAGTGAGACTTCATTGTAGTGCAGATTTCCTTTGCAAGCTTGCTTGGTTGGCCAAAAAGGGCGTATGCGTTTTTTCCTGAATATATTCAGGAAAAAACGCATACGCCCTTTTTGGCCAAGTGCATCATTGTGGACGTTCTGCCTCTTTTCCTATGCTTTCAATGCAATTCCAGTCTACCTGCTGAAATCGGTTTCCTGCAATTCTGCCCTGCTTTCAAGTCCTCTTGGCAGCCTTACTTCAGTATATTTTTGGACGATAGCTGTCATTTATAACTCTGCAGGTTTGTGAATTACAGTGCCCCTGAGCTCCTTTCTTCAACTCGCTTTCTTTTGAGCTGGCCGCAACACCGCAGGATGGCTTCAGGCCCTAATCTGATTCTGGTACGGCACGCTGAGCCTTTGGTTATTTCCTCTTCCTGGTGGGAAATGAGAGTTAAATTTGCCCGTCCAGACACCTCCAGCTAGTCTCTCATTGGTTCTCGCTATTCCTGTTCATCTTCCGCAGAAATTGCAAACTGGGCCAAACAGGAGGTTAAAGGGACTGACTCTCCAAGTCGGGAGAGTGTTAGTAAAGCGTCTGGAATGTTGCACCCAAGTACCAGGGTACGAAAACTGAGACATATTTGAACACGTCTCCCGATCACATGGTTGATCATACTCTAGGTTCCACATGCATGTTTTAGCTGAAGGAAGAATACCTTAAACCTGGGTATTTGAAACCCGTGGAATGGGTACCGTGCAATATGACTTCAAAGGGTCTTCATTTGCTCACCGAACCTCTCCAATCCTATCACTGCTGCGTTTATGCCCCTGTACACATGCTTGATTCTCTTTCGGAGACATAGCAATCCATAGGTTTTAAGATACTTACTAGTCAGGTACATTCTTAGGCGTTTAATATGCGGTGTTGAGTCCATTTCGTTGAGCAAGGAGTAGCTCTTGTCTATTCCATATTTGGCTTAAGGAACTTTATCTGTGCTCATTTCAATCTCTGGTTTTATGCAGCAATCCAACTCACCTTTCCCCTTAAGCAAGCATAAGTTGGTTTTCTAAATTTGAGAACCTGTTCTGTTTTGGAATTCAGTTCCTGTGTAGCCAAGGTTACATTCCGTGTATTAGTGATATCTTATGATTTTTCTATTTCTGTGTGACTTATTTCAGTTAGAATCATCGTACCTGAATCCACTCATGATGCTGCTACGGGCCTGATGACATAGATTTCATTGCTGAGTGATACTGCATTGTACGTAAGTACCACAAGTTCTTTATCCATTTTTCACTTTCTGTGATATTGAACTTGTACGGTAAACGAGGTTCTTGTAAACAGAGGCGTCCCAAACTTTGGGGTGGCTGTGTCTTTTTGATTTTAATTTCCCTAACCTATAGGACCATAAGTGGAAGTGCCCTAGGCTCTGTTGCTTTGTTTTTTAGATGTTTCAGGAAACACCATACACTTCTCCCGAGTGGTTGTTGGCAATTTACATCCCGCCCATCAGCATAACAAGGCTCCCAGTTCTCCATGGCCTGTCCTGCCTTTCTGGATTTTACACTTTTTTCAGATGGCCCTTTTGACCGGGGGGAAGTGAGACTTCATTGTAGTGCAGATTTCCTTTGCAAGCTTGCTTGGTTGGCCAAAAAGGGCGTATGCGTTTTTTCCTGAATATATTCAGGAAAAAACGCATACGCCCTTTTTGGCCAAGTGCATCATTGTGGACGTTCTGCCTCTTTTCCTATGCTTTCAATGCAATTCCAGTCTACCTGCTGAAATCGGTTTCCTGCAATTCTGCCCTGCTTTCAAGTCCTCTTGGCAGCCTTACTTCAGTATATTTTTGGACGATAGCTGTCATTTATAACTCTGCAGGTTTGTGAATTACAGTGCCCCTGAGCTCCTTTCTTCAACTCGCTTTCTTTTGAGCTGGCCGCAACACCGCAGGATGGCTTCAGGCCCTAATCTGATTCTGGTACGGCACGCTGAGCCTTTGGTTATTTCCTCTTCCTGGTGGGAAATGAGAGTTAAATTTGCCCGTCCAGACACCTCCAGCTAGTCTCTCATTGGTTCTCGCTATTCCTGTTCATCTTCCGCAGAAATTGCAAACTGGGCCAAACAGGAGGTTAAAGGGACTGACTCTCCAAGTCGGGAGAGTGTTAGTAAAGCGTCTGGAATGTTGCACCCAAATACCAGGGTACGAAAACTGAGACATATTTGAACACGTCTCCCGATCACATGGTTGATCATACTCTAGGTTCCACATGCATGTTTTAGCTGAAGGAAGAATACCTTAAACCTGGGTATTTGAAACCCGTGGAATGGGTACCGTGCAATATGACTTCAAAGGGTCTTCATTTGCTCACCGAACCTCTCCAATCCTATCACTGCTGCGTTTATGCCCCTGTACACATGCTTGATTCTCTTTCGGAGACATAGCAATCCATAGGTTTTAAGATACTTACTAGTCAGGTACATTCTTAGGCGTTTAATATGTGGTGTTGAGTCCATTTCGTTGAGCAAGGAGTAGCTCTTGTCTATTCCATATTTGGCTTAAGGAACTTTATCTGTGCTCATTTCAATCTCTGGTTTTATGCAGCAATCCAACTCACCATTCCCCTTAAGCAAGCATAAGTTGGTTTTCTAAATTTGAGAACCTGTTCTGTTTTGGAATTCAGTTCCTGTGTAGCCAAGTTTACATTCCGTGTATTAGTGATATCTTATGATGTTTCTTTTTCTGTGTGACTTATTTCAGTTAGAATCATCGTACCTGAATCCACTCATGATGCTGCTACGGGCCTGATGACATAGATTTCATTGCTGAGTGATACTGCATTGTACGTAAGTACCACAAGTTCTTTATCCATTTTTCACTTTCTGTGATCTTGAACTTGTACGGTAAACGAGGTTCTTGTAAACAGAGGCGTCCCAAACTTTGGGGTGGCTGTGTCTTTTTGATTTTAATTTCCCTAAGCTATAGGACCATAAGTGGCAGTGCCCTAGGCTCTGTTGCTTTGTTTTTTAGATGTTTCAGGAAACACCATACACTTCTCCCGAGTGGTTGTTGGCAATTTACATCCCGCCCATCAGCATAACAAGGCTCCCAGTTCTCCATGGCCTGTCCTGCCTTTCTGGATTTTACACTTTTTTCAGATGGCCCTTTTGACTGGGGGGAAGTGAGACTTCATTGTAGTGCAGATTTCCTTTGCAAGTTTGCTTGGTTGGCCAAAAAGTGCGTATGCGTTTTTTCCTGAATATATTCAGGAAAAAACGCATACGCCCTTTTTGGCCAAGTGCATCATTGTGGACGTTCTGCCTCTTTTCCTATGCTTTCAATGCAATTCCAGTCTACCTCCTGAAATCGGTTTCCTGCAATTCTGCCCCGCTTTCAAGTCCTCTTGGCAGCCTTACTTCAGTGTATTTTTGGAGGAAAGCTGTCATTTATAACTCTGCAGGTTTGTGAATTACAGTGCCCCTGAGCTCCTTTCTTCAACTCGCTTTCTTTTGAGCTGGCCGCAACACCGCAGGATGGCTTCTGGCCCTAATCTGGTTCCGGCACGGCACGCTGAGCCTTTGGTTAATTCCTCTTCCTGGTGGGAAATGAGAGTTAAATTTGCCCATCCAGACACCTCCAGCTAGCCTCTCATTGGTTCTCGCTATTCCTGTTCATCTTCCGCAGAAATTGCAAACTGGGCCAAACAGCAGGTTAAAGGGACTGACTCTCCAAGTCGGGAGAGTGTTAGTAAAGCGTCTGGAATGTTGCACCCGAGTACCAGGGTACGAAAACTGGGACATATTTGAACACGTCTCCCGATCACATGGTTGATCATACTCTAGGTTCCACATGCATGTTTTAGCTGAAGGAAGAATACCTTAAACCTGGGTAGTTGAAACCCGTGGAATGGGTACCATGCAATATGACTTCAAAGGGTCTTCATTTTCTCACCGAACCTCTCCAATCCTATCACTGCTGCGTTTATGCCCCTGTACACATGCTTGATTCTCTTTCGGAGACATAGCAATCCCTAGGTTTTAAGATACTTACTAGTCAGGTACATTCTTAGGCGTTTAATATGGGGTGTTGAGTCCATTTCGTTGAGCAAGGAGTAGCTCTTGTCTATTCCATATTTGGCTTAAGGAACTTTATCTGTGCTCATTTCAATCTCTGGTTTTATGCAGCACCCCAACTCACCTTTACCCTTAAGCAAGCATAAGTTGGTTTTCTAAATTTGAGACCCTGTTCTGTTCTGTAATTCAGTTCCTGTGTAGCCAAGTTTACATTCCGTGTATTACTGATATCTTATGATGTTTCTTTTTCTGTGTGACTTATTTCAGTTAGAATCATCATACCTGAATCCACTCATTGTGCTCCTAAGGGCCTGATGACACAGATTTCATTGCTGAGTGATATTGCTTTGTAAGTAAATACCACAACTTCTTTATCCATTTTTCACTTTCTGCGATGTTGAACTTGTACTGTAAACGAGGTTCTTGTAAACAGAGCCGTTCGAAACTTTGGGGTGGCTGTGTCTTTTTGATTTTAAATTCCCTAAGCTATAGGACCATAAGTGGAAGTGCCCTAGGCTCTGTTGCTTTGTTTTTTAGATGTTTCAGGAAACACCATACACTTCTCCCGAGTGTCTGTTGGCAATTTACATCCCGCCCTTCAGCATAACAAGGCTCCCAGTTCTGCATGGCCTGTCCTGCCTTTCTGGATTTTACACTTTTTTCAGATGGCCCTTTTGACCTGGGGAAGTGAGACTTCATTGTAGTGCAGATTTCCTTTGCAAGCTTGCTTGGTTGGCCAAAAAGGGCGTATGCGTTTTTTCCTGAATATATTCAGGAAAAAACGCATACGCCCTTTTTGGCCAAGTGCATCATTGTGGACGTTCTGCCTCTTTTCCTATGCTTTCAATGCAATTCCAGTCTACCTCCTGAAATCGGTTTCCTGCAATTCTGCCCCGCTTTCAAGTCCTCTTGGCAGCCTTACTTCAGTCTATTTTTGGACGATAGCTGTCATTTATAACTCTGCAGGTTTGTGAATTACAGTGCCCCTGAGCTCCTTTCTTCAACTCGCTTTCTTGTGACCTGGCCGCAACACCGCAGGATGGCTTCAGGCCCTAATCTGGTTCCGGCCCTGCATGCTGAGCCTTTGGTTAATTCCTCTTCCTGGTGGGAAATGAGAGTTAAATTTGCCCGTCCAGACACCTGCAGCTAGCCTCTCATTGGTTCTCGCTATTCCTGTTCAGCTTCCGCAGAAATTGCAAACTGGGCCAAACAGGAGGTTAAAGGGACTGACTCTCCAAGTCGGGAGAGTGTTAGTAAAGCGTCTGGAATGTTGCACGCGAGTACCAGTGGAGGAAAGCTGAGACATATTTGAACACGTCTCCCGTTCACATGGTTGATCATACTTGGGTTCCACATGCATGTTTTAGCTGAAGGAAGAATACCTTAAACCTGGAGAGTTAAGACCCGTGGAATGGGTACCATGCAATATGACTTCAAAGGGTCTTCATTTGCTCACCGAACCTCTCCAATCCTATCACTGCTGCGTTTATGCCCCTGTACACATGCTTGATTCTCTTTCGGAGACATAGCAATCCATAGGTTTTAAGATACTTACTAGTCAGGTACATTCTTAGGCGTTTAATATGCGGTGTTGAGTCCATTTCGTTGAGCAAGGAGTAACTCTTGTCTATTCCATATTTGACTTAAGGAACTTTATCTGTGCTCATTTCAATCTCTGGTTTTATGCAGCACCCCAACTCACCTTTGCCCTTAAACAAGCATAAGTTGGTTTTCTAAATTTGAGACCCTGTTCTGTTCTGTAATTCAGTTCCTGTGTAGCCAAGTTTACATTCCATGTATTACTGATATCTTATGATGTTTCTTTTTCTGTGTGACTTATTTCAGTTAGAATCATCATACCTGAATCCACTCATTGTGCTGCTAAGGGCCTGATGACACAGATTTCATTGCTGAGTGATATTGCTTTGTAAGTAAATACCACAACTTCTTTATCCATTTTTCACTTTCTGCGATGTTGAACTTGTACTGTAAACGAGGTTCTTGTAAACAGAGCCGTTCCAAACTTTGGGGTGGCTGTGTCTTTTTTATTTTAAATTCCCTAAGCTATAGGACCATAAGTGGAAGTGCCCTAGGCTCTGTTGCTTTGTTTTTTAGATGTTTCAGGAAACACCATACACTTCTCCTGAGTGGTTGTTGGCAATTTACATCCCGCCCTTCAGCATAACAAGGCTCCCAGTTCTCCATGGCCTGTCCTGCCTTTCTGGATTTTACACTTTTTTCAGATGGCCCTTTTGACCGGGGGGAAGTGAGACTTCATTGTAGTGCAGATTTCCTTTGCAAGCTTGCTTGGTTGGCCAAAAAGGGCGTATGCGTTTTTTCCTGAATATATTCAGGAAAAAACGCATACGCCCTTTTTGGCCAAGTGCATCATTGTGGACGTTCTGCCTCTTTTCCTATGCTTTCAATGCAATTCCAGTCTACCTCCTGAAATCGGTTTCCTGCAATTCTGCCCCGCTTTCAAGTCCTCTTGGCAGCCTTACTTCAGTCTATTTTTGGACGATAGCTGTCATTTATAACTCTGCAGGTTTGTGAATTACAGTGCCCCTGAGCTCCTTCCTTCAACTCGCTTTCTTTTGAGCTGGCCGCAACACCGCAGGATGGCTTCAGGCCCTAATCTGGTTCCGGCACGGCACGCTGAGCCTTTGGTTAATTCCTCTTCCTGGTGGGAAATGAGAGTTAAATTTGCCCGTCCAGACACCTGCAGCTAGCCTCTCATTGGTTCTCGCTATTCCTGTTCAGCTTCCGCAGAAATTGCAAACTGGGCCAAACAGAAGGTTAAAGGGACTGACTCTCCAAGTCGGGAGAGTGTTAGTAAAGCGTCTGGAGTGTTGCACCCGAGTACCAGGGTACGAAAACTGAGACATATTTGAACACGTCTCCCGTTCACATGGTTGATCATACTCTGGGTTCCACATGCATGTTTTAGCTGAAGGAAGAATACCTAAAACCTGGGTAGTTGAAACCCGTGGAATGGGTACCATGCAATATGACTTCAAAGGGTCTTCATTTGCTCACCGAACCTCTCCAATCCTATCACTGCTGCGTTTATGCCCCTGTACACATGCTTGATTCTCTTTCGGAGACATAGCAATCCCTAGATTTTAAGATACTTACTAGTCAGGTACATTCTTAGGCGTTTAATATGCGGTGTTGAGTCCATTTCTTTGAGCAAGGAGTAGCTCTTGTCTATTCCATATTTGGCTTAAGGAACTTTATCTGTGCTCATTTCAATCTCTGGTTTTATGCAGCACCCCAACTCACCTTTCCCCTTAAGCAAGCATAAGTTGGTTTTCTAAATTTGAGACCCTGTTCTGTTCTGTAATTCAGTTCCTGTGTAGCCAAGTTTACATTCCGTGTATTAGTGATATCTTATGATGTTTCTTTTTCTGTGTGACTTATTTCAGTTGGAATCATCATACCTGAATCCACTCATTATTCTGCTAAGGGCCTGATGACACAGATTTCATTGCTGAGTGATATTGCTTTGTAAGTAAATACCACAACTTCTTTATCCATTTTTCACTTTCTGCGATGTTGAACTTGTACTGTAAACGAGGTTCTTGTAAACAGAGCCATTCCAAACTTTGGGGTGGCTGTGTTTTTGATTTTAATTTCCCTAAGCTATAGGACCATAAGTGGAAGTGCCCTAGGTTCTGTTGCTTTGTTTTTTAGATGTTTCAGGAAACACCATACACTTCTCCCTAGTGGTTGTTGGCAATTTACATCCCGCCCATCAGCATAACAAGGCTCCCAGTTCTCCATGGCCTGTCCTGCCTTTCTGCATTTTACACTTTTTTCAGATGGCCCTTTTGACCGGGGGGAAGTGAGACTTCATTGTAGTGCAGATTTCCTTTGCAAGCTTGCTTGGTTGGCCAAAAAGGGCGTATGCGTTTTTTCCTGAATATATTCAGGAAAAAACGCATACGCCCTTTTTGGCCAAGTGCATCATTGTGGACGTTCTGCCTCTTTTCCTATGCTTTCAATGCAATTCCAGTCTACCTCCTGAAATCGGTTTCCTGCAATTCTGCCCCGCTTTCAAGTCCTCTTGGCAGCCTTACTTCAGTCTATTATTGGACGATAGCTGTCATTTATAACTCTGCAGGTTTGTGAATTACAGTGCCCCTGAGCTCCTTTCTTCAACTTGCTTTCTTGTGACCTGGCCGCAACACCGCAGGATGGCTTCAGGCCCTAATCTGGTTCCGGCACGGCACGCTGAGCCTCTGGTTATTTCCTCTTCCTGGTGGGAAATGAGAGTTAAATTTGCCCGTCCAGACATCTCCAGCTAGTCTCTCATTGGTTCTCGCTATTCCTGTTCATCTTCCGCAGAAATTGCAAACTGGGCCAAACAGGAGGTTAAAGGCGCTGACTCTCCAAGTGGGGAGAGTGTTAGTAAAGCGTCTGGAATGTTGCACCCGAGTACCAGGGGAGGAAAACTGAGACATATTTGAACACGTCTCCCGATCACATGGTTGATCATACTCTGGGTTCCACATGCATGTTTTAGCTGAAGGAAGAATACCTAAAACCTGGGTAGTTGAAACCCGTGGAATGGGTACCATGCAATATGACTTCAAAGGGTCTTCATTTGCTCACCGAACCTCTCCAATCCTATCACTGCTGCGTTTATGCCCCTGTACACATGCTTGATTCTCTTTCGGAGACATAGCAATCCCTAGATTTTAAGATACTTACTAGTCAGGTACATTCTTAGGCGTTTAATATGCGGTGTTGAGTCCATTTCTTTGAGCAAGGAGTAGCTCTTGTCTATTCCATATTTGGCTTAAGGAACTTTATCTGTGCTCATTTCAATCTCTGGTTTTATGCAGCACCCCAACTCACCTTTCCCCTTAAGCAAGCATAAGTTGGTTTTCTAAATTTGAGACCCTGTTCTGTTCTGTAATTCAGTTCCTGTGTAGCCAAGTTTACATTCCGTGTATTAGTGATATCTTATGATGTTTCTTTTTCTGTGTGACTTATTTCAGTTGGAATCATCATACCTGAATCCACTCATTGTGCTGCTAAGGGCCTGATGACACAGATTTCATTGCTGAGTGATATTGCTTTGTAAGTAAATACCACAACATCTTTATCCATTTTTCACTTTCTGCGATGTTGAACTTGTACTGTAAACGAGGTTCTTGTAAACAGAGCCGTTCCAAACTTTGGGGTGGCTGTGTCTTTTTGATTTTAATTTCCCTAAGCTATAGGACCATAAGTGGAAGTGCCCTAGGTTCTGTTGCTTTGTTTTTTAGATGTTTCAGGAAACACCATACACTTCTCCCTAGTGGTTGTTGGCAATTTACATCCCGCCCATCAGCATAACAAGGCTCCCAGTTCTCCATGGCCTGTCCTGCCTTTCTGGATTTTACACTTTTTTCAGATGGCCCTTTTGACCGGGGGGAAGTGAGACTTCATTGTAGTGCAGATTTCCTTTGCAAGCTTGCTTGGTTGGCCAAAAAGGGCGTATGCGTTTTTTCCTGAATATATTCAGGAAAAAACGCATACGCCCTTTTTGGCCAAGTGCATCATTGTGGACGTTCTGCCTCTTTTCCTATGCTTTCAATGCAATTCCAGTCTACCTCCTGAAATCGGTTTCCTGCAATTCTGCCCCGCTTTCAAGTCCTCTTGGCAGCCTTACTTCAGTCTATTATTGGACGATAGCTGTCATTTATAACTCTGCAGGTTTGTGAATTACAGTGCCCCTGAACTCCTTTCTTCAACTTGCTTTCTTGTGACCTGGCCGCAACACCGCAGGATGGCTTCAGGCCCTAATCTGGTTCCGGCACGGCACCCTGAGCCTCTGGTTATTTCCTCTTCCTGGTGGGAAATGAGAGTTAAATTTGCCCGTCCAGACACCTCCAGCTAGTCTCTCATTGGTTCTCGCTATTCCTGTTCATCTTCCGCAGAAATTGCAAACTGGGCCAAACAGGAGGTTAAAGGCGCTGACTCTCCAAGTGGGGAGAGTGTTAGTAAAGCGTCTGGAGTTTTGCACCCGAGTACCAGGGTAGGAAAACTGAGACATATTTGAACACGTCTCCCATTCACATGGTTGATCATACTCTGGGTTCCACATGCATGTTTTAGCTGAAGGAAGAATACCTTAAACCTGGAGAGTTGAGACCCGTGGAATGGGTACCGTGCAATATGACTTCAAAGGGTCTTCATTTGCTCACCGAACCTCTCCAATCCTATCACTGCTGCATTTATGCCCCTGTACACACGATTGATTGTCTTTTGGAGACATAGCAATCCATAGGTTTTAAGATACTTACTAGTCAGGTACATTCGTAGGCGTTTAATATGGGGTTTTGAGTCCATTTCGTTGAGCAAGGAGTAGCTCTTGTCTATTCCATATTTGGCTTAAGGAACTTTATCTGTGCTCATTTCAATCTCTGGTTTTATGCAGCACCCCAACTCACCTTTCCTCTTAAGCAAGCATAAGTTGGTTTTCTAAATTTGAGACCCTGTTCTGTTTTGGAATGCAGTTCCTGTGTAGCCAAGTTTACATTCCGTGTATTAGTGATATCTTATGATGTTTCTTTTTCTGTGTGACTTATTTCAGTTAGAATCATCGTACCTGAATCCACTCATTATGCTGCTACGGGCCTGATGACATAGATTTCATTGCTGAGTGATACTGCATTGTACGTAAGTACCACAAGTTCTTTATCCATTTTTCACTTTCTGTGATATTGAACTTGTACTGTAAACGAGGTTCTTGTAAACGGAGGCGTCCCAAACTTTGGGGTGGCTGTGTCTTTTTTATTTTAATTTCCCTAAGCTATAGGACCATAAGTGGAAGTGCCCTAGGCTCTATTGCTTTGTTTTTTAGATGTTTCAGGAAACACCATACACTTCTCCCGAGTGGTTGTTGGCAATTTACATCCCGCCCATCAGCATAACAAGGCTCCCAGTTCTCCATGGCCTGTCCTGCCTTTCTGGATTTTACACTTTTTTCAGATGGCCCTTTTGACCGGGGGGAAGTGAGACTTCATTGTAGTGCAGATTTCCTTTGCAAGTTTGCTTGGTTGGCCAAAAAGGGCGTATGCGTTTTTTCCTGAATATATTCAGGAAAAAACGCATACGCCCTTTTTGGCCAAGTGCATCATTGTGGACGTTCTGCCTCTTTTCCTATGCTTACAATGCAATTCCAGTCTACCTCCTGAAATCGGTTTCCTGTAATTCTGCCCCGCTTTCAAGTCCTCTTGGCAGCCTTACGTCAGTATATTTTTCGACGATAGCTGTCATTTATAACTCTGCAGGTTTGTGAATTACAGTGCCCCTGAGCTCCTTTCTTCAACTCGCTTTCTTGTGACCTGGCCGCAACACCGCAGGATGGCTTCAGGCCCTAATCTGGTTCTGGCCCGGCACGCTGAGCCTTTGGTTAATTCCTCTTCCTGGTGGGAAATGAGAGTTAAATTTGCCCATCCAGACACCTCCAGCTAGTCTCTCATTGGTTCTCGCTATTCCTGTTCATCTTCCACAGAAATTGCAAACTGGGCCAAACAGGAGGTTAAAGGGACTGACTCTCCAAGTCGGGAGAGTGTTAGTAAAGCATCTGGAATGTTGCACCCGAGTACCAGGGTACGAAAACTGAGACATATTTGAACACGTCTCGCGATTACATGGTTGATCATACTCTGGGTTCCACATGCATGTTTTAGCTGAAGGAAGAATACCTTAAACCTGGGTAGTTGAAACCCGTGGAATCGGTACCATGCAATATGACTTCAAAGGGTCTTCCTTTGCTCACCGAACATCTCCAATCCTATCACTGCTGCGTTTATGCCCCTGTACACATGCTTGATTCTCTTTCGGAGACATAGCAATCCATAGGTTTTAAGATACTTACTAGTCAGGTACATTCTTAGGCGTTTAATATGCGGTGTTGAGTCCATTTCTTTGAGCAAGGAGTAGCTCTTGTCTATTCCATATTTGGCTTAAGGAACTTTATCTGTGCTCATTTCAATCTCTGGTTTTATGCAGCACCCCAACTCACCTTTCCCCTTAAGCAAGCATAAGTTGGTTTTCTAAATTTGAGAAACTGTTCTGTTCTGTAATTCAGTTCCTGTGTAGCCAAGTTTACATTCCGTGTATTAGTGATATCTTATGATGTTTCTTTTTCTGTGTGACTTATTTCAGTTGGAATCATCATACCTGAATCCACTCATTGTGCTACTAAGGGCCTGATGACACAGATTTCATTGCTGAGTGATATTGCTTTGTAAGTAAATACCACAACTTTTTTATCCATTTTTCACTTTCTGCGATGTTGAACTTGTACTGTAAACGAGGTTCTTGTAAACAGAGCTGTTCCAAACTTTGGGGTGGCTGTGTCTTTTTGATTTTAAATTCCCTAAGCTATAGGACCATAAGTGGAAGTGCCCTAGGCTCTGTTGCTTTGTTTTTTAGATGTTTCAGGAAACACCATACACTTCTCCCGAGTGGTTGTTGGCAATTTACATCCCGCCCTTCAGCATAACAAGGCTCCCAGTTCTCCATGGCCTGTCCTGCCTTTCTGGATTTTACACTTTTTTCAGATGGCCCTTTTGACCGGGGGGAAGTGAGACTTCATTGTAGTGCAGATTTCCTTTGCAAGCTTGCTTGGTTGGCCAAAAAGGGCGTATGCGTTTTTTCCTGAATATATTCAGGAAAAAACGCATACGCCCTTTTTGGCCAAGTGCATCATTGTGGACGTTCTGCCTCTTTTCCTATGCTTTCAATGCAATTCCAGTCTACCTCCTGAAATCGGTTTCCTGCAATTCTGCCCCGCTTTCAAGTCCTCTTGGCAGCCTTACTTCAGTCTATCATTGGACGATAGCTGTCATTTATAACTCTGCAGGTTTGTGAATTACAGTGCCCCTGAGCTCCTTTCTTCAACTTGCTTTCTTGTGACCTGGCCGCAACACCGCAGGATGGCTTCAGGCCCTAATCTGGTTCCGGCACGGCACGCTGAGCCTCTGGTTATTTCCTCTTCCTGGTGGGAAATGAGAGTTAAATTTGCCCGTCCAGACACCTCCAGCTAGTCTCTCATTGGTTCTCGCTATTCCTGTTCATCTTCCGCAGAAATTGCAAACTGGGCCAAACAGGAGGTTAAAGGCGCTGACTCTCCAAGTGGGGAGAGTGTTAGTAAAGCGTCTGGAATGTTGCACCCGAGTACCAGGGGAGGAAAACTGAGACATATTTGAACACGTCTCCCGATCACATGGTTGATCATACTCTGGGTTCCACATGCATGTTTTAGCTGAAGGAAGAATACCTAAAACCTGGGTAGTTGAAACCCGTGGAATGGGTACCATGCAATATGACTTCAAAGGGTCTTCATTTGCTCACCGAACCTCTCCAATCCTATCACTGCTGCGTTTATGCCCCTGTACACATGCTTGATTCTCTTTCGGAGACATAGCAATCCCTAGATTTTAAGATACTTACTAGTCAGGTACATTCTTAGGCGTTTAATATGCGGTGTTGAGTCCATTTCTTTGAGCAAGGAGTAGCTCTTGTCTATTCCATATTTGGCTTAGGGAACTTTATCTGTGCTCATTTCAATCTCTGGTTTTATGCAGCACCCCAACTCACCTTTCCCCTTAAGCAAGCATAAGTTGGTTTTCTAAATTTGAGACCCTGTTCTGTTCTGTAATTCAGTTCCTGTGTAGCCAAGTTTACATTCCGTGTATTAGTGATATCTTATGATGTTTCTTTTTCTGTGTGACTTATTTCAGTTGGAATCATCATACCTGAATCCACTCATTGTGCTGCTAAGGGCCTGATGACACAGATTTCATTGCTGAGTGATATTGCTTTGTAAGTAAATACCACAACTTCTTTATCCATTTTTCACTTTCTGTGATATTGAACTTGTACGGTAAACGAGGTTCTTGTAAACGGAGGCGTCCCAAACTTTGGGGTGGCTGTGTCTTTTTGATTTTAATTTCCCTAAGCTATAGGACCATAAGTGGAAGTGCCCTAGGCTCTATTGCTTTGTTTTTTAGATGTTTCAGGAAACACCATACACTTCTCCCCAGTGGCTGTTGGCAATTTACATCCCGCCCATCAGCATAACAAGGCTCCCAGTTCTCCATGGCCTGTCCTGCCTTTCTGGATTTTACACTTTTTTCAGATGGCCCTTTTGACCGGGGGGAAGTGAGACTTCATTGTAGTGCAGATTTCCTTTGCAAGTTTGCTTGGTTGGCCAAAAAGGGCGTATGCGTTTTTTCCTGAATATATTCAGGAAAAAACGCATACGCCCTTTTTGGCCAAGTGCATCATTGTGGACGTTCTGCCTCTTCCTATGCTTACAATGCAATTCCAGTCTACCTCCTGAAATCGGTTTCCTGTAATTCTGCCCTGCTTTCAAGTCCTCTTGGCAGCATTACTTCAGTCTATTTTTGGACGATAGCTGTCATTTATAACTCTGCAGGTTTGTGAATTGCAGTGCCCCTGAGCTCCTTTCTTCAACTCGCTTTCTTGTGACCTGGCCGCAACACCGCAGGATGGCTTCAGGCCCTAATCTGGTTCCGGCACGGCACACTGAGCCTTTGGTTATTTCCTCTTCCTGGTGGGAAATGAGAGTTAAATTTGCCCGTCCAGACACCTCCAGCTAGCCTCTCATTGGTTCTCGCTATTCCTGTTCATCTTCCGCAGAAATTGCAAACTGTGCCAAACAGGAGGTTAAAGGCGCTGACTCTCCAAGTGGGGAGAGTGTTAGTAAAGCGTCTGGAATGTTGCACCCGAGTACCAGGGGAGGAAAACTGAGACATATTTGAACACGTCTCCCGTTCACATGGTTGATCATACTTGGGTTCCACATGCATGTTTTAGCTGAAGGAAGAATACCTTAAACCTGGAGAGTTGAGACCCGTGTAATGGGTACCATGCAATACGACTTCAAAGGGTCTTCATTTACTCACCGAACCTCTCCAATCCTATCACTGCTGCGTTTATGCCCCTGTACACATGCTTGATTCTCTTTCGGAGACATAGCAATCCATAGGTTTTAAGATACTTACTAGTCAGGTACATTCTTAGGCGTTTAATATGGGGTTTTGAGTCCATTTCTTTGAGCAAGGAGTAGCTCTTGTCTATTCCATATTTGGCTTAAGGAACTTTATCTGTGCTCATTTCAATCTCTGGTTTTATGCAGCACCCCAACTCACCTTTCCCCTTAAGCAAGCATAAGTTGGTTTTCTAAATTTGATACCCTGTTCTGTTGTGGAATGCAGTTCCTGTGTAGCCAAGTTTACATTCCGTGTATTAGTGATATCTTATGATGTTTCTTTTTCTGTGTGACTTATTTCAGTTAGAATCATCGTACCTGAATCCACTCATTATGCTGCTACGGGCCTGATGACACAGATTTCATTGCTGAGTGATACTGCATTGTACGTAAGTACCACAAGTTCTTTATCCATTTTTCACTTTCTGTGATATTGAACTTGTACGGTAAACGAGGTTCTTGTAAACGGAGGCGTCCCAAACTTTGGGGTGGCTGTGTCTTTTTGATTTTAATTTCCCTAAGCTATAGGACCATAAGTGGCAGTGCCCTAGGCTCTGTTGCTTTGTTTTTTACATGTTTCAGGAAACACCATACACTTCTCCGGAGTGGTTGTTGGCAATTTACATCCCGCCCATCAGCATAACAAGGCTCCCAGTTCTCCATGGCCTGTCCTGCCTTTCTGGATTTTACACTTTTTCCAGATGGCCCTTTGGACCGGGGGGAAGTGAGACTTCATTGTAGTGCAGATTTCCTTTGCAAGCTTGCTTGGTTGGCCAAAAAGGGTGTATGCGTTTTTTCCTGAATATATTCAGGAAAAAACGCATACGCCCTTTTTGGCCAAGTGCATCATTGTGGACGTTCTGCCTCTTTTCCTATGCTTTCAATGCAATTCCAGTCTACCTCCTGAAATCGGTTTCCTGCAATTCTGCCCCACATTCAAGTCCTCTTGGCAGCCTTACTTCAGTCTATTTTTGGACGATAGCTGTCATTTATAACTCTGCAGGTTTGTGAATTACAGTGCCCCTGAGCTCCTTTCTTCAACTCGCTTTCTTGTGACCTGGCCGCAACACCGCAGGATGGCTTCAGGCCCTAATCTGGTTCCGGCACGGCACACTGAGCCTTTGGTTATTTCCTCTTCCTGGTGGGAAATGAGAGTTAAATTTGCCCGTCCAGACACCTCCAGCTAGCCTCTCATTGGTTCTCGCTATTCCTGTTCATCTTCCGCAGAAATTGCAAACTGGGCCAAACAGGAGGTTAAAGGGACTGACTCTCCAAGTGGGGAGAGTGTTAGTAAAGCGTCTGGAATGTTGCACCCGAGTACCAGGGTACGAAAACTGAGACATATTTGAACACGTCTCCTGATCACATGGTTGATCATACTCTAGGTTCCACATGCATGTTTTAGCTGAAGGAAGAATACCTTAAACCTGGGTAGTTGAAACCCGTGGAATGGGTACCATGCAATATGACTTCAAAGGGTCTTCATTTGCTCACCGAACCTCTCCAATCCTATCACTGCTGCGTTTATGCCCCTGTACACATGCTTGATTCTCTTTCGGAGACATAGCAATCCATAGGTTTTAAGATACTTACTAGTCAGGTACATTCTTAGGCGTTTAATATGCGGTGTTGAGTCCATTTCGTTGAGCAAGGAGTAGCTCTTCTCTTTTCCATATTTGGCTTAAGGAACTTTATCTGTGCTCATTTCAATCTCTGGTTTTATGCAGCACCCCAACTCATTTTTCCCCTTAAGCAAGCATAAGTTGGTTTTCTAAATTTGAGACCCTGTTCTGTTCTGTAATTCAGTTCCTGTGTAGCCAAGTTTAAATTCCGTGTATTACTGATATCTTATGATGTTTCTTTTTCTGTGTGACTTATTTCAGTTAGAATCATCATACCTGAATCCACTCATTGTGCTGCTAAGGGCCTGATGACATAGATTTCATTGCTGAGTGATATTGCTTTGTAAGAGAATACCACAACTTCTTTATCCATTTTTCACTTTCTGCGATGTTGAACTTGTACTGTAAACGAGGTTCTTGTAAACAGAGCCGTTCCAAACTTTGGGGTGGCTGTGTCTTTTTGATTTTAATTTCCCTAAGCTATAGGACCATAAGTGGAAGTGCCCTAGGCTCTGTTGCTTTGTTTTTTAGATGTTTCAGGAAACACCATACACTTCTCCCAAGTGTCTGTTGGGAATTTACATCCCGCCCATCAGCATAACAAGGCTCCCAGTTCTCCATGGCCTGTCCTGCCTTTCTGGATTTTACACTTTTTTCAGATGGCCCTTTTGACCGGGGGGAAGTGAGACTTCATTGTAGTGCAGATTTCCTTTGCAAGCTTGCTTGGTTGGCCAAAAAGGGCGTATGCGTTTTTTCCTGAATATATTCAGGAAAAAACGCATACGCCCTTTTTGGCCAAGTGCATCATTGTGGACGTTCTGCCTCTTTTCCTATGCTTTCAATGCAATTCCAGTCTACCTCCTGAAATCGGTTTCCTGCAATTCTGCCCCGCTTTCAAGTCCTCTTGGCAGCCTTACTTCAGTCTATATTTGGACAATAGCTGTCATTTATAACTCTGCAGGTTTGTGAATTAAAGTGCCCCTGAGCTCCTTTCTTCAACTCGCTTTCTTGTGACCTGGCCGCAACACAGCAGGATGGCTTCAGGCCCTAATCTGTTTCCGGCCCGGCATGCTGAGCCTTTGGTTAATTCCTCTTCCTGGTGGGAAATGAGAGTTAAATTTGCCCGTTCAGACACCTCCAGCTAGTCTCCCATTGGTTCTCGCTATTCCTGTTCATCTTCCGCAGAAATTGCAAACTGGGACAAACAGGAGGTTAAAGGCACTGACTCTCCAAGTCGGGAGTGTTAGTAAAGCGTCTGGAATGTTGCACCCGAGTACCAGGGGAGGAAAACTGAGACATATTTGAACACGTCTCCCGTTCACATGGTTGATCATACTCTGGGTTCCACATGCATGTTTTAGCTGAAGGAAGAATACCTTAAACCTGGGGAGTTGAGATCCGTGTAATGGGTACCATGCAATATGACTTCAAAGGGTCTTCATTTGCTCACCGAACCTCTCCAATCCTATCACTGCTGCGTTTATGCCCCTGTACACACGCTTGATTCTCTTTTGGAGACATAGCAATCCATAGGTTTTAAGATACTTACTAGTCAGGTACATTCTTAGGCGTTTAATATGGGGTGTTGAGTCCATTTCGTTGAGCAAGGAGTAGCTCTTGTCTATTCCATATTTGGCTTAAGGAACTTTATCTGTGCTCATTTCAATCTCTGGTTTTATGCAGCACCCCAACTCACCTTTCCCCTTAAGCAAGCATAAGTTGGTTTTCTAAATTTGAGACCCTGTTCTGTTTTGGAATGCAGTTTCTGTGTAGCCAAGTTTACATTCCGTGTATTAGTGATATCTTATGATGTTTCTTTTTCTGTGTGACTTATTTCAGTTAGAATCATCGTACCTGAATTCACTCATTATGCTGCTACGGGCCTGATAACATAGATTTCATTGCTGAGTGATACTGCATTGTACGTAAGTACCACAAGTTCTTTATCCATTTTTCACTTTCTGTGATATTGCACTTGTACGGTAAACGAGGTTCTTGTAAACGGAGGCGTCCCAAACTTTGGGGTGGCTGTGTCTTTTTGATTTTAATTTCCCTAAGCTATAGGACCATAAGTGGAAGTGCCCTAGGCTCTGTTGCTTTGTTTTTTTGATGTTTCAGGAAACACCATACACTTCTCCCAAGTGTCTGTTGGGAATTTACATCCCGCCCATCAGCATAACAAGGCTCCCAGTTCTCCATTGCCTGTCCTGCCTTTCTGGATTTTACACTTTTTTCAGATGGCCCTTTTGACCGGGGGGAAGTGAGACTTCATTGTAGTGCAGATTTCCTTTGCAAGCTTGCTTGGTTGGCCAAAAAGGGCGTATGCGTTTTTTCCTGAATATATTCAGGAAAAAACGCATACGCCCTTTTTGGCCAAGTGCATCATTGTGGACGTTCTGCCTCTTTTCCTATGCTTTCAATGCAATTCCAGTCTACCTCCTGGAATCGGTTTCCTGCAATTCTGCCCCGCTTTCAAGTCCTCTTGGCAGCCTTACTTCAGTCTATTTTTGGACGATAGCTGTCATTTATAACTCTACAGGTTTGTGAATTACAGTGCCCCTGAGCTCCTTTCTTCAACTCGCTTTCTTGTGACCTGGCCGCAACACCGCAGGATGTTTTCAGGCCCTAATCTGGTTCTGGCACGGCACGCTGAGCCTTTGGTTAATTCCTCTTCCTGGTGGGGAATGAGAGTTAAATTTGCCGGTTCAGACACCTCCAGCTAGTCTCTCATTGGTTCTCGCTATTCTTGTTCATCTTCCGCAGAAATTGCAAACTGGGTCAAACAGGAGGTTAAAGGGACTGACTCTCCAAGTCGGGAGAGTGTTAGTAAAACGTCTGGAATGTTGCACCCGAGTACCAGGGTACGAAAACTGAGACATATTTGAACACGTCTCCTGATCACATGGTTGATCATACTCTAGGTTCCACATGCATGTTTTAGCTGAAGGAAAAATACCTTAAACCTGGGTAGTTGAAACCCGTGGAATGGGTACCGTGCAATATGACTTCAAAGGGTCTTCATTTGCTCACCGAACCTCTCCAATCCTATCACTGCTGCGTTTATGCCCCTGTACACATGCTTGATTCTCTTTCGGAGACATAGCAATCCATAGGTTTTAAGATACTTACTAGTCAGGTACATTCTTAGGCGTTTAATATGCGGTGTTGAGTCCATTTCGTTGAGCAAGGAGTAGCTCTTGTCTATTCCATATTTGGCTTAAGGAACTTTATCTGTGCTCATTTCAATCTCTGGTTTTATGCAGCACCCCAACTCACCTTTACCCTTAAGCAAGCATAAGTTGGTTTTCTAAATTTGAGACCCTGTTCTGTTCTGTAATTCAGTTCCTGTGTAGCCAAGTTTCCATTCCGTGTATTACTGATATCTTATGATGTTTCTTTTTCTGTGTGACTTATTTCAGTTAGAATCATCATACCTGAATCCACTCATTGTGCTGCTAAGGGCCTGATGACATAGATTTCAT
This sequence comes from Delphinus delphis, assembly GCF_949987515.2. NCBI lineage: Eukaryota > Metazoa > Chordata > Mammalia > Artiodactyla > Delphinidae > Delphinus > Delphinus delphis. The sequence goes on from NW_027192691.1 coordinate 637,965, forward strand.
TGCTGAGTGATACTGCATTGTACGTAAGTACCACAAGTTCTTTGTCCATTTTTCACTTTCTGTGATATTGAACTTGTACGGTAAACGAGGTTCTTGTAAACGGAGGCGTCCCAAACTTTGGGGTGGCTGTGTCTTTTTGATTTTAATTTCCCTAAGCTATAGGACCATAAGTGGAAGTGCCCTAGGCTCTGTTGCTTTGTTTTTTAGATGTTTCAGGAAACACCATACACTTCTCCCGAGTGGTTGTTGGCAATTTACATCCCGCCCATCAGCATAAGAAGGCTCCCAGTTCTCCATGGCCTGTCCTGCCTTTCTGGATTTTACACTTTTTTCAGATGGCCCTTTTGACCGGGGGGAAGTGAGACTTCATTGTAGTGCAGATTTCCTTTGCAAGTTTGCTTGGTTGGCCAAAAAGGGCGTATGCGTTTTTTCCTGAATATATTCAGGAAAAAACGCATACGCCCTTTTTGGCCAAGTGCATCATTGTGGACGTTCTGCCTCTTTTCCTATGCTTTCAATGCAATTCCAGTCTACCTCCTGAAATCGGTTTCCTGCAATTCTGCCCCGCTTTCAAGTCCTCTTGGCAGCCTTACTTCAGTCTATTTTTGGACGATAGCTGTCATTTATAACTCTGCAGGTTTGTGAATTACAGTGCCCCTGAGCTCCTTTCTTCAACTCGCTTTCTTGTGACCTGGCCGCAACACCGCAGGATGTCTTCAGGCTCTAATCTGGTTCTGGCACGGCACGCTGAGCCTTTGGTTAATTCCTCTTCCTGGTGGGAAATGAGAGTTAAATTTGCCCATCCAGACACCTCCAGCTAGTCTCTCATTGATTCTCGCTATTCCTGTTCATCTTCCACAGAAATTGCAAACTGGGCCAAACAGGAGGTTAAAGGCGCTGACTCTCCAAGTGGGGAGAGTGTTAGTAAAGCGTCTGGAATGTTGCACCCGAGTACCAGGGTACAAAAACTGAGACATATTTGAACACGTCTCCCGATAACATGGTTGATCATACTCTAGGTTCCACATGCATGTTTTAGCTGAAGGAAGAATACCTTAAACCTGGGTAGTTGAAACCCGTGGAATGGGTACCATGCAATATGACTTCAAAGGGTCTTCATTTGCTCACGAACCTCTCCAATCCTATCACTGCTGCGTTTATGCCCCTGTACACATGCTTGATTCTCTTTCGGAGACATAGCAATCCATAGGTTTTAAGATACTTACTAGTCAGGTACATTCTTAGGCGTTTAATATGCGGTGTTGAGTCCATTTTGTTGAGCAAGGAGTAGCTCTTGTCTATTCCATATTTGGCTTAAGGAACTTTATCTGTGCTCATTTCAATCTCTGGTTTTATGCAGCACCCCAACTCACCTTTCCCCTTAAGCAAGCATAAGTTGGTTTTCTAAATTTGAGACCCTGTTCTGTTCTGTAATTCAGTTCCTGTGTAGCCAAGTTTACATTCCGTGTATTACTGATATCTTATGATGTTTCTTTTTCTGTGTGACTTATTTCAGTTAGAATCATCATACCTGAATCCACTCATTGTGCTGCTAAGGGCCTGATGACATAGATTTCATTGCTGAGTGATATTGCTTTGTAAGTAAATACCACAAGTTCTTTATCCATTTTTCACTTTCTACGATGTTGAACTTGTACTGTAAACGAGGTTCTTGTAAACAGAGGCGTCCCAAACTTTGGGGTGGCTGTGTCTTTTTGATTTTAATTTCCCTAAGCTATAGGACCATAAGTGGCAGTGCCCTAGGCTCTGTTGCTTTGTTTTTTAGATGTTTCAGGAAACACCATACACTTCTCCCGAGTGTCTGTTGGCAATTTACATCCCGCCCATCAGCATAGCAAGGCTCCCAGTTCTCCATGGCCTGTCCTGCCTTTCTGGATTTTACACTTTTTTCAGATGGCCCTTTTGACTGGGGGGAAGTGAGACTTCATTGTAGTGCAGATTTCCTTTGCAAGTTTGCTTGGTTGGCCAAAAAGGGCGTATGCGTTTTTTCCTGAATATATTCAGGAAAAAACGCTTACGCCCTTTTTGGCCAAGTGCATCATTGTGGACGTTCTGCCTCTTTTCCTATGCTTTCAATGCAATTCCAGTCTACCTCCTGAAATCGGTTTCCTGCAATTCTGCCCCGCTTTCAAGTCCTCTTGGCAGCCTTACTTCAGTATATTTTTGGACGATAGCTGTCATTTATAACTCTGCAGGTTTGTGAATTACAGTGCCCCTGAGCTCTTTCTTCAACTCGCTTTCTTGTGAGCTGGCCGCAACACCGCATGATGGCTTCAGGCCCTAATCTGGTTCCGGCACGGCACGCTGAGCCTTTGGTTATTTCCTCTTCCTGGTGGGAAATGAGAGTTAAATTTGCCCGTCCAGACACCTCCAGCTAGTCTCTCATTGGTTCTCGCTATTCCTGTTCATCTTCCGCAGAAATTGCAAACTGGGCCAAACAGGAGGTTAAAGGCGCTGACTCTCCAAGTCTTGAGAGTGTTAGTAAAGCGTCTGGAATGTTGCACCCGAGTACCAGGGGAGGAAAACTGAGACATATTTGAAAACGTCTCCCGTTCACACGGTTGATCATACTCTGGGTTCCACATGCATGTTTTAGCTGAAGGAAGAATACCTTAAACCTGGGTAGTTGAAACCCGTGGAATGGGTACCATGCAATATGACTTCAAAGGGTCTTCATTTGCTCACCGAACCTCTCCAATCCTATCACTGCTGTGTTTATGCCCCTGTACACATGCTTGATTCTCTTTCGGAGACATAGCAATCCATAGGTTTTAAGATACTTACTAGTCAGGTACATTCTTAGGCGTTTAATATGCGGTGTTGAGTCCATTTCGTTGAGCAAGGAGTAGCTCTTGTCTATTCCATATTTGGCTTAAGGAACTTTATCTGTGCTCATTTCAATCTCTGGTTTTATGTAGCACCCCAACTCACCTTTCCCCTTAAGCAAGCATAAGTTGGTTTTCTAAATTTGAGACCCTGTTCTGTTCTGTAATTCAGTTCCTGTGTAGCCAAGTTTCCATTCCGTGTATTACTGATATCTTATGATGTTTCTTTTTCTGTGTGACTTATTTCAGTTAGAATCATCATACCTGAATCCACTCATTGTGCTGCTAAGGGCCTGATGACATAGATTTCATTGCTGAGTGATACTGCATTGTACGTAAGTACCACAAGTTCTTTATCCATTTTTCACTTTCTGTGATATTGCACTTGTACGGTAAACGAGGTTCTTGTAAACGGAGGCGTCCCAAACTTTGGGGTGGCTGTGTCTTTTTGATTTTAATTTCCCTAAGCTATAGGACCATAAGTGGAAGTGCCCTAGGTTCTGTTGCTTTGTTTTTTAGATGTTTCAGGAAACACCATACACTTCTCCCGAGTGGTTGTTGGCAATTTACATCCCGCCCATCAGCATAACAAGGCTCCCAGTTCTCCATGGCCTGTCCTGCCTTTCTGGATTTTACACTTTTTTCAGATGGCCCTTTTGACTGGGGGGAAGTGAGACTTCATTGTAGTGCAGATTTCCTTTGCAAGTTTGCTTGGTTGGCCAAAAAGTGCGTATGCGTTTTTTCCTGAATATATTCAGGAAAAAACGCATACGCCCTTTTTGGCCAAGTGCATCATTGTGGACGTTCTGCCTCTTTTCCTATGCTTTCAATGCAATTCCAGTCTACCTCCTGAAATCGGTTTCCTGCAATTCTGCCCCGCTTTCAAATCCTCTTGGCAGCCTTACTTCAGTCTATTTTTGGACGATAGCTGTCATTTATAACTCTGCAGGTTTGTGAATTACAGTGCCCCTGAGCTCCTTTCTTCAACTCGCTTTCTTGTGACCTGGCCGCAACACCGCAGGATGTCTTCAGGCTCTAATCTGGTTCTGGCACGGCACGCTGAGCCTTTGGTTAATTCCTCTTCCCGGTGGGAAATGAGAGTTAAATTTGCCGGTTCAGACACCTCCAGCTAGTCTCTCATTGGTTCTCGCTATTCCTGTTCATCTTCCGCAGAAATTGCAAACTGGGCCAAACAGGAGGTTAAAGGCGCTGACTCTCCAAGTCTTGAGAGTGTTAGTAAAGCGTCTGGAATGTTGCACCCGAGTACCAGGGGAGGAAAACTGAGACATATTTGAAAACGTCTCCCGTTCAGACGGTTGATCATACTCTGGGTTCCACATGCATGTTTTAGCTGAAGGAAGAATACCTTAAACCTGGAGAGTTGAGACCCTTGTAATGGGTACCATGCAATATGACTTCAAAGGGTCTTCATTTGCTCACCGAACCTCTCCAATCCTATCACTGCTGCGTTTATGCCCCTGTACACACGCTTGATTCTCTTTTGGAGACATAGCAATCCATAGGTTTTAAGATACTTACTAGTCAAGTACATTCTTAGGCGTTTAATATGGGGTGTTGAGTCCATTTCGTTGAGCAAGGAGTAGCTCTTGTCTATTCCATATTTGGCTTAAGGAACTTTATCTGTGCTCATTTCAATCTCTGGTTTTATGCAGCACCCCAACTCACCTTTCCCCTTAAGCAAGCATAAGTTGGTTTTCTAAACTTGAGACACTGTTCTGTTTTGTAATTCAGTTCATGTGTAGCCAAGTCGACATTCTGTGTATTAATGATACCTTATGATGTTTCTTTTCTGTGTGACTTAATTCAGTTCGAATCATTATACCTGAATCCACTCATTATGCTGCTACGGGCCTGATTACATAGATTTCATTGCTGAGTGATATTGCATTGTACGTAAGTACCACAAGTTCTTTATCCATTTTTCACTTTCTGCGATGTTGAACTTGTACCGTAAACGAGGTTCTTGTAAACAGAGCCGTCCCAAACTTTGGGGTGGCTGTGTCTTTTTGATTTTAATTTCCCTAAGCTATAGGACCATAAGTGGAAGTGCCCTAGGCTCTGTTGCTTTGTTTTTTAGATGTTTCAGGAAACACCATACACTTCTCCAGAGTGGCTGTTGGCAATTTACATCCCGCCCATCAGCATAAGAAGGCTCCCAGTTCTCCATGGCCTGTCGTGCCTTTATGGATTTTACACTTTTTTCAGATGGCCCTTTTGACCGGGGGGAAGTGAGACTTCATTGTAGTGCAGATTTCCTTTGCAAGCTTGCTTGGTTGGCCAAAAAGGGCGTATGCGTTTTTTCCTGAATATATTCAGGAAAAAACGCATACGCCCTTTTTGGCCAAGTGCATCATTGTCGAGTTTCTGACTCTCTTCATATGCTTTCAATGCAATTCCAGTCTACCTCCTGAAATCGGTTTCCTGCAATTCTGCCTTGCTTTCAATGCCTCTTCATAGCCTTACCTCAATATATTTTTTAAAAGTAGTTGGCCTTTATAACTCTGCAGGTTTTTGAATTGCAGTGGCCCTTAGCTCCATTTTTTAGCTCTTATTTTTGTGGTCTTGCCCCATAACCACAGGATTCCTTGAAGCCCTATTTTTCTTCTGGGGCACCTTGCTGTGCCTTTGGTTAATTCTTCTTACTGATGTGATATTAGAGTGACATGTGCCCATTGAAACCGCTACAGCTAGTTTCTCACTGGTTCCCCCTATTCCCATTCATCCTCTGCACTAACTGCAGACTGTGCGATACCAGAACTTAAAGGCATTGACTCCATGTGGGGATGTTGTTAGTAAAGCGGCTGGAATGTCGATCCGGAGCCCCAGGAGAGGAAAAATGAGGTGCGTTTTAGAAACCTTTCCCGATCATATGGTATACCAGTCGCTGGGTTTCCCAAGCATGGTTTAGCTGTAGGAAGATTCCCTTCAACCTGGAGTGTTGGGACCCTTGGACTGAGTAGCATGAAGTATTGCATTAAACTTTCGGCAGTTGCTCACCAAAGCTCACCAATCCTGTCAGCCCCAAGTGTCCAGCCTTATGTCTTATCCAGCTGTGGGTTTATATGTGGTCAATCCAGGTTGCATCACAGCCCCTGAGCGAATTTTGTAAGAATTTTTCTCTCTTTCATTGTTTCAGCCTTTTGTTTTTAAAATTTATTTCTATAATGGGGTTTAGCTCCTTTTCACTGCTGTGTTTGTGCCGCTTTGCACACACTTGATTCCCTTATGGAGATATATCAATACATGGGTTTTAAGATTCTTATTCCTCAGATATATTTCTCTGCGGTGTATAGGGTGTGTTGAGGCCTGTTCATTGAGCAAGGTGTAGATCTTTTCTAATACCTATTTGGTTTATTGAACGGTATCTGTGCTAATTTCAAACTCTGGTTTTATGCATCACCCCACCTCTCCTTTCCCCTTAAGCTGACATAAGTGTGTTTTCTAAATGTGAGACACTGTTCTGTTCTGTAATTCATTTCTTGTGCAGCCATATTTACCCTCCCTCTATAAGTGATATCTTATGATATGTTTCTTTTTCTGTTTGACTTATTTCAAGTAGTATTATCGGACCTAAATCCACTCTTTATCCTTCTACTAGCCTTATTACATTGATTTCATGGTGAAGAGATATTCCATTGTACATAAGTACCACATCTTCTTTATCCATTGTTCTCTTTCCTGGGATATTTAAGGTGTACTGAAGTTGAGGTTCTTGTAAACAGAGTAGCCCTAAACTGTGGTGTGCTTGTGTCTTGTTGATTTTTAGACTTCCCTAGATATACTCCCATGATTGGAAGTGTCCTATGCTCTGTAGCTCTGTTTTTTAGATGATTTAGGAACCACCATACACTTCTCCAGAGTGGCTCTCGGCAGTTCACACACTGCCCATCAGCGTATAAAGGCTCCCTGTTCTCCATGGCCTGTCCTGCATTTCTGGTTTTTACAATTTTTTAGGATGGCCCTTTTGACCGGTGGGAAGTGAGACTTCTTTGTTGTGCACATTTGCATTGCTTGCTTGCTTCGTTGCCCATAAAGTGCGTATGCGTTTTTTCCTGGATATAATCAGGAAAAAACGCATACGCCCTTTTGGGCCAACTGCATCATTGTCGAAATTCTGCCGCTTTTCATGTGCGTTAAAGACGAGTCCAATCTATCTCTTGAAATCTGTTTCTTGCAATTCTGTCTTGCATTCAGATCCTCTTCTTTGCCTTACCTCAACATATTTTTGGACGTTAGTTTTCATTTATAACTCTGCAGGTTTGTGAATTGCAGTGACCCTGAGCTCCATTTTTTAAGTTGCTCTTTTGTGAGCTGGCCTCAAACCCGCAGGATTGCTTCAGGCCCTATTTTGGCTCCGGCGAGGCAGGCTGAGCCTTTCTTTAATTCTTATTCTTAATGGGAAATTAGAGTGATATGTGCCCGTCCAAACCCCTACAACTCTTCTCTCATTGGTTCCCCCTCTTCCCGTTCATCCTCCTCACAATTTGCAAAATGTGTGAAACAGAAGTTTAAATGTGCTGATTCTCCAAGTGGGGAGATCCTAAGTAGCGTGGCTGGAATGGTGAACAGGAGCACCAGGAGAGGATAAATGAGGTGCATTTTAGACACATCTCCCGATCACATGGTGTACAGTCCTCTGGGTTTTCCATGCATGTTTTAGCTGTAGGAAGATCCCTTGAACCTGCAGATTTGGGACCCATTGAATGGGTACCAGGTAGTATTACTTTAAAGGGTGTGCATTTCCTCACCCAACCTCACATTTCTCTTAGCGCAAACAGTTTCCAGCCTTATGTCTCATCCTGCTGTGGGTCTAGATGTGTTCAATCCATGTTGCATCACCGTCCCTGAGGAAAAGTTGTAAGAGGTTTTCTCTGTCTCTCTGTCGTTTATTTTTTTCAATTTATTACTATATTGGTTACAGCTGATTTTCAAAGCTCTGTTTCTTGCTGCTGTACATCCACTTGATTTGCGTACAGAGAGACATCAATAAATTCTTTTTCAGATTCTTACCAGTCGTATATATTCTTTTCCGGTGACTTGAGTGTGCTGAGTGCAGTTCTTTTAGCTACCGTGTAGGCCTTGTTGATTATCAGTTTGGTATTTGGAATGGTATCTTTGCTAATTTCAACCTCCTGGATGATGCCTCACCCCTCCCCACCTTTCCCGTTTAGCAGCCTTATGCGTGTTTTCTACATATTTGACTATGTTTTTGTTTTGTAATTTATTTCATGTGTAGCCATTTTGGATTCCACCTTTAAGTGATATCTTATGATATGTGTCTTTTTCTTTTTGAATTCTGTCACTTAGAATGATCATACGTAACTCCTCCGGAGTTGTTACAACTGGCCATATTTCATTGATTTCCAGGCTGAATAATATTCCACTCTACCTAAGTACCACATCTCTATCCATTTTTCCCCTCCAGAGACATTTAAGTTATATCCTAGTCGAGGATCTTTTAAACAGAGAGGGGGTAAACATTGGGGTGCCTGTGTCCTCTCGATTTTTGTTTTTCCCAAGATATACGCCCATGAGTGCAAGTGCCCTATGCTCTGTAGCTCATTTTTTAGATGCTTTAGTAAACACAATACACTTCTCCAGAATGGCCGTTGGCAATATACATTTCCACTATAAGTCTCACAGGGCTCCCTCTTCTCGTTGCCCTGTCCTGCATTTCTGTTGTTTACGCTTTATGAGGATGGCTCTTCTGACTGATGCGAAGTGATATCTTTTGTAGTATTGACTTCCAGTGCCCACCTGTTTGGTTGGCTAAAAAAGTGTATGCCCTTTTCTTGAATATATACAGAAAAGAACGCATACACCCTTTTTGGCCAACTGCAATGTTGGTAATGTTGGCAATGTTCAGCTCCTTTTCTTGTGCTTAATGGCGAGTCCTTTCTACCTCCTCAAATCCCTTTCCTGCCATTCTCCCTTGCTTACAAGTCCTTTTCTCTGACTTTCCTCAAGACATTTTTCAGTGATGGATATTTTCAACTCTGCAGTTTTGTGAATTTTACTGCCCCTGAGTTCCATTGTTCAACTCGTGTTTATGGGAACTGGCCACAAAGCAGCGGGATTTCCTCAAGCCCTATACTGTTTCCATGGGCAACCCTAGCCTTTGGTCAATTCGTCTTCCTGATTGGAAATTAGAGTGACATGTGCCTGTCTGAACACCTAGGACTTGTCTCTCATTGTTCCTCATCCTTCCGCTTCATCCTCTGGACAAATTCCAAACTGTACGCAACAGGATGTTGACAGTGCTGACATCTCCAAGTGGGGAGACTGTTAGTAAAGACGCTGGAGGGGTGAACCCGAGCACCAGGAGATGAGGAGATGAGATGCCTTTTCCAAACTCTTCCCGATCAGACGGTATACCATCCTCTGGGTGTGACAGACATGTTTTAGCAGTAGGAAGAGTCCCATTCATGTAAGGAGAACACCAGGGCTTTTTCAAAATCAGTGTCTCCCCGAAACCCAAACTGGGGAAGTTTTTAAGCTACAGCTACACATATGTTCATTAAGGGCCTTGGGAAGTAGGCAGAGTCCAAACTTTAGATGATTGAAGTCTTCAGGGTCAGAAGCACTCACCACCAGCTTCCCTTAGGCTACACTTTAACTGTCATTGATAGATGATGTCAATAAAAATATCTATTCTTTTTCAGATTATTTCCCCTTATAGGTTATTGCAAAATGTTGAGTGTAGTTCCCTGTGCTATACAGTAGTTCCTTGTTGATGATCTATTTTATACATAGCAGTGTGTATGTGTTCATTCCAAACTGTTAATTTATCCCTCCTCCCACCTTTCCCCTTTGGTAATAATAAATTATAAGATTTTATACTTCTCAGAAATGGGGGAGCCGAAAGAGAGGTATCATTTTCAATGGAAAAGCATTTAAAACAAGATTGAAGGTTTAACCAAGATTATTAGCTGTACATCCTTGGAAAGAAATCACTTCGTTTCTCTAATATTGACCTGACAAATAAGACAAACCTTTTCACTGAACTTGCTTATAAAAAGTGATGGAAATATCAAATGGAAGTGTTAAAAACATCTTATTTTACCCGAGCCTTATACACTGTTCTATGTTAACTACAGTTTGGCTCACACATCTGTTCATTGAGGTTACAATAGTCTCAATTTCTGTTACTGATCCTCCAGAGTGGACCCCAACAAGTGTCCCCCTGCCCAGTGTCATTGGGGCCAACAGATCGAGACTGAGTTTGGTTCACAAGCAAAGGAAACTTTATATTTTGATCAGAGAATGGAGAGGTGAGAGCATGCACTACCCCGTGGGCTGTGGGCTCGGCTGCTGTGTAGAGATCCTGTCAGAGTCAGTGGGAGGGAGGGAGGCGGCGGAGCTCTCGAGGGCCGGGTTGGCTGTAGCTCAGGCTCTATATCGTGGAGTCTGCACTGGGCCCCAGGAGCTGAGGTGTCGACCCAGCCATTCTGCACTAGGAAATCTGGTCTGAAGTGCCGGGTGTGGAACCTCTGCATGCGGGACCCTAGGAGCACGTGAAATTAGACAAAGCACAAAGGATAAAAAAGGTTAGACTTGACTTTATTGCCCAGATTCTATTTTTATCTCCCAGGGATTTTTAATGGGCTTTGCTGGGGACAAACCCCTCCTCTGCCTTTTGTCCCGTTCCTCATTCTTGGAGTGCTGAGGGTGCAGACCCTTCTTCTGTAACTGCTGAGTGCTGAGTTGGGAGCCCTCATACCCTGGGGCGAGGATCAGAGCTTCTCCCCAGCAGCCTCCCGGTGACGTTGATTGTCCCCAGGACCCCTGCCTCCCTGCTCGTCCACCTGAGCACCAGCATTGGAAGTGTTATAGATTCTAATGACCTTTAAGGGTCCAGGAAAGAGATGTGCAGAGACGCTGTGTGGGCCGGTTTCACCCCGCCCCACATTTGTTCGGCCACCTTAGGCTGACCGTCTCTGCCAGCCTAGATGCTCTGACCAGTAGTCTGCGCTTTCTTCAATTAGGCCCCTGAATTAACGTACAAACAGCACCAGGTGTCAGAGCCCTGCCCGCTCAACTCCCAGACAGTCCAGGGTCAGTGGTGACCAAGGACCATGATGGCTACTGAGTCAACAGCCTTTTGAAGTAAACAGGAGTCCAGCCGGTCTTATTGGCCACCATCATCACGGTGTCTGTAGGCTTTTCTATGGTGACAGTGTGGTATACTGTTCCCCCGCCAAGATTATTAGCTCCCCTCTGGGTGCAGTAAGTCCTGCAAGCAGTAGTCTACTCTTTTGGGACACACTCTTGTTGTTTTATGAGAGAAACTCCAGGTCAAGTGATGTTCACACGAGTCGTCATGGTGCCCTGTTGCCCCCGGTTATCTCTCTGGATGTTGGAGTTGGAGGGCCTCCTCACTCGAGGTCGGTGTGCCCACGGAGCGAACCCTGCAACTTCAGGGCATGGTTGGTGGTTAGGATCACCACGTGGGGTCCTTTTCCCTTAGGAGGGAGGTGGCCTTTTGGGCTGCTGATTTCCAGGTTTTTAGATACCGCCAGTATCTTGGCCAGATGTGGCAGTGGGCCAAGCCCCTTAGTGACCGTAGTTTATCCTACCTGGATGGCATTCTTGCATTGTTCCATTTCAAGTGGTCCCAGTTTTTGCACTAATTCTCCAATGGCGATTCACCTTTCACCGGGAATGTAAAGGTCAAAGGGTTTAGCTAAATTAGGGAGTTCCAGGGCAAGGGTCTGAATTGACTGCTCTTTCCATTCTTGAAAGGCCACTTCTGGATTCTATTCAAAAGGATCATCATCTTTTCCTTTCAGTGTTTCATATAGAGGCCCAGCTAGTAGACTGTAGCTAGGGATCCAGAAGCAGCAAACCCTGGCCTCCCCAGGAACCCCTAAGCTGTCTTCTAGTTTTAGAAAGGGGTAAGGCTGAAAATGGTTTCTTCCCTTTCCTGGGATGGGCTTCTCTGACCTTCTGTGAGAATGAAGCCCAGGCAGGTCACCGCAGTCTGTGATATTTGAGCTTTTTCTTGGACAACTTCTATCCTTTATTGGCTTGGTAGTTCAGAGGCCTCCTTAGTAGGGCTGGTGATCAGAATGTCGTCTGCATATTGAAGGAGGGTTTCCTTTTCCAGAGGTAGAACTTTTAGGTCTTTAGCTAAGCTTTCCCCAAAGATGGTGTGGGAATTTTTGCACCCTTGGGGCCAGACGGCCCGGAAGTATTGTTTTAGTTGTATGTTGAGTCCTGCCACTCACAAGCCAAAATTTCTTGTGACTCTGGGACTAATGGAATACAAAAGAAGGCATCATTGAAGACTAATACAGAATACCATGTCCTGGTGGTTGGTAGAATGACCAGCAGGGTGTAGGAATTAGGAGCAACTGGAGGTATATCCTCGGTGGCTTCACTGACTGTCCTGACATCCTTTACCAGGTCCCCAGCAGCCCATGGGGCTCTCGTGGTCAGACCAATCCCAGAATATGGAGCTCACCTGGGCAGGTACCCCACCCCCACCCCAGCCCACGGGGCTCTCGTGGTCAGGCCCCTCCCAGGATACAGATCTACCCTTGCAGGTACCGTGGCAGGGCTGGGCACACAGGAACCGTGCACATAGCCCTCATTGCAGAGCACCCCCAGCTCACCTGTCGCTCAGAGCTGACACAGAGCACCTCAGAGCAGGACTTGAACTAACAAACAGCAGCTGCGACAGGTCTGTGACCCTGGGCATCACTCCGTGAGGCCTCCCTCCACCTGGTCTTCCAGAGACTTCCACTGCACCCGGGGCACCAGGCCTCTGTCTCCAACCACCACCCACCCCTCCTCTCCCTGACTCCTGGGTTCCTCTCATTAGGAGAGGGTTTTCTTGAAGTTGTCTCCCACTCATGGGCCAGATAAAATGATTAGAAAACAAGCCAAAGCTGCAGCCCCTTGTCTATCCTGACTCTCAGGAGCCCACACCTGTTCCTTGGACCTGGCCGGTTCAGCAAGTTCCATTTTCTGCAACTGTGAGCCCCTGAGGGGTGATGATTGGCTGACCTGGGCAGCCTTACCGTGCCGGCCAGCCCTCCCCAGGTGTGCCTGGGTTGAGATCAATATAAATACCACTCCAGGCAGCAAGAGCCCCTGCAGCCGTGCCTGACGCCATTTTCTCTGCCCTGTCAGCAGTCTCGGGGCTGGGCTGGTGGGAGGGAGTGAGAGGCCACGGCTTTGTGGGTGGCCCAGTGTGAGTGGGGCTCTGCTGGACTTTCTGCAGCAGTTGCCAGGCTGCCACCTGCTAAAGAAGAGGATGTGTCACCCATACCTGCTGCTGGAATTTCTCCCTGGGCAGAGGTGAGGAAGGAAAAAAGCAGTGGGGGCAGGGACAGGACGGGTATCTCAGGCAGGGAAATGGAAATCTTCCAGAAGAGCACCCAGGGCCAGGACCATCCTGGCTGGCCTGCAGGCACCAAGTCGGCCGGCATGCTGTCACTCGTGTGGCTCTATGGCCCTTCCTCTAGGCTTTCAAGTCCTTGTATATATTCAGGTGTTTTACCTGGGACGGGTGGGAATAGTTCAGCAGCAACTGGCCTGGGGCTCAGCTCACGTTTACTCACAGATGCCTCGGCACGGTGCCCCAGCTTTGCAATGAGGACGCTTGTTGCGTGGGGGCTGCTGGCTGAATGGGAGACGATTCCCCACCACTGACCAACTTCAGAATTGTTTACAACTGGAGCAAGTGCCCTGATACGGTTTTCCTCTGTGTAACTGGTGGGTTCTGTGTTTTTTTTCTCTTTTTCGTTTTTGGTTCAAGGTAGATTTTATTCCTCTTTTTTGTATTTACAGATATAAGCATGGAAATAATTTATTCATATAAATACATGCATGTGCAGGGAATAATTGTTTTTTCTGTTTTATTTTTTAAATTTTATTTCTTTTTAATTTTGAATTTTATTTTATATTTTTATACAGCAGGTTCTTATTGGTTATCTATTTTATACATATAAATGTATACATGCCAATCCCAGTCTCTCAACTCCTCCCACCACCACCCCCCCAACAGCTTTCCCCCCTTGTTGTCCATACGTTTGTTGTGTACATCTGTTGCTCTATTTATGCCTTGCAAAATGGTTAATCTGTACAGTTTTTCTAGGTTCCACATATATGCATGAATATACAAGATTTGTTTTTCTCTTTCTGACTTACTTCACTCTGTATGACAGTCTCTAGATCCATCGACGTCTCTACAAATGACCCAATTTCATTCCTTTTCATGGCTTAGTAATATTCCATTTTATATATGTACCACAGCTTTATGCATTCGTCTGTCTGTGGGCATTTAGGTTGCTTCCATTACCTCGATATTGTAAATAGTGATGCAATGAACATTGCGGTGAATGACTCTTTTTGATTTATGGTTTTGTCTGGGTATATGTCCATTACTGGGATTGCTGTATCCTATGGTAATTCTATTGTTAGTTTCTTAAGAAATTCCATATTGTTCTCCATAATGACTGTATCAATTTATATTCCCAACAATAGTGGAAGAGGGTTCCTTTTCTCCACACCCTTTCCAGCATTTTTTGTTTGTAGATTTTCAATGATGCCTATTCTATCAGGTGTGAGGTGATACCTCATTGTTGAATCCATTTCGTTGAGCAAGGGGTAGCTCTTGTCTATTACATATTTGGCTTATGGAACGGTATCTGTGCTAATTTCAAACTCTGCTTTTATGCAGCACCCCAACTCACCTTCCCCCTTAAGCAGGCATAAGTTGGTTTTCTAAACTTGAGACCCTGTTCTGTTTTGTAATTCAGTTCATGTGTAGCCAAGTTCACATTCCGTGTATTAGTGATACCTTATGATGTTTCTTTTTCTGTGTGACTTATTTCACTTAGAATCGTCGTGCCTCAATCCACTCATTATGCTGGTACGGGCCTGGTGACATAGATTTCATTGCTGCGTCATACTGCATTATACGTAAGTACCACAAGTTCTTTATCCATTTTTCACTTTCTGCGATGTTGAACTTGTACTGTAAACGAGGTTCTTGTAAACAGAGCCGTTCCAAACTTTGGGGTGGCTGTGTCTTTTTGATTTTAATTTCCCTAAGCTATAGGACCATAAGTGGAAGTGCCCTAGGTTCTGTTGCTTTGTTTTTTAGATGTTTCAGGAAACACCATACACTTCTCCCAAGTGGTTGTTGGCAATTTACATCCCACCCATCGGCATAACAAGGCTCCCAGTTCTCCATGGCCTGTCCTGCCTTTCTGGATTTTACACTTTTTTCAGATGGCCCTTTTGACCGGGGGGAAGTGAGACTTCATTGTAGTGCAGATTTCCTTTGCAAGTTTGCTTGGTTGGCCAAAAAGGGCGTATGCGTTTTTTCCTGAATATATTCAGGAAAAAACGCATACGCCCTTTTTGGCCAAGTGCATCATTGTGGACGTTCTGCCTCTTTTCCTATGCTTTCAATGCATTTCCAGTCTACCTCCTGAAATCGGTTTCCTGCAATTCTGCCCCGCTTTCTAGTTCTCTTGGCAGCCTTACTTCAGTATATTTTTGAACGATAGCTGTCATTTATAACTCTGCAGGTTTGTGAATTACAGTGCCCCTGAGCTCCTTTCTTCAACTCGCTTTCTTGTGACCTGGCCGCAACACCGCAGGATGGCTTCAGGCCCTAATCTGGTTCCGGCACGGCACGCTGAGCCTTTGGTTAATTCCTCTTCCTGGTGGGAAATGAGAGTTAAATTTGCCCGTCCAGACACCTCCAGCTAGTCTCCCATTGGTTCTCCCTATTCCTGTTCATCTTCCGCAGAAATTGCAAACTGGGCCAAACAGGAGGTTAAAGGGACTGACTCTCCAAGTCGGGAGAGTGTTAGTAAAGCGTCTGGAATGTTGCACCCGAGTACCAGGGTATGAAAACTGAGACATATTTGAACACGTCTCCCGTTCACATGGTTGATCGTACTCTGGGTTCCACATGCATGTTTTAGCTGAAGAAAGAATACCTTAAACCTGGAGAGTTGAGACCCGTGTAATGGGTACCATGCAATATGACTTCAAAGGGTCTTCATTTGCTCACCGAACCTCTCCAATCCTATCACTGCTGCGTTTATGCCCCTGTACACACGCTTGATTCTCTTTTGGAGACATAGCAATCCATAGGTTTTAAGATACTTACTAGTCAGGTACATTCTTAGGCGTTTAATATGGGGTGTTGAGTCCATTTCGTTGAGCAAGGAGTAGCTCTTGTCTATTCCATATTTGGCTTAAGGACCATTATCTGTGCTCATTTCAATCTCTGGTTTTATGCAGCACCCCAACTCACCTTTCCCCTTAAGCAAGCATAAGTTGGTTTTCTAAATTTGAGACCCTGTTCTGTTTTGGAATGCAGTTCCTGTGTAGCCAAGTTTACATTCCGTGTATTAGTGATATCTTATGATGTTTCTTTTTCTGTGTGACTTATTTCAGTTAGAATCATCGTACCTGAATCCACTCATTATGCTGCTATGGGCCTGTTGACATAGATTTCATTGCTGAGTGATACTGCATTGTACGTAAGTACCACAAGTTCTTTATCCATTTTTCACTTTCTGTGATATTGAACTTGTACGGTAAACGAGGTTCTTGTAAACGGAGGCGTCCCAAATTTTGGGGTGGCTGTGTCTTTTTGATTTTAATTTCCCTAAGCTATAGGACCATAAGTGGAAGTGCCCTAGGGTCTGTTGCTTTGTTTTTTAGATGTTTCAGGAAACACCATACACTTCTCCTGAGTGTCTGTTGGCAATTTACATCCCGCCCATCAGCATAACAAGGCTCCCAGTTCTCCATGGCCTGTCCTGCCTTTTTGGATTTTACACTTTTTTCAGATGGACCTTTTGACCGGGGAGAAGTGAGACTTCATTGTAGTGCAGATTTCCTTTGCAAGTTTGCTTGGTTGGCCAAAAAGTGCGTATGCGTTTTTTCCTGAATATATTCAGGAAAAAACGCATACGCCCTTTTTGGCCAAGTGCATCATTGTGGACGTTCTGCCTCTTTTCCTATGCTTTCAATGCAGTTCCAGTCAACCTCCTGAAATTGGTTTCCTGCAATTCTGCCCCACTTTCAAGTCCTCTTGGCAGCCTTACTTCAGTCTATTTTTGGACGATAGCTGTCATTTATAAGTCTGCAGGTTTGTGAATTACAGTGCCCCTGAGCTCCTTTCTTCAACTCGCTTTCTTTTGACCTGGCCGCAACACCACAGGATGTCTTCAGGCTCTAATCTGGTTCTGGCACGGCACGCTGAGCCTTTGGTTAATTCCTCTTCCTGGTGGGAAATGAGAGTTAAATTTGCCCATCCAGACACCTCCAGCTAGTCTCTCATTGGTTCTCGCTATTCCTGTTCATCTTCCACAGAAATTGCAAACTGGGCCAAACAGGAGGTTAAAGGCGCTGACTCTCCAAGTGGGGAGAGTGTTAGTAAAGTGTCTGGAATGTTGCACCCGAGTACCAGGGTACGAAAACTGAGACATATTTGAACACGTCTCCCGATAACATGGTTGATCATACTCTGGGTTCCACATGCATGTTTTAGCTGAAGGAAGAATACCTAAAACCTGGGTAGTTGAAACCCGTGTAATGGGTACCATGCAATATGACTTCAAAGGGACTTCATTTGCTCACCGAACCTCTCCAATCCTATCACTGCTGCGTTTATGCCCCTGTACACATGCTTGTTTCTCTTTCGGAGACATTGCAATCTATAGGTTTTAAGATACTTACTAGTCAGGTACATTCATAGGCGTTTAATATGCGGTGTTGAGTCCATTTCGTTGAGCAAGGAGTAGCTCTTGTCTATTCCATATTTGGCTTAAGGAACTTTATCTGTGCTCATTTCAATCTCTGGTTTTATGCAGCACCCAAGCTCACCTTTCCCCTTAAGCAAGCATAAGTTGGTTTTCTAAATTTGAGACCCTGTTCTGTTCTGTAATTCAGTTCCTGTGTAGCCAAGTTTACATTCCGTGTATTAGTGATATCTTATGATGTTTCTTTTTCTGTGTGACTTATTTCAGTTAGAATCATCATACCTGAATCCACTCATTGTTCTTCTAAGGGTGTGATGACATAGATTTCATTCCTGAGTGATATTGCTTTGTAAGTAAATACCACAACTTCTTTATCCATTTTTCACTTTCTGCGATGTTGAACTTGTACTGTAAACGAGGTTCTCGTAAACAGAGGCGTCCCAAACTTTGGGGTGGCTGTGTCTTTTTGATTTTAATTTCCCTAAGCTATAGGACCATAAGTGGCAGTGCCCTAGGCTCTGTTGCTTTGTTTTTTAGATGTTTCAGGAAACACCGTACACTTCTCCCGAGTGTCTGTTGGCAATTTACATCCCGCCCATCAGCATAACAAGGCTCCCAGTTCTCCATGGCCTGTCCTGCCTTTCTGGATTTTACACTTTTTTCAGATGGCTCTTTTGACCGGGGGGAAGTGAGACTTCATTGTAGTGCAGATTTCCTTTGCAAGCTTGCTTGGTTGGCCAAAAATTGCGTATGCGTTTTTTCCTGAATATATTCAGGAAAAAACGCATACGCCCTTTTTGGCCAAGTGCATCATTGTGGACGTTCTGCCTCTTTTCCTATGCTTTCAATGCAATTCCAGTCTACCTCCTGAAATCGGTTTCCTGCAATTCTGCCCCGCTTTCAAGTCCTCTTGGCAGCCTTACTTCAGTCTATTTTTGGACGATAGCTGTCATTTATAACTCTGCAGGTTTGTGAATTACAGTGCCCCTGAGCTCCTTTCTTCAACTCGCTTTCTTGTGAGCTGGCCGCAACACCGCAGGATGGCTTCAGGCCCTAATCTGGTTCCGGCACGGCACGCTGAGCCTTTGGTTAATTCCTCTTCCTGGTGGGAAATGAGAGTTAAATTTGCCTGTCCAAACACCTCCAGCTAGCCTCTCATTGGTTCTCGCTATTCCTGTTCATCTTCCGCAGAAATTGCAAACTGGGCCAAACAGGAGGTTAAAGGAACTGACTCTCCAAGACGGGAGAGTGTTAGTTAAGCGTCTGGAATGTTGCACCCGAGTACCAGGGGAGGGAAACTGAGACATATTTGAATACGTCTCCCGTTCACATGGTTGATCATACTCTGTGTTCCACATGCATGTTTTAGCTGAAGGAAGAATACCTTAAACCTGGAGAGTTGAGACCCGTGGAATGGGTACCATGCAATATGACTTCAAAGGGTCTTCATTTGCTCACCGAACCTCTCCAGTCCTATCACTGCTGCGTTTATGCCCCTGTACACACGCTTGATTCTCTTTTGGAGACATAGCAATCCATAGGTTTTAAGATACTTACTAGTCAGGTACATTCTTAGGCGTTTAATATGGGGTGTTGAGTCCATTTCGTTGAGCAAGGAGTAACTCTTGTCTATTCCATATTTGGCTTAAGGAACTTTATCTGTGCTCATTTCAATCTCTGGTTTTATGCAGCACCCCAACTCACCTTTCCCCTTAACCAAGCGTAAGTTGGTTTTCTAAATTTGAGACCCTGTTCTGTTTTGGAATGCAGTTCCTGTGTAGCCAAGTTTTCATTCCGTGTATTAGTGATATCTTATGATGTTTCTATTTCTGTGTGAATTATTTCAGTTAGAATCATCGTACCTGAATCCACTCATTGTTCTTCTAAGGGCTTGATGACATAGATTTCATTCCTGAGTGATATTGCTTTGTAAGTAAATACCACAACTTCTTTATCCATTTTTCACTTTCTGCGATGTTGAACTTGTACTGTAAACGAGGTTCTTGTAAACAGAGGCGTCCCAAACTTTGGGGTGGCTATGTCTTTTTGATTTTAATTTCCCTAAGCTATAGGACCATAAGTGGCAGTGCCCTAGGCTCTGTTGCTTTGTTTTTTAGATGTTTCAGGAAACACCATACACTTCTCCCGAGTGTCTGTTGGCAATTGACATCCTGCCCATCAGCATAACAAGGCTCCCAGTTGTCCATGGCCTGTCCTGCCTTTCTGGATTTTACACTTTTTTCAGATGGCCCTTTTGACCGGGGGGAAGTGAGACTTCATTGTAGTGCAGATTTCCTTTGCAAGCTTGCTTGTTTGGCCAAAAAGGGCGTATGCGTTTTTTCCTGAATATATTCAGGAAAAAACGCATACGCCCTTTTTGGCCAAGTGCATCATTGTGGACGTTCTGCCTCTTTTCCTATGCTTTCAATGCAATTCCAGTCTACCTCCTGAAATCGGTTTCCAGCAATTCTGCCCCGCTTTCAAGTCCTCTTGGCAGCCTTACTTCAGTCTATTTTTGTACGATAGCTGTCATTTATAACTCTGCAGGTTTGTGAATTACAGTGCCCCTGAGCTCCTTTCTTCAACTCGCTTTCTTGTGAGCTGGCCGCAACACCGCAGGATGGCTTCAGGCCCTAATCTGGTTCCGGCACGGCACGCTGAGCCTTTGGTTAATTCCTCTTCCTGGTGGGAAATGAGAGTTAAATTTGCCTGTCCAGACACCT
Organism: Delphinus delphis; assembly: GCF_949987515.2. Classification (NCBI taxonomy): domain Eukaryota; kingdom Metazoa; phylum Chordata; class Mammalia; order Artiodactyla; family Delphinidae; genus Delphinus; species Delphinus delphis. The sequence continues at coordinate 658,290 of NW_027192691.1, forward strand.
CCAGCTAGCCTCTCATTGGTTCTCGCTATTCCTGTTCATCTTCCGCAGAAATTGCAAACTGGGCCAAACAGGAAGTTAAAGGAACTGACTCTCCAAGACGGGAGAGTGTTATTAAAGCATCTGGAATGTTGCACCCGAGTACCAGGGGAGGGAAACTGAGACATATTTGAACACGTCTCCCGTTCACATGGTTGATCATACTCTGGGTTCCACATGCATGTTTTAGCTGAAGGAAGAATACCTTAAACCTGGAGAGTTGAGACCCGTGGAATGGGTACCATGCAATATGACTTCAAAGGGTCTTCATTTGCTCACCAAACCTCTCCAATCCTATCACTGCTGCGTTTATGCCCCTGTACACACGCTTGATTCTCTTTTGGAGACATAGCAATCCATAGGTTTTAAGATACTTACTAGTCAGGTACATTCTTAGGCGTTTAATATGGGGTGTTGAGTCCATTTCGTTGAGCAAGGAGTAGCTCTTGTCTATTCCATATTTGGCTTAAGGAACTTTATCTGTGCTCATTTCAATCTCTGGTTTTATGCAGCACCCCAACTCACCTTTCCCCTTAAGCAAGCATAAGTTGGTTTTCTAAATTTGAGACCCTGTTCTGTTCTGTAATTCAGTTCCTGTGTAGCCAAGTTTACATTCCGTGTATTACTGATATCTTATGATGTTTCTTTTTCTGTGTGACTTATTTCAGTTAGAATCATCATACCTGAATCCACTCATTGTGCTGCTACGGGCCTGATGACACAGATTTCATTGCTGAGTGATATTGCTTTGTAAGTAAATACCACAACTTCTTTCTCCATTTTTCACTTTCTGCGATGTTGAACTTGTACTGTAAACGAGGTTCTTGTAAACAGAGCCGTTCCAAACTTTGGGGTGGCTGTGTCTTTTTGATTTTAATTTCCCTAAGCTATAGGACCATAAGTGGAAGTGCCCTAGGTTCTGTTGCTTTGTTTTTTACATGTTTCAGGAAACACCATACACTTCTCCGGAGTGGTTGTTGGCAATTTACATCCCGCCCATCAGCATAACAAGGCTCCCAGTTCTCCATGGCCTGTCCTGCCTTTCTGGATTTTACACTTTTTTCAGATGGCCCTTTTGACCGGGGGGAAGTGAGACTTCATTGTAGTGCAGATTTCCTTTGCAAGCTTGCTTGGTTGGCCAAAAAGGGCGTATGCGTTTTTTCCTGAATATATTCAGGAAAAAACGCATACGCCCTTTTTGGCCAAGTGCATCATTGTGGACGTTCTGCCTCTTTTCCTATGCTTTCAATGCAATTCCAGTCTACCTCCTGAAATCGGTTTCCTGCAATTCTGCCCCGCTTTCAAGTCCTCTTGGCAGCCTTACTTCAGTCTATTTTTGGACGATAGCTGTCATTTATAACTCTGCAGGTTTGTGAATTACAGTGCCCCTGAGCTCCTTTCTTCAACTCGCTTTCTTGTGAGCTGGCCGCAACACCGCAGGATGGCTTCAGGCCCTAATCTGGTTCCGGCACGGCACGCTGAGCCTTTGGTTAATTCCTCTTCCTGGTGGGAAATGAGAGTTAAATTTGCCCGTCCAGACACCTCCAGCTAGTCTCTCATTGGTTCTCGCTATTCCTGTTCATCTTCCGCAGAAATTGCAAACTGGGCCAAACAGGAGGTTAAAGGGACTGACTCTCCAAGTCGGGAGAGTGTTAGTAAAGCATCTGGAATGTTGCACCAGAGTACCAGGGTACGAAAACTGAGACATATTTGAACACGTCTCCCGATCACATGGTTGATCATACTCTAGGTTCCACATGCATGTTTCAGCTGAAGGAAGAATACCTTAAACCTGGGTAGTTGAAACCCGTGGAATGGGTACCATGCAATATGATTTCAAAGGGTCTTCATTTGCTCACCGAACCTCTCCAATCTTATCACTGCTGTGTTTATGCCCCTGTACACATGCTTGATTCTCTTTCGGAGACATAGCAATCCATAGGTTTTAAGATACTTACAAGTCAGGTACATTCTTAGGCGTTTAATATGGGGTGTTGAGTCCATTTCGTTGAGCAAGGAGTAGCTCTTGTCTATTCCATATTTGGCTTAAGGAACTTTATCTGTGCTCATTTCAATCTCTGGTTTTATGCAGCACCCCAACTCACCTTTCCCCTTAAGCAAGCATAAGTTGTTTTTCTAAATTTGAGACCCTGTTCTGTTCTGTAATTCAGTTCCTGTGTAGCCAAGTTTACATTCTGTGTATTACTGATATCTTATGATGTTTCTTTTTCTGTGTGACTTATTTCAGTTAGAATCATCATACCTGAATCCACTCATTGTGCTGCTAAGGGCCTGATGACACAGATTTCATTGCTGAGTGATATTGCTTTGTAAGTAATTACCACAACTTCTTTATCCATTTTTCACTTTCTGCGATGTTGAACTTGTACTGTAAACGAGGTTCTTGTAAACAGAGCCGTTCCAAACTTTGGGGTGGCTGTGTCTTTTTGATTTTAATTTCCCTAAGCTATAGGACCATAAGTGGAAGTGCCCGAGGTTCTGTTGCTTTGTTTTTTAGATGTTTCAGGAAACACCATACACTTCTCCGGAGTGTCTGTTGGCAATTTACATCCCGCCCATCAGCATAACAAGGCTCCCAGTTCTCAATGGCCTGTTGCCTTTCTGGATTTTACACTTTTTTCAGATGGCTCTTTTGACCGGGGGGAAGTGAGACTTCATTGTAGTGCAGATTTCCTTTGCAAGCTTGCTTGGTTGGCCAAAAAGGGCGTATGCGTTTTTTCCTGAATATATTCAGGAAAAAACGCATACGCCCTTTTTGGCCAAGTGCATCATTGTGGACGTTCTGCCTCTTTTCCTATGCTTTCAATGCAATTCCAGTCTACCTCCTGAAATCGGTTTCCTGCAATTCTGCCCCGCTTTCAAGTCCTCTTGGCAGCCTTACTTCAGTCTATTTTTGGACGATAGCTGTCATTTATAACTCTGCAGGTTTGTGAATTACAGTGTCCCTGAGCTCCTTTCTTCAACTCGCTTTCTTGTGAGCTGGCCGCAACACCGCAGGATGGCTTCAGGCCCTAATCTGGTTCCGGCACGGCACGCTGAGCCTTTGGTTAATTCCTCTTCCTGGTGGGAAATGAGAGTTAAATTTGCCTGTCCAGACACCTCCAGCTAGCCTATCATTGGTTCTCGCTATTCCTGTTCATCTTCCGCAGAAATTGCAAACTGGGCCAAACAGGAGGTTAAAGGAACTGACTCTCCAAGACGGGAGAGTGTTAGTAAAGCGTCTGGAATGTTGCACCCGAGTACCAGCGGAGGGAAACTGAGACATATTTGAACACGTCTCCCGTTCACATGGTTGATCATACTCTGGGTTCCACATGCATGTTTTAGCTGAAGGAAGAATACCTTAAACCTGGAGAGTTGAGACCCGTGGAATGGGTACCATGCAATATGACTTCAAAGGGTCTTCATTTGCTCACCGAACCTCTCCAGTCCTATCACTGCTGCGTTTATGCCCCTGTACACACGCTTGATTCTCTTTTGGAGACATAGCAATCCATAGGTTTTAAGATACTTACTAGTCAGGTACATTCTTAGGCGTTTAATATGGGGTGTTGAGTCCATTTCGTTGAGCAAGGAGTAACTCTTGTCTATTCCATATTTGGCTTAAGGAACTTTATCTGTGCTCATTTCAATCTCTGGTTTTATGCAGCACCCCAACTCACCTTTCCCCTTAACCAAGTGTAAGTTGGTTTTCTAAATTTGAGACCCTGTTCTGTTTTGGAATGCAGTTCCTGTGTAGCCAAGTTTACATTCCGTGTATTAGTGATATCTTATGATGTTTCTTTTTCTGTGTGACTTATTTCAGTTAGAATCATCGTACCTGAATCCACTCATTATGCTGCTATGGGCCTGATGACATAGATTTCATTGCTGAGTGATACTGCATTGTACGTAAGTACCACAAGTTCTTTATCCATTTTTCACTTTCTGTGATATTGAACTTGTACGGTAAACGAGGTTCTTGTAAACGGAGGCATCCCAAACTTTGGGGTGGCTGTGTCTTTTTGATTTTAATTTCCCTAAGCTATAGGACCATAAGTGGAAGTGCCCTAGGCTCTGTTGCTTTGTTTTTTAGATGTTTCAGGAAACACCATACACTTCTCCTGAGTGTCTGTTGGCAATTTACATCCCGCCCATCAGCATAACAAGGCTCCCAGTTCTCCATGGCCTGTCCTGCCTTTCTGGATTTTACACTTTTTTCAGATGGACCTTTTGACCGGGGAGAAGTGAGACTTCATTGTAGTGCAGATTTCCTTTGCAAGTTTGCTTGGTTGGCCAAAAAGTGCGTATGCGTTTTTTCCTGAATATATTCAGGAAAAAACGCATACGCCCTTTTTGGCCAAGTGCATCATTGTGGACGTTCTGCCTCTTTTCCTATGCTTTCAATGCAATTCCAGTCTACCTCCTGAAATCGGTTTCCTGCAATTCTGCCCCGCTTTCAAGTCCTCTTGGCAGCCTTACTTCAGTATATTTTTGGACGATAGCTGTCATTTATAACTCTGCAGGTTTGTGAATTACAGTACCCCGAGCTCCTTTCTTCAACTCGCTTTCTTTTGAGCTGGCCGCAACACCGCAGGATGTCTTCAGGCTCTAATCTGGTTCTGGCACGGCACGCTGAGCCTTTGGTTAATTCCTCTTCCTGGTGGGAAATGAGAGTTAAATTTGCCCATCCAGACACCTCCAGCTAGTCTCTCATTGGTTCTCGCTATTCCTGTTCATCTTCCACAGAAATTGCAAACTGGTTCAAACAGGAGGTTAAAGGGACTGACTCTCCAAGTGGGGAGAGTGTTAGTAAAGTGTCTGGAATGTTGCACCCGAGTACCAGGGTACGAAAACTGAGACATATTTGAACACGTCTCCCGATCACATGGTTGATCATACTCTGGGTTCCACATGCATGTTTTAGCTGAAGGAAGAATACCTTAAACCTGGGTAGTTGAAACCCGTGTAATGGGTACCATGCAATATGACTTCAAAGGGACTTCATTTGCTCACCGAACCTCTCCAATCCTATCACTGCTGCGTTTATGCCCTTGTACACATGCTTGTTTCTCTTTCGGAGACATTGCAATCTATAGGTTTTAAGATACTTACTAGTCAGGTACATTCATAGGCGTTTAATATGCGGTGTTGAGTCCATTTCGTTGAGCAAGGAGTAGCTCTTGTCTATTCCATATTTGGCTTAAGGAACTTTATCTGTGCTCATTTCAATCTCTGGTTTTATGCAGCACCCCAACTCACCTTTCCCCTTAAGCAAGCATAAGTTGGTTTTCTAAATTTGAGACCCTGTTCTGTTCTGTAATTCAGTTCCTGTGTAGCCAAGTTTTCATTCCGTGTATTAGTGATATCTTATGATGTTTCTATTTCTGTGTGAATTATTTCAGTTAGAATCATCATACCTGAATCCACTCATTGTTCTTCTAAGGGCTTGATGACATAGATTTCATTCCTGAGTGATATTGCTTTGTAAGTAAATACCACAACTTCTTTATCCATTTTTCACTTTCTGCGATGTTGAACTTGTACTGTAAACGAGGTTCTTGTAAACAGTGGCGTCCCAAACTTTGGGGTGGCTATGTCTTTTTGATTTTAATTTCCCTAAGCTATAGGACCATAAGTGGCAGTGCCCTAGGCTCTGTTGCTTTGTTTTTTAGATGTTTCAGGAAACACCATACACTTCTCCCGAGTGTCTGTTGGCAATTTACATCCCGCCCATCAGCATAACAAGGCTCCCAGTTGTCCATGGCCTGTCCTGCGTTTCTGGATTTTACACTTTTTTCAGATGGCCCTTTTGACCGGGGGGAAGTGAGACTTCATTGTAGTGCAGATTTCCTTTGCAAGCTTGCTTGTTTGGCCAAAAAGGGCGTATGCGTTTTTTCCTGAATATATTCAGGAAAAAACGCATACGCCCTTTTTGGCCAAGTGCATCATTGTGGACGTTCTGCCTCTTTTCCTATGCTTTCAATGCAATTCCAGTCTACCTCCTGAAATCGGTTTCCAGCAATTCTGCCCCGCTTTCAAGTCCTCTTGGCAGCCTTACTTCAGTCTATTTTTGTACGATAGCTGTCATTTATAACTCTGCAGGTTTGTGAATTACAGTGCCCCTGAGCTCCTTTCTTCAACTCGCTTTCTTGTGAGCTGGCCGCAACACCACAGGATGGCTTCAGGCCCTAATCTGGTTCCGGCACGGCACGCTGAGCCTTTGGTTAATTCCTCTTCCTGGTGGGAAATGAGAGTTAAATTTGCCTGTCCAGACACCTCCAGCTAGCCTCTCATTGGTTCTCACTATTCCTGTTCATCTTCCGCAGAAATTGCAAACTGGGCCAAACAGGAAGTTAAAGGAACTGACTCTCCAAGACGGGAGAGTGTTAGTAAAGCATCTGGAATGTTGCACCCGAGTACCAGGGGAGGGAAACTGAGACATATTTGAACACGTCTCCCGTTCACATGGTTGATCATACTCTGGGTTCCACATGCATGTTTTAGCTGAAGGAAGAATACCTTAAACCTGGAGAGTTGAGACCCGTGGAATGGGTACCATGCAATATGACTTCAAAGGGTCTTCATTTGCTCACCAAACCTCTCCAATCCTATCACTGCTGCGTTTATGCCCCTGTACACACGCTTGATTCTCTTTTGGAGACATAGCAATCCATAGGTTTTAAGATACTTACTAGTCAGGTACATTCTTAGGCGTTTAATATGGGGTGTTGAGTCCATTTCGTTGAGCAAGGAGTAGCTCTTGTCTATTCCATATTTGGCTTAAGGAACTTTATCTGTGCTCATTTCAATCTCTGGTTTTATGCAGCACCCCAACTCACCTTTCCCCTTAAGCAAGCATAAGTTGGTTTTCTAAATTTGAGACCCTGTTCTGTTCTGTAATTCAGTTCCTGTGTAGCCAAGTTTACATTCCGTGTATTACTGATATCTTATGATGTTTCTTTTTCTGTGTGACTTATTTCAGTTAGAATCATCATACCTGAATCCACTCATTGTGCTGCTACGGGCCTGATGACACAGATTTCATTGCTGAGTGATATTGCTTTGTAAGTAAATACCACAACTTCTTTCTCCATTTTTCACTTTCTGCGATGTTGAACTTGTACTGTAAACGAGGTTCTTGTAAACAGAGCCGTTCCAAACTTTGGGGTGGCTGTGTCTTTTTGATTTTAATTTCCCTAAGCTATAGGACCATAAGTGGAAGTGCCCTAGGTTCTGTTGCTTTGTTTTTTACATGTTTCAGGAAACACCATACACTTCTCCGGAGTGGTTGTTGGCAATTTACATCCCGCCCATCAGCATAACAAGGCTCCCAGTTCTCCATGGCCTGTCCTGCCTTTCTGGATTTTACACTTTTTTCAGATGGCCCTTTTGACCGGGGGGAAGTGAGACTTCATTGTAGTGCAGATTTCCTTTGCAAGCTTGCTTGGTTGGCCAAAAAGGGCGTATGCGTTTTTTCCTGAATATATTCAGGAAAAAACGCATACGCCCTTTTTGGCCAAGTGCATCATTGTGGACGTTCTGCCTCTTTTCCTATGCTTTCAATGCAATTCCAGTCTACCTCCTGAAATCGGTTTCCTGCAATTCTGCCCCGCTTTCAAGTCCTCTTGGCAGCCTTACTTCAGTCTATTTTTGGACGATAGCTGTCATTTATAACTCTGCAGGTTTGTGAATTACAGTGCCCCTGAGCTCCTTTCTTCAACTCGCTTTCTTGTGAGCTGGCCGCAACACCGCAGGATGGCTTCAGGCCCTAATCTGGTTCCGGCACGGCACGCTGAGCCTTTGGTTAATTCCTCTTCCTGGTGGGAAATGAGAGTTAAATTTGCCCGTCCAGACACCTCCAGCTAGTCTCTCATTGGTTCTCGCTATTCCTGTTCATCTTCCGCAGAAATTGCAAACTGGGCCAAACAGGAGGTTAAAGGGACTGACTCTCCAAGTCGGGAGAGTGTTAGTAAAGCATCTGGAATGTTGCACCAGAGTACCAGGGTACGAAAACTGAGACATATTTGAACACGTCTCCCGATCACATGGTTGATCATACTCTAGGTTCCACATGCATGTTTCAGCTGAAGGAAGAATACCTTAAACCTGGGTAGTTGAAACCCGTGGAATGGGTACCATGCAATATGATTTCAAAGGGTCTTCATTTGCTCACCGAACCTCTCCAATCTTATCACTGCTGTGTTTATGCCCCTGTACACATGCTTGATTCTCTTTCGGAGACATAGCAATCCATAGGTTTTAAGATACTTACAAGTCAGGTACATTCTTAGGCGTTTAATATGGGGTGTTGAGTCCATTTCGTTGAGCAAGGAGTAGCTCTTGTCTATTCCATATTTGGCTTAAGGAACTTTATCTGTGCTCATTTCAATCTCTGGTTTTATGCAGCACCCCAACTCACCTTTCCCCTTAAGCAAGCATAAGTTGTTTTTCTAAATTTGAGACCCTGTTCTGTTCTGTAATTCAGTTCCTGTGTAGCCAAGTTTACATTCTGTGTATTACTGATATCTTATGATGTTTCTTTTTCTGTGTGACTTATTTCAGTTAGAATCATCATACCTGAATCCACTCATTGTGCTGCTAAGGGCCTGATGACACAGATTTCATTGCTGAGTGATATTGCTTTGTAAGTAATTACCACAACTTCTTTATCCATTTTTCACTTTCTGCGATGTTGAACTTGTACTGTAAACGAGGTTCTTGTAAACAGAGCCGTTCCAAACTTTGGGGTGGCTGTGTCTTTTTGATTTTAATTTCCCTAAGCTATAGGACCATAAGTGGAAGTGCCCGAGGTTCTGTTGCTTTGTTTTTTAGATGTTTCAGGAAACACCATACACTTCTCCCAAGTGTCTGTTGGCAATTTACATCCCGCCCATCAGCATAACAAGGCTCCCAGTTCTCAATGGCCTGTTGCCTTTCTGGATTTTACACTTTTTTCAGATGGCTCTTTTGACCGGGGGGAAGTGAGACTTCATTGTAGTGCAGATTTCCTTTGCAAGCTTGCTTGGTTGGCCAAAAAGGGCGTATGCGTTTTTTCCTGAATATATTCAGGAAAAAACGCATACGCCCTTTTTGGCCAAGTGCATCATTGTGGACGTTCTGCCTCTTTTCCTATGCTTTCAATGCAATTCCAGTCTACCTCCTGAAATCGGTTTCCTGCAATTCTGCCCCGCTTTCAAGTCCTCTTGGCAGCCTTACTTCAGTCTATTTTTGGACGATAGCTGTCATTTATAACTCTGCAGGTTTGTGAATTACAGTGCCCCTGAGCTCCTTTCTTCAACTCGCTTTCTTGTGAGCTGGCCGCAACACCGCAGGATGGCTTCAGGCCCTAATCTGGTTCCGGCACGGCACGCTGAGCCTTTGGTTAATTCCTCTTCCTGGTGGGAAATGAGAGTTAAATTTGCCTGTCCAGACACCTCCAGCTAGCCTATCATTGGTTCTCGCTATTCCTGTTCATCTTCCGCAGAAATTGCAAACTGGGCCAAACAGGAGGTTAAAGGAACTGACTCTCCAAGACGGGAGAGTGTTAGTAAAGCGTCTGGAATGTTGCACCCGAGTACCAGCGGAGGGAAACTGAGACATATTTGAACACGTCTCCCGTTCACATGGTTGATCATACTCTGGGTTCCACATGCATGTTTTAGCTGAAGGAAGAATACCTTAAACCTGGAGAGTTGAGACCCGTGGAATGGGTACCATGCAATGTGACTTCAAAGGGTCTTCATTTGCTCACCGAACCTCTCCAATCCTATCACTGCTGCGTTTATGCCCCTGTACACACGCTTGATTCTCTTTTGGAGACATAACGATGCATAGGTTTTAAGATACTTACTAGTCAGGTACATTCTTAGGCGTTTAATATGGGGTGTTGAGTCCATTTCGTTGAGCAAGGAGTAGCTCTTGTCTATTCCATATTTGGCTTAAGGAACTTTATCTGTGCTCATTTCAATCTCTGGTTTTATGCAGCACCCCAACTCACCTTTCCCCTTAAGCAAGCATAAGTTGGTTTTCTAAATTTGAGACCCTGTTCTGTTCTGTAATTCAGTTCCTGTGTAGCCAAGTTTACATTCCGTGTATTACTGATATCTTATGATGTTTCTTTTTCTGTGTGACTTATTTCAGTTAGAATCATCATACCTGAATCCACTCATTGTGCTGCTACGGGACTGATGACACAGATTTCATTGCTGAGTGATATTGCTTTGTAAGTAAATACCACAACTTCTTTCTCCATTTTTCACTTTCTGCGATGTTGAACTTGTACTGTAAACGAGGTTCTTGTAAACAGAGCCGTTCCAAACTTTGGGGTGGCTGTGTCTTTTTGATTTTAATTTCCCTAAGCTATAGGACCATAAGTGGAAGTGCCCTAGGCTCTATTGCTTTGTTTTTTAGATGTTTCAGGAAACACCATACACTTCTCCCAAGTGTCTGTTGGCAATTTACATCCCGCCCATCAGCATTACAAGGCTCCCAGTTCTCCATGGCCTGTTGCCTTTCTGGATTTTACACTTTTTTCAGATGGCCCTTTTGACCGGGGGGAAGTGAGACTTCATTGTAGTGCAGATTTCCTTTGCAAGCTTGCTTGTTTGGCCAAAAAGGGCGTATGCGTTTTTTCCTGAATATATTCAGGAAAAAACGCATACGCCCTTTTTGGCCAAGTGCATCATTGTGGACGTTCTGCCTCTTTTCCTATGCTTTCAATGCAATTCCAGTCTACCTCCTGAAATCGGTTTCCTGCAATTCTGCCCCGCTTTCAAGTCCTCTTGGCAGCCTTACTTCAGTCTATTTTTGGACGATAGCTGTCATTTATAACTCTGCTGGTTTGTCAATTGCAGTGCCCCTGAGCTCCTTTCTTCAACTCGCTTTCTTGTGACCTGGCCGCAACACCGCAGGATGGCTTCAGGCCCTAATCTGGTTCCGGCCCGGCATGCTGAGCCTTTGGTTAATTCCTCTTCCTGGTGGGAAATGAGAGTTAAATTTGCCCGTCCAGACACCTCCAGCTAGCCTCTCATTGGTTCTCGCTATTCCTGTTCATCTTCCGCAGAAATTGCAAACTGGGCCAAACAGGAGGTTAAAGGGACTGACTCTCCAAGTCGGGAGAGTGTTAGTAAAGGGTCTGGAATATTGCAACCGAGTACCAGGGGAGGAAAACTGAGACATATTTGAACACGTCTCCATTCACATGGTTGATCATACTCTGGGTTCCACATGCATGTTTTAGCTGAAGGAAGAATACCTTAAACCTGGAGAGTTGAGACCCGTGTAATGGGTACCATGCAATATGACTTCAAAGGGTCTTCATTTGCTCACCGAACCTCTCCAATCCTATCACTGCTGCGTTTATGCCCCTGTACACATGCTTGATTCTCTTTTGGAGACATAGCAATCCATAGGTTTTAAGATACTTACTAGTCAGGTACATTCTTAGGCGTTTAATATGGGATGTTGAGGCCATTTCGTTGAGCAAGGAGTAGCTCTTGTCTATTCCATATTTGGCTTAAGGAACTTCATCTGTGCTCATTTCAATTTCTGGTTTTATGCAGCACCCCAACTCACCTTTCCCCTTAAGCAAGCATAAGTTGGTTTTCTAAATTTGAGACCCTGTTCTGTTTTGGAATGCAGTTCCTGTGTAGCCAAGTTTACATTCCGTGTATTAGTGATATCTTATGATGTTTCTTTTTCTGTGTGACTTATTTCAGTTAGAATCATCGTACCTGAATCCACTCATTATGCTGCTACGGGCCTGATGACATAGATTTCATTGCTGTGTGATATTGCATTGTACGTAAGTACCACAGGTTCTTTATCCATTTTTCACTTTCTGCGATATTGAACTTGTACCGTAAACGAGGTTCTTGTAAACAGAGCCGTCCCAAACTTTGGGGTGGCTGTGTCTTTTTGATTTTAATTTCCCTAAGCTATAGGACCATAAGTGGAAGTGCCCTAGGCTCTGTTGCTTTGTTTTTTAGATGTTTCAGGAAACACCATACACTTCTCCAGAGTGGCTGTTGGCAATTTACATCCCGCCCATCAGCATAAGAAGGCTCCCAGTTCTCCATGGCCTGTCGTGCCTTTCTGGATTTTACACTTTTTTCAGATGGCCCTTTTGACCGGGTGGAAGTGAGACTTCATTGTAGTGCAGATTTCCTTTGCAAGCTTGCTTGGTTGGCCAAAAATTGCGTATGCGTTTTTTCCTGAATATATTCAGGAAAAAACGCATACGCCCTTTTTGGCCAAGTGCATCATTGTCGAGTTTCTGACTCTCTTCATATGGTTTCAATGCAATTCCAGTCTACCTCCTGAAATCGGTTTCCTGCAATTCTGCCTTGCTTTCAATGCCTCTTCATAGCCTTACCTCAATATATTTTTAAAAATAGTTGGCCTTTATAACTCTGCAGGTTTTTGAATTGCAGTGGCCCTTAGCTCCATTTTTTAGCTCTTATTTTTGTGGTCTTGCCCCGTAACCACAGGATTCCTTGAAGCCCTATTTTTCTTCTGGGGCACCTTGCTGTGCCTTTGGTTAATTCTTCTTACTGATGTGATATTAGAGTGACATGTGCCCATTGAAACCGCTACAGCTAGTTTCTCACTGGTTCCCCCTATTCCCATTCATCCTCTGCACTAACTGCAGACTGTGCGATACCAGAACTTAAAGGCATTGACTCCATGTGGGGATGTTGTTAGTAAAGCGGCTGGAATGTCGATCCGGAGCCCCAGGAGAGGAAAAATGAGGTGCGTTTTAGAAACCTTTCCCGATCATATGGTATACCAGTCGCTGGGTTTCCCAAGCATGGTTTAGCTGTAGGAAGATTCCCTTCAACCTGGAGTGTTGGGACCCTTGGACTGAGTAGCATGAAGTATTGCATTAAACTTTCGGCAGTTGCTCACCAAAGCTCACCAATCCTGTCAGCCCCAAGTGTCCAGCCTTATGTCTTATCCAGCTGTGGGTTTATATGTGGTCAATCCAGGTTGCATCACAGCCCCTGAGCGAATTTTGTAAGAATTTTTCTCTCTTTCATTGTTTCAGCGTTTTGTTTTTAAAATTTATTTCTATAATGGGGTTTAGCTCATTTTCACTGCTGTGTTTGTGCCGCTCTGCACACACTTGATTCCCTTATGGAGATATATCAATACATGGGTTTTAAGATTCTTATTCCTCAGATATATTTCTCTGCGGTGTATAGGGTGTGTTGAGGCCTGTTCATTGAGCAAGGTGTAGATCTTGTCTAATACCTATTTGGTTTATTGAACGGTATCTGTGCTAATTTCAAACTCTGGTTTTATGCATCACCCCACCTCTCCTTTCCCCTTAAGCTGACATAAGTGTGTTTTCTAAATGTGAGACACTGTTCTGTTCTGTAATTCATTTCTTGTGCAGCCATATTTACCCTCCCTCTATAAGTGATATCTTATGATATGTTTCTTTTTCTGTTTGACTTATTTCAAGTAGTATTATCGGACCTAAATCCACTCTTTATCCTTCTACTAGCCTTATTACATTGATTTCATGGTGAAGAGATATTCCATTGTACATAAGTACCACATCTTCTTTATCCATTGTTCTCTTTCCTGGGATATTTAAGGTGTACTGAAGTTGAGGTTCTTGTAAACAGAGTAGCCCTAAACTGTGGTGTGCTTGTGTCTTGTTGATTTTTAGACTTCCCTAGATATACTCCCATGATTGGAAGTGTCCTATGCTCTGTAGCTCTGTTTTTTAGATGATTTAGGAACCACCATACACTTCTCCAGAGTGGCTCTCGGCAGTTCACACACTGCCCATCAGCGTATAAAGGCTCCCTGTTCTCCATGGCCTGTCCTGCATTTCTGGTTTTTACAATTTTTTAGGATGGCCCTTTTGACCGGTGGGAAGTGAGACTTCTTTGTTGTGCACATTTGCATTGCTTGTTTGCTTCGTTGCCCATAAAGTGCGTATGCGTTTTTTCCTGGATATAATCAGGAAAAACGCATACGCCCTTTTGGGCCAACTGCATCATTGTCGAAATTCTGCCGCTTTTCATGTGCGTTAAAGACGAGTCCAATCTATCTCTTGAAATCTGTTTCTTGCAATTCTGTCTTGCATTCAGATCCTCTTCTTTGCCTTACCTCAACATATTTTTGGACGTTAGTTTTCATTTATAACTCTGCAGGTTTGTGAATTGCAGTGACCCTGAGCTCCATTTTTTAAGTTGCTCTTTTGTGAGCTGGCCTCAAACCCGCAGGATTGCTTCAGGCCCTATTTTGGCTCCGGCGAGGCAGGCTGAGCCTTTCTTTAATTCTTATTCTTAATGGGAAATTAGAGTGATATGTGCCCGTCCAAACCCCTACAACTCTTCTCTCATTGGTTCCCCCTCTTCCCGTTCATCCTCCTCACAATTTGCAAAATGTGTGAAACAGAAGTTTAAATGTGCTGATTCTCCAAGTGGGGAGATCCTAAGTAGCGTGGCTGGAATGGTGAACAGGAGCACCAGGAGAGGATAAATGAGGTGCATTTTAGACACATCTCCCGATCACATGGTGTACAGTCCTCTGGGTTTTCCATGCATGTTTTAGCTGTAGGAAGATCCCTTGAACCTGCAGATTTGGGACCCATTGAATGGGTGCCAGGTAGTATTACTTTAAAGGGTGTGCATTTCCTCACCCAACCTCACATTTCTCTTAGCGCAAACAGTTTCCAGCCTTATGTCTCATCCTGCTGTGGGTCTAGATGTGTTCAATCCATGTTGCATCACCGTCCCTGAGGAAAAGTTGTAAGAGGTTTTCTCTGTCTCTCTGTCGTTTATTTTTTTCAATTTATTACTATATTGGTTACAGCTGATTTTCAAAGCTCTGTTTCTTGCTGCTGTACATCCACTTGATTCGCGTACAGAGAGACATCAATAAATTCTTTTTCAGATTCTTACCAGTCGTATATATTCTTTTCCGGTGACTTGAGTGTGCTGAGTGCAGTTCTTTTAGCTACCGTGTAGGCCTTGTTGATTATCAGTTTGGTATTTGGAATGGTATCTTTGCTAATTTCAACCTCCTGGATGATGCCTCACCCCTCCCCACCTTTCCCGTTTAGCAGCCTTATGCGTGTTTTCTACATATTTGACTATGTTTTTGTTTTGTAATTTATTTCATGTGTAGCCATTTTGGATTCCACCTTTAAGTGATATCTTATGATATGTGTCTTTTTCTTTTTGAATTCTGTCACTTAGAATGATCATACGTAACTCCTCCGGAGTTGTTACAACTGGCCATATTTCATTGATTTCCAGGCTGAATAATATTCCACTCTACCTAAGTACCACATCTCTATCCATTTTTCCCCTCCAGAGACATTTAAGTTATATCCTAGTCGAGGATCTTTTAAACAGAGAGGGGGTAAACATTGGGGTGCCTGTGTCCTCTCGATTTTTGTTTTTCCCAAGATATACGCCCATGAGTGCAAGTGCCCTATGCTCTGTAGCTCATTTTTTAGATGCTTTAGTAAACACAATACACTTCTCCAGAATGGCCGTTGGCAATATACATTTCCACTATAAGTCTCACAGGGCTCCCTCTTCTCGTTGCCCTGTCCTGCATTTCTGTTGTTTACGCTTTATGAGGATGGCTCTTCTGACTGATGCGAAGTGATATCTTTTGTAGTATTGACTTCCAGTGCCCACCTGTTTGGTTGGCTAAAAAAGTGTATGCCCTTTTCTTGAATATATACAGAAAAGAACGCATACACCCTTTTTGGCCAACTGCAATGTTGGCAATGTTCAGCTCCTTTTCTTGTGCTTAATGGCGAGTCCTTTCTACCTCCTCAAATCCCTTTCCTGCCATTCTCCCTTGCTTACAAGTCCTTTTCTCTGACTTTCCTCAAGACATTTTTCAGTGATGGATATTTTCAACTCTGCAGTTTTGTGAATTTTACTGCCCCTGAGTTCCATTGTTCAACTCGTGTTTATGGGAACTGGCCACAAAGCAGCGGGATTTCCTCAAGCCCTATACTGTTTCCATGGGCAACCCTAGCCTTTGGTCAATTCGTCTTCCTGATTGGAAATTAGAGTGACATGTGCCTGTCTGAACACCTAGGACTTGTCTCTCATTGTTCCTCATCCTTCCGCTTCATCCTCTGGACAAATTCCAAACTGTACGCAACAGGATGTTGACAGTGCTGACATCTCCAAGTGGGGAGACTGTTAGTAAAGACGCTGGAGGGGTGAACCCGAGCACCAGGAGATGAGGAGATGAGATGCCTTTTCCAAACTCTTCCCGATCAGACGGTATACCATCCTCTGGGTGTGACAGACATGTTTTAGCAGTAGGAAGAGTCCCATTCATGTAAGGAGAACACCAGGGCTTTTTCAAAATCAGTGTCTCCCCGAAACCCAAACTGGGGAAGTTTTTAAGCTACGGCTACACATATGTTCATTAAGGGCCTTGGGAAGTAGGCAGAGTCCAAACTTTAGATGATTGAAGTCTTTAGGGTCAGAAGCACTCACCACCAGCTTCCCTTAGGCTACACTTTAACTGTCATTGATAGATGATGTCAATAAAAATATCTATTCTTTTTCAGATTATTTCCCCTTATAGGTTATTGCAAAATGTTGAGTGTAGTTCCCTGTGCTATACAGTAGTTCCTTGTTGATGATCTATTTTATACATAGCAGTGTGTATGTGTTCATTCCAAACTGTTAATTTATCCCTCCTCCCACCTTTCCCCTTTGGTAATAATAAATTATAAGATTTTATACTTCTCAGAAATGGGGGAGCCGAAAGAGAGGTATCATTTTCAATGGAAAAGCATTTAAAACAAGATTGAAGGTTTAACCAAGATTATTAGCTGTACATCCTTGGAAAGAAATCACTTCGTTTCTCTAATATTGACCTGACAAATAAGACAAACCTTTTCACTGAACTTGCTTATAAAAAGTGATGGAAATATCAAATGGAAGTGTTAAAAACATCTTATTTTACCCGAGCCTTATACACTGTTCTATGTTAACTACAGTTTGGCTCACACATCTGTTCATTGAGGTTACAATAGTCTCAATTTCTGTTACTGATCCTCCAGAGTGGACCCCAACAAGTGTCCCCCTGCCCAGTGTCATTGGGGCCAACAGATCGAGACTGAGTTTGGTTCACAAGCAAAGGAAACTTTATATTTTGATCAGAGAATGGAGAGGTGAGAGCATGCACTACCCCGTGGGCTGTGGGCTGGGCTGCTGTGTAGAGATCCTGTCAGAGTCAGTGGGAGGGAGGGAGGCGGCGGAGCTCTCGAGGGCCGGGTTGGCTGTAGCTCAGGCTCTATATCGTGGAGTCTGCACTGGGCCCCAGGAGCTGAGGTGTCGACCCAGCCATTCTGCACTAGGAAATCTGGTCTGAAGTGCCGGGTGTGGAACCTCTGCATGCGGGACCCTAGGAGCACGTGAAATTAGACAAAGCACAAAGGATAAAAAAGGTTAGACTTGACTTTATTGCCCAGATTCTATTTTTATCTCCCAGGGATTTTTAATGGGCTTTGCTGGGGACAAACCCCTCCTCTGCCTTTTGTCCCGTTCCTCATTCTTGGAGTGCTGAGGGTGCAGACCCTTCTTCTGTAACTGCTGAGTGCTGAGTTGGGAGCCCTCATACCCTGGGGCGAGGGTCAGAGCTTCTCCCCAGCAGCCTCCTGGTGACGTTGATTGTCCCCAGGACCCCTGCCTCCCTGCTCGTCCACCTGAGCACCAGCATTGGAAGTGTTATAGATTCTAATGACCTTTAAGGGTCCAGGAAAGAGATGTGCAGAGACGCTGTGGGGGCCGGTTTCACCCCGCCCCACATTTGTTCGGCCACCTTAGGCTGACCGTCTCTGCCAGCCTAGATGCTCTGACCAGTAGTCTGCGCTTTCTTCAATTAGGCCCCTGAATTAACGTACAAACAGCACCAGGTGTCAGAGCCCTGCCCGCTCAACTCCCAGACAGTCCAGGGTCAGTGGTGACCAAGGACCATGATGGCTACTGAGTCAACAGCCTTTTGAAGTAAACAGGAGTCCAGCCGGTCTTATTGGCCACCATCATCACGGTGTCTGTAGGCTTTTCTATGGTGACAGTGTGGTATACTGTTCCCCTGCCAAGATTATTAGCTCCCCTCTGGGTGCAGTAAGTCCTGCAAGCAGTAGTCTACTCTTTTGGGACACACTCTTGTTGTTTTATGAGAGAAACTCCAGGTCAAGTGATGTTCACACGAGTCGTCATGGTGCCCTGTTGCCCCCGGTTATCTCTCTGGATGTTGGAGTTGGAGGGCCTCCTCACTCGAGGTCGGTGTGCCCACGGAGCGAACCCTGCAACTTCAGGGCATGGTTGGTGGTTAGGATCACCACGTGGGGTCCTTTTCCCTTAGGAGGGAGGTGGCCTTTTGGGCTGCTGATTTCCAGGTTTTTAGATACCGCCAGTATCTTGGCCAGATGTGGCAGTGGGCCAAGCCCCTTAGTGACCGTAGTTTATCCTACCTGGATGGCATTCTTGCATTGTTCCATTTCAAGTGGTCCCAGTTTTTGCACTAATTCTCCAATGGCGATTCACCTTTCACCGGGAATGTAAAGGTCAAAGGGTTTAGCTAAATTAGGGAGTTCCAGGGCAAGGGTCTGAATTGACTGCTCTTTCCATTCTTGAAAGGCCACTTCTGGATTCTATTCAAAAGGATCATCATCTTTTCCTTTCAGTGTTTCATATAGAGGCCCAGGTAGTAGACTGTGGTTAGGGATCCAGAAGCAGCAAACCCTGGCCTCCCCAGGAACCCCTAAGCTGTCTTCTAGTTTTAGAAAGGGGTAAGGCTGAAAATGGTTTCTTCCCTTTCCTGGGATGGGCTT
This sequence comes from Delphinus delphis, assembly GCF_949987515.2. Classification (NCBI taxonomy): domain Eukaryota; kingdom Metazoa; phylum Chordata; class Mammalia; order Artiodactyla; family Delphinidae; genus Delphinus; species Delphinus delphis. Next base: position 677,164 of record NW_027192691.1, read on the forward strand.
CTCTGACCTTCTGTGAGAATGAAGCCCAGGCAGGTCACCGCAGTCTGTGATATTTGAGCTTTTTCTTGGACAACTTCTATCTTTTATTGGCTTGGTAGTTCAGAGGCCTCCTTAGTAGGGCTGGCGATCAGAATGTCGTCTGCATATTGAAGGAGGGTTTCCTTTTCCAGAGGTAGAACTTTTAGGTCTTTAGCTAAGCTTTCCCCAAAGATGGTGTGGGAATTTTTGCACCCTTGGGGCCAGATGGCCCGGAAGTATTGTTTTAGTTGTATGTTGAGTCCTGCCACTCACAAGCCAAAATTTCTTGTGACTCTGGGACTAATGGAATACAAAAGAAGGCATCATTGAAGACTAATACAGAATACCATGTCCTGGTGGTTGGTAGAATGACCAGCAGGGTGTAGGAATTAGGAGCAACTGGAGGTATATCCTCGGTGGCTTCACTGACTGTCCTGACATCCTTTACCAGGTCCCCAGCAGCCCATGGGGCTCTCGTGGTCAGACCAATCCCAGAATATGGAGCTCACCTGGGCAGGTACCCCACCCCCACCCCAGCCCACGGGGCTCTCGTGGTCAGGCCCCTCCCAGGATACAGAGCTACCCTTGCAGGTACCGTGGCAGGGCTGGGCACACAGGAACCGTGCACATAGCCCTCATTGCAGAGCACCCCCAGCTCACCTGTCGCTCAGAGCTGACACAGAGCACCTCAGAGCAGGACTTGAACTAACAAACAGCAGCTGCGACAGGTCTGTGACCCTGGGCATCACTCCGTGAGGCCTCCCTCCACCTGGTCTTCCAGAGACTTCCACTGCACCCGGGGCACCAGGCCTCTGTCTCCAACCACCACCCACCCCTCCTCTCCCTGACTCCTGGGTTCCTCTCATTAGGAGAGGGTTTTCTTGAAGTTGTCTCCCACTCATGGGCCAGATAAAATGATTAGAAAACAAGCCAAAGCTGCAGCCCCTTGTCTATCCTGACTCTCAGGAGCCCACACCTGTTCCTTGGACCTGGCCGGTTCAGCAAGTTCCATTTTCTGCAACTGTGAGCCCCTGAGGGGTGATGATTGGCTGACCTGGGCAGCCTTACCGTGCCGGCCAGCCCTCCCCAGGTGTGCCTGGGTTGAGATCAATATAAATACCACTCCAGGCAGCAAGAGCCCCTGCAGCCGTGCCTGACACCATTTTCTCTGCCCTGTCAGCAGTCTCGGGGCTGGGCTGGTAGGAGGGAGTGAGAGGCCACGGCTTTGTGGGTGGCCCAGTGTGAGTGGGGCTCTGCTGGACTTTCTGCAGCAGTTGCCAGGCTGCCACCTGCTAAAGAAGAGGATGTGTCACCCATACCTGCTGCTGGAATTTCTCCCTGGGCAGAGGTGAGGAAGGAAAAAAGCAGTGGGGGCAGGGACAGGACGGGTATCTCAGGCAGGGAAATGGAAATCTTCCAGAAGAGCACCCAGGGCCAGGACCATCCTGGCTGGCCTGCAGGCACCAAGTCGGCCGGCATGCTGTCACTCGTGTGGCTCTATGGCCCTTCCTCTAGGCTTTCAAGTCCTTGTATATATTCAGGTGTTTTACCTGGGACGGGTGGGAATAGTTCAGCAGCAACTGGCCTGGGGCTCAGCTCACGTTTACTCACAGATGCCTCGGCACGGTGCCCCAGCTTTGCAATGAGGACGCTTGTTGCGTGGGGGCTGCTGGCTGAATGGGAGACGATTCCCCACCACTGACCAACTTCAGAATTGTTTACAACTGGAGCAAGTGCCCTGATACGGTTTTCCTCTGTGTAACTGGTGGGTTCTGTGTTTTTTTCTCTTTTTCGTTTTTGGTTCAAGGTAGATTTTATTCCTCATTTTTGTATTTACAGATATAAGCATGGAAATAATTTATTCATATAAATATATGTATGTGAGGGAATAATTGTTTTTTCTGTTTTATTTTTTAAATTTTATTTCTTTCTAATTTTGAATTTTATTTTATATTTTTATACAGCAGGTTCTTATTGGTTATCCATTTTATACATATAAATGTATACATGCCAATCCCAGTCTCTCAACTCCTCCCACCACCACCCCCCCAACAGCTTTCCCCCCTTGTTGTCCATACGTTTGTTGTGTACATCTGTTGCTCTATTTATGCCTTGCAAAATGGTTAATCTGTACAGTTTTTCTAGGTTCCACATATATGCATGAATATACAAGATTTGTTTTTCTCTTTCTGACTTACTTCACTCTGTATGACAGTCTCTAGATCCATCGACGTCTCTACAAATGACCCAATTTCATTCCTTTTCATGGCTTAGTAATATTCCATTTTATATATGTACCACAGCTTTATGCATTCGTCTGTGGGCATTTAGGTTGCTTCCATTACCTCGATATTGTAAATAGTGATGCAATGAACATTGCGGTGAATGACTCTTTTTGATTTATGGTTTTGTCTGGGTATATGTCCAGTACTGGGATTGCTGTATCATATGGTAATTCTATTGTTAGTTTCTTAAGAAATTCCATATTGTTCTCCATAATGACTGTATCAATTTATATTCCCAACAATAGTGGAAGAGGGTTCCTTTTCTCCACGCCCTTTCCAGCATTTTCTGTTTGTAGATTTTCTATGATGCCTATTCTACCAGGTGTGAGGTGATACCTCATTGTTGAATCCATTTCGTTGAGCAAGGGGTAGGTCTTGTCTATTACATATTTGGCTTATGGAACGGTATCTGTGCTAATTTCAAACTCTGCTTTTATGCAGCACCCCAACTCACCTTCCCCCTTAAGCAGGCATAAGTTGGTTTTCTAAACTTGAGACCCTGTTCTGTTTTGTAATTCAGTTCAAGTGTAGCCAAGTTCACATTCCGTGTATTAGTGATATCTTATGATGTTTCTTTTTCTGTGTGACTTATTTCACTTAGAATCATCGTGTCTCAATCCACTAATTATGCAGGTATGGGCCTGGTGACATAGATTTCATTGCTGAGTGGTATTCTGTTGTACATAAGTACCGCAACTTCTTTATCCATTATTTGCTCTCTGGGATATTTAACTTGTGCCGCAGAAGAGATTCCTGTAAAAAGAGCCGTCCCAAATTTTGGGGTGGCTGTGTCTTTTTGATTTTAATTTCCCTAAGCTATAGGACCATAAGTGGAAGTGCCCTAGGCTCTGTTGCTTTGTTTATTAGATGTTTCAGGAAACACCATACACTTCTCCCGAGTGTCTGTTGGCAATTTACATCCCGCCCATCAGCATAACAAGGCTCCCAGTTCTCCATGGCCTGTCCTGCGTTTCTGGATTTTACACTTTTTTCAGATGGCCCTTTTGACTGGGGGGAAGTGAGACTTCATTGTAGTGAAGATTTCCTTTGCAAGCATGCTTGGTTGGCCAAAAAGGGCGTATGCGTTTTTTCCTGAATATATTCAGGAAAAAACGCATACGCCCTTTTTGGCCAAGTGCATCATTGTGGACGTTCTGCCTCTTTTCCTATGCTTTCAATGCAATTCCAGTCTACCTCCTGAAATCGGTTTCCTGCAATTCTGCCCCGCTTTCAAGTCCTCTTGGCAGCCTTACTTCAGTATATTTTTGGACGATAGCTGTCATTTATAACTCTGCAGGTTTGTGAATTACAGTGCCCCTGAGCTCCTTTCTTCAACTCGCTTTCTTGTGACCTGGCCGCAACACCACAGGATGGCTTCAGGCCCTAATCTGGTTCCGGCACGGCACGTGGAGCCTTTGTTTAATTCCTCTTCCTGGTGGGAAATGAGAGTTAAATTTGCCCGTCCAGACACCTCCAGCTAGTCTCTCATTGGTTCTCGCTATTCCTGTTCATCTTCCGCAGAAATTGCAAACTGGGTCAAACACGAGGTTAAAGGGACTGACTCTCCAATTGGGGAGAGTGTTAGTAAAGCGTTTGGAATGTTGCACCCGAGTACCAGGGTACGAAAACTGAGACATATGTGAACACGTCTCCCGATCACATGGTTGATCATACTCTAGGTTCCACATGCATGTTTTAGCTGAAGGAAGAATACCTTAAACCTGGGTAGTTGCAACCCGTGGAATGGGTACCATGCAATATGACTTCAAAGGGTCTTCATTTGCTCACCGAACCTCTCCAATCCTATCACTGCTGCGTTTATGCCCCTGTACACACGCTTGATTCTCTTTTGGAGACATAGCAATCCATAGGTTTTAAGATACTTACTAGTCAGGTACATTCTTAGGCGTTTATTATGCGGTGTTGAGTCCATTTCGTTGAGCAAGGAGTAGCTCTTGTCTATTCCATATTTGGGTTAAGGAACTTTATCTGTGCTCATTTCAATCTCTGGTTTTATGCAGCACCCCAACTCACCTTTCCCTTTAAGCAAGCATAAGTTGGTTTTCTAAATTTGAGACCCTGTTCTGTTCTGTAATTCAGTTCCGGTGTAGCCAAGTTTACATTCCGTGTATTACTGATATCTTATGATGTTTCTTTTTCTGTGTGACTTATTTCAGTTAGAATCATCATACCTGAATCCACTCATGTGCTGCTAAGGGCCTGATGACATAGATTTCATTGCTGAGTGATATTGCTTTGTAAGTAAATACCACAACTTCTTTATCCATTTTTCACTTTCTGTGATATTGAACTTGTACGGTAAACGAGGTTCTTGTAAACAGAGCCGTTCCAAACTTTGGGGTGGCTGTGTCTTTTTGATTTTAATTTCCCTAAGCTATAGGACCATAAGTGGAAGTGCGTAGGCTCTGTTGCTTTGTTTTTTAGATGTTTCAGGAAACACCATACACTTCACCCAAGTGTCTGTTGGCAATTTACATCCCGCCCATCAGCATAACAAGGCTCCCAGTTCTCCATGGCCTGTCCTGCCTTTCTAGATTTTACAGTTTTTTCAGATGGCCCTTTTGACCGGGTGGAAGTGAGACTTCATTGTAGTGCAGATTTCCTTTGCAAGCATGCTTGGTTGGCCAAAAAGTGCGTATGCGTTTTTTCCTGAATATATTCAGGAAAAAACGCGTACGCCTTTATTGGCCAAGTTCATCATTGTGGACGTTCTGCCTCTTTTCCTATGCTTTCAATGCAATTCCAGTCTACCTCCTGAAATCGGTTTCCTGCAATTCTGCCCCGTTTTCAACTCCTCTTGGCAGCCTTACTTCAGTATATTTTTGGACGATAGCTGTCATTTATAACTCTGCAGGTTTGTGAATTACAGTGCCCCTGAGCTCCTTTCTTCAACTCGCTTTCTTGTGAGCTGGCCGCAACACCGCAGGATGGCTTCAGGCCCTAATCTGGTTCCGGCACGGCACGCTGAGCCTTTGTTTAATTCCTCTTCCTGGTGGGAAATGAGAGTTAAATTTGCCCGTCCAGACACCTCCAGCTAGTCTCTCATTGGTTCTCGGTATTCCTGTTCATCTTCCGCAGAAATTGCAAACTGGGACAAACAGGAGGTTAAAGGGACTGATTCTCCAAGTCGGGAGAGTGTTAGTAAAGCGTTTGGAATGTTGCACCTGAGTACCAGGGTACGAAAACTGAGACATATTTGAACACGTCTCCCGATCACATGGTTGATCATACTCTAGGTTCCACATGCATGTTTTAGCTGAAGGAAGAATACCTTAAAACTGGGTAGTTGAAACCCGTGGAATGGGTACCATGCAATATGACTTCAAAGGGTCTTCATTTGCTCACGAACCTCTCCAATCCTATCACTGCTGCGTTTATGCCCCTGTACACATGCTTGATTCTCTTTCGGAGACATAGCAATCCATAGGTTTTAAGATACTTACTAGTCAGGTACATTCTTAGGCGTTTAATATGCGGTGTTGAGTCCATTTCGTTGAGCAAGGAGTAGCTCTTGTCTATTCCATATTTGGCTTAAGGAACTTTATCTGTGCTCATTTCAATCTCTGGTTTTATGCAGCACCCCAACTCACCTTTCCCCTTAAGCAAGCATAAGTTGGTTTTCTAAATTTGAGACCCTGTGCTGTTCTGTAATTCAGTTCCTGTGTAGCCAAGTTTACATTCCATGTATTAGTGATATCTTATGATGTTTCTTTTTCTGTGTGACTTATTTCAGTTAGAATCATCGTACCTGAATCCACTCATTATGCTGCTACCGTCCTGATGACATAGATTTCATTGCTGAGTGATACTGCATTGTACGTAAGTACCACAAGTTCTTTATCCATTTTTCACTTTCTGTGATATTGAACTTGTACGGTAAACGAGGTTCTTGTCAACAGAGGCGTCCCAAACTTTGGGGTGGCTGTGTCTTTTTGATTTTAATTTCCCTAAGCTATAGGACCATAAGTGGAAGTGCTCTAGGCTCTGTTGCTTTGTTTCTTAAATGTTTCAGGAAAAACCATACACTTCTGCCGAGTGTCTGTTGGCAATTTCCATCCTGCCCATCAGCATAACAAGGCTCCCAGTTCTCCATGGCCTGTCCTGCCTTTCTGGATTTTACACTTCTTTCAGATGGCCCTTTTGACCGGGGGTAAGTGAGACTTCATTGTAGTGCAGATTTCCTTTGCAAGCTTGCTTGGTTGGCCAAAAAGGGCGTATGCCTTTTTTCCTTAATATATTCAGGAAAAAACGCATACGCCCTTTTTGGCCAAGTGCATCATTGTGGACGTTCTGCCTCTTTTCCTATGCTTTCAATGCAAATCCAGTCTACCTCCTGAAATCGGTTTCCTGCAATTCTGTCCCGCTTTCAAGTCCTCTTGGCAGCCTTACTTCAGTCTATTTTTGGACGATAGCTGTCATTTATAACTCTGCAGGTTTGTGAATTACAGTTCCCCTGAGCTCCTTTCTTCAACTCGCTTTCTTGTGAGCTGGCCGCAACACCGCAGGATGGCTTCAGGCCCTAATCTGGTTCCGGTACGGCACGCTGAGCCTTTGGTTAATTCTTCTTCCTGGTGGGAAATGAGAGTTAAATTTGCCCGTCCAGACACCTCCAGCTAGTCTCTCATTGGTTCTCGCTATTCCTGTTCATCTTCCGCAGAAATTGCAAATTGGGCCATACAGGAGGTTAAAGGGACTGACTCTCCAAGTCGGGAGAGTGTTAGTAAAGCATCCGGAATGTTGCACCCGAGTACCAGGGTACAAAAATTGAGACATATTTGAACACGTCTCCCGATCACATGGTTGATCATACTCTAGGTTCCACATTCATGTTTTAGCTGAGGAAAGAATACATTAAACCTGGTTAGTTGAAACCCGTGGAATGGGTACCATGCAATATGACTTCAAAGGGTCTTCATTTGCTCACCGAATCGCTCCAATCCTATCACTGCTGCGTTTATGCCCCTGTACACATGCTTGATTCTCTTTCGGAGACATAGCAATCCATAGGTTTTAAGATACTTACTAGTCAGGTACATTCTTAGGCGTTTAATATGCGGTGTTGAGTCCTTTTCGTTGAGCAAGGAGTAGCTCTTGTCTATTCCATATTTGGCTTAAGGAACTTTGTATGTGCTCATTTCAATCTCTGGTTTTATGCAGCACCCCAACTCACCTTTCCCCTTAAGCAAGCATAAGTTGGTTTTCTAAATTTGAGACCCTGTTCTGTTCTGTAATTCAGTTCCTGTGTAGCCAAGTTTACATTCCGTGTATTACTGATATCTTATGATGTTTCTTTTTCTGTGTGACTTATTTCAGTTAGAATCATCATACCTGAATCCACTCATTGTGCTGCTAAGGGCCTGATGACATAGATTTCATTGCTGAGTGATATTGCTTTGTAAGTAAATACCACAACTTCTTTATCCATTTTTCACTTTCTGTGATATTGAACTTGTACGGTAAAAGAGGTTCTTGTAAACAGAGGCGTCCCAAACTTTGGGGTGGCTGTGTCTTTTTGATTTTAATTTCCCTAAGCTATAGGACCATAAGTGGAAGTGCCCTAGGCTCTGTTGCTTTGTTTTTTAGATGTTTCAGGAAACACCATACACTTCTCCCGAGTGTCTGTTGGCAATTTACATCCCGCCCATCAGCATAACAAGGCTCCCAGTTCTCCATGGCCTGTCCTGCCTTTCTGGATTTTACACTTCTTTCAGATGGCCCTTTTGACCGGGGGGAAGTGAGACTTCATTGTAGTGCAGATTTCCTTTGCAAGCTTGCTTGGTTGGCCAAAAAGGGCGTATGCGTTTTTTCCTGAATATATTCAGGAAAAAACGCATACGCCCTTTTTGGCCAAGTGCATCATTGTGGACGTTCTGCCTCTTTTCCTATGCTTTCAATGCAATTCCAGTCTACCTCCTGAAATCGGTTTCCTGCAATTCTGCCCCGCTTTCAAGTCCTCTTGGCAGCCTTACTTCAGTATATTTTTGGACGATAGCTGTCATTTATAACTCTGCAGGTTTGTGAATTACAGTGCCCCTGAGCTCCTTTCTTCAACTCGCTTTCTTTTGAGCTGGCCGCAACACCACAGGATGGCTTCAGGCCCTAATCTGGTTCCGGCACGGCACGCTGAGCCTTTGGTTATTTCCTCTTCCTGGTGGGAAATGAGAGTTAAATTTGCCCGTCCAGACACCTCCAGCTAGTCTCTCATTGGTTCTCCCTATTCCTGTTCATCTTCCGCAGAAATTGCAAACTGGGCCAAACAGGAGGTTAAAGGCGCTGACTCTCCAAGTGGGGAGGGTGTTAGTAAAGCGTCTGGAATGTTGCACCCGAGTACCAGGGGAGGAAAACTGAGACATATTTGAACACGTCTCCCGTTCACACGGTTGATCATACTCTGGGTTCCACGTGCATGTTTTAGCTGAAGGAAGAATACCTTAAACCTGGGGAGTTGAGACCCGTGGAATGGGTACCATGCAATATGACTTCAAAGGGTCTTCATTTGCTCACCGAAACTCTCCAATCCTATCACTGCTGCGTTTATGCCCCTGTACACATGCTTGATTCTCTTTCGGAGACATAGCAATCCATAGGTTTTAAGATACTTACTAGTCAGGTACATTCTTAGGCGTTTAATATGGGGTGTTGGGTCCATTTCGTTGAGCAAGGAGTAGCTCTTGTCTATTCCATATTTGGCTTAAGGAACTTTATCTGTGCTCATTTCAATCTCTGGTTTTATGCAGCACCCCAACTCACCTTTCCCCTTAAGCAAGCATAAGTTGGTTTTCTAAATTTGAGACCCTGTTCTGTTCTGTAATTCAGTTCCTGTGTAGCCAAGTTTACATTCCGTGTATTAGTGATATCTTATGATGTTTCCTTTTCTGTGTGACTTATTTCAGTTAGAATCATCGTACCTGAATCCACTCATTATGCTGCTCCGGGCCTGATGACATAGATTTCATTGCTGAGTGATACTGCATTGTACGTAAGTACCACAAGTTCTTTATCCATTTTTCACTTTCTGTGATATTGAACTTGTACGGTAAACGAGGTTCTTGTAAACAGAGGCGTCCCAAACTTTGGGGTGGCTGTGTCTTTTTGATTTTAATTTCCCTAAGCTATAGGACCATAAGTGGAAGTGCCCTAGGCTCTGTTGCTTTGTTTTTTAGATGTTTCAGGAAACACCATACACTTCTCCCGAGTGTCTGTTGGCAATTTACATCCCGCCCATCAGCATAACAAGGCTCCCAGTTCTCCATGGCCTGTCCTGCCTTTCTGGATTTTACACTTTTTTCAGATGGCCCTTTTGACCCGGGGGAAGTGAGACTTCATTGTAGTGCAGATTTCCTCTGCAAGTTTGCTTGGTTGGGCAAAAAGGGCGTATGCGTTTTTTTCTGAATATATTCAGGAAAAAACGCATACACCCTTTTTGGCCAAGTGCATCATTGTGGACGTTCTGCCTCTTTTCCTATGCTTTCAATGCAATTCCAGTCTACCTCCTGAAATCGGTTTCCTGCAATTCTGCCCCGCTTTCAAGTCCTCTTGGCAGCCTTACTTCAGTATATTTTTGGACGATAGCTGTCATTTATAACTCTGCAGGTTTGTGAATTACACTGCCCCTGAGCTCCTTTCTTCAACTCGCTTTCTTTTGAGCTGGCCGCAACACCGCAGAATGGCTTCAGGCCCTAATCTGGTTCCGGCATGGCACGCTGAGCCTTTGTTTAATTCCTCTTCCTGGTGGGAAATGAGCGTTAAATTTAACCGTCCAGACACCTCCAGCTAGTCTCTCATTGGTTCTCGGTATTCCTGTTCATCTTCCGCAGAAATTGCAAACTGGGACAAACAGGAGGTTAAAGGGACTGATTCTCCAAGTCGGAAGAGTTTTAGTAAAGCGTTTGGAATGTTGCACCCGAGTACCAGGTTACGAAAACTGAGACATATTTGAACACGTCTCCCGATCACATGGTTGATCATACTCTAGGTTCCACATGCATGTTTTAGCTGAAGGAAGAATACCTTAAAACTGGGTAGTTGAAACCCGTGGAATGGGTACCATGTAATATGACTTCAAAGGGTCTTCATTTGCTCACCGAACCTCTCCAATCCTATCACTGCTGCGTTTATGCCCCTGTACACATGCTTGATTCTCTTTCGGAGACATAGCAATCCATAGGTTTTAAGATACTTAATAGTCAGGTACATTCTTAGGCGTTTAATATGCGGTGTTGAGTCCATTTCGTTGAGCAAGGAGTAGCTCTTGTCTATTCCATATTTGGCTTAAGGAACTTTATCTGTGCTCATTTCAATCTCTGGTTTTATGCAGCACCCCAACTCACCTTTCCCCTTAAGCAAGCATAAGGTGGTTTTCTAAATTTGAGACCCTGTTCTGTTCTGTAATTCAGTTCCTGTGTAGCCAAGTTTACATTCCATGTATTAGGGATATCTTACGATGATTCTTTTTCTGTGTGACTTATTTCAGTTAGAATCATCGTACCTGAATCCACTCATTATGCTGCTACCGTCCTGATGACATAGATTTCATTGCTGAGTGATACTGCATTGTACGTAAGTACCACAAGTTCTTTATCCATTTTTCACTTTCTGTGATATTGAACTTGTACGGTAAACGAGGTTCTTGTCAACAGAGGCGTCCCAAACTTTGGGGTGGCTGTGTCTTTTTGATTTTAATTTCCCTAAGCTATAGGACCATAAGTGGAAGTGCCCTAGGCTCTGTTGCTTTGTTTTTTAGATGTTTCAGGAAACACCATACACTTCTCCCGAGTGTCTGTTGGTAATTTACATCCCACCCATCAGCATAACAAGGCTCCCAGTTCTCCATGGCCTGTCCTGCCTTTCTGGATTTTACACTTCTTTCAGATGGCCCTTTTGACCGGGGGGAAGTGAGACTTCATTGTAGTGCAGATTTCCTTTGCAAGCTTGCTTGGTTGGCCAAAAAGGGCGTATGCGTTTTTTCCTGAATATATTCAGGAAAAAACGCATACGCCCATTTTGGCCAAGTGCATCATTGTGGACGTTCTGCCTCTTTTCCTATGCTTTCACTGCAATTCCAGTCTACCTCCTGAAATCAGTTTCCTGCAATTCTGCCCCGCTTTCAAGTCCTCTTGGCAGCCTTACTTCAGTATATTTTTGATTGATAGCTGTCATTTATAACTCTGCAGGTTTATGAATTACAGTACCCCTGAGCTCCTTTCTTCAACTCGCTTTCTTTTGAGCTGGCCGCAACACCGCAGGATGGCTTCAGGTCCTAATCTGGTCCTAATCTGGTGATATTGAACTTGTATGGTAAATGAGGTTCCTGTAAACAGAGTCGTCCCAAACTTTGGGGTGGCTGTGTCTTTTTGATTTTAATTTCCCTAAGCTATAGGACCATAAGTGGAAGTGCCCTAGGCTCTATTGCTTTGTTTTTTAGATGTTTCAGAAAACACCATACACTTCTCCCGAGTGTCTGTTGGCAATTTACATCCCGCCCATCAGCATAACAAGGCTCCCAGTTTCCATGGCCTGTCCTGCCTTTCTGGATTTTACACTTTTTTCAGATGGCCCTTTTGACCGGGGGGAAGTGAGACTTCATTGTAGAGCAGATTTCCTTTGCAAGCTTGCTTGGTTGGCCAAAAAGGGCGTATGCGTTTTTTCCTGAATATATTCAGGAAAAAACGCATACGCCCTTTTTGGCCAAGTGCATCATTGTGGACGTTCTGCCTCTTTTCCTATGCTTTCAGTGCAATTCCAGTCTACCTCCTGAAATCGGTTTCCTGCAATTCTGCCCCGCTTTCAAGTCCTCTTGGCAGCCTTACTTCAGTCTATTTTTGGACGATAGCTGTCATTTATAACTCTGCAGGTTTGTTAATTACAGTGCCCCTGAGCTCCTTTCTTCAACTCGCTTTCTTTTGAGCTGGCCGGAACACCGCAGGATGGCTTCAGGTCCTAATCTGGTTCCGGCACGGCATGCTGAGCCTTTGGTTATTTCCTCTTCCTGGTGGTAAATGAGAGTTAAATGTGCCCGTCCAGACACCTCCAGCTAGTCTCTCATTGGTTCTCGCTATTCCTGTTCATCTTCCACAGAAATTGCAAACTGGGCCAAACAGGAGGTTAAAGGGACTGACTCTCCAAGTCGGGAGAGTGTTAGTAAAGCGTCTGGAATGTTGCACCCGAGTACCAGGGTACGTAAACTGAGACATATTTGAAAACGTCTCCCGATCACATGGTTGATCATACTCTGGGTTCCACATGCATGTTTTAGCTGAAGGAAGAATACCTTAAACCTGGAGAGTTGAGACCCGTGGAATGGGTACCATGCAATATGACTTCAAAGGGTCTTCATTTGCTCACCGAACCTCTCCAATCCTATCACTGCTGCGTTTATGCCCCTGTACACATGCTTGATTCTCTTTCGGAGATATAGCAATCCATAGGTTTTAAGATACTTACTAGTCAGGTACATTCTTAGGCGTTTAATATGCAGTGTTGAGTCCATTTCGTTGAGCAAGGAGTAGCTCTTGTCTATTCCGTATTTGGCTTAAGGAACTTTATCTGTGCTCATTTCAATCTCTGGTTTTATGCAGCACCCCAACTCACCTTTACCCTCAAGCAAGCATAAGTTGGTTTTCTAAATTTGAGACCCTGTTCTGTTCTGTAATTCAGTTCCTGTGTAGCCAAGTTTCCATTCCGTGTATTACTGATATCTTATGATGTTTCTTTTTCTGTGTGACTTACTTCAGTTAGAATCATCATACCTGAATCCACTCATTGTGCTGCTAAGGGCCTGATGACATAGATTTCATTGCTGAGTGATATTGCTTTGTAAGTAAATACCAAATCTTCTGTATCCATTTTTCACTTTCTGCGATGTTGAACTTGTACTGTAAATGAGGTTCTTGTAAACAGAGCCATTCCAAACTTTGGGCTGGCTGTGTCTTTTTGATTTTAATTTCCCTAAGCTATAGGACCATAAGTGGAAATGCCCTAGGCTCTGTTGCTTTGTTTTTTAGATGTTTCAGGAAACACCATACACTTCTCCCGAGTGTCTGTTAAGAATTTACATCCCGCCCATCAGCATAACAAGGCTCCCAGTTCTCCATGGCCTGTCCTGCCTTTCTGGATTTTACACTTTTTTCAGATGACCCTTTTGACCGGGGGGAAGTGAGACTTCATTGTAGTGCAGATTTCCTTTGCAAGCTTGCTTGGTTGGCCAAAAAGGGCGTATGCGTTTTTTCCTGAATATATTCAGGAAAAAACGCATACGCCCTTTTTGGCCAAGTGCATCATTGTGGATGTTCTGCCTCTTTTCCTATGCTTTCAATGCAATTCCAGTCTACCTCCTGAAATCGGTTTCCTGCAATTCTGCCCCGCTTTCAAGTCCTCTTGGCAGCCTTACTTCAGTATATTTTTGGACGATAGCTGTCATTTATAACTCTGCAGGTTTGTGAATTACAGTGCCCCTGAGCTCGTTTCTTCAACTCGCTTTCTTTTGAGCTGGCCGCAACACCGCAGGATGGCTTCACGCCCTAATCTGGTTCCGGCATGGCACACTGAGCATTTGGTTATTTCCTCTTCCTGGTGGGAAATGAGAGTTAAATTTGCCCGTCCAGACACCTCCAGCTAGTCTCTCATTGGTTCTCCCTATTCCTGTTCATCTTCCTCAGAAATTGCAAACTGGGCCAAACAGGAGGTTAAAGGCGCTGACTCTCCAAGTGGGGAGAGTGTTAGTAAAGCGTCTGGAATGTTGCACCCGAGTACCAGGGGAGGAAAACTGAGACATATTTGAACACGTCTCCCGTTCACACGGTTGATCATACTCTGGGTTCCACATGCATGTTTTTAGCTGAAGGAAGAATACCTTAAACCTGGAGAGTTGAGACCCGTCTAATGGGTACCATGCAATATGACTTCAAAGGGTCTTCATTTGCTCAGCGAACCTCTCCAATCCTATCACTGCTGCGTTTATGCACCTGTACACATGCTTGATTCTCTTTCGGAGGCATAGCAATCCGTAGGTTTTAAGATATTTACTAGTCAGGTACATTCTTAGGTGTTTAATATGCGGGGTTGAGTCCATTTCGTTGAGCAAGGAGTAGCTCTTGTCTATTCCATATTTGGCTTAAGGAACTTTATCTGTGCTCATTTCAATCTCTGGTTTTATGCAGCACCCCAACTCACCTTTACCCTCAAGCAAGCATAAGTTGGTTTTCTAAATTTGAGACCCTGTTCTGTTCTGTAATTCAGTTCCTGTGTAGCCAAGTTTACATTCCGTGTATTACTGCTATCTTATGATGTTTCTTTTTCTGTGTGACTTATTTCAGTTAGAATCATCGTACCTGAATCCACTCATTATGCTGCTATGGGCCTGATGACATAGATTTCATTGCTGAGTGATACTGCATTGTACATAAGTACCACAAGTTCTTTATCCATTTTTCACCTTCTGTGATATTGAACTTGTACGGTAAACGAGGTTCTTGTAAACAGAGGCGTCCGAAACTTTGGGGTGGCTGTGTCTTTTTGATTTTAATTTCCCTAAGCTATAGGACCATAAGTGGAAGTGCCCTAGGCTCTGTTGCTTTGTTTCTTAGATGTTTCAGGAAACACCATACACTTCTCCCGAGTGTCTGTTGGCAATTTACATCCTGCCCATCAGCATAACAAGGCTCCCAGTTCTCCATGGCCTGTCCTGCCTTTCTGGATTTTACACTTTTTTCAGATGGCCCTTTTGACCGGGGGGAAGTGAGACTTCATTGTAGTGCAGATTTCCTTTGCAAGCTTGTTTGGTTGGCCAAAAAGGGCGTATGCGTTTCTTCCTGAATATATTCAGGAAAAAACGCATACGCCCTTTTTGGCCAAGTGCATCATTGTGGACGTTCTGCCTCTTTTCCTATGCTTTCAATGCAATTCCAGTCTACCTCCTGAAATCGGTTTCCTGCAATTCTGCCCCGCTTTCAAGTCCTCTTGGCAGCCTTACTTCAGTGTATTTTTGGACGACAGCTGTCATTTGTAACTCTGCAGGTTTGTGAATTACAGTGCCCCTGAGCTCCTTTCTTCAACTCGCTTTCTTGTGAGCTGGCCGCAACACCGCAGGATGGCTTCAGGCCCTAATCTGGTTCTGGCACGGCACGCTGAGCCTTTGGGTAATTCCTCTTCCTGGTGGGAAATGAGAGTTAAATTTGCCCGTCCAGACACCTCCAGCTAGTCTCTCATTGGTTCTCGCTATTCCTGTTCATCTTCCGCAGAAATTGCAAACTGGGCCAAACAGGAGGTTAAAGGGACTTACCCTCCAAGTCGGGAGAGTGTTAGTAAAGCGTCTGGAATGTTGCACCCGAATACCAGGGTACGAAAACTGAGACATATTTGAACACGTCTCCCGATCACATGGTTGATCATACTCTGGGTTCCACATGCATGTTTTAGCTGAAGGAAGAATACCTTAAACCTGGAGAGTTGAGACCCGTGGAATGGGTACCATGCAATATGACTTCAAAGGGTCTTCATTTGCTCACCGAACCTCTCCAATCCTATCATTGCTGCGTTTATGCCCCTGTACACATGCTTGATTCTCTTTCGGAGACATAGCAATCCATAGGTTTTAAGATACTTACTAGTCAGGTACATTCTTAGGTGTTTAATAAGGTGTGTTGAATCCATTTCGTTGAGCAAGGAGTAGCTCTTGTCTATTCCATATTTGGCTTAAGGAACTTTATCTGTGCTCATTTCAATCTCTGGTTTTATGCAGCACCCCAACTCACATTTCCCGTTAAGCAAGCATAAGTTGGTTTTCTAAATTTGAGACCCTGTTCTGTTTTGGAATTCAGTTCCTGTGTAGCCAAGTTAACATACCGTGTATTAGTGATATCTTATGATGTTTCTTTCTGTGTGACTTATTTCAGTTAGAATCATCGTACCTGAATCCACTCATTATGCTGCTACGGGCCTGATGACATAGATTTCATTGCTGAGTGATACTGCATTGTACGTAAGTACCACAAGTTCTTTATCCATTTTTCACTTTCTGTGATATTGAACTTGTACGGTAAACGAGGTTCTTGTAAACAGAGGCGTCCCAAACTTTGGGGTGGCTGTGTCTTTCTGATTTTAATTTCCCTAAGCTATAGGATCATAAGTGGAAGTGCCCTAGGCTCTGTTGCTTTGTTTCTTAGATGTTTCAGGAAACACCATACACTTCTCCCGAGTGTCTGTTGGCAATTTACATCCCGCCCATCAGCATAACAAGGCTCCCAGTTC
Source organism: Delphinus delphis (assembly GCF_949987515.2). NCBI lineage: Eukaryota > Metazoa > Chordata > Mammalia > Artiodactyla > Delphinidae > Delphinus > Delphinus delphis. The sequence goes on from NW_027192691.1 coordinate 693,735, forward strand.
TACATGGCCTGTCCTGCCTTTCTGGATTTTACACTTTTTTCAGCTGGCCCTTTTGACTGGGGGGAAGTGAGACTTCATTGTAGTGCAGATTTCCTTTGCAAGCTTGCTTGGTTGGCCAAAAAGGGCGTATGCGTTTTTTCCTGAATATATTCAGGAAAAAACGCATACGCCCTTTTTGGCCAAGTGCATCATTGTGGATGTTCTGCCTCTTTTCCTATGCTTTCAATGCAATTCCAGTCTACCTCCTGAAATCGGTTTCCTGCAATTCTGCCCCGCTTTCAAGTCCTCTTGGCAGCCTTACTTCAGTATATTTTTGGACGATAGCTGTCATTTATAACTCTGCAGGTTTCTGAATTACAGTGCCCCTGAGCTCCTTCCTTCAACTCGCTTTCTTTTGAGCTGGCCGCAACACCGCAGGATGGCTTCAGGCCCTAATCTGGTTCCGGCATGGCACGCTGAGCCTTTGGTTATTTCCTCTTCCTGGTGGGAAATGAGAGTTAAATTTGCCCGTCCAGACACCTCCAGCTAGTCTCTCATTGGTTCTCCCTATTCCTGTTCATCTTCTGCAGAAATTGCAAACTGGGCCAAACAGGAGGTTAAAGGCGCTGACTCTCCAAGTGGGGAGAGTGTTAGTAAAGCGCCTGGAATGTTGCACCCGAGTACCAGGGGAGGAAAACTGAGACATATTTGAACACATCTCCCATTCACACGGTTGATCATACTCTGGGCTCCACATGCATGTTTTAACTGAAGGAAGAATACCTTAAACCTGGAGAGTTGAGACCCGTGGAATGGGTACCATGCAATATGACTTCAAAGGGTCTTCATTTGCTCACCGAACCTCTCCAATCCTATCACTGCTGCGTTTATGCCCCTGTACACATGCTTGATTCTCTTTCGGAGGCATAGCAATCCGTAGGTTTTAAGATACTTACTAGTCAGGTACATTCTTAGGTGTTTAATATGCGGGGTTGAGTCCATTTCATTGAGCAAGGAGTAGCTCTTGTCTATTCCATGTTTGGCTTAAGGAACTTTATCTGTGCTCATTTCAATCACTGGTTTTATGCAGCACCCCAACTCACCTTTACCCTTAAGCAAGCATAAGTTGGTTTTCTAAATTTGAGACCCTGTTCTGTTTTGGAATTCAGTTCCTGTGTAGCCAAATTTACATTCCGTGTATTAGTGATATCTTATGATGTTTCTTTTTCTGTGTGACTTATTTCAGTTAGAATCATCGTACCTGAATCCACTCATTATGCTGCTACGGGCCTGATGACATAGATTTCATTGCTGAGTGATACTGCATTGTACGTAAGTACCACAAGTTCTTTATCCATTTTTCACTTTCTGTGATATTGAACTTGTACGGTAAACGAGGTTCTTGTAAACAGAGGCGTCCGAAACTTTGGGGTGGCTGTGTCTTTTTGATTTTAATTTCCCTAAGCTATAGGACCATAAGTGGAAGTGCCCTAGGCTCTGTTGCTTTGTTTCTTAGATGTTTCAGGAAACACCATACACTTCTCCCGAGTGTCTGTTGGCAATTTACATCCCGCCCATCAGCATAACAAGGCTCCCAGTTCTCCATGGCCTGTCCTGCCTTTCTGGATTTTACACTTTTTTCAGATGGCCCTTTTGATCGGGGGGAAGTGAGACTTCATTGTAGTGCAGATTTCCTTTGCAAGCTTGCTTGGTTGGCCAAAAAGGGCGTATGCGTTTTTTCCTGAATATATTCAGGAAAAAACGCATACGCCCTTTTTGGCCAAGTGCATCATTGTGGATGTTCTGCCTCTTTTCCTATGCTTTCAATGCAATTCCAGTCTACCTCCTGAAATCGGTTTCCTGCAATTCTGCCCCGCTTTCAAGTCCTCTTGGCAGCCTTACTTCAGTGTATTTTTGGACGATAGCTGTCATTTATAACTCTGCAGGTTTGTGAATTACAGTGCCCCTGAGCTCCTTTCTTCAACTCGCTTTCTTGTGAGCTGGCCGCAACACCGCAGGATGGCTTCAGGCCCTAATCTGGTTCCGGCACGGCACGCTGAGCCTTTGGTTAATTCCTCTTCCTGGTGGGAAATGAGAGTTAAATTTGCCCGTCCAGACACCTCCAGCTAGTCTCTCATTGGTTCTCGCTATTCCTGTTCATCTTCCGCAGAAATTGCAAACTGGGCCAAACAGGAGGTTAAAGGCCCTGACTCTCCAAGTGGGGAGAGTGTTAGTAAAGCACGTGGAATGTTGCACCCGAGTACCAGGGGAGGAAAACTGAGACATATTTGAACACATCTCCCATTCACACGGTTGATCATACTCTGGGCTCCACATGCATGTTTTAGCTGAAGGAAGAATACCTTAAACCTGGGGAGTTGAGACCCGTGGAATGGGTACCATGCAATATGACTTCAAAGGGTCTTCATTTGCTCACCGAACCTCTCCAATCCTATCACTGCTGCATTTATGCCCCTGTACACATGCTTGATTCTCTTTCGGAGGCATAGCAATCCGTAGGTTTTAAGATACTTACTAGTCAGGTACATTCTTAGGCGTTTAATATGGGGTGTTGAGTCCATTTCGTTGAGCAAGGAGTAGCTCTTGTCTATTCCATATTTGGCTTAAGGAACTTTATCTGTGCTCATTTCAATCTCTGGTTTTATTTAGCACCCCAACTCACCTTTACCCTCAAGCAAGCATAAGTTGGTTTTCTAAATTTGAGACCCTGTTCTGTTCTGTAATTCAGTTCCTGTGTAGCCAAGTTTACATTCCGTGTATTACTGCTATCTTATGATGTTTCTTTTTCTGTGTGACTTATTTCAGTTAGAATCATCGTACCTGAATCCACTCATTATGCTGCTATGGGCCTGATGACATAGATTTCATTGCTGAGTGATACTGCATTGTACATAAGTACCACAAGTTCTTTATCCATTTTTCACCTTCTGTGATATTGAACTTGTATGGTAAACGAGGTTCTTGTAAACAGAGGCGTCCCAAACTTTGGGGTGGCTGTGTCTTTTTGATTTTAATTTCCCTAAGCTATAGGACCATAAGTGGAAGTGCCCTAGGCTCTGTTGCTTTGTTTCTTAGATGTTTCAGGAAACACCATACACTTCTCCCGAGTGTCTGTTGGCAATTTACATCCCGCCCATCAGCATAACAAGGCTCCCAGTTCTCCATGGCCTGTCCTGCCTTTCTGGATTTTACACTTTTTTCAGATGGCCCTTTTGACCGGGGGGAAGTGAGACTTCATTGTAGTGCAGATTTCCTTTGCAAGCTTGTTTGGTTGGCCAAAAAGGGCGTATGCGTTTTTTCCTGAATATATTCAGGAAAAAACGCATACGCCCTTTTTGGCCAAGTGCATCATTGTGGACGTTCTGCCTCTTTTCCTATGCTTTCAATGCAATTCCAGTCTACCTCCTGAAATCGGTTTCCTGCAATTCTGCCCCGCTTTCAAGTCCTCTTGGCAGCCTTACTTCAGTGTATTTTTGGACGATAGCTGTCATTTATAACTCTGCAGGTTTGTGAATTACAGTGCCCCTGAGCTCCTTTCTTCAACTCGCTTTCTTGTGAGCTGGCCGCAACACCGCAGGATGGCTTCAGGCCCTAATCTGGTTCCGGCACGGCACGCTGAGCCTTTGGTTAATTCCTCTTCCTGGTGGGAAATGAGAGTTAAATTTGCCCGTCCAGACACCTCCAGCTAGTCTCTCATTGGTTCTCGCTATTCCTGTTCATCTTCCGCAGAAATTGCAAACTGGGCCAAACAGGAGGTTAAAGGCCCTGACTCTCCAAGTGGGGAGAGTGTTAGTAAAGCACGTGGAATGTTGCACCCGAGTACCAGGGGAGGAAAACTGAGACATATTTGAACACATCTCCCATTCACACGGTTGATCATACTCTGGGCTCCACATGCATGTTTTAGCTGAAGGAAGAATACCTTAAACCTGGGGAGTTGAGACCCGTGGAATGGGTACCATGCAATATGACTTCAAAGGGTCTTCATTTGCTCACCGAACCTCTCCAATCCTATCACTGCTGCATTTATGCCCCTGTACACATGCTTGATTCTCTTTCGGAGGCATAGCAATCCGTAGGTTTTAAGATACTTACTAGTCAGGTACATTCTTAGGCGTTTAATATGGGGTGTTGAGTCCATTTCGTTGAGCAAGGAGTAGCTCTTGTCTATTCCATATTTGGCTTAAGGAACTTTATCTGTGCTCATTTCAATCTCTGGTTTTATTTAGCACCCCAACTCACCTTTACCCTCAAGCAAGCATAAGTTGGTTTTCTAAATTTGAGACCCTGTTCTGTTCTGTAATTCAGTTCCTGTGTAGCCAAGTTTACATTCCGTGTATTACTGCTATCTTATGATGTTTCTTTTTCTGTGTGACTTATTTCAGTTAGAATCATCGTACCTGAATCCACTCATTATGCTGCTATGGGCCTGATGACATAGATTTCATTGCTGAGTGATACTGCATTGTACATAAGTACCACAAGTTCTTTATCCATTTTTCACCTTCTGTGATATTGAACTTGTATGGTAAACGAGGTTCTTGTAAACAGAGGCGTCCCAAACTTTGGGGTGGCTGTGTCTTTTTGATTTTAATTTCCCTAAGCTATAGGACCATAAGTGGAAGTGCCCTAGGCTCTGTTGCTTTGTTTCTTAGATGTTTCAGGAAACACCATACACTTCTCCCGAGTGTCTGTTGGCAATTTACATCCCGCCCATCAGCATAACAAGGCTCCCAGTTCTCCATGGCCTGTCCTGCCTTTCTGGATTTTACACTTTTTTCAGATGGCCCTTTTGACCGGGGGGAAGTGAGACTTCATTGTAGTGCAGATTTCCTTTGCAAGCTTGTTTGGTTGGCCAAAAAGGGCGTATGCGTTTTTTCCTGAATATATTCAGGAAAAAACGCATACGCCCTTTTTGGCCAAGTGCATCATTGTGGACGTTCTGCCTCTTTTCCTATGCTTTCAATGCAATTCCAGTCTACCTCCTGAAATCGGTTTCCTGCAATTCTGCCCCGCTTTCAAGTCCTCTTGGCAGCCTTACTTCAGTGTATTTTTGGACGATAGCTGTCATTTATAACTCTGCAGGTTTGTGAATTACAGTGCCCCTGAGCTCCTTTCTTCAACTCGCTTTCTTGTGAGCTGGCCGCAACACCGCAGGATGGCTTCAGGCCCTAATCTGGTTCTGGCACGGCACGCTGAGCCTTTGGTTATTTCCTCTTCCTGGTGGGAAATGAGAGTTAAATTTGCCCGTCTAGACACCTCCAGCTAGTCTCTCATTGGTTCTCGCTATTCCTGTTCATCTTCCGCAGAAATTGCAAACTGGGCCAAACAGGAGGTTAAAGGCGCTGACTCTCCAAGTGGGGAGAGTGTTAGTAAAGCGCCTGGAATGTTGAACCCGAGTACCAGGGGAGGAAAACTGAGACATATTTGAACACATCTCCCATTCACACGGTTGATCATACTCTGGGCTCCACATGCATGTTTTAACTGAAGGAAGAATACCTTAAACCTGGAGAGTTGAGACCCGTGGAATGGGTACCATGCAATATGACTTCAAAGGGTCTTCATTTGCTCACCGAACCTCTCCAATCCTATCACTGCTGCATTTATGCCCCTGTACACATGCTTGATTCTCTTTCGGAGGCATAGCAATCCGTAGGTTTTAAGATACTTACTAGTCAGGTACATTCTTAGGTGTTTAATATGCGGGGTTGAGTCCATTTCGTTGAGCAAGGAGTAGCTCTTGTCTATTCCATATTTGGCTTAAGGAACTTTATCTGTGCTCATTTCAATCTCTGGTTTTATGCAGCACCCCAACTCACCTTTACCCTTAAGCAAGCATAAGTTGGTTTTCTAAATTTGAGACCCTGTTCTGTTTTGGAATTCAGTTCCTGTGTAGCCAAATTTACATTCCGTGTATTAGTGATATCTTATGATGTTTCTTTTTCTGTGTGACTTATTTCAGTTAGAATCATCGTACCTGAATCCACTCATTATGCTGCTACGGGCCTGATGACATAGATTTCATTGCTGAGTGATACTGCATTGTACGTAAGTACCACAAGTTCTTTATCCATTTTTCACTTTCTGTGATATTGAACTTGTACGGTAAACGAGGTTCTTGTAAACAGAGGCGTCCGAAACTTTGGGGTGGCTGTGTCTTTTTGATTTTAATTTCCCTAAGCTATAGGACCATAAGTGGAAGTGCCCTAGGCTCTGTTGCTTTGTTTCTTAGATGTTTCAGGAAACACCATACACTTCTCCCGAGTGTCTGTTGGAAATTTACATCCCGCCCATCAGCATAACAAGGCTCCCAGTTCTCCATGGCCTGTCCTGCCTTTCTGGATTTTACACTTTTTTCAGATGGCCCTTTTGATCGGGGGGAAGTGAGACTTCATTGTAGTGCAGATTTCCTTTGCAAGCTTGCTTGGTTGGCCAAAAAGGGCGTATGCGTTTTTTCCTGAATATATTCAGGAAAAAACGCATACGCCCTTTTTGGCCAAGTGCATCATTGTGGATGTTCTGCCTCTTTTCCTATGCTTTCAATGCAATTCCAGTCTACCTCCTGAAATCGGTTTCCTGCAATTCTGCCCCGCTTTCAAGTCCTCTTGGCAGCCTTACTTCAGTGTATTTTTGGACGATAGCTGTCATTTATAACTCTGCAGGTTTGTGAATTACAGTGCCCCTGAGCTCCTTTCTTCAACTCGCTTTCTTGTGAGCTGGCCGCAACACCGCAGGATGGCTTCAGGCCCTAATCTGGTTCCGGCACGGCACGCTGAGCCTTTGGTTAATTCCTCTTCCTGGTGGGAAATGAGAGTTAAATTTGCCCGTCCAGACACCTCCAGCTAGTCTCTCATTGGTTCTCGCTATTCCTGTTCATCTTCCGCAGAAATTGCAAACTGGGCCAAACAGGAGGTTAAAGGGACTGACTCTCCAAGTGGGGAGAGTGTTAGTAAAGCGTCTGGAATGTTGCACCCGAGTACCAGGGTACGCAAACTGAGACATATTTGAACACGTCTCCCGATCACATGGTTGATCATACTCTAGGTTCCACATGCATGTTTTAGCTGAAGGAAGAATACCTTAAACCTGGGTAGTTGAGACCCGTGGAATGGGTACCATGCAATATGACTTCAAAGGGTCTTCATTTGCTCACCGAACCTCTCCAATCCTATCACTGCTGCGTTTATACCCTTGTACACATGCTTGATTCTCTTTCGGAGACATAGCAATCCATAGGTTTTAAGATACTTACAAGTCAGGTACATTCTTAGGCGTTTAATATGCGGTGTTGAGTCCATTTCATTGAGCAAGGAGTAGCTCTTGTCTATTCCATATTTGGCTTAAGGAACTTTATCTGTGCTCATTTCAATCTCTGGTTTTATGCAGCACCCCAACTCACCTTTACCATTAAGCAAGCATAAGTTTTTTTTCTAAATTTGAGACCCTGTTCTGTTCTGTAATTCAGTTCCTGTGTAGCCAAGTTTCCATTCCGTGTATTACTGATATCTTACGATGATTCTTTTTCTGTGTGACTTATTTCAGTTAGAATCATCATACCTGAATCCACTCATTGTACTGCTAAGGGCCTGATGACATAGATTTCATTGCTGAGTGATATTGCTTTGTAAGTGAATACCACAACTTCTTTATCCATTTTTCACTTTCTGCGATGTTGAACTTGTACTGTAAACGAGGTTCTTGTAAACAGAGCCGTTCCAAACTTTGGGGTGGCTGTGTCTTTTTGATTTTAATTTCCCTAAGCTATAGGACCATAAGTGGAAGTGCCCTAGGCTCTGTTGCTTTGTTTTTTAGATGTTTCAGGAAACACCATACACTTCTCCCAAGTGTCTGTTGGCAATTTACATCCCGCCCATCAGCATAACAAGGCTCCCAGTTCTCAATGGCCTGTTGCCTTTCTGGATTTTACACTTTTTTCAGATGGCCCTTTTGACCGGGGGGAAGTGAGACTTCATTGTAGTGCAGATTTCCTTTGCAAGCTTGCTTGGTTGACCAAAAAGGGCGTATGCGTTTTTTCCTGAATATATTCAGGAAAAAACGCATACGCCCTTTTTGGCCAAGTGCATCATTGTGGACGTTCTGCCTCTTTTCCTATGCTTTCAATGCAATTCCAGTCTACCTCCTGAAATCGGTTTCCTGCAATTCTGCCCCGCTTTCAAGTCCTCTTGGCAGCCTTACTTCAGTCTATTTTTGGACGATAGCTGTCATTTATAACTCTGCAGGTTTGTGAATTACAGTGCCCCTGAGCTCCTTTCTTCAACTCGCTTTCTTTTGAGCTGGCCGCAACACCGCAGGATGGCTTCAGGCCCTAATCTGGTTCCGGTACGGCACGCTGAGCCTTTGGTTATTTCCTCTTCCTGGTGGGAAATGAGAGTTAAATTTGCCCGTCCAGACACCTCCAGCTAGCCTCTCATTGTTTCTCGCTATTCCTGTTCATCTTCCACAGAAATTGCAAACTGGGCCAAACAGGAGGTTAAAGGCGCTGACTCTCCAAGTGGGGAGAGTGTTAGTAAAGCGTCTGGAATGTTGCACCCGAGTACCAGGGGAGGAAAACTGAGACATATTTGAACACGTCTCCCGTTCACATGGTTGATCATACTTGGGTTCCACATGCATGTTTTAGCTGAAGGAAGAATACCTTAAACCTGGAGAGTTGAGACCCGTGTAATGGGTACCATGCAATATGACTTCAAAGGGTCTTCATTTGCTCACCGAACCTCTCCAATCCTATCACTGCTGCGTTTATGCCCCTGTACACATGCTTGATTCTCTTTTGGAGACATAGCAATCCATAGGTTTTACGATACTTACTAGTCAGGTACATTCTTAGGCGTTTAATATGCGGTGTTGAGTCCATTTCGTTGAGCAAGGAGTAGCTCTTGTCTATTCCATATTTGACTTAAGGAACTTTATCTGTGCTCATTTCAATCTCTGGTTTTATGCAGCACCCCAACTCACCTTTACCCTTAAGCAAGCATAAGTTGGTTTTCTAAATTTGAGACCCTGTTCTGTTCTGTAATTCAGTTCCTGTGTAGCCAAGTTTACATTCCGTGTATTACTGCTATCTTATGATGTTTCTTTTTCTGTGTGACTTATTTCAGTTAGAATCATCGTACCTGAATCCACTCATTATGCTGCTATGGGCCTGATGACATAGATTTCATTGCTGAGTGATACTGCATTGTACATAAGTACCACAAGTTCTTTATCCATTTTTCACCTTCTGTGATATTGAACTTGTATGGTAAACGAGGTTCTTGTAAACAGAGGCGTCCCAAACTTTGGGGTGGCTGTGTCTTTTTGATTTTAATTTCCCTAAGCTATAGGACCATAAGTGGAAGTGCCCTAGGCTCTGTTGCTTTGTTTCTTAGATGTTTCAGGAAACACCATACACTTCTCCCGAGTGTCTGTTGGCAATTTACATCCCGCCCATCAGCATAACAAGGCTCCCAGTTCTCCATGGCCTGTCCTGCCTTTCTGGATTTTACACTTTTTTCAGATGGCCCTTTTGACCGGGGGGAAGTGAGACTTCATTGTAGTGCAGATTTCCTTTGCAAGCTTGTTTGGTTGGCCAAAAAGGGCGTATGCGTTTTTTCCTGAATATATTCAGGAAAAAACGCATACGCCCTTTTTGGCCAAGTGCATCATTGTGGACGTTCTGCCTCTTTTCCTATGCTTTCAATGCAATTCCAGTCTACCTCCTGAAATCGGTTTCCTGCAATTCTGCCCCGCTTTCAAGTCCTCTTGGCAGCCTTACTTCAGTGTATTTTTGGACGATAGCTGTCATTTATAACTCTGCAGGTTTGTGAATTACAGTGCCCCTGAGCTCCTTTCTTCAACTCGCTTTCTTGTGAGCTGGCCGCAACACCGCAGGATGGCTTCAGGCCCTAATCTGGTTCTGGCACGGAACGCTGAGCCTTTGGTTATTTCCTCTTCCTGGTGGGAAATGAGAGTTAAATTTGCCCGTCTAGACACCTCCAGCTAGTCTCTCATTGGTTCTCGCTATTCCTGTTCATCTTCCGCAGAAATTGCAAACTGGGCCAAACAGGAGGTTAAAGGCGCTGACTCTCCAAGTGGGGAGAGTGTTAGTAAAGCGCCTGGAATGTTGAACCCGAGTACCAGGGGAGGAAAACTGAGACATATTTGAACACATCTCCCATTCACACGGTTGATCATACTCTGGGCTCCACATGCATGTTTTAACTGAAGGAAGAATACCTTAAACCTGGAGAGTTGAGACCCGTGGAATGGGTACCATGCAATATGACTTCAAAGGGTCTTCATTTGCTCACCGAACCTCTCCAATCCTATCACTGCTGCATTTATGCCCCTGTACACATGCTTGATTCTCTTTCGGAGGCATAGCAATCCGTAGGTTTTAAGATACTTACTAGTCAGGTACATTCTTAGGTGTTTAATATGCGGGGTTGAGTCCATTTCGTTGAGCAAGGAGTAGCTCTTGTCTATTCCATATTTGGCTTAAGGAACTTTATCTGTGCTCATTTCAATCTCTGGTTTTATGCAGCACCCCAACTCACCTTTACCCTTAAGCAAGCATAAGTTGGTTTTCTAAATTTGAGACCCTGTTCTGTTTTGGAATTCAGTTCCTGTGTAGCCAAATTTACATTCCGTGTATTAGTGATATCTTATGATGTTTCTTTTTCTGTGTGACTTATTTCAGTTAGAATCATCGTACCTGAATCCACTCATTATGCTGCTACGGGCCTGATGACATAGATTTCATTGCTGAGTGATACTGCATTGTACGTAAGTACCACAAGTTCTTTATCCATTTTTCACTTTCTGTGATATTGAACTTGTACGGTAAACGAGGTTCTTGTAAACAGAGGCGTCCGAAACTTTGGGGTGGCTGTGTCTTTTTGATTTTAATTTCCCTAAGCTATAGGACCATAAGTGGAAGTGCCCTAGGCTCTGTTGCTTTGTTTCTTAGATGTTTCAGGAAACACCATACACTTCTCCCGAGTGTCTGTTGGCAATTTACATCCCGCCCATCAGCATAACAAGGCTCCCAGTTCTCCATGGCCTGTCCTGCCTTTCTGGATTTTACACTTTTTTCAGATGGCCCTTTTGATCGGGGGGAAGTGAGACTTCATTGTAGTGCAGATTTCCTTTGCAAGCTTGCTTGGTTGGCCAAAAAGGGCGTATGCGTTTTTTCCTGAATATATTCAGGAAAAAACGCATACGCCCTTTTTGGCCAAGTGCATCATTGTGGACGTTCTGCCTCTTTTCCTATGCTTTCAATGCAATTCCAGTCTACCTCCTGAAATCGGTTTCCTGCAATTCTGCCCCGCTTTCAAGTCCTCTTGGCAGCCTTACTTCAGTGTATTTTTGGACGATAGCTGTCATTTATAACTCTGCAGGTTTGTGAATTACAGTGCCCCTGAGCTCCTTTCTTCAACTCGCTTTCTTGTGAGCTGGCCGCAACACCGCAGGATGGCTTCAGGCCCTAATCTGGTTCCGGCACGGCACGCTGAGCCTTTGGTTAATTCCTCTTCCTGGTGGGAAATGAGAGTTAAATTTGCCCGTCCAGACACCTCCAGCTAGTCTCTCATTGGTTCTCGCTATTCCTGTTCATCTTCCGCAGAAATTGCAAACTGGGCCAAACAGGAGGTTAAAGGGACTGACTCTCCAAGTGGGGAGAGTGTTAGTAAAGCGTCTGGAATGTTGCACCCGAGTACCAGGGTACGCAAACTGAGACATATTTGAACACGTCTCCCGATCACATGGTTGATCATACTCTAGGTTCCACATGCATGTTTTAGCTGAAGGAAGAATACCTTAAACCTGGGTAGTTGAGACCCGTGGAATGGGTACCATGCAATATGACTTCAAAGGGTCTTCATTTGCTCACCGAACCTCTCCAATCCTATCACTGCTGCGTTTATACCCTTGTACACATGCTTGATTCTCTTTCGGAGACATAGCAATCCATAGGTTTTAAGATACTTACAAGTCAGGTACATTCTTAGGCGTTTAATATGCGGTGTTGAGTCCATTTCATTGAGCAAGGAGTAGCTCTTGTCTATTCCATATTTGGCTTAAGGAACTTTATCTGTGCTCATTTCAATCTCTGGTTTTATGCAGCACCCCAACTCACCTTTACCATTAAGCAAGCATAAGTTTTTTTTCTAAATTTGAGACCCTGTTCTGTTCTGTAATTCAGTTCCTGTGTAGCCAAGTTTCCATTCCGTGTATTACTGATATCTTACGATGATTCTTTTTCTGTGTGACTTATTTCAGTTAGAATCATCATACCTGAATCCACTCATTGTACTGCTAAGGGCCTGATGACATAGATTTCATTGCTGAGTGATATTGCTTTGTAAGTGAATACCACAACTTCTTTATCCATTTTTCACTTTCTGCGATGTTGAACTTGTACTGTAAACGAGGTTCTTGTAAACAGAGCCGTTCCAAACTTTGGGGTGGCTGTGTCTTTTTGATTTTAATTTCCCTAAGCTATAGGACCATAAGTGGAAGTGCCCTAGGCTCTGTTGCTTTGTTTTTTAGATGTTTCAGGAAACACCATACACTTCTCCCAAGTGTCTGTTGGCAATTTACATCCCGCCCATCAGCATAACAAGGCTCCCAGTTCTCAATGGCCTGTTGCCTTTCTGGATTTTACACTTTTTTCAGATGACCCTTTTGACCGGGGGGAAGTGAGACTTCATTGTAGTGCAGATTTCCTTTGCAAGCTTGCTTGGTTGACCAAAAAGGGCGTATGCGTTTTTTCCTGAATATATTCAGGAAAAAACGCATACGCCCTTTTTGGCCAAGTGCATCATTGTGGACGTTCTGCCTCTTTTCCTATGCTTTCAATGCAATTCCAGTCTACCTCCTGAAATCGGTTTCCTGCAATTCTGCCCCGCTTTCAAGTCCTCTTGGCAGCCTTACTTCAGTCTATTTTTGGACGATAGCTGTCATTTATAAGTCTGCAGGTTTGTGAATTACAGTGCCCCTGAGCTCCTTTCTTCAACTCGCTTTCTTGTGACCTGGCCGCAACACCGCAGGATGGCTTCAGGCCCTAATCTGGTTCCGGCCCGGCACGCTGAGCCTTTGGTTAATTCCTCTTCCTGGTGGGAAATGAGAGTTAAATTTGCCCGTCCAGACACCTCCAGCTAGCCTCTCATTGGTTCTCGCTATTCCTGTTCATCTTCCGCAGAAATTGCAAACTGGGCCAAACAGGAGGTTAAAGGCCCTGACTCTCCAAGTGGGGAGAGTGTTAGTAAAGCGTCTGGAATGTTGCACCCGAGTACCAGGGTACGCAAACTGAGACATATTTGAACACGTCTCCCGATCACATGGTTGATCATACTCTAGGTTCCACATGCATGTTTTAGCTGAAGGAAGAATACCTTAAACCTGGGTAGTTGAGACCCGTGGAATGGGTACCATGCAATATGACTTCAAAGGGTCTTCATTTGCTCACCGAACCTCTCCAATCCTATCACTGCTGCGTTTATACCCTTGTACACATGCTTGATTCTCTTTCGGAGACATAGCAATCCATAGGTTTTAAGATACTTACAAGTCAGGTACATTCTTAGGCGTTTAATATGCGGTGTTGAGTCCATTTCATTGAGCAAGGAGTAGCTCTTGTCTATTCCATATTTGGCTTAAGGAACTTTATCTGTGCTCATTTCAATCTCTGGTTTTATGCAGCACCCCAACTCACCTTTACCATTAAGCAAGCATAAGTTTTTTTTCTAAATTTGAGACCCTGTTCTGTTCTGTAATTCAGTTCCTGTGTAGCCAAGTTTCCATTCCGTGTATTACTGATATCTTACGATGATTCTTTTTCTGTGTGACTTATTTCAGTTAGAATCATCATACCTGAATCCACTCATTGTACTGCTAAGGGCCTGATGACATAGATTTCATTGCTGAGTGATATTGCTTTGTAAGTGAATACCACAACTTCTTTATCCATTTTTCACTTTCTGCGATGTTGAACTTGTACTGTAAACGAGGTTCTTGTAAACAGAGCCGTTCCAAACTTTGGGGTGGCTGTGTCTTTTTGATTTTAATTTCCCTAAGCTATAGGACCATAAGTGGAAGTGCCCTAGGCTCTGTTGCTTTGTTTTTTAGATGTTTCAGGAAACACCATACACTTCTCCCAAGTGTCTGTTGGCAATTTACATCCCGCCCATCAGCATAACAAGGCTCCCAGTTCTCAATGGCCTGTTGCCTTTCTGGATTTTACACTTTTTTCAGATGACCCTTTTGACCGGGGGGAAGTGAGACTTCATTGTAGTGCAGATTTCCTTTGCAAGTTTGCTTGGTTGACCAAAAAGGGCGTATGCGTTTTTTCCTGAATATATTCAGGAAAAAACGCATACGCCCTTTTTGGCCAAGTGCATCATTGTGGACGTTCTGCCTCTTTTCCTATGCTTTCAATGCAATTCCAGTCTACCTCCTGAAATCGGTTTCCTGCAATTCTGCCCCGCTTTCAAGTCCTCTTGGCAGCCTTACTTCAGTCTATTTTTGGACGATAGCTGTCATTTATAAGTCTGCAGGTTTGTGAATTACAGTGCCCCTGAGCTCCTTTCTTCAACTCGCTTTCTTGTGACCTGGCCGCAACACCGCAGGATGGCTTCAGGCCCTAATCTGGTTCCGGCCCGGCACGCTGAGCCTTTGGTTAATTCCTCTTCCTGGTGGGAAATGAGAGTTAAATTTGCCCGTCCAGACACCTCCAGCTAGCCTCTCATTGGTTCTCGCTATTCCTGTTCATCTTCCGCAGAAATTGCAAACTGGGCCAAACAGGAGGTTAAAGGCCCTGACTCTCCAAGTGGGGAGAGTGTTAGTAAAGCGTCTGGAATGTTGCACCCGAGTACCAGGGGAGGAAAACTGAGACATATTTGAACACGTCTCCCGATCACATGGTTGATCATACTCTAGGTTCCACATGCATGTTTTAGCTGAAGGAAGAATACCTTAAACCTGGGTAGTTGAAACCCGTGGAATGGGTACCATGCAATATGACTTCAAAGGGTCTTCATTTGCTCACCGAACCTCTCCAATCCTATCACTGCTGCGTTTATGCCCCTGTACACATGCTTGATTCTCTTTCGGAGACATAGCAATCCATAGGTTTTAAGATACTTACTAGTCAGGTACATTCTTAGGCGTTTAATATGGGGTGTTGAGTCCATTTCGTTGAGCAAGGAGTAGCTCTTGTCTATTCCATATTTGGCTTAAGGAACTTTATCTGTGCTCATTTCAATCTCTGGTTTTATGCAGCACCCCAACTCACCTTTACCATTAAGCAAGCATAAGTTTTTTTTCTAAATTTGAGACCCTGTTCTGTTCTGTAATTCAGTTCCTGTGTAGCCAAGTTTCCATTCCGTGTATTACTGATATCTTATGATGTTTCTTTTTCTGTGTGACTTATTTCAGTTAGAATCATCATACCTGAATCCACTCATTATGCTGCTAAGGGCCTGATGACACAGATTTCATTGCTGAGTGATATTGCTTTGTAAGTAAATACCACAACTTCTTTATCCATTTTTCACTTTCTGCGATGTTGAACTTGTACTGTAAACGAGGTTCTTGTAAACAGAGCCGTTCCAAACTTTGGGGTGGCTGTGTCTTTTTGATTTTAATTTCCCTAAGCTATAGGACCATAAGTGGAAGTGCCCTAGGCTCTGTTGCTTTGTTTTTTAGATGTTTCAGGAAACACCATACACTTCTCCCGAGTGGTTGTTGGCAATTTACATCCCGCCCATCAGCATAACAAGGCTCCCAGTTCTCCATGGCCTGTCCTGCCTTTCTGGATTTTACACTTTTTTCAGATGGCCCTTTTGACCGGGGGGAAGTGAGACTTCATTGTAGTGCAGATTTCCTTTGCAAGCTTGCTTGGTTGGCCAAAAAGGGCGTATGCGTTTTTTCCTGAATATATTCAGGAAAAAACGCATACGCCCTTTTTGGCCAAGTGCATCATTGTGGACGTTCTGCCTCTTTTCCTATGCTTTCAATGCAATTCCAGTCTACCTCCTGAAATCGGTTTCCTGCAATTCTGCCCCGCTTTCAAGTCCTCTTGGCAGCCTTACTTCAGTCTATTTTTGGACGATAGCTGTCATTTATAACTCTGCAGGTTTGTGAATTACAGTGCCCCTGAGCTCCTTTCTTCAACTTGCTTTCTTGTGACCTGGCCGCAACACCGCAGGATGGCTTCAGGCCCTAATCTGGTTCCGGCACGGCACGCTGAGCCTTTGGTTATTTCCTCTTCCTGTTGGGAAATGAGAGTTCAATTTGCCCGTCCAGACACTTTCAGCTAGCCTCTCATTGGTTCTCGCTATTCCTGTTCATCTTCCGCAGAAATTGCAAACTGGGCCAAACAGGAGGTTAAAGGCGCTGACTCTCCAAGTGGGGAGAGTGTTAGTAAAGCGTCTGGAATGTTGCACCCGAGTACCAGGGGAGGAAAACTGAGACTTATTTGAACACGTCTCCCGTTCACATGGTTGATCATACTTGGGTTCCACATGCATGTTTTAGCTGAAGGAAGAATACCTTAAACCTGGAGAGTTGAGACCCGTGTAATGGGTACCATGCAATATGACTTCAAAGGGTCTTCATTTTCTCACCGAACCTCTCCAATCCTATCACTGCTGCGTTTATGCCCCTGTACACATGCTTGATTCTCTTTCGGAGACATAGCAATCCATAGGTTTTACGATACTTACTAGTCAGGTACATTCTTAGGCGTTTAATATGCGGTGTTGAGTCCATTTCATTGAGCAAGGAGTAGCTCTTGTCTATTCCATATTTGACTTAAGGAACTTTATCTGTGCTCATTTCAATCTCTGGTTTTATGCAGCACCCCAACTCACCTTTATCCTTAAGCAAGCATAAGTTGGTTTTCTAAATTTGAGACCCTGTTCTGTTCTGTAATTCAGTTCCTGTGTAGCCAAGTTTCCATTCCGTGTATTACTGATATCTTATGATGTTTCTTTTTCTGTGTGACTTATTTCAGTTAGAATCATCATACCTGAATCCACTCATTGTGATGCTAAGGGCCTGATGACATAGATTTCATTGCTGAGTTATATTGCTTTGTAAGTAAATACCACAACTTCTTTATCCATTTTTCACTTTCTGCGATGTTGAACTTGTACTGTAAACGAGGTTCTTGTAAACAGAGGCGTCCCAAACTTTGGGGTGGCTGTGTCTTTTTGATTTTAATTTCCCTAAGCTATAGGACCATAAGTGGCAGTGCCCTAGGCTCTGTTGCTTTGTTTTTTAGATGTTTCAGGAAACACCATACACTTCTCCCGAGTGGTTGTTGGCAATTTACATCCCGCCCATCAGCATAACAAGGCTCCCAGTTCTCCATGGCCTGTCCTGCCTTTCTGGATTTTACACTTTTTTCAGATGGCCCTTTTGACCGGGGGGAAGTGAGACTTCATTGTAGTGCAGATTTCCTTTGCAAGCTTGCTTGGTTGGCCAAAAAGGGCGTATGCGTTTTTTCCTGAATATATTCAGGAAAAAACGCATACGCCCTTTTTGGCCAAGTGCATCATTGTGGACGTTCTGCCTCTTTTCCTATGCTTTCAGTGCAATTCCAGTCTACCTCCTGAAATCGGTTTCCTGCAATTCTGCCCCGCTTTCAAGTCCTCTTGGCAGCCTTACTTCAGTCTATTTTTGGACGATAGCTGTCATTTATAACTCTGCAGGTTTGTGAATTACAGTGCCCCTGAGCTCCTTTCTTCAACTCGCTTTCTTGTGAGCTGGCCACAACACCGCAGGATGGCTTCAGGCCCTAATCTGGTTCCGGCCCGGCACGCTGAGCCTTTGGTTAATTCCTCTTCCTGGTGGGAAATGAGAGTTAAATTTGCCCGTCCAGACACCTCCAGCTAGCCTCTCATTGGTTCTCGCTATTCCTGTTCATCTTCCGCAGAAATTGCAAACTGGGCCAAACAGGAGGTTAAAGGGACTGACTCTCCAAGTGGGGAGAGTGTTAGTAAAGCGTCTGGAATGTTGCACCCGAGTACCAGGGGAGGAAAACTGAGACATATTTGAACACGTCTCCCGATCACATGGTTGATCATACTGTAGGTTCCACATGCATGTTTTAGCTGAAGGAAGAATACCTTAAACCTGGGTAGTTGAAACCCGTGGAATGGGTACCATGCAATATGACTTCAAAGGGTCTTCATTTGCTCACCGAACCTCTCCAATCCTATCACTGCTGCGTTTATGCCCCTGTACACATGCTTGATTCTCTTTCGGAGACATAGCAATCCATAGGTTTTAAGATACTTACTAGTCAGGTACATTCTTAGGCGTTTAATATGGGGTGTTGAGTCCATTTCGTTGAGCAAGGAGTAGCTCTTGTCTATTCCATATTTGGCTTAAGGAACTTTATCTGTGCTCATTTCAATCTCTGGTTTTATGCAGCACCCCAACTCACCTTTCCCCTTAAGCAAGCATAAGTTGGTTTTCTAAATTTGAGACCCTGTTCTGTTTTGGAATGCAGTTCCTATGTAGCCAAGTTTACATTCCGTGTATTAGTGATATCTTATGATGTTTCTTTTTCTGTGTGACTTATTTCAGTTAGAATCATCGTACCTGAATCCACTCATTATGCTGCTACGGGCCTGATGACATAGATTTCATTGCTGAGTGATACTGCATTGTACGTAAGTACCACAAGTTCTTTATCAATTTTTCACTTTCTGCGATGTTGAACTTGTACTGTAAACGAGGTTCTTGTAAACAGAGGCGTCCCAAACTTTGGGGTGGCTGTGTCTTTTTGATTTTAATTTCCCTAAGCTATAGGACCATAAGTGGCAGTGCCCTAGGCTCTGTTGCTTTGTTTTTTAGATGTTTCAGGAAACACCATACACTTCTCCCGAGTGTCTGTTGGCAATTTACATCCCGCCCATCAGCATAACAAGGCTCCCAGTTCTCCATGGCCTGTCCTGCCTTTCTGGATTTTACACTTTTTTCAGATGGCCCTTTTGATCGGGGGGAAGTGAGACTTCATTGTAGTGCAGATTTCCTTTGCAAGCTTGCTTGGTTGGCCAAAAGGGCGTATGCGTTTTTTCCTGAATATATTCAGGAAAAAACGCATACGCCCTTTTTGGCCAAGTGCATCATTGTGGATGTTCTGCCTCTTTTCCTATGCTTTCAATGCAATTCCAGTCTACCTCCTGAAATCGGTTTCCTGCAATTCTGCCCCGCTTTCAAGTCCTCTTGGCAGCCTTACTTCAGTGTATTTTTGGACGATAGCTGTCATTTATAACTCTGCAGGTTTGTGAATTACAGTGCCCCTGAGCTCCTTTCTTCAACTCGCTTTCTTGTGACCTGGCCGCAACACCGCAGGATGGCTTCAGGCCCTAATCTGGTTCCGGCACGGCACGCTGAGCCTTTGGTTAATTCCTCTTCCTGGTGGGAAATGAGAGTTAAATTTGCCCGTCCAGACACCTCCAGCTAGTCTCTCATTGGTTCTCGCTATTCCTGTTCATCTTCCGCAGAAATTGCAAACTGGGCCAAACAGGAGGTTAAAGGGACTGACTCTCCAAGTGGGGAGAGTGTTAGTAAAGCGTCTGGAATGTTGCACCCGAGTACCAGGGTACGCAAACTGAGACATATTTGAACACGTCTCCCGATCACATGGTTGATCATACTCTAGGTTCCACATGCATGTTTTAGCTGAAGGAAGAATACCTTAAACCTGGGTAGTTGAGACCCGTGGAATGGGTACCATGCAATATGACTTCAAAGGGTCTTCATTTGCTCACCGAACCTCTCCAATCCTATCACTGCTGCGTTTATACCCTTGTACACATGCTTGATTCTCTTTCGGAGACATAGCAATCCATAGGTTTTAAGATACTTACAAGTCAGGTACATTCTTAGGCGTTTAATATGCGGTGTTGAGTCCATTTCATTGAGCAAGGAGTAGCTCTTGTCTATTCCATATTTGGCTTAAGGAACTTTATCTGTGCTCATTTCAATCTCTGGTTTTATGCAGCACCCCAACTCACCTTTACCATTAAGCAAGCATAAGTTTTTTTTCTAAATTTGAGACCCTGTTCTGTTCTGTAATTCAGTTCCTGTGTAGCCAAGTTTCCATTCCGTGTATTACTGATATCTTACGATGATTCTTTTTCTGTGTGACTTATTTCAGTTAGAATCATCATACCTGAATCCACTCATTGTACTGCTAAGGGCCTGATGACATAGATTTCATTGCTGAGTGATATTGCTTTGTAAGTGAATACCACAACTTCTTTATCCATTTTTCACTTTCTGCGATGTTGAACTTGTACTGTAAACGAGGTTCTTGTAAACAGAGCCGTTCCAAACTTTGGGGTGGCTGTGTCTTTTTGATTTTAATTTCCCTAAGCTATAGGACCATAAGTGGAAGTGCCCTAGGCTCTGTTGCTTTGTTTTTTAGATGTTTCAGGAAACACCATACACTTCTCCCAAGTGTCTGTTGGCAATTTACATCCCGCCCATCAGCATAACAAGGCTCCCAGTTCTCAATGGCCTGTTGCCTTTCTGGATTTTACACTTTTTTCAGATGACCCTTTTGACCGGGGGGAAGTGAGACTTCATTGTAGTGCAGATTTCCTTTGCAAGCTTGCTTGGTTGACCAAAAAGGGCGTATGCGTTTTTTCCTGAATATATTCAGGAAAAAACGCATACGCCCTTTTTGGCCAAGTGCATCATTGTGGACGTTCTGCCTCTTTTCCTATGCTTTCAATGCAATTCCAGTCTACCTCCTGAAATCGGTTTCCTGCAATTCTGCCCCGCTTTCAAGTCCTCTTGGCAGCCTTACTTCAGTCTATTTTTGGACGATAGCTGTCATTTATAACTCTGCAGGTTTGTGAATTACAGTGCCCCTGAGCTCCTTTCTTCAACTCGCTTTCTTTTGAGCTGGCCGCAACACCGCAGGATGGCTTCAGGCCCTAATCTGGTTCCGGTACGGCACGCTGAGCCTTTGGTTATTTCCTCTTCCTGGTGGGAAATGAGAGTTAAATTTGCCCGTCCAGACACCTCCAGCTAGCCTCTCATTGTTTCTCGCTATTCCTGTTCATCTTCCACAGAAATTGCAAACTGGGCCAAACAGGAGGTTAAAGGCGCTGACTCTCCAAGTGGGGAGAGTGTTAGTAAAGCGTCTGGAATGTTGCACCCGAGTACCAGGGGAGGAAAACTGAGACATATTTGAACACGTCTCCCGTTCACATGGTTGATCATACTTGGGTTCCACATGCATGTTTTAGCTGAAGGAAGAATACCTTAAACCTGGAGAGTTGAGACCCGTGTAATGGGTACCATGCAATATGACTTCAAAGGGTCTTCATTTGCTCACCGAACCTCTCCAATCCTATCACTGCTGCGTTTATGCCCCTGTACACATGCTTGATTCTCTTTTGGAGACATAGCAATCCATAGGTTTTACGATACTTACTAGTCAGGTACATTCTTAGGCGTTTAATATGCGGTGTTGAGTCCATTTCGTTGAGCAAGGAGTAGCTCTTGTCTATTCCATATTTGACTTAAGGAACTTTATCTGTGCTCATTTCAATCTCTGGTTTTATGCAGCACCCCAACTCACCTTTACCCTTAAGCAAGCATAAGTTGGTTTTCTAAATTTGAGACCCTGTTCTGTTCTGTAATTCAGTTCCTGTGTAGCCAAGTTTACATTCCGTGTATTACTGATATCTTATGATGTTTCTTTTTCTGTGTGACTTATTTCAGTTAGAGTCATCATACCTGAATCCACTCATTGTGATGCTAAGGGCGTGATGACATAGATTTCATTGCTGAGTGATATTGCTTTGTAAGTAAATACCACAACTTCTTTATCCATTTTTCACTTTCTGCGATGTTGAACTTGTACTGTAAACGAGGTTCTTGTAAACAGAGGCGTCCCAATCTTTGGGGTGGCTGTGTCTGTTTGATTTTAATTTCCCTAAGCTATAGGACCATAAGTGGCAGTGCCCTAGGCTCTGTTGCTTTGTTTTTTAGATGTTTCAGGAAACACCATACACTTCTCCCGAGTGTCTGTTGGCAATTTACATCCCGCCCATCAGCATAACAAGGCTCCCAGTTCTCCATGGCCTGTCCTGCCTTTCTGGATTTTACACTTTTTTCAGATGGCCCTTTTGACCGGGGGGAAGTGAGACTTCATTGTAGTGCAGATTTCCTTTGCAAGCTTGCTTGGTTGGCCAAAAAGGGCGTATGCGTTTTTTCCTGAATATATTCAGGAAAAAACGCATACGCCCTTTTTGGCCAAGTGCATCATTGTGGACGTTCTGCCTCTTTTCCTATGCTTTCAATGCAATTCCAGTCTACCTCCTGAAATCGGTTTCCTGCAATTCTGCCCCGCTTTCAAGTCCTCTTGGCAGCCTTACTTCAGTCTATTTTTGGACGATAGCTGTCATTTATAAGTCTGCAGGTTTGTGAATTACAGTGCCCCTGAGCTCCTTTCTTCAACTCGCTTTCTTGTGACCTGGCCGCAACACCGCAGGATGGCTTCAGGCCCTAATCTGGTTCCGGCCCGGCACGCTGAGCCTTTGGTTAATTCCTCTTCCTGGTGGGAAATGAGAGTTAAATTTGCCCGTCCAGACACCTCCAGCTAGCCTCTCATTGGTTCTCGCTATTCCTGTTCATCTTCCGCAGAAATTGCAAACTGGGCCAAACAGGAGGTTAAAGGCCCTGACTCTCCAAGTGGGGAGAGTGTTAGTAAAGCGTCTGGAATGTTGCACCCGAGTACCAGGGGAGGAAAACTGAGACATATTTGAACACGTCTCCCGATCACATGGTTGATCATACTCTAGGTTCCACATGCATGTTTTAGCTGAAGGAAGAATACCTAAAACCTGGGTAGTTGAAACCCGTGGAATGGGTACCATGCAATATGACTTCAAAGGGTCTTCATTTGCTCACCGAACCTCTCCAATCCTATCACTGCTGCGTTTATGCCCCTGTACACATGCTTGATTCTCTTTCGGAGACATAGCAATCCATAGGTTTTAAGATACTTACTAGTCAGGTACATTCTTAGGCGTTTAATATGGGGTGTTGAGTCCATTTCGTTGAGCAAGGAGTAGCTCTTGTCTATTCCATATTTGGCTTAAGGAACTTTATCTGTGCTCATTTCAATCTCTGGTTTTATGCAGCACCCCAACTCACCTTTACCATTAAGCAAGCATAAGTTTTTTTTCTAAATTTGAGACCCTGTTCTGTTCTGTAATTCAGTTCCTGTGTAGCCAAGTTTCCATTCCGTGTATTACTGATATCTTATGATGTTTCTTTTTCTGTGTGACTTATTTCAGTTAGAATCATCATACCTGAATCCACTCATTGTGCTGCTAAGGGCCTGATGACACAGATTTCATTGCTGAGTGATATTGCTTTGTAAGTAAATACCACAACTTCTTTATCCATTTTTCACTTTCTGCGATGTTGAACTTGTACTGTAAACGAGGTTCTTGTAAACAGAGCCGTTCCAAACTTTGGGGTGGCTGTGTCTTTTTGATTTTAATTTCCCTAAGCTATAGGACCATAAGTGGAAGTGCCCTAGGCTCTGTTGCTTTGTTTTTTAGATGTTTCAGGAAACACCATACACTTCTCCCGAGTGGTTGTTGGCAATTTACATCCCGCCCATCAGCATAACAAGGCTCCCAGTTCTCCATGGCCTGTCCTGCCTTTCTGGATTTTACACTTTTTTCAGATGGCCCTTTTGACCGGGGGGAAGTGAGACTTCATTGTAGTGCAGATTTCCTTTGCAAGCTTGCTTGGTTGGCCAAAAAGGGCGTATGCGTTTTTTCCTGAATATATTCAGGAAAAAACGCATACGCCCTTTTTGGCCAAGTGCATCATTGTGGACGTTCTGCCTCTTTTCCTATGCTTTCAATGCAATTCCAGTCTACCTCCTGAAATCGGTTTCCTGCAATTCTGCCCCGCTTTCAAGTCCTCTTGGCAGCCTTACTTCAGTCTATTTTTGGACGATAGCTGTCATTTATAACTCTGCAGGTTTGTGAATTACAGTGCCCCTGAGCTCCTTTCTTCAACTTGCTTTCTTGTGACCTGGCCGCAACACCGCAGGATGGCTTCAGGCCCTAATCTGGTTCCGGCACGGCACGCTGAGCCTTTGGTTATTTCCTCTTCCTGTTGGGAAATGAGAGTTCAATTTGCCCGTCCAGACACCTTCAGCTAGCCTCTCATTGGTTCTCGCTATTCCTGTTCATCTTCCGCAGAAATTGCAAACTGGGCCAAACAGGAGGTTAAAGGCGCTGACTCTCCAAGTGGGGAGAGTGTTAGTAAAGCGTCTGGAATGTTGCACCCGAGTACCAGGGGAGGAAAACTGAGACTTATTTGAACACGTCTCCCGTTCACATGGTTGATCATACTTGGGTTCCACATGCATGTTTTAGCTGAAGGAAGAATACCTTAAACCTGGAGAGTTGAGACCCGTGGAATGGGTACCATGCAATATGACTTCAAAGGGTCTTCATTTGCTCACCGAACCTCTCCAATCCTATCACTGCTGCGTTTATGCCCCTGTACACATGCTTGATTCTCTTTCGGAGACATAGCAATCCATAGGTTTTAAGATACTTACTAGTCAGGTACATTCTTAGGCGTTTAATATGGGGTGTTGAGTCCATTTCGTTGAGCAAGGAGTAGCTCTTGTCTATTCCATATTTGGCTTAAGGAACTTTATCTGTGCTCATTTCAATCTCTGGTTTTATGCAGCACCCCAACTCACCTTTCCCCTTAAGCAAGCATAAGTTGGTTTTCTAAATTTGAGACCCTGTTCTGTTTTGGAATGCAGTTCCTATGTAGCCAAGTTTACATTCCGTGTATTAGTGATATCTTATGATGTTTCTTTTTCTGTGTGACTTATTTCAGTTAGAATCATCGTACCTGAATCCACTCATTATGCTGCTACGGGCCTGATGACATAGATTTCATTGCTGAGTGATACTGCATTGTACGTAAGTACCACAAGTTCTTTATCAATTTTTCACTATCTGCGATGTTGAACTTGTACTGTAAACGAGGTTCTTGTAAACAGAGGCGTCCCAAACTTTGGGGTGGCTGTGTCTTTTTGATTTTAATTTCCCTAAGCTATAGGACCATAAGTGGCAGTGCCCTAGGCTCTGTTGCTTTGTTTTTTAGATGTTTCAGGAAACACCATACACTTCTCCCGAGTGTCTGTTGGCAATTTACATCCCGCCCATCAGCATAACAAGGCTCCCAGTTCTCCATGGCCTGTCCTGCCTTTCTGGATTTTACACTTTTTTCAGATGGCCCTTTTGACCGGGGGGAAGTGAGACTTCATTGTAGTGCAGATTTCCTTTGCAAGCTTGCTTGGTTGGCCAAAAAGGGTGTATGCGTTTTTTCCTGAATATATTCAGGAAAAAACGCATACGCCCTTTTTGGCCAAGTGCATCATTGTGGACGTTCTGCCTCTTTTCCTATGCTTTCAGTGCAATTCCAGTCTACCTCCTGAAATCGGTTTCCTGCAATTCTGCCCCGCTTTCAAGTCCTCTTGGCAGCCTTACTTCAGTCTATTTTTGGACGATAGCTGTCATTTATAACTCTGCAGGTTTGTGAATTACAGTGCCCCTGAGCTCCTTTCTTCAACTCGCTTTCTTGTGACCTGGCCGCAACACCGCAGGATGGCTTCAGGCCCTAATCTGGTTCCGGGACGGCACGCTGAGCCTTTGGTTATTTCCTCTTCCTGTTGGGAAATGAGAGTTAAATTTGCCCGTCCAGACACCTCCTGCTAGTCTCTCATTGGTTCTCGCTATTTCTGTTCATCTTCCGCAGAAATTGCAAACTGGGCCAAACAGGAGGTTAAAGGCGCTGACTCTCCAAGTGGGGAGAGTGTTAGTAAAGCGTCTGGAATGTTGCACCCGAGTACCAGGGGAGGAAAACTGAGACATATTTGAACACGTCTCCCGTTCACATGGTTGATCATACTTGGGTTCCACATGCATGTTTTAGCTGAAGGAAGAATACCTTAAACCTGGAGAGTTAAGACCCGTGTAATGGGTACCATGCAATATGACTTCAAAGGGTCTTCATTTGCTCACCGAACCTCTCCAATCCTATCACTGCTGCGTTTATGCCCCTGTACACATGCTTGATTCTCTTTCAGAGAGATAGCAATCCATAGGTTTTAAGATACTTACTAGTCAGGTACATTCTTAGGCGTTTAATATGTGGTGTTGAGTCCATTTCGTTGAGCAAGGAGTAGCTCTTGTCTATTCCATATTTGACTTAAGGAACTTTATCTGTGCTCATTTCAATCTCTGGTTTTATGCAGCACCCCAACTCACCTTTACCCTTAAGCAAGCATAAGTTGGTTTTCTAAATTTGAGACCCTGTTCTGTTCTGTAATTCAGTTCCTGTGTAGCCAAGTTTACATTCCGTGTATTACTGATATCTTATGATGTTTCTTTTTCTGTGTGACTTACTTCAGTTAGAATCATCATACCTGAATCCACTCATTGTGCTGCTAAGGGCCTGATGACACAGATTTCATTGCTGAGTGATATTGCTTTGTAAGTAAATACCACAACTTCTTTATCCATTTTTCACTTTCTGCGATGTTGAACTTGTACTGTAAACGAGGTTCTTGTAAACAGAGCCGTTCCAAACTTTGGGGTGGCTGTGTCTTTTTGATTTTAATTTCCCTAAGCTATAGGACCATAAGTGGAAGTGCCCTAGGTTCTGTTGCTTTGTTTTTTAGATGTTTCAGGAAACACCATACACTTCTCCCGAGTGGTTGTTGGCAATTTACATCCCGCCCATCAGCATAACAAGGCTCCCAGTTCTCTATGGCCTGTGCTGCCTTTCTGGATTTTACACTTTTTTCAGATGGCCCTTTTGACCGGGGGGAAGTGAGACTTCATTGTAGTGCAGATTTCCTTTGCAAGCTTGCTTGGTTGGCCAAAAAGGGCGTATGCGTTTTTTCCTGAATATATTCAGGAAAAAACGCATACGCCCTTTTTGGCCAAGTGCATCATTGTGGACGTTCTGCCTCTTTTCCTATGCTTTCAATGCAATTCCAGTCTACCTCCTGAAATCGGTTTCCTGCAATTCTGCCCCGCTTTCAAGTCCTCTTGGCAGCCTTACTTCAGTCTATTTTTGGACGATAGCTGTCATTTATAACTCTGCAGGTTTGTGAATTACAGTGCCCCTGAGCTCCTTTCTTCAACTCGCTTTCTTGTGACCTGGCCGCAACACCGCAGGATGGCTTCAGGCCCTAATCTGGTTCCGGCACGGCATGCTGAGCCTTTGGTTATTTCCTCTTCCTGGTGGGAAATGAGAATTAAATTTGCCCGTCCAGACACCTCCAGCTAGTCTCTCATTGGTTCTCGCTATTCCTGTTCATCTTCCGCAGAAATTGCAAACTGGGCCAAACAGGAGGTTAAAGGGACTGACTCTCCAAGTGGGGAGAGTGTTAGTAAAGCGTCTGGAATGTTGCACCCGAGTACCAGGGGAGGAAAACTGAGACATATTTGAACACGTCTCCCGTTCACATGGTTGATCATACTTGGGTTCCACATGCATGTTTTAGCTGAAGGAAGAATACCTTAAACCTGGAGAGTTAAGACCCGTGTAATGGGTACCATGCAATATGACTTCAAAGGGTCTTCATTTGCTCACCGAACCTCTCCAATCCTATCACTGCTGCGTTTATGCCCCTGTACACATGCTTGATTCTCTTTCGGAGACATAGCAATCCATAGGTTTTAAGATACTTACTAGTCAGGTACATTCTTAGGCGTTTAATATGCGGTGTTGAGTCCATTTCGTTGAGCAAGGAGTAGCTCTTGTCTATTCCATATTTGACTTAAGGAACTTTATCTGTGCTCATTTCAATCTCTGGTTTTATGCAGCACCCCAACTCACCTTTACCCTTAAGCAAGCATAAGTTGGTTTTCTAAATTTGAGACCCTGTTCTGTTCTGTAATTCAGTTCCTGTGTAACCAAGTTTACATTCCGTGTATTACTGATATCTTATGATGTTTCTTTTTCTGTGTGACTTACTTCAGTTAGAATCATCATACCTGAATCCACTCATTGTGCTGCTAAGGGCCTGATGACACAGATTTCATTGCTGAGTGATATTGCTTTGTAAGTAAATACCACAACTTCTTTATCCATTTATCACTTTCTGCGATGTTGAACTTGTACTGTAAACGAGGTTCTTGTAAACAGAGCCATTCCAAACTTTGGGGTGGCTGTGTCTTTTTGAATTTAATTTCCCTAAGCTATAGGACCATAAGTGGAAGTGCCCTAGGTTCTGTTGCTTTGTTTTTTAGATGTTTCAGGAAACACCATACACTTCTCCCGAGTGTCTGTTGGCAATTTACATCCCGCCCATCAGCATAACAAGGCTCCCAGTTCTCCATGGCCTGTCCTGCCTTTCTGGATTTTACACTTTTTTCAGATGGCCCTTTTGACCGGGGGGAAGTGAGACTTCATTGTAGTGCAGATTTCCTTTGCAAGCTTGCTTGGTTGGCCAAAAAGGGCGTATGCGTTTTTTCCTGAATATATTCAGGAAAAAACGCATACGCCCTTTTTGGCCAAGTGCATCATTGTGGACGTTCTGCCTCTTTTCCTATGCTTTCAATGCAATTCCAGTCTACCTCCTGAAATCGGTTTCCTGCAATTCTGCCCCGCTTTCAAGTCCTCTTGGCAGCCTTACTTCAGTCTATTTTTGGACGATAGCTGTCATTTATAACTCTGCAGGTTTGTGAATTACAGTGCCCCTGAGCTCCTTTCTTCAACTCGCTTTCTTGTGACCTGGCCGCAACACCGCAGGATGGCTTCAGGCCCTAATCTGGTTCCGGTACGGCACGCTGAGCCTTTGGTTATTTCCTCTTCCTGTTGGGAAATGAGAGTTAAATTTGCCCGTCCAGACACCTCCAGCTAGTCTCTCATTGGTTCTCGCTATTCCTGTTCATCTTCCGCAGAAATTGCAAACTGGGCCAAACAGGAGGTTAAAGGCGCTGACTCTCCAAGTCGGGAGAGTGTTAGTAAAGCGTCTGGAATGTTGCACCCGAGTACCAGGGGAGGAAAACTGAGACATATTTGAACACGTCTCCCAATCACATGGTTGATCATACTTGGGTTCCACATGCATGTTTTAGCTGAAGGAAGAATACCTTAAACCTGGAGAGTTAAGACCCGTGTAATGGGTACCATGCAATATGACTTCAAAGGGTCTTCATTTGCTCACCGAACCTCTCCAATCCTATCACTGCTGCGTTTATGCCCCTGTACACATGCTTGATTCTCTTTCGGAGACATAGCAATCCATAGGTTTTAAGATACTTACTAGTCAGGTACATTCTTAGGCGTTTAATATGCGGTGTTGGGTCCATTTAGTTGAGCAAGGAGTAGCTCTTGTCTATTCCATATTTGGCTTAAGGAACTTTATCTGTGCTCATTTCAATCTCTGGTTTTATGCAGCACCCAAACTCACCTTTACCCTTAAGCAAGAATAAGTTGGTTTTCTAAATTTGAGACCCTGTTCTGTTCTGTAATTCAGTTCCTGTGTAGCCAAGTTTCCATTCCGTGTATTACTGATATCTTATGATGTTTCTTTTTCTGTGTGACTTACTTCAGTTAGAATCATCATACCTGAATCCACTCATTGTGCTGCTAAGGGCCTGATGACACAGATTTCATTGCTGAGTGATATTGCTTTGTAAGTAAATACCACAACTTCTTTATCCATTTTTCACTTTCTGTGATGTTGAACTTGTACTGTAAACGAGGTTCTTGTAAACAGAGCCGTTCCAAACTTTGGGGTGGCTGTGTCTTTTTGATTTTAATTTCCCTAAGCTATAGGACCATAAGTGGAAGTGCCCTAGGTTCTGTTGCTTTGTTTTATAGATGTTTCAGGAAACACCATACACTTCTCCCGAGTGGTTGTTGGCAATTTACATCCCGCCCATCAGCATAACAAGGCTCCCAGTTCTCCATGGCCTGTCCTGCCTTTCTGGATTTTACACTTTTTTCAGATGGCCCTTTTGACCGGGGGGAAGTGAGACTTCATTGTAGTGCAGATTTCCTTTGCAAGCTTGCTTGGTTGGCCAAAAAGGGTGTATGCGTTTTTTCCTGAATATATTCAGGAAAAAACGCATACGCCCTTTTTGGCCAAGTGCATCATTGTGGACGTTCTGCCTCTTTTCCTATGCTTTCAATGCAATTCCAGTCTACCTCCTGAAATCGGTTTCCTGCAATTCTGCCCCTCTTTCAAGTCCTCTTGGCAGCCTTACTTCAGTCTATTTTTGGACGATAGCTGTCATTTATAACTCTGCAGGTTTGTGGATTACAGTGCCCCTGAGCTCCTTTCTTCAACTCGCTTTCTTTTGAGCTGGCCGCAACACCGCAGGATGGCTTCAGGCCCTAATCTGGCTCTGGTACGGCATGCTGAGCCTTTGGTTATTTCCTCTTCCTGGTGGGAAATGAGAGTTAAATTTGCCCGTCCAGACACCTCCAGCTAGCCTCTCATTGGTTCTCGCTATTCCTGTTCATCTTCCGCAGAAATTGCAAACTGGGCCAAACAGGAGGTTAAAGGCGCTGACTCTCCAAGTGGGGAGAGTGTTAGTAAAGCGTCTGGAATGTTGCACCCGAGTACCAGGGGAGGAAAACTGAGACATATTTGAACACGTCTCCCGATCACATGGTTGATCATACTCTAGGTTCCACATGCATGTTTTAGCTGAAGGAAGAATACCTTAAACCTGGGTAGTTGAAACCCGTGGAATGGGTACCATGCAATATGACTTCAAAGGGTCTTCATTTGCTCACCGAACCTCTCCAATCCTATCACTGCTGCGTTTATGCCCCTGTACACATGCTTGATTCTCTTTCGGAGACATAGCAATCCATAGGTTTTAAGATACTTACTAGTCAGGTACATTCTTAGGCGTTTAATATGGGGTGTTGAGTCCATTTCGTTGAGCAAGGAGTAGCTCTTGTCTATTCCATATTTGGCTTAAGGAACTTTATCTGTGCTCATTTCAATCTCTGGTTTTATGCAGCACCCCAACTCACCTTTACCCTTAAGAAAGAATAAGTTGGTTTTCTAAATTTGAGACCCTGTTCTGTTCTGTAATTCAGTTCCTGTGTAGCCAAGTTTACATTCCGTGTATTACTGATATCTTATGATGTTTCTTTTTCTGTGTGACTTATTTCAGTTAGAATCATCATACCTGAATCCACTCATTGTGCTGCTAAGGGCCTGATGACATAGATTTCATTGCTGAGTGATATTGCTTTGTAAGTAAATACCACAACTTCTTTATCCATTTTTCACTTTCTGCGATGTTGAACTTGTACTGTAAACGAGGTTCTTGTAAACAGAGGCGTCCCAAACTTTGGGGTGGCTGTGTCTTTTTGATTTTAATTTCCCTAAGCTATAGGACCATAAGTGGCAGTGCCCTAGGCTCTGTTGCTTTGTTTTTTAGATGTTTCAGGAAACACCATACACTTCTCCCGAGTGTCTGTTGGCAATTTACATCCCGCCCATCAGCATAACAAGGCTCCCAGTTCTCCATGGCCTGTCCTGCCTTTCTGGATTTTACACTTTTTTCAGATGGCCCTTTTGACCGGGGGGAAGTGAGACTTCATTGTAGTGCAGATTTCCTTTGCAAGCTTGCTTGGTTGGCCAAAAAGGGCGTATGCGTTTTTTCCTGAATATATTCAGGAAAAAACGCATACGCCCTTTTTGGCCAAGTGCATCATTGTGGACGTTCTGCCTCTTTTCCTATGCTTTCAATGCAATTCCAGTCTACCTCCTGAAATCGGTTTCCTGCAATTCTGCCCCGCTTTCAAGTCCTCTTGGCAGCCTTACTTCAGTCTATTTTTGGACGATAGCTGTCATTTATAACTCTGCAGGTTTGTGAATTACAGTGCCCCTGAGCTCCTTTGTTCAACTCGGTTTCTTTTGAGCTGGCCGCAACACCGCAGGATGGCTTCAGGCCCTAATCTGGTTCCGGTACGGAACGCTGAGCCTTTGGTTATTTCCTCTTCCTGGTGGGAAATGAGAGTTAAATTTGCCCGTCCAGACACCTCCAGCTAGCCTCTCATTGGTTCTCGCTATTCCTGTTCATCTTCCGCAGAAATGGCAAACTGTGCCAAACAGGAGGTTAAAGGCGCTGACTCTCCAAGTGGGGAGAGTGTTAGTAAAGCGTCTGGAATGTTGCACCCGAGTACCAGGGGAGGAAAACTGAGACATATTTGAACACGTCTCCCGTTCACATGGTTGATCATACTTGGGTTCCACATGCATGTTTTAGCTGAAGGAAGAATACCTTAAACCTGGAGAGTTAAGACCCGTGTAATGGGTACCATGCAATATGACTTCAAAGGGTCTTCATTTGCTCACCGAACCTCTCCAATCCTATCACTGCTGCGTTTATGCCCCTGTACACATGCTTGATTCTCTTTCGGAGACATAGCAATCCATAGGTTTTAAGATACTTACTAGTCAGGTACATTCTTAGGCGTTTAATATGCGGTGTTGAGTCCATTTCGTTGAGCAAGGAGTAGCTCTTGTCTATTCCATATTTGACTTAAGGAACTTTATCTGTGCTCATTTCAATCTCTGGTTTTATGCAGCACCCCAACTCACCTTTACCCTTAAGCAAGCATAAGTTGGTTTTCTAAATTTGAGACCCTGTTCTGTTCTGTAATTCAGTTCCTGTGTAGCCAAGTTTACATTCCGTGTATTACTGATATCTTATGATGTTTCTTTTTCTGTGTGACTTACTTCAGTTAGAATCATCATACCTGAATCCACTCATTGTGCTGCTAAGGGCCTGATGACACAGATTTCATTGCTGAGTGATATTGCTTTGTAAGTAAATACCACAACTTCTTTATCCATTTATCACTTTCTGCGATGTTGAAATTGTACTGTAAACGAGGTTCTTGTAAACAGAGCCGTTCCAAACTTTGGGGTGGCTGTGTCTTTTTGAATTTAATTTCCCTAAGCTATAGGACCATAAGTGGAAGTGCCCTAGGTTCTGTTGCTTTGTTTTTTAGATGTTTCAGGAAACACCATACACTTCTCCCGAGTGGTTGTTGGCAATTTACATCCAGCCCATCAGCATAACAAGGCTCCCAGTTCTCCATGGCCTGTCCTGCCTTTCTGGATTTTACACTTTTTTCAGATGGCCCTTTTGACCGGGGGGAAGTGAGACTTCATTGTAGTGCAGATTTCCTTTGCAAGCTTGCTTGGTTGGCCAAAAAGGGCGTATGCGTTTTTTCCTGAATATATTCAGGAAAAAACGCATACGCCCTTTTTGGCCAAGTGCATCATTGTGGACGTTCTGCCTCTTTTCCTATGCTTTCAATGCAATTCCAGTCTACCTCCTGAAATCGGTTTCCTGCAATTCTGCCCCGCTTTCAAGTCCTCTTGGCAGCCTTACTTCAGTCTATTTTTGGACGATAGCTGTCATTTATAACTCTGCAGGTTTGTGAATTACAGTGCCCCTGAGCTCCTTTCTTCAACTCGCTTTCTTGTGACCTGGCCGCAACACCGCAGGATGGCTTCAGGCCCTAATCTGGTTCCGGTACGGCACGCTGAGCCTTTGGTTATTTCCTCTTCCTGTTGGGAAATGAGAGTTAAATTTGCCCGTCCAGACACCTCCAGCTAGTCTCTCATTGGTTCTCGCTATTCCTGTTCATCTTCCGCAGAAATTGCAAACTGGGCCGAACAGGAGGTTAAAGGCGCTGACTCTCCAAGTCGGGAGAGTGTTAGTAAAGCGTCTGGAATGTTGCACCCGAGTACCAGGGGAGGAAAACTGAGACATATTTGAACACGTCTCCCAATCACATGGTTGATCATACTTGGGTTCCACATGCATGTTTTAGCTGAAGGAAGAATACCTTAAACCTGGAGAGTTAAGACCCGTGTAATGGGTACCATGCAATATGACTTCAAAGGGTCTTCATTTGCTCACCGAACCTCTCCAATCCTATCACTGCTGCGTTTATGCCCCTGTACACATGCTTGATTCTCTTTCGGAGACATAACAATCCATAGGTTTTAAGATACTTACTAGTCAGGTACATTCTTTGGCGTTTAATATGCGGTGTTGAGTCCATTTCGTTGAGCAAGGAGTAGCTCTTGTCTATTCCATATTTGACTTAAGGAACTTTATCTGTGCTCATTTCAATCTCTGGTTTTATGCAGCACCCCAACTCACCTTTACCCTTAAGCAAGCATAAGTTGGTTTTCTAAATTTGAGACCCTGTTCTGTTCTGTAATTCAGTTCCTGTGTAGCCAAGTTTCCATTCCGTGTATTACTGATATCTTATGATGTTTCTTTTTCTGTGTGACTTACTTCAGTTAGAATCATCATACCTGAATCCACTCATTGTGCTGCTAAGGGCCTGATGACACAGATTTCATTGCTGAGTGATATTGCTTTGTAAGTAAATACCACAACTTCTTTATCCATTTTTCACTTTCTGTGATGTTGAACTTGTACTGTAAACGAGGTTCTTGTAAACAGAGCCGTTCCAAACTTTGGGGTGGCTGTGTCTTTTTGATTTTAATTTCCCTAAGCTATAGGACCATAAGTGGAAGTGCCCTAGGTTCTGTTGCTTTGTTTTTTAGATGTTTCAGGAAACACCATACACTTCTCCCGAGTGGTTGTTGGCAATTTACATCCCGCCCATCAGCATAACAAGGCTCCCAGTTCTCCATGGCCTGTCCTGCCTTTCTGGATTTTACACTTTTTTCAGATGGCCCTTTTGACCGGGGGGAAGTGAGACTTCATTGTAGTGCAGATTTCCTTTGCAAGCTTGCTTGGTTGGCCAAAAAGGGCGTATGCGTTTTTTCCTGAATATATTCAGGAAAAAACGCATACGCCCTTTTTGGCCAAGTGCATCATTGTGGACGTTCTGCCTCTTTTCCTATGCTTTCAATGCAATTCCAGTCTACCTCCTGAAATCGGTTTCCTGCAATTCTGCCCCGCTTTCAAGTCCTCTTGGCAGCCTTACTTCAGTCTATTTTTGGACGATAGCTGTCATTTATAACTCTGCAGGTTTGTGAATTACAGTGCCCCTGAGCTCCTTTCTTCAACTCGCTTTCTTTTGAGCTGGCCGCAATACGGCAGGATGGCTTCAGGCCCTAATCTGGCTCTGGGACGGCATGCTGAGCCTTTGGTTATTTCCTCTTCCTGGTGGGAAATGAGAGTTAAATTTGCCCGTCCAGACACCTCCAGCTAGCCTCTCACTGGTTCTCGCTATTCCTGTTCATCTTCCGCAGAAATTGCAAACTGGGCCAAACAGGAGGTTAAAGGCGCTGACTCTCCAAGTGGGGAGAGTGTTAGTAAAGCGTCTGGAATGTTGCAGCCGAGTACCAGGGGAGGAAAACTGAGACATATTTGAACACGTCTCCCGATCACATGGTTGATCATACTCTAGGTTCCACATGCATGTTTTAGCTGAAGGAAGAATACCTTAAACCTGGGTAGTTGAAACCCGTGGAATGGGTACCATGCAATATGACTTCAAAGGGTCTTCATTTGCTCACCGAACCTCTCCAATCCTATCACTGCTGCGTTTATGCCCCTGTACACATGCTTGATTCTCTTTCGGAGACATAGCAATCCATAGGTTTTAAGATACTTACTAGTCAGGTACATTCTTAGGCGTTTAATATGGGGTGTTGAGTCCATTTCGTTGAGCAAGGAGTAGCTCTTGTCTATTCCATATTTGGCTTAAGGAACTTTATCTGTGCTCATTTCAATCTCTGGTTTTATGCAGCACCCCAACTCACCTTTCCCCTTAAGCAAGCATAAGTTGGTTTTCTAAATTTGAGACCCTGTTCTGTTCTGTAATTCAGTTCCTGTGTAGCCAAGTTTACATTCCGTGTATTACTGATATCTTATGATGTTTCTTTTTCTGTGTGACTTATTTCAGTTAGAATCATCATACCTGAATCCACTCATTGTGCTGCTAAGGGCCTGATGACACAGATTTCATTGCTGAGTGATATTGCTTTGTAAGTAAATACCACAACTTCTTTCTCCATTTTTCACTTTCTGCGATGTTGAACTTGTACTGTAAACTAGGTTCTTGTAAACAGAGCCGTTCCAAACTTTGGGGTGGCTGTGTCTTTTTGATTTTAATTTCCCTAAGCTATAGGACCATAAGTGGAAGTGCCCTAGGCTCTGTTGCTTTGTTTTTTAGATGTTTCAGGAAACACCATACACTTCTCCCAAGTGTCTGTTGGCAATTTACATCCCGCCCATCAGCATAACAAGGCTCCCAGTTCTCAATGGCCTGTTGCCTTTCTGGATTTTACACTTTTTTCAGATGGCCCTTTTGACCGGGGGGAAGTGAGACTTCATTGTAGTGCAGATTTCCTTTGCAAGCTTGCTTGGTTGGCCAAAAAGGGCGTATGCGTTTTTTCCTGAATATATTCAGGAAAAAACGCATACGCCCTTTTTGGCCAAGTGCATCATTGTGGACGTTCTGCCTCTTTTCCTATGCTTTCAATGCAATTCCAGTCTACCTCCTGAAATCGGTTTCCTGCAATTCTGCCCCTCTTTCAAGTCCTCTTGGCAGCCTTACTTCAGTCTATTTTTGGACGATAGCTGTCATTTATAACTCTGCAGGTTTGTGAATTACAGTGCCCCTGAGCTCCTTTCTTCAAATCGCTTTCTTGTGACCTGGCCGCAACACCGCACGATGGCTTCAGGCCCTAATCTGGTTCCGGCCCGGCACGCTGAGCCTTTGGTTAATTCCTCTTCCTGGTGGGAAATGAGAGTTAAATTTGCCCGTCCAGACACCTCCAGCTAGCCTCTCATTGGTTCTCGCTATTCCTGTTCATCTTCCGCAGAAATTGCAAACTGGGCCAAACAGGAGGTTAAAGGGACTGACTCTCCAAGTGGGGAGAGTGTTAGTAAAGCGTCTGGAATGTTGCACCCGAGTACCAGGGGAGGAAAACTGAGACATATTTGAACACGTCTCCCGATCACATGGTTGATCATACTCTAGGTTCCACATGCATGTTTTAGCTGAAGGAAGAATACCTTAAACCTGGGTAGTTGAAACCCGTGGAATGGGTACCATGCAATATGACTTCAAAGGGTCTTCATTTGCTCACCGAACCTCTCCAATCCTATCACTGCTGCTTTTATGCCCCTGTACACATGCTTGATTCTCTTTTGGAGACATAGCAATCCATAGGTTTTACGATACTTACTAGTCAGGTACATTCTTAGGCGTTTAATATGCGGTGTTGAGTCCATTTCGTTGAGCAAGGAGTAGCTCTTGTCTATTCCATATTTGACTTAAGGAACTTTATCTGTGCTTATTTCAATCTCTGGTTTTATACAGCACCCCAACTCACCTTTACCCTTAAGCAAGCATAAGTTGGTTTTCTAAATTTGAGACCCTGTTCTGTTCTGTAATTCAGTTCCTGTGTAGCCAAGTTTACATTCCGTGTATTACTGATATCTTATGATGTTTCTTTTTCTGTGTGACTTATTTCAGTTAGAATCATCATACCTGAATCCACTCATTGTGCTGCTAAGGGCCTGATGACATAGATTTCATTGCTGAGTGATATTGCTTTGTAAGTAAATACCACAACTTCTTTATCCATTTTTCACTTTCTGCGATGTTGAACTTGTACTGTAAACGAGGTTCTTGTAAACAGAGGCGTCCCAAACTTTGGGGTGGCTGTGTCTTTTTGATTTTAATTTCCCTAAGCTATAGGACCATAAGTGGCAGTGCCCTAGGCTCTGTTGCTTTGTTTTTTAGATGTTTCAGGAAACACCATACACTTCTCCCGAGTGTCTGTTGGCAATTTACATCCCGCCCATCAGCATAACAAGGCTCCCAGTTCTCCATGGCCTGTCCTGCCTTTCTGGATTTTACACTTTTTTCAGATGGCCCTTTTGACCGGGGGGAAGTGAGACTTCATTGTAGTGCAGATTTCCTTTGCAAGCTTGCTTGGTTGGCCAAAAAGGGCGTATGCGTTTTTTCCTGAATATATTCAGGAAAAAACGCATACGCCCTTTTTGGCCAAGTGCATCATTGTGGACGTTCTGCCTCTTTTCCTATGCTTTCAATGCAATTCCAGTCTACCTCCTGAAATCGGTTTCCTGCAATTCTGCCCCACTTTCAAGTCCTCTTGGCAGCCTTACTTCAGTCTATTTTTGGACGATAGCTGTCATTTATAACTCTGCAGGTTTGTGAATTACAGTGCCCCTGAGCTCCTTTCTTCAACTCGCTTTCTTGTGACCTGGCCACAACACCGCAGGATGGCTTCAGGCCCTAATCTTGTTCCGGCACGGCACGCTGAGCCTTTGGTTATTTCCTCTTCCTGGTGGGAAATGAGAGTTAAATTTGCCCGTCCAGACACCTCCAGCTAGTCTCTCATTGGTTCTCGCTATTCCTGTTCATCTTCCGCAGAAATTGCAAACTGGGCCAAACAGGAGGTTAAAGGCGCTGACTCTCCAAGTGGGGAGAGTGTTAGTAAAGCGTCTGGAATGTTGCACCCGAGTACCAGGGGAGGAAAACTGAGACATATTTGAACACGTCTACCGTTCACATGGTTGATCATACTCTGGGTTCCACATGCATGTTTTAGCTGAAGGAAGAATACCTTAAACCTGGAGAGTTGAGACCCGTGGAATGGGTACCATGCAATATGACTTCAAAGGGTCTTCATTTGCTCACCGAACCTCTCCAATCCTATCACTGCTGCGTTTATGTCCCTGTACACACGCTTGATTCTCTTTTGGAGACATAGCAATCCATAGGTTTTAAGATACTTACTAGTCAGGTACATTCTTAGGCGTTTAATATGGGGTGTTGAGTCCATTTCGTTGAGCAAGGAGTAGCTCTTGTCTATTCCATATTTGGCTTAAGGAACTTTATCTGTGCTCATTTCAATCTCTGGTTTTATGCAGCACCCCAACTCACCTTTCCCCTTAAGCAAGCATAAGTTGTTTTTCTCAATTTGAGACCCTGTTCTGTTCTGTAATTCAGTTCCTGTGTAGCCAAGTTTACATTCCGTGTATTACTGATATCTTATGATGTTTCTTTTTCTGTGTGACTTACTTCAGTTAGAATCATCATACCTGAATCCACTCATTGTGCTGCTAAGGGCCTGATGACACAGATTTCATTGCTGAGTGATATTGCTTTGTAAGTAAATACCACAACTTCTTTATCCATTTTTCACTTTCTGCGATGTTGAACTTGTACTGTAAACGAGGTTCTTGTAAACAGAGCCGTTCCAAACTTTGGGGTGGCTGTGTCTTTTTGATTTTAATTTCCCTAAGCTATAGGACCATAAGTGGAAGTGCCCTAGGTTCTGTTGCTTTGTTTTTTAGATGTTTCAGGAAACACCATACACTTCTCCCGAGTGGTTGTTGGCAATTTACATCCCGCCCATCAGCATAACAAGGCTCCCAGTTCTCCATGGCCTGTCCTGCCTTTCTGGATTTTACACTTTTTTCAGATGGCCCTTTTGACCGGGGGGAAGTGAGACTTCATTGTAGTGCAGATTTCCTTTGCAAGCTTGCTTGGTTGGCCAAAAAGGGCGTATGCGTTTTTTCCTGAATATATTCAGGAAAAAACGCATACGCCCTTTTTGGCCAAGTGCATCATTGTGGACGTTCTGCCTCTTTTCCTATGCTTTCAATGCAATTCCAGTCTACCTCCTGAAATCGGTTTCCTGCAATTCTGCCCCGCTTTCAAGTCCTCTTGGCAGCCTTACTTCAGTCTATTTTTGGACGATAGCTGTCATTTATAACTCTGCAGGTTTGTGAATTACAGTGCCCCTGAGCTCCTTTCTTCAACTCGCTTTCTTGTGACCTGGCCGCAACACCGCAGGATGGCTTCAGGCCCTAATCTGGTTCCGGCACGGCATGCTGAGCCTTTGGTTATTTCCTCTTCCTGGTGGGAAATGAGAATTAAATTTGCCCGTCCAGACACCTCCAGCTAGTCTCTCATTGGTTCTCGCTATTCCTGTTCATCTTCCGCAGAAATTGCAAACTGGGCCAAACAGGAGGTTAAAGGGACTGACTCTCCAAGTGGGGAGAGTGTTAGTAAAGCGTCTGGAATGTTGCACCCGAGTACCAGGGGAGGAAAACTGAGACATATTTGAACACGTCTCCCGTTCACATGGTTGATCATACTTGGGTGCCACATGCATGTTTTAGCTGAAGGAAGAATACCTTAAACCTGGAGAGTTAAGACCCGTGTAATGGGTACCATGCAATATGACTTCAAAGGGTCTTCATTTGCTCACCGAACCTCTCCAATCCTATCACTGCTGCGTTTATGCCCCTGTACACATGCTTGATTCTCTTTCGGAGACATAGCAATCCATAGGTTTTAAGATACTTACTAGTCAGGTACATTCTTAGGCGTTTAATATGCGGTGTTGAGTCCATTTCGTTGAGCAAGGAGTAGCTCTTGTCTATTCCATATTTGACTTAAGGAACTTTATCTGTGCTCATTTCAATCTCTGGTTTTATGCAGCACCCCAACTCACCTTTACCCTTAAGCAAGCATAAGTTGGTTTTCTAAATTTGAGACCCTGTTCTGTTCTGTAATTCAGTTCCTGTGTAGCCAAGTTTACATTCCGTGTATTACTGATATCTTATGATGTTTCTTTTTCTGTGTGACTTACTTCAGTTAGAATCATCATACCTGAATCCACTCATTGTGCTGCTAAGGGCCTGATGACACAGATTTCATTGCTGAGTGATATTGCTTTGTAAGTAAATACCACAACTTCTTTATCCATTTATCACTTTCTGCGATGTTGAACTTGTACTGTAAACGAGGTTCTTGTAAACAGAGCCGTTCCAAACTTTGGGGTGGCTGTGTCTTTTTGAATTTAATTTCCCTAAGCTATAGG
This sequence comes from Delphinus delphis, assembly GCF_949987515.2. NCBI lineage: Eukaryota > Metazoa > Chordata > Mammalia > Artiodactyla > Delphinidae > Delphinus > Delphinus delphis. The sequence goes on from NW_027192691.1 coordinate 734,665, forward strand.
ACCATAAGTGGAAGTGCCCTAGGTTCTGTTGCTTTGTTTTTTAGATGTTTCAGGAAACACCATACACTTCTCCCGAGTGGTTGTTGGCAATTTACGTCCCGCCCATCAGCATAACAAGGCTCCCAGTTCTCCATGGCCTGTCCTGCCTTTCTGGATTTTACACTTTTTTCAGATGGCCCTTTTGACCGGGGGGAAGTGAGACTTCATTGTAGTGCAGATTTCCTTTGCAAGCTTGCTTGGTTGGCCAAAAAGGGCGTATGCGTTTTTTCCTGAATATATTCAGGAAAAAACGCATACGCCCTTTTTGGCCAAGTGCATCATTGTGGACGTTCTGCCTCTTTTCCTATGCTTTCAATGCAATTCCAGTCTACCTCCTGAAATCGGTTTCCTGCAATTCTGCCCCGCTTTCAAGTCCTCTTGGCAGCCTTACTTCAGTCTATTTTTGGACGATAGCTGTCATTTATAACTCTGCAGGTTTGTGAATTACAGTGCCCCTGAGCTCCTTTCTTCAACTCGCTTTCTTGTGACCTGGCCGCAACACCGCAGGATGGCTTCAGGCCCTAATCTGGTTCCGGTACGGCACGCTGAGCCTTTGGTTATTTCCTCTTCCTGTTGGGAAATGAGAGTTAAATTTGCCCGTCCAGACACCTCCAGCTAGTCTCTCATTGGTTCTCGCTATTCCTGTTCATCTTCCGCAGAAATTGCAAACTGGGCCAAACAGGAGGTTAAAGGCGCTGACTCTCCAAGTCGGGAGAGTGTTAGTAAAGCGTCTGGAATGTTGCACCCGAGTACCAGGGGAGGAAAACTGAGACATATTTGAACACGTCTCCCAATCACATGGTTGATCATACTTGGGTTCCACATGCATGTTTTAGCTGAAGGAAGAATACCTTAAACCTGGAGAGTTAAGACCCGTGTAATGGGTACCATGCAATATGACTTCAAAGGGTCTTCATTTGCTCACCGAACCTCTCCAATCCTATCACTGCTGCGTTTATGCCCCTGTACACATGCTTGATTCTCTTTCGGAGACATAGCAATCCATAGGTTTTAAGATACTTACTAGTCAGGTACATTCTTTGGCGTTTAATATGCGGTGTTGAGTCCATTTCGTTGAGCAAGGAGTAGCTCTTGTCTATTCCATATTTGACTTAAGGAACTTTATCTGTGCTCATTTCAATCTCTGGTTTTATGCAGCACCCCAACTCACCTTTACCCTTAAGCAAGCATAAGTTGGTTTTCTAAATTTGAGACCCTGTTCTGTTCTGTAATTCAGTTCCTGTGTAGCCAAGTTTCCATTCCGTGTATTACTGATATCTTATGATGTTTCTTTTTCTGTGTGACTTACTTCAGTTAGAATCATCATACCTGAATCCACTCATTGTGCTGCTAAGGGCCTGATGACACAGATTTCATTGCTGAGTGATATTGCTTTGTAAGTAAATACCACAACTTCTTTATCCATTTTTCACTTTCTGTGATGTTGAACTTGTACTGTAAACGAGGTTCTTGTAAACAGAGCCGTTCCAAACTTTGGGGTGGCTGTGTCTTTTTGATTTTAATTTCCCTAAGCTATAGGACCATAAGTGGAAGTGCCCTAGGTTCTGTTGTTTTGTTTTTTAGATGTTTCAGGAAACACCATACACTTCTCCCGAGTGGTTGTTGGCAATTTACATCCCGCCCATCAGCATAACAAGGCTCCCAGTTCTCCATGGCCTGTCCTGCCTTTCTGGATTTTACACTTTTTTCAGATGGCCCTTTTGACCGGGGGGAAGTGAGACTTCATTGTAGTGCAGATTTCCTTTGCAAGCTTGCTTGGTTGGCCAAAAAGGGCGTATGCGTTTTTTCCTGAATATATTCAGGAAAAAACGCATACGCCCTTTTTGGCCAAGTGCATCATTGTGGACGTTCTGCCTCTTTTCCTATGCTTTCAATGCAATTCCAGTCTACCTCCTGAAATCGGTTTCCTGCAATTCTGCCCCGCTTTCAAGTCCTCTTGGCAGCCTTACTTCAGTCTATTTTTGGACGATAGCTGTCATTTATAACTCTGCAGGTTTGTGAATTACAGTGCCCCTGAGCTCCTTTCTTCAACTCGCTTTCTTTTGAGCTGGCCGCAATACGGCAGGATGGCTTCAGGCCCTAATCTGGCTCTGGTACGGCATGCTGAGCCTTTGGTTATTTCCTCTTCCTGGTGGGAAATGAGAGTTAAATTTGCCCGTCCAGACACCTACAGCTAGCCTCTCACTGGTTCTCGCTATTCCTGTTCATCTTCCGCAGAAATTGCAAACTGGGCCAAACAGGAGGTTAAAGGCGCTGACTCTCCAAGTGGGGAGAGTGTTAGTAAAGCGTCTGGAATGTTGCAGCCGAGTACCAGGGGAGGAAAACTGAGACATATTTGAACACGTCTCCCGATCACATGGTTGATCATACTCTAGGTTCCACATGCATGTTTTAGCTGAAGGAAGAATACCTTAAACCTGGGTAGTTGAAACCCGTGGAATGGGTACCATGCAATATGACTTCAAAGGGTCTTCATTTGCTCACCGAACCTCTCCAATCCTATCACTGCTGCGTTTATGCCCCTGTACACATGCTTGATTCTCTTTCGGAGACATAGCAATCCATAGGTTTTAAGATACTTACTAGTCAGGTACATTCTTAGGCGTTTAATATGGGGTGTTGAGTCCATTTCGTTGAGCAAGGAGTAGCTCTTGTCTATTCCATATTTGGCTTAAGGAACTTTATCTGTGCTCATTTCAATCTCTGGTTTTATGCAGCACCCCAACTCACCTTTACCCTTAAGCAAGAATAAGTTGGTTTTCTAAATTTGAGACCCTGTTCTGTTCTGTAATTCAGTTCCTGTGTAGCCAAGTTTACATTCCGTGTATTACTGATATCTTATGATGTTTCTTTTTCTGTGTGACTTATTTCAGTTAGAATCATCATACCTGAATCCACTCATTGTGCTGCTAAGGGCCTGATGACACAGATTTCATTGCTGAGTGATATTGCTTTGTAAGTAAATACCACAACTTCTTTCTCCATTTTTCACTTTCTGCGATGTTGAACTTGTACTGTAAACGAGGTTCTTGTAAACAGAGCCGTTCCAAACTTTGGGGTGGCTGTGTCTTTTTGATTTTAATTTCCCTAAGCTATAGGACCATAAGTGGAAGTGCCCTAGGCTCTGTTGCTTTGTTTTTTAGATGTTTCAGGAAACACCATACACTTCTCCCAAGTGTCTGTTGGCAATTTACATCCCGCCCATCAGCATAACAAGGCTCCCAGTTCTCAATGGCCTGTTGCCTTTCTGGATTTTACACTTTTTTCAGATGGCCCTTTTGACCGGGGGGAAGTGAGACTTCATTGTAGTGCAGATTTCCTTTGCAAGCTTGCTTGGTTGGCCAAAAAGGGCGTATGCGTTTTTTCCTGAATATATTCAGGAAAAAACGCATACGCCCTTTTTGGCCAAGTGCATCATTGTGGACGTTCTGCCTCTTTTCCTATGCTTTCAATGCAATTCCAGTCTACCTCCTGAAATCGGTTTCCTGCAATTCTGCCCCTCTTTCAAGTCCTCTTGGCAGCCTTACTTCAGTCTATTTTTGGACGATAGCTGTCATTTATAACTCTGCAGGTTTGTGAATTACAGTGCCCCTGAGCTCCTTTCTTCAACTCGCTTTCTTGTGACCTGGCCGCAACACCGCAGGATGGCTTCAGGCCCTAATCTGGTTCCGGCCCGGCACGCTGAGCCTTTGGTTAATTCCTCTTCCTGGTGGGAAATGAGAGTTAAATTTGCCCGTCCAGACACCTCCAGCTAGCCTCTCATTGGTTCTCGCTATTCCTGTTCATCTTCCGCAGAAATTGCAAACTGGGCCAAACAGGAGGTTAAAGGGACTGACTCTCCAAGTGGGGAGAGTGTTAGTAAAGCGTCTGGAATGTTGCACCCGAGTACCAGGGGAGGAAAACTGAGACATATTTGAACACGTCTCCCGATCACATGGTTGATCATACTCTAGGTTCCACATGCATGTTTTAGCTGAAGGAAGAATACCTTAAACCTGGGTAGTTGAAACCCGTGGAATGGGTACCATGCAATATGACTTCAAAGGGTCTTCATTTGCTCACCGAACCTCTCCAATCCTATCACTGCTGCTTTTATGCCCCTGTACACATGCTTGATTCTCTTTTGGAGACATAGCAATCCATAGGTTTTACGATACTTACTAGTCAGGTACATTCTTAGGCGTTTAATATGCGGTGTTGAGTCCATTTCGTTGAGCAAGGAGTAGCTCTTGTCTATTCCATATTTGACTTAAGGAACTTTATCTGTGCTCATTTCAATCTCTGGTTTTATACAGCACCCCAACTCACCTTTACCCTTAAGCAAGCATAAGTTGGTTTTCTAAATTTGAGACCCTGTTCTGTTCTGTAATTCAGTTCCTGTGTAGCCAAGTTTACATTCCGTGTATTACTGATATCTTATGATGTTTCTTTTTCTGTGTGACTTATTTCAGTTAGAATCATCATACCTGAATCCACTCATTGTGCTGCTAAGGGCCTGATGACATAGATTTCATTGCTGAGTGATATTGCTTTGTAAGTAAATACCACAACTTCTTTATCCATTTTTCACTTTCTGCGATGTTGAACTTGTACTGTAAACGAGGTTCTTGTAAACAGAGGCGTCCCAAACTTTGGGGTGGCTGTGTCTTTTTGATTTTAATTTCCCTAAGCTATAGGACCATAAGTGGCAGTGCCCTAGGCTCTGTTGCTTTGTTTTTTAGATGTTTCAGGAAACACCATACACTTCTCCCGAGTGTCTGTTGGCAATTTACATCCCGCCCATCAGCATAACAAGGCTCCCAGTTCTCCATGGCCTGTCCTGCCTTTCTGGATTTTACACTTTTTTCAGATGGCCCTTTTGACCGGGGGGAAGTGAGACTTCATTGTAGTGCAGATTTCCTTTGCAAGCTTGCTTGGTTGGCCAAAAAGGGCGTATGCGTTTTTTCCTGAATATATTCAGGAAAAAACGCATATGCCCTTTTTGGCCAAGTGCATCATTGTGGACGTTCTGCCTCTTTTCCTATGCTTTCAATGCAATTCCAGTCTACCTCCTGAAATCGGTTTCCTGCAATTCTGCCCCGCTTTCAAGTCCTCTTGGCAGCCTTACTTCAGTCTATTTTTGGACGATAGCTGTCATTTATAACTCTGCAGGTTTGTGAATTACAGTGCCCCTGAGCTCCTTTCTTCAACTCGCTTTCTTGTGACATGGCCGCAACACCGCAGGATGGCTTCAGGCCCTAATCTTGTTCCGGCACGGCATGCTGAGCCTTTGGTTATTTCCTCTCCCTGGTGGGAAATGAGAGTTAAATTTGCCCGTCCAGACACCTCCAGCTAGTCTCTCATTGGTTCTCGCTATTCCTGTTCATCTTCCGCAGAAATTGCAAACTGGGCCAAACAGGAGGTTAAAGGCGCTGACTCTCCAAGTGGGGAGAGTGTTAGTAAAGCGTCTGGAATGTTGCAGCCGAGTACCAGGGGAGGAAAACTGAGACATATTTGAACACGTCTACCGTTCACATGGTTGATCATACTCTGGGTTCCACATGCATGTTTTAGCTGAAGGAAGAATACCTTAAACCTGGAGAGTTGAGACCCGTGGAATGGGTACCATGCAATATGACTTCAAAGGGTCTTCATTTGCTCACCGAACCTCTCCAATCCTATCACTGCTGCGTTTATGTCCCTGTACACACGCTTGATTCTCTTTTGGAGACATAGCAATCCATAGGTTTTAAGATACTTACTAGTCAGGTACATTCTTAGGCGTTTAATATGGGGTGTTGAGTCCATTTCGTTGAGCAAGGAGTAGCTCTTGTCTATTCCATATTTGGCTTAAGGAACTTTATCTGTGCTCATTTCAATCTCTGGTTTTATGCAGCACCCCAACTCACCTTTCCCCTTAAGCAAGCATAAGTTGTTTTTCTCAATTTGAGACCCTGTTCTGTTCTGTAATTCAGTTCCTGTGTAGCCAAGTTTACATTCCGTGTATTACTGATATCTTATGATGTTTCTTTTTCTGTGTGACTTACTTCAGTTAGAATCATCATACCTGAATCCACTCATTGTGCTGCTAAGGGCCTGATGACACAGATTTCATTGCTGAGTGATATTGCTTTGTAAGTAAATACCACAACTTCTTTATCCATTTTTCACTTTCTGCGATGTTGAACTTGTACTGTAAACGAGGTTCTTGTAAACAGAGCCGTTCCAAACTTTGGGGTGGCTGTGTCTTTTTGATTTTAATTTCCCTAAGCTATAGGACCATAAGTGGAAGTGCCCTAGGTTCTGTTGCTTTGTTTTTTAGATGTTTCAGGAAACACCATACACTTCTCCCGAGTGGTTGTTGGCAATTTACATCCCGCCCATCAGCATAACAAGGCTCCCAGTTCTCCATGGCCTGTCCTGCCTTTCTGGATTTTACACTTTTTTCAGATGGCCCTTTTGACCGGGGGGAAGTGAGACTTCATTGTAGTGCAGATTTCCTTTGCAAGCTTGCTTGGTTGGCCAAAAAGGGCGTATGCGTTTTTTCCTGAATATATTCAGGAAAAAACGCATACGCCCTTTTTGGCCAAGTGCATCATTGTGGACGTTCTGCCTCTTTTCCTATGCTTTCAATGCAATTCCAGTCTACCTCCTGAAATCGGTTTCCTGCAATTCTGCCCCGCTTTCAAGTCCTCTTGGCAGCCTTACTTCAGTCTATTTTTGGACGATAGCTGTCATTTATAACTGCAGGTTTGTGAATTACAGTGCCCCTGAGCTCCTTTGTTCAACTCGGTTTCTTTTGAGCTGGCCGCAACACCGCAGGATGGCTACAGGCCCTAATCTGGTTCCGGTACGGAACGCTGAGCCTTTGGTTATTTCCTCTTCCTGGTGGGAAATGAGAGTTAAATTTGCCCGTCCAGACACCTCCAGCTAGCCTCTCATTGGTTCTCGCTATTCCTGTTCATCTTCCGCAGAAATTGCAAACTGTGCCAAACAGGAGGTTAAAGGCGCTGACTCTCCAAGTGGGGAGAGTGTTAGTAAAGCGTCTGGAATGTTGCACCCGAGTACCAGGGGAGGAAAACTGAGACATATTTGAACACGTCTCCCGATCACATGGTTGATCATACTCTGGGTTCCACATGCATGTTTTAGCTGAAGGAAGAATACCTAAAACCTGGAGAGTTAAGACCCGTGTAATGGGTACCATGCAATATGACTTCAAAGGGTCTTCATTTGCTCACCGAACCTCTCCAATCCTATCACTGCTGCGTTTATGCCCCTGTACACATGCTTGATTCTCTTTCGGAGACATAGCAATCCATAGGTTTTAAGATACTTACTAGTCAGGTACATTCTTAGGCGTTTAATATGCGGTGTTGAGTCCATTTCGTTGAGCAAGGAGTAGCTCTTGTCTATTCCATATTTGGCTTAAGGAACTTTATCTGTGCTCATTTCAATCTCTGGTTTTATGCAGCACCCCAACTCACCTTTACCCTTAAGCAAGCATAAGTTGGTTTTCTAAATTTGAGACACTGTTCTGTTCTGTAATTCAGTTCCTGTGTAGCCAAGTTTACATTCCATGTATTACTGATATCTTATGATGTTTCTTTTTCTGTGTGACTTATTTCAGTTAGAATCATCGTACCTGAATCTACTCATTATGCTGCTACGGGCCTGATGACATAGATTTCATTGCTGAGTGATACTGCATTGTACGTAAGTACCACAAGTTCTTTATCCATTTTTCACTTTCTGCGATGTTGAACTTGTACTGTAAACGAGGTTCTTGTAAACAGAGGCGTCCCAAACTTTGGGGTGGCTGTGTCTTTTTGATTTTAATTTCCCTAAGCTATAGGACCATAAGTGGAAGTGCCCTAGGCTCTGTTGCTTTGTTTTTTAGATGTTTCAGGAAACACCATACACTTCTCCAGAGTGTCTGTTGGCAATTTACATCCCGCCCATCAGCATAACAAGGCTCCCAGTTCTCAATGGCCTGTTGCCTTTCTGGATTTTACACTTTTTTCAGATGGCCCTTTTGACCAGGGGGAAGTGAGACTTCATTGTAGTGCAGATTTCCTTTGCAAGCTTGCTTGGTTGGCCAAAAAGGGCGTATGCGTTTTTTCCTGAATATATTCAGGAAAAAACGCATACGCCCTTTTTGGCCAAGTGCATCATTGTGGACGTTCTGCCTCTTTTCCTATGCTTTCAATGCAATTCCAGTCTACCTCCTGAAATCGGTTTCCTGCAATTCTGCCCCGCTTTCAAGTCCTCTTGGCAGCCTTACTTCAGTCTATTTTTGGACGATAGCTGTCATTTATAACTCTGCAGGTTTGTGAATTACAGTGCCCCTGAGCTCCTTTCTTCAACTCGCTTTCTTGTGACCTGGCCGCAACACCGCAGGATGGCTTCAGGCCCTAATCTGGTTCCGGCCCGGCATGCTGAGCCTTTGGTTAATTCCTCTTCCTGGTGGGAATTGAGAGTTAAATTTGCCCGTTCAGACACCTCCAGGTAGTCTCTCATTGGTTCTCGCTATTCCTGTTCATCTTCCGCAGAAATTGCAAACTGGGCCAAACAGGAGGTTAAAGGGACTGACTCTCCAAGTCGGGAGAGTGTTAGTAAAGCGTCTGGAATGTTGCACCCGAGTACCAGGGGAGGAAAACTGAGACATATTTGAACACGTCTAACCGTTCACATGGTTGATCATACTCTGGGTTCCACATGCATGTTTTAGCTGAAGGAAGAATACCTTAAACCTGGAGAGTTGAGACCCGTGGAATGGGTACCATGCAATATGACTTCAAAGGGTCTTCATTTGCTCACCGAACCTCTCCAATCCTATCACTGCTGCGTTTATGCCCCTGTACACACGCTTGATTCTCTTTTGGAGACATAGCAATCCATAGGTTTTAAGATACTTACTAGTCAGGTACATTCTTAGGCGTTTAATATGGGGTGTTGAGTCCATTTCGTTGAGCAAGGAGTAGCTCTTGTCTATTCCATATTTGGCTTAAGGAACTTTATCTGTGCTCATTTCAATCTCTGGTTTTATGCAGCACCCCAACTCACCTTTCCCCTTAAGCAAGCATAAGCTGTTTTTCTCAATTTGAGACCCTCTTCTGTTCTGTAATTCAGTTCCTGTGTAGCCAAGTTTACATTCCGTGTATTACTGATATCTTATGATGTTTCTTTTTCTGTGTGACTTACTTCAGTTAGAATCATCATACCTGAATCCACTCATTGTGCTGCTAAGGGCCTGATGACACAGATTTCATTGCTGAGTGATATTGCTTTGTAAGTAAATACCACAACTTCTTTATCCATTTTTCACTTTCTGCGATGTTGAACTTGTACTGTAAACGAGGTTCTTGTAAACAGAGCCGTTCCAAACTTTGGGGTGGCTGTGTCTTTTTGATTTTAATTTCCCTAAGCTGTAGGACCATAAGTGGAAGTGCCCTAGGTTCTGTTGCTTTGCTTTTTAGATGTTTCAGGAAACACCATACACTTCTCCCGAGTGGTTGTTGGCAATTTACATCCCGCCCATCAGCATAACAAGGCTCCCAGTTCTCCATGGCCTGTCCTGCCTTTCTGGATTTTACACTTTTATCAGATGGCCCTTTTGACCGGGGGGAAGTGAGACTTCATTGTAGTGCAGATTTCCTTTGCAAGCTTGCTTGGTTGGCCAAAAAGGGCGTATGCGTTTTTTCCTGAATATATTCAGGAAAAAACGCATACGCCCTTTTTGGCCAAGTGCATCATTGTGGACGTTCTGCCTCTTTTCCTATGCTTTCAATGCAATTCCAGTCTACCTCCTGAAATCGGTTTCCTGCAATTCTGCCCCGCTTTCAAGTCCTCTTGGCAGCCTTACTTCAGTCTATTTTTGGACGATAGCTGTCATTTATAACTCTGCAGGTTTGTGAATTACAGTGCCCCTGAGCTCCTTTCTTCAACTCGCTTTCTTTTGAGCTCGCCGCAACACCGCAGGATGGCTTCAGGCCCTAATCTGGTTCCGGTACGGCACGCTGAGCCTTTGGTTATTTCCTCTTCCTGTTGGGAAATGAGAGTTAAATTTGCCCGTCCAGACACCTCCAGCTAGTCTCTCATTGGTTCTAGCTATTCCTGTTCATCTTCCGCAGAAATTGCAAACTGGGCCAAACAGGAGGTTAAAGGCGCTGACTCTCCAAGTGGGGAGAGTGTTAGTATAGCATCTGGAATGTTGCACCCGAGTACCAGGGGAGGAAAACTGAGACATATTTGAACACGTCTCCCGTTCACATGGTTGATCATACTTGGGTTCCACATGCATGTTTTAGCTGAAGGAAGAATACCTTAAACCTGGAGAGTTAAGACCCGTGTAATGGGTACCATGCAATATGACTTCAAAGGGTCTTCATTTGCTCACCGAACCTCTCCAATCCTATCACTGCTGCGTTTATGCCCCTGTACACATGCTTGATTCTCTTTCGGAGACATAGCAATCCATAGGTTTTAAGATACTTACTAGTCAGGTACATTCTTAGGCGTTTAATATGCGGTGTTGAGTCCATTTCGTTGAGCAAGGAGTAGCTCTTGTCTATTCCATATTTGACTTAAGGAACTTTATCTGTGCTCATTTCAATCTCTGGTTTCATGCAGCACCCCAACTCACCTTTACCCTTAAGCAAGCATAAGTTGGTTTTCTAAATTTGAGACCCTGTTCTGTTCTGTAATTCAGTTCCTGTGTAGCCAAGTTTACATTCCGTGTATTACTGATATCTTATGATGTTTCTTTTTCTGTGTGACTTACTTCAGTTAGAATCATCATACCTGAATCCACTAATTGTGCTGCTAAGGGCCTGATGACACAGATTTCATTGCTGAGTGATATTGCTTTGTAAGTAAATACCACAACTTCTTTATCCATTTTTCACTTTCTGCGATGTTGAACTTGTACTGTAAACGAGGTTCTTGTAAACAGAGCCGTTCCAAACTTTGGGGTGGCTGTGTCTTTTTGATTTTAATTTCCCTAAGCTATAGGACCATAAGTGGAAGTGCCCTAGGTTCTGTTGCTTTTTTTTTTAGATGTTTCAGGAAACACCATACACTTCTCCCGAGTGGTTGTTGGCAATTTACATCCCGCCCATCAGCATAACAAGGCTCCCAGTTCTCCATGGCCTGTCCTGCCTTTCTGGATTTTACACTTTTATCAGATGGCCCTTTTGACCGGGGGGAAGTGAGACTTCATTGTAGTGCAGATTTCCTTTGCAAGCTTGCTTGGTTGGCCAAAAAGGGCGTATGCGTTTTTTCCTGAATATATTCAGGAAAAAACGCATACGCCCTTTTTGGCCAAGTGCATCATTGTGGACGTTCTGCCTCTTTTCCTATGCTTTCAATGCAATTCCAGTCTACCTCCTGAAATCGGTTTCCTGCAATTCTGCCCCGCTTTCAAGTCCTCTTGGCAGCCTTACTTCAGTCTATTTTTGGACGATAGCTGTCATGTATAACTCTGCAGGTTTGTGAATTACAGTGCCCCTGAGCTCCTTTCTTCAACTCGCTTTCTTGTGACCTGGCCGCAACACCGCAGGATGGCTTCAGGCCCTAATCTGGTTCCGGCCCGGCATGCTGAGCCTTTGGTTAATTCCTCTTCCTGGTGGGAAATGAGAGTTAAATTTGCCCGTCCAGACACCTCCAGCTAGCCTCTCATTGGTTCTCGCTATTCCTGTTCATCTTCCGCAGAAATTGCAAACTGGGCCAAACAGGAGGTTAAAGGCGCTGACTCTCCAAGTGGGGAGAGTGTTAGTAAAGCGTCTGGAATGTTGCAGCCGAGTACCAGGGGAGGAAAACTGAGACATATTTGAACACGTCTCCCGTTCACATGGTTGATCATACTTGGGTTCCACATGCATGTTTTAGCTGAAGGAAGAATACCTTAAACCTGGAGAGTTGAGACCCGTGTAATGGGTACCATGCAATATGACTTCAAAGGGTCTTCATTTGCTCACCGAACCTCTCCAATCCTATCACTGCTGCGTTTATGCCCCTGTACACATGCTTGATTCTCTTTTGGAGACATAGCAATCCATAGGTTTTACCATACTTACTAGTCAGGTACATTCTAAGGCGTTTAATATGCGGTGTTGAGTCCATTTCGTTGAGCAAGGAGTAGCTCTTGTCTATTCCATATTTGGCTTAAGGAACTTTATCTGTGCTCATTTCAATCTCTGGTTTTATGCAGCACCCCAACTCACCTTTACCCTTAAGCAAGCATAAGTTGGTTTTCTAAATTTGAGACCCTGTTCTGTTCTGTAATTCAGTTCCTGTGTAGCCAAGTTTACATTCCGTGTATTACTGATATCTTATGATGTTTCTTTTTCTGTGTGACTTATTTCAGTTAGAATCATCATACCTGAATCCACTAATTGTGCTGCTAAGGGCCTGATGACATAGATTTCATTGCTGAGTGATATTGCTTTGTAAGTGATTACCACAACTTCTTTATCCATTTTTCACTTTCTGCGATGTTGAACTTGTACTGTAAACGAGGTTCTTGTAAACAGAGCCGTTCCAAACTTTGGGGTGGCTGTGTCTTTTTGATTTTAATTTCCCTAAGCTATAGGACCATAAGTGGAAGTGCCCTAGGCTCTGTTGCTTTGTTTTTTAGATGTTTCAGGAAACACCATACACTTCTCCCGAGTGTCTGTTGGCAATTTACATCCCGCCCATCAGCATAACAAGGCTCCCAGTTCTCAATGGCCTGTTGCCTTTCTGGATTTTACACTTTTTTCAGATGGCCCTTTTGACCGGGGGGAAGTGAGACTTCATTGTAGTGCAGATTTCCTTTGCAAGCTTGCTTGGTTGGCCAAAAAGGGCGTATGCGTTTTTTCCTGAATATATTCAGGAAAAAACGCATACGCCCTTTTTGGCCAAGTGCATCATTGTGGACGTTCTGCCTCTTTTCCTATGCTTTCAATGCAATTCCAGTCTACCTCCTGAAATCGGTTTCCTGCAATTCTGCCCCGCTTTCAAGTCCTCTTGGCAGCCTTACTTCAGTCTATTTTTGGATGATAGCTGTCATTTATAACTCTGCAGGTTTGTGAATTACAGTGCCCCTGAGCTCCTTTCTTCAACTCGCTTTCTTGTGACCTGGCCGCAACACCGCAGGATGGCTTCAGACCCTAATCTGGTTCCGGCCCGGCATGCTGAGCCTTTGGTTAATTCCTATTCCTGGTGGGAAATGAGAGTTAAATTTGCCCGTCCAGACACCTCCAGCTAGCCTCTCATTGGTTCTCGCTATTCCTGTTCATCTTCCGCAGAAATTGCAAACTGGGCCAAACAGGAGGTTAAAGGCGCTGACTCTCCAAGTGGGGAGAGTGTTAGTAAAGCGTCTGGAATGTTGCAGCCGAGTACCAGGGGAGGAAAACTGAGACATATTTGAACACGTCTCCCGTTCACATGGTTGATCATACTTGGGTTCCACATGCATGTTTTAGCTGAAGGAAGAATACCTTAAACCTGGAGAGTTGAGACCCGTGTAATGGGTACCATGCAATATGACTTCAAAGGGTCTTCATTTGCTCACCGAACCTCTCCAATCCTATCACTGCTGCGTTTATGCCCCTGTACACATGCTTGATTCTCTTTTGGAGACATAGCAATCCATAGGTTTTACGATACTTACTAGTCAGGTACATTCTAAGGCGTTTAATATGCGGTGTTGAGTCCATTTCGTTGAGCAAGGAGTAGCTCTTGTCTATTCCATATTTGACTTAAGGAACTTTATCTGTGCTCATTTCAATCTCTGGTTTTATGCAGCACCCCAACTCACCTTTACCCTTAAGCAAGCATAAGTTGGTTTTCTAAATTTGAGACCCTGTTCTGTTCTGGAATTCAGTTCCTGTGTAGTCAAGTTTACATTCCGTGTATTACTGATATCTTATGATGTTTTTTTTCTGTGTGACTTATTTCAGTTAGAATCATCATACCTGAATCCACTCATTGTGATGCTAAGGGCCTGATGACATAGATTTCATTGCTGAGTGATATTGCTTTGTAAGTAAATACCACAACTTCTTTATCCATTTTTCACTTTCTGCGATGTTGAACTTGTACTGTAAATGAGGTTCTTGTAAACAGAGGCGTCCCAAACTTTGGGGTGGCTGTGTCTTTTTGATTTTAATTTCCCTAAGCTATAGGACCATAAGTGGCAGTGCCCTAGGCTCTGTTGCTTTGTTTTTTAGATGTTTCAGGAAACACCATACACTTCTCCCGAGTGTCTGTTGGCAATTTACATCCCGCCCATCAGCATAACAAGGCTCCCAGTTCTCCATGGCCTGTTGCCTTTCTGGATTTTACACTTTTTTCAGATGGCCCTTTTGACCGGGGGGAAGTGAGACTTCATTGTAGTGCAGATTTCCTTTGCAAGCTTGCTTGGTTGGCCAAAAAGGGCGTATGCGTTTTTTCCTGAATATATTCAGGAAAAAACGCATACGCCCTTTTTGGCCAAGTGCATCATTGTGGACGTTCTGCCTCTTTTCCTATGCTTTCAATGCAATTCCAGTCTACCTCCTGAAATCGGTTTCCTGCAATTCTTCCCCGCTTTCAAGTCCTCTTGGCAGCCTTACTTCAGTCTATTTTTGGACGATAGCTGTCATTTATAACTCTGCAGGTTTGTGAATTACAGTGCCCCTGAGCTCCTTTCTTCAACTCGCTTTCTTTTGACCTGGCCGCAACACCGCAGGATGGCTTCAGGCCCTAATCTGGTTCCGGTCCGGCATGCTGAGCCTTTGGTTAATTCCTCTTCCTGGTGGGAAATGAGAGTTAAATTTGCCCGTCCAGACACCTCCAGCTAGCCTCTCATTGGTTCTCGCTATTCCTGTTCATCTTCCGCAGAAATTGCAAACTGGGCCAAACAGGAGGTTAAAGGGACTGACTCTCCAAGTGGGGAGAGTGTTAGTAAAGCGTCTGGAATGTTGCACCCGAGTACCAGGGGAAAAAAACTGAGACATATTTGAACACGTCTCCCGATCACATGGTTGATCATACTCTAGGTTCCACATGCATGTTTTAGCTGAAGGAAGAATACCTTAAACCTGGGTAGTTGAAACCCGTGGAATGGGTACCATGCAATATGACTTCAAAGGGTCTTCATTTGCTCACCGAACCTCTCCAATCCTATCACTGCTGCGTTTATGCCCCTGTACACATGCTTGATTCTCTTTCGGAGACATAGCAATCCATAGGTTTTAAGATACTTACAAGTCAGGTACATTCTTAGGCGTTTAATATGCGGTGTTGAGTCCATTTCGTTGAGCAAGGAGTAGCTCTTGTCTATTCCATATTTGGCTTAAGGAACTTTATCTGTGCTCATTTCAATCTCTGGTTTTATGCAGCACCCCAACTCACCTTTCCCCTTAAGCAAGCATAAGTTGTTTTTCTAAATTTGAGACCCTGTTCTGTTCTGTAATTCAGTTCCTGTGTAGCCAAGTTTCCATTCCGTGTATTACTGATATCTTATGATGTTTCTTTTTCTGTGTGACTTATTTCAGTTAGAATCATCATACCTGAATCCACTCATTGTGCTGCTAAGGGCCTGATGACATAGATTTCATTGCTGAGTGATATTGTTTTGTAAGTGAATACCACAACTTCTTTATCCATTTTTCACTTTCTGCGATGTTGAACTTGTACTGTAAACGAGGTTCTTGTAAACAGAGCCGTTCCAAACTTTGGGGTTGCTGTGTCTTTTTGATTTTAATTTCCCTAACCTATAGGACCATAAGTGGAAGTGCCCTAGGCTCTGTTGCTTTGTTTTTTAGATGTTTCAGGAAACACCATACATTTCTCCCAAGTGTCTGTTGGCAATTTACATCCCACCCATCAGCATAACAAGGCTCCCAGTTCTCCATGGCCTGTTGCCTTTCTGGATTTTACACTTTTTTCAGATGGCCCTTTTGACCGGGGGGAAGTGAGACTTCATTGTAGTGCAGATTTCCTTTGCAAGCTTGCTTGGTTGGCCAAAAAGGGCGTATGCTTTTTTTCCTGAATATATTCAGGAAAAAACGCATACGCCCTTTTTGGCCAAGTGCATCATTGTGGACGTTCTGCCTCTTTTCCTATGCTTTCAATGCAATTCCAGTCTACCTCCTGAAATCGGTTTCCTGCAATTCTGCCCCGCTTTCAAGTCCTCTTGTCAGCCTTACTTCAGTCTATTTTTGGACGATAGCTGTCATTTATAACTCTGCAGGTTTGTGAATTACAGTGCCCCTGAGCTCCTTTCTTCAACTCGCTTTCTTGTGACCTTGCCGCAACACCGCAGGATGGCTTCAGGCCCTAATCTGGTTCCGGCCCGGCATGCTGAGCCTTTGGTTAATTCCTCTTCCTGGTGGGAAATGAGAGTTAAATTTGCCCGTCCAGACACCTCCAGCTAGCCTCTCATTGGTTCTCGCTATTCCTGTTCATCTTCCGCAGAAATTGCAAACTGGGCCAAACAGGAGGTTAAAGGCGCTGACTCTCCAAGTGGGGAGAGTGTTAGTAAAGCGTCTGGAATGTTGCAGCCGAGTACCAGGGGAGGAAAACTGAGACATATTTGAACACGTCTCCCATTCACATGGTTGATCATACTCTAGGTTCCACATGCATGTTTTAGCTGAAGGAAGAATACCTTAAACCTGGAGAGTTGAGACCCGTGTAATGGGTACCATGCAATATGACTTCAAAGGGTCTTCATTTGCTCACCGAACCTCTCCAATCCTATCACTGCTGCGTTTATGCCCCTGTACACATGCTTGATTCTCTTTTGGAGACATAGCAATCCATAGGTTTTATGATACTTACTAGTCAGGTACATTCTTAGGCGTTTAATATGCGGTGTTGAGTCCATTTCGTTGAGCAAGGAGTAGCTCTTGTCTATTTCATATTTGACTTAAGGAACTTTATCTGTGCTCATTTCAATCTCTGGTTTTATGCAGCACCCCAACTCACCTTTACCCTTAAGCAAGAATTAGTTGGTTTTCTAAATTTCAGACCCTGTTCTGTTCTGTAATTCAGTTCCTGTGTAGCCAAGTTTCCATTCCGTGTATTACTGATATCTTATGATGTTTCTTTTTCTGTGTGACTTATTTCAGTTAGAATCATCATACCTGAATCCACTCATTGTGCTTCTAAGGGCCTGATGACATAGATTTCATTGCTGAGTGATATTGCTTTGTAAGTGAATACCACAACTTCTTTATCCATTTTTCACTTTCTGCGATGTTGAACTTGTACTGTAAACGAGGTTCTTGTAAACAGAGCCATTCCAAACTTTGGGTTGGCTGTGTCTTTTAGATTTTAATTTCCCTAAGCTATAGGACCATAAGTGGCAGTGCCCTAGGCTCTGTTGCTTTGTTTTTTAGATGTTTCAGGAAACACCATACACTTCTCCCGAGTGTCTGTTGGCAATTTACATACCGCCCATCAGCATAACAAGGCTCCCAGTTCTCCATGGCCTGTCCTGCCTTTCTGGATTTTACACTTTTTTCAGATGGCCCTTTTGACCGGGGGGAAGTGAGACTTCATTGTAGTGCAGATTTCCTTTGCAAGCTTGCTTGGTTGGCCAAAAAGGGCGTATGCGTTTTTTCCTGAATATATTCAGGAAAAAACGCATACGCCCTTTTTGCCCAAGTGCATCATTGTGGACGTTCTGCCTCTTTTCCTATGCTTTCAATGCAATTCCAGTCTACCTCCTGAAATCGGTTTCCTGCAATTCTGCCCCGCTTTCAAGTCCTCTTGGCAGCCTTACTTCAGTCTATTTTTGGACGATAGCTGTCATTTATAACTCTGCAGGTTTGTGAATTACAGTGCCCCTGAGCTCCTTTCTTCAACTCGCTTTCTTGTGACCTGGCCGCAACACCGCAGGATGGCTTCAGGCCCTAATCTGGTTCCGGACCGGCATGCTGAGCCTTTGGTTAATTCCTCTTCCTGGTGGGAAAAGAGAGTTAAATTTGCCCGTCCAGACACCTTCAGCTAGCCTCTCATTGGTTCTCGCTATTCCTGTTCATCTTCCGCAGAAATTGCAAACTGGGCCAAACAGGAGGTTAAAGGCGCTGACTCTCCAAGTGGGGAGAGTGTTAGTAAAGCGTCTGGAATGTTGCACCCGAGTACCAGGGGAGGAAAACTGAGACATATTTGAACACGTCTCCCGTTCACATGGTTGATCATACTCTAGGTTCCACATGCATGTTTTAGCTGAAGGAAGAATACCTTAAACCTGGAGAGTTGAGACCCGTGTAATGGGTACCATGCAATATGACTTCAAAGGGTCTTCATTTGCTCACCGAACCTCTCCAATCCTATCACTGCTGCGTTTATGCCCCTGTACACATGCTTGATTCTCTTTTGGAGACATAGCAATTCATAGGTTTTACGATACTTACTAGTCAGGTACATTCTTAGGCGTTTAATATGTGGTGTTGAGTCCATTTCGTTGAGAAAGGAGTAGCTCTTGTCTATTTCATATTTGACTTAAGGAACTTTATCTGTGCTCATTTCAATCTCTGGTTTTATGCAGCACCCCAACTCACCTTTACCCTTAAGCAAGCATAAGTTAGCTTTCTAAATTTGAGACCCTGTTCTGTTCTGTAATTCAGTTCCTGTGTAGCCAAGTTTACATTCCGTGTATTAGTGATATCTTATGATGTTTCTTTTTCTGTGTGACTTATTTCAGTTAGAATCATCATACCTGAATCCACTCATTGTGATGCTAAGGGCCTGATGACATAGATTTCATTGCTGAGTGATATTGCTTTGTAAGTAAATACCACAACTTCTTTATCCATTTTTCACTTTCTGCGATGTTGAACTTGTACTGTAAACGAGGTTCTTGTAAACAGAGGCGTCCCAAACTTTCGGGTGGCTGTGTCTTTTTGATTTTAATTTCCCTAAGCTATAGGACCATAAGTGGCAGTGCCCTAGGCTCTGTTGCTTTGTTTTTTAGATGTTTCAGGAAACACCATACACTTCTCCCGAGTGTCTGTTGGCAATTTACATCCCGCCCATCAGCATAACAAGGCTCCCAGTTCTCCATGGCCTGTCCTGCCTTTCTGAATTTTACACTTTTTTCAGATGGCCCTTTTTACCGGGGGAAGTGAGACTTCATTGTAGTGCAGATTTCCTTTGGAAGCTTGCTTGGTTTGCCAAAAAGGGCGTATGCGTTTTTTCCTGAATATATTCAGGAAAAAACGCATACGCCCTTTTTGGCCAAGTGCATCATTGTGGACGTTCTGCCTCTTTTCCTATGCTTTCAATGCAATTCCAGTCTACCTCCTGAAATCGGTTTCCTGCAATTCTGCCCCGCTTTCAAGTCCTCTTGGCAGCCTTACTTCAGTCTATTTTTGGATGATAGCTGTCATTTATAACTCTGCAGGTTTGTGAATTACAGTGCCCCTGAGCTCCTTTGTTCAACTCGCTTTCTTGTGAGCTGGCCGCAACACCGCAGGATGGCTTCAGGCCCTAATCTGGTTCCGGCCCGGCATGCTGAGCCTTTGGTTAATTCCTCTTCCTGGTGGGAAATGAGAGTTAAATTTGCCCGTCCAGACACCTACAGCTAGCCTCTCATTGGTTCTCGCTATTCCTGTTCATCTTCCGCAGAAATTGCAAACTGGGCCAAACAGGAGGTTAAAGGGACTGACTCTCCAAGTGGGGAGAGTGTTAGTAAAGCGTCTGGAATGTTGCACCCGAGTACCAGGGGAGGAAAACTGAGACATATTTGAACACGTCTCCCGATCACATGGTTGATCATACTCTAGGTTCCACATGCATGTTTTAGCTGAAGGAAGAATACCTTAAACCTGGGTAGTTGAAACCCGTGGAATGGGTACCATGCAATATGACTTCAAAGGGTCTTCATTTGCTCACCGAACCTCTCCAATCCTATCACTGCTGCGTTTATGCCCCTGTACACATGCTTGATTCTCTTTCGGAGACATAGCAATCCATAGGTTTTAAGATACTTACTAGTCAGGTACATTCTTAGGCGTTTAATATGGGGTGTTGAGTCCATTTCGTTGAGCAAGGAGTAGCTCTTGTCTATTCCATATTTGGCTTAAGGAACTTTATCTGTGCTCATTTCAATCTCTGGTTTTATGCAGCACCCCAACTCACCTTTACCCTTAAGCAAGCATAAGTTGGCTTTCTAAATTTGAGACCCTGTTCTGTTCTGTAATTCAGTTCCTGTGTAGCCAAGTTTACATTCCGTGTATTAGTGATATCTTATGATGTTTCTTTTTCTGTGTGACTTATTTCAGTTAGAATCATCATACCTGAATCCACTCATTGTGATGCTAAGGGCCTGATGACATAGATTTCATTGCTGAGTGATATTGCTTTGTAAGTAAATACCACAACTTCTTTATCCATTTTTCACTTTCTGCGATGTTGAACTTGTACTGTAAACGAGGTTCTTGTAAACAGAGGCGTCCCAAACTTTCGGGTGGCTGTGTCTTTTTGATTTTAATTTCCCTAAGCTATAGGACCATAAGTGGCAGTGCCCTAGGCTCTGTTGCTTTGTTTTTTAGATGTTTCAGGAAACACCATACACTTCTCCCGAGTGTCTGTTGGCAATTTACATCCCGCCCATCAGCATAACAAGGCTCCCAGTTCTCCATGGCCTGTCCTGCCTTTCTGAATTTTACACTTTTTTCAGATGGCCCTTTTTACCGGGGGAAGTGAGACTTCATTGTAGTGCAGATTTCCTTTGGAAGCTTGCTTGGTTTGCCAAAAAGGGCGTATGCGTTTTTTCCTGAATATATTCAGGAAAAAACGCATACGCCCTTTTTGGCCAAGTGCATCATTGTGGATGTTCTGCCTCTTTTCCTATGCTTTCAATGCAATTCCAGTCTACCTCCTGAAATCGGTTTCCTGCAATTCTGCCCCGCTTTCAAGTCCTCTTGGCAGCCTTACTTCAGTCTATTTTTGGATGATAGCTGTCATTTATAACTCTGCAGGTTTGTGAATTACAGTGCCCCTGAGCTCCTTTGTTCAACTCGCTTTCTTGTGAGCTGGCCGCAACACCGCAGGATGGCTTCAGGCCCTAATCTGGTTCCGGCCCGGCATGCTGAGCCTTTGGTTAATTCCTCTTCCTGGTGGGAAATGAGAGTTAAATTTGCCCGTCCAGACACCTACAGCTAGCCTCTCATTGGTTCTCGCTATTCCTGTTCATCTTCCGCAGAAATTGCAAACTGGGCCAAACAGGAGGTTAAAGGGACTGACTCTCCAAGTGGGGAGAGTGTTAGTAAAGCGTCTGGAATGTTGCACCCGAGTACCAGGGGAGGAAAACTGAGACATATTTGAACACGTCTCCCGATCACATGGTTGATCATACTCTAGGTTCCACATGCATGTTTTAGCTGAAGGAAGAATACCTTAAACCTGGGTAGTTGAAACCCGTGGAATGGGTACCATGCAATATGACTTCAAAGGGTCTTCATTTGCTCACCGAACCTCTCCAATCCTATCACTGCTGCGTTTATGCCCCTGTACACATGCTTGATTCTCTTTCGGAGACATAGCAATCCATAGGTTTTAAGATACTTACTAGTCAGGTACATTCTTAGGCGTTTAATATGGGGTGTTGAGTCCATTTCGTTGAGCAAGGAGTAGCTCTTGTCTATTCCATATTTGGCTTAAGGAACTTTATCTGTGCTCATTTCAATCTCTGGTTTTATGCAGCACCCCAACTCACCTTTACCCTTAAGCAAGCATAAGTTGTTTTTCTAAATTTGAGACCCTGTTCTGTTCTGTAATTCAGTTCCTGTGTAGCCAAGTTTCCATTCCGTGTATTACTGATATCTTATGATGTTTCTTTTTCTGTGTGACTTATTTCAGTTACAATCATCATACCTGAATCCACTCATTGTACTGCTAAGGGCCTGATGACATAGATTTCATTGCTGAGTGATATTGCTTTGTAAGTGAATACCACAACTTCTTTATCCATTTTTCAGTTTCTGCGATGTTGAACTTGTACTGTAAACGAGGTTCTTGTAAACAGAGCCGTTCCAAACTTTGGGGTGGCTGTGTCTTTTTGATTTTAATTTCCCTAAGCTATAGGACCATAAGTGGAAGTGCCCTAGGCTCTGTTGCTTTGTTTTTTAGATGTTTCAGGAAACACCATACACTTCTCCCAAGTGTCTGTTGGCAATTTTCATCCCGCCCATCAGCATAACAAGGCTCCCAGTTCTCAATGGCCTGTTGCCTTTCTGGATTTTACACTTTTTTCAGATGGCCCTTTTGACCGGGGGGAAGTGAGACTTCATTGTAGTGCAGATTTCCTTTGCAAGCTTGCTTGGTTGGCCAAAAAGGGCGTATGCGTTTTTTCCTGAAAATATTCAGGAAAAAACGCATACGCCCGTTTTGGCCAAGTGCATCATTGTGGACGTTCTGCCTCTTTTCCTATGCTTTCAATGCAATTCCAGTCTACCTCCTGAAATCGGTTTCCTGCAATTCTGCCCCGCTTTCAAGTCCTCTTGTCAGCCTTACTTCAGTCTATTTTAGTATGATAGCTGTCATTTATAACTCTGCAGGTTTGTGAATTACAGTGCCCCTGAGCTCCTTTCTTCAACTCGCTTTCTTGTGACCTGGCCGCAACACCGCAGGATGGCTTCAGGCCCTAATCTGGTTCCGGCCCGGCATGCTGAGCCTTTGGTTAATTCGTCTTCCTGGTGGGAAATGAGAGTTAAATTTGCCCGTCCAGACACCTCCAGCTAGCCTCTCATTGGTTCTCGCTATTCCTGTTCATCTTCCGCAGAAATTGCAAACTGGGCCAAACAGGAGGTTAAAGGGACTGACTCTCCAAGTGGGGAGAGTGTCAGTAAAGCATCTGGAATGTTGCACCCGAGTACCAGGGGAGGAAAACTGAGACATATTTGAACACGTCTCCCGATCACATGGTTGATCATACTCTAGGTTCCACATGCATGTTTTAGCTGAAGGAAGAATACCTTAAACCTGGGTAGTTGAAACCCGTGGAATGGGTACCATGCAATATGACTTCAAAGGGTCTTCATTTGCTCACCGAACCTCTCCAATCCTATCACTGCTGCGTTTATGCCCCTGTACACATGCTTGATTCTCTTTCGGAGACATAGCAATCCATAGGTTTTAAGATACTTACAAGTCAGGTACATTCTTAGGCGTTTAATATGCGGTGTTGAGTCCATTTCGTTGAGCAAGGAGTAGCTCTTGTCTATTCCATATTTGGCTTAAGGAACTTTATCTGTGCTCATTTCAATCTCTGGTTTTATGCAGCACCCCAACTCACCTTTACCATTAAGCAAGCATAAGTTGTTTTTCTAAATTTGAGACCCTGTTCTGTTCTGTAATTCAGTTCCTGTGTAGCCAAGTTTCCATTCCGTGTATTACTGATATCTTATGATGTTTCTTTTTCTGTGTGACTTATTTCAGTTAGAATCATCATACCTGAATCCACTCATTGTACTGCTAAGGGCCTGATGACATAGATTTCATTGCTGAGTGATATTGCTTTGTAAGTGAATACCACAAATTCTTTATCCATTTTTCACTTTCTGCGATGTTGAACTTGTACTGTAAACGAGGTTCTTGTAAACAGAGCCGTTCCAAACTTTGGGGTGGCTGTGTCTTTTTGATTTTAATTTCCCTAAGCTATAGGACCATAAGTGGCAGTGCCCTAGGCTCTGTTGCTTTGTTTTTTAGATGTTTCAGGAAACACCATACACTTCTCCCAAGTGTCTGTTGGCAATTTACATCCCGCCCATCAGCATAACAAGGCTCCCAGTTCTCCATGGCCTGTCCTGCCTTTCTGGATTTTACACTTTTTTCAGATGGCCCTTTTGACCGGGGGGAAGTGAGACTTCGTTGTAGTGCAGATTTCCTTTGCAAGCTTGCTTGGTTGGCCAAAAAGGGCGTATGCGTATTTTCCTGAATATATTCAGGAAAAAACGCATACGTCCTTTTTGGCCAAGTGCATCATTGTGGACGTTCTGCCTCTTTTCCTATGCTTTCAATGCAATTCCAGTCTACCTCCTGAAATCGGTTTCCTGCAATTCTGCCCCACTTTCAAGTCCTCTTGGCAGCCTTACTTCAGTCTATTTTTGGACGATAGCTGTCATTTATAACTCTGCAGGTTTGTGAATTACAGTGCCCCTGAGCTCCTTTCTTCAACTCGCTTTCTTGTGACCTGGCCGCAACACCGCAGGATGGCTTCAGGCCCTAATCTGGTTCCGGCCCGGCACGCTGAGCCTTTGGTTAATTCCTCTTCCTGGTGGGAAATGAGAGTTAAATTTGCCCGTCCAGACACCTCCAGCTAGCCTCTCATTGGTTCTCGCTATTCCTGTTCATCTTCCGCAGAAATTGCAAACTGGGCCAAACAGGAGGTTAAAGGGACTGACTCTCCAAGTGGGGAGAGTGTTAGTAAAGCGTCTGGAATGTTGCACCCGAGTACCAGGGGAGGAAAACTGAGACATATTTGAACACGTCTCCCGATCACATGGTTGATCATACTCTAGGTTCCACATGCATGTTTTAGCTGAAGGAAGAATACCTTAAACCTGGGTAGTTGAAACCCGTGGAATGGGTACCATGCAATATGACTTCAAAGGGTCTTCATTTGCTCACCGAACCTCTCCAATCCTATCACTGCTGCGTTTATGCCCCTGTACACATGCTTGATTCTCTTTCGGAGACATAGCAATCCATAGGTTTTAAGATACTTACTAGTCAGGTACATTCTTAGGCGTTTAATATGGGGTGTTGAGTCCATTTCGTTGAGCAAGGAGTAGCTCTTGTTTATTCCATATTTGGCTTAAGGAACTTTATCTGTGCTCATTTCAATCTCTGGTTTTATGCAGCACCCCAACTCACCTTTACCCTTAAGCAAGAATAAGTTGGTTTTCTAAATTTGAGACCCTGTTCTGTTCTGTAATTCAGTTCCTGTGTAGCCAAGTTTCCATTCCGTGTATTACTGATATCTTATGATGTTTCTTTTTCTGTGTGACTTATTTCAGTTAGAATCATCATACCTGAATCCACTCATTGTGCTGCTAAGGGCCTGATGACACAGATTTCATTGCTGAGTGATATTGCTTTGTAAGTAAATACCACAACTTCTTTATCCATTTTTCACTTTCTGCGATGTTGAACTTGTACTGTAAACGAGGTTCTTGTAAACAGAGCCGTTCCAAACTTTGGGGTGGCTGTGTCTTTTTGATTTTAATTTCCCTAAGCTATAGGACCATAAGTGGAAGTGCCCTAGGTTCTGTTGCTTTGTTTTTTAGATGTTTCAGGAAACACCATACACTTCTCCCGAGTGGTTGTTGGCAATTTACATCCCGCCCATCAGCATAACAAGGCTCCCAGTTCTCCATGGCCTGTCCTGCCTTTCTGGATTTTACACTTTTTTCAGATGGCCCTTTTGACGGGGGGAAGTGAGACTTCATTGTAGTGCAGATTTCCTTTGGAAGCTTGCTTGGTTTGCCAAAAAGGGCGTATGCGTTTTTTCCTGAATATATTCAGGAAAAAACACATACGCCCTTTTTGGCCAAGTGCATCATTGTGGACGTTCTGCCTCTTTTCCTATGCTTTCAATGCAATTCCAGTCTACCTCCTGAAATCGGTTTCCTGCAATTCTGCCCCACTTTCAAGTCCTCTTGGCAGCCTTACTTCAGTCTATTTTTGGACGATAGCTGTCATTTATAACTCTGCAGGTTTGTGAATTACAGTGCCCCTGAGCTCCTTTCTTCAACTCGCTTTCTTGTGACATGGCCGCAACACCGCAGGATGGCTTCAGGCCCTAATCTGGTTCCGGCACGGCACGCTGAGCCTTTGGTTATTTCCTCTTCCTGGTGGGAAATGAGAGTTAAATTTGCCCGTCCAGACACCTTCAGCTAGCCTCTCATTGGTTCTCGCTATTCCTGTTCATCTTCCGCAGAAATTGCAAACTGGGCCAAACAGGAGGTTAAAGGCGCTGACTCTCCAAGTGGGGAGAGTGTTAGTAAAGCGTCTGGAATGTTGCACCCGAGTACCAGGGGAGGAAAACTGAGACATATTTGAACACGTCTCCCGTTCACATGGTTGATCATACTTGGGTTCCACATGCATGTTTTAGCTGAAGGAAGAATACCTTAAACCTGGAGAGTTGAGACCCGTGCAATGGGTACCATGCAATATGACTTCAAAGGGTCTTTATTTGCTCACCGAACCTCTCCAATCCTATCACTGCTGCGTTTATGCCCCTGTACACATGCTTGA
Organism: Delphinus delphis; assembly: GCF_949987515.2. Taxonomy (NCBI): domain Eukaryota; kingdom Metazoa; phylum Chordata; class Mammalia; order Artiodactyla; family Delphinidae; genus Delphinus; species Delphinus delphis. The sequence goes on from NW_027192691.1 coordinate 760,942, forward strand.
TTCTCTTTCGGAGACATAGCAATCCATAGGTTTTACGATACTTACTAGTCACGTACATTCTTAGGCGTTTAATATGCGGTGTTGAGTCCATTTCGTTGAGCAAGGAGTAGCTCTTGTCTATTCCATATTTGACTTAAGGAACTTTATCTGTGCTCATTTCAATCTCTGGTTTTATGCAGCACCCCAACTCACCTTTACCCTTAAGCAAGCCTAAGTTGGTTTTCTAAATTTGAGACCCTGTTCTGTTCTGTAATTCAGTTCCTGTGTAGCCAAGTTTACATTCCGTGTATTACTGATATCTTATGATGTTTCTTTTTCTGTGTGACTTATTTCAGTTAGAGTCATCATACCTGAATCCACTCATTGTGATGCTAAGGGCCTGATGACATAGATTTCATTGCTGAGTGATATTGCTTTGTAAGTAAATACCACAACTTCTTTATCCATTTTTCACTTTCTGCGATGTTGAACTTGTACTGTAAACGAGGTTCTTGTAAACAGAGGCGTCCCAATCTTTGGGGTGGCTGTGTCTTTTTGATTTTAATTTCCCTAAGCTATAGGACCATAAGTGGCAGTGCCCTAGGCTCTGTTGCTTTGTTTTTTAGATGTTTCAGGAAACACCATACACTTCTCCCGAGTGTCTGTTGGCAATTTACATCCCGCCCATCAGCATAACAAGGCTCCCAGTTCTCCATGGCCTGTCCTGCCTTTCTGGATTTTACACTTTTTTCAGATGGCCCTTTTGACCGGGGGGAAGTGAGACTTCATTGTAGTGCAGATTTCCTTTGCAAGCTTGCTTGGTTGGCCAAAAAGGGCGTATGCGTATTTTCCTGAATATATTCAGGAAAAAACGCATACGCCCTTTTTGGCCAAGTGCATCATTGTGGACGTTCTGCCTCTTTTCCTATGCTTTCAATGCAATTCCAGTCTACCTCCTGAAATCGGTTTCCTGCAATTCTGCCCCGCTTTCAAGTCCTCTTGGCAGCCTTACTTCAGTCTATTTTTGGACGATAGCTGTCATTTATAACTCTGCAGGTTTGTGAATTACAGTGCCCCTGAGCTCCTTTCTTCAACTCGCTTTCTTGTGACCTGGCCGCAACACCGCAGGATGGCTTCAGGCCCTAATCTGGTTCCGGCCCGGCACGCTGAGCCTTTGGTTAATTCCTCTTCCTGGTGGGAAATGAGAGTTAAATTTGCCCGTCCAGACACCTCCAGCTAGCCTCTCATTGGTTCTCGCTATTCCTGTTCATCTTCCGCAGAAATTGCAAACTGGGCCAAACAGGAGGTTAAAGGGACTGACTCTCCAAGTGGGGAGAGTGTTAGTAAAGCGTCTGGAATGTTGCACCCGAGTACCAGGGGAGGAAAACTGAGACATATTTGAACACGTCTCCCGTTCACATGGTTGATCATACTTGGGTTCCACATGCATGTTTTAGCTGAAGGAAGAATACCTTAAACCTGGAGAGTTGAGACCCGTGTAATGGGTACCATGCAATATGACTTCAAAGGGTCTTTATTTGCTCACCGAACCTCTCCAATCCTATCACTGCTGCGTTTATGCCCCTGTACACATGCTTGATTCTCTTTCGGAGACATAGCAATCCATAGGTTTTACGATACTTACTAGTCACGTACATTCTTAGGCGTTTAATATGCGGTGTTGAGTCCATTTCGTTGAGCAAGGAGTAGCTCTTGTCTATTCCATATTTGACTTAAGGAACTTTATCTGTGCTCATTTCAATCTCTGGTTTTATGCAGCACCCCAACTCACCTTTACCCTTAAGCAAGCCTAAGTTGGTTTTCTAAATTTGAGACCCTGTTCTGTTCTGTAATTCAGTTCCTGTGTAGCCAAGTTTACATTCCGTGTATTACTGATATCTTATGATGTTTCTTTTTCTGTGTGACTTATTTCAGTTAGAGTCATCATACCTGAATCCACTCATTGTGATGCTAAGGGCCTGATGACATAGATTTCATTGCTGAGTGATATTGCTTTGTAAGTAAATACCACAACTTCTTTATCCATTTTTCACTTTCTGCGATGTTGAACTTGTACTGTAAACGAGGTTCTTGTAAACAGAGGCGTCCCAATCTTTGGGGTGGCTGTGTCTTTTTGATTTTAATTTCCCTAAGCTATAGGACCATAAGTGGCAGTGCCCTAGGCTCTGTTGCTTTGTTTTTTAGATGTTTCAGGAAACACCATACACTTCTCCCGAGTGTCTGTTGGCAATTTACATCCCGCCCATCAGCATAACAAGGCTCCCAGTTCTCCATGGCCTGTCCTGCCTTTCTGGATTTTACACTTTTTTCAGATGGCCCTTTTGACCGGGGGGAAGTGAGACTTCATTGTAGTGCAGATTTCCTTTGCAAGCTTGCTTGGTTGGCCAAAAAGGGCGTATGCGTATTTTCCTGAATATATTCAGGAAAAAACGCATACGCCCTTTTTGGCCAAGTGCATCATTGTGGACGTTCTGCCTCTTTTCCTATGCTTTCAATGCAATTCCAGTCTACCTCCTGAAATCGGTTTCCTGCAATTCTGCCCCGCTTTCAAGTCCTCTTGGCAGCCTTACTTCAGTCTATTTTTGGACGATAGCTGTCATTTATAACTCTGCAGGTTTGTGAATTACAGTGCCCCTGAGCTCCTTTCTTCAACTCGCTTTCTTGTGACCTGGCCGCAACACCGCAGGATGGCTTCAGGCCCTAATCTGGTTCCGGCCCGGCACGCTGAGCCTTTGGTTAATTCCTCTTCCTGGTGGGAAATGAGAGTTAAATTTGCCCGTCCAGACACCTCCAGCTAGCCTCTCATTGGTTCTCGCTATTCCTGTTCATCTTCCGCAGAAATTGCAAACTGGGCCAAACAGGAGGTTAAAGGGACTGACTCTCCAAGTGGGGAGAGTGTTAGTAAAGCGTCTGGAATGTTGCACCCGAGTACCAGGGGAGGAAAACTGAGACATATTTGAACACGTCTCCCGATCACATGGTTGATCATACTCTAGGTTCCACATGCATGTTTTAGCTGAAGGAAGAATACCTTAAACCTGGGTAGTTGAAACCCGTGGAATGGGTACCATGCAATATGACTTCAAAGGGTCTTCATTTGCTCACCGAACCTCTCCAATCCTATCACTGCTGCGTTTATGCCCCTGTACACATGCTTGATTCTCTTTCGGAGACATAGCAATCCATAGGTTTTACGATACTTACTAGTCAGGTACATTCTTAGGCGTTTAATATGCGGTGTTGAGTCCATTTCGTTGAGCAAGGAGTAGCTCTTGTCTATTCCATATTTGACTTAAGGAACTTTATCTGTGCTCATTTCAATCTCTGGTTTTATGCAGCACCCCAACTCACCTTTACCCTTAAGCAAGCATAAGTTGGCTTTCTAAATTTGAGACCCTGTTCTGTTCTGTAATTCAGTTCCTGTGTAGCCAAGTTTACATTCCGTGTATTACTGATATCTTATGATGTTTCTTTTTCTGTGTGACTTATTTCAGTTAGAGTCATCATACCTGAATCCACTCATTGTGATGCTAAGGGCCTGATGACATAGATTTCATTGCTGAGTGATATTGCTTTGTAAGTAAATACCACAACTTCTTTATCCATTTTTCACTTTCTGCGATGTTGAACTTGTACTGTAAACGAGGTTCTTGTAAACAGAGGCGTCCCAATCTTTGGGGTGGCTGTGTCTTTTTGATTTTAATTTCCCTAAGCTATAGGACCATAAGTGGCAGTGCCCTAGGCTCTGTTGCTTTGTTTTTTAGATGTTTCAGGAAACACCATACACTTCTCCCGAGTATCTGTTGGCAATTTACATCCCGCCCATCAGCATAACAAGGCTCCCAGTTCTCCATGGCCTGTCCTGCCTTTCTGGATTTTACACTTTTTTCAGATGGCCCTTTTGACCGGGGGGAAGTGAGACTTCATTGTAGTGCAGATTTCCTTTGCAAGCTTGCTTGGTTGGCCAAAAAGGGCGTATGCGTATTTTCCTGAATATATTCAGGAAAAAACGCATACGCCCTTTTTGGCCAAGTGCATCATTGTGGACGTTCTGCCTCTTTTCCTATGCTTTCAATGCAATTCCAGTCTACCTCCTGAAATCGGTTTCCTGCAATTCTGCCCCGCTTTCAAGTCCTCTTGGCAGCCTTACTTCAGTCTATTTTTGGACGATAGCTGTCATTTATAACTCTGCAGGTTTGTGAATTACAGTTCCCCTGAGCTCCTTTCTTCAACTCGCTTTCTTGTGACCTGGCCGCAACACCGCAGGATGGCTTCAGGCCCTAATCTGGTTCCGGCCCGGCACGCTGAGCCTTTGGTTAATTCCTCTTCCTGGTGGGAAATGAGAGTTAAATTTGCCCGTCCAGACACCTCCAGCTAGCCTCTCATTGGTTCTCGCTCTTCCTGTTCATCTTCCGCAGAAATTGCAAACTGGGCCAAACAGGAGGTTAAAGGGACTGACTCTCCAAGTGGGGAGAGTGTTAGTAAAGCGTCTGGAATGTTGCACCCGAGTACCAGGGGAGGAAAACTGAGACATATTTGAACACGTCTCCCGATCACATGGTTGATCATACTCTAGGTTCCACATGCATGTTTTAGCTGAAGGAAGAATACCTTAAACCTGGGTAGTTGAAACCCGTGGAATGGGTACCATGCAATATGACTTCAAAGGGTCTTCATTTGCTCACCGAACCTCTCCAATCCTATCACTGCTGCGTTTATGCCCCTGTACACATGCTTGATTCTCTTTCGGAGACATAGCAATCCATAGGTTTTAAGATACTTACTAGTCAGGTACATTCTTAGGCGTTTAATATGGGGTGTTGAGTCCATTTCGTTGAGCAAGGAGTAGCTCTTGTCTATTCCATATTTGGCTTAAGGACCTTTATCTGTGCTCATTTCAATCTCTGGTTTTATGCAGCACCCCAACTCACCTTTACCCTTAAGCAAGCATAAGTTGGTTTTCTAAATTTGAGACCCTGTTCTGTTCTGTAATTCAGTTCCTGTGTAGCCAAGTTTACATTCCGTGTATTACTGATATCTTATGATGTTTCTTTTTCTGTGTGACTTATTTCAGTTAGAGTCATCATACCTGAATCCACTCATTGTGATGCTAAGGGCCTGATGACATAGATTTCATTGCTGAGTGATATTGCTTTGTAAGTAAATACCACAACTTCTTTATCCATTTTTCACTTTCTGCGATGTTGAACTTGTACTGTAAACGAGGTTCTTGTAAACAGAGGCGTCCCAATCTTTGGGGTGGCTGTGTCTTTTTGATTTTAATTTCCCTAAGCTATAGGACCATAAGTGGCAGTGCCCTAGGCTCTGTTGCTTTGTTTTTTAGATGTTTCAGGAAACACCATACACTTCTCCCGAGTGTCTGTTGGCAATTTACATCCCGCCCATCAGCATAACAAGGCTCCCAGTTCTCCATGGCCTGTCCTGCCTTTCTGGATTTTACACTTTTTTCAGATGGCCCTTTTGACCGGGGGGAAGTGAGACTTCATTGTAGTGCAGATTTCCTTTGCAAGCTTGCTTGGTTGGCCAAAAAGGGCGTATGCGTATTTTCCTGAATATATTCAGGAAAAAACGCATACGCCCTTTTTGGCCAAGTGCATCATTGTGGACGTTCTGCCTCTTTTCCTATGCTTTCAATGCAATTCCAGTCTACCTCCTGAAATCGGTTTCCTGCAATTCTGCCCCGCTTTCAAGTCCTCTTGGCAGCCTTACTTCAGTCTATTTTTGGACGATAGCTGTCATTTATAACTCTGCAGGTTTGTGAATTACAGTGCCCCTGAGCTCCTTTCTTCAACTTGCTTTCTTGTGACCTGGCCGCAACACCGCAGGATGGCTTCAGGCCCTAATCTGGTTCCGGCCCGGCACGCTGAGCCTTTGGTTAATTCCTCTTCCTGGTGGGAAATGAGAGTTAAATTTGCCCGTCCAGACACCTCCAGCTAGCCTCTCATTGGTTCTCGCTATTCCTGTTCATCTTCCGCAGAAATTGCAAACTGGGCCAAACAGGAGGTTAAAGGGACTGACTCTCCAAGTGGGGAGAGTGTTAGTAAAGCATCTGGAATGTTGCACCCGAGTACCAGGGGAGGAAAACTGAGACATATTTGAACACGTCTCCCGTTCACATGGTTGATCATACTTGGGTTCCACATGCATGTTTTAGCTGAAGGAAGAATACCTTAAACCTGGAGAGTTGAGACCCGTGTAATGGGTACCATGCAATATGACTTCAAAGGGTCTTCATTTGCTCACCGAACCTCTCCAATCCTATCACTGCTGCGTTTATGCCCCTGTACACATGCTTGATTCTCTTTCGGAGACATAGCAATCCATAGGTTTTACGATACTTACTAGTCAGGTACATTCTTAGGCGTTTAATATGCGGTGTTGAGTCCATTTCGTTGAGCAAGGAGTAGCTCTTGTCTATTCCATATTTGACTTAAGGAACTTTATCTGTGCTCATTTCAATCTCTGGTTTTATGCAGCACCCCAACTCACCTTTACCCTTAAGCAAGCATAAGTTGGTTTTCTAAATTTGAGACCCTGTTCTGTTCTGTAATTCAGTTCCTGTGTAGCCAAGTTTACATTCCGTGTATTACTGATATCTTATGATGTTTCTTTTTCTGTGTGACTTATTTCAGTTAGAGTCATCATACCTGAATCCACTCATTGTGATGCTAAGGGCCTGATGACATAGATTTCATTGCTGAGTGATATTGCTTTGTAAGTAAATACCACAACTTCTTTATCCATTTTTCACTTTCTGCGATGTTGAACTTGTACTGTAAACGAGGTTCTTGTAAACAGAGGCGTCCCAATCTTTGGGGTGGCTGTGTCTTTTTGATTTTAATTTCCCTAAGCTATAGGACCATAAGTGGCAGTGCCCTAGGCTCTGTTGCTTTGTTTTTTAGATGTTTCAGGAAACACCATACACTTCTCCCGAGTGTCTGTTGGCAATTTACATCCCGCCCATCAGCATAACAAGGCTCCCAGTTCTCCATGGCCTGTCCTGCCTTTCTGGATTTTACACTTTTTTCAGATGGCCCTTTTGACCGGGGGGAAGTGAGACTTCATTGTAGTGCAGATTTCCTTTGCAAGCTTGCTTGGTTGGCCAAAAAGGGCGTATGCGTATTTTCCTGAATATATTCAGGAAAAAACGCATACGCCCTTTTTGGCCAAGTGCATCATTGTGGACGTTCTGCCTCTTTTCCTATGCTTTCAATGCAATTCCAGTCTACCTCCTGAAATCGGTTTCCTGCAATTCTGCCCCGCTTTCAAGTCCTCTTGGCAGCCTTACTTCAGTCTATTTTTGGACGATAGCTGTCATTTATAACTCTGCAGGTTTGTGAATTACAGTGCCCCTGAGCTCCTTTCTTCAACTCGCTTTCTTGTGACCTGGCCGCAACACCGCAGGATGGCTTCAGGCCCTAATCTGGTTCCGGCCCGGCACGCTGAGCCTTTGGTTAATTCCTCTTCCTGGTGGGAAATGAGAGTTAAATTTGCCCGTCCAGACACCTCCAGCTAGCCTCTCATTGGTTCTCGCTATTCCTGTTCATCTTCCGCAGAAATTGCAAACTGGGCCAAACAGGAGGTTAAAGGGACTGACTCTCCAAGTGGGGAGAGTGTTAGTAAAGCATCTGGAATGTTGCACCCGAGTACCAGGGGAGGAAAACTGAGACATATTTGAACACGTCTCCCGTTCACATGGTTGATCATACTTGGGTTCCACATGCATGTTTTAGCTGAAGGAAGAATACCTTAAACCTGGAGAGTTGAGACCCGTGTAATGGGTACCATGCAATATGACTTCAAAGGGTCTTCATTTGCTCACCGAACCTCTCCAATCCTATCACTGCTGCGTTTATGCCCCTGTACACATGCTTGATTCTCTTTCGGAGACATAGCAATCCATAGGTTTTACGATACTTACTAGTCAGGTACATTCTTAGGCGTTTAATATGCGGTGTTGAGTCCATTTCGTTGAGCAAGGAGTAGCTCTTGTCTATTCCATATTTGACTTAAGGAACTTTATCTGTGCTCATTTCAATCTCTGGTTTTATGCAGCACCCCAACTCACCTTTACCCTTAAGCAAGCATAAGTTGGTTTTCTAAATTTGAGACCCTGTTCTGTTCTGTAATTCAGTTCCTGTGTAGCCAAGTTTACATTCCGTGTATTACTGATATCTTATGATGTTTCTTTTTCTGTGTGACTTATTTCAGTTAGAGTCATCATACCTGAATCCACTCATTGTGATGCTAAGGGCCTGATGACATAGATTTCATTGCTGAGTGATATTGCTTTGTAAGTAAATACCACAACTTCTTTATCCATTTTTCACTTTCTGCGATGTTGAACTTGTACTGTAAACGAGGTTCTTGTAAACAGAGGCGTCCCAATCTTTGGGGTGGCTGTGTCTTTTCGATTTTAATTTCCCTAAGCTATAGGACCATAAGTGGCAGTGCCCTAGGCTCTGTTGCTTTGTTTTTTAGATGTTTCAGGAAACACCATACACTTCTCCCGAGTGTCTGTTGGCAATTTACATCCCGCCCATCAGCATAACAAGGCTCCCAGTTCTCCATGGCCTGTCCTGCCTTTCTGGATTTTACACTTTTTTCAGATGGCCCTTTTGACCGGGGGGAAGTGAGACTTCATTGTAGTGCAGATTTCCTTTGCAAGCTTGCTTGGTTGGCCAAAAAGGGCGTATGCGTATTTTCCTGAATATATTCAGGAAAAAACGCATACGCCCTTTTTGGCCAAGTGCATCATTGTGGACGTTCTGCCTCTTTTCCTATGCTTTCAATGCAATTCCAGTCTACCTCCTGAAATCGGTTTCCTGCAATTCTGCCCCGCTTTCAAGTCCTCTTGGCAGCCTTACTTCAGTCTATTTTTGGACGATAGCTGTCATTTATAACTCTGCAGGTTTGTGAATTACAGTGCCCCTGAGCTCCTTTCTTCAACTCGCTTTCTTGTGACCTGGCCGCAACACCGCAGGATGGCTTCAGGCCCTAATCTGGTTCCGGCCCGGCACGCTGAGCCTTTGGTTAATTCCTCTTCCTGGTGGGAAATGAGAGTTAAATTTGCCCGTCCAGACACCTCCAGCTAGCCTCTCATTGGTTCTCGCTATTCCTGTTCATCTTCCGCAGAAATTGCAAACTGGGCCAAACAGGAGGTTAAAGGGACTGACTCTCCAAGTGGGGAGAGTGTTAGTAAAGCATCTGGAATGTTGCACCCGAGTACCAGGGGAGGAAAACTGAGACATATTTGAACACGTCTCCCGATCACATGGTTGATCATACTCTACGTTCCACATGCATGTTTTAGCTGAAGGAAGAATACCTTAAACCTGGGTAGTTGAAACCCGTGGAATGGGTACCATGCAATATGACTTCAAAGGGTCTTCATTTGTTCACTGAACCTCTCCAATCCTATCACTGCTGCGTTTATGCCCCTGTACACATGGTTGATTCTCTTTCGGAGACATAGCAATCCATAGGTTTTAAGATACTTACTAGTCAGGTACATTCTTAGGTGTTTAATATGGGGTGTTGAGTCCATTTCGTTGAGCAAGGAGTAGCTCTTGTCTATTCCATATTTGGCTTAAGGAACTTTATCTGTGCTCATTTCAATCTCTGGTTTTATGCAGCACCCCAACTCACCTTTACCCTTAAGCAAGAATAAGTTGGTTTTCTAAATTTGAGACCCTGTTCTGTTCTGTAATTCAGTTCCTGTGTAGCCAAGTTTCCATTCCGTGTATTACTGATATCTTATGATGTTTCTTTTTCTGTGTGACTTATTTCAGTTAGAATCATCATACCTGAATCCACTCATTGTGCTGCTAAGGGCCTGATGACACAGATTTCATTGCTGAGTGATATTGCTTTGTAAGTAAATACCACAACTTCTTTATCCATTTTTCACTTTCTGCGATGTTGAACTTGTACTGTAAACGAGGTTCTTGTAAACAGAGCCGTTCCAAACTTTGGGGTGGCTGTTTCTTTTTGATTTTAATTTCCCTAAGCTATAGGACCATAAGTGGAAGTGCCCTAGGTTCTGTTGCTTTGTTTTTTAGATGTTTCAGGAAACACCATACACTTCTCCCGAGTGGTTGTTGGCAATTTACATCCCGCCCATCAGCATAACAAGGCTCCCAGTTCTCCATGGCCTGTCCTGCCTTTCTGGATTTTACACTTTTTTCAGATGGCCCTTTTGACCGGAGGGAAGTGAGACTTCATTGTAGTGCAGATTTCCTTTGCAAGCTTGCTTGGTTGGCCAAAAAGGGCGTATCCTTTTTTCCCTGAATATATTCAGGAAAAGACGCATACGCCCTTTTTGGCCAAGTGCATCATTGTGGACGTTCTGCCTCTTTTCCTATGCTTTCAATGCAATTCCAGTCTACCTCCTGAAATCGGTTTCCTGCAATTCTGCCCCGCTTTCAAGTCCTCTTGGCAGCCTTACTTCAGTCTATTTTTGGACGATAGCTGTCATTTATAACTCTGCAGGTTTGTGAATTACAGTGCCCCTGAGCTCCTTTCTTCAACTTGCTTTCTTGTGACCTGGCCGCAACACCGCAGCATGGCTTCAGGCCATAATCTGGTTCCGGCACGGCACGCTGAGCCTTTGGTTATTTCCTCTTCCTGGTGGGAAATGAGAGTTCAATTTGCCCGTCCAGACACCTTCAGCTAGCCTCTCATTGGTTCTCGCTATTCCTGTTCATCTTCCGCAGAAATTGCAAACTGGGCCAAACAGGAGGTTAAAGGCGCTGACTCTCCAAGTGGGGAGAGTGTTAGTAAAGCGTCTGGAATGTTGCACCCGAGTACCAGGGGAGGAAAACTGAGACATATTTGAACACGTCTCCCGTTCACATGGTTGATCATACTTGGGTTCCACATGCATGTTTTAGCTGAAGGAAGAATACCTTAAACCTGGAGAGTTGCGACCCGTGGAATGGGTACCATGCAATATGACTTCAAAGGGTCTTCATTTGCTCACCGAACCTCTCCAATCCTATCACTGCTGCGTTTATGCCCCTGTACACATGCTTGATTCTCTTTCGGAGACATAGCAATCCATAGGTTTTACGATACTTACTAGTCAGGTACATTCTTAGGCGTTTAATATGCGGTGTTGAGTCCATTTCGTTGAGCAAGGAGTAGCTCTTGTCTATTCCATATTTGACTTAAGGAACTTTATCTGTGCTCATTTCAATCTCTGGTTTTATGCAGCACCCCAACTCACCTTTACCCTTAAGCAAGCATAAGTTGGTTTTCTAAATTTGAGACCCTGTTCTCTTCTGTAATTCAGTTCCTGTGTAGCCAAGTTTCCATTCCGTGTATTACTGATATCTTATGATGTTTCTTTTTCTGTGTGACTTATTTCAGTTAGAATCATCATACCTGAATCCACTCATTGTGATGCTAAGGGCCTGATGACATAGATTTCATTGCTGAGTGATATTGCTTTGTAAGTAAATACCACAACTTCTTTATCCATTTTTCACTTTCTGCGATGTTGAACTTGTACTGTAAACGAGGTTCTTGTAAACAGAGGCGTCCCAAACTTTGGGGTGGCTGTGTCTTTTTGATTTTAATTTCCCTAAGCTATAGGACCATAAGTGGCAGTGCCCTAGGCTCTGTTGCTTTGTTTTTTAGATGTTTCAGGAAACACCATACACTTCTCCCGAGTGTCTGTTGGCAATTTACATCCCGCCCATCAGCATAACAAGGCTCCCAGTTCTCCATGGCCTGTCCTGCCTTTCTGGATTTTACACTTTTTTCAGATGGCCCTTTTGACCGGGGGGAAGTGAGACTTCATTGTAGTGCAGATTTCCTTTGCAAGCTTGCTTGGTTGGCCAAAAAGGGCGTATGCGTTTTTTCCTGAATATATTCAGGAAAAAACGCATACGCCCTTTTTGGCCAAGTGCATCATTGTGGACGTTCTGCCTCTTTTCCTATGCTTTCAATGCAATTCCAGTCTACCTCCTGAAATCGGTTTCCTGCAATTCTGCCCCGCTTTCAAGTCCTCTTGGCAGCCTTACTTCAGTCTATTTTTGGACGATAGCTGTCATTTATAACTCTGCAGGTTTGTGAATTACAGTGCCCCTGAGCTCCTTTCTTCAACTCGCTTTCTTGTGACCTGGCCGCAACACCGCAGGATGGCTTCAGGCCCTAATCTGGTTCCGGCCCGGCACGCTGAGCCTTTGGTTAATTCCTCTTCCTGGTGGGAAATGAGAGTTAAATTTGCCCGTCCAGACACCTCCAGCTAGCCTCTCATTGGTTCTCGCTATTCCTGTTCATCTTCCGCAGAAATTGCAAACTGGGCCAAACAGGAGGTTAAAGGGACTGACTCTCCAAGTGGGGAGAGTGTTAGTAAAGCGTCTGGAATGTTGCACCCGAGTACCAGGGGAGGAAAACTGAGACATATTTGAACATGTCTCCCGATCACATGGTTGATCATACTCTAGGTTCCACATGCATCTTTTAGCTGAAGGAAGAATACCTTAAACCTGGGTAGTTGAAACCCGTGGAATGCGTACCATGCAATATGACTTCAAAGGGTCTTCATTTGCTCACCGAACCTCTCCAATCCTATCACTGCTGCGTTTATGCCCCTGTACACATGCTTGATTCTCTTTCGGAGACATAGCAATCCATAGGTTTTAAGATACTTACAAGTCAAGTACATTCTTAGGCGTTTAATATGGGGTGTTGAGTCCATTTCGTTGAGCAAGGAGTAGCTCTTGTCTATTCCATATTTGGCTTAAGGAACTTTATCTGTGCTCATTTCAATCTCTGGTTTTATGCAGCACCCCAACTCACCTTTACCCTTAAGCAAGCATAAGTTGTTTTTCTAAATTTGAGACCCTGTTCTGTTCTGTAATTCAGTTCCTGTGTAGCCAAGTTTACATTCCGTGTATTACTGATATCTTATGATGTTTCTTTTTCTGTGTGACTTATTTCAGTTAGAATCATCATACCTGAATCCACTCATTGTGCTGCTAAGGGCCTGATGACATAGATTTCATTGCTGAGTGATATTGCTTTGTAAGTGAATACCAGAACTTCTTTATCCATTTTTCAATTTCTGCGATGTTGAACTTGTACTGTAAACGAGGTTCTTGTAAACAGAGCCGTTCCAAACTTTGGGGTGGCTGTGTCTTTTTGATTTTAATTTCCCTAAGCTATAGGACCATAAGTGGAAGTGCCCTAGGTTCTGTTGCTTTTTTTTTTAGATGTTTCAGGAAACACCATACACTTCTCCCGAGTGGTTGTTGGCAATTTACATCCCGCCCATCAGCATAACAAGGCTCCCAGTTCTCCATGGCCTGTCCTGCCTTTCTGGATTTTACACTTTTATCAGATGGCCCTTTTGACCGGGGGGAAGTGAGACTTCATTGTAGTGCAGATTTCCTTTGCAAGCTTGCTTGGTTGGCCAAAAAGGGCGTATGCGTTTTTTCCTGAATATATTCAGGAAAAAACGCATACGCCCTTTTTGGCCAAGTGCATCATTGTGGACGTTCTGCCTCTTTTCCTATGCTTTCAATGCAATTCCAGTGTACCTCCTGAAATCGGTTTCCTGCAATTCTGCCCCGCTTTCAAGTCCTCTTGGCAGCCTTACTTCAGTCTATTTTTGGACGATAGCTGTCATTTATAACTCTGCAGGTTTGTGAATTACAGTGCCCCTGAGCTCCTTTCTTCAACTCGCTTTCTTGTGACCTGGCCGCAACACCGCAGGATGGCTTCAGGCCCTAATCTGGTTCCGGCCCGGCACGCTGAGCCTTTGGTTAATTCCTCTTCCTGGTGGGAAATGAGAGTTAAATTTGCCCGTCCAGACACCTCCAGCTAGCCTCTCATTGGTTCTCGCTATTCCTGTTCATCTTCCGCAGAAATTGCAAACTGGGCCAAACAGGAGGTTAAAGGGACTGACTCTCCAAGTGGGGAGAGTGTTAGTAAAGCGTCTGGAATGTTGCACCCGAGTACCAGGGGAGGAAAACTGAGACATATTTGAACACGTCTCCCGATCACATGGTTGATCATACTCTAGGTTCCACATGCATGTTTTAGCTGAAGGAAGAATACCTTAAACCTGGGTAGTTGAAACCCATGGAATGGGTACCATGCAATATGACTTCAAAGGGTCTTCATTTGCTCACCGAACCTCTCCAATCCTATCACTGCTGCGTTTATGCCCCTGTACACATGCTTGATTCTCTTTCGGAGACATAGCAATCCATAGGTTTTAAGATACTTACAAGTCAAGTACATTCTTAGGCGTTTAATATGCGGTGTTGAGTCCATTTCGTTGAGCAAGGAGTAGCTCTTGTCTATTCCATATTTGGCTTAAGGAACTTTATCTGTGCTCATTTCAATCTCTGGTTTTATGCAGCACCCCAACTCACCTTTACCCTTAAGCAAGCATAAGTTGTTTTTCTAAATTTGAGACCCTGTTCTGTTCTGTAATTCAGTTCCTGTGTAGCCAAGTTTACATTCCGTGTATTACTGATATCTTATGATGTTTCTTTTTCTGTGTGACTTATTTCAGTTAGAATCATCATACCTGAATCCACTCATTGTGCTGCTAAGGGCCTGATGACATAGATTTCATTGCTGAGTGATATTGCTTTGTAAGTGAATACCACAACTTCTTTATCCATTTTTCAATTTCTGCGATGTTGAACTTGTACTGTAAACGAGGTTCTTGTAAACAGAGCCGTTCCAAACTTTGGGGTGGCTGTGTCTTTTTGATTTTAATTTCCCTAAGCTATAGGACCATAAGTGGAATTGCCCTAGGCTCTGTTGCTTTGTTTTTTAGATGTTTCAGGAAACACCATACACTTCTCCCGAGTGGTTGTTGGCAATTTACATCCCGCCCATCAGCATAACAAGGCTCCCAGTTCTCCATGGCCTGTCCTGCCTTTCTGGATTTTACACTTTTTTCAGATGGCCCTTTTGACCAGGGGGAAGTGAGACTTCATTGTAGTGCAGATTTCCTTTGCAAGCTTGCTTGGTTGGCCAAAAAGGGCGTATGCGTTTTTTCCTGAATATATTCAGGAAAAAACGCATACGCCCTTTTTGGCCAAGTGCATCATTGTGGACGTTCTGCCTCTTTTCCTATGCTTTCAATGCAATTCCAGTCTACCTCCTGAAATCGGTTTCCTGCAATTCTGCCCCGCTTTCAAGTCCTCTTGGCAGCCTTACTTCAGTCTATTTTTGGACGATAGCTGTCATTTATAACTCTGCAGGTTTGTGAATTGTAGTGCCCCTGAGCTCCTTTCTTCAACTCGCTTTCTTTTGAGCTGGCCGCAACACCGCAGGATGGCTTCAGGCCCTAATCTGGTTCCGGTACAGCATGCTGAGCCTTTGGTTATTTCCTCTTCCTGATGGGAAATGAGAGTTAAATTTGCCCGTCCAGACACCTCCAGCTAGCCTCTCATTGGTTCTCGCTATTCCTGTTCATCTTCCGCAGAAATTGCAAACTGGGCCAAACAGGAGGTTAAAGGCGCTGACTCTCCAAGTGGGGAGAGTGTTAGTAAAGCGTCTGGAATGTTGCACCCGAGTACCAGGGGAGGAAAACTGAGACATATTTGAACACGTCTGCCGTTCACATGGTTGATCATACTTGGGTTCCACATGCATGTTTTAGCTAAAGGAAGAATACCTTAAACCTGGAGAGTTAAGACCCGTGGAATGGGTACCATGCAATATGACTTCAAAGGGTCTTCATTTGATCACCGAACCTCTCCAATCCTATCACTGCTGCGTTTATTCCCCTGTACACACGCTTGATTCTCTTTTGGAGACATAGCAATCCATAGGTTTTAAGATACTTACTAGTCAGGTACATTGTTAGGGGTTTAATATGGGGTTTTGAGTCCATTTCGTTGAGCAAGGAGTAGCTCTTGTCTATTCCATATTTGGCTTAAGGAACTTTATCTGTGCTCATTTCAATCTCTGGTTTTATGCAACACCCCAACTCACCTTTCCCCTTAAGCAAGCATAAGTTGGTTTTCTAAATTTGAGACCCTGTTCTGTTTTGGAATGCAGTTCCTGTGTAACCAAGTTTACATTCCGTGTATTAGTGATATCTTATGATGTTTCTTTTTCTGTGTGACTTATTTCAGTTAGAATCATCGTACCTCAATCCACTCATTATGCTGCTACGGGCCTGATGACATAGATTTCATTGCTGAGTGATACTGCATTGTACGTAAGTACCACAAGTTCTTTATCCATTTTTCAGTTTCTGCGATGTTGAACTTGTACTGTAAACGAGGTTCTTGTAAAGAGAGGCGTCCCAAACTTTGGGGTGGCTGTGTCTTTTTGATTTTAATTTCCCTAAGCTATAGGACCATAAGTGGCAGTGCCCTAGGCTCTGTTGCTTTGTTTTTTAGATGTTTCAGGAAACACCATACACTTCTCCCGAGTGTCTGTTGGCAATTTACATCCCGCCCATCAGCATAACAAGGCTCCCAGTTCTCCATGGCCTGTCCTGCCTTTCTGGATTTTACACTTTTTTCAGATGGCCCTTTTGACCGGGGGGAAGTGAGACTTCATTGTAGTGCAGATTTCCTTTGCAAGCTTGCTTGGTTGGCCAAAAAGGGCGTATGCGTTTTTTCCTGAATATATTCAGGAAAAAACGCATACGCCCTTTTTGGCCAAGTGCATCATTGTGGACGTTCTGCCTCTTTTCCTATGCTTTCAATGCAATTCCAGTCTACCTCCTGAAATCGGTTTCCTGCAATTCTGCCCCGCTTTCAAGTCCTCTTGGCAGCCTTACTTCAGTCTATTTTTGGACGATAGCTGTCATTTATAACTCTGCAGGTTTGTGAATTACAGTGCCCCTGAGCTCCTTTCTTCAACTCGCTTTCTTGTGACCTGGCCGCAACACCGCAGGATGGCTTCAGGCCCTAATCTGGTTCCGGGACGGCACGCTGAGCCTTTGGTTATTTCCTCTTCCTGGTGGGAAATGAGAGTTAAATTTGCCCGTCCAGACACCTCCAGCTAGTCTCTCATTGGTTCTCGCTATTTCTGTTCATCTTCCGCAGAAATTGCAAACTGGGCCAAACAGGAGGTTAAAGGCGCTGACTCTCCAAGTGGGGAGAGTGTTAGTAAAGCGTCTGGAATGTTGCACCCGAGTACCAGGGGAGGAAAACTGAGACATATTTGAACACGTCTCCCGTTCACATGGTTGATCATACTTGGGTTCCACATGCATGTTTTAGCTGAAGGAAGAATACCTTAAACCTGGAGAGTTAAGACCCGTGTAATGGGTACCATGCAATATGACTTCAAAGGGTCTTCATTTGCTCACCGAACCTCTCCAATCCTATCACTGCTGCGTTTATGCCCCTGTACACATGCTTGATTCTCTTTCGGAGAGATAGCAATCCATAGGTTTTAAGATACTTACTAGTCAGGTACATTCTTAGGCGTTTAATATGTGGTGTTGAGTCCATTTCGTTGAGCAAGGAGTAGCTCTTGTCTATTCCATATTTGACTTAAGGAACTTTATCTGTGCTCATTTCAATCTCTGGTTTTATGCAGCACCCCAACTCACCTTTACCCTTAAGCAAGCATAAGTTGGTTTTCTAAATTTGAGACCCTGTTCTGTTCTGTAATTCAGTTCCTGTGTAGCCAAGTTTCCATTCCGTGTATTACTGATATCTTATGATGTTTCTTTTTCTGTGTGACTTACTTCAGTTAGAATCATCATACCTGAATCCACTCATTGTGCTGCTAAGGGCCTGATGACACAGATTTCATTGCTGAGTGATATTGCTTTGTAAGTAAATACCACAACTTCTTTATCCATTTTTCACTTTCTGCGATGTTGAACTTGTACTGTAAACGAGGTTCTTGTAAACAGAGCCGTTCCAAACTTTGGGGTGGCTGTGTCTTTTTGATTTTAATTTCCCTAAGCTATAGGACCATAAGTGGAAGTGCCCTAGGTTCTGTTGCTTTGTTTTTTAGATGTTTCAGGAAACACCATACACTTCTCCCGAGTGGTTGTTGGCAATTTACATCCCGCCCATCAGCATAACAAGGCTCCCAGTTCTCCATGGCCTGTCCTGCCTTTCTGGATTTTACACTTTTTTCAGATGGCCCTTTTGACCGGGGGGAAGTGAAACTTCATTTTAGTGCAGATTTCCTTTGCAAGCTTGCTTGGTTGGCCAAAAAGTGCGTATGCGTTTTTTCCTGAATATATTCAGGAAAAAACGCATACGCCCTTTTTGGCCAAGTGCATCATTGTGGACGTTCTGCCTCTTTTCCTATGCTTTCAATGCAATTCCAGTCTACCTCCTGAAATCGGTTTCCTGCAATTCTGCCCCGCTTTCAAGTCCTCTTGGCAGCCTTACTTCAGTCTATTTTTGGACGATAGCTGTCATTTATAACTCTGCAGGTTTGTGAATTACAGTGCCCCTGAGCTCCTGTCTTCAACTCGTTTTCTTGTGACCTGGCCGCAACACCGCAGGATGGCTTCAGGCCCTAATCTGGTTCCGGCCCGGCATGCTGAGCCTTTGGTTAATTCCTCTTCCTGGTGGGAAATGAGAGTTAAATTTGCCCGTCCAGACACCTCCAGCTAGCCTCTCATTGGTTCTCGCTATTCCTGTTCATCTTCCGCAGAAATTGCAAACTGGGCCAAACAGGAGGTTAAAGGGACTGACTCTCCAAGTCGGGAGAGTGTTAGTAAAGCGTCTGGAATGTTGCACCCGAGTACCAGGGGAGGAAAACTGAGACATATTTGAACACGTCTCCCGATCACATGGTTGATCATACTTGGGTTCCACATGCATGTTTTAGCTGAAGGAAGAATACCTTAAACCTGGAGAGTTAAGACCCGTGTAATGGGTACCATGCAATATGACTTCAAAGGGTCTTCATTTGCTCACCGAACCTCTCCAATCCTATCACTGCTGCGTTTATGCCCCTGTACACATGCTTGATTCTCTTTCGGAGACATAGCAATCCATAGGTTTTAAGATACTTACTAGTCAGGTACATTCTTAGGCGTTTAATATGCGGTGTTGAGTCCATTTCGTTGAGCAAGGAGTAGCTCTTGTCTATTCCATATTTGACTTAAGGAACTTTATCTGTGCTCATTTCAATCTCTGGTTTTATGCAGCATCCCAACTCACCTTTACCCTTAAGCAAGCATAAGTTGGTTTTCTAAATTTGAGACCCTGTTCTGTTCTGTAATTCAGTTCCTGTGTAGCCAAGTTTACATTCCGTGTATTACTGATATCTTATGATGTTTCTTTTTCTGTGTGACTTATTTCAGTTAGAATCATCATACCTGAATCCACTCATTGTGCTGCTAAGGGCCTGATGACATAGATTTCATTGCTGAGTGATATTGCTTTGTAAGTGAATACCACAACTTCTTTATCCATTTTTCACTTTCTGCGATGTTGAACTTGTACTGTAAACGAGGTTCTTGTAAACAGAGCCGTTCCAAATTTTGGGGTGGCTGTGTCTTTTTGATTTTAATTTCCCTAAGCTATAGGACCATAAGTGGAAGTGCCCTAGGCTCTGTTGCTTTGTTTTTTAGATGTTTCAGGAAACACCATACACTTCTCCCAAGTGTCTGTTGGCAATTTACATGCCGCCCATCAGCTTAACAAGGCTCCCAGTTCTCAATGGCCTGTTGCCTTTCTGGATTTTACACTTTTTTCAGATGGCCCTTTTGACCGGGGAGAAGTGAGACATCATTGTAGTGCAGATTCCCTTTGCAAGCTTGCTTGGTTGGCCAAAAAGGGCGTATGCGTTTTTTCCTGAATATATTCAGGAAAAAACGCATACGCCCTTTTTGGCCAAGTGCATCATTGTGGACGTTCTGCCTCTTTTCCTATGCTTTCAATGCAATTCCAGTCTACCTCCTGAAATCGGTTTCCTGCAATTCTGCCCCGCTTTCAAGTCCTCTTGGCAGCCTTACTTCAGTCTATTTTTGGACGATAGCTGTCATTTATAACTCTGCAGGTTTGTGAATTACAGTGCCCCTGAGCTCCTTTCTTCAACTCGCTTTCTTGTGACCTGGCCGCAACGCCGCAGGATGGCTTCAGGCCCTAATCTGGTTCCGGCCCGGCATGCTGAGCCTTTGGTTAATTCCTCTTCCTGGTGGGAAATGAGAGTTAAATTTGCCCGTCCAGACACCTCCAGCTAGCCTCTCATTGGTTCTCGCTATTCCTGTTCATCTTCCGCAGAAATTGCAAACTGGGCCAAACAGGAGGTTAAAGGCGCTGACTCTCCAAGTGGGGAGAGTGTTAGTAAAGCGTCTGGAATGTTGCACCCGAGTACCAGGGGAGGAAAACTGAGACATATTTGAACACGTCTCCCGATCACATGGTTGATCATACTCTAGGTTCCACATGCATGTTTTAGCTGAAGGAAGAATACCTTAAACCTGGAGAGTTGAGACCCGTGGAAAGGGTACCATGCAATATGACTTCAAAGGGTCTTCATTTGCTCACCGAACCTCTCCAATCCTATCACTGCTGCTTTTATGCCCCTGTACACATGCTTGATTCTCTTTCGGAGACATAGCAATCCATAGGTTTTACGATACTTACTAGTCAGGTACATTCTTAGGCGTTTAATATGGGGTGTTGAGTCCATTTCGTTGAGCAAGGAGTAGCTCTTGTCTATTCCATATTTGACTTAAGGAACTTTATCTGTGCTCATTTCAATCTCTGGTTTTATGCAGCACCCCAACTCACCTTTACCCTTAAGCAAGCATAAGTTGGTTTTCTAAATTTGAGACCCTGTTCTGTTCTGTAATTCAGTTCCTGTGTAGCCAAGTTTACATTCCGTGTATTACTGATATCTTATGATGTTTCTTTTTCTGTGTGACTTACTTCAGTTAGAATCATCATACCTGAATCCACTCATTGTGCTGCTAAGGGCCTGATGACATAGATTTCATTGCTGAGTGATATTGCTTTGTAAGTAAATACCACAACTTCTTTATCCATTTTTCACTTTCTGCGATGTTGAACTTGTACTGTAAACGAGGTTCTTGTAAACAGAGGCGTCCCAAACTTTGGGGTGGCTGTGTCTTTTTGATTTTAATTTCCCTAAGCTATAGGACCATAAGTGGCAGTGCCCTAGGCTCTGTTGCTTTGTTTTTTAGATGTTTCAGGAAACACCATACACTTCTCCCGAGTGTCTGTTGGCAATTTACATCCCGCCCATCAGCATAACAAGGCTCCCAGTTCTCCATGGCCTGTCCTGCCTTTCTGGATTTTACACTTTTTTCAGATGGCCCTTTTGACCGGGGGGAAGTGAGACTTCATTGTAGTGCAGATTTCCTTTGCAAGCTTGCTTGGTTGGCCAAAAAGGGCGTATGCGTTTTTTCCTGAATATATTCAGGAAAAAACGCATACGCCCTTTTTGGCCAAGTGCATCATTGTGGACGTTCTGCCTCTTTTCCTATGCTTTCAATGCAATTCCAGTCTACCTCCTGAAATCGGTTTCCTGCAATTCTGCCCCGCTTTCAAGTCCTCTTGGCAGCCTTACTTCAGTCTATTTTTGGACGATAGCTGTCATTTATAACTCTGCAGGTTTGTGAATTACAGTGCCCCTGAGCTCCTTTCTTCAACTCGCTTTCTTGTGACCTGGCCGCAACACTGCAGGATGGCTTCAGGCCCTAATCTGGCTCCGGTACGGCACGCTGAGCCTTTGGTTATTTCCTCTTCCTGGTGGGAAATGAGAGTTAAATTTGCCCGTCCAGACACCTCCAGCTAGCCTCTCATTGGTTCTCGCTATTCCTGTTCATCTTCCGCAGAAATTGCAAACTGGGCCAAACAGGAGGTTAAAGGCGCTGACTCTCCAAGTGGGGAGAGTGTTAGTAAAGCGTCTGGAATGTTGCACCCGAGTACCAGGGGAGGAAAACTGAGACATATTTGAACACGTCTCCCGTTCACATGGTTGATCATACTTGGGTTCCACATGCATGTTTTAGCTGAAGGAAGAATACCTTAAACCTGGAGAGTTGAGACCCGTGTAATGGGTACCATGCAATATGACTTCAAAGGGTCTTCATTTGCTCACCGAACCTCTCCAATCCTATCACTGCTGCGTTTATGCCCCTGTACACATGCTTGATTCTCTTTCGGAGACATAGCAATCCATAGGTTTTAAGATACTTACTAGTCAGGTACATTCTTAGGCGTTTAATATGCGGTGTTGAGTCCATTTCGTTGAGCAAGGAGTAGCTCTTGTCTATTCCATATTTGGCTTAAGGAACTTTATCTGTGCTCATTTCAATCTCTGGTTTTATGCAGAACCCCAACTCACCTTTACCCTTAAGCAAGAATAAGTTGGTTTTCTAAATTTGAGACCCTGTTCTGTTCTGTAATTCAGTTCCTGTGTAGCCAAGTTTACATTCCGTGTATTACTGATATCTTATGATGTTTCTTTTGTTGTGTGACTTATTTCAGTTAGAATCATCATACCTGAATCCACTCATTGTGCTGCTAATGGCCTGATGACACAGATTTCATTGCTGAGTGATATTGCTTTGTAAGTAAATACCACAACTTCTTTATCCATTTTTCACTTTCTGCGATGTTGAACTTGTACTGTAAATGAGGTTCTTGTAAACAGAGCCGTTCCAAACTTTGGGGTGGCTGTGTCTTTTTGATTTTAATTTCCCTAAGCTATAGGACCATAAGTGGAAGTGCCCTAGGTTCTGTTGCTTTGTTTTTTAGATGTTTCAGGAAACACCATACACTTCTCCCAAGTGGTTGTTGGCAATTTACATCCCGCCCATCAGCATAACAAGGCTCCCAGTTCTCCATGGCCTGTCCTGCCTTTCTGGATTTTACACTTTCTTCAGATGGCCCTTTTGACCGGGGGGAAGTGAGACTTCATTGTAGTGCAGATTTCCTTTGCAAGCTTGCTTGGTTGGCCAAAAAGGGCGTATGCGTTTTTTCCTGAATATATTCAGGAAAAAACGCATACGCCCTTTTTGGCCAAGTGCATCATTGTGGACGTTCTGCCTCTTTTCCTATGCTTTCAATGCAATTCCAGTCTACCTCCTGAAATCGGTTTCCTGCAATTCTGCCCCGCTTTCAAGTCCTCTTGGCAGCCTTACTTCACTCTATTTTTGGACGATAGCTGTCATTTATAACTCTGCAGGTTTGTGAATTACAGTGCCCCTGAGCTCCTTTCTTCAACTCGCTTTCTTGTGAGCTGGCCGCAACACCGCAGGATGGCTTCAGGCCCTAATCTGGTTCCGGCCCGGCATGCTGAGCCTTTGGTTAATTCCTCTTCCTGGTGGGAAATGAGAGTTAAATTTGCCCGTCCAGACACCTCCAGCTAGCCTCTCATTGGTTCTCGCTATTCCTGTTCATCTTCCGCAGAAATTGCAAACTGGGCCAAACAGGAGGTTAAAGGGACTGACTCTCCAAGTGGGGAGAGTGTTAGTAAAGCGTCTGGAATGTTGCACCCGAGTACCAGGGGAGGAAAACTGAGACATATTTGAACACGTCTCCCGATCACATGGTTGATCATACTCTGGGTTCCACATGCATGTTTTAGCTGAAGGAAGAATACCTAAAACCTTGGTAGTTGAAACCCGTGGAATGGGTACCATGCAATATGACTTCAAAGGGTCTTCATTTGCTCACCGAACCTCTCCAATCCTATCACTGCTGCGTTTATGCCCCTGTAAACATGCTTGATTCTCTTTCGGAGACATAGCAATCCATAGGTTTTAAGATACTTACTAGTCAGGTACATTCTTAGGCGTTTAATATGCGGTGTTGAGTCCATTTCGTTGAGCAAGGAGTATCTCTTGTCTATTCCATATTTGGCTTAAGGAACTTTATCTGTGCTCATTTCAATCTCTGGTTTTATGCAACACCCCAACTCACCTTTACCCTTAAGCAAGCATAAGTTGTTTTTCTAAATTTGAGTCCCTGTTCTGTTCTGTAATTCAGTTCCTGTGTAGCCAAGTTTACATTCCGTGTATTACTGATATCTTATGATGTTTCTTTTTCTGTGTGACTTACTTCAGTTAGAATCATCATACCTTAATCCACTCATTGTGCTGCTAAGGGCCTGATGACACAGATTTCATTGCTGAGTGATATTGCTTTGTAAGTAAATACCACAACTTCTTTCTCCATTTTTCACTTTCTGCTATGTTGAACTTGTACTGTAAACGAGGTTCTTGTAAACAGAGCCGTTCCAAACTTTGGGGTGGCTGTGTCTTTTTGATTTTAATTTCCCTAAGCTATAGGACCATAAGTGGAAGTGCCCTAGGCTCTGTTGCTTTGTTTTTTAGATGTTTCAGGAAACACCATACACTTCTCCCGAGTGGTTGTTGGCAATTTACATCCCGCCCATCAGCATAACAAGGCTCCCAGTTCTCCATGGCCTGTCCTGCCTTTCTGGATTTTACACTTTTTTCAGATGGCCCTTTTGACCGGGGGGAAGTGAGACTTCATTGTAGTGCAGATTTCCTTTGCAAGCTTGCTTGGTTGGCCAAAAAGGGCGTATGCGTTTTTTCCTGAATATATTCAGGAAAAAACGCATACGCCCTTTTTGGCCAAGTGCATCATTGTGGACGTTCTGCCTCTTTTCCTATGCTTTCAATGCAATTCCAGTCTACCTCCTGAAATCGGTTTCCTGCAATTCTGCCCCGCTTTCAAGTCCTCTTGGCAGCCTTACTTCAGTCTATTTTTGGACGATAGCTGTCATTTATAACTCTGCAGGTTTGTGAATTACAGTGCCCCTGGGCTCCTTTCTTCTACTCGCTTTCTTTTGAGCTGGCCGCAACACCGCAGGATGGCTTCAGGCCCTAATCTGGTTCCGGTACGGCATGCTGAGCCTTTGGTTAATTCCTCTTCCTGGTGGGAAATGAGAGTTAAATTTGCCCGTCCATACACCTCCAGCTAGCCTCTCATTGGTTCTCGCTATTCCTGTTCATCTTCCGCAGAAATTGCAAACTGGGCCAAACAGGAGGTTAAAGGGACTGACTCTCCAAGTCGGGAGAGTGTTAGTAAAGCGTCTGGAATGTTGCACCCGAGTACCAGGGGAGGGAAACTGAGACATATTTGAACACGTCTCCCGTTCACATGGTTGATCATACTCTGGGTTCCACATGCATGTTTTAGCTGAAGGAAGAATACCTTAAACCTGGAGAGTTGAGACCCGTGGAATGGGTACCATGCAATATGACTTCAAAGGGTCTTCATTTGCTCACCGAACCTCTCCAATCCTATCACTGCTGCGTTTATGCCCCTGTACACACGCTTGATTCTCTTTTGGAGACATAGCAATCCATAGTTTTTAAGATACTTACTAGTCAGGTACATTCTTAGGCGTTTAATATGGGGTTTTGAGTCCATTTCGTTGAGCAAGGAGTAGCTCTTGTCTATTCCATATTTGGCTTAAGGAACTTTATCTGTGCTCATTTCAATCTCTGGTTTTATGCAGCACCCCAACTCACCTTTCCCCTTAAGCAAGCATAAGTTGGTTTTCTAAATTTGAGACCCTGTTCTGTTTTGGAATGCAGTTCCTGTGTAGCCAAGTTTACATTCCGTGTATTACTGATATCTTATGATGTTTCTTTTTCTGTGTGACTTACTTCAGTTAGAATCATCGTACCTGAATCCACTCATTATGATGCTACGGGCCTGATGACATAGATTTCATTGCTGAGTGATACTGCATTGTACGTAAGTACCACAAGTTCTTTATCCATTTTTCACTTTCTGCGATGTTGAACTTGTACGGTAAACGAGGTTCTTGTAAACGGAGGCGTCCCAAACTTTGGGGTGGCTGTGTCTTTTTGATTTTAATTTCCCTAAGCTATAGGACCATAAGTGGCAGTGCCCTAGGCTCTGTTGCTTTGTTTTTTAGATGTTTCAGGAAACACCATACACTTCTCCCGAGTGGTTGTTGGCAATTTACATCCCGCCCATCAGCATAACAAGGCTCCCAGTTCTCCATGGCCTGTCCTGCCTTTCTGGATTTTACACTTTTTTCAGATGGCCCTTTTGACCGGGGGGAAGTGAGACTTCATTGTAGTGCAGATTTCCTTTGCAAGCTTGCTTGGTTGGCCAAAAAGGGCGTATGCGTTTTTTCCAGAATATATTCAGGAAAAAACGCATACGCCCTTTTTGGCCAAGTGCATCATTGTGGACGTTCTGCCTCTTTTCCTATGCTTTCAATGCAATTCCAGTCTACCTCCTGAAATCGGTTTCCTGCAATTCTGCCCCGCTTTCAAGTCCTCTTGGCAGCCTTACTTCAGTCTATTTTTGGACGATAGCTGTCATTTATAACTCTGCAGGTTTGTGAATTACAGTGCCCCTGAGCTCCTTTCTTCAACTCGCTTTCTTGTGAGCTGGCCGCAACACCGCAGGATGGCTTCAGGCCCTAATCTGGTTCCGGCACGGCACGCTGAGCCTTTGGTTAATTCCTCTTCCTGGTGGGAAATGAGAGTTAAATTTGCCCGTCCAGACACCTCCAGCTAGTCTCTCATTGGTTCTCGCTATTCCTGTTCATCTTCCGCAGAAATTGCAAACTGGGCCAAACAGGAGGTTAAAGGGACTGACTCTCCAAGTGGGGAGAGTGTTAGTAAAGCGTCTGGAATGTTGCACCCGAGTACCAGGGTACGAAAACTGAGACATATTTGAACACGTCTCCCGATCACATGGTTGATCATACTCTGGGTTCCACATGCATGTTTTAGCTGAAGGAAGAATACCTAAAACCTGGGTAGTTGAAACCCGTGTAATGGGTACCATGCAATATGACTTCAAAGGGTCTTCATTTGCTCACCGAACCTCTCCAATCCTATCACTGCTGCGTTTATGCCCCTGTACACATGCTTGATTCCCCTTCGGAGACATAGCAATCCATACGTTTTAAGATACTTACTAGTCAGGTACATTCTTAGGCGTTTAATATGCCGTGTTGAGTCCATTTCATTGAGCAAGGAGTAGCTCTTGTCTATTCCATATTTGGCTTAAGGAACTTTATCTGTGCTCATTTCAATCTCTGGTTTTATGTAGCACCCCAACTCACCTTTCCCCTTAAGCAAGCATAAGTTGGTTTTCTAAATTTGAGACCATGTTCTGTTTTGGAATGCAGTTCCTGTGTAGCCAAGTTTACATTCCTTGTATTAGTGATATCTTATGATGTTTCTTTTTCTGTGTGACTTATTTCAGTTAGAATCATCGTACCTGAATCCACTCATTATGCTGCTACGGGCCTGATGACATAGATTTCATTGCTGAGTGATACTGCATTGTACGTAAGTACCACAAGTTCTTTATCCATTTTTCACTTTCTGTGATATTGAACTTGTACGGTAAACGAGGTTCTTGTAAACGGAGGCGTCCCAAACTTTGGGGTGGCTGTGTCTTTTTGATTTTAATTTCCCTAAGCTATAGGACCATAAGTGGAAGTGCCCTAGGCTCTGTTGCTTTGTTTTTTAGATGTTTCAGGAAACACCATACACTTCTCCCGAGTGTCTGTTGGCAATTTACATCCCGCCCATCAGCATAACAAGGCTCCCAGTTCTCCATGGCCTGTCCTGCCTTTCTGGATTTTACACTTTTTTCAGATGGCCCTTTTGACCGGGGGGAAGTGAAACTTCATTGTAGTGCAGATTTCCTTTGCAAGCTTGCTTGGTTGGCCAAAAAGGGCGTATGCGTTTTTTCCTGAATATATTCAGGAAAAAACGCATACGCCCTTTTTGGCCAAGTGCATCATTGTGGACGTTCTGCCTCTTTTCCTATGCTTTCAATGCAATTCCAGTCTACCTCCAGAAATCGGTTTCCTGCAATTCTGCCCCGCTTTCAAGTCCTCTTGGCAGCCTTACTTCAGTCTATTTTTGGACGATAGCTGTCATTTATAACTCTGCAGGTTTGTGAATTACAGTGCCCCTGAGCTCCTTTCTTCAACTCGCTTTCTTGTGAGCTGGCCGCAACACCGCAGGATGGCTTCAGGCCCTAATCTGGTTCCGGCACGGCACGCTGAGCCTTTGGTTAATTCCTCTTCCTGGTGGGAAATGAGAGTTAAATTTGCCCGTCCAGACACCTCCAGCTAGTCTCTCATTGGTTCTCGCTATTCCTGTTCATCTTCCGCAGAAATTGCAAACTGAGCCAAACAGGAGGTTAAAGGTGCTGACTCTCCAAGTGGGGAGAGTGTTAGTAAAGCGTCTGGAATGTTGCACCCGAGTACCAGGGTACGAAAACTGAGACATATTTGAACACGTCTCCCGATCACATGGTTGATCATACTCTGGGTTCCACATGCATGTTTTAGCTGAAGGAAGAATACCTAAAACCTGGGTAGTTGAAACCCGTGGAATGGGTACCATGCAATATGACTTCAAAGGGTCTTCATTTGCTCACCGAACCTCTCCAATCCTATCACTGCTGCGTTTATGCCCCTGTACACATGCTTGATTCCCTTTCGGAGACATAGCAATCCATAGGTTTTAAGATACTTACTAGTCAGGTACATTCTTAGGCGTTTAATATGCCGTGTTGAGTCCATTTCGTTGAGCAAGGAGTAGCTCTTGTCTATTCCATATTTGGCTTAAGGAACTTTATCTGTGCTCATTTCAATCTCTGGTTTTATGCAGCACCCCAACTCACCTTTCCCCTTAAGCAAGCATAAGTTGGTTTTCTAAATTTGAGACCCTGTTCTGTTCTGTAATTCAGTTCCTGTGTAGCCAAGTTTACATTCCGTGTATTAGTGATATCTTATGATGTTTCTTTTTCTGTGTGACTTATTTCAGTTAGAATCATCGTACCTGAATCCACTCATTATGCTGCTACGGGCCTGATGACATAGATTTCATTGCTGAGTGATACTGCATTGTACGTAAGTACCACAAGTTCTTTATCCATTTTTCACTTTCTGTGATATTGAACTTGTACGGTAAACGAGGTTCTTGTAAACGGAGGCGTCCCAAACGTTGGGGTGGCTGTGTCTTTTTGATTTTAATTTCCCTAAGCTATAGGACCATAAGTGGAAGTGCCCTAGGCTCTGTTGCTTTGTTTTTTAGATGTTTCAGGAAACACCATACAGTTCTCCCGAGTGTCTGTTGGCAATTTACATCACGCCCATCAGCATAACAAGGCTCCCAGTTCTCCATGGCCTGTCCTGCCTTTCTGGATTTTACACTTTTTTCAGATGGCCCTTTTGACCGGGGGGAAGTGAAACTTCATTCTAGTGCAGATTTCCTTTGCAAGCTTGCTTGGTTGGCCAAAAAGGGCGTATGCGTTTTTTCCTGAATATATTCAGGAAAAAACGCATACGCCCTTTTTGGCCAAGTGCATCATTGTGGACGTTCTGCCTCTTTTCCTATGCTTTCAATGCAATTCCAGTCTACCTCCTGAAATCGGTTTCCTGCAATTCTGCCCTGCTTTCAAGTCCTCTTGGCAGCCTTACTTCAGTCTATTTTTGGACGATAGCTGTCATTTATAACTCTGCAGGTTTGTGAATTACAGTGCCCCTGAGCTCCTTTCTTCAACTCGCTTTCTTGTGAGCTGGCCGCAACACCGCAGGATGGCTTCAGGCCCTAATCTGGTTCCGGCACGGCACGCTGAGCCTTTGGTTAATTCCTCTTCCTGGTGGGAAATGAGAGTTAAATTTGCCCGTCCAGACACCTCCAGCTAGTCTCTCATTGGTTCTCGCTATTCCTGTTCATCTTCCGCAGAAATTGCAAACTGGGCCAAACAGGAGGTTAAAGGTGCTGACTCTCCAAGTGGGGAGAGTGTTAGTAAAGCGTCTGGAATGTTGCACCCGAGTACCAGGGTACGAAAACTGAGACATATTTGAACACGTCTCCCGATCCCATGGTTGATCATACTCTGGGTTCCACATGCATGTTTTAGCTGAAGGAAGAATACCTAAAACCTGGGTAGTTGAAACCCGTGGAATGGGTACCATGCAATATGACTTCAAAGGGTCTTCATTTGCTCACCGAACCTCTCCAATCCTATCACTGCTGCGTTTATGCCCCTGTACACATGCTTGATTCTCTTTCGGAGACATAGCAATCCATAGGTTTTAAGATACTTACTAGTCAGGTACATTCTTAGGCGTTTAATATAGGGTGTTGAGTCCATTTCGTTGAGCAAGGAGTAGCTCTTGTCTATTCCATATTTGGCTTAAGGAACTTTATCTGTGCTCATTTCAATCTCTGGTTTTATGCAGCACCCCAACTCACCTTTCCCCTTAAGCAAGCATAAGTTGGTTTTCTAAATTTGAGACCCTGTTCTGTTTTGGAATGCAGTTCCTGTGTAGCCAAGTTTACATTCCGTGTATTAGTGATATCTTATGATGTTTCTTTTTCTGTGTGACTTATTTCAGTTAGAATCATCGTACCTGAATCCACTCATTATGCTGCTACGGGCCTGATGACATAGATTTCATTGCTGAGTGATACTTCATTGTACGTAAGTACCACAAGTTCTTTATCCATTTTTCACTTTCTGTGATATTGAACTTGTACGGTAAACGAGGTTCTTGTAAACGGAGGCGTCCCAAACTTTGGGGTGGCTGTGTCTTTTTGATTTTAATTTCCCTAAGCTATAGGACCATAAGTGGAAGTGCCCTAGGCTCTGTTGCTTTGTTTTTTAGATGTTTCAGGAAACACCATACACTTCTTGCGAGTGTCTGTTGGCAATTTACATCCCGCCCATCAGCATAACAAGGCTCCCAGTTCTCCATGGCCTGTCCTGCCTTTCTGGATTTTACACTTTT
Organism: Delphinus delphis; assembly: GCF_949987515.2. Classification (NCBI taxonomy): domain Eukaryota; kingdom Metazoa; phylum Chordata; class Mammalia; order Artiodactyla; family Delphinidae; genus Delphinus; species Delphinus delphis. The sequence goes on from NW_027192691.1 coordinate 791,680, forward strand.
TTCAGATGGCCCTTTTGACCGGGGGGAAGTGAAACTTCATTGTAGTGCAGATTTCCTTTGCAAGCTTGCTTGGTTGGCCAAAAAGGGCGTATGCGTTTTTTCCTGAATATATTCAGGAAAAAACGCATACGCCCTTTTTGGCCAAGTGCATCATTGTGGACGTTCTGCCTCTTTTCCTATGCTTTCAATGCAATTCCAGTCTACCTCCTGAAATCGGTTTCCTGCAATTCTGCCCCGCTTTCAAGTCCTCTTGGCAGCCTTACTTCAGTCTATTTTTGGACGATAGCTGTCATTTATAACTCTGCAGGTTTGTGAATTACAGTGCCCCTGAGCTCCCTTCTTCAACTCGCTTTCTTGTGAGCTGGCCGCAACACCGCAGGATGGCTTCAGGCCCTAATCTGGTTCCGGCACGGCACGCTGAGCCTTTGGTTAATTCCTCTTCCTGGTGGGAAATGAGAGTTAAATTTGCCCGTCCAGACACCTCCAGCTAGTCTCTCATTGGTTCTCGCTATTCCTGTTCATCTTCCGCAGAAATTGCAAACTGGGCCAAACAGGAGGTTAAAGGTGCTGACTCTCCAAGTGGGGAGAGTGTTAGTAAAGCGTCTGGAATGTTGCACCCGAGTACCAGGGTACGAAAACTGAGACATATTTGAACACGTCTCCCGATCACATGGTTGATCATACTCTGGGTTCCACATGCATGTTTTAGCTGAAGGAAGAATACCTAAAACCTGGGTAGTTGAAACCCGTGGAATGGGTACCATGCAATATGACTTCAAAGGGTCTTCATTTGCTCACCGAACCTCTCCAATCCTATCACTGCTGCGTTTATGCCCCTGTACACACGCTTGATTCTCTTTTGGAGACATAGCAATCCATAGGTTTTAAGATACTTACTAGTCAGGTACATTCTTAGGCGTTTAATATGGGGTTTTGAGTCCATTTCGTTGAGCAAGGAGTAGCTCTTGTCTATTCCATATTTGGCCTAAGGAACTTTATCTGTGCTCATTTCAATCTCTGGTTTTATGCAGCACCCCAACTCACCTTTCCCCTTAAGCAAGCATAAGTTGGTTTTCTAAATTTGAGACCCTGTTCTGTTTTGGAATTCAGTTCCTGTGTAGCCAAGTTTACATTCCGTGTATTACTGATATCTTATGATGTTTCTTTTTCTGTGTGATTTATTTCAGTTAGAATCATCGTACCTGAATCCACTCATTATGCTGCTACGGGCCTGATGACATAGATTTCATTGCTGAGTGATACTGCATTGTACGTAAGTACCACAAGTTCTTTATCCATTTTTCACTTTCTGTGATATTGAACTTGTACGGTAAACGAGGTTCCTGTAAACGGAGGCGTCCCAAACTTTGGGGTGGCTGTGTCTTTTTGATTTTAATTTCCCTAAGCTATAGGACCATAAGTGGCAGTGCCCTAGGCTCTGTTGCTTTGTTTTTTAGATGTTTCAGGAAACACCATACACTTCTCGCGAGTGTCGGTTGGCAATTTACATCCCGCCCATCAGCATAACAAGGCTCCCAGTTGTCCATGGCCTGTCCTGCCTTTCTGGATTTTACACTTTTTTCAGATGGCCCTTTTGACCGGGGGGAAGTGAAACTTCATTGTAGTGCAGATTTCCTTTGCAAGCTTGCTTGGTTGGCCAAAAAGGGCGTATGCGTTTTTTCCTGAATATATTCAGGAAAAAACGCATACGCCCTTTTTGGCCAAGTGCATCATTGTGGACGTTCTGCCTCTTTTCCTATGCTTTCAATGCAATTCCAGTCTACCTCCTGAAATCGGTTTCCTGCAATTCTGCCCCGCTTTCAAGTCCTCTTGGCAGCCTTACTTCAGTCTATTTTTGGACGATAGCTGTCATTTATAACTCTGCAGGTTTGTGAATTACAGTGCCCCTGAGCTCCTTTCTTCAACTCGCTTTCTTGTGAGCTGGCCGCAACACCGCAGGATGGCTTCAGGCCCTAATCTGGTTCCGGCACGGCACGCTGAGCCTTTGGTTAATTCCTCTTCCTGGTGGGAAATGAGAGTTAAATTTGCCCGTCCAGACACCTCCAGCTAGTCTCTCATTGGTTCTCGCTATTCCTGTTCATCTTCCGCAGAAATTGCAAACTGGGCCAAACAGGAGGTTAAAGGGACTGACTCTCCAAGTCGGGAGAGTGTTAGTAAAGTGTCTGGAATGTTGCACCCGAGTACCAGGGGAGGAAACCTGAGACATATTTGAACACGTCTCCCATTCACATGGTTTATCATACTTGGGTTCCACATGCATGTTTTAGTTGAAGGAAGAATACCTTAAACCTGGAGAGTTAAGACCCGTGTAATGGGTACCATGCAATATGACTTCAAAGGGTCTTCATTTGCTCACCAAACCTCTCCAATCCTATCACTGCTGCGTTTATGCCCCTGTACACATGCTTGATTCTCTTTCGGAGACATAGCAATCCATAGGTTTTACGATACTTACTATTCAGGTACATTCTTAGGCGTTTAATATGCGGTGTTGAGTCCATTTCGTTGAGCAAGGAGTAGCTCTTGTCTATTCCATATTTGGCCTAAGGAACTTTATCTGTGCTCATTTCAATCTCTGGTTTTATGCAGCACCCCAACTCACCTTTATCCTTAAGCAAGCATAAGTTGGTTTTCTAAATTTGAGACCCTGTTCTGTTCTGTAATTCAGTTCCTGTGTAGCCAAGTTTACACTCCGTGTATTACTGATATCTTATGATGTTTCTTTTTCTGTGTAACTTATTTCAGTTAGAATCGTCATACCTGAATCCACTCATTGTGCTGCTAAGGGCCTGATGACATAGATTTCATTGCTGAGTGATATTGCTTTGTAAGTAAATACCACAACTTCTTTATCCATTTTTCACTTTCTGCGATGTTGAACTTGTACTGTAAACGAGGTTCTTGTAAACAGAGCCGTTCCAAACTTTGGGGTGGCTGTGTCTTTTTGATTTTAATTTCCCTAAGCTATAGGACCATAAGTGGAAGTGCCCTAGGCTCTGTTGCTTTGTTTTTTAGATGTTTCAGGAAACAACATACACTTCTCCCAAGTGTCTGTTGGCAATTTACATCCCGCCCATCAGCATAACAAGGCTCCCAGTTCTCAATGGCCTGTTGCCTTTCTGGATTTTACACTTTTTTCAGATGGCCCTTTTGACCGGGGGGAAGTGAGACTTCATTGTAGTGCAGATTTCCTTTGCAAGCTTGCTTGGTTGGCCAAAAAGGGCATATGCGTTTTTTCCTGAATATATTCAGGAAAAAACGCATACGCCCTTTTTGGCCAAGTGCATCATTGTGGACGTTCTGCCTCTTTTCCTATGCTTTCAATGCAATTCCAGTCTACCTCCAGAAATCGGTTTCCTGCAATTCTGCCCCGCTTTCAAGTCCTCTTGGCAGCCTTACTTCAGTCTATTTTTGGACGATAGCTGTCATTTATAACTCTGCAGGTTTGTGAATTACAGTGCCCCTGAGCTCCTTTCTTCAACTCGCTTTCTTTTGAGCTGGCCGCAACACCGCAGGATGGCTTCAGGCCCTAATCTGGCTCCGGCTCGGCATGCTGAGCCTTTGGTTAATTCCTCTTCCTGGTGGGAAATGAGAGTTAAATTTGCCCGTCCAGACACCTCCAGCTAGCCTCTCATTGGTTCTCGCTATTCCTGTTCATCTTCCGCAGAAATTGCAAACTGGGCCAAACAGGAGGTTAAAGGGACTGACTCTCCAAGTGGGGAGAGTGTTAGTAAAGCGTCTGGAATGTTGCACCCGAGTACCAGGGGAGGAAAACTGAGACATATTTGAACACGTCTCCCGATCACATGGTTGATCATACTCTGGGTTCCACATGCATGTTTTAGCTGAAGGAAGAATACCTAAAACCTGGGTAGTTGAAACCCGTGGAATGGGCACCATGCAATATGACTTCAAAGGGTCTTCATTTGCTCACCGAACCTCTCCAATCCTATCACTGCTGCGTTTATGCCCCTGTACACACGCTTGATTCTCTTTCGGATACATAGCAATCCATAGGTTTTAAGATACTTACTAGTCAGGTACATTCTTAGGCGTTTAATATGCGGTGTTGAGTCCATTTCATTGAGCAAGGAGTAGCTCTTGTCTATTCCATATTTGGCTTAAGGAACTTTATCTGTGCTCATTTCAATCTCTGGTTTTATGCAGCAACCCAACTCACCTTTCCCCTTAAGCAAGCATAAGTTGGTTTTCTAAATTTGAGACCCTGTTCTGTTTTGGAATGCAGTTCCTGTGTAGCCAAGTTTACATTCCGTGTATTAGTGATATCTTATGATGTTTCTTTTTCTGTGTGACTTATTTCAGTTAGAATCATCGTACCTGAATCCACTCATTATGCTGCTACGGGCCTGATGACATAGATTTCATTGCTGAGTGATACTGCATTGTACGTAAGTACCACAAGTTCTTTATCCATTTTTCACTTTTTGTGATATTGAACTTGTACGGTAAACGAGGTTCTTGTAAACGGAGGTGTCCCAAACTTTGGGGTGGCTGTGTCTTTTTGATTTTAATTTCCCTAAGCTATAGGACCATAAGTGGAAGTGCCCTAGGCTCTGTTGCTTTGTTTTTTAGATGTTTCAGGAAACACCATACACTTCTCCCGAGTGGTTGTTGGCAATTTACATCCCGCCCATCAGCATAACAAGGCTCCCAGTTCTCCATGGCCTGTCCTGCCTTTCTGGATTTTACACTTTTTTCAGATGGCCCTTTTGACCGGGGGGAAGTGAGACTTCATTGTAGTGCAGATTTCCTTTGCAAGCTTGCTTGGTTGGCCAAAAAGGGCGTATGCGTTTTTTCCTGAATATATTCAGGAAAAAACGTATACGCCCTTTTTGGCCAAGTGCATCATTGTGGACGTTCTGCCTCTTTTCCTATGCTTTCAATGCAATTCCAGTCTACCTCCTGAAATCGGTTTCCTGCAATTCTGCCCCGCTTTCAAGTCCTCTTGGCAGCCTTACTTCAGTCTATTTTTGGACGATAGCTGTCATTTATAACTCTGCAGGTTTGTGAATTACAGTGCCCCTGAGCTCCTTTCTTCAACTCGCTTTCTTGTGACCTGGCCGCAACACCGCAGGATGGCTTCAGGCCCTAATCTGGTTCCGGTACGGCACGCTGAGCCTTTGGTTAATTCCTCTTCCTGGTGGGAAATGAGAGTTAAATTTGCCCGTCCAGACACCTCCAGCTAGCCTCTCATTGGTTCTTGCTATTCCTGTTCATCTTCCGCAGAAATTGCAAACTGGGCCAAACAGGAGGTTAAAGGCGCTGACTCTCCACGTGGGGAGAGTGTTAGTAAAGCGTCTGGAATGTTGCACCCGAGTACCAGGGGAGGAAAACTGAGACATATTTGAACACGTCTCCCGTTCACATGGTTGATCATACTTGGGTTCCACATGCATGATTTAGCTGAAGGAAGAATACCTTAAACCTGGGTAGTTGAAACCCGTGTAATGGGTACCATGCAATATGACTTCAAAGGGTCTTCATTTGCTCACCGAACCTCTCCAATCCTATCACTGCTGCGTTTATGCCCCTGTACACATGCTTGATTCTCTTTCGGAGACATAGCAATCCATAGGTTTTAAGATACTTACTAGTCAGGTACATTCTTAGGCGTTTAATATGGGGTGTTGAGTCCATTTCGTTGAGCAAGGAGTAGCTCTTGTCTATTCCATATTTGGCTTAAGGAACTTTATCTGTGCTCATTTCAATCTCTGGTTTTATGCAGCACCCCAACTCACCTTTATCCTTAAGCAAGAATAAGTTGGTTTTCTAAATTTGAGACCCTGTTCTGTTCTGTAATTCAGTTCCTGTGTAGCCAAGTTTACATTCCGTGTATTACTGATATCTTATGATGTTTCTTTTTCTGTGTGACTTATTTCAGTTAGAATCATCATACCTGAATCCACTCATTGTGCTGCTAAGGGCCTGATGACACAGATTTCATTGCTGAGTGATATTGCTTTGTAAGTAAATACCACAACTTCTTTATCCATTTTTCACTTTCTGCGATGTTGAACTTGTACTGTAAACGAGGTTCTTGTAAACAGAGCTGTTCCAAACTTTGGGGTGGCTGTGTCTTTTTGATTTTAATTTCCCTAAGCTATAGGACCATAAGTTGAAGTGCCCTAGGTTCTGTTGCTTTGTTTTTTAGTTGTTTCAGGAAACACCATACACTTCTCCCGAGTGGTTGTTGGCAATTTACATCCCGCCCATCAGCATAACAAGGCTCCCAGTTCTCCATGGCCTGTCCTGCCTTTCTGGATTTTACACTTTTTTCAGATGGCCCTTTTGACCGGGGGGAAGTGAGACTTCATTGTAGTGCAGATTTCCTTTGCAAGCTTGCTTGGTTGGCCAAAAAGGGCATATGCGTTTTTTCCTGAATATATTCAGGAAAAAACGCATACGCCCTTTTTGGCCAAGTGCATCATTGTGGACGTTCTGCCTCTTTTCCTATGCTTTCAATGCAATTCCAGTCTACCTCCTGAAATCGGTTTCCTGCAATTCTGCCCCGCTTTCAAGTCCTCTTGGCAGCCTTACTTCAGTCTATTTTTGGACGATAGCTGTCATTTATAACTCTGCAGGTTTGTGAATTACAATGCCCCTGAGCTCCTTTCTTCAACTTGCTTTCTTGTGACCTGGCCGCAACACCGCAGGATGGCTTCAGGCCCTAATCTGGTTCCGGCATGGCACGCTGAGCCTTTGGTTATTTCCTCTTCCTGGTGGGAAATGAGAGTTAAATTTGCCCGTCCAGACACCTCCAGCTAGCCTCTCATTGGTTCTCGCTATTCCTGTTCATCTTCCGCAGAAATTGCAAACTGGGCCAAACAGGAGGTTAATGGGACTGACTCTCCAAGTGGGGAGAGTGTTAGTAAAGCGTCTGGAATGTTGCACCCGAGTACCAGGGGAGGAAAACTGAGACATATTTGAACACGTCTCCCGATCACATGGTTGATCATACTCTGGGTTCCACATGCATATTTTAGCTGAAGGAAGAATACCTAAAACCTTGGTAGTTGAAACCCGTGGAATGGGTACCATGCAATATGACTTCAAAGGGTCTTCATTTGCTCACCGAACCTCTCCAATCCTATCACTGCTGCGTTTATGCCCCTGTACACATGCTTGATTCTCTTTCGGAGACATAGCAATCCATAGGTTTTAAGATACTTACTAGTCAGGTACATTCTTAGGCGTTTAATATGCGGTGTTGAGTCCATTTCGTTGAGCAAGGAGTAGCTCTTGTCTATTCCATATTTGGCTTAAGGAACTTTATCTGTGCTCATTTCAATCTCTGGTTTTATGCAGCACCCCAACTCACCTATCCCCTTAAGCAAGCATAAGTTGGTTTTCTAAATTTGAGACCCTGTTCAGTTTTGGAATTCAGTTCCTGTGTAGCCAAGTTTACATTCCGTGTATTAGTGATATCTTATGATGTTTCTTTTTCTGTGTGACTTATTTCAGTTAGAATCATCGTACCTGAATCCACTCATTATGCTGCTACGGGCCTGATGACATAGATTTCATTGATGAGTGATACTGCATTGTATGTAAGTACCACAAGTTCTTTATCCATTTTTCACTTTCTGTAATATTGAACTTGTACGGTAAACGAGGTTCTTGTAAACGGAGGCGTCCCAAACTTTGGGGTGGCTGTGTCTTTTTGATTTTAATTTCCCTAAGCTATAGGACCATAAGTGGAAGTGCCCTAGGCTCTGTTGCTTTGTTTTTTAGATGTTTCAGGAAACACCATACACTTCTCCCGAGTGTCTGTTGGCAATTTACATCCCGCCCATCAGCATAACAAGGCTCCCAGTTCTCCATGGCCTGTCCTGCCTTTCTGGATTTTACACTTTTTTCAGATGGCCCTTTTGACCGGGGGGAAGTGAGACTTCATTGTAGTGCAGATTTCCTTTGCAAGCTTGCTTGGTTGGCCAAAAAGGGCGTATGCGTTTTTTCCTGAATATATTCAGGAAAAAACGCATACGCCCTTTTTGGCCAAGTGCATCATTGTGGACGTTCTGCCTCTTTTCCTATGCTTTCAATGCAATTCCAGTCTACCTCCTGAAATCGGTTTCCTGCAATTCTGCCCCGCTTTCAAGTCCTCTTGGCAGCCTTACTTCAGTCTATTTTTGGACGATAGCTGTCATTTATAAGTCTGCAGGTTTGTGAATTACAGTGCCCCTGAGCTCCTTTCTTCAACTCGCTTTCTTTTGAGCTGGCCGCAACACCGCAGGATGGCTTCAGGCCCTAATCTGGTTCCGGTACGGCACGCTGAGCCTTTGGTTATTTCCTCTTCCTGGTGGGAAATGAGAGTTAAATTTGCCCGTCCAGACACCTCCAGCTAGTCTCTCATTGGTTCTCGCTATTCCTGTTCATCTTCCGCAGAAATTGCAAACTGGGCCAAACAGGAGGTTAAAGGCGCTGACTCTCCAAGTGGGGAGACTGTTAGTAAAGCGTCTGGAATGTTGCACCCGAGTACCAGGGGAGGAAAACTGAGACATATTTGAACACGTCTCCCGTTCACATGGTTGATCATACTTGGGTTCCACATGCATGTTTTAGCTGAAGGAAGAATACCTTAAACCTGGGTAGTTGGAACCCGTGTAATGGGTACCATGCAATATGACTTCAAAGGGTCTTCATTTGCTCACCAAAGCTCTCCGAACCTATCACTGCTGCGTTTATACCCCTGTACACATGCTTGATTCTCTTTTGGAGACATAGCAATCCATAGGTTTTACGATACTTACTAGTCAGGTACATTCTTAGGTGTTTAATATGCGGTGTTGAATCCATTTCGTTGCGCAAGGAGTAGCTCTTGTCTATTCCATATTTGACTTAAGGAACTTTATCTGTGCTCATTTCAATCTCTGGTTTTATGCAGCACCCCAACTCACCTTTACCCTTAAGCAAGCATAAGTTGGTTTTCTAAATTTGAGACCCTGTTCTGTTCTGTAATTCAGTTCCTGTGTAGCCAAGTTTACATTCCGTGTATTACTGATATCTTATGATGTTTCTTTTTCTGTGTGACTTATTTCAGTTAGAATCATCATACCTGAATCCACTCATTGTGCTGCTAAGGGCCTGATGACACAGATTTCATTGCTGAGTGATATTGCTTTGTAAGTAAATACCACAACTTCTTTATCCATTTTTCACTTTCTGCGATGTTGAACTTGTACTGTAAACGAGGTTCTTGTAAACAGAGCCGTTCCAAACTTTGGGGTGGCTGTGTCTTTTTGATTTTAATTTCCCTAAGCTATAGGACCATAAGTGGAAGTGCCCTAGGCTCTGTTGCTTTGTTTTTTAGATGTTTCAGGAAACACCATACACTTCTCCCGAGTGGTTGTTGGCAATTTACATCCCGCCCATCAGCATAACAAGGCTCCCAGTTCTCCATGGCCTGTCCTGCCTTTCTGGATTTTACACTTTTTTCAGATGGCCCTTTTGACCGGGGGGAAGTGAGACTTCATTGTAGTGCAGATTTCCTTTGCAAGCTTGCTTGGTTGGCCAAAAAGGGCGTATGCGTTTTTTCCTGAATATATTCAGGAAAAAACGCATACGCCCTTTTTGGCCAAGTGCATCATTGTGGACGTTCTGCCTCTTTTCCTATGCTTTCAATGCAATTCCAGTCTACCTCCTGAAATCGGTTTCCTGCAATTCTGCCCCGCTTTCAAGTCCTCTTGGCAGCCTTACTTCAGTCTATTTTTGGACGATAGCTGTCATTTATAACTCTGCAGGTTTGTGAATTACAGTGCCCCTGAGCTCCTTTCTTCAACTTGCTTTCTTGTGACCTGGCCGCAACACCGCAGGATGGCTTCAGGCCCTAATCTGGTTCCGGCACGGCACGCTGAGCCTTTGGTTATTTCCTCTTCCTGGTGGGAAATGAGAGTTAAATTTGCCCGTCCAGACACCTCCAGCTAGCCTCTCATTGGTTCTCGCTATTCCTGTTCATCATCCGCAGAAATTGCAAACTGGGCCAAACAGGAGGTTAAAGGGACTGACTCTCCAAGTGGGGAGAGTGTTAGTAAAGCGTCTGGAATGTTGCACCCGAGTACCAGGGGAGGAAAACTGAGACATATTTGAACACGTCTCCCGATCACATGGTTGATCATACTCTGGGTTCCACATGCATATTTTAGCTGAAGGAAGAATACGTAAAACCTGGGTAGTTGAAACCCGTGGAATGGGTACCATGCAATATGACTTCAAAGGGTCTTCATTTGCTCACCGAACCTCTCCAATCCTATCACTGCTGCGTTTATGCCCCTGTACACATGCTTGATTCTCTTTCAGAGACATAGCAATCCATAGGTTTTAAGATACTTACTAGTCAGGTACATTCTTAGGCGTTTAATATGCGGTGTTGAGTCCATTTCGTTGAGCAAGGAGTAGCTCTTGTCTATTCCATATTTGGCTTAAGGAACTTTATCTGTGCTCATTTCAATCTCTGGTTTTATGCAGCACCCCAACTCACCTTTCCCCTTAAGCAAGCATAAGTTGGTTTTCTAAATTTGAGACCCTGTTCAGTTTTGGAATGCAGTTCCTGTGTAGCCAAGTTTACATTCCGTGTATTAGTGATATCTTATGATGTTTCTTTTTCTGTGTGACTTATTTCAGTTAGAATCATCGTACCTGAATCCACTCATTATGCTGCTACGGGCCTGATGACATAGATTTCATTGCTGAGTGATACTGCATTGTATGTAAGTACCACAAGTTCTTTATCCATTTTTCACTTTCTGTGATATTGAACTTGTACGGTAAACGAGGTTCTTGTAAACGGAGGCGTCCCAAACTTTGGGGTGGCTGTGTCTTTTTGATTTTAATTTCCCTAAGCTATAGGACCATAAGTGGAAGTGCCCTAGGCTCTGTTGCTTTGTTTTTTAGATGTTTCAGGAAACACCATACACTTCTCCCGAGTGTCTGTTGGCAATTTACATCCCGCCCATCAGCATAACAAGGCTCCCAGTTCTCCATGGCCTGTCCTGCCTTTCTGGATTTTACACTTTTTTCAGATGGCCCTTTTGACCGGGGGGAAGTGAGACTTCATTGTAGTGCAGATTTCCTTTGCAAGCTTGCTTGGTTGGCCAAAAAGGGCGTATGCGTTTTTTCCTGAATATATTCAGGAAAAAACGCATACGCCCTTTTTGGCCAAGTGCATCATTGTGGACGTTCTGCCTCTTTTCCTATGCTTTCAATGCAATTCCAGTCTACCTCCTGAAATCGGTTTCCTGCAATTCTGCCCCGCTTTCAAGTCCTCTTGGCAGCCTTACTTCAGTCTATTTTTGGACGATAGCTGTCATTTATAAGTCTGCAGGTTTGTGAATTACAGTGCCCCTGAGCTCCTTTCTTCAACTCGCTTTCTTTTGAGCTGGCCGCAACACCGCAGGATGGCTTCAGGCCCTAATCTGGTTCTGGCACGGTACGCTGAGCCTTTGGTTATTTCCTCCTCCTGGTGGGAAATGAGTGTTAAATTTGCCCGTCCAGACACCTCCAGCTAGCCTCTCATTGGTTCTCGCTATTCCTGTTCATCTTCCGCAGAAATTGCAAACTGGGCCAAACAGGAGGTTAAAGGCGCTGACTCTCCAAGTGGGGAGAGTGTTAGTAAAGCGTCTGGAATGTTGCACCCGAGTACCAGGGGAGGAAAACTGAGACATATTTGAACACGTCTCCCGATCACATGGTAGATCATACTCTGGGTTCCACATGCATGTTTTAGCTGAAGGAAGAATACCTAAAACCTGGGTAGTTGAAACCCGTGGAATGGGTACCATGCAATATGACTTCAAAGGGTCTTCATTTGCTCACCGAACCTCTCCAATCCTATCACTGCTGCGTTTATGCCCCTGTACACATGCTTGATTCTCTTTCGGAGACAAAGCAATCCATAGGTTTTAAGATACTTACTAGTCAGGTACATTCTTAGGCGTTTAATATGCGGTGTTGAGTCCATTTCGTTGAGCAAGGAGTAGCTCTTGTCTATTCCATATTTGGCTTAAGGAACTTTATCTGTGCTCATTTCAATCTCTGGTTTTATGCAGCAACCCAACTCACCTTTCCCCTTAAGCAAGCATAAGTTGGTTTTCTAAATTTGAGAACCTGTTCTGTTTTGGAATTCAGTTCCTGTGTAGCCAAGTTTACATTCCGTGTATTAGTGATATCTTATGATGTTTCTTTTTCTGTGTGACTTATTTCAGTTAGAATCATCGTACCTGAATCTACTCATTATGCTGCTACTGGCCTGATGACATAGATTTCATTGCTGAGTGATACTGCATTGTACGTAAGTACCACAAGTTCTTTATCCATTTTTCACTTTCTGCGATGTTGAACTTGTACTGTAAACGAGGTTCTTGTAAACAGAGCCGTTCCAAACTTTGGGGTGGCTGTGTCTTTTTGATTTTAATTTCCCTAAGCTATAGGACCATAAGTGGAAGTGCCCTAGGCTCTGTTGCTTTGTTTTTTAGATGTTTCAGGAAACACCATACACTTCTCCCACGTGTCTGTTGGCAATTTACATCCCGCCCATCAGCATAACAAGGCTCCCAGTTCTCAATGGCCTGTTGCCTTTCTGGATTTTACACTTTTTTCAGATGGCCCTTTTGACCGAGGGGAAGTGAGACTTCATTGTAGTGCAGATTTCCTTTGCAAGCTTGCTTGGTTGGCCAAAAAGGGCGTATGCGTTTTTTCCTGAATATATTCAGGAAAAAACGCATACGCCCTTTTTGGCCAAGTGCATCATTGTGGACGTTCTGCCTCTTTTCCTATGCTTTCAATGCAATTCCAGTCTACCTCCTGAAATCGGTTTCCTGCAATTCTGCCCCGCTTTCAAGTCCTCTTGGCAGCCTTACTTCAGTCTATTTTTGGACGATAGCTGTCATTTATAAGTCTGCAGGTTTGTGAATTACAGTGCCCCTGAGCTCCTTTGTTCAACTCGTTTTCTTGTGACCTGGCCGCAACACCGCAGGATGGCTTCAGGCCCTAATCTGGTTCCGGTACGGCACGCTGAGCCTTTGGTTATTTCCTCTTCCTGGTGGGAAATGAGAGTTAAATTTGCCCGTCCAGACACCTCCAGCTAGTCTCTCATTGGTTCTCGCTATTCCTGTTCATCTTCCGCAGAAATTGCAAACTGGGCCAAACAGGAGGTTAAAGGCGCTGACTCTCCAAGTGGGGAGAGTGTTAGTAAAGCGTCTGGAATGTTGCACCCGAGTACCAGGGGAGGAAAACTGAGACATATTTGAACACGTCTCCCGTTCACATGGTTGATCATACTTGGGTTCCACATGCATGTTTTAGCTGAAGGAAGAATACCATAAACCTGGAGAGTTAAGACCCATGCAATGGGTACCATGCAATATGACTTCAAAGGGTCTTCATTTGCTCACCGAACCTCTCCAATCCTATCACTGCTGCGTTTATGCCCCTGTACACATGCTTGATTCTCTTTTGGAGACATAGCAATCCATAGGTTTTATGATACTTACTAGTCAGGTACATTCTTAGGCGTTTAATATGCGGTGTTGAGTCCATTTCGTTGAGCAAGGAGTAGCTCTTGTCTATTCTGTATTTGACTTAAGGAACTTTATGTGTGCTCATTTCAATCTCTGGTTTTATGCAGCACCCCAACTCACCTTTACCCTTAAGCAAGCATATGTTGGTTTTCTAAATTTGAGACCCTGTTCTGTTCTGTAATTCAGTTCCTGTGTAGCCAAGTTTACATTCCGTGTATTACTGATATCTTATGATGTTTCTTTTTCTGTGTGACTTATTTCAGTTAGAATCATCATACCTGAATCCACTCATTGTGATACTAAGGGCCTGATGACATAGATTTCATTGCTGAGTGATATTGCTTTGTAAGTAAATACCACAACTTCTTTATCCATTTTTCACTTTCTGCGATGTTGAACTTGTACTGTAAACGAGGTTCTTGTAAACAGAGGCGTCCCAAACTTTGGGGTGGCTGTGTCTTTTTGATTTTAATTTCCCTAAGCTATAGGACCATAAGTGGCAGTGCCCTAGGCTCTGTTGCTTTGTTTTTTAGATGTTTCAGGAAACACCATACACTTCTCCCGAGTGTCTGTTGGCAATTTACATCCCGCCCATCAGCATAACAAGGCTCCCAGTTCTCCATGGCCTGTCCTGCCTTTCTGGATTTTACACTTTTTTCAGATGGCCCTTTTGACCGGGGGGAAGTGAGACTTCATTGTAGTGCAGATTTCCTTTGCAAGCTTGCTTGGTTGGCCAAAAAGGGCGTATGCGTTTTTTCCTGAATATATTCAGGAAAAAACGCATACGCCCTTTTTGGCCAAGTGCATCATTGTGGACGTTCTGCCTCTTTTCCTATGCTTTCAATGCAATTCCAGTCTACCTCCTGAAATCGGTTTCCTGCAATTCTGCCCCGCTTTCAAGTCCTCTTGGCAGCCTTACTTCAGTCTATTTAGGGACGATAGCTGTCATTTATAACTCTGCAGGTTTGTGAATTACAGTGCCCCTGAGCTCCTTTCTTCAACTCGCTTTCTTTTGAGCTGGCCGTAACACCGCAGGATGGCTTCAGGCCCTAATCTGGTTCCGGTACGGCACGCTGAGCCTTTGGTTATTTCCTCTTCCTGGTGGGAAATGAGAGTTAAATTTGCCCGTCCAGACACCTCCAGCTAGCCTCTCATTGGTTCTCGCTATTCCTGTTCATCTTCCGCAGAAATTGCAAACTGGGCCAAACAGGAGGTTAAAGGCGCTGACTCTCCAAGTGGGGAGAGTGTTAGTAAAGCGTCTGGAATGTTGCACCCGAGTACCAGGGGAGGAAAACTGAGACATATTTGAACACGTCTCCCGTTCACATGGTTGATCATACTTGGGTTCACATGCATGTTTTAGCTGAAGGAAGAATACCTAAAACCTGGGTAGTTGAAACCCGTGAAATGGGTACCATGCAATATGACTTCAAAGGGTCTTCATTTGCTCACCGAACCTCTCCAATCCTATCACTGCTGCGTTTATGCCCCTGTACACATGCTTGATTCTCTTTCGGAGACATAGCAATCCATAGGTTTTAAGATACTTACTAGTCAGGTACATTCTTAGGCGTTTAATATGCGGTGTTGTGTCCATTTCATTGAGCAAGGAGTAGCTCTTGTCTATTCCATATTTGGCTTAAGGAACTTTATCTGTGCTCATTTCAATCTCTGGTTTTATGCAGCAACCCAACTCACCTTTCCCCTTAAGCAAGCATAAGTTGGTTTTCAAATTTGAGAACCTTTTCTGTTTTGGAATTCAGTTCCTGTGTAGCCAAGTTTACATTCCGTGTATTAGTGATATCTTATGATGTTTCTTTTTCTGTGTGACTTATTTCAGTTAGAATCATCGTACCTGAATCTACTCATTATGCTGCTACGGGCCTGATGACATAGATTTCATTGCTGAGTGATACTGCATTGTACGTAAGTACCACAAGTTCTTTATCCATTTTTCACTTTCTGCGATGTTGAACTTGTACTGTAAACGAGGTTCTTGTAAACAGAGCCGTTCCAAACTTTGGGGTGGCTGTGTCTTTTTGATTTTAATTTCCCTAAGCTATAGGACCATAAGTGGAAGTGCCCTAGGCTCTGTTGCTTTGTTTTTTAGATGTTTCAGGAAACACCATACACTTCTCCCGAGTGTCTGTTGGCAATTTACATCCCGCCCATCAGCATAACAAGGCTCCCAGTTCTCAATGGCCTGTTGCCTTTCTGGATTTTACACTTTTTTCAGATGGCCCTTTTGACCGGGGGGAAGTGAGACTTCATTGTAGTGCAGATTTCCTTTGCAAGCTTGCTTGGTTGGCCAAAATGGGCGTATGCGTTTTTTCCTGAATATATTCAGGAAAAAACGCATACGCCCTTTTTGGCCAAGTGCATCATTGTGGACGTTCTGCCTCTTTTCCTATGCTTTCAATGCAATTCCAGTCTACCTCCTGAAATCGGTTTCCTGCAATTCTGCCCCGCTTTCAAGTCCTCTTGGCAGCCTTACTTCAGTCTATTTTTGGACGATAGCTGTCATTTATAACTCTGCAGGTTTGTGAATTACAGTGCCCCTGAGCTCCTTTCTTCAACTCGCTTTCTTGTGACCTGGCCGCAACACCGCAGGATGGCTTCAGGCCCTAATCTGGTTCCGGCACGGCACGCTGAGCCTTTGGTTATTTCCTCTTCCTGGTGGGAAATGAGAGTTAAATTTGCCCGTCCAGACACCTCCAGCTAGTCTCTCATTGGTTCTTGCTATTCTTGTTCATCTTCCGCAGAAATTGCAAACTGGGCCAAACAGGAGGTTAAAGGGACTGACTCTCCAAGTGGGGAGAGTGTTAGTAAAGCGTCTGGAATGTTGCACCCGAGTACCAGGGGAGGAAAACTGAGACATATTTGAACACGTCTACCGTTCACATGGTTGATCATACTCTGGGTTCCACATGCATGTTTTAGCTGAAGGAAGAATACCTTAAACCTGGAGAGTTGAGACCCGTGGAATGGGTAACATGCAATATGATTTCAAAGGGTCTTCATTTGCTCACCGAACCTCTCCAATCCTATCACTGCTGCGTTTATGCCCCTGTACACACGCTTGATTCTCTTTTGGAGACATAGCAATCCATAGGTTTTAAGATACTTACTAGTCAGGTACATTCTTAGGCGTTTAATATGGGGTGTTGAGTCCATTTCGTTGAGCAAAGAGTAGCTCTTGTCTATTCCATACTTGGCTTAAGGAACTTTATCTGTGCTCATTTCAATCTCTGGTTTTATGCAGCACCCCAACTCACCTTTCCCCTTAAGCAAGCATAAGTTGGTTTTCTAAATTTGAGACCCTGTTCTGTTTTGGAATACAGTTCCTGTGTAGCCAAGTTTACATTCCGTGTATTAGTGATATCTTATGATGTTTCTTTTTCTGTGTGACTTATTTCAGTTAGAATCATCGTACCTGAATCCACTCATTATGCTGCTACGGGCCTGATGACATAGATTTCATTGCTGAGTGATACTGCATTGTACGTAAGTACCACAAGTTCTTTATCCATTTTTCACTTTCTGCGATGTTGAACTTGTACTGTAAACGAGGTTCTTGTAAACAGAGCCGTTCCAAACTTTGGGGTGGCTGTGTCTTTTTGATTTTAATTTCCCTAAGCTGTAGGACCATAAGTGGAAGTGCCCTAGGTTCTGTTGCTTTGCTTTTTAGATGTTTCAGGAAACACCATACACTTCTCCCGAGTGGTTGTTGGCAATTTACATCCCGCCCATCAGCATAACAAGGCTCCCAGTTCTCCATGGCCTGTCCTGCCTTTCTGGATTTTACACTTTTTTCAGATGGCCCTTTTGACCGGGGGGAAGTGAGACTTCATTGTAGTGCAGATTTCCTTTGCAAGCTTGCTTGGTTGGCCAAAAAGGGCGTATGCGTTTTTTCCTGAATATATTCAGGAAAAAACGCATACGCCCTTTTTGGCCAAGTGAATCATTGTGGACGTTCTGCCTCTTTTCCTATGCTTTCAATGCAATTCCAGTCTACCTCCTGAAATCGGTTTCCTGCAATTCTGCCCCGCTTTCAAGTCCTCTTGGCAGCCTTACTTCAGTCTATTTTTGGACGATAGCTGTCATTTATAA
This sequence comes from Delphinus delphis, assembly GCF_949987515.2. Taxonomy (NCBI): domain Eukaryota; kingdom Metazoa; phylum Chordata; class Mammalia; order Artiodactyla; family Delphinidae; genus Delphinus; species Delphinus delphis. The sequence continues at coordinate 809,346 of NW_027192691.1, forward strand.
CTCTGCAGGTTTGTGAATTACAGTGCCCCTGAGCTCCTTTCTTCAACTCGCTTTCTTGTGACCTGGCCGCAACACCGCAGGATGGCTTCAGGCCCTAATCTGGTTCCGGCCCGGCATGCTGAGCCTTTGGTTAATTCCTCTTCCTGGTGGGAAATGAGAGTTAAATTTGCCCGTCCAGACACCTCCAGCTAGCTTCTCATTGGTTCTCGCTATTCCTGTTCATCTTCCGCAGAAATTGCAAACTGGGCCAAACAGGAGGTTAAAGGGACTGACTCTCCAAGTGGGGCGAGTGTTAGTAAAGCGTCTGGAATGTTGCACCTGAGTACCAGGGGAGGAAAACTGAGACATATTTGAACACGTCTCCCGATCACATGGTTGATCATACTCTAGGTTCCACATGCATGTTTTAGCTGAAGGAAGAATACCTTAAACCTGGGTAGTTGAAACCCGTGGAATGGGTACCATGCAATATGACTTCAAATGGTCTTCATTTGCTCACCAAATTCTCCAGTCCTATCACTGCTGCGTTTATGCCCCTGTACACATGCTTGATTCTCTTTCGGAGACATAGCAATCCATAGGTTTTAAGATACTTACTAGTCAGGTACATTCTTAGGCGTTTAATATGGGGTGTTGAGTCCATTTCGTTGAGCAAGGAGTAGCTCTTGTCTATTCCATATTTGACTTAAGGAACTTTATCTGTGCTCATTTCAATCTCTGGTTTTATGCAGCACCCCAACTCACCTTTACCCTTAAGCAAGCATAAGTTGGTTTTCTAAATTTGATTCCCTGTTCTGTTCTGTAATTCAGTTCCTGTGTAGCCAAGTTTACATTCCGTGTATTACTGATATCTTATGATGTTTCTTTTTCTGTGTGACTTACTTCAGTTAGAATCATCATACCTGAATCCACTCATTGTGCTGCTAAGGGCCTGATGACACAGATTTCATTGCTGAGTGATATTGCTTTGTAAGTAAATACCACAACTTCTTTATCCATTTTTCACTTTCTGCGATGTTGAACTTGTAGTGTAAACGAGGTTCTTGTAAACAGAGCCGTTCCAAACTTTGGGGTGGCTGTGTCGTTTTGATTTTAATTTCCCTAAGCTATAGGACCATAAGTGGAAGTGCCCTAGGTTCTGTTGCTTTGTTTTTTAGATGTTTCAGGAAACACCATACACTTCTCCCGAGTGGTTGTTGGCAATTTACATCCCGCCCATCAGCATAACAAGGCTCCCAGTTCTCCATGGCCTGTCCTGCCTTTCTGGATTTTACACTTTTTTCAGATGGCCCTTTTGACCGGGGGGAAGTGAGACTTCATTGTAGTGCACATTTCCTTTGCAAGCTTGCTTGGTTGGCCAAAAAGGGCGTATGCGTTTTTTCCTGAATATATTCAGGAAAAAACGCATACGCCCTTTTTGGCCAAGTGCATCATTGTGGACGTTCTGCCTCTTTTCCTATGCTTTCAATGCAATTCCAGTCTACCTCCTGAAATCGGTTTCCTGCAATTCTGCCCCGCTTTCAAGTCCTCTTGGCAGCCTTACTTCAGTCTATTTTTGGACGATAGCTGTCATTTATAACTCTGCAGGTTTGTGAATTACAGTGCCCCTGAGCTCCTTTCTTCAACTCGCTTTCTTTTGAGCTGGCCGCAACACCGCAGGATGGCTTCAGGCCCTAATCTGGTTCCGGCACGGCACGCTGAGCCTTTGGTTATTTCCTCTTCCTGGTGGGAAATGAGAGTTAAATTTGCCCGTCCAGACACCTCCAGCTAGTCTCTCATTGGTTCTCACTATTCCTGTTCATCTTCCGCAGAAATTGCAAACTGGGCCAAACAGGAGGTTAAAGGCGCTGACTCTCCAAGTCGGGAGAGTGTTAGTAAAGCGTCTGGAATGTTGCACCCGAGTACCAGGGGAGGAAAACTGAGACATATTTGAACACGTCTCCCGTTCACATGGTTGATCATACTTGGGTTCCACATGCATGTTTTAGCTGAAGGAAGAATACCTTAAACCTGGAGAGTTAAGACCCGTGTAATGGGTACCATGCAATATGACTTCAAAGGGTCTTCATTTGCTCACCGAACCTCTCCAATCCTATCACTGCTGCGTTTATGCCCCTGTACACATGCTTGATTCTCTTTCGGAGACATAGCAATCCATAGGTTTTAAGATACTTACTAGTCAGGTACATTCTTAGGCGTTTAATATGCGATGTTGAGTCCATTTCGTTGAGCAAGGAGTAGCTCTTGTCTATTCCATATTTGACTTAAGGAACTTTATCTGTACTCATTTCAATCTCTGGTTTTATGCAGCACCCCAACTCACCTTTACCCTTAAGCAAGCATAAGTTGGTTTTCTAAATTTGAGACCCTGTTCTGTTCTGTAATTCAGTTCCTGTGTATCCAAGATTACATTCCGTGTATTACTGATATCTTATGATGTTTCTTTTTCTGTGTGACTTACTTCAGTTAGAATCATCATACCTGAATCCACTCATTGTGCTGCTAAGGGCCTGATGACACAGATTTCATTGCTGAGTGATATTGCTTTGTAAGTAAATACCACAACTTCTTTATCCATTTTTCACTTTCTGCGATGTTGAACTTGTACTGTAAACGAGGTTCTTGTAAACAGAGGCGTCCCAAACTTTGGGGTGGCTGTGTCTTTTTGATTTTAATTTCCCTAAGCTGTAGGACCATAAGTGGAAGTGCCCTAGGTTCTGTTGCTTTGTTTTTTAGATGTTTCAGGAAACACCATACACTTCTCCCGAGTGGTTGTTGGCAATTTACATCCCGCCCATCAGCATAACAAGGCTCCCAGTTCTCCATGGCCTGTCCTGCCTTTCTGGATTTTACACTTTTTTCAGATGGCCCTTTTGACCGGGGGGAAGTGAGACTTCATTGTAGTGCAGATTTCCTTTGCAAGCTTGCTTGGTTGGCCAAAAAGGGCGTATGCGTTTTTTCCTGAATATATTCAGGAAAAAACGCATACGCCCTTTTTGGCCAAGTGCATCATTGTGGACGTTCTGCCTCTTTTCCTATGCTTTCAATGCAATTCCAGTCTACCTCCTGAAATCGGTTTCCTGCAATTCTGCCCCGCTTTCAAGTCCTCTTGGCAGCCTTACTTCAGTCTATTTTTGGACGATAGCTGTCATTTATAACTCTGCAGGTTTGTGAATTACAGTGCCCCTGAGCTCCTTTCTTCAACTCGCTTTCTTTTGAGCTGGCCGCAACACCGCAGGATGGCTTCAGGCCCTAATCTGGTTCCGGCACGGCACGCTGAGCCTTTGGTTAATTCCTCTTCCTGGTGGGAAATGAGAGTTAAATTTGCCCGTCCAGACACCTCCAGCTAGCCTCTCATTGGTTCTCGCTATTCCTGTTCATCTTCCGCAGAAATTGCAAACTGGGCCAAACAGGAGGTTAAAGGGACTGACTCTCCAAGTGGGGAGAGTGTTAGTAAAGCGTCTGGAATGTTGCACCCGAGTACCAGGGGAGGAAAACTGAGACATATTTGAACACGTCTCCCGTTCACATGGTTGATGATACTCTAGGTTCCACATGCATGTTTTAGCTGAAGGAAGAATACCTTAAACCTGGAGAGTTGAGACCCGTGTAATGGGTACCATGCAACATGACTTCCAAGGGTCTTCATTTGCTCACCGAACCTCTCCAATCCTATCACTGCTGCGTTTATGCCCCTGTACACACGCTTGATTCTCTTTTGGAGACATAGCAATCCATAGGTTTTAAGATACTTACTAGTCAGGTACATTCTTAGGGGTTTAATATGGGGTTTTGAGTCCATTTCGTTGAGCAAGGAGTAGCTCTTGTCTATTCCATATTTGGCTTAAGGAACTTTATCTGTGCTCATTTCAATCTCTGGTTTTATGCAGCACCCCAACTCACCTTTCCCCTTAAGCAAGCATAAGTTGGTTTTCTAAATTTGAGACCCTGTTCTGTTCTGTAATTCAGTTCCTGTGTAGCCAAGTTTACATTCCGTGTATTACTGATATCTTATGATGTTTCTTTTTCTGTGTGACTTATTTCAGTTAGAATCATCGTACCTGAATCCACTCATTATGCTGCTACGGGCCCGATGACATAGATTTCATTGCTGAGTGATACTGCATTGTACGTAAGTACCACAAGTTCTTTATCCATTTTTCACATTCTGCGATGTTGAACTTGTACTGTAAACGAGGTTCTTGTAAACAGAGGCGTCCCAAACTTTGGGGTGGCTGTGTCTTTTTGATTTTAATTTCCCTAAGCTATAGGACCATAAGTGGCAGTGCCCTAGGCTCTGTTGCTTTGTTTTTTAGATGTTTCAGGAAACACCATACACTTCTCCCGAGTGTCTGTTGGCAATTTACATCCCGCCCATCAGCATAACAAGGCTCCCAGTTCTCCATGGCCTGTCCTGCCTTTCTGGATTTTACACTTTTTTCAGATGGCCCTTTTGACCGGGGGGAAGTGAGACTTCATTGTAGTGCAGATTTCCTTTGCAAGCTTGCTTGGTTGGCCAAAAAGGGCGTATGCGTTTTTTCCTGAATATATTCAGGAAAAAACGCATATGCCCTTTTTGGCCAAGTGCATCATTGTGGACGTTCTGCCTCTTTTCCTATGCTTTCAATGCAATTCCAGTCTACCTCCTGAAATCGGTTTCCTGCAATTCTGCCCCGCTTTCAAGTCCTCTTGGCAGCCTTACTTCAGTCTATTTTTGGACGATAGCTGTCATTTATAACTCTGCAGGTTTGTGAATTACAGTGCCCCTGAGCTCCTTTCTTCAACTCGCTTTCTTGTGACCTGGCCGCAACACCGCAGGATATCTTCAGGCCCTAATCTGGTTCCGGCCCGGCACGCTGAGCCTTTGGTTATTTCCTCTTCCTGGTGGGAAATGAGAGTTAAATTTGCCCGTCCAGACACCTCCAGCTAGCCTCTCATTGGTTCTCGCTATTCCTGTTCATCTTCCGCAGAAATTGCAAACTGGGCCAAACAGGAGGTTAAAGGCGCTGACTCTCCAAGTGGGGAGAGTGTTAGTAAAGCGTCTGGAATGTTGCACCCGAGTACCAGGGGAGGAAAACTGAGACATATTTGAACACGTTTCCCGTTCACATGGTTGATCATACTTGGGTTCCACATGCATGTTTTAGCTGAAGGAAGAATACCTTAAACCTGGAGAGTTGAGACCCGTGTAATGGGTACCATGCAACATGACTTCCAAGGGTCTTCATTTGCTCACCGAACCTCTCCAATCCTATCACTGCTGCGTTTATGCCCCTGTACACACGCTTGATTCTCTTTTGGAGACATAGAAATCCATAGGTTTTAAGATACTTACTAGTCAGGTACATTCTTAGGGATTTAATATGGGGTTTTGAGTCCATTCCGTTGAGCAAGGAGTAGCTCTTGTCTATTCCATATTTGGCTTAAGGAACTTTATCTGTGCTCATTTCAATCTCTGGTTTTATGCAGCACCCCAACTCACCTTTCCCCTTAAGCAAGCATAAGTTGGTTTTCTAAATTTGAGACCCTGTTCTGTTCTGTAATTCAGTTCCTGTGTAGCCAAGTTTACATTCCGTGTATTACTGATATCTTATGATGTTTCTTTTTCTGTGTGACTTATTTCAGTTAGAATCATCGTACCTGAATCCACTCATTATGCTGCTACGGGCCCGATGACATAGATTTCATTGCTGAGTGATACTGCATTGTACGTAAGTACCACAAGTTCTTTATCCATTTTTCACATTCTACGATGTTGAACTTGTACTGTAAACGAGGTTCTTGTAAACAGAGGCGTCCCAAACTTTGGGGTGACTGTGTCTTTTTGATTTTAATTTCCCTAAACTATAGGACCATAAATGGCAGTGCCCTAGGTTCTGTTGCTTTGTTTTTTAGATGTTTCAGGAAACACCATACACTTCTCCCGAGTGTCTGTTGGCAATTTACATCCCGCCCATCAGCATAACAAGGCTCCCAGTTCTCCATGGCCTGTCCTGCCTTTCTGGATTTTACACTTTTTTCAGATGGCCCTTTTGACCGGGGGGAAGTGAGACTTCATTGTAGTGCAGATTTCCTTTGCAAGCTTGCTTGGTTGGCCAAAAAGGGCGTATGCGTTTTTTCCTGAATATATTCAGGAAAAAACGCATACGCCCTTTTTGGCCAAGTGCATCATTGTGCACGTTCTGCCTCTTTTCCTATGCTTTCAATGCAATTCCAGTCTACCTCCTGAAATCGGTTTCCTGCAATTCTGCCCCGCTTTCAAGTCCTCTTGGCAGCCTTACTTCAGTCTATTTTTGGACGATAGCTGTCATTTATAACTCTGCAGGTTTGTGAATTACAGTGCCCCTGAGCTCCTTTCTTCAACTCGCTTTCTTTTGAGCTGGCCGCAACACTGCAGGATGGCTTCAGGCCCTAATCTGGTTCCGGTACGGCACGCTGAGCCTTTGGTTATTTCCTCTTCCTGGTGGGAAATGAGAGTTAAATTTGCCCGTCCAGACACCTCCAGCTAGCCTCTCATTGGTTCTCGCTATTCCTGTTCATCTTCCGCAGAAATTGCAAACTGGGCCAAACAGGAGGTTAAAGGGACTGACTCTCCAAGTGGGGAGAGTGTTAGTAAAGCGTCTGGAATGTTGCACCCGAGTACCAGGGTAGGAAAACTGAGACATATTTGAACACGTCTCCCGTTCACATGGTTGATCATACTTGGGTTCCACATGCATGTTTTAGCTGAAGGAAGAATACCTTAAACCTGGAGAGTTGAGACCCGTGTAATGGGTACCATGCAATATGACTTCAAAGGGTCTTCATTTGCTCACCGAACCTCTCCAATCCTATCACTGCTGCGTTTATGCTCCTGTACACATGCTTGATTCTCTTTTGGAGACATAGCAATCCATAGGTTTTACGATACTTACTAGTCAGGTACATTCTTAGGCGTTTAATATGCGGTGTTGAGTCCATTTCGTTGAGCAAGGAGTAGCTCTTGTCTATTCCATATTTGGCTTAAGGAACTTTATCTGTGCTCATTTCAATCTCTGGTTTTATGCAGCACCCCAACTCACCTTTACCCTTAAGCAAGCATAAGTTGGTTTTCTAAATTTGAGTCCCTGTTCTGTTCTGTAATTCAGTTCCTTTGTAGCCAAGTTTACATTCCGTGTATTACTGATATCTTATGATGTTTCTTTTTCTGTGTGACTTACTTCAGTTAGAATCATCATACCTGAATCCACTCATTGTGCTGCTAAGTGCCTGATGACACAGATTTCATTGCTGAGTGATATTGCTTTGTAAGTAAATACCACAACTTCTTTATCCATTTTTCACTTTCTGCGATGTTGAACTTGTACTGTAAATGAGGTTCTTGTAAACAGAGCCGTTCCAAACTTTGGGGTGGCTGTGTCTTTTTGATTTTAATTTCCCTAAGCTATAGGACCATAAGTGGCAGTGCCCTAGGCTCTGTTGCTTTGTTTTTTAGATGTTTCAGGAAACACCATACACTTCTCGCGAGTGTCTGTTGGCAATTTACATCCCGCCCATCAGCATAACAAGGCTCCCAGTTCTCCATGGCCTGTCCTGCCTTTCTGGATTTTACACTTTTTTCAGATGGCCCTTTTGACCGGGGGGAAGTGAGACTTCATTGTAGTGCAGATTTCCTTTGCAAGCTTGCTTGGTTGGCCAAAAAGGGCGTATGCGTTTTTTCCTGAATATATTCAGGAAAAAACGCATACGCCCTTTTTGGCCAAGTGCATCATTGTGGACGTTCTGCCTCTTTTCCTATGCTTTCAATGCAATTCCAGTCTACCTCCTGAAATCGGTTTCCTGCAATTCTGCCCCGCTTTCAAGTCCTCTTGGCAGCCTTACTTCAGTCTATTTTTGGACGATAGCTGTCATTTATAACTCTGCAGGTTTGTGAATTACAGTGCCCCTGAGCTCCTTTCTTCAACTCGCTTTCTTGTGACCTGGCCGCAACACCGCAGGATGGCTTCAGGCCCTAATCTGGTTCCGGCCCGGCACGCTGAGCCTTTGGTTAATTCCTCTTCCTGGTGGGAAATGAGAGTTAAATTTGCCCGTCCAGACACCTCCAGCTAGCCTCTCATTGGTTCTCGCTATTCCTGTTCATCTTCCGCAGAAATTGCAAACTGGGCCAAACAGGAGGTTAAAGGGACTGACTCTCCAAGTGGGGAGAGTGTTAGTAAAGCGTCTGGAATGTTGCACCCGAGTACCAGGGGAGGAAAACTGAGACATATTTGAACACGTCTCCCGTTCACATGGTTGATGATACTCTAGGTTCCACATGCATGTTTTAGCTGAAGGAAGAATACCTTAAACCTGGAGAGTTGAGACCCGTGTAATGGGTACCATGCAACATGACTTCCAAGGGTCTTCATTTGCTCACCGAACCTCTCCAATCCTATCACTGCTGCGTTTATGCCCCTGTACACACGCTTGATTCTCTTTTGGAGACATAGCAATCCATAGGTTTTAAGATACTTACTAGTCAGGTACATTCTTAGGGGTTTAATATGGGGTTTTGAGTCCATTTTGTTGAGCAAGGAGTAGCTCTTGTCTATACCATATTTGGCTTAAGGAACTTTATCTGTGCTCATTTCAATCTCTGGTTTTATGCAGCACCCCAACTCACCTTTCCCCTTAAGCAAGCATAAGTTGGTTTTCTAAATTTGAGACCCTGTTCTGTTCTGTAATTCAGTTCCTGTGTAGCCAAGTTTACATTCCGTGTATTACTGATATCTTATGATGTTTCTTTTTCTGTGTGACTTATTTCAGTTAGAATCATCGTACCTGAATCCACTCATTATGCTGCTACGGGCCCGATGACATAGATTTCATTGCTGAGTGATACTGCATTGTACGTAAGTACCACAAGTTCTTTATCCATTTTTCACATTCTGCGATGTTGAACTTGTACTGTAAACGAGGTTCTTGTAAACAGAGGCGTCCCAAACTTTGGGGTGGCTGTGTCTTTTTGATTTTAATTTCCCTAAGCTATAGGACCATAAGTGGCAGTGCCCTAGGCTCTGTTGCTTTGTTTTTTAGATGTTTCAGGAAACACCATACACTTCTCCCGAGTGTCTGTTGGCAATTTACATCCCGCCCATCAGCATAACAAGGCTCCCAGTTCTCCATGGCCTGTCCTGCCTTTCTGGATTTTACACTTTTTTCAGATGGCCCTTTTGACCGGGGGGAAGTGAGACTTCATTGTAGTGCAGATTTCCTTTGCAAGCTTGCTTGGTTGGCCAAAAAGGGCGTATGCGTTTTTTCCTGAATATATTCAGGAAAAAACGCATACGCCCTTTTTGGCCAAGTGCATCATTGTGGACGTTCTGCCTCTTTTCCTATGCTTTCAATGCAATTCCAGTCTACCTCCTGAAATCGGTTTCCTGCAATTCTGCCCCGCTTTCAAGTCCTCTTGGCAGCCTTACTTCAGTCTATTTTTGGACGATAGCTGTCATTTATAACTCTGCAGGTTTGTGAATTACAGTGCCCCAGAGCTCCTTTCTTCAACTCGCTTTCTTGTGACCTGGCCGCAACACCGCAGGATGGCTTCAGGCCCTAATCTGGTTCCGGCACGACACGTTGAGCCTTTGGTTAATTCCTCTTCCTGGTGGGAAATGAGAGTTAAATTTGCCCGTCCAGACACCTCCAGCTAGCCTCTCATTGGTTTTCGCTATTCCTGTTCATCTTCCGCAGAAATTGCAAACTGGGCCAAACAGGAGGTTAAAGGGACTGACTCTCCAAGTCGGGAGAGTGTTAGTAAAGCGTCTGGAATGTTGCACCCGAGTACCAGGGTACGAAAACTGAGACATATTTGAACACGTCTCCCGATCACATGGTTGATCATACTCTAGGTTCCACATGCATGTTTTAGCTGAAGGAAGAATACCTTAAACCTGGGTAGTTGAAACCCGTGGAATTGGTTCCATGCAATATGACTTCAAAGGGTCTTCATTTGCTCACCGAACCTCTCCAATCCTATCACTGCTGCGTTTATGCTCCTGTACACATGCTTGATTCTCTTTTGGAGACATAGCAATCCATAGGTTTTACGATACTTACTACTCAGGTACATTCTTAGGCGTTTAATATGCGGTGTTGAGTCCATTTCGTTGAGCAAGGAGTAGCTCTTGTCTATTCCATATTTGGCTTAAGGAACTTTATCTGTGCTCATTTCAATCTCTGGTTTTATGCAGCACCCCAACTCACCTTTACCCTTAAGCAAGCATAAGTTGGTTTTCTAAATTTGAGTCCCTGTTCTGTTCTGTAATTCAGTTCCTTTGTAGCCAAGTTTACATTCCGTGTATTACTGATATCTTATGATATTTCTTTTTCTGTGTGACTTACTTCAGTTAGAATCATCATACCTGAATCCACTCATTGTGCTGCTAAGTGCCTGATGACACAGATTTCATTGCTGGGTGATATTGCTTTGTAAGTAAATACCACAACTTCTTTATCCATTTTTCACTTTCTGCGATGTTGAACTTGTTCTGTAAATGAGGTTCTTGTAAACAGAGCCATTCCAAACTTTGGGGTGGCTGTGTCTTTTTGATTTTAATTTCCCTAAGCTATAGGACCATAAGTGGCAGTGCCCTAGGCTCTGTTGCTTTGTTTTTTAGATGTTTCAGGAAACACCATACACTTCTCGCCAGTGTCTGTTGGCAATTTACATCCCGCCCATCAGCATAACAAGGCTCCCAGTTCTCCATGGCCTGTCCTGCCTTTCTGGATTTTACACTTTTTTCAGATGGCCCTTTTGACCGGGGGGAAGTGAGACTTCATTGTAGTGCAGATTTCCTTTGCAAGCTTGCTTGGTTGGCCAAAAAGGGCGTATGCGTTTTTTCCTGAATATATTCAGGAAAAAACGCATACGCCCTTTTTGGCCAAGTGCATCATTGTGGACGTTCTGCCTCTTTTCCTATGCTTTCAATGCAATTCCAGTCTACCTCCTGAAATCGGTTTCCTGCAATTCTGCCCCGCTTTCAAGTCCTCTTGGCAGCCTTACTTCAGTCTATTTTTGGACGATAGCTGTCATTTATAACTCTGCAGGTTTGTGAATTACAGTGCCCCTGAGCTCCTTTCTTCAACTCGCTTTCTTGTGACCTGGCCGCAACACCGCAGGATATCTTCAGGCCCTAATCTGGTTCCGGCCCGGCACGCTGAGCCTTTGGTTATTTCCTCTTCCTGGTGGGAAATGAGAGTTAAATTTGCCCGTCCAGACACCTCCAGCTAGCCTCTCATTGGTTCTCGCTATTCCTGTTCATCTTCCGCAGAAGTTGCAAACTGGGCCAAACAGGAGGTTAAAGGCGCTGACTCTCCAAGTGGGGAGAGTGTTAGTAAAGCGTCTGGAATGTTGCACCCGAGTACCAGGGGAGGAAAACTGAGACATATTTGAACACGTTTCCCGTTCACATGGTTGATCATACTTGGGTTCCACATGCATGTTTTAGCTGAAGGAAGAATACCTTAAACCTGGAGAGTTGAGACCCGTGTAATGGGTACCATGCAACATGACTTCCAAGGGTCTTCATTTGCTCACCGAACCTCTCCAATCCTATCACTGCTGCGTTTATGCCCCTGTACACACGCTTGATTCTCTTTTGGAGACATAGAAATCCATAGGTTTTAAGATACTTACTAGTCAGGTACATTCTTAGGGATTTAATATGGGGTTTTGAGTCCATTTCGTTGAGCAAGGAGTAGCTCTTGTCTATTCCATATTTGGCTTAAGGAACTTTATCTGTGCTCATTTCAATCTCTGGTTTTATGCAGCACCCCAACTCACCTTTCCCCTTAAGCAAGCATAAGTTGGTTTTCTAAATTTGAGACCCTGTTCTGTTCTGTAATTCAGTTCCTGTGTAGCCAAGTTTACATTCCGTGTATTACTGATATCTTATGATGTTTCTTTTTCTGTGTGACTTATTTCAGTTAGAATCATCGTACCTGAATCCACTCATTATGCTGCTACGGGCCCGATGACATAGATTTCATTGCTGAGTGATACTGCATTGTACGTAAGTACCACAAGTTCTTTATCCATTTTTCACATTCTACGATGTTGAACTTGTACTGTAAACGAGGTTCTTGTAAACAGAGGCGTCCCAAACTTTGGGGTGACTGTGTCTTTTTGATTTTAATTTCCCTAAGCTATAGGACCATAAATGGCAGTGCCCTAGGTTCTGTTGCTTTGTTTTTTAGATGTTTCAGGAAACACCATACACTTCTCCCGAGTGTCTGTTGGCAATTTACATCCCGCCCATCAGCATAACAAGGCTCCCAGTTCTCCATGGCCTGTCCTGCCTTTCTGGATTTTACACTTTTTTCAGATGGCCCTTTTGACCGGGGGGAAGTGAGACTTCATTGTAGTGCAGATTTCCTTTGCAAGCTTGCTTGGTTGGCCAAAAAGGGCGTATGCGTTTTTTCCTGAATATATTCAGGAAAAAACGCATACGCCCTTTTTGGCCAAGTGCATCATTGTGCACGTTCTGCCTCTTTTCCTATGCTTTCAATGCAATTCCAGTCTACCTCCTGAAATCGGTTTCCTGCAATTCTGCCCCGCTTTCAAGTCCTCTTGGCAGCCTTACTTCAGTCTATTTTTGGACGATAGCTGTCATTTATAACTCTGCAGGTTTGTGAATTACAGTGCCCCTGAGCTCCTTTCTTCAACTCGCTTTCTTTTGAGCTGGCCGCAACACTGCAGGATGGCTTCAGGCCCTAATCTGGTTCCGGTACGGCACGCTGAGCCTTTGGTTATTTCCTCTTCCTGGTGGGAAATGAGAGTTAAATTTGCCCGTCCAGACACCTCCAGCTAGCCTCTCATTGGTTCTCGCTATTCCTGTTCATCTTCCGCAGAAATTGCAAACTGGGCCAAACAGGAGGTTAAAGGGACTGACTCTCCAAGTGGGGAGAGTGTTAGTAAAGCGTCTGGAATGTTGCACCCGAGTACCAGGGTAGGAAAACTGAGACATATTTGAACACGTCTCCCGTTCACATGGTTGATCATACTTGGGTTCCACATGCATGTTTTAGCTGAAGGAAGAATACCTTAAACCTGGAGAGTTGAGACCCGTGTAATGGGTACCATGCAATATGACTTCAAAGGGTCTTCATTTGCTCACCGAACCTCTCCAATCCTATCACTGCTGCGTTTATGCTCCTGTACACATGCTTGATTCTCTTTTGGAGACATAGCAATCCATAGGTTTTACGATACTTACTAGTCAGGTACATTCTTAGGCGTTTAATATGCGGTGTTGAGTCCATTTCGTTGAGCAAGGAGTAGCTCTTGTCTATTCCATATTTGGCTTAAGGAACTTTATCTGTGCTCATTTCAATCTCTGGTTTTATGCAGCACCCCAACTCACCTTTCCCCTTAAGCAAGCATAAGTTGGTTTTCTAAATTTGAGACCCTGTTCTGTTCTGTAATTCAGTTCCTGTGTAGCCAAGTTTACATTCCGTGTATTACTGATATCTTATGATGTTTCTTTTTCTGTGTGACTTACTTCAGTTAGAATCATCATACCTGAATCCACTCATTGTGCTGCTAAGTGCCTGATGACACAGATTTCATTGCTGAGTGATATTGCTTTGTAAGTAAATACCACAACTTCTTTATCCATTTTTCACTTTCTGCGATGTTGAACTTGTACTGTAAATGAGGTTCTTGTAAACAGAGCCGTTCCAAACTTTGGGGTGGCTGTGTCTTTTTGATTTTAATTTCCCTAAGCTATAGGACCATAAGTGGCAGTGCCCTAGGCTCTGTTGCTTTGTTTTTTAGATGTTTCAGGAAACACCATACACTTCTCCCGAGTGTCTGTTGGCAATTTACATCCCGCCCATCAGCATAACAAGGCTCCCAGTTCTCCATGGCCTGTCCTGCCTTTCTGGATTTTACACTTTTTTCAGATGGCCCTTTTGACCGGGGGGAAGTGAGACTTCATTGTAGTGCAGATTTCCTTTGCAAGCTTGCTTGGTTGGCCAAAAAGGGCGTATGCGTTTTTTCCTGAATATATTCAGGAAAAAACGCATACGCCCTTTTTGACCAAGTGCATCATTGTGGACGTTCTGCCTCTTTTCCTATGCTTTCAATGCAATTCCAGTCTACCTCCTGAAATCGGTTTCCTGCAATTCTGCCCCGCTTTCAAGTCCTCTTGGCAGCCTTACTTCAGTCTATTTTTGGACGATAGCTGTCATTTATAACTCTGCAGGTTTGTGAATTACAGTGCCCCTGAGCTCCTTTCTTCAACTCGCTTTCTTTTGAGCTGGCCGCAACACCGCAGGATGGCTTCAGGCCCTAATCTGGTTCCGGCACGGCACGCTGAGCCTTTGGTTAATTCCTCTTCCTGGTGGGAAATGAGAGTTAAATTTGCCCGTCCAGACACCTCCAGCTAGCCTCTCATTGGTTCTCGCTATTCCTGTTCATCTTCCGCAGAAATTGCAAACTGGGCCAAACAGGAGGTTAAAGGGAATGACTCTCCAAGTGGGGAGAGTGTTAGTAAAGCGTCTGGAATGTTGCACCCGAGTACCAGGGGAGGAAAACTGAGACATATTTGAACACGTCTCCCGTTCACATGGTTGATGATACTCTAGGTTCCACATGCATGTTTTAGCTGAAGGAAGAATACCTTAAACCTGGAGAGTTGAGACCCATGTAATGGGTACCATGCAACATGACTTCCAAGGGTCTTCATTTGCTCACCGAACCTCTCCAATCCTATCACTGCTGCGTTTATGCCCCTGTACACACGCTTGATTCTCTTTTGGAGACATAGCAATCCATAGGTTTTAAGATACTTACTAGTCAGGTACATTCTTAGGGGTTTAATATGGGGTTTTGAGTCCATTTCGTTGAGCAAGGAGTAGCTCTTGTCTATACCATATTTGGCTTAAGGAACTTTATCTGTGCTCATTTCAATCTCTGGTTTTATGCAGCACCCCAACTCACCTTTCCCCTTAAGCAAGCATAAGTTGGTTTTCTAAATTTGAGACCCTGTTCTGTTCTGTAATTCAGTTCCTGTGTAGCCAAGTTTACATTCCGTGTATTACTGATATCTTATGATGTTTCTTTTTCTGTGTGACTTATTTCAGTTAGAATCATCGTACCTGAATCCACTCATTATGCTGCTACGGGCCCGATGACATAGATTTCATTGCTGAGTGATACTGCATTGTACGTAAGTACCACAAGTTCTTTATCCATTTTTCACATTCTGCGATGTTGAACTTGTACTGTAAACGAGGTTCTTGTAAACAGAGGCGTCCCAAACTTTGGGGTGGCTGTGTCTTTTTGATTTTAATTTCCCTAAGCTATAGGACCATAAGTGGCAGTGCCCTAGGCTCTGTTGCTTTGTTTTTTAGATGTTTCAGGAAACACCATACACTTCTCCCGAGTGTCTGTTGGCAATTTACATCCCGCCCATCAGCATAACAAGGCTCCCAGTTCTCCATGGCCTGTCCTGCCTTTCTGGATTTTACACTTTTTTCAGATGGCCCTTTTGACCGGGGGGAAGTGAGACTTCATTGTAGTGCAGATTTCCTTTGCAAGCTTGCTTGGTTGGCCAAAAAGGGCGTATGCGTTTTTTCCTGAATATATTCAGGAAAAAACGCATACGCCCTTTTTGGCCAAGTGCATCATTGTGGACGTTCTGCCTCTTTTCCTATGCTTTCAATGCAATTCCAGTCTACCTCCTGAAATCGGTTTCCTGCAATTCTGCCCCGCTTTCAAGTCCTCTTGGCAGCCTTACTTCAGTCTATTTTTGGACGATAGCTGTCATTTATAACTCTGCAGGTTTGTGAATTACAGTGCCCCAGAGCTCCTTTCTTCAACTCGCTTTCTTGTGACCTGGCCGCAACACCGCAGGATGGCTTCAGGCCCTAATCTGGTTCCGGCACGACACGTTGAGCCTTTGGTTATTTCCTCTTCCTGGTGGGAAATGAGAGTTAAATTTGCCCGTCCAGACACCTCCAGCTAGCCTCTCATTGGTTCTCGCTATTCCTGTTCATCTTCTGCAGAAATTGCAAACTGGGCCAAACAGGAGGTTAAAGGGACTGACTCTCCAAGTGGGGAGAGTGTTAGTAAAGCGTCTGGAATGTTGCACCCGAGTACCAGGGTACGAAAACTGAGACATATTTGAACACGTCTCCCGATCACATGGTTGATCATACTCTAGGTTCCACATGCATGTTTTAGCTGAAGGAAGAATACCTTAAACCTGGGTAGTTGAAACCCGTGGAATGGGTTCCATGCAATATGACTTCAAAGGGTCTTCATTTGCTCACCGAACCTCTCCAATCCTATCACTGCTGCGTTTATGCCCCTGTACACATGCTTGATTCTCTTTCGGAGACATAGCAATCCATAGGTTTTAAGATACTTACTAGTCAGGTACATTCTTAGGCGTTTAATATGGGGTGTTGAGTCCATTTCGTTGAGCAAGGAGTAGCTCTTGTCTATTCCATATTTGGCTTAAGGAACTTTATCTGTGCTCATTTCAATCTCTGGTTTTATGCAGCACCCCAACTCACCTTTACCCTTAAGCAAGCATAAGTTGGTTTTCTAAATTTGAGTCCCTGTTCTGTTCTGTAATTCAGTTCCTGTGTAGCCAAGTTTACATTCCGTGTATTACTGATATCTTATGATGTTTCTATTTCTGTGTCACTTACTTCAGTTAGAATCATCGTACCTGAATCCACTCATTGTGCTGCTAAGGGCCTGATGACACAGATTTCATTGCTCAGTGATATTGCTTTGTAAGTAAATACCACAACTTCTTTATCCATTTTTCACTTTCTGCGATGTTGAACGTGTACTGTAAACGAGGTTCTTGTAAACAGAGCCGTTCCAAACTTTGGCGTGGCTGTGTCTTTTTGATTTTAATTTCCCTAAGCTATAGGACCATAAGTGGAAGTGCCCTAGGTTCTGTTGCTTTGTTTTTTAGATGTTTCAGGAAACACCATACACTTCTCCTGAGTGGTTGTTGGCAATTTACATCCCGCCCATCAGCATAACAAGGCTCCCAGTTCTCCATGGCCTGTCCTGCCTTTCTGGATTTTACACTTTTTTCAGATGGCCCTTTTGACCGGGGGGAAGTGAGACTTCATTGTAGTGCAGATTTCCTTTGCAAGCTTGCTTGGTTGGCCAAAAAGGGCGTATGCGTTTTTTCCTGAATATATTCAGGAAAAAACGCATACGCCCTTTTTGGCCAAGTGCATCATTGTGGACGTTCTGCCTCTTTTCCTATGCTTTCAATGCAATTCCAGTCTACCTCCTGAAATCGGTTTCCTGCAATTCTGCCCCGCTTTCAAGTCCTCTTGGCAGCCTTACTTCAGTCTATTTTTGGACGATAGCTGTCATTTATAACTCTGCAGGTTTGTGAATTACAGTGCCCCTGAGCTCCTTTCTTCAACTCGCTTTCTTTTGAGCTGGCCGCAACACTGCAGGATGGCTTCAGGCCCTAATCTGGTTCCGGTACGGCACGCTGAGCCTTTGGTTATTTCCTCTTCCTGGTGGGAAATGAGAGTTAAATTTGCCCGTCCAGACACCTCCAGCTAGCCTCTCATTGGTTCTTGCTATTCCTGTTCATCTTCCGCAGAAATTGCAAACTGGGCCAAACAGGAGGTTAAAGGGACTGACTCTCCAAGTCGGGAGAGTGTTAGTAAAGCGTCTGGAATGTTGCACCCGAGTACCAGGGGAGGAAAACTGAGACATATTTGAACACGTCTCCCGTTCACATGGTTGATCATACTTGGGTTCCACATGCATGTTTTAGCTGAAGGAAGAATACCTTAAACCTGGAGAGTTGAGACCCGTGTAATGGGTACCATGCAATATGACTTCAAAGGGTCTTCATTTGCTCACCGAACCTCTCCAATCCTATCACTGCTGCGTTTATGCTCCTGTACACATGCTTGATTCTCTTTTGGAGACATAGCAATCCATAGGTTTTACGATACTTACTAGTCAGGTACATTCTTAGGCGTTTAATATGCGGTGTTGAGTCCATTTCGTTGAGCAAGGAGTAGCTCTTGTCTATTCCATATTTGGCTTAAGGAACTTTATCTGTGCTCATTTCAATCTCTGGTTTTATGCAGCACCCCAACTCACCTTTACCCTTAAGCAAGCATAAGTTGGTTTTCTAAATTTGAGTCCCTGTTCTGTTCTGTAATTCAGTTCCTTTGTAGCCAAGTTTACATTCCGTGTATTACTGATATCTTATGATGTTTCTTTTTCTGTGTGACTTACTTCAGTTAGAATCATCATACCTGAATCCACTCATTGTGCTGCTAAGTGCCTGATGACACAGATTTCATTGCTGAGTGATATTGCTTTGTAAGTAAATACCACAACTTCTTTATCCATTTTTCACTTTCTGCGATGTTGAACTTGTTCTGTAAATGAGGTTCTTGTAAACAGAGCCGTTCCAAACTTTGGGGTGGCTGTGTCTTTTTGATTTTAATTTCCCTAAGCTATAGGACCATAAGTGGCAGTGCCCTAGGCTCTGTTGCTTTGTTTTTTAGATGTTTCAGGAAACACCATACACTTCTCCCGAGTGGTTGTTGGCAATTTACATCCCGCCCATCAGCATAACAAGGCTCCCAGTTCTCCATGGCCTGTCCTGCCTTTCTGGATTTTACACTTTTTTCAGATGGCCCTTTTGACCGGGGGGAAGTGAGACTTCATTGTAGTGCAGATTTCCTTTGCAAGCTTGCTTGGTTGGCCAAAAAGGGCGTATGCGTTTTTTCCTGAATATATTCAGGAAAAAACGCATACGCCCTTTTTGGCCAAGTGCATCATTGTGGACGTTCTGCCTCTTTTCCTATGCTTTCAATGCAATTCCAGTCTACCTCCTGAAATCGGTTTCCTGCAATTCTGCCCCGCTTTCAAGTCCTCTTGGCAGCCTTACTTCAGTCTATTTTTGGACGATAGCTGTCATTTATAACTCTGCAGGTTTGTGAATTACAGTGCCCCTGAGCTCCTTTCTTCAACTCGCTTTCTTGTGACCTGGCCGCAACACCGCAGGATATCTTCAGGCCCTAATCTGGTTCCGGCCCGGCACGCTGAGCCTTTGGTTATTTCCTCTTCCTGGTGGGAAATGAGAGTTAAATTTGCCCGTCCAGACACCTCCAGCTAGCCTCTCATTGGTTCTCGCTATTCCTGTTCATCTTCCGCAGAAATTGCAAACTGGGCCAAACAGGAGGTTAAAGGCGCTGACTCTCCAAGTGGGGAGAGTGTTAGTAAAGCGTCTGGAATGTTGCACCCGAGTACCAGGGGAGGAAAACTGAGACATATTTGAACACGTTTCCCGTTCACATGGTTGATCATACTTGGGTTCCACATGCATGTTTTAGCTGAAGGAAGAATACCTTAAACCTGGAGAGTTGAGACCCGTGTAATGGGTACCATGCAACATGACTTCCAAGGGTCTTCATTTGCTCACTGAACCTCTCCAATCCTATCACTGCTGCGTTTATGCCCCTGTACACACGCTTGATTCTCTTTTGGAGACATAGAAATCCATAGGTTTTAAGATACTTACTAGTCAGGTACATTCTTAGGGATTTAATATGGGGTTTTGAGTCCATTTCGTTGAGCAAGGAGTAGCTCTTGTCTATTCCATATTTGGCTTAAGGAACTTTATCTGTGCTCATTTCAATCTCTGGTTTTATGCAGCACCCCAACTCACCTTTCCCCTTAAGCAAGCATAAGTTGGTTTTCTAAATTTGAGACCCTGTTCTGTTCTGTAATTCAGTTCCTGTGTAGCCAAGTTTACATTCCGTGTATTACTGATATCTTATGATGTTTCTTTTTCTGTGTGACTTATTTCAGTTAGAATCATCGTACCTGAATCCACTCATTATGCTGCTACGGGCCCGATGACATAGATTTCATTGCTGAGTGATACTGCATTGTACGTAAGTACCACAAGTTCTTTATCCATTTTTCACATTCTACGATGTTGAACTTGTACTGTAAACGAGGTTCTTGTAAACAGAGGCGTCCCAAACTTTGGGGTGACTGTGTCTTTTTGATTTTAATTTCCCTAAGCTATAGGACCATAAATGGCAGTGCCCTAGGTTCTGTTGCTTTGTTTTTTAGATGTTTCAGGAAACACCATACACTTCTCCCGAGTGTCTGTTGGCAATTTACATCCCGCCCATCAGCATAACAAGGCTCCCAGTTCTCCATGGCCTGTCCTGCCTTTCTGGATTTTACACTTTTTTCAGATGGCCCTTTTGACCGGGGGGAAGTGAGACTTCATTGTAGTGCAGATTTCCTTTGCAAGCTTGCTTGGTTGGCCAAAAAGTGCGTATGCGTTTTTTCCTGAATATATTCAGGAAAAAACGCATACGCCCTTTTTGGCCAAGTGCATCATTGTGCACGTTCTGCCTCTTTTCCTATGCTTTCAATGCAATTCCAGTCTACCTCCTGAAATCGGTTTCCTGCAATTCTGCCCCGCTTTCAAGTCCTCTTGGCAGCCTTACTTCAGTCTATTTTTGGACGATAGCTGTCATTTATAACTCTGCAGGTTTGTGAATTACAGTGCCCCTGAGCTCCTTTCTTCAACTCGCTTTCTTTTGAGCTGGCCGCAACACTGCAGGATGGCTTCAGGCCCTAATCTGGTTCCGGTACGGCACGCTGAGCCTTTGGTTATTTCCTCTTCCTGGTGGGAAATGAGAGTTAAATTTGCCCGTCCAGACACCTCCAGCTAGCCTCTCATTGGTTCTCGCTATTCCTGTTCATCTTCCGCAGAAATTGCAAACTGGGCCAAACAGGAGGTTAAAGGGACTGACTCTCCAAGTGGGGAGAGTGTTAATAAAGCGTCTGGAATGTTGCACCCGAGTACCAGGGGAGGAAAACTGAGACATATTTGAACACGTCTCCCGTTCACATGGTTGATCATACTTGGGTTCCACATGCATGTTTTAGCTGAAGGAAGAATACCTTAAACCTGGAGAGTTGAGACCCGTGTAATGGGTACCATGCAATATGACTTCAAAGGGTCTTCATTTGCTCACCGAACCTCTCCAATCCTATCACTGCTGCGTTTATGCTCCTGTACACATGCTTGATTCTCTTTTGGAGACATAGCAATCCATAGGTTTTACGATACTTACTAGTCAGGTACATTCTTAGGCGTTTAATATGCGGTGTTGAGTCCATTTCGTTGAGCAAGGAGTAGCTCTTGTCTATTCCATATTTGGCTTAAGGAACTTTATCTGTGCTCATTTCAATCTCTGGTTTTATGCAGCACCCCAACTCACCTTTACCCTTAAGCAAGCATAAGTTGGTTTTCTAAATTTGAGTCCCTGTTCTGTTCTGTAATTCAGTTCCTTTGTAGCCAAGTTTACATTCCGTGTATTACTGATATCTTATGATGTTTCTTTTTCTGTGTGACTTACTTCAGTTAGAATCATCATACCTGAATCCACTCATTGTGCTGCTAAGTGCCTGATGACACAGATTTCATTGCTGAGTGATATTGCTTTGTAAGTAAATACCACAACTTCTTTATCCATTTTTCACTTTCTGCGATGTTGAACTTGTACTGTAAATGAGGTTCTTGTAAACAGAGCCGTTCCAAACTTTGGGGTGGCTGTGTCTTTTTGATTTTAATTTCCCTAAGCTATAGGACCATAAGTGGCAGTGCCCTAGGCTCTGTTGCTTTGTTTTTTAGATGTTTCAGGAAACACCATACACTTCTCCCGAGTGTCTGTTGGCAATTTACATCCCGCCCATCAGCATAACAAGGCTCCCAGTTCTCCATGGCCTGTCCTGCCTTTCTGGATTTTACACTTTTTTCAGATGGCCCTTTTGACCGGGGGGAAGTGAGACTTCATTGTAGTGCAGATTTTCTTTGCAAGCTTGCTTGGTTGGCCAAAAAGGGCGTATGCGTTTTTTCCTGAATATATTCAGGAAAAAACGCATACGCCCTTTTTGGCCAAGTGCATCATTGTGGACGTTCTGCCTCTTTTCCTATGCTTTCAATGCAATTCCAGTCTACCTCCTGAAATCGGTTTCCTGCAATTCTGCCCCGCTTTCAAGTCCTCTTGGCAGCCTTACTTCAGTCTATTTTTGGACGATAGCTGTCATTTATAACTCTGCAGGTTTGTGAATTACAGTGCCCCTGAGCTCCTTTCTTCAACTCGCTTTCTTGTGACCTGGCCGCAACACCGCAGGATATCTTCAGGCCCTAATCTGGTTCCGGCCCGGCACGCTGAGCCTTTGGTTATTTCCTCTTCCTGGTGGGAAATGAGAGTTAAATTTGCCCGTCCAGACACCTCCAGCTAGCCTCTCATTGGTTCTCGCTATTCCTGTTCATCTTCCGCAGAAATTGCAAACTGGGCCAAACAGGAGGTTAAAGGCGCTGACTCTCCAAGTGGGGAGAGTGTTAGTAAAGCGTCTGGAATGTTGCACCCGAGTACCAGGGGAGGAAAACTGAGACATATTTGAACACGTTTCCCGTTCACATGGTTGATCATACTTGGGTTCCACATGCATGTTTTAGCTGAAGGAAGAATACCTTAAACCTGGAGAGTTGAGACCCGTGTAATGGGTACCATGCAACATGACTTCCAAGGGTCTTCATTTGCTCACCGAACCTCTCCAATCCTATCACTGCTGCGTTTATGCCCCTGTACACACGCTTGATTCTCTTTTGGAGACATAGAAATCCATAGGTTTTAAGATACTTACTAGTCAGGTACATTCTTAGGGATTTAATATGGGGTTTTGAGTCCATTTCGTTGAGCAAGGAGTAGCTCTTGTCTATTCCATATTTGGCTTAAGGAACTTTATCTGTGCTCATTTCAATCTCTGGTTTTATGCAGCACCCCAACTCACCTTTCCCCTTAAGCAAGCATAAGTTGGTTTTCTAAATTTGAGACCCTGTTCTGTTCTGTAATTCAGTTCCTGTGTAGCCAAGTTTACATTCCGTGTATTACTGATATCTTATGATGTTTCTTTTTCTGTGTGACTTATTTCAGTTAGAATCATCGTACCTGAATCCACTCATTATGCTGCTACGGGCCCGATGACATAGATTTCATTGCTGAGTGATACTGCATTGTACGTAAGTACCACAAGTTCTTTATCCATTTTTCACATTCTACGATGTTGAACTTGTACTGTAAACGAGGTTCTTGTAAACAGAGGCGTCCCAAACTTTGGGGTGACTGTGTCTTTTTGATTTTAATTTCCCTAAGCTATAGGACCATAAATGGCAGTGCCCTAGGTTCTGTTGCTTTGTTTTTTAGATGTTTCAGGAAACACCATACACTTCTCCCGAGTGTCTGTTGGCAATTTACATCCCGCCCATCAGCATAACAAGGCTCCCAGTTCTCCATGGCCTGTCCTGCCTTTCTGGATTTTACACTTTTTTCAGATGGCCCTTTTGACCGGGGGGAAGTGAAACTACATTGTAGTGCAGATTTCCTTTGCAAGCTTGCTTGGTTGGCCAAAAAGGGCGTATGCGTTTTTTCCTGAATATATTCAGGAAAAAACGCATACGCCCTTTTTGGCCAAGTGCATCATTGTGGACGTTCTGCCTCTTTTCCTATGCTTTCAATGCAATTCCAGTCTACCTCCTGAAATCGGTTTCCTGCAATTCTGCCCCGCTTTCAAGTCCTCTTGGCAGCCTTACTTCAGTCTATTTTTGGACGATAGCTGTCATTTATAACTCTGCAGGTTTGTGAATTACAGTGCCCCTGAGCTCCTTTCTTCAACTCGCTTTCTTTTGAGCTGGCCGCAACACTGCAGGATGGCTTCAGGCCCTAATCTGGTTCCGGTACGGCACGCTGAGCCTTTGGTTATTTCCTCTTCCTGGTGGGAAATGAGAGTTAAATTTGCCCGTCCAGACACCTCCAGCTAGCCTCTCATTGGTTCTCGCTATTCCTGTTCATCTTCCGCAGAAATTGCAAACTGGGCCAAACAGGAGGTTAAAGGGACTGACTCTCCAAGTGGGGAGAGTGTTAGTAAAGCGTCTGGAATGTTGCACCCGAGTACCAGGGGAGGAAAACTGAGACATATTTGAACATGTCTCCCGATCACATGGTTGATCATACTCTAGGTTCCACATGCATGTTTTAGCTGAAGGAAGAATACCTTAAACCTGGGTAGTTGAAACCCGTGGAATGGGTACCATGCAATATGACTTCAAAGGGTCTTCATTTGCTCACCGAACCTCTCCAATCCTATCACTGCTGCGTTTATGCCCCTGTACACATGCTTGACTCTCTTTCGGAGACATAGCAATCCATAGGTTTTATGATACTTACTAGTCAGGTACATTCTTAGGCGTTTAATATGCGGTGTTGAGTCCATTTCGTTGAGCAAGGAGTAGCTCTTGTCTATTCCATATTTGGCTTAAGGAACTTTATCTGTGCTCATTTCAATCTCTGGTTTTATGCAGCACCCCAACTCACCTTTACCCTTAAGCAAGCATAAGTTGGTTTTCTAAATTTGAGTCCCTGTTCTGTTCTGTAATTCAGTTCCTTTGTAGCCAAGTTTACATTCCGTGTATTACTGATATCTTATGATGTTTCTTTTTCTGTGTGACTTACTTCAGTTAGAATCATCATACCTGAATCCACTCATTGTGCTGCTAAGTGCCTGATGACACAGATTTCATTGCTGAGTGATATTGCTTTGTAAGTAAATACCACAACTTCTTTATCCATTTTTCACTTTCTGCGATGTTGAACTTGTACTGTAAACGAGGTTCTTGTAAACAGAGCCGTTCCAAACTTTGGGGTGGCTGTGTCTTTTTGATTTTAATTTCCCTAAGCTATAGGACCATAAGTGGAAGTGCCCTAGGTTCTGTTGCTTTGTTTTTTAGATGTTTCAGGAAACACCATACACTTCTCCCGAGTGGTTGTTGGCAATTTACATCCCGCCCATCAGCATAACAAGGCTCTCAGTTCTACATGGCCTGTCCTGCCTTTCTGGATTTTACACTTTTTTCAGATGGCCCTTTTGACCGGGGGGAAGTGAGACTTCATTGTAGTGCAGATTTCCTTTGCAAGCTTGCTTGGTTGGCCAAAAAGGGCGTATGCGTTTTTTCCTGAATATATTCAGGAAAAAACGCATACGCCCTTTTTGGCCAAGTGCATCATTGTGGACGTTCTGCCTCTTTTCCTATGCTTTCAATGCAATTCCAGTCTACCTCCTGAAATCGGTTTCCTGCAATTCTGCCCCGCTTTCAAGTCCTCTTGGCAGCCTTACTTCAGTCTATTTTTGGACGATAGCTGTCATTTATAACTCTGCAGGTTTGTGAATTACAGTGCCCCTGAGCTCCTTTCTTCAACTCGCTTTCTTGTGACCTGGCCGCAACACCGCAGGATATCTTCAGGCCCTAATCTGGTTCCGGTACGGCACGCTGAGCCTTTGGTTATTTCCTCTTCCTGGTGGGAAATGAGAGTTAAATTTGCCCGTCCAGACACCTCCAGCTAGCCTCTCATTGGTTCTCGCTATTCCTGTTCATCTTCCGCAGAAATTGCAAACTGGGCCAAACAAGAGGTTAAAGGCGCTGACTCTCCAAGTGGGGAGAGTGTTAGTAAAGCGTCTGGAATGTTGCACCCGAGTACCAGGGGAGGAAAACTGAGACATATTTGAACACGTCTCCCGTTCACATGGTTGATCATACTTGGGTTCCACATGCATGTTTTAGCTGAAGGAAGAATACCTTAAACCTGGAGAGTTGAGACCCGTGAAATGGGTACCATGCAATATGACTTCAAAGGGTCTTCATTTGCTCACCGAACCTCTCCAATCCTATCACTGCTGCGTTTATGCCCCTGTACACACGCTTGATTCTCTTTTGGAGACATAGAAATCCATAGATTTTAAGATACTTACTAGTCAGGTAAATTCTTAGGCGTTTAATATAGGGTGTTGAGTCCATTTCGTTGAGCAAGGAGTAGCTCTTGTCTATTCCATATTTGGCTTAAGGAACTTTATCTGTGCTCATTTCAATCTCTGGTTTTATGCAGCACCCCAACTCACCTTTCCCCTTAAGCAAGAATAAGTTGGTTTTCTAAATTTGAGACACTGTTCTCTTTTGGAATTCAGTTCCTGTGTAGCCAAGTTTACATTCCGTGTATTAGTGATATCTCATGATGTTTCTTTTTCTGTGTTACTTATTTCAGTTAGAATCATCGTACCTGAATCCACTCATTGTGCTGCTAAGGGCCTGATGACACAGATTTCATTGCTGAGTGATATTGTTTTGTAAGTAAATACCACAAGTTCTTTATCCATTTTTCACTTTCTGCGATGTTGAACTTGTACTGTAAACGAGGTTCTTGTAAACAGAGCCGTTCCAAACTTTGGGGTGGCTGTGTCTTTTTGATTTTAATTTCCCTAAGCTATAGGACCATAAGTGGAAGTGCCCTAGGTTCTGTTGCTTTGTTTTTTACATGTTTCAGGAAACACCATACACTTCTCCCCAGTGGTTGTTGGCAATTTACATCTCGCCCATCAGCATAACAAGGCTCCCAGTTCTCCATGGCCTGTCTTGCCTTTCTGGATTTTACACTTTTTTCAGATGGCCCTTTTGACCGGGGGGAAGTGAGACTTCATTGTAGTGCAGATTTTCTTTGCAAACTTGCTTGGTTGGCCAAAAAGGGTGTATGCGTTTTTTCCTTAATATATTCAGGAAAAAACGCATACGCCCTTTTTGGCCAAGGGCATCATTGTGGACGTTCTGCCTCTTTTCCTATGCTTTCAATGCAATTCCAGTCTACCTCCTGAAATCGGTTTCCTGCAATTCTGCCCCGCTTTCAAGTCCTCTTGGCAGCCTTACTTCAGTCTATTTTTGGACGATAGCTGTCATTTATAACTCTGCAGGTTTGTGAATTACAGTGCCCCTGAGCTCCTTTCTTCAACTCGCTTTCTTTTGAGCTGGCCGCAACACCGCAGGATGGCTTCAGGCCCTAATCTGGTTCCGGCACGGCACGCTGAGCCTTTGGTTAATTCCTCTTCCTGGTGGGAAATGAGAGTTAAATTTGCTCGTCCAGACACCTCCAGCTAGCCTCTCATTGGTTCTCGCTATTCCTGTTCATCTTCCGCAGAAATTGCAAACTGGGCCAAACAGGAGGTTAAAGGGACTGACTCTCCAAGTGGGGAGAGTGTTAGTAAAGCGTCTGGAATGTTGCACCCGAGTACCAGGGGAGGAAAACTGAGACATATTTGAACACGTCTCCCGTTCACATGGTTGATGATACTCTAGGTTCCACATGCATGTTTTAGCTGAAGGAAGAATACCTTAAACCTGGAGAGTTGAGACCCGTGTAATGGGTACCATGCAACATGACTTCCAAGGGTCTTCATTTGCTCACCGAACCTCTCCAATCCTATCACTGCTGCGTTTATGCCCCTGTACACACGCTTGATTCTCTTTTGGAGACATAGCAATCCATAGGTTTTAAGATACTTACTAGTCAGGTACATTCTTAGGGGTTTAATATGGGGTTTTGAGTCCATTTCGTTGAGCAAGGAGTAGCTCTTGTCTATTCCATATTTGGCTTAAGGAACTTTATCTGTGCTCATTTCAATCTCTGGTTTTATGCAGCACCCCAACTCACCTTTCCCCTTAAGCAAGCATAAGTTGGTTTTCTAAATTTGAGACCCTGTTCTGTTCTGTAATTCAGTTCCTGTGTAGCCAAGTTTACATTCCGTGTATTACTGATATCTTATGATGTTTCTTTTTCTGTGTGACTTATTTCAGTTAGAATCATCGTACCTGAATCCACTCATTATGCTGCTACGGGCCCGATGACATAGATTTCATTGCTGTGTGATACTGCATTGTACGTAAGTACCACAAGTTCTTTATCCATTTTTCACATTCTGCGATGTTGAACTTGTACTGTAAACGAGGTTCTTGTAAACAGAGGCGTCCCAAACTTTGGGGTGGCTGTGTCTTTTTGATTTTAATTTCCCTAAGCTATAGGACCATAAGTGGCAGTGCCCTAGGTTCTGTTGCTTTGTTTTTTAGATGTTTCAGGAAACACCATACACTTCTCCCGAGTGCTGTTGGCAATTTACATCCCGCCCATCAGCATAACAAGGCTCCCAGTTCTCCATGGCCTGTCCTGCCTTTCTGGATTTTACACTTTTTTCAGATGGCCCTTTTGACCGGGGGGAAGTGAGACTTCATTGTAGTGCAGATTTCCTTTGCAAGCTTGCTTGGTTGGCCAAAAAGGGCGTATGCGTTTTTTCCTGAATATATTCAGGAAAAAACGCATACGCCCTTTTTGGCCAAGTGCATCATTGTGGACGTTCTGCCTCTTTTCCTATGCTTTCAATGCAATTCCAGTCTACCTCCTGAAATCGGTTTCCTGCAATTCTGCCCCGCTTTCAAGTCCTCTTGGCAGCCTTACTTCAGTCTATTTTTGGACGATAGCTGTCATTTATAACTCTGCAGGTTTGTGAATTACAGTGCCCCTGAGCTCCTTTCTTCAACTCGCTTTCTTGTGACCTGGCCGCAACACCGCAGGATGTCTTCAGGCCCTAATCTGGTTCCGGTACAGCATGCTGAGCCTTTGGTTATTTCCTATTCCTGGTGGGAAATGAGAGTTAAATTTGCCGGTCCAGACACCTCCAGCTAGCCTCTCATTGGTTCTCGCTATTCCTGTTCATCTTCCGCAGAAATTGCAAACTGGGCCAAACAGGAGGTTAAAGGGACTGACTCTCCAAGTGGGGAGAGTGTTAGTAAAGCGTCTGGAATGTTGCACCCGAGTACCAGGGGAGGAAAACTGAGACATATTTGAACACGTCTCCCGTTCACATGGTTGATCATACTTGGGTTCCACATGCATGTTTTAGCTGAAGGAAGAATACCTTAAACCTGGGTAGTTGAAACCCGTGGAATGGGTTCCATGCAATATGACTTCAAAGGGTCTTCATTTGCTCACCAAACCTCTCCAATCCTATCACTGCTGCGTTTATGCCCCTGTACACACGCTTGATTCTCTTTTGGAGACATAGAAATCCATAGGTTTTAAGATACTTACTAGTCAGGTACATTCTTAGGCGTTTAATATGGGGTGTTGAGTCCATTTCGTTGAGCAAGGAGTAGCTCTTGTCTATTCCATATTTGGCTTAAGGAACTTTATCTGTGCTCATTTCAATCTCTGGTTTTATGCAGCACCCCAACTCACCTTTCCCCTTAAGCAAGCATAAGTTGGTTTTCTAAATTTGAGACACTGTTCTGTTTTGGAATTCAGTTCCTGTGTAGCCAAGTTTACATTCCGTGTATTAGTGATATCTTATGATGTTTCTTTTTCTGTGTGACTTATTTCAGTTAGAATCATCGTACCTGAATCCACTCATTGTGCTGCTAAGGGCCTGATGACACAGATTTCATTGCTGAGTGATATTGCTTTGTAAGTAAATACCACAAGTTCTTTATCCATTTTTCACTTTCTGCAATGTTGAACTTGTACTGTAAACGAGGTTCTTGTAAACAGAGCCATTCCAAACTTTGGGGTGGCTGTGTCTTTTTTATTTTAATTTCCCTAAGCTATAGGACCATAAGTGGAAGTGCCCTAGGTTCTGTTGCTTTGTTTTTTACATGTTTCAGGAAACACCATACACTTCTCCGGAGTGGTTGTTGGCAATTTACATCCCGCCCATCAGCATAACAAGGCTCCCAGTACTCCATGGCCTGTCCTGCCTTTCTGGATTTTACACTTTTTTCAGATGGCCCTTTTGACCGTGGGGAAGTGAGACTTCATTGTAGTGCAGATTTCCTTTGCAAGCTTGCTTGGTTGACCAAAAAGTGCGTATGCGTTTTTTCCTGAATATATTCAGGAAAAAACGCATACGCCCTTTTTGGCCAAGTGCATCATTGTGGACGTTCTGCCTCTTTTCCTATGCTTTCAATGCAATTCCAGTCTACCTCCTGAAATCAGTTTCCTGCAATTCTGCCCCGCTTTCAAGTCCTCTTGGCAGCCTTACTTCAGTCTATTTTTGGACGATAGCTGTCATTTATAACTCTGCAGGTTTGTGAATTACAGTGCCCCTGAGCTCCTTTCTTCAACATGCTTTCTTGTGACCTGGCCGCAACACCGCAGGATGGCTTCAGGCCCTAATCTGGTTCCGGCACGGCACGCTGAGCCTTTGGTTATTTCCTCTTCCTGGTGGGAAATGAGAGTTAAATTTGCCTGTCCAGACACCCCCAGCTAGTCTCTCATTGGTTCTCGCTATTCCTGTTCATCTTCCGCAGAAATTGCAAACTGTGCCAAACAGGAGGTTAAAGGCGCTGACTCTCCAAGTGGGGAGAGTGTTAGTAAAGTGTCTGGAATGTTGCACCCGAGTACCAGGGGAGGAAAACTGAGACATATTTGAACACGTCTCCCGTTCACATGGTTGATCATACTTGGGTTCCACATGCATGTTTTAGCTGAAGGAAGAATACATTAAACCTGGAGAGTTAAGACCCGTGTAATGGGTACCATGCAATATGACTTCAAAGGGTCTTCATTTGCTCACCGAACCTCTCCAATCCTATCACTGCTGCGTTTATGCCCCTGTACACATGCTTGATTCTCTTTCGGAGACATAGCAATCCATAGGTTTTTAAGATACTTACTAGTCAGGTACATTCTTAGGCGTTTAATATGCGGTGTTGAGTCCATTTCGTTGAGCAAGGAGTAGCTCTTGTCTATTCCATATTTGACTTAAGGAACTTTATCTGTGCTCATTTCAATCTCTGGTTTTATGCAGCACCCAAACTCACCTTTACCCTTAAGCAAGCATAAGTTGGTTTTCTAAATTTGAGACCCTGTTCTGTTCTGTAATTCAGTTCCTGTGTAGCCAAGTTTACATTCCGTGTATTACTGATATCTTATGATGTTTCTTTTTCTGTGTGACTTACTTCAGTTAGAATCATCATACCTGAATCCACTCATTGTGCTGCTAAGGGCCTGATGACACAGATTTCATTGCTGAGTGATATTGCTTTGTAAGTAAATACCACAACTTCTTTATCCATTTTTCACTTTCTGCGATGTTGAACTTGTACTGTAAACGAGGTTCTTGTAAACAGAGCCGTTCCAAACTTTGGGGTGGCTGTGTCTTTTTGATTTTAATTTCCCTAAGCTATAGGACCATAAGTGGAAGTGCCCTAGGTTCTGTTGCTTTGTTTTTTACATGTTTCAGGAAACACCATACACTTCTCCCGAGTGGTTGTTGGCAATTTACATCCCGCCCATCAGCATAACAAGGCTCCCAGTTCTCCATGGCCTGTCCTGCCTTTCTGGATTTTACACTTTTTTCAGATGGCCCTTTTGACCGGGGGGAAGTGAGACTTCATTGTAGTGCAGATTTCCTTTGCAAGCTTGCTTGGTTGGCCAAAAAGGGCGTATGCGTTTTTTCCTGAATATATTCAGGAAAAAACGCATACGCCCTTTTTGGCCAAGTGCATCATTGTGGACGTTCTGCCTCTTTTCCTATGCTTTCAATGCAATTCCAGTCTACCTCCTGAAATCGGTTTCCTGCAATTCTGCCCCGCTTTCAAGTCCTCTTGGCAGCCTTACTTCAGTCTATTTTTGGACGATAGCTGTCATTTATAACTCTGCAGGTTTGTGAATTACAGTGCCCCTGAGCTCCTTTCTTCAACTCGCTTTCTTTTGAGCTGGCCGCAACACCGCAGGATGGCTTCAGGCCCTAATCTGGTTCCGGCACGGCACGCTGAGCCTTTGGTTAATTCCTCTTCCTGGTGGGAAATGAGAGTTAAATTTGCCCGTCCAGACACCTCCAGCTAGCCTCTCATTGGTTCTCGCTATTCCTGTTCATCTTCCGCAGAAATTGCAAACTGGGCCAAACATGAGGTTAAAGGGACTGACTCTCCAAGTCGGGAGAGTGTTAGTAAAGCGTCTGGAATGTTGCACCCGAGTACCAGGGGAGGAAAACTGAGACATATTTGAACACGTCTCCCGTTCACATGGTTGATGATACTCTAGGTTCCACATGCATGTTTTAGCTGAAGGAAGAATACCTTAAACCTGGAGAGTTGAGACCCGTGTAATGGGTACCATGCAACATGACTTCCAAGGGTCTTCATTTGCTCACCGAACCTCTCCAATCCTATCACTGCTGCGTTTATGCCCCTGTACACACGCTTGATTCTCTTTTGGAGACATAGCAATCCATAGGTTTTAAGATACTTACTAGTCAGGTACATTCTTAGGGGTTTAATATGGGGTTTTGAGTCCATTTCGTTGAGCAAGGAGTAGCTCTTGTCTATTCCATATTTGGCTTAAGGAACTTTATCTGTGCTCATTTCAATCTCTGGTTTTATGCAGCACCCCAACTCACCTTTCCCCTTAAGCAAGCATAAGTTGGTTTTCTAAATTTGAGACCCTGTTCTGTTCTATAATTCAGTTCCTGTGTAGCCAAGTTTACATTCCGTGTATTACTGATATCTTATGATGTTTCTTTTTCTGTGTGACTTATTTCAGTTAGAATCATCGTACCTGAATCCACTCATTATGCTGCTACGGGCCCGATGACATAGATTTCATTGCTGAGTGATACTGCATTGTACGTAAGTACCACAAGTTCTTTATCCATTTTTCACATTCTGCGATGTTGAACTTGTACTGTAAACGAGGTTCTTGTAAACAGAGGCGTCCCAAACTTTGGGGTGGCTGTGTCTTTTTGATTTTAATTTCCCTAAGCTATAGGACCATAAGTGGCAGTGCCCTAGGTTCTGTTGCTTTGTTTTTTAGATGTTTCAGGAAACACCATACACTTCTCCCGAGTGTCTGTTGGCAATTTACATCCCGCCCATCAGCATAACAAGGCTCCCAGTTCTCCATGGCCTGTCCTGCCTTTCTGGATTTTACACTTTTTTCAGATGGCCCTTTTGACCGGGGGGAAGTGAGACTTCATTGTAGTGCAGATTTCCTTTGCAAGCTTGCTTGGTTGGCCAAAAAGGGCGTATGCGTTTTTTCCTGAATATATTCAGGAAAAAACGCATACGCCCTTTTTGGCCAAGTGCATCATTGTGGACGTTCTGCCTCTTTTCCTATGCTTTCAATGCAATTCCAGTCTACCTCCTGAAATCGGTTTCCTGCAATTCTGCCCCGCTTTCAAGTCCTCTTGGCAGCCTTACTTCAGTCTATTTTTGGACGATAGCTGTCATTTATAACTCTGCTGGTTTGTGAATTACAGTGCCCCAGAGCTCCTTTCTTCAACTCGCTTTCTTGTGACCTGGCCGCAACACCGCAGGATGGCTTCAGTCCCTAATCTGGTTCCGGCACGGCACGTTGAGCCTTTGGTTAATTCCTCTTCCTGGTGGGAAATGAGAGTTAAATTTGCCCGTCCAGACACCTCCAGCTAGCCTCTCATTGGTTCTCGCTATTCCTGTTCATCTTCCGCAGAAATTGCAAACTGGGCCAAACAGGAGGTTAAAGGGACTGACTCTCCAAGTCGGGAGAGTGTTAGTAAATCGTCTGGAATGTTGCACCCGAGTACCAGGGTACGAAAACTGAGACATATTTGAACACGTCTCCCGATCACATGGTTGATCATACTCTAGGTTCCACATGCATGTTTTAGCTGAAGGAAGAATACCTTAAACCTGGGTAGTTGAAACCCGTGGAATGGGTACCATGCAATATGACTTCAAAGGGTCTTCATTTGCTCACCGAACCTCTCCAATCCTATCACTGCTGCGTTTATGCCCCTGTACACATGCTTGATTCTCTTTCGGAGACATAGCAATCCATAGGTTTTAAGATACTTACTAGTCAGGTACATTCTTAGGCGTTTAATATGCGGTGTTGAGTCCATTTCGTTGAGCAAGGAGTAGCTCTTGTCTATTCCATATTTGGCTTAAGGAACTTTATCTGTGCTCATTTCAATCTCTGGTTTTATGCAGCACCCCAACTCACCTTTACCCTTAAGCAAGCATAAGTTGGTTCTCTAAATTTGATTCCCTTTTCTGTTCTGTAATTCAGTTCCTGTGTAGCCAAGTTTACATTCCGTGTATTACTGATATCTTATGATGTTTCTATTTCTGTGTGACTTACTTCAGTTAGAATCATCATACCTGAATCCACTCATTGTGCTGCTAAGGGCCTGATGACACAGATTTCATTGCTCAGTGATATTGCTTTGTAAGTAAATACCACAACTTCTTTATCCATTTTTCACTTTCTGCGATGTTGAACTTGTACTGTAAACGAGGTTCTTGTAAACAGAGCCGTTCCAAACTTTGGCGTGGCTGTGTCTTTTCGATTTTAATTTCCCTAAGCTATAGGACCATAAGTGGAAGTGCCCTAGGTTCTGTTGCTTTGTTTTTTAGATGTTTCAGGAAACACCATACACTTCTCCTGAGTGGTTGTTGGCAATTTACATCCCGCCCATCAGCATAACAAGGCTCCCAGTTCTCCATGGCCTGTCCTGCCTTTCTGGATTTTACACTTTTTTCAGATGGCCCTTTTGACCGGGGGGAAGTGAGACTTCATTGTAGTGCAGATTTCCTTTGCAAGCTTGCTTGGTTGGCCAAAAAGGGCGTATGCGTTTTTTCCTGAATATATTCAAGAAAAAACGCATATGCCCTTTTTGGCCAAGTGCATCATTGTGGACGTTCTGCCTCTTTTCCTATGCTTTCAATGCAATTCCAGTCTACCTCCTGAAATCGGTGTCCTGCAATTCTGCCCCGCTTTCAAGTCCTCTTGGCAGCCTTACTTCAGTCTATTTTTGGACGATAGCTGTCATTTATAACTCTGCAGGTTTGTGAATTACAGTGCCCCTGAGCTCCTTTCTTCAACATGCTTTCTTGTGACCTGGCCGCAACACCGCAGGATGGCTTCAGGCCCTAATCTGGTTCCGGCACGGCACGCTGAGCCTTTGGTTATTTCCTCTTCCTGGTGGGAAATGAGAGTTAAATTTGCCCGTCCAGACACCTCCAGCTAGCCTCTCATTGGTTCTCGCTATTCCTGTTCATCTTCCGCAGAAATTGCAAACTGTGCCAAACAGGAGGTTAAAGGCGCTGACTCTCCAAGTGGGGAGAGTGTTAGTAAAGTGTCTGGAATGTTGCACCCGAGTACCAGGGGAGGAAAACTGAGACATATTTGAACACGTCTCCCGTTCACATGGTTGATCATACTTGGGTTCCACATGCATGTTTTAGCTGAAGGAAGAATACATTAAACCTGGAGAGTTAAGACCCGTGTAATGGGTACCATGCAATATGACTTCAAAGGGTCTTCATTTGCTCAACGAACCTCTCCAATCCTATCACTGCTGCGTTTATGCCCCTGTACACATGCTTGATTCTCTTTCGGAGACATAGCAATCCATAGGTTTTTAAGATACTTACTAGTCAGGTACATTCTTAGGCGTTTAATATGCGGTGTTGAGTCCATTTCGTTGAGCAAGCAGTAGCTCTTGTCTATTCCATATTTGACTTAAGGAACTTTATCTGTGCTCATTTCAATCTCTGGTTTTATGCAGCACCCCAACTCACCTTTACCCTTAAGCAAGCATAAGTTGGTTTTCTAAATTTGAGTCCCTGTTCTGTTCTGTAATTCAGTTCCTGTGTAGCCAAGTTTACATTCCGTGTATTACTGATATCTTATGATGTTTCTTTTTCTGTGTGACTTACTTCAGTTAGAATCATCATACCTGAATCCACTCATTGTGCTGCTAAGGGCCTGATGACACAGATTTCATTGCTGAGTGATATTGCTTTGTAAGTAAATACCACAACTTCTTTATCCATTTTTCACTTTCTGCGATGTTGAACTTGTACTGTAAACGAGGTTCTTGTAAACAGAGCCGTTCCAAACTTTGGGGTGGCTGTGTCTTTTTGATTTTAATTTCCCTAAGCTATAGGACCATAAGTGGAAGTGCCCTAGGTTCTGTTGCTTTGTTTTTTACATGTTTCAGGAAACACCATACACTTCTCCCGAGTGGTTGTTGGCAATTTACATCCCGCCCATCAGCATAACAAGGCTCCCAGTTCTCCATGGCCTGTCCTGCCTTTCTGGATTTTACACTTTTTTCAGATGGCCCTTTTGACCGGGGGGAAGTGAGACTTCATTGTAGTGCAGATTTCCTTTGCAAGCTTGCTTGGTTGGCCAAAAAGGGCGTATGCGTTTTTTCCTGAATATATTCAGGAAAAAACGCATACGCCCTTTTTGGCCAAGTGCATCATTGTGGACGTTCTGCCTCTTTTCCTATGCTTTCAATGCAATTCCAGTCTACCTCCTGAAATCGGTTTCCTGCAATTCTGCCCCGCTTTCAAGTCCTCTTGGCAGCCTTACTTCAGTCTATTTTTGGACGATAGCTGTCATTTATAAGTCTGCAGTTTTGTGAATTACAGTGCCCCTGAGCTCCTTTCTTCAACTCGCTTTCTTTTGAGCTGGCCGCAACACCGCAGGATGGCTTCAGGCCCTAATATGGTTCCGGTACGGCACGCTGAGCCTTTGGTTATTTCCTCTTCCTGTTGGGAAATGAGAGTTAAATTTGCCCGTCCAGACACCTCCAGCTAGCCTCTCATTGGTTCTCGCTATTCCTGTTCATCTTCCGCAGAAATTGCAAACTGGGCCAAACAGGAGGTTAAAGGCGCTGACTCTCCAAGTGGGGAGAGTGTTAGTAAAGCGTCTGGAATGTTGCACCCGAGTACCAGGGGAGGAAAACTGAGACATATTTGAACACGTCTCCCATTCACATGGTTGATCATACTTGGGTTCCTCATGCATGTTTTAGCTGAAGGAAGAATACCTAAAACCTGGGTAGTTGAAACCCGTGTAATGGGTACCATGCAATATGACTTCAAAGGGTCTTCATTTGCTCACCGAACCTCTCCAATCCTATCACTGCTGCGTTTATGCCCCTGTACACATGCTTGATTCTCTTTCGGAGACATAGCAATCCATAGGTTTTAAGATACTTACTAGTCAGGTACATTCTTAGGCGTTTAATATGCGGTGTTGAGTCCATTTCGTTGAGCAAGGAGTAGCTCTTGTCTATTCCATATTTGGCTTAAGGAACTTTATCTGTGCTCATTTCAATCTCTGGTTTTATGCAGCACCCCAACTCACCTTTACCCTTAAGCAAGCATAAGTTGGTTTTCTAAATTTGAGAACCTGTTCTGTTTTGGAATTCAGTTCCTGTGTAGCCAAGTTTACATTCCGTGTATTAGTGATATCTTATGATGTTTCTTTTTCTGTGTGACTTATTTCAGTTAGAATCATCGTACCTGAATCTACTCATTATGCTGCTACGGGCCTGATGACATAGATTTCATTGCTGAGTGATACTGCATTGTACGTAAGTACCACAAATTCTTTATCCATTTTTCACTTTCTGCGATGTTGAACTTGTACTGTAAACGAGGTTCTTGTAAACAGAGCCGTTCCAAACTTTGGGGTGGCTGTGTCTTTTTGATTTTAATTTCCCTAAGCTATAGGACCATAAGTGGAAGTGCCCTAGGTTCTGTTGCTTTGTTTTTTAGATGTTTCAGGAAACACCATACACTTCTCCGGAGTGGTTGTTGGCAATTTACATCCCGCCCATCAGCATAACAAGGCTCCCAGTTCTCCATGGCCTGTCCTGCCTTTCTGGATTTTACACTTTTTTCAGATGGCCCTTTTGACCGGGGGGAAGTGAGACTTCATTGTAGTGCAGATTTCCTTTGCAAGCTTGCTTGGTTGGCCAAAACGGGCGTATGCGTTTTTTCCTGAATATATTCAGGAAAAAACGCATACGCCCTTTTTGGCCAAGTGCATCATTGTGGACGTTCTGCCTCTTTTCCTATGCTTTCAATGCAATTCCAGTCTACCTCCTGAAATCGGTTTCCTGCAATTCTGCCCCGCTTTCAAGTCCTCTTGGCAGCCTTACTTCAGTCTATTTTTGGACGATAGCTGTCATTTATAACTCTGCAGGTTTGTGCATTACAGTGCCCGTGAGCTCCTTTCTTCAACTTGCTTTCTTGTGACCTGGCCGCAACACCGCAGGACGGCTTCAGGCCCTAATCTGGTTCCGGCACGGCACGCTGAGCCTTTGGTTATTTCCTTTTCCTGGTGGGAAATGAGAGTTAAATTTGCCCGTCCAGACACCTCCAGCTAGTCTCTCATTGGTTCTCGCTATTCCTGTTCATCTTCCGCAGAAATTGCAAACTGGGCCAAACAGGAGGTTAAAGGCGCTGACTCTCCAAGTGGGGAGAGTGTTAGTAAAGCGTCTGGAATGTTGCACCCGAGTACCAGGGGAGGAAAACTGAGACATATTTGAACACGTCTCCCGTTCACATGGTTGATCATACTTGGGTTCCACATGCATCTTTTAGCTGAAGGAAGAATACCTTAAACCTGGAGAGTTAAGACCCGTGTAATGGGTACCATGCAATATGACTTCAAAGGGTCTTCATTTGCTCACCGAACCTCTCCAATCCTATCACTGCTGCGTTTATGCCCCTGTACACATGCTTGATTCTCTTTCGGAGACATAGCAATCCATAGGTTTTTAAGATACTTACTAGTCAGGTACATTCTTAGGCGTTTAATATGCGGTGTTGAGTCCATTTCGTTGAGCAAGGAGTAGCTCTTGTCTATTCCATATTTGACTTAAGGAACTTTATCTGTGCTCATTTCAATCTCTGGTTTTATGCAGCACCCCAACTCACCTTTACCCTTAAGCAAGCATAAGTTGGTTTTCTAAATTTGAGACCCTGTTCTGTTCTGTAATTCAGTTCCTGTGTAGCCAAGTTTACATTCCGTGTATTAGTGATATCTTATGATGTTTCTTTTTCTGTGTGACTTACTTCAGTTAGAATCATCATACCTGAATCCACTCATTGTGCTGCTAAGGGCCTGATGACACAGATTTCATTGCTGAGTGATATTGCTTTGTAAGTAAATACCACAACTTCTTTATCCATTTTTCACTTTCTGCGATGTTGAACTTGTACTGTAAATGAGGTTCTTGTAAACAGAGCCGTTCCAAACATTGGGGTGGCTGTGTCTTTTTGATTTTAATTTCCCTAAGCTATAGGACCATAAGTGGAAGTGCCCTAGGTTCTGTTGCTTTGTTTTTTAGATGTTTCAGGAAACACCATACACTTCTCCCGAGTGGTTGTTGGCAATTTACATCCCGCCCATCAGCATAACAAGGCTCCCAGTTCTCCATGGCCTGTCCTGCCTTTCTGGATTTTACACTTTTTTCAGATGGCCCTTTTGACCGGGGGGAAGTGAGACTTCATTGTAGTGCAGATTTCCATTGCAAGCTTGCTTGGTTGGCCAAAAAGGGCGTATGCGTTTTTTCCTGAATATATTCAGGAAAAAACGCATACGCCCTTTTTGGCCAAGTGCATCATTGTGGACGTTCTGCCTCTTTTCCTATGCTTTCAATGCAATTCCAGTCTACCTCCTGAAATCGGTTTCCTGCAATTCTGCCCCGCTTTCAAGTCCTCTTGGCAGCCTTACTTCAGTCTATTTTTGGACGATAGCTGTCATTTCTAAGTCTGCAGGTTTGTGAATTACAGTGCCCCTGAGCTCCTTTCTTCAACTCGCTTTCTTTTGAGCTGGCCGCAACACCGCAGGATGGCTTCAGGCCCTAATCTGGTTCCGGTACGGCACACTGAGCCTTTGGTTATTTCCTCTTCCTGTTGGAAATGAGAGTTAAATTTGCCCGTCCAGACACCTCCAGCTAGCCTCTCATTGGTTCTCGCTATTCCTGTTCATCTTCCGCAGAAATTGCAAACTGTGACAAACAGGAGGTTAAAGGCGCAGACTCTCCAAGTGGGGAGAGTGTTAGTAAAGCGTCTGGAATGTTGCACCCGAGTACCAGGGGAGGAAAACTGAGACATATTTGAACACGTCTCCCGTTCACATGGTTGATCATACTTGGGTTCCACATGCATGTTTTAGCTGAAGGAAGAATACCTAAAACCTGGGTAGTTGAAACCCGTGTAATGGGCACCTTGCAATATGACTTCAAAGGGTCTTCATTTGCTCACCGAACCTCTCCAATCCTATCACTGCTGCGTTTATGCCCCTGTACACATGCTTGATTGTCTTTCGGAGACATAGCAATCCATAGGTTTTAAGATACTTACTAGTCAGGTACATTCTTAGGCGTTTAATATGCGGTGTTGAGTCCATTTCGTTGAGCAAGGAGTAGCTCTTGTCTATTCCATATTTGGCTTAAGGAACTTTATCTGTGCTCATTTCAATCTCTGGTTTTATGCAGCAACCCAACCCACCTTTCCCCTTAAGCAAGCATAAGTTGGTTTTCTAAATTTGAGACCCTGTTCTGTTTTGGAATTCAGTTCCTGTGTAGCCAAGTTTACATTCCGTGTATTACTGATATCTTATGATGTTTCTTTTTCTGAGTGACTTATTTCAGTTAGAATCATCGTACCTGAATCTACTCATTATGCTGCTACGGGCCTGATGACATAGATTTCATTGCTGAGTGATACTGCATTGTACGTAAGTACCACAAGTTCTTTATCCATTTTTCACTTTCTGCGATGTTGAACTTGTACTGTAAACGAGGTTCTTGTAAACAGAGCCGTTCCAAACTTTGGGGTGGCTGTGTCTTTTTGATTTTAATTTCCCTAAGCTGTAGGACCATAAGTGGAAGTGCCCTAGGTTCTGTTGCTTTGCTTTTTAGATGTTTCAGGAAACACCATACACTTCTCCCGAGTGGTTGTTGGCAATTTACATCCCGCCCATCAGCATAACAAGGCTCCCAGTTCTCCATGGCCTGTCCTGCCTTTCTGGATTTTACACTTTTTTCAGATGGCCCTTTTGACCGGGGGGAAGTGAGACTTCATTGTAGTGCAGATTTCCTTTGCAAGCTTGCTTGGTTGGCCAAAAAGGGCGTATGCGTTTTTTCCTGAATATATTCAGGAAAAAACGCATACGCCCTTTTTGGCCAAGTGCATCATTGTGGACGTTCTGCCTCTTTTCCTATGCTTTCAATGCAATTCCAGTCTACCTCCTGAAATCGGTTTCCTGCAATTCTGCCCCGCTTTCAAGTCCTCTTGGCAGCCTTACTTCAGTCTATTTTTGGACGATAGCTGTCATTTATAACTCTGCAGGTTTGTGAATTACAGTGCCCCTGAGCTCCTTTCTTCAACTCGCTTTCTTGTGACCTGGCCGCAACACCGCAGGATGGCTTCAGGCCCTAATCTGGTTCCGGCCCGGCACGCTGAGCCTTTGGTTAATTCCTCTTCCTGGTGGGAAATGAGAGTTAAATTTTCCCGTCCAGACACCTCCAGCTAGCCTCTCATTGGTTCTCGCTATTCCTGTTCATCTTCCGCAGAAATTGCAAACTGGGCCAAACAGGAGGTTAAAGGCGCTGACTCTCCAAGTGGGGAGAGTGTTAGTAAAGCGTCTGGAATGTTGCACCCGAGTACCAGGGGAGGAAAACTGAGACATATTTGAACACGTCTCCCGTTCACATGGTTGATCATACTTGGGTTCCACATGCATGTTTTAGCTGAAGGAAGAATACCTTAAACCTGGGTAGTTGAAACCCGTGGAATGGGTACCATGCAATATGACTTCAAAGTGTCTTCATTTGCGCACCGAACCTCTCCAATCCTATCACTGCTGCGTTTATGCCCCTGTACACATGCTTGATTCTCTTTTGGAGACATAGCAATCCATAGGTTTTAAGATACTTACTAGTCAGGAACATTCTTAGGCGTTTAATATGGGGTGTTGAGTCCATTTCGTTGAGCAAGGAGTAGCTCTTGTCTATTCCATATTTGGCTTAAGGAACTTTATCTGTGCTCATTTCAATCTCTGGTTTTATGCAGCACCCCAACTCACCTTTACCCTTAAGCAAGCATAAGTTGGTTTTCTAAATTTGAGACCCTGTTCTGTTCTGTAATTCAGTTCCTGTGTAGCCAAGTTTACATTCCGTGTATTACTGATATCTTATGATGTTTCTTTTTCTGTGTGACTTATTTCAGTTAGAATCATCATACCTGAATCCACTCATTGTGATGCTAAGGGCCTGATGACATAGATTTCATTGCTGAGTGATATTGCTTTGTAAGTGAATACCACAACTTCTTTATCCATTTTTCACTTTCTGCGATGTTGAACTTGTACTGTAAACGAGGTTCTTGTAAACAGAGCCGTTCCAAACTTTGGGGTGGCTGTGTCTTTTTGATTTTAATTTCCCTAAGCTATAGGACCATAAGTGGAAGTGCCCTAGGCTCTGTTGCTTTGTTTTTTAGATGTTTCAGGAAACACCATACACTTCTCCCAAGTGTCTGTTGGCAATTTACATCCCGCCCATCAGCATAACAAGGCTCCCAGTTCTCAATGGCCTGTTGCCTTTCTGGATTTTACACTTTTTTCAGATGGCCCTTTTGACCGGGGGGAAGTGAGACTTCATTGTAGTGCAGATTTCCTTTGCAAGCTTGCTTGGTTGGCCAAAAAGGGCGTATGCGTTTTTTCCTGAATATATTCAGGAAAAAACGCATACGCCCTTTTTGGCCAAGTGCATCATTGTGGACGTTCTGCCTCTTTTCCTATGCTTTCAATGCAATTCCAGTCTACCTCCTGAAATCGGTTTCCTGCAATTCTGCCCCGCTTTCAAGTCCTCTTGGCAGCCTTACTTCAGTCTATTTTTGGACGATAGCTGTCATTTATAACTCTGCAGGTTTGTGAATTACAGTGCCCCTGAGCTCCTTTCTTCAACTCGCTTTCTTGTGACCTGGCCGCAACACCGCAGGATGGCTTCAGGCCCTAATCTGGTTCCGGCCCGGCATGCTGAGCCTTTGGTTAATTCCTCTTCCTGGTGGGAGTTGAGAGTTAAATTTGCCCGTCGAGACACCTCCAGCTAGCCTCTCATTGGTACTCGCTATTCCTGTTCATCTTCCGCAGAAATTGCAAACTGGGCCAAACAGGAGGTTAAAGGGACTGACTCTCCAAGTCGAGAGAGTGTTAGTAAAGCGTCTGGAATGTTGCACCCGAGTACCAGGGGAGGAAAACTGAGACATATTTGAACACGTCTCCCGTTCACATGGTTGATCATACTCTGGGTTCCACATGCATGTTTTAGCTGAAGGAAGAATACCTTAAACCTGGAGAGTTGAGACCCGTGTAATGGGTACCATGCAATATGACTTCAAAGGGTCTTCATTTGCTCACCGAACCTCTCCAATCCTATCACTGCTGCGTGTATTCCCCTGTACACACGCTTGATTCTCTTTTGGAGACATAGCAATCCATAGGTTTTAAGATACTTACTAGTCAGGTACATTCTTAGGGGTTTAATATGGGGTTTTGAGTCCATTTCGTTCAGCAAGGATTAGCTCTTGTCTATTCCATATTTGGCTTAAGGAACTTTATCTGTGCTCATTTCAATCTCTGGTTTTATGCAGCACCCCAACTCACCTTTCCCCTTAAGCAAGCATAAGTTGGTTTTCTAAATTTGAGACCCTGTTCTGTTCTCTAATTCAGTTCCTGTGTAGCCAAGTTTACATTCCGTGTATTACTGATATCTTATGATGTTTCTTTTTCTGTGTGACTTATTTCAGTTAGAATCATCATACCTGAATCCACTCATTGTGATGCTAAGGGCCTGATGACATAGAATTCATTGCTGAGTGATATTGCTTTGTAAGTAAATACCACAACTTCTTTATCCATTTTTCACTTTCTGCGATGTTGAACTTGTACTGTAAACGAGGTTCTTGTAAACAGAGCCGTTCCAAACTTTGGGGTGGCTGTGTCTTTTTGATTTTAATTTCCCTAAGCTATAGGACCATAAGTGGAAGTGCCCTAGGTTCTGTTGCTTTGTTTTTTAGATGTTTCAGGAAACACCATACACTTCTCCGGAGTGGTTGTTGGCAATTTACATCCCGCCCATCAGCATAACAAGGCTCCCAGTTCTCCATGGCCTGTCCTGCCTTTCTGGATTTTACACTTTTTTCAGATGGCCCTTTTGACCGGGGGGAAGTGAGACTTCATTGTAGTGCAGATTTCCTTTGCAAGCTTGCTTGGTTGGCCAAAAAGGGCGTATGCGTTTTTTCCTGAATATATTCAGGAAAAAACGCATACGCCCTTTTTGGCCAAGTGCATCATTGTGGACGTTCTGCCTCTTTTCCTATGCTTTCAATGCAATTCCAGTCTACCTCCTGAAATCGGTTTCCTGCAATTCTGCCCCGCTTTCAAGTCCTATTGGCAGCCTTACTTCAGTCTATTTTTGGACGATAGCTGTCATTTATAACTCTGCAGGTTTGTGCATTACAGTGCCCATGAGCTCCTTTCTTCAACTCGCCTTCTTTTGAGCTGGCCGCAACACCGCAGGATGGCTTCAGGCCCTAATCTGGTTCCGGTACGGCACACTGAGCCTTTGGTTATTTCCTCTTCCTGTTGGGAAATGAGAGTTAAATTTGCCCGTCCAGACACCTCCAGCTAGCCTCTCATTGGTTCTCGCTATTCCTGTTCATCTTCCGCAGAAATTGCAAACTGTGACAAACAGGAGGTTAAAGGCGCAGACTCTCCAAGTGGGGAGAGTGTTAGTAAAGCATCTGGAATGTTGCACCCGAGTACCAGGGGAGGAAAACTGAGACATATTTGAACACGTCTCCCGTTCACATGGTTGATCATACTTGGGTTCCACATGCATGTTTTAGCTGAAGGAAGAATACCTAAAACCTGGGTAGTTGAAACCCGTGGAATGGGTACCAT
Source organism: Delphinus delphis (assembly GCF_949987515.2). Taxonomy (NCBI): domain Eukaryota; kingdom Metazoa; phylum Chordata; class Mammalia; order Artiodactyla; family Delphinidae; genus Delphinus; species Delphinus delphis. The sequence continues at coordinate 854,031 of NW_027192691.1, forward strand.
GCAATATGACTTCAAAGGGTCTTCATTTGCTCACCGAACCTCTCCAATCCTATCACTGCTGCGTTTATGCCCCTGTACACATGCTTGATTCTCTTTCGGAGACTTAGCAATCCATAGGTTTTAAGATACTTACTAGTCAGGTACATTCTTAGGCGTTTAATATGCGGTGTTGAGTCCATTTCGTTGAGCAAGGAGTAGCTCTTGTCTATTCCATATTTGGCTTAAGGAACTTTATCTGTGCTCATTTCAATCTCTGGTTTTATGCAGCAACCCAACTCACCTTTCCCCTTAAGCAAGCATAAGTTGGTTTTCTAAATTTGAGACCCTGTTCTGTTTTGGAATTCAGTTCCTGTGTAGCCAAGTTTACATTCCGTGTATTAGTGATATCTTATGATGTTTCTTTTTCTGTGTGACTTATTTCAGTTAGAATCATCGTACCTGAATCTACTCATTATGCTGCTACGGGCCTGATGACATAGATTTCATTGCTGAGTGATACTGCATTGCACGTAAGTACCACAAGTTCTTTATCCATTTTTCACTTTCTGCGATGTTGAACTTGTACTGTAAACGAGGTTCTTGTAAACAGAGCTGTTCCAAACTTTGGGGTGGCTGTGTCTTTTTGATTTTAATTTCCCTAAGCTATAGGACCATAAGTGGAAGTGCCCTAGGCTCTGTTGCTTTGTTTTTTAGATGTTTCAGGAAACACCATACACTTCTCTGGAGTGGTTGTTGGCAATTTACATCCCGCCCATCAGCATAACAAGGCTCCCAGTTCTCCATGGCCTGTCCTGCCTTTCTGGATTTTACACTTTTTTCAGATGGCCCTTTTGACAGGGGGGAAGTGAGACTTCATTGTAGTGCAGATTTCCTTTGCAAGCTTGCTTGGTTGGCCAAAAAGGGCGTATGCGTTTTTTCCTGAATATATTCAGGAAAAAACGCATACGCCCTTTTTGGCCAAGTGCATCATTGTGGACGTTCTGCCTCTTTTCCTATGCTTTCAATGCAATTCCAGTCTACCTCCTGAAATCGGTTTCCTGCAATTCTGCCCCGCTTTCAAGTCCTCTTGGCAGCCTTACTTCAGTCTATTTTTGGACGATAGCTGTCATTTATAACTCTGCAGGTTTGTGAATTACAGTGCCCCTGAGCTCCTTTCTTCAACTCGCTTTCTTGTGACCTGGCCGCAACACCGCAGGATGGCTTCAGGCCCTAATCTGGTTCCGGCACGGCACGCTGAGCCTTTGTTTAATTCCTCTTCCTGGTGGGAAATGAGAGTTAAATTTGCCCGTCCAGACACCTCCAGCTAGCCTCTCATTGGTTCTCGCTATTCCTGTTCATCTTCCGCAGAAATTGCAAACTGGGTCAAACAGGAGGTTAAAGGGACTGACTCTCCAAGTCGGGAGAGTGTTAGTAAAGCGTCTGGAATGTTGCACCCAAGTACCAGGGTACGAAAACTGAGACATATTTGAACACGTCTCCCGTTCACATGGTTGATCATACTTGGGTTCCACATGCATGTTTTAGCTGAAGGAAGAATACCTTAAACCTGGAGAGTTAAGACCCGTGTAATGGGTACCATGCAATATGACTTCAAAGGGTCTTCATTTGCTGACCGAACCTCTCCAATCCTATCACTGCTGCGTTTATGCCCCTGTACACATGCTTGATTCTCTTTTGGAGACATAACAATCCATAGGTTTTAAGATACTTACTAGTCAGGAACATTCTTAGGCGTTTAATATGGGGTGTTGAGTCCATTTCGTTGAGCAAGGAGTAGCTCTTGTCTATTCCATATTTGACTTAAGGAACTTTATCTGTGCTCATTTCAATCTCTGGTTTTATGCAGCACCCCAACTCACCTTTACCCTTAAGCAAGCATAAGTTGGTTTTCTAAATTTGAGACCCTGTTCTGTTCTGTAATTCAGTTCCTGTGTAGCCAAGTTTACATTCCGTGTATTAGTGATATCTTATGATGTTTCTTTTTCTGTGTGACTTATTTCAGTTAGAATCATCATACCTGAATCCACTCATTGTGATGCTAAGGGCCTGATGACATAGTTTTCATTGCTGAGTGATATTGCTTTGTAAGTGAATACCACAACTTCTTTATCCATTTTTCACTTTCTGCGATGTTGAACTTGTACTGTAAACGAGGTTCTTGTAAACAGATCCGTTCCAAACTTTGGGGTGGCTGTGTCTTTTTGATTTTAATTTCCCTAAGCTATAGGACCATAAGTGGAAGTGCCCTAGGCTCTGTTGCTTTGTTTTTTAGATGTTTCTGGAAACACCATACACTTCTCCCAAGTGTCTGTTGGCAATTTACATCCCGCCCATCAGCATAACAAGGCTCCCAGTTCTCAATGGCCTGCTGCCTTTCTGGATTTTACACTTTTTTCAGATGGCCCTTTTGACCGGGGGGAAGTGAGACTTCATTGTAGTGCAGATTTCCTTTGCAAGCTTGCTTGGTTGGCCAAAAAGGGCGTATGCGTTTTTTCCTGAATATATTCAGGAAAAAACGCATACGCCCTTTTTGGCCAAGTGCATCATTGTGGACGTTCTGCCTCTTTTCCTATGCTTTCAATGCAATTCCAGTCTACCTCCTGAAATCGGTTTCCTGCAATTCTGCCCCGCTTTCAAGTCCTCTTGGCAGCCTTACTTCAGTCTATTTTTGGACGATAGCTGTCACTTATAACTCTGCAGGTTTGTGAATTACAGTGCCCCTGAGCTCCTTTCTTCAACTCGCTTTCTTGTGACCTGGCCGCAACACCGCAGAATGGCTTCAGGCCCTAATCTGGTTCCGGCACGGCTCGCTGAGCCTTTGGTTAATTCCTCTTCCTGGTGGGAAATGAGAGTTAAATTTGCCCGTCCAGACACCTCCAGCTAGTCTCTCATTGGTTCTCGCTATTCCTGTTCATCTTCCGCAGAAATTGCAAACTGGGCCAAACAGGAGGTTAAAGGGACTGACTCTCCAAGTGGGGAGAGTGTTAGTAAAGCGTCTGGAATGTTGCACCCGAGTACCAGGGGAGGAAAACTGAGACATATTTGAACACGTCTCCCGTTCACATGGTTGATCATACTCTGGGTTCCACATGCATGTTTTAGCTGAAGGAAGAATACCTTAAACCTGGAGAGTCGAGACCCGTGGAATGGGTACCATGCAATATGACTTCAAAGGGTCTTCATTTGCTCACCGAACCTCTCCAATCCTATCACTGCTGCGTTTATTCCCCTGTACACACGCTTGATTCTCTTTTGGACACATAGCAATCCATAGGTTTTAAGATACTTACTAGTCAGGTACATTCTTAGGCGTTTAATATGGGGTGTTGAGTCCATTTCGTTGAGCAAGGAGTAGCTCTTGTCTATTCCATATTTGGCTTAAGGAACTTTATCTGTGCTCATTTCAATCTCTGGTTTTATGCAGCACCCCCACTCACCTTTCCTCTTAAGCAAGCATAAGTTGGTTTTCTAAATTTGAGTCCCTGTTCTGTTCTGTAATTCAGTTCCTGTGTAGCCAAGTTTACATTCCGTGTATTACTGATATCTTATGATGTTTCTTTTTCTGTGTGACTTACTTCAGTTAGAATCATCATACCTGAATCCACTCATTGTGCTGCTACGGGCCTGATGACACAGATTTCATTGCTGAGTGATATTGCTTTGTAAGTAAATACCACAACATCTTTATCCATTTTTCACTTTCTGCGATGTTGAACTTGTACTGTAAACGAGGTTCTTGTAAACAGAGCCGTTCCAAACTTTGGGGTGGCTGTGTCTTTTTGATTTTAATTTCCCTAAGCTATAGGACCATAAGTGGCAGTGCCCTAGGCTCTGTTGCTTTGTTTTTTAGATGTTTCAGGAAACACCATACACTTCTCCCGAGTGTCTGTTGGCAATTTACATCCCGCCCATCAGCATAACAAGGCTCCCAGTTCTCCATGGCCTGTCCTGCCTTTCTGGATTTTACACTTTTTTCAGATGGCCCTTTTGACCGGGGGGAAGTGAGACTTCATTGTAGTGCAGATTTCCTTTGCAAGCTTGCTTGGTTGGCCAAAAAGGGCGTATGCGTTTTTTCCTGAATATATTCAGGAAAAAACGCATACGCCCTTTTTGGCCAAGTGCATCATTGTGGACGTTCTGCCTCTTTTCCTATGCTTTCAATGCAATTCCAGTCTACCTCCTGAAATCGGTTTCCTGCAATTCTGCCCCGCTTTCAAGTCCTCTTGGCAGCCTTACTTCAGTCTATTTTTGGACGATAGCTGTCATTTATAACTCTGCAGGTTTGTGAATTACAGTGCCCCTGAGCTCCTTTCTTCAACTCGCTTTCTTTTGTGCTGGCCGCAACACCGCAGGATGGCTTCAGGCCCTAATCTGGTTCCGGCACGGCACGCTGAGCCTTTGGTTAATTCCTCTTCTTGGTGTGAAATGAGAGTTAAATTTGCCCGTCCAGACACCTCCAGCTAGCCTCTCATTGGTTCTCGCTATTCCTGTTCATCTTCCGCAGAAATTGCAAACTGGGCCAAACAGGAGGTTAAAGGGACTGACTCTCCAAGTCGGGAGAGTGTTAGTAAAGCGTCTGGAATGTTGCACCCGAGTACCAGGGGAGGAAAACTGAGACATATTTGAACACGTCTCCCGATCACATGGTTGATCATACTCTAGGTTCCACATGCATGTTTTAGCTGAAGAAAGAATACCTTAAACCTGGGTAGTTGAAACCCGTGGAATGGGTACCATGCAATATGACTTCAAAGGGTCTTCATTTGCTCACCGAACCTCTCCAATCCTATCACTGCTGCGTTTATGCCCCTGTACACATGCTTGATTCTCTTTCGGAGACATAGCAATCCATAGGTTTTAAGATACTTACTAGTCAGGTACATACTTAGGCGTTTAATATGAGGTGTTGAGTCCATTTCGTTGAGCAAGGAGTAGCTCTTGTCTATTCCATATTTGACTTAAGGAACTTTATCTGTGCTCATTTCAATCTCTGGTTTTATGCAGCACCCCAACTCACCTTTACCCTTAAGCAAGAATAAGTTGGTTTTCTAAATTTTAGACCCTGTTCTGTTTTGGAATTCAGTTCCTGTGTAGCCAAGTTTACATTCCGTGTATTCGTGATATCTTATGATGTTTCTTTTTCTGTGTGACTTATTTCAGTTAGAATCATCGTACCTGAATCCACTCATTGTGCTGCTAAGGGCCTGATGACACAGATTTCATTGCTGAGTGATATTGCTTTGTAAGTAAATACCACAACTTCTTTATCCATTTTTCACTTTCTGCGATGTTGAACTTGTACTGTAAACGAGGTTCTTGTAAACAGAGCCGTTCCAAACTTTGGGGTGGCTGTGTCTTTTTGATTTTAATTTCCCTAAGCTATAGGACCATAAGTGGAAGTGCCCTAGGTTCTGTTGCTTTGTTTTTTAGATGTTTCAGGAAACACCATATACTTCTCCCGAGTGGTTGTTGGCAATTTACATCCCGCCCATCAGCATAACAAGGCTCCCAGTTCTCCATGGCCTGTCCTGCCTTTCTGGATTTTACACTTTTTTCAGATGGCCCTTTTGGCCGGGGGGAAGTGAGACTTCATTGTAGTGCAGATTTCCTTTGCAAGCTTGCTTGGTTGGCCAAAAAGGGCGTATGCGTTTTTTCCTGAATATATTCAGGAAAAAACGCATACGCCCTTTTTGGCCAAGTGCATCATTGTGGACGTTCTGCCTCTTTTCCTATGCTTTCAATGCAATTCCAGTCTACCTCCTGAAATCGGTTTCCTGCAATTCTGCCCCGCTTTCAAGTCCTCTTGGCAGCCTTACTTCAGTCTATTTTTGGACGATAGCTGTCATTTATAACTCTGCAGGTTTGTGAATTACAGTGCCCCTGGGCTCCTTTCTTCAACTCGCTTTCTTTTGAGCTGGCCGCAACACCGCAGGATGGCTTTAGGCCCTAATCTTGTTCCGGTATGGCACGCTGAGCCTTTGGTTATTTCCTCTTCCTGGTGGGAAATGAGAGTTAAATTTGCCCGTCCAGACACCTCCAGCTAGCCTCTCATTGGTTCTCGCTATTCCTGTTCATCTTCCGCAGAAATTGCAAACTGGGCCAAACAGGAGGTTAAAGGGACTGACTCTCCAAGTGGGGAGAGTGTTAGTAAAGCGTCTGGAATGTTGCACCCGGGTACCAGGGGAGGAAAACTGAGACATATTTGAACACGTCTCCCGTTCACATGGTTGATCATACTCTGGGTTCCACATGCATGTTTTAGCTGAAGGAAGAATACCTTAAACCTGGAGAGTTGAGACCCGTGGAATGGGTACCATGCAATATGACTTCAAAGGGTCTTCATTTGCTCACCGAACCTCTCCAATCCTATCACTGCTGCGTTTATGCCCCTGTACACATGCTTGATTCTCTTTCGGAGACATAGCAATCCATAGGTTTTAAGATACTTACAAGTCAGGTACATTCTTAGGCGTTTAATATGCGGTGTTGAGTCCATTTCGTTGAGCAAGGAGTAGCTCTTGTCTATTCCATATTTGGCTTAAGGAACTTTATCTGTGCTCATTTCAATCTCTGGTTTTATGCAGCACCCCAACTCACCTTTACCCTTAAGCAAGCATAAGTTGGTTTTCTAAATTTGAGACCCTGTTCTGTTCTCTAATTCAGTTCCTGTGTAGCCAAGTTTCCATTCCGTGTATTACTGATATCTTATGATGTTTCTTTTTCTGTGTGACTTATTTCAGTTAGAATCATCATACCTGAATCCACTCATTGTGATGCTAAGGGCCTGATGACATAGATTTCATTGCTGAGTGATATTGCTTTGTAAGTAAATACCACAACTTCTTTATCCATTTTTCACTTTCTGCGATGTTGAACTTGTACTGTAAACGAGGTTCTTCTAAACAGAGGCGTCCCAAACTTTGGGGTGGCTGTGTCTTTTTGATTTTAATTTCCCTAAGCTATAGGACCATAAGCGGCAGTGCCCTAGGCTGTGTTGCTTTGTTTTTTAGATGTTTCAGGAAACACCATACACTTCTCCCGAGTGTCTGTTGGCAATTTACATCCCGCCCATCAGCATAACAAGGCTCCCAGTTCTCCATGGCCTGTCCTGCCTTTCTGGATTTTACACTTTTTTCAGATGGCCCTTTTGACCGGGGGGAAGTGAGACTTCATTGTAGTGCAGATTTTCTTTGCAAACTTGCTTGGTTGGCCAAAAAGGGCGTATGCGTTTTTTCCTGAATATATTCAGGAAAAAACGCATACGCCCTTTTTGGCCAAGTGCATCATTGTGGACGTTCTGCCTCTTTTCCTATGCTTTCAATGCAATTCCAGTCTACCTCCTGAAATCGGTTTCCTGCAATTCTGCCCCGCTTTCAAGTCCTCTTGGCAGCCTTACTTCAGTGTATTTTTGGACGATAGCTGTCATTTATAACTCTGCAGGTTTGTGAATTACAGTGCCCCTGAGCTCCTTTCTTCAACTCGCTTTCTTTTGAGCTGGCCGCAACACCGCAGGATGGCTTCAGGCCCTAATCTGGTTCCGGCACGGCACGCTGAGCCTTTGGTTAATTCCTCTTCCTGGTGGGAAATGAGAGTTAAATTTGCCCGTCCAGACACCTCCAGCTAGCCTCTCATTGGTTCTCGCTATTCCTGTTCATCTTCCGCAGAAATTGCAAACTGGGCCAAACAGGAGGTTAAAGGGACTGACTCTCCAAGTCGGGAGAGTGTTAGTAAAGCGTCTGGAATGTTGCACCCGAGTACCAGGGGAGGAAAACTGAGACATATTTGAACACGTCTCCCGTTCACATGGTTGATGATACTCTAGGTTCCACATGCATGTTTTAGCTGAAGGAAGAATACCTTAAACCTGGAGAGTTGAGACCCGTGTAATGGGTACCATGCAACATGACTTCCAAGGGTCTTCATTTGCTCACCGAACCTCTCCAATCCTATCACTGCTGCGTTTATGCCCCTGTACACACGCTTGATTCTCTTTTGGAGACATAGCAATCCATAGGTTTTAAGATACTTACTAGTCAGGTACATTCTTAGGCGTTTAATATGCGGTGTTGAGTCCATTTCGTTGAGCAAGGAGTAGCTCTTGTCTATTCCATATTTGACTTAAGGAACTTTATCTGTGCTCATTTCAATCTCTGGTTTTATGCAGCACCCAAACTCACCTTTACCCTTAAGCAAGCATAAGTTGGTTTTCTAAATTTGAGACCCTGTTCTGTTCTGTAATTCAGTTCCTGTGTAGCCAAGTTTACATTCCGTGTATTACTGATATCTTATGATGTTTCTTTTTCTGTGTGACTTACTTCAGTTAGAATCATCATACCTGAATCCACTCATTGTGCTGCTAAGGGCCTGATGACACAGATTTCATTGCTGAGTGATATTGCTTTGTAAGTAAATACCACAACTTCTTTATCCATTTTTCACTTTCTGCGATGTTGAACTTGTACTGTAAACGAGGTTCTTGTAAACAGAGCCGTTCCAAACTTTGGGGTGGCTGTGTCTTTTTGATTTTAATTTCCCTAAGCTATAGGACCATAAGTGGAAGTGCCCTAGGTTCTGTTGCTTTGTTTTTTAGATGTTTCAGGAAACACCATACACTTCTCCCGAGTGGTTGTTGGCAATTTACATCCCGCCCATCAGCATAACAAGGCTCCCAGTTCTCCATGGCCTGTCCTGCCTTTCTGGATTTTACACTTTTTTCAGATGGCCCTTTTGGCCGGGGGGAAGTGAGACTTCATTGTAGTGCAGATTTCCTTTGCAAGCTTGCTTGGTTGGCCAAAAAGGGCGTATGCGTTTTTTCCTGAATATATTCAGGAAAAAACGCATACGCCCTTTTTGGCCAAGTGCATCATTGTGGACGTTCTGCCTCTTTTCCTATGCTTGCAATGCAATTCCAGTCTACCTCCTGAAATCGGTTTCCTGCAATTCTGCCCCGCTTTCAAGTCCTCTTGGCAGCCTTACTTCAGTCTATTTTTGGACGATAGCTGTCATTTATAACTCTGCAGGTTTGTGAATTACAGTGCCCCTGAGCTCCTTTCTTCAACTCGCTTTCTTGTGACCTGGCCGCAACACCGCAGGATGGCTTCAGGCCCTAATCTGGTTCCAGCCCGGCACGCTGAGCCTTTGGTTAATTCCTCTTCCTGGTGGGAAATGAGAGTTAAATTTGCCCGTCCAGACACCTCCAGCTAGCCTCTCATTGGTTCTCGCTATTCCTGTTCATCTTCCGCAGAAATTGCAAACTGGGCCAAACAGGAGGTTAAAGGGACTGACTCTCCAAGTGGGGAGAGTGTTAGTAAAGCGTCTGGAATGTTGCACCCGAGTACCAGGGGAGGAAAACTGAGACATATTTGAACACGTCTCCCGATCACATGGTTGATCATACTCTAGGTTCCATATGCATGTTTTAGCTGAAGGAAGTATACCTTAAACCTGGGTAGTTGAAACCCGTGGAATGGGTACCATGCAATATGATTTCAAAGGGTCTTCATTTGCTCACCGAACCTCTCCAATCCTATCACTGCTGCGTTTATGCCCCTGTACACATGCTTGATTCTCTTTCGGAGACATAGCAATCCATAGGTTTTAAGATACTTACAAGTCAGGTACATTCTTAGGCGTTTAATATGCGGTGTTGAGTCCATTTCGTTGAGCAAGGAGTAGCTCTTGTCTATTCCATATTTGGCTTAAGGAACTTTATCTGTGCTCATTTCAATCTCTGGTTTTATGCAGCACCCCAACTCACCTTTACCCTTAAGCAAGCATAAGTTGTTTTTCTAAATTTGAGACCCTGTTCTGTTCTGTAATTCAGTTCCTGTGTAGCCAAGTTTCCATTCCGTGTATTACTGATATCTTATGATGTTTCTTTTTCTGTGTGACTTACTTCAGTTAGAATCATCATACCTGAATCCACTCATTGTGCTGCTAAGGGCCTGATGACATAGATTTCATTGCTGAGTGATATTGCTTTGTAAGTGAATACCACAACTTCTTTATCCATTTTTCACTTTCTGCGATGTTGAACTTGTACTGTAAACGAGGTTCTTGTAAACAGAGCCGTTCCAAACTTTGGGGTGGCTGTGTCTTTTTGATTTTAATTTCCCTAAGCTATAGGACCATAAGTGGAAGTGCCCTAGGTTCTGTTGCTTTGTTTTTTAGATGTTTCAGGAAACACCGTACACTTCTCCCAAGTGTCTGTTGGCAATTTACATCCCGCCCATCAGCATAACAAGGCTCCCAGTTCTCAATTGCCTGTTGCCTTTCTGGATTTTACACTTTTTTCAGATGGCCCTTTTGACCGGGGGGAAGTGAGACTTCATTGTAGTGCAGATTTCCTTTGCAAGCTTGCTTGGTTGGCCAAAAAGGGCGTATGCGTTTTTTCCTGAATATATTCAGGAAAAAACGCATACGCCCTTTTTGGCCAAGTGCATCATTGTGGACGTTCTGCCTCTTTTCCTATGCTTTCAATGCAATTCCAGTCTACCTCCTGAAATCGGTTTCCTGCAATTCTGCCCCGCTTTCAAGTCCTCTTGGCAGCCTTACTTCAGTCTATTTTTGGACGATAGCTGTCATTTATAACTCTGCAGGTTTGTGAATTACAGTGCCCCTGAGCTCCTTTCTTCAACTCGCTTTCTTGTGACCTGGCCGCAACACCGCAGGATGGCTTCAGGCCCTAATCTGGTTCCAGCCCGGCACGCTGAGCCTTTGGTTAATTCCTCTTCCTGGTGGGAAATGAGAGTTAAATTTGCCCGTCCAGACACCTCCAGCTAGCCTCTCATTGGTTCTCGCTATTCCTGTTCATCTTCCGCAGAAATTGCAAACTGGGCCAAACAGGAGGTTAAAGGGACTGACTCTCCAAGTGGGGAGAGTGTTAGTAAAGCGTCTGGAATGTTGCACCCGAGTACCAGGGGAGGAAAACTGAGACATATTTGAACACGTCTCCCGATCACATGGTTGATCATACTCTAGGTTCCATATGCATGTTTTAGCTGAAGGAAGAATACCTTAAACCTGGAGAGTTGAGACCCGTGTAATGGGTACCATGCAATATGACTTCAAAGGGTCTTCATTTGCTCACCGAACCTCTCCAATCCTATCACTGCTGCGTTTATGCCCCTGTACACATGCTTGATTCTCTTTCGGAGACATAGCAATCCATAGGTTTTAAGATACTTACAAGTCAGGTACATTCTTAGGCGTTTAATATGCGGTGTTGAGTCCATTTCGTTGAGCAAGGAGTAGCTCTTGTCTATTCCATATTTGGCTTAAGGAACTTTATCTGTGCTCATTTCAATCTCTGGTTTTATGCAGCACCCCAACTCACCTTTACCCTTAAGCAAGCATAAGTTGTTTTTCTAAATTTGAGACCCTGTTCTGTTCTGTAATTCAGTTCCTGTGTAGCCAAGTTTCCATTCCGTGTATTACTGATATCTTATGATGTTTCTTTTTCTGTGTGACTTACTTCAGTTAGAATCATCATACCTGAATCCACTCATTGTGCTGCTAAGGGCCTGATGACATAGATTTCATTGCTGAGTGATATTGCTTTGTAAGTGAATACCACAACTTCTTTATCCATTTTTCACTTTCTGCGATGTTGAACTTGTACTGTAAACGAGGTTCTTGTAAACAGAGCCGTTCCAAACTTTGGGGTGGCTGTGTCTTTTTGATTTTAATTTCCCTAAGCTATAGGACCATAAGTGGAAGTGCCCTAGGTTCTGTTGCTTTGTTTTTTAGATGTTTCAGGAAACACCGTACACTTCTCCCAAGTGTCTGTTGGCAATTTACATCCCGCCCATCAGCATAACAAGGCTTCCAGTTCTCAATTGCCTGTTGCCTTTCTGGATTTTACACTTTTTTCAGATGGCCCTTTTGACCGGGGGGAAGTGAGACTTCATTGTAGTGCAGATTTCCTTTGCAAGCTTGCTTGGTTGGCCAAAAAGGGCGTATGCGTTTTTTCCTGAATATATTCAGGAAAAAACGCATACGCCCTTTTTGGCCAAGTGCATCATTGTGGACGTTCTGCCTCTTTTCCTATGCTTTCAATGCAATTCCAGTCTACCTCCTGAAATCGGTTTCCTGCAATTCTGCCCCGCTTTCAAGTCCTCTTGGCAGCCTTACTTCAGTCTATTTTTGGACGATAGCTGTCATTTATAACTCTGCAGGTTTGTGAATTACAGTGCCCCTGAGCTCCTTTCTTCAACTCGCTTTCTTGTGACCTGGCCGCAACACCGCAGGATGGCTTCAGGCCCTAATCTGGTTCCAGCCCGGCACGCTGAGCCTTTGGTTAATTCCTCTTCCTGGTGGGAAATGAGAGTTAAATTTGCCCGTCCAGACACCTCCAGCTAGCCTCTCATTGGTTCTCGCTATTCCTGTTCATCTTCCGCAGAAATTGCAAACTGGGCCAAACAGGAGGTTAAAGGGACTGACTCTCCAAGTGGGGAGAGTGTTAGTAAAGCGTCTGGAATGTTGCACCCGAGTACCAGGGGAGGAAAACTGAGACATATTTGAACACGTCTCCCGATCACATGGTTGATCATACTCTAGGTTCCATATGCATGTTTTAGCTGAAGGAAGAATACCTTAAACCTGGAGAGTTGAGACCCGTGTAATGGGTACCATGCAATATGACTTCAAAGGGTCTTCATTTGCTCACCGAACCTCTCCAATCCTATCACTGCTGCGTTTATGCCCCTGTACACATGCTTGATTCTCTTTCGGAGACATAGCAATCCATAGGTTTTAAGATACTTACAAGTCAGGTACATTCTTAGGCGTTTAATATGCGGTGTTGAGTCCATTTCGTTGAGCAAGGAGTAGCTCTTGTCTATTCCATATTTGACTTAAGGAACTTTATCTGTGCTCATTTCAATCTCTGGTTTTATGCAGCACCCCAACTCACCTTTACCCTTAAGCAAGCATAAGTTGGTTTTCTAAATTTGAGACCCTGTTCTGTTCTCTAATTCAGTTCCTGTGTAGCCAAGTTTCCATTCCGTGTATTACTGATATCTTATGATGTTTCTTTTTCTGTGTGACTTATTTCAGTTAGAATCATCATACCTGAATCCACTCATTGTGATGCTAAGGGCCTGATGACATAGATTTCATTGCTGAGTGATATTGCTTTGTAAGTAAATACCACAACTTCTTTATCCATTTTTCACTTTCTGCGATGTTGAACTTGTACTGTAAACGAGGTTCTTCTAAACAGAGGCGTCCCAAACTTTGGGGTGGCTGTGTCTTTTTGATTTTAATTTCCCTAAGCTATAGGACCATAAGCGGCAGTGCCCTAGGCTCTGTTGCTTTGTTTTTTAGATGTTTCAGGAAACACCATACACTTCTCCCGAGTGTCTGTTGGCAATTTACATCCCGCCCATCAGCATAACAAGGCTCCCAGTTCTCCATGGCCTGTCCTGCCTTTCTGGATTTTACACTTTTTTCAGATGGCCCTTTTGACCGGGGGGAAGTGAGACTTCATTGTAGTGCAGATTTCCTTTGCAAGCTTGCTTGGTTGGCCAAAAAGGGCGTATGCGTTTTTTCCTGAATATATTCAGGAAAAAACGCATACGCCCTTTTTGGCCAAGTGCATCATTGTGGACGTTCTGCCTCTTTTCCTATGCTTGCAATGCAATTCCAGTCTACCTCCTGAAATCGGTTTCCTGCAATTCTGCCCCGCTTTCAAGTCCTCTTGGCAGCCTTACTTCAGTCTATTTTTGGACGATAGCTGTCATTTATAACTCTGCAGGTTTGTGAATTACAGTGCCCCTGAGCTCCTTTCTTCAACTCGCTTTCTTGTGACCTGGCCGCAACACCGCAGGATGGCTTCAGGCCCTAATCTGGTTCCGGCACGGCACGCTGAGCCTTTGGTTATTTCCTCTTCCTGGTGGGAAATGAGAGTTAAATTTACCCGTCCAGACACCTCCAGCTAGTCTCTCATTGGTTCTCGCTATTCCTGTTCTTCTTCCGTAGAAATTGCAAACTGGGCCAAACAGGAGGTTAAAGGCGCTGACTCTCCAAGTGGGGAGAGTGTTAGTAAAGTGTCTGGAATGTTGCACCCGAGTACCAGGGGAGGAAAACTGAGACATATTTGAACACGTCTCCCGTTCACATGGTTGATCATACTTGGGTTCCACATGCATGTTTTAGCTGAAGGAAGAATACCTTAAACCTGGAGAGTTAAGACCCGTGTAATGGGTACCATGCAATATGACTTCAAAGGGTCTTCATTTGCTCACCGAACCTCTCCAATCCTATCACTGCTGCGTTTATGCCCCTGTACACATGCTTGATTCTCTTTCGGAGACATAGCAATCCATAGGTTTTAAGATACTTACAAGTCAGGTACATTCTTAGGCGTTTAATATGCGGTGTTGAGTCCATTTCGTTGAGCAAGGAGTAGCTCTTGTCTATTCCATATTTGACTTAAGGAACTTTATCTGTGCTCATTTCAATCTCTGGTTTTATGCAGCACCCAAACTCACCTTTACCCTTAAGCAAGCATAAGTTGGTTTTCTAAATTTGAGACCCTGTTCTGTTCTGTAATTCAGTTCCTGTGTAGCCAAGTTTACATTCCGTGTATTACTGATATCTTATGATGTTTCTTTTTCTGTGTGACTTACTTCAGTTAGAATCATCATACCTGAATCCACTCATTGTGCTGCTAAGGGCCTGATGACACAGATTTCATTGCTGAGTGATATTGCTTTGTAAGTAAATACCACAACTTCTTTATCCATTTTTCACTTTCTGCGATGTTGAACTTGTACTGTAAACGAGGTTCTTGTAAACAGAGGCGTCCCAAACTTTGGGGTGGCTGTGTCTTTTTGATTTTAATTTCCCTAAGCTATAGGACCATAAGCGGCAGTGCCCTAGGCTCTGTTGCTTTGTTTTTTAGATGTTTCAGGAAACACCATACACTTCTCCCGAGTGTCTGTTGGCAATTTACATCCCGCCCATCAGCATAACAAGGCTCCCAGTTCTCCATGGCCTGTCCTGCCTTTCTGGATTTTACACTTTTTTCAGATGGCCCTTTTGACCGGGGGGAAGTGAGACTTCATTGTAGTGCAGATTTCCTTTGCAAGCTTGCTTGGTTGGCCAAAAAGGGCGTATGCGTTTTTTCCTGAATATATTCAGGAAAAAACGCATACGCCCTTTTTGGCCAAGTGCATCATTGTGGACGTTCTGCCTCTTTTCCTATGCTTTCAATGCAATTCCAGTCTACCTCCTGAAATCGGTTTCCTGCAATTCTGCCCCGCTTTCAAGTCCTCTTGGCAGCCTTACTTCAGTCTATTTTTGGACGATAGCTGTCATTTATAACTCTGCAGGTTTGTGAATTACAGTGCCCCTGAGCTCCTTTCTTCAACTCGCTTTCTTGTGACCTGGCCGCAACACCGCAGGATGGCTTCAGGCCCTAATCTGGTTCCGGCACGGCACGCTGAGCCTTTGGTTATTTCCTCTTCCTGGTGGGAAATGAGAGTTAAATTTGCCCGTCCAGACACCTCCAGCTAGTCTCTCATTGGTTCTCGCTATTCCTGTTCATCTTCCGCAGAAATTGCAAACTGGGCCAAACAGGAGGTTAAAGGCGCTGACTCTCCAAGTGGGGAGAGTGTTAGTAAAGCATCTGGAATGTTGCACCCGAGTACCAGGGGAGGAAAACTGAGACATATTTGAACACGCCTCCCGTTCACATGGTTGATCATACTTGGGTTCCACATGCATGTTTTAGTTGAAGGAAGAATACCTTAAACCTGGTGAGTTGAGACCTGTGTAATGGGTACCATGCAATATGACTTCAAAGGGTCTTCATTTGCTCACCGAACCTCTCCAATCCTATCACTGCTGAGTTTATGCCCCTGTACACATGCTTGATTCTCTTTCGGAGACATAGCAATCCATAGGTTTTAAGATACTTACTAGTCAGGTACATTCTTAGGCGTTTAATATGCGGTGTTGAGTCCATTTCGTTGAGCAAGGAGTAGCTCTTGTCTATTCCATATTTGACTTAAGGAACTTTATCTGTGCTCATTTCAATCTCTGGTTTTATGCAGCACCCCAACTCACCTTTACCCTTAAGCAAGCATAAGTTGGTTTTCTAAATTTGAGACCCTGTTCTGTTCTGTAATTCAGTTCCTGTGTAGCCAAGTTTACATTCCGTGTATTACTGATATCTTATGATGTTTCTTTTTCTGTGTGACTTACTACAGTTAGAATCATCATACCTGAATCCACTCATTGTGCTGCTAAGGGCCTGATGACACAGATTTCATTGCTGAGTGACATTGCTTTGTAAGTAAATACCACAACTTCTTTATCCATTTTTCACTTTCTGCGATGTTGAACTTGTACTGTAAACGAGGTTCTTGTAAACAGAGGCGTCCCAAACTTTGGGGTGGCTGTGTCTTTTTGATTTTAATTTCCCTAAGCTATAGGACCATAAGCGGCAGTGCCCTAGGCTCTGTTGCTTTGTTTTTTAGATGTTTCAGGAAACACCATACACTTCTCCCGAGTGTCTGTTGGCAATTTACATCCCGCCCATCAGCATAACAAGGCTCCCAGTTCTCCATGGCCTGTCCTGCCTTTCTGGATTTTACACTTTTTTCAGATGGCCCTTTTGACCGGGGGGAAGTGAGACTTCATTGTAGTGCAGATTTCCTTTGCAAGCTTGCTTGGTTGGCCAAAAAGGGCGTATGCGTTTTTTCCTGAATATATTCAGGAAAAAACGCATACGCCCTTTTTGGCCAAGTGCATCATTGTGGACGTTCTGCCTCTTTTCCTATGCTTTCAATGCAATTCCAGTCTACCTCCTGAAATCGGTTTCCTGCAATTCTGCCCCGCTTTCAAGTCCTCTTGGCAGCCTTACTTCAGTCTATTTTTGGACGATAGCTGTCATTTATAACTCTGCAGGTTTGTGAATTACAGTGCCCCTGAGCTCCTTTCTTCAACTCGCTTTCTTGTGACCTGGCCGCAACACCGCAGGATGGCTTCAGGCCCTAATCTGGTTCCGGCACGGCACGCTGAGCCTTTGGTTATTTCCTCTTCCTGGTGGGAAATGAGAGTTAAATTTGCCCGTCCAGACACCTCCAGCTAGTCTCTCATTGGTTCTCGCTATTCCTGTTCATCTTCCGCAGAAATTGCAAACTGGGCCAAACAGGAGGTTAAAGGCGCTGACTCTCCAAGTGGGGAGAGTGTTAGTAAAGCATCTGGAATGTTGCACCCGAGTACCAGGGGAGGAAAACTGAGACATATTTGAACACGCCTCCCGTTCACATGGTTGATCATACTTGGGTTCCACATGCATGTTTTAGTTGAAGGAAGAATACCTTAAACCTGGTGAGTTGAGACCTGTGTAATGGGTACCATGCAATATGACTTCAAAGGGTCTTCATTTGCTCACCGAACCTCTCCAATCCTATCACTGCTGAGTTTATGCCCCTGTACACATGCTTGATTCTCTTTCGGAGACATAGCAATCCATAGGTTTTAAGATACTTACTAGTCAGGTACATTCTTAGGCGTTTAATATGCGGTGTTGAGTCCATTTCGTTGAGCAAGGAGTAGCTCTTGTCTATTCCATATTTGACTTAAGGAACTTTATCTGTGCTCATTTCAATCTCTGGTTTTATGCAGCACCCCAACTCACCTTTACCCTTAAGCAAGCATAAGTTGGTTTTCTAAATTTGAGACCCTGTTCTGTTCTGTAATTCAGTTCCTGTGTAGCCAAGTTTACATTCCGTGTATTACTGATATCTTATGATGTTTCTTTTTCTGTGTGACTTACTACAGTTAGAATCATCATACCTGAATCCACTCATTGTGCTGCTAAGGGCCTGATGACACAGATTTCATTGCTGAGTGACATTGCTTTGTAAGTAAATACCACAACTTCTTTATCCATTTTTCACTTTCTGCGATGTTGAACTTGTACTGTAAATGAGGTTCTTGTAAACAGAGCCGTTCCAAACTTTGGGGTGGCTGTGTCTTTTTGATTTTAATTTCCCTAAGCTATAGGACCATAAGTGGAAGTGCCCTAGGTTCTGTTGCTTTGTTTTTTAGATGTTTCAGGAAACACCATACACTTCTCCCGAGTGGTTGTTGGCAATTTACATCCCGCCCATCAGATTAACAAGGCTCCCAGTTCTCCATGGCCTGTCCTGCCTTTCTGGATTTTACACTTTTTTCAGATGGCCCTTTTGACCGGGGGGAAGTGAGACTTCATTGTAGTGCAGATTTCCTTTGCAAGCTTGCTTGGTTGGCCAAAAAGGGCGTATGCGTTTTTTCCTGAATATATTCAGGAAAAAACGCATACGCCCTTTTTGGCCAAGTGCATCATTGTGGACGTTCTGCCTCTTTTCCTATGCTTTCAATGCAATTCCAGTCTACCTCCTGAAATCGGTTTCCTGCAATTCTGCCCCGCTTTCAAGTCCTCTTGGCAGCCTTACTTCAGTCTATTTTTGGACGATAGCTGTCATTTATAACTCTGCAGGTTTGTGAATTACAGTGCCCCTGAGCTCCTTTCTTCAACTCGCTTTCTTGTGACCTGGCCGCAACACCGCAGGATGGCTTCAGGCCCTAATCTGGTTCCGGTACGGCACGCTGAGCCTTTGGTTATTTCCTCTTCCTGGTGGGAAATGAGAGTTAAATTTGCCCGTCCAGACACCTCCAGCTAGCCTCTCATTGGTTCTCGCTATTCCTGTTCATCTTCCGCAGAAATTGCAAACTGGGCCAAACAGGAGGTTAAAGGCGCTGACTCTCCAAGTGGGGAGAGTGTTAGTAAAGCGTCTGGAATGTTGCACCCGAGTACCAGGGGAGGAAAACTGAGACATATTTGAACACGTCTCCCGTTCACATGGTTGATCATACTTGGGTTCCACATGCATGTTTTAGCTGAAGGAAGAATACCTTAAACCTGGAGAGTTGAGACCCGTGTAATGGGTACCATGCAATATGACTTCAAAGGGTCTTCATTTGCTCACCGAACCTCTCCAATCCTATCACTGCTGCGTTTATGCCCCTGTACACATGCTTGATTCTCTTTTGGAGACATAGCAATCCATAGGTTTTAAGATACTTACTAGTCAGGTACATTCTTAGGCGTTTAATATGCGGTGTTGAGTCCATTTCGTTGAGCAAGGAGTAGCTCTTGTCTATTCCATATTTGACTTAAGGAACTTTATCTGTGCTCATTTCAATCTCTGGTTTTATGCAGCACCCCAACTCACCTTTCCCCTTAAGCAAGCATAAGTTGGTTTTCTAAATTTGAGACCCTGTTCTGTTCTGTAATTCAGTTCCTGTGTAGCCAAGTTTACATTCCGTGTATTACTGATATCTTATGATGTTTCTTTTTCTGTGTGACTTACTTCAGTTAGAATCATCATACCTGAATCCACTCATTGTGCTGCTAAGGGCCTGATGACACAGATTTCATTGCTGAGTGACATTGCTTTGTAAGTAAATACCACAACTTCTTTATCCATTTTTCACTTTCTGCGATGTTGAACTTGTACTGTAAATGAGGTTCTTGTAAACAGAGCCGTTCCAAACTTTGGGGTGGCTGTGTCTTTTTTATTTTAATTTCCCTAAGCTATAGGACCATAAGTGGAAGTGCCCTAGGTTCTGTTGCTTTGTTTTTTAGATGTTTCAGGAAACACCATACACTTCTCCCGAGTGGTTGTTGGCAATTTACATCCCGCCCATCAGATTAACAAGGCTCCCAGTTCTCCATGGCCTGTCCTGCCTTTCTGGATTTTACACTTTTTTCAGATGGCCCTTTTGACCGGGGGGAAGTGAGACTTCATTGTAGTGCAGATTTCCTTTGCAAGCTTGCTTGGTTGGCCAAAAAGGGCGTATGCGTTTTTTCCTGAATATATTCAGGAAAAAACGCATACGCCCTTTTTGGCCAAGTGCATCATTGTGGACGTTCTGCCTCTTTTCCTATGCTTTCAATGCAATTCCAGTCTACCTCCTGAAATCGGTTTCCTGCAATTCTGCCCCGCTTTCAAGTCCTCTTGGCAGCCTTACTTCAGTCTATTTTTGGACGATAGCTGTCATTTATAACTCTGCAGGTTTGTGAATTACAGTGCCCCTGAGCTCCTTTCTTCAACTCGCTTTCTTGTGACCTGGCCGCAACACCGCAGGATGGCTTCAGGCCCTAATCTGGTTCCGGCTCGGCATGCTGAGCCTTTGGTTAATTCCTCTTCCTGGTGGGAAATGAGAGTTAAATTTGCCCGTCCAGACACCTCCAGCTAGTCTCTCATTGGTTCTCGCTATTCCTGTTCATCTTCCGCAGAAATTGCAAACTGGGCCAAACAGGAGGTTAAAGGGACTGACTCTCCAAGTGGGGAGAGTGTTAGGAAAGCGTCTGGAATGTTGCACCCGAGTACCAAGGGAGGAAAACTGAGACATATTTGAACACGTCTCCCGATCACATGGTTGATCATACTCTAGGTTCCACATGCATGTTTTAGCTGAAGGAAGAATACCTTAAACCTGTGTATTTGAAACCCGTGGAATGGGTACCATGCAATATGACTTCAAAGGGTCTTCATTTGCTCACCGAACCTCTCCAATCCTATCACTGCTGCGTTTATGCCCCTGTACACATGCTTGATTCTCTTTCGGAGACATAGCAATTCTTAGGTTTTAAGATACTTACAAGTCAGGTACATTCTTAGGCGTTTAATATGCGGTGTTGAGTCCATTTCGTTGAGCAAGGAGTAGCTCTTGTCTATTCCATATTTGGCTTAAGGAACTTTATCTGTGCTCATTTCAATCTCTGGTTTTATGCAGCACCCCAACTCACCTTTCCCCTTAAGCAAGCATAAGTTGTTTTTCTAAATTTGAGACCCTGTTCTGTTCTGTAATTCAGTTCCTGTGTAGCCAAGTTTCCATTCCGTGTATTACTGATATCTTATGATGTTTCTTTTTCTGTGTGACTTATTTCAGTTAGAGTCATCATACCTGAATCCACTCATTGTGATGCTAAGGGCCTGATGACATAGATTTCATTGCTGAGTGATATTGCTTTGTAAGTAAATACCACAACTTCTTTATCCATTTTACACTTTCTGCGATGTTGAACTTGTACTGTAAACGAGGTTCTTGTAAACAGAGGTGTCCCAAACTTTGGGGTTGCTGTGTCTTTTTGATTTTAATTTCCCTAAGCTATAGGACCATAAGTGGCAGTGCCCTAGGCTCTGTTGCTTTGTTTTTTAGATGTTTCAGGAAACACCATACACTTCTCCCGAGTGTCTGTTGGCAATTTACATCCCGCCCATCAGCATAACAAGGCTCCCAGTTCTCCATGGCCTGTCCTGCCTTTCCGGATTTTACACTTTTTTCAGATGGCCCTTTTGACCGGGGGGGAAGTGAGACTTCATTGTAGTGCAGATTTCCTTTGCAAGCTTGCTTGGTTGGCCAAAAAGGGCGTATGCGTTTTTTCCTGAATATATTCAGGAAAAAACGCATACGCCCTTTTTGGCCAAGTGCATCATTGTGGACGTTCTGCCTCTTTTCCTATGCTTTCAATGCAATTCCAGTCTACCTCCTGAAATCGGTTTCCTGCAATTCTGCCCCGCTTTCAAGTCCTCTTGGCAGCCTTACTTCAGTCTATTTTTGGACGATAGCTGTCATTTATAACTCTGCAGGTTTGTGAATTACAGTGCCCCTGAGCTCCTTTCTTCAACTCGCTTTCTTGTGACCTGGCCGCAACACCGCAGGATGGCTTCAGGCCCTAATCTGGTTCCGGCTCGGCATGCTGAGCCTTTGGTTAATTCCTCTTCCTGGTGGGAAATGAGAGTTAAATTTGCCCGTCCAGACACCTCCAGCTAGTCTCTCATTGGTTCTCGCTATTCCTGTTCATCTTCCGCAGAAATTGCAAACTGGGCCAAACAGGAGGTTAAAGGGACTGACTCTCCAAGTGGGGAGAGTGTTAGGAAAGCGTCTGGAATGTTGCACCCGAGTACCAAGGGAGGAAAACTGAGACATATTTGAACACGTCTCCCGATCACATGGTTGATCATACTCTAGGTTCCACATGCATGTTTTAGCTGAAGGAAGAATACCTTAAACCTGTGTATTTGAAACCCGTGGAATGGGTACCATGCAATATGACTTCAAAGGGTCTTCATTTGCTCACCGAACCTCTCCAATCCTATCACTGCTGCGTTTATGCCCCTGTACACATGCTTGATTCTCTTTCGGAGACATAGCAATTCTTAGGTTTTAAGATACTTACAAGTCAGGTACATTCTTAGGCGTTTAATATGCGGTGTTGAGTCCATTTCGTTGAGCAAGGAGTAGCTCTTGTCTATTCCATATTTGGCTTAAGGAACTTTATCTGTGCTCATTTCAATCTCTGGTTTTATGCAGCACCCCAACTCACCTTTACCCTTAAGCAAGCATAAGTTGTTTTTCTAAATTTGAGACCCTGTTCTGTTCTGTAATTCAGTTCCTGTGTAGCCAAGTTTCCATTCCGTGTATTACTGATATCTTATGATGTTTCTTTTTCTGTGTGACTTATTTCAGTTAGAGTCATCATACCTGAATCCACTCATTGTGATGCTAAGGGCCTGATGACATAGATTTCATTGCTGAGTGATATTGCTTTGTAAGTAAATACCACAACTTCTTTATCCATTTTACACTTTCTGCGATGTTGAACTTGTACTGTAAACGAGGTTCTTGTAAACAGAGGTGTCCCAAACTTTGGGGTTGCTGTGTCTTTTTGATTTTAATTTCCCTAAGCTATAGGACCATAAGTGGCAGTGCCCTAGGCTCTGTTGTTTTGTTTTTTAGATGTTTCAGGAAACACCATACACTTCTCCCGAGTGTCTGTTGGCAATTTACATCCCGCCCATCAGCATAACAAGGCTCCCAGTTCTCCATGGCCTGTCCTGCCTTTCCGGATTTTACACTTTTTTCAGATGGCCCTTTTGACCGGGGGGGAAGTGAGACTTCATTGTAGTGCAGATTTCCTTTGCAAGCTTGCTTGGTTGGCCAAAAAGGGCGTATGCGTTTTTTCCTGAATATATTCAGGAAAAAACGCATACGCCCTTTTTGGCCAAGTGCATCATTGTGGACGTTCTGCCTCTTTTCCTATGCTTTCAATGCAATTCCAGTCTACCTCCTGAAATCGGTTTCCTGCAATTCTGCCCCGCTTTCAAGTCCTCTTGGCAGCCTTACTTCAGTCTATTTTTGGACGATAGCTGTCATTTATAACTCTGCAGGTTTGTGAATTACAGTGCCCCTGAGCTCCTTTCTTCAACTCGCTTTCTTGTGACCTGGCCGCAACACCGCAGGATGGCTTCAGGCCCTAATCTGGTTCCGGCTCGGCATGCTGAGCCTTTGGTTAATTCCTCTTCCTGGTGGGAAATGAGAGTTAAATTTGCCCGTCCAGACACCTCCAGCTAGTCTCTCATTGGTTCTCGCTATTCCTGTTCATCTTCCGCAGAAATTGCAAACTGGGCCAAACAGGAGGTTAAAGGGACTGACTCTCCAAGTGGGGAGAGTGTTAGGAAAGCGTCTGGAATGTTGCACCCGAGTACCAAGGGAGGAAAACTGAGACATATTTGAACACGTCTCCCGATCACATGGTTGATCATACTCTAGGTTCCACATGCATGTTTTAGCTGAAGGAAGAATACCTTAAACCTGGGTATTTGAAACCCGTGGAATGGGTGCCATGCAATATGACTTCAAAGGGTCTTCATTTGCTCACCGAACCTCTCCAATCCTATCACTGCTGCGTTTATGCCCCTGTACACATGCTTGATTCTCTTTCGGAGACATAGCAATTCTTAGGTTTTAAGATACTTACAAGTCAGGTACATTCTTAGGCGTTTAATATGCGGTGTTGAGTCCATTTCGTTGAGCAAGGAGTAGCTCTTGTCTATTCCATATTTGGCTTAAGGAACTTTATCTGTGCTCATTTCAATCTCTGGTTTTATGCATCACCCCAACTCACCTTTACCCTTAAGCAAGCATAAGTTGTTTTTCTAAATTTGAGACCCTGTTCTGTTCTGTAATTCAGTTCCTGTGTAGCCAAGTTTACATTCCGTGTATTACTGATATCTTATGATGTTTCTTTTTCTGTGTGACTTATTTCAGTTAGAGTCATCATACCTGAATCCACTCATTGTGATGCTAAGGGCCTGATGACATAGATTTCATTGCTGAGTGATATTGCTTTGTAAGTAAATACCACAACTTCTTTAACCATTTTACACTTTCTGCGATGTTGAACTTGTACTGTAAACGAGGTTCTTGTAAACAGAGGTGTCCCAAACTTTGGGGTTGCTGTGTCTTTTTGATTTTAATTTCCCTAAGCTATAGGACCATAAGTGGCAGTGCCCTAGGCTCTGTTGCTTTGTTTTTTAGATGTTTCAGGAAACACCATACACTTCTCCCGAGTGTCTGTTGGCAATTTACATCCCGCCCATCAGCATAACAAGGCTCCCAGTTCTCCATGGCCTGTCCTGCCTTTCTGGATTTTACACTTTTTTCAGATGGCCCTTTTGACCGGGGGGAAGTGAGACTTCATTGTAGTGCAGATTTCCTTTGCAAGCTTGCTTGGTTGGCCAAAAAGGGCGTATGCGTTTTTTCCTGAATATATTCAGGAAAAAACGCATACGCCCTTTTTGGCCAAGTGCATCATTGTGGACGTTCTGCCTCTTTTCCTATGCTTTCAATGCAATTCCAGTCTACCTCCTGAAATCGGTTTCCTGCAATTCTGCCCCGCTTTCAAGTCCTCTTGGCAGCCTTACTTCAGTCTATTTTTGGACGATAGCTGTCATTTATAACTCTGCAGGTTTGTGAATTACAGTGCCCCTGAGCTCCTTTCTTCAACTCGCTTTCTTGTGACCTGGCCGCAACACCGCAGGATGGCTTCAGGCCCTAATCTGGTTCCGGGCCGGCATGCTGAGCCTTTGGTTAATTCCTCTTCCTGGTGGGAAATGAGAGTTAAATTTGCCCGTTCAGACACCTCCAGCTAGTCTCTCATTGGTTCTCGCTATTCCTGTTCATCTTCCGCAGAAATTGCAAACTGGGCCAAACAGGAGGTTAAAGGGACTGACTCTCCAAGTCGGGAGAGTGTTAGTAAAGCGTCTGGAATGTTGCACCCGAGTACCAGGGGAGGAAAACTGAGACATATTTGAACACGTCTCCCGTTCACATGGTTGATCATACTCTGGGTTCCACATGCATGTTTTAGCTGAAGGAAGAATACCTTAAACCTGGAGAGTTGAGACCCGTGGAATGGGTACCATGCAATATGACTTCAAAGGGTCTTCATTTGCTCACCGAACCTCTCCAATCCTATCACTGCTGCGTTTATGCCCCTGTACACATGCTTGATTCTCTTTCGGAGACATAGCAATCCATAGGTTTTAAGATACTTACTAGTCAGGTACATTCTTAGGCGTTTAATATGCGGTGTTGAGTCCATTTCGTTGAGCAAGGAGTAGCTCTTGTCTATTCCATATTTGGCTTAAGGAACTTTATCTGTGCTCATTTCAATCTCTGGTTTTATGCAGCACCCCAACTCACCTTTCCCCTTAAGCAAGCATAAGTTGGTTTTCTAAATTTGAGACCCTGTTCTGTTTTGGAATGCAGTTCCTGTGTAGCCAAGTTTACATTCCGTGTATTAGTGATATCTTATGATGTTTCTTTTTCTGTGTGATTTATTTCAGTTAGAATCATCGTACCTGAATCCACTCATTATGCTGCTACGGGCCTGATGACATAGATTTCATTGCTGAGTGATACTGCATTGTACGTAAGTACCACAAGTTCTTTATCCATTTTTCACTTTCTGTGATGTTGAACTTGTATGGTAAACGAGGTTCCTGTAAACGGAGGCGTCCCAAACTTTGGGGTGGCTGTGTCTTTTTGATTTTAATTTCCCTAAGCTATAGGACCATAAGTGGAAGTGCCCTAGGCTCTGTTGCTTTGTTTTTTAGATGTTTCAGGAAACACCATACACTTCTCCCAAGTGTCTGTTGGCAATTTACATCCCGCCCATCAGCATAACAAGGCTCCCAGTTCTCCATGGCCTGTCCTGCCTTTCTGGATTTTACACTTTTTTCAGATGGCCCTTTTGACCGGGGGGAAGTGAGACTTCATTGTAGTGCAGATTTCCTTTGCAAGCTTGCTTGGTTGGCCAAAAAGGGCGTATGCGTTTTTTCCTGAATATATTCAGGAAAAAACGCATACGCCCTTTTTGGCCAAGTGCATCATTGTGGACGTTCTGCCTCTTTTCCTATGCTTGCAATGCAATTCCAGTCTACCTCCTGAAATCGGTTTCCTGCAATTCTGCCCCGCTTTCAAGTCCTCTTGGCAGCCTTACTTCAGTCTATTTTTGGACGATAGCTGTCATTTATAACTCTGCAGGTTTGTGAATTACAGTGCCCCTGAGCTCCTTTCTTCAACTTGCTTTCTTGTGACCTGGCCGCAACACCGCAGGATGGCTTCAGGCCCTAAACTGGTTCCGGCACGGCACGCTGAGCCTTTGGTTATTTCCTCTTCCTGGTGGGAAATGAGAGTTAAATTTGCCCGTCCAGACACCTCCAGCTAGTCTCTCATTGGTTCTCGCTATTCCTGTTCATCTTCCGCAGAAATTGCAAACTGGGCCAAACAGGAGGTTAAAGGCGCTGACTCTCCAAGTGGGGAGAGTGTTAGTAAAGCGTCTGGAATGTTGCACCCGAGTACCAGGGGAGGAAAACTGAGACATATTTGAACACGTCTCCCGTTCACATGGTTGATCATACTTGGGTTCCACATGCATGTTTTAGCTGAAGGAAGAATACCTTAAACCTGGAGAGTTAAGACCCGTGTAATGGGTACCATGCAATATGACTTCAAAGGGTCTTCATTTGCTCACCGAACCTCTCCAATCCTATCACTGCTGCGTTTATGCCCCTGTACACATGCTTGATTCTCTTTCGGAGACATAGCAATCCATAGGTTTTAAGATACTTACTAGTCAGGTACATTCTTAGGCGTTTAATATGCGGTGTTGAGTCCATTTCGTTGAGCAAGGAGTAGCTCTTGTCTATTCCATATTTGACTTAAGGAACTTTATCTGTGCTCATTTCAATCTCTGGTTTTATGCAGCACCCCAACTCACCTTTCCCCTTAAGCAAGCATAAGTTGGTTTTCTAAATTTGAGACCCTGTTCTGTTCTGTAATTCAGTTCCTGTGTAGCCAAGTTTCCATTCCGTGTATTACTGATATCTTATGATGTTTCTTTTTCTGTGTGACTTACTTCAGTTAGAATCATCATACCTGAATCCACTCATTGTGCTGCTAAGGGCCTGATGACACAGATTTCATTGCTGAGTGATATTGCTTTGTAAGTAAATACCACAACTTCTTTATCCATTTTTCACTTTCTGCGATGTTGAACTTGTACTGTAAACGAGGTTCTTGTAAACAGAGGCGTCCCAAAGTTTGGGGTGGCTGTGTCTTTTTGATTTTAATTTCCCTAAGCTATAGGACCATAAGTGGAAGTGCCCTAGGTTCTGTTGCTTTGTTTTTTAGATGTTTCAGGAAACATCATACACTTCTCCCGAGTGGTTGTTGGCAATTTACATCCCGCCCATCAGCATAACAAGGCTCCCAGTTCTCCATGGCCTGTCCTGCCTTTCTGGATTTTACACTTTTTTGAGATGGCCCTTTTGACCGGGGGGAAGTGAGACTTCATTGTAGTGCAGATTTCCTTTCCAAGCTTGCTTGGTTGGCCAAAAAGGGCGTATGCGTTTTTTCCTGAATATATTCAGGAAAAAACGCATACGCCCTTTTTGGCCAAGTGCATCATTGTGGACGTTCTGCCTCTTTTCCTATGCTTTCAATGCAATTCCAGTCTACCTCCTGAAATCGGTTTCCTGCAATTCTGCCCCGCTTTCAAGTCCTCTTGGCAGCCTTACTTCAGTCTATTTTTGGACGATAGCTGTCATTTATAACTCTGCAGGTTTGTGAATTACAGTGCCCCTGAGCTCCTTTCTTCAACTCGCTTTCTTTTGAGCTGGCCGCCACACCGCAGGATGGCTTCAGGCCCTAATCTGGTTCCGGTACGGCACGCTGAGCCTTTGGTTACTTCCTCTTCCTGGTGGGAAATGAGAGTTAAATTTGCCCCTCCAGACACCTCCAGCTAGCCTCTCATTGGTTCTCGCTATTCCTGTTCATCTTCCGCAGAAATTGCAAACTGGGCCAAACAGGAGGTTAAAGGCGCTGACTCTCCAAGTTGGGAGAGTGTTAGTAAAGCATCTGGAATGTTGCACCCGAGTACCAGGGGAGGAAAACTGAGACATATTTGAACACGTCTCCCGTTCACATGGTTGATCATACTTGGGTTCCACATGCATGTTTTAGCTGAAGGAAGAATACCTTAAACCTGGAGAGTTAAGACCCGTGTAATGGGTACCATGCAATATGACTTCAAAGGGTTTCATTTGCTCACCGAACCTCTCCAATCCTATCACTGCTGCGTTTATGCCCCTGTACACATGCTTGATTCTCTTTCGGAGACATAGCAATCCATAGGTTTTAAGATACTTACTAGTCAGGTACATTCTTAGGCGTTTAATATGCGGTGTTGAGTCCATTTCGTTGAGCAAGGAGTAGCTCTTGTGTATTCCATATTTGACTTAAGGAACTTTATCTGTGCTCATTTCAATCTCTGGTTTTATGCAGCACCCCAACTCACCTTTACCCTTAAGCAAGCATAAGTTTTTTTTCTAAATTTGAGACCCTGTTCTGTTCTGTAATTCAGTTCCTGTGTAGCCAAGTTTACATTCCGTGTATTACTGATATCTTATGATGTTTCTTTTTCTGTGTGACTTACTTCAGTTAGAATCATCGTACCTGAATCTACTCATTATGCTGCTACGGGCCTGATGACATAGATTTCATTGCTGAGTGATACTGCATTGTACGTAAGTACCACAACTTCTTTATCCATTTTTCACTTTCTGCGATGTTGAACTTGTACTGTAAACGAGGTTCTTGTAAACAGAGGCGTCCCAAACTTTGGGGTGGCTGTGACTTTTTGATTTTAATTTCCCTAAGCTATAGGACCATAAGTGGAAGTGCCCTAGGTTCTGTTGCTTTGTTTTTTAGATGTTTCAGGAAACACCATACACTTCTCCCGAGTGGTTGTTGGCAATTTACATCCCGCCCATCAGCATAACAAGGCTCCCAGTTCTCCATGGCCTGTCCTGCCTTTCTGGATTTTACACTTTTTTCAGATGGCCCTTTTGACCGGGGGGAAGTGAGACTTCATTGTAGTGCAGATTTCCTTTGCAAGCTTGCTTGGTTGGCCAAAAAGGGCGTATGCGTTTTTTCCTGAATATATTCAGGAAAAAACGCATACGCACTTTTTGGCCAAGTGCATCATTGTGGACGTTCTGCCTCTTTTCCTATGCTTTCAATGCAATTCCAGTCTACCTCCTGAAATCGGTTTCCTGCAATTCTGCCCCGCTTTCAAGTCCTCTTGGCAGCCTTACTTCAGTCTATTTTTGGACGATAGCTGTCATTTATAACTCTGCAGGTTTGTGAATTACAGTGCCCCTGAGCTCCTTTCTTCAACTCGCTTTCTTTTGAGCTGGCCGCAACACCGCAGGATGGCTTCAGGCCCTAATCTGGTTCCGGTACGGCACGCTGAGCCTTTGGTTATTTCCTCTTCCTGTTGGGAAATGAGAGTTAAATTTGCCCGTCCAGACACCTCCAGCTAGTCTCTCATTGGTTCTCGCTATTCCTGTTCATCTTCCGCAGAAATTGCAAACTGGGCCAAACAGGAGGTTAAAGGCGCTGACTCTCCAAGTGGGGAGAGTGTTAGAAAAGCATCTGGAATGTTGCACCCGAGTACCAGGGGAGGAAAACTGAGACATATTTGAACACGTCTCCCGTTCACATGGTTGATCATACTTGGGTTCCACATGCATGTTTTAGCTGAAGGAAGAATACCTTAAACCTGGAGAGTTGAGACCCGTGTAATGGGTACCATGCAATATGACTTCAAAGGGTCTTCATTTGCTCACCGAACCTCTCCAATCCTATCACTGCTGCGTTTATGCCCCTGTACACATGCTTGATTCTCTTTTGGAGACATAGCAATCCATAGGTTTTACGATACTTACTAGTCAGGTACATTCTTAGGCGTTTAATATGCGGTGTTGAGTCCATTTCGTTGAGCAAGGAGTAGCTCTTGTCTATTCCATATTTGACTTAAGGAACTTTATCTGTGCTCATTTCAATCTCTGGTTTTATGCAGCACCCCAACTCACCTTTACCCTTAAGCAAGCATAAGTTGGTTTTCTAAATTTGAGACCCTGTTCTGTTCTGTAATTCAGTTCCTGTGTAGCCAAGTTTACATTCCGTGTATTACTGATATCTTATGATGTTTTTTTTCTGTGTGACTTATTTCAGTTACAATCATCATACCTGAATCCACTCATTGTGATGCTAAGGGCCTGATGACATAGATTTCATTGCTGAGTGATATTGCTTTGTAAGTAAATACCACAACTTCTTTATCCATTTTTCACTTTCTGCGATGTTGAACTTGTACTGTAAACGAGGTTCTTGTAAACAGAGGCGTCCCAAACTTTGGGGTGGCTGTGTCTTTTTGATTTTAATTTCCCTAAGCTATAGGACCATAAGTGGCAGTGCCCTAGGCTCTATTGCTTTGTGTTTTAGATGTTTCAGGAAACACCATACACTTCTCCCGAGTGTCTGTTGGCAATTTACATCCCGCCCATCAGCATAACAAGGCTCCCAGTTCTCCATGGCCTGTTGCCTTTCTGGATTTTACACTTTTTTCAGATGGCCCTTTTGACCGGGGGGAAGTGAGACTTCATTGTAGTGCAGATTTCCTTTGCAAGCTTGCTTGGTTGGCCAAAAAGGGCGTATGCGTTTTTTCCTGAATATATTCAGGAAAAAACGCATACGCCCTTTTTGGCCAAGTGCATCATTGTGGACGTTCTGCCTCTTTTCCTATGCTTTCAATGCAATTCCAGTCTACCTCCTGAAATCGGTTTCCTGCAATTCTGCCCCGCTTTCAAGTCCTCTTGGCAGCCTTACTTCAGTCTATTTTTGGACGATAGCTGTCATTTATAAGTCTGCAGGTTTGTGAATTACAGTGCCCCTGAGCTCCTTTCTTCAACTCGCTTTCTTGTGAGCTGGCCGCAACACCGCAGGATGGCTTCAGGCCCTAATCTGGTTCCGGCCCGGCATGCGGAGCCTTTGGTTAATTCCTCTTCCTGGTGGGAAATGAGAGTTAAATTTGCCCGTCCAGACACCTCCAGCTAGCCTCTCATTGGTTCTCGCTATTCCTGTTCATCTTCCGCAGAAATTGCAAACTGGGCCAAACAGGAGGTTAAAGGCGCTGACTCTCCAAGTGGGGAGAGTGTTAGTAAAGCGTCTGGAATGTTGCACCCGAGTACCAGGGGAGGAAAACTGAGACATATTTGAACACGTCTCCCGTTCACATGGTTGATCATACTTGGGTTCCACATGCATGTTTTAGCTGAAGGAAGAATACCTTAAACCTGGAGAGTTGAGACCCGTGTAATGGGTACCATGCAATATGACTTCAAAGGGTCTTCATTTGCTCACCGAACCTCTCCAATCCTATCACTGCTGCGTTTATGCCCCTGTACACATGCTTGATTCTCTTTTGGAGACATAGCAATCCATAGGTTTTACGATACTTACTAGTCAGGTACATTCTTAGGCGTTTAATATGCGGTGTTGAGTCCATTTCGTTGAGCAAGGAGTAGCTCTTGTCTATTTCATATTTGACTTAAGGAACTTTATCTGTGCTCATTTCAATCTCTGGTTTTATGCAGCACCCCAACTCACCTTTACCCTTAAGCAAGAATAAGTTGGTTTTCTAAATTTCAGACCCTGTTCTGTTCTGTAATTCAGTTCCTGTGTAGCCAAGTTTCCATTCCGTGTATTACTGATATCTTATGATGTTTCTTTTTCTGTGTGACTTATTTCAGTTAGAATCATCATACCTGAATCCACTCATTGTGCTGCTAAGGGCCTGATGACATAGATTTCATTGCTGAGTGATATTGCTTTGTAAGTGAATACCACAACTTCTTTATCCATTTTTCACTTTCTGCGATGTTGAACTTGTACTGTAAACGAGGTTATTGTAAACAGAGCCGTTCCAAACTTTGGGGTGGCTGTGTCTTTTTTATTTTAATTTCCCTAAGCTATAGGACCATAAGTGGAAGTGCCCTAGGTTCTGTTGCTTTGTTTTTTAGATGTTTCAGGAAACACCATACACTTCTCCCGAGTGTCTGCTGGCAATTTACATCCCGCCCATCAGCATAACAAGGCTCCCAGTTCTCCATGGCCTGTTGCCTTTCTGGATTTTACACTTTTTTCAGATGGCCCTTTTGACCGGGGGGAAGTGAGACTTCATTGTAGTGCAGATTTCCTTTGCAAGCTTGCTTGGTTGGCCAAAAAGGGCGTATGCGTTTTTTCCTGAATATATTCAGGAAAAAACGCATACGCCCTTTTTGGCCAAGTGCATCATTGTGGACGTTCTGCCTCTTTTCCTATGCTTTCAATGCAATTCCAGTCTACCTCCTGAAATCGGTTTCCTGCAATTCTGCCCCGCTTTCAAGTCCTCTTGGCAGCCTTACTTCAGTCTATTTTTGGACGATAGCTGTCATTTATAACTCTGCAGGTTTGTGAATTGCAGTGCCCCTGAGCTCCTTTCTTCAACTCGCTTTCTTGTGAGCTGGCCGCAACACCGCAGGATGGCTTCAGGCCCTAATCTGGTTCCGGCCCGGCATGCTGAGCCTTTGGTTAATTCCTCTTCCTGGTGGGTAATGAGAGTTAAATTTGCCCGTCCAGACACCTCCAGCTAGCCTCTCATTGGTTCTCGCTATTCCTGTTCATCTTCCGCAGAAATTGCAAACTGGGCCAAACAGGAGGTTAAAGGGACTGACTCTCCAAGTCGGGAGAGTGTTAGTAAAGCGTCTGGAATGTTGCACCCGAGTACCAGGGTACGAAAACTGACATATTTGAACACGTCTCCCGATCACATGGTTGATCATACTCTAGGTTCCACATGCATGTTTTAGCTGAAGGAAGAATACCTTAAACCTGGGTAGTTGAAACCCGTGGAATGGGTACCATGCAATATGACTTCAAAGGGTCTTCATTTGCTCACCGAACCTCTCCAATCCTATCACTGCTGCGTTTATGCCCCTGTACACATGCTTGATTCTCTTTCGGAGACATAGCAATCCATAGGTTTTAAGATACTTACTAGTCAGGTACATTCTTGGCGTTTAATATGCGGTGTTGAATCCATTTCGTTGAGCAAGGAGTAGCTCTTGTCTATTCCATATTTGACTTAAGGAACTTTATCTGTGCTCATTTCAATCTCTGGTTTTATGCAGCACCCCAACTCACCTTTACCCTTAAGCAAGCATAAGTTGGTTTTCTAAATTTGAGTCCCTGTTCTGTTCTGTAATTCAGTTCCTGTGTAGCCAAGTTTACATTCCGTGTATTACTGATATCTTATGATGTTTCTTTTTCTGTGTGACTTACTTCAGTTAGAATCATCATACCTGAATCCACTCATTGTGCTGCTAAGGGCCTGATGACACAGATTTCATTGCTGAGAGATATTGCTTTGTAAGTAAATACCACAACTTCTTTATCCATTTTTCACTTTCTGCGATGTTGAACTTGTACTGTAAACGAGGTTCTTGTAAACAGAGCCGTTCCAAACTTTGGGGTGGCTGTGTCTTTTTGATTTTAATTTCCCTAAGCTATAGGACCATAAGTGGAAGTGCCCTAGGTTCTGTTGCTTTGTTTTTTAGATGTTTCAGGAAACACCATACACTTCTCCCGAGTGGTTGTTGGCAATTTACATCCCGCCCATCAGCATAACAAGGCTCCCAGTTCTCCATGGCCTGTCCTGCCTTTCTGGATTTTACACTTTTTTCAGATGGCCCTTTTGACCGGGGGGAAGTGAGACTTCATTGTAGTGCAGATTTCCTTTGCAAGCTTGCTTGGTTGGCCAAAAAGGGCGTATGCGTTTTTTCCTGAATATATTCAGGGAAAAACGCATACGCCCTTTTTGGCCAAGTGCATCATTGTGGACGTTCTGCCTCTTTTCCTATGCTTTCAATGCAATTCCAGTCTACCTCCTGAAATCGGTTTCCTGCAATTCTGCCCCACTTTGAAGTCCTCTTGGCAGCCTTACTTCAGTGTATTTTTGGACGATAGCTGTCATTTATAACTCTGCAGGTTTGTGAATTACAGTGCCCCTGAGCTCCTTTCTTCAACTCGCTTTCTTTTGAGCTGGCCGCAACACCGCAGGATGGCTTCAGGCCCTAATCTGGTTCCGGTACGGCACGCTGAGCCTTTGGTTATTTCCTCTTCCTGGTGGGAAATGAGAGTTAAATTTGCCCGTCCAGACACCTCCAGCTAGCCTCTCATTGGTTCTCGCTATTCCTGTTCATCTTCCGCAGAAATTGCAAACTGGGACAAACAGGAGGTTAAAGGCGCTGACTCTCCAAGTGGGGAGAGTGTTAGTAAAGCGTCTGGAATGTTGCACCCGAGTACCAGGGGAGGAAAACTGAGACATATTTGAACACGTCTCCCGTTCACATGGTTGATCATACTTGGGTTCCACATGAATGTTTTAGCTGAAGGAAGAATACCTTAAACCTGGAGAGTTGAGACCCGTGTAATGGGTACCATGCAATATGACTTCAAAGGGTCTTCATTTGCTCACCGAACCTCTCCAATCCTATCACTGCTGCGTTTATTCCCCTGTACACACGCTTGATTCTCTTTTGGAGACATAGCAATCCATAGGTTTTAAGATACTTACTAGTCAGGTACATTCTTAGGCGTTTAATATGGGGTGTTGAGTCCATTTCGTTGAGCAAGGAGTAGCTCTTGTCTATTCCATATTTGGCTTAAGGAACTTTATCTGTGCTCATTTCAATCTCTGGTTTTATGCAGCACCCCAACTCACCTTTACCCTTAAGCAAGCATAAGTTGGTTTTCTAAATTTGAGACACTGTTCTGTTTTGGAATTCAGTTCCTGTGTAGCCAAGGTTACATTCCGTGTATTAGTGATATCTTATGATGTTTCTTTTTCTGTGTGACTTATTTCATTTAGAATCATCATACCTGAATCCACTCATTGTGCTGCTAAGGGCCTAATGACACAGATATCATTGCTGAGTGATATTGCTTTGTAAGTAAATACCACAACTTCTTTATCCATTTTTCACTTTCTGCGATGTTGAACTTGTACTGTAAACGAGGTTCTTGTAAACAGAGCCGTTCCAAACTTTGGGGTGGCTGTGTCTTTTTGATTTTAATTTCCCTAAGCTATAGGACCATATGTGGAAGTGCCCTAGGTTCTGTTGCTTTGTTTTTCACATGTTTCAGGAAACACCATACACTTCTCCCGAGTGGTTGTTGGCAATTTACATCCCGCCCATCACCATAACAAGGCTCCCAGTTCTCCATGGCCTGTCTTGTCTTTTGGATTTTACACTTTTTTCAGATGGCCCTTTTGACCGGGGGGAAGTGAGACTTCATTGTAGTGCAGATTTCCTTTGCAAGCTTGCTTGGTTGGCCAAAAAGGGCGTATGCGTTTTTTCCTGAATATATTCAGGAAAAAACGCATACGCCCTTTTTGGCCAAGTGCATCATTGTGGACGTTCTGCCTCTTTTCCTATGCTTTCAATGCAATTCCAGTCTACCTCCTGAAATCGGTTTCCTGCAATTCTGCCCCGCTTTCAAGTCCTCTCGGCAGCCTTACTTCAGTCTATTTTTGGACGACAGCTGTCATTTATAAGTCTGCAGGTTTGTGAATTACAGTGCCCCTGAGCTCCTTTCTTCAACTCGCTTTCTTTGAGCTGGCCGCAACACCGAAGGATGGCTTCAGGCCTTAATCTGGTTCCGGTACGGAACCCTGAGCCTTTGGTTATTTCCTCTTCCTGTTGGGAAATGAGAGTTAAATTTGCCCGTCCAGACACCTCCAGCTAGCCTCTCATTGGTTCTCGCTATTCCTGTTCATCTTCCGCAGAAATTGCAAACTGGGCCAAACAGGAGGTTAAAGGGGCTGACTCTCCAAGTGGGGAGAGTGTTAGTAAAGCGTCTGGAATGTTGCACCCGAGTACCGGGGAGGAAAACTGAGACATATTTGAACACGTCTCCCGTTCACATGGTTGATCATACTTGGGTTCCACATGCATGTTTTAGCTGAAGGAAGAATACCTTAAACATGGAGAGTTGAGACCCGTGTAATGGCTACCATGCAATATGAATTCAAAGGGTCTTCATTTGCTCACCGAACCTCTCCAATCCTATCACTGCTGCGTTTATGCCCCTGTACACATGCTTGATTCTCTTTCGGAGACATAGCAATCCATAGGTTTTACGATACTTACTAGTCAGGTAAATTCTTAGGCGTTTAATATGCGGTGTTGAGTCCATTTCGTTGAGCAAGGAGTAGCTCTTGTCTATTCCATATTTGGCTTAAGGAACTTTATCTGTGCTCATTTCAATCTCTGGTTTTATGCAGCAACCCAACTCACCTTTCCCCTTAAGCAAGCATAAGTTGGTTTTCTAAATTTGAGAACCTGTTCTGTTTTGGAATTCAGTTCCTGTGTAGCCAAGTTTACATTCCGTGTATTAGTGATATCTTATGATATTTCTTTTTCTGTGTGACTTATTTCAGTTAGAATCATCGTACCTGAATCTACTCATTATGCTGTTACGGGCCTGATGACATAGATTTCATTGCTGAGTGATACTGCATTGTACGTAAGTACCACAAATTCTTTATCCATTTTTCACTTTCTGCGATGTTGAACTTGTACTGTAAACGAGGTTCTTGTAAACAGAGCCGTTCCAAACTTTGGGGTGGCTGTGTCT
Source organism: Delphinus delphis (assembly GCF_949987515.2). NCBI lineage: Eukaryota > Metazoa > Chordata > Mammalia > Artiodactyla > Delphinidae > Delphinus > Delphinus delphis. The sequence goes on from NW_027192691.1 coordinate 890,964, forward strand.
TTTTGATTTTAATTTCCCTAAGCTATAGGACCATAAGTGGAAGTGCCCTAGGTTCTGTTGCTTTGTTTTTTAGATGTTTCAGGAAACACCATACACTTCTCCCGAGTGGTTGTTGGCAATTTACATCCCGCCCATCAGCATAACAAGGCTCCCAGTTCTCCATGGCCTGTCCTGCCTTTCTGGATTTTACACTTTTTTCAGATGGCCCTTTTGACCGGGGGGAAGTGAGACTTCATTGTAGTGCAGATTTCCTTTGCAAGCTTGCTTGGTTGGCCAAAAAGGGCGTATGCGTTTTTTCCTGAATATATTCAGGAAAAAACGCATACGCCCTTTTTGGCCAAGTGCATCATTGTGGACGTTCTGCCTCTTTTCCTATGCTTTCAATGCAATTCCAGTCTACCTCCTGAAATCGGTTTCCTGCAATTCTGCCCCGCTTTCAAGTCCTCTTGGCAGCCTTACTTCAGTCTATTTTTGGACGATAGCTGTCATTTATAAGTCTGCAGGTTTGTGAATTACAGTGCCCCTGAGCTCCTTTCTTCAACTCGGTTTCTTTTGAGCTGGCCGCAACACCGCAGGATGGCTTCAGGCCCAAATTGGTTCCGGTACGGCACGCTGAGCCTTTGGTTATTTCCTCTTCCTGGTGGGAAATGAGAGTTAAATTTGCCCGTCCAGACACCTCCAGCTAGCCTCTCATTGGTTCTCGCTATTCCTGTTCATCTTCCGCAGAAATTGCAAACTGGGCCAAACAGGAGGTTAAAGGCGCTTACTCTCCAAGTGGGGAGAGTGTTAGTAAAGCGTCTGGAATGTTGCACCCGAGTACCAGGGGAGGAAAACTGAGACATATTTGAACACGTCTCCCATTCACATGGTTAATCATACTTGGGTTCCACATGCATGTTTTAGCTGAAGGAAGAATACCTAAAACCTGGGTAGTTGAAACCCGTGTAATGGGTACCATGCAATATGACTTCAAAGGGTCTTCATTTGCTCACCGAACCTCTCCAATCCTATCACTGCTGCGTTTATGCCCCTGTACACATGCTTGATTCTCTTTCGGAGACATAGCAATCCATAGGTTTTAAGATACTTACTAGTCAGGTACATTCTTAGGCGTTTAATATGCGGTGTTGAGTCCATTTCGTTGAGCAAGGAGTAGCTCTTGTCTATTCCATATTTGACTTAAGGAACTTTATCTGTGCTCATTTCAATCTCTGGTTTTATGCAGCACCCCAACTCACCTTTACCCTTAAGCAAGCATAAGTTGGTTTTCTAAATTTGAGACCCTGTTCTGTTCTGTAATTCAGTTCCTGTGTAGCCAAGTTTACATTCCGTGTATTAGTGATATCTTATGATGTTTCTTTTTCTGTGTGACTTACTTCAGTTAGAATCATCATACCTGAATCCACTCATTGTGCTGCTAAGGGCCTGATGACACAGATTTCATTGCTGAGTGATATTGCTTTGTAAGTAAATACCACAACTTCTTTATCCATTTTTCACTTTCTGCGATGTTGAACTTGTACTGTAAACGAGGTTCTTGTAAAGAGAGCCGTTCCAAACTTTGGGGTGGCTGTGTCTTTTTGATTTTAATTTCCCTAAGCTATAGGACCATAAGTGGAAGTGCCCTAGGTTCTGTTGCTTTGTTTTTTAGATGTTTCAGGAAACACCATACACTTCTCCCGAGTGGTTGTTGGCAATTTACATCCCGCCCATCAGCATAACAAGGCTCCCAGTTCTCCATGGCCTGTCCTGCCTTTCTGGATTTTACACTTTTTTCAGATGGCCCTTTTGACCGGGGGGAAGTGAGACTTCATTGTAGTGCAGATTTCCTTTGCAAGCTTGCTTGGTTGGCCAAAAAGGGCGTATGCGTTTTTTCCTGAATATATTCAGGAAAAAATGCATACGCCCTTTTTGGCCAAGTGCATCATTGTGGACGTTCTGCCTCTTTTCCTATGCTTTCAATGCAATTCCAGTCTACCTCCTGAAATCGGTTTCCTGCAATTCTGCCCCGCTTTCAAGTCCTCTTGGCAGCCTTACTTCAGTCTATTTTTGGACGATAGCTGTCATTTATAACTCTGCAGGTTTGTGCATTACAGTGCCCCTGAGCTCCTTTCTTCAACTCGCTTTCTTTTGAGCTGGCCGCCACACCGCAGGATGGCTTCAGGCCCTAATCTGGTTCCGGTACGGCACGCTGAGCCTTTGGTTACTTCCTCTTCCTGGTGGGAAATGAGAGTTAAATTTGCCCGTCCAGACACCTCCAGCTAGCCTCTCATTGGTTCTCGCTATTCCTGTTCATCTTCCGCAGAAATTGCAAACTGTGCCAAACAGGAGGTTAAAGGCGCTGACTCTCCAAGTGGGGAGAGTGTTAGTAAAGCGTCTGGAATGTTGCACCCGAGTACCAGGGGAGGAAAACTGAGACATATTTGAACACGTCTCCCGTTCACATGGTTGATCATACTTGGGTTCCACATGCATGTTTTAGCTGAAGGAAGAATACCTTAAACCTGGGTAGTTGAAACCCGTGGAATGGGTACCATGCAATATGACTTCAAAGGGTCTTCATTTGCTCACCGAACCTCTCCAATCCTATCACTGCTGCGTTTATGCCCCTGTACACATGCTTGATTCTCTTTCGGAGACATAGCAATCCATAGGTTTTAAGATACTTACTAGTCAGGTACATTCTTAGGCGTTTAATATGCGGTGTTGAGTCCATTTCGTTGAGCAAGGAGTAGCTCTTGTCTATTCCATATTTGGCTTAAGGAACTTTATCTGTGCTCATTTCAATCTCTGGTTTTATGCAGCACCCCAACTCACCTTTCCCCTTAAGCAAGCATAAGTTGGTTTTCTAAATTTGAGACCCTGTTCTGTTCTGTAATTCAGTTCCTGTGTAGCCAAGTTTACATTCCGTGTATTACTGATATCTTATGATGTTTCTTTTTCTGTGTGACTTATTTCAGTTAGAATCATCATACCTGAATCCACTCATTGTGATGCTAAGGGCCTGATGACATAGAATTCATTGCTGAGTGATATTGCTTTGTAAGTAAATACCACAACTTCTTTATCCATTTTTCACTTTCTGCGATGTTGAACTTGTACTGTAAACGAGGTTCTTGTAAACAGAGCCGTTCCAAACTTTGGGGTGGCTGTGTCTTTTTGATTTTAATTTCCCTAAGCTATAGGACCATAAGTGGAAGTGCCCTAGGTTCTGTTGCTTTGTTTTTTAGATGTTTCATGAAACACCATACACTTCTCCCGAGTGGTTGTTGGCAATTTACATCCCGCCCATCAGCATAACAAGGCTCCCAGTTCTCCATGGCCTGTCCTGCTTTTCTGGATTTTACACTTTTTTCAGATGGCCCTTTTGACCGGGGGGAAGTGAGACTTCATTGTAGTGCAGATTTCCTTTGCAAGCTTGCTTGGTTGGCCAAAAAGGGCGTATGCGTTTTTTCCTGAATATATTCAGGAAAAAACGCATACGCCCTTTTTGGCCAAGTGCATCATTGTGGACGTTCTGCCTCTTTTCCTATGCTTTCAATGCAATTCCAGTCTACCTCCTGAAATCGGTTTCCTGCAATTCTGCCCGCTTTCAAGTCCTCTTGGCAGCCTTACTTCAGTCTATTTTTGGACGATAGCTGTCATTTATAACTCTGCAGGTTTGTGAATTACAGTGCCCCTGAGCTCCTTTCTTCAACTCGCTTTCTTTTGAGCTGGCCGCAACACCGCAGGATGGCTTCAGGCCCTAATCTGGTTCCGGTACGGCACGCTGAGCCTTTGGTTATTTCCTCTTCCTGGTGGGAAATGAGAGTTAAATTTGCCCGTCCAGACACCTCCAGCTAGCCTCTCATTGGTTCTCGCTATTCCTGTTCATCTTCCGCAGAAATTGCAAACTGGGCCAAACAGGAGGTTAAAGGGACTGACTCTCCAAGTGGGGAGAGTGTTAGTAAAGCGTCTGGAATGTTGCACCCAAGTACCAGGGTACGAAAACTGAGACATATTTGAACTCGTCTCCCGATCACATGGTTGATCATATGCTAGGTTCCACATGCATGTTTTAGCTGAAGGAAGAATACCTTAAACCTGGGTAGTTGAAACCCGTGGAATGGGTACCATGCAATATGACTTCAAAGGGTCTTCATTTGCTCACCGAACCTCTCCAATCCTATCACTGCTGCGTTTATGCCCCTGTACACATGCTTGATTCTCTTTTGGAGACATAGCAATCCATAGGTTTTAAGATACTTACTAGTCAGGAACATTCTTAGGCGTTTAATATGGGGTGTTGAGTCCATTTCGTTGAGCAAGGAGTAGCTCTTGTCTATTCCATATTTGGCTTAAGGAACTTTATCTGTGCTCATTTCAATCTCTGGTTTTATGCAGCACCCCAACTCACCTTTCCCCTTAAGCAAGCATAAGTTGGTTTTCTAAATTTGAGACCCTGTTCTGTTCTGTAATTCAGTTCCTGTGTAGCCAAGTTTCCATTCCGGGTATTACTGATATCTTATGATGTTTCTTTTTCTGTGTGACTTATTTCAGTTAGAATCATCATACCTGAATCCACTCATTGTGATGCTAAGGGCCTGATGACATAGATTTCATTGCTGAGTGATATTGATTTGTAAGTGAATACCACAACTTCTTTATCCATTTTTCACTTTCTGCGATGTTGAACTTGTACTGTAAACAAGGTTCTTGTAAACAGAGCCGGTCCAAACTTTGGGGTGGCTGTGTCTTTTTGATTTTAATTTCCCTAAGCTATAGGACCATAAGTGGAAGTGCCCTAGGCTCTGTTGCTTTGTTTTTTAGATGTTTCAGGAAACACCATACACTTCTCCCAAGTGTCTGTTGGCAATTTACATCCCGCCCATCAGCATAACAAGGCTCCCAGTTCTCAATGGCCTGTTGCCTTTCTGGATTTTACACTTTTTTCAGATGGCCCTTTTGACCGGGGGGAAGTGAGACTTCATTGTAGTGCAGATTTCCTTTGCAAGCTTGCTTGGTTGGCCAAAAAGGGCGTATGCGTTTTTTCCTGAATATATTCAGGAAAAAACGCATACGCCCTTTTTGGCCAAGTGCATCATTGTGGACGTTCTGCCTCTTTTCCTATGCTTTCAATGCAATTCCAGTCTACCTCCTGAAATCGGTTTCCTGCAATTCTGCCCCGCTTTCAAGTCCTCTTGGCAGCCTTACTTCAGTCTATTTTTGGACGATAGCTGTCATTTATAACTCTGCAGGTTTGTGAATTACAGTGCCCCTGAGCTCCTTTCTTCAACTCGCTTTCTTGTGACCTGGCCGCAACACCGCAGGATGGCTTCAGGCCCTAATCTGGTTCCGGCCCGGCATGCTGAGCCTTTGGTTAATTCCTCTTCCTGGTGGGAAATGAGAGTTAAATTTGCCCGTCCAGACACCTCCAGCTAGCCTCTCATTGGTTCTCGCTATTCCTGTTCATCTTCCGCAGAAATTGCAAACGGGGCCAAACAGGAGGTTAAAGGGACTGACTCTCCAAGTCGGGAGAGTGTTAGTAAAGCGTCTGGAATGTTGCACCCGAGTACCAGGGGAGGAAAACTGAGACATATTTGAACACGTCTCCCGTTCACATGGTTGATCATACTCTGGGTTCCACATGCATGTTTTAGCTGAAGGAAGAATACCTTAAACCTGGAGAGTTGAGACCCGTGTAATGGGTACCATGCAATATGACTTCAAAGGGTCTTCATTTGCTCACCGAACCTCTCCAATCCTATCACTGCTGCGTTTATTCCCCTGTACACACGCTTGATTCTCTTTTGGAGACATAGCAATCCATAGGTTTTAAGATACTTACTAGTCAGGTACATTCTTAGGGGTTTAATATGGGGTTTTGAGTCCATTTCGTTGAGCAAGGAGTAGCTCTTGTCTATTCCATATTTGGCTTAAGGAACTTTATCTGTGCTCATTTCAATCTCTGGTTTTATGCAGCACCCCAACTCACCTTTCCCCTTAAGCAAGCATAAGTTGGTTTTCTAAATTTGAGACCCTGTTCTGTTCTGTAATTCAGTTCCTGTGTAGCCAAGTTTACATTCCGTGTATTACTGATATCTTATGATGTTTCTTTTTCTGTGTGACTTATTTCAGTTAGAATCATCATACCTGAATCCACTCATTGTACTGCTAAGGGCCTGATGACATAGATTTCATTGCTGAGTGATATTGCTTTGTAAGTAAATACCACAACTTCTTTATCCATTTTTCACATTCTGCGATGTTGAACTTGTACTGTAAACGAGGTTGTTGTAAACAGAGCCGTTCCAAACTTCGGGGTGGCTGTGTCTTTTTGATTTTAATTTCCCTAAGGTATAGGACCATAAGTGGCAGTTCCCTAGGCTCTGTTGCTTTGTTTTTTAGATGTTTCAGGAAACACCATAAACTTCTCCCGAGTGTCTGTTGGCAATTTACATCCCGCCCATCAGCAAAACAAGGCTCCCAGTTCTCCATGGCCTGTCCTGCCTTTCTGGATTTTACACTTTTTTCAGATGGCCCTTTTGACCGGGGGGAAGTGAGACTTCATTGTAGTGCAGATTTCCTTTGCAAGCTTGCTTGGTTGGCCAAAAAGGGCGTATGCGTTTTTTCCTGAATATATTCAGGAAAAAACGCATACGCCCTTTTTGGCCAAGTGCATCATTGTGGACGTTCTGCCTCTTTTCCTATGCTTTCAATGCAATTCCAGTCTACCTCCTGAAATCGGTTTCCTGCAATTCTGCCCCGCTTTCAAGTCCTCTTGGCAGCCTTACTTCAGTCTATTTTTGGACGATAGCTATCATTTATAACTCTGCAGGTTTGTGAATTACAGTGCCCCTGAGCTCCTTTCTTCAACTCGCTTTCTTGTGACCTGGCCGCAACACCGCAGGATGGCTTCAGGCCCTAATCTGGTTCCGGCACGGCACGCTGAGCCTTTGGTTATTTCCTCTTCCTGGTGGGAAATGAGAGTTAAATTTGCCCGTCCAGACACCTCCAGCTAGCCTCTCATTGGTTCTCGCTATTCCTGTTCATCTTCCGCAGAAATTGCAAACTGGGCCAAACAGGAGGTTAAAGGCGCTGACTCTCCAAGTGGGGAGAGTGTTAGTAAAGCGTCTGGAATGTTGCACCCGAGTACCAGGGGAGGAAAACTGAGACATATTTGAACACGTCTCCCGTTCACATGGTTGATCATACTTGGGTTCCACATGCATGTTTTAGCTGAAGGAAGAATACCTTAAACCTGGAGAGTTAAGACCCGTGTAATGGGTACCATGCAATATGACTTCAAAGGGTCTTCATTTGCTCACCGAACCTCTCCAATCCTATCACTGCTGCGTTTATGCCCCTGTACACATGCTTGATTCTCTTTCGGAGACATAGCAATCCATAGGTTTTTAAGATACTTACTATTCAGGTACATTCTTAGGCATTTAATATGCGGTGTTGAGTCCATTTCGTTGAGCAAGGAGTAGCTCCTGTCTATTCCATATTTGGCTTAAGGAACTTTATCTGTGCTCATTTCAATCTCTGGTTTTATGCAGCACACCAACTCACCTTTCCCCTTAAGCAAGCATAAGTTGTTTTTCTCAATTTGAGACCCTGTTCTGTTCTGTAATTCAGTTCCTGTGTAGCCAAGTTTACATTCCGTGTATTACTGATATCTTATGATGTTTCTTTTTCTGTGTGACTTACTTCAGTTAGAATCATCATACCTGAATCCACTCATTGTGCTGCTAAGGGCCTGATGACACAGATTTCATTGCTGAGTGATATTGCTTTGTAAGTAAATACCACAACTTCTTTATCCATTTTTCACTTTCTGCGATGTTGAACTTGTACTGTAAACGAGGTTCTTGTAAACAGAGCCGTTCCAAACTTTGGGGTGGCTGTGTCTTTTTGATTTTAATTTCCCTAAGCTATAGGACCATAAGTGGAAGTGCCCTAGGTTCTGTTGCTTTGTTTTTTAGATGTTTCATGAAACACCATACACTTCTCCCGAGTGGTTGTTGGCAATTTACATCCCGCCCATCAGCATAACAAGGCTCCCAGTTCTCCATGGCCTGTCCTGCTTTTCTGGATTTTACACTTTTTTCAGATGGCCCTTTTGACCGGGGGGAAGTGAGACTTCATTGTAGTGCAGATTTCCTTTGCAAGCTTGCTTGGTTGGCCAAAAAGGGCGTATGCGTTTTTTCCTGAATATATTCAGGAAAAAACGCATACGCCCTTTTTGGCCAAGTGCATCATTGTGGACGTTCTGCCTCTTTTCCTATGCTTTCAATGCAATTCCAGTCTACCTCCTGAAATCGGTTTCCTGCAATTCTGCCCGCTTTCAAGTCCTCTTGGCAGCCTTACTTCAGTCTATTTTTGGACGATAGCTGTCATTTATAACTCTGCAGGTTTGTGAATTACAGTGCCCCTGAGCTCCTTTCTTCAACTCGCTTTCTTTTGAGCTGGCCGCAACACCGCAGGATGGCTTCAGGCCCTAATCTGGTTCCGGTACGGCACGCTGAGCCTTTGGTTATTTCCTCTTCCTGGTGGGAAATGAGAGTTAAATTTGCCCGTCCAGACACCTCCAGCTAGCCTCTCATTGGTTCTCGCTATTCCTGTTCATCTTCCGCAGAAATTGCAAACTGGGCCAAACAGGAGGTTAAAGGGACTGACTCTCCAAGTGGGGAGAGTGTTAGTAAAGCGTCTGGAATGTTGCACCCAAGTACCAGGGTACGAAAACTGAGACATATTTGAACTCGTCTCCCGATCACATGGTTGATCATATGCTAGGTTCCACATGCATGTTTTAGCTGAAGGAAGAATACCTTAAACCTGGGTAGTTGAAACCCGTGGAATGGGTACCATGCAATATGACTTCAAAGGGTCTTCATTTGCTCACCGAACCTCTCCAATCCTATCACTGCTGCGTTTATGCCCCTGTACACATGCTTGATTCTCTTTTGGAGACATAGCAATCCATAGGTTTTAAGATACTTACTAGTCAGGAACATTCTTAGGCGTTTAATATGGGGTGTTGAGTCCATTTCGTTGAGCAAGGAGTAGCTCTTGTCTATTCCATATTTGGCTTAAGGAACTTTATCTGTGCTCATTTCAATCTCTGGTTTTATGCAGCACCCCAACTCACCTTTCCCCTTAAGCAAGCATAAGTTGGTTTTCTAAATTTGAGACCCTGTTCTGTTCTGTAATTCAGTTCCTGTGTAGCCAAGTTTCCATTCCGGGTATTACTGATATCTTATGATGTTTCTTTTTCTGTGTGACTTATTTCAGTTAGAATCATCATACCTGAATCCACTCATTGTGATGCTAAGGGCCTGATGACATAGATTTCATTGCTGAGTGATAGTGATTTGTAAGTGAATACCACAACTTCTTTATCCATTTTTCACTTTCTGCGATGTTGAACTTGTACTGTAAACAAGGTTCTTGTAAACAGAGCCGTTCCAAACTTTGGGGTGGCTGTGTCTTTTTGATTTTAATTTCCCTAAGCTATAGGACCATAAGTGGAAGTGCCCTAGGCTCTGTTGCTTTGTTTTTTAGATGTTTCAGGAAACACCATACACTTCTCCCGAGTGTCTGTTGGCAATTTACATCCCGCCCATCAGCATAACAAGGCTCCCAGTTCTCAATGGCCTGTTGCCTTTCTGGATTTTACACTTTTTTCAGATGGCCCTTTTGACCGGGGGGAAGTGAGACTTCATTGTAGTGCAGATTTCCTTTGCAAGCTTGCTTGGTTGGCCAAAAAGGGCGTATGCGTTTTTTCCTGAATATATTCAGGAAAAAACGCATACGCCCTTTTTGGCCAAGTGCATCATTGTGGACGTTCTGCCTCTTTTCCTATGCTTTCAATGCAATTCCAGTCTACCTCCTGAAATCGGTTTCCTGCAATTCTGCCCCGCTTTCAAGTCCTCTTGGCAGCCTTACTTCAGTCTATTTTTGGACGATAGCTGTCATTTATAACTCTGCAGGTTTGTGAATTACAGTGCCCCTGAGCTCCTTTCTTCAACTCGCTTTCTTGTGACCTGGCCGCAACACCGCAGGATGGCTTCAGGCCCTAATCTGGTTCCGGCCCGGCATGCTGAGCCTTTGGTTAATTCCTCTTCCTGGTGGGAAATGAGAGTTAAATTTGCCTGTCCAGACACCTCCAGCTAGCCTCTCATTGGTTCTCGCTATTCCTGTTCATCTTCCGCAGAAATTGCAAACGGGGCCAAACAGGAGGTTAAAGGGACTGACTCTCCAAGTCGGGAGAGTGTTAGTAAAGCGTCTGGAATGTTGCACCCGAGTACCAGGGGAGGAAAACTGAGACATATTTGAACACGTCTCCCGTTCACATGGTTGATCATACTCTGGGTTCCACATGCATGTTTTAGCTGAAGGAAGAATACCTTAAACCTGGAGAGTTGAGACCCGTGTAATGGGTACCATGCAATATGACTTCAAAGGGTCTTCATTTGCTCACCGAACCTCTCCAATCCTATCACTGCTGCGTTTATTCCCCTGTACACACGCTTGATTCTCTTTTGGAGACATAGCAATCCATAGGTTTTAAGATACTTACTAGTCAGGTACATTCTTAGGGGTTTAATATGGGGTTTTGAGTCCATTTCGTTGAGCAAGGAGTAGCTCTTGTCTATTCCATATTTGGCTTAAGGAACTTTATCTGTGCTCATTTCAATCTCTGGTTTTATGCAGCACCCCAACTCACCTTTCCCCTTAAGCAAGCATAAGTTGGTTTTCTAAATTTGAGACCCTGTTCTGTTCTGTAATTCAGTTCCTGTGTAGCCAAGTTTACATTCCGTGTATTACTGATATCTTATGATGTTTCTTTTTCTGTGTGACTTATTTCAGTTAGAATCATCATACCTGAATCCACTCATTGTACTGCTAAGGGCCTGATGACATAGATTTCATTGCTGAGTGATATTGCTTTGTAAGTAAATACCACAACTTCTTTATCCATTTTTCACATTCTGCGAAGTTGAACTTGTACTGTAAACGAGGTTGTTGTAAACAGAGCCGTTCCAAACTTCGGGGTGGCTGTGTCTTTTTGATTTTAATTTCCCTAAGGTATAGGACCATAAGTGGCAGTTCCCTAGGCTCTGTTGCTTTGTTTTTTAGATGTTTCAGGAAACACCATAAACTTCTCCCGAGTGTCTGTTGGCAATTTACATCCCGCCCATCAGCAAAACAAGGCTCCCAGTTCTCCATGGCCTGTCCTGCCTTTCTGGATTTTACACTTTTTTCAGATGGCCCTTTTGACCGGGGGGAAGTGAGACTTCATTGTAGTGCAGATTTCCTTTGCAAGCTTGCTTGGTTGGCCAAAAAGGGCGTATGCGTTTTTTCCTGAATATATTCAGGAAAAAACGCATACGCCCTTTTTGGCCAAGTGCATCATTGTGGACGTTCTGCCTCTTTTCCTATGCTTTCAATGCAATTCCAGTCTACCTCCTGAAATCGGTTTCCTGCAATTCTGCCCCGCTTTCAAGTCCTCTTGGCAGCCTTACTTCAGTCTATTTTTGGACGATAGCTATCATTTATAACTCTGCAGGTTTGTGAATTACAGTGCCCCTGAGCTCCTTTCTTCAACTCGCTTTCTTGTGACCTGGCCGCAACACCACAGGATGGCTTCAGGCCCTAATCTGGTTCCGGCACGGCACGCTGAGCCTTTGGTTATTTCCTCTTCCTGGTGGGAAATGAGAGTTAAATTTGCCCGTCCAGACACCTCCAGCTAGCCTCTCATTGGTTCTCGCTATTCCTGTTCATCTTCCGCAGAAATTGCAAACTGGGCCAAACAGGAGGTTAAAGGCGCTGACTCTCCAAGTGGGGAGAGTGTTAGTAAAGCGTCTGGAATGTTGCACCCGAGTACCAGGGGAGGAAAACTGAGACATATTTGAACACGTCTCCCGTTCACATGGTTGATCATACTTGGGTTCCACATGCATGTTTTAGCTGAAGGAAGAATACCTTAAACCTGGAGAGTTAAGACCCGTGTAATGGGTACCATGCAATATGACTTCAAAGGGTCTTCATTTGCTCACCGAACCTCTCCAATCCTATCACTGCTGCGTTTATGCCCCTGTACACATGCTTGATTCTCTTTCGGAGACATAGCAATCCATAGGTTTTTAAGATACTTACTATTCAGGTACATTCTTAGGCATTTAATATGCGGTGTTGAGTCCATTTCGTTGAGCAAGGAGTAGCTCCTGTCTATTCCATATTTGGCTTAAGGAACTTTATCTGTGCTCATTTCAATCTCTGGTTTTATGCAGCACACCAACTCACCTTTCCCCTTAAGCAAGCATAAGTTGTTTTTCTCAATTTGAGACCCTGTTCTGTTCTGTAATTCAGTTCCTGTGTAGCCAAGTTTACATTCCGTGTATTACTGATATCTTATGATGTTTCTTTTTCTGTGTGACTTACTTCAGTTAGAATCATCATACCTGAATCCACTCATTGTGCTGCTAAGGGCCTGATGACACAGATTTCATTGCTGAGTGATATTGCTTTGTAAGTAAATACCACAACTTCTTTATCCATTTTTCACTTTCTGCGATGTTGAACTTGTACTGTAAACGAGGTTCTTGTAAACAGAGCCGTTCCAAACTTTGGGGTGGCTGTGTCTTTTTGATTTTAATTTCCCTAAGCTATAGGACCATAAGTGGAAGTGCCCTAGGTTCTGTTGCTTTGTTTTTTAGATGTTTCATGAAACACCATACACTTCTCCCGAGTGGTTGTTGGCAATTTACATCCCGCCCATCAGCATAACAAGGCTCCCAGTTCTCCATGGCCTGTCCTGCTTTTCTGGATTTTACACTTTTTTCAGATGGCCCTTTTGACCGGGGGGAAGTGAGACTTCATTGTAGTGCAGATTTCCTTTGCAAGCTTGCTTGGTTGGCCAAAAAGGGCGTATGCGTTTTTTCCTGAATATATTCAGGAAAAAACGCATACGCCCTTTTTGGCCAAGTGCATCATTGTGGACGTTCTGCCTCTTTTCCTATGCTTTCAATGCAATTCTAGTCTACCTCCTGAAATCGGTTTCCTGCAATTCTGCCCGCTTTCAAGTCCTCTTGGCAGCCTTACTTCAGTCTATTTTTGGACGATAGCTGTCATTTATAACTCTGCAGGTTTGTGAATTACAGTGCCCCTGAGCTCCTTTCTTCAACTCGCTTTCTTTTGAGCTGGCCGCAACACCGCAGGATGGCTTCAGGCCCTAATCTGGTTCCGGTACGGCACGCTGAGCCTTTGGTTATTTCCTCTTCCTGGTGGGAAATGAGAGTTAAATTTGCCCGTCCAGACACCTCCAGCTAGCCTCTCATTGGTTCTCGCTATTCCTGTTCATCTTCCGCAGAAATTGCAAACTGGGCCAAACAGGAGGTTAAAGGGACTGACTCTCCAAGTGGGGAGAGTGTTAGTAAAGCGTCTGGAATGTTGCACCCAAGTACCAGGGTACGAAAACTGAGACATATTTGAACTCGTCTCCCGATCACATGGTTGATCATACTTGGGTTCCACATGCATGTTTTAGCTGAAGGAAGAATACCTTAAACCTGGAGAGTTGAGACCCGTGTAATGGGTACCATGCAATATGACTTCAAAGGGTCTTCATTTGCTCACCGAACCTCTCCAATCCTATCACTGCTGCGTTTATGCCCCTGTACACATGCTTGATTCTCTTTCGGAGACATAGCAATCCATAGGTTTTAAGATACTTACAAGTCAGGTACATTCTTAGGCGTTTAATATGCGGTGTTGAGTCCATTTCGTTGAGCAAGGAGTAGCTCTTGTCTATTCCATATTTGGCTTAAGGAACTTTATCTGTGCTCATTTCAATCTCTGGTATTATGCAGCACCCCAACTCACCTTTACCCTTAAGCAAGCATAAGTTGTTTTTCTAAATTTGAGACCTTGTTCTGTTCTGTAATTCAGTTCCTGTGTAGCCAAGTTTCCATTCCGTGTATTACTGATATCTTATGATGTTTCTTTTTCTGTGTGACTTATTTCAGTTAGAATCATCATACCTGAATCCACTCATTGTACTGCTAAGGGCCTGATGACATAGATTTCATTGCTGAGTGATATTGCTTTGTAAGTGAATACCACAACTTCTTTATCCATTTTTCACTTTCTGCGATGTTGAACTTGTACTGTAAACGAGGTTCTTGTAAACAGAGCCGTTCCAAACTTTGGGGTGGCTGTGTCTTTTTGATTTTAATTTCCCTAAGCTATAGGACCATAAGTGGAAGTGCCCTAGGCTCTGTTGCTTTGTTTTTTAGATGTTTCAGGAAACACCATACACTTCTCCCATGTGTCTGTTGGCAATTTACATCCCGCCCATCAGCATAACAAGGCTCCCAGTTCTCAATGGCCTGTTGCCTTTCTGGATTTTACACTTTTTTCAGATGGCCCTTTTGACCGGGGGGAAGTGAGACTTCATTGTAGTGCAGATTTCCTTTGCAAGCTTGCTTGGTTGGCCAAAAAGGGCGTATGCGTTTTTTCCTGAATATATTCAGGAAAAAACGCATACGCCCGTTTTGGCCAAGTGCATCATTGTGGACGTTCTGCCTCTTTTCCTATGCTTTCAATGCAATTCCAGTCTACCTCCTGAAATCGGTTTCCTGCAATTCTGCCCCGCTTTCAAGTCCTCTTGGCAGACTTACTTCAGTCTATTTTTGTATGATAGCTGTCATTTATAACTCTGCAGGTTTGTGAATTACAGTGCCCCTGAGCTCCTTTCTTCAACTCGCTTTCTTGTGACCTGGCCGCAACACCGCAGGATGGCTTCAGGCCCTAATCTGGTTCCGGCCCGGCATGCTGAGCCTTTGGTTAATTCCTCTTTCTGGTGGGAAATGAGAGTTAAATTTGCCCGTCCAGACACCTCCAGCTAGCCTCTCATTGGTTCTCGCTATTCCTGTTCATCTTCCGCAGAAATTGCAAACTGGGCCAAACAGGAGGTTAAAGGGACTGACTCTCCAAGTGGGGAGAGTGTTAGTAAAGCGTCTGGAATGTTGCACCCGAGTACCAGGGGAGGAAAACTGAGACATATTTGAACACGTCTCCCGATCACATGGTTGATCATACTCTAGGTTCCACATGCATGTTTTAGCTGAAGGAAGAATACCTTAAACCTGGAGAGTTGAGACCCGTGTAATGGGTACCATGCAATATGACTTCAAAGGGTCTTCATTTGCTCACCGAACCTCTCCAATCCTATCACTGCTGCGTTTATGCCCCTGTACACATGCTTGATTCTCTTTCGGAGACATAGCAATCCATAGGTTTTACGATACTTACTAGTCAGGTACATTCTTAGGCGTTTAATATGTGGTGTTGAGTCCATTTCGTTGAGCAAGGAGTAGCTCTTGTCTATTTCATATTTGACTTAAGGAACTTTATCTGTGCTCATTTCAATCTCTGGTTTTATGCAGCACCCCAACTCACCTTTACCCTTAAGCAAGCATAAGTTGACTTTCTAAATTTGAGACCCTGTTCTGTTCTGTAATTCAGTTCCTGTGTAGCCAAGTTTCCATTCCGTGTATTACTGATATCTTATGATGTTTCTTTTTCTGTGTGACTTATTTCAGTTAGAATCATCATACCTGAATCCACTCATTGTGCTGCTAAGGGCCTGATGACACAGATTTCATTGCTGAGTGATATTGCTTTGTAAGTAAATACCACAACTTCTTTATCCATTTTTCACTTTCTGCGATGTTGAACTTGTACTGTAAACGAGGTTCTTGTAAACAGAGCCGTTCCAAACTTTGGGGTGGCTGTGTCTTTTTGATTTTAATTTCCCTAAGCTATAGGACCATAAGTGGAAGTGCCCTAGGTTCTGTTGCTTTGTTTTTTAGATGTTTCAGGAAACACCATACACTTCTCCCGAGTGGTTGTTGGCAATTTACATCCCGCCCATCAGCATAACAAGGCTCCCAGTTCTCCATGGCCTGTCCTGCCTTTCTGGATTTTACACTTTTTTCAGATGGCCCTTTTGACCGGGGGGAAGTGAGACTTCATTGTAGTGCAGATTTCCTTTGCAAGCTTGCTTGGTTGGCCAAAAAGGGCGTATGCGTTTTTTCCTGAATATATTCAGGAAAAAACGCATACGCCCTTTTTGGCCAAGTGCATCATTGTGGACGTTCTGCCTCTTTTCCTATGCTTTCAATGCAATTCCAGTCTACCTCCTGAAATCGGTTTCCTGCAATTCTGCCCCGCTTTCAAGTCCTCTTGGCAGCCTTACTTCAGTCTATTTTTGGACGATAGCTGTCATTTATAACTCTGCAGGTTTGTGAATTACAGTGCCCCTGAGCTCCTTTCTTCAACTTGCTTTCTTGTGACCTGGCCGCAACACCGCAGGATGGCTTCAGGCCCTAATCTGGTTCCGGCACGGCACGCTGAGCCTTTGGTTATTTCCTCTTCCTGTTGGGAAATGAGAGTTAAATTTGCCCGTCCAGACACCTTCAGCTAGCCTCTCATTGGTTCTCGCTATTCCTGTTCATCTTCCGCAGAAATTGCAAACTGGGCCAAACAGGAGGTTAAAGGCGCTGACTCTCCAAGTGGGGAGAGTGTTAGTAAAGCGTCTGGAATGTTGCACCCGAGTACCAGGGGAGGAAAACTGAGACTTATTTGAACACGTCTCCCGTTCACATGGTTGATCATACTTGGGTTCCACATGCATGTTTTAGCTGAAGGAAGAATACCTTAAACCTGGAGAGTTGAGACCCGTGTAATGGGTACCATGCAATATGACTTCAAAGGGTCTTCATTTTCTCACCGAACCTCTCCAATCCTATCACTGCTGCGTTTATGCCCCTGTACACATGCTTGATTCTCTTTCGGAGACATAGCAATCCATAGGTTTTAAGATACTTACTAGTCAGGTACATTCTTAGGCGTTTAATATGCGGTGTTGAGTCCATTTCGTTGAGCAAGGAGTAGCTCTTGTCTATTCCATATTTGGCTTAAGGAACTTTATCTGTGCTCATTTCAATCTCTGGTTTTATGCAGCACCCCAACTCACCTTTCCCCTTAAGCAAGCATAAGTTGGTTTTCTAAATTTGAGACCCTGTTCTGTTTTGGAATGCAGTTCCTATGTAGCCAAGTTTACATTCCGTGTATTAGTGATATCTTATGATGTTTCTTTTTCTGTGTGACTTATTTCAGTTAGAATCATCGTACCTGAATCCACTCATTATGCTGCTACGGGCCTGATGACATAGATTTCATTGCTGAGTGATACTGCATTGTACGTAAGTACCACAAGTTCTTTATCCATTTTTCACTTTCTGCGATGTTGAACTTGTACTGTAAACGAGGTTCTTGTAAACAGAGGCGTCCCAAACTTGGGGTGGCTGTGTCTTTTTGATTTTAATTTCCCTAAGCTATAGGACCATAAGTGGCAGTGCCCTAGGCTCTGTTGCTTTGTTTTTTAGATGTTTCAGGAAACACCATACACTTCTCCCGAGTGTCTGTTGGCAATTTACATCCCGCCCATCAGCATAACAAGGCTCCCAGTTCTCCATGGCCTGTCCTGCCTTTCTGGATTTTACACTTTTTTCAGATGGCCCTTTTGACCGGGGGGAAGTGAGACTTCATTGTAGTGCAGATTTCCTTTGCAAGCTTGCTTGGTTGGCCAAAAAGGGCGTATGCGTTTTTTCCTGAATATATTCAGGAAAAAACGCATACGCCCTTTTTGGCCAAGTGCATCATTGTGGACGTTCTGCCTCTTTTCCTATGCTTTCAATGCAATTCCAGTCTACCTCCTGAAATCGGTTTCCTGCAATTCTGCCCCGCTTTCAAGTCCTCTTGGCAGCCTTACTTCAGTCTATTTTTGGACGATAGCTGTCATTTATAACTCTGCAGGTTTGTGAATTACAGTGCCCCTGAGCTCCTTTCTTCAACTCGCTTTCTTGTGACCTGGCCGCAACACCGCAGGATGGCTTCAGGCCCTAATCTGGTTCCGGGACGGCACGCTGAGCCTTTGGTTATTTCCTCTTCCTGTTGGGAAATGAGAGTTAAATTTGCCCGTCCAGACACCTCCTGCTAGTCTCTCATTGGTTCTCGCTATTTCTGTTCATCTTCCGCAGAAATTGCAAACTGGGCCAAACAGGAGGTTAAAGGCGCTGACTCTCCAAGTGGGGAGAGTGTTAGTAAAGCGTCTGGAATGTTGCACCCGAGTACCAGGGGAGGAAAACTGAGACATATTTGAACACGTCTCCCGATCACATGGTTGATCATACTCTAGGTTCCACATGCATGTTTTAGCTGAAGGAAGAATACCTTAAACCTGGGTAGTTGAAACCCGTGGAATGGGTACCATGCAATATGACTTCAAAGGGTCTTCATTTGCTCACCGAACCTCTCCAATCCTATCACTGCTGCGTTTATGCCCCTGTACACATGCTTGATTCTCTTTCGGAGACATAGCAATCCATAGGTTTTAAGATACTTACTAGTCAGGTACATTCTTAGGCGTTTAATATGGGGTGTTGAGTCCATTTCGTTGAGCAAGGAGTAGCTCTTGTCTATTCCATATTTGGCTTAAGGAACTTTATCTGTGCTCATTTCAATCTCTGGTTTTATGCAGCACCCCAACTCACCTTTACCCTTAAGAAAGAATAAGTTGGTTTTCTAAATTTGAGACCCTGTTCTGTTCTGTAATTCAGTTCCTGTGTAGCCAAGTTTACATTCCGTGTATTACTGATATCTTATGATGTTTCTTTTTCTGTGTGACTTATTTCAGTTAGAATCATCATACCTGAATCCACTCATTGTGCTGCTAAGGGCCTGATGACATAGATTTCATTGCTGAGTGATATTGCTTTGTAAGTAAATACCACAACTTCTTTATCCATTTTTCACTTTCTGCGATGTTGAACTTGTACTGTAAACGAGGTTCTTGTAAACAGAGGCGTCCCAAACTTTGGGGTGGCTGTGTCTTTTTGATTTTAATTTCCCTAAGCTATAGGACCATAAGTGGCAGTGCCCTAGGCTCTGTTGCTTTGTTTTTTAGATGTTTCAGGAAACACCATACACTTCTCCCGAGTGTCTGTTGGCAATTTACATCCCGCCCATCAGCATAACAAGGCTCCCAGTTCTCCATGGCCTGTCCTGCCTTTCTGGATTTTACACTGTTTTCAGATGGCCCTTTTGACCGGGAGGAAGTGAGACTTCATTGTAGTGCAGATTTCCTTTGCAAGCTTGCTTGGTTGGCCAAAAAGGGCGTATGCGTTTTTTCCTGAATATATTCAGGAAAAAACGCATACGCCCTTTTTGGCCAAGTGCATCATTGTGGACGTTCTGCCTCTTTTCCTATGCTTTCAATGCAATTCCAGTCTACCTCCTGAAATCGGTTTCCTGCAATTCTGCCCCGCTTTCAAGTCCTCTTGGCAGCCTTACTTCAGTCTATTTTTGGACGATAGCTGTCATTTATAACTCTGCAGGTTTGTGAATTACAGTGCCCCTGAGCTCCTTTGTTCAACTCGGTTTCTTTTGAGCTGGCCGCAACACCGCAGGATGGCTTCAGGCCCTAATCTGGTTCCGGTACGGAACGCTGAGCCTTTGGTTATTTCCTCTTCCTGGTGGGAAATGAGAGTTAAATTTGCCCGTCCAGACACCTCCAGCTAGCCTCTCATTGGTTCTCGCTATTCCTGTTCATCTTCCGCAGAAATGGCAAACTGTGCCAAACAGGAGGTTAAAGGCGCTGACTCTCCAAGTGGGGAGAGTGTTAGTAAAGCGTCTGGAATGTTGCACCCGAGTACCAGGGGAGGAAAACTGAGACATATTTGAACACGTCTCCCGTTCACATGGTTGATCATAGTTGGGTTCCACATGCATGTTTTAGCTGAAGGAAGAATACCTTAAACCTGGAGAGTTAAGACCCGTGTAATGGGTACCATGCAATATGACTTCAAAGGGTCTTCATTTGCTCACCGAACCTCTCCAATCCTATCACTGCTGCGTTTATGCCCCTGTACACATGCTTGATTCTCTTTCGGAGACATAGCAATCCATAGGTTTTAAGATACTTACTAGTCAGGTACATTCTTAGGCGTTTAATATGCGGTGTTGAGTCCATTTCGTTGAGCAAGGAGTAGCTCTTGTCTATTCCATATTTGACTTAAGGAACTTTATCTGTGCTCATTTCAATCTCTGGTTTTATGCAGCACCCCAACTCACCTTTACCCTTAAGCAAGCATAAGTTGGTTTTCTAAATTTGAGACCCTGTTCTGTTCTGTAATTCAGTTCCTGTGTAGCCAAGTTTACATTCCGTGTATTACTGATATCTTATGATGTTTCTTTTTCTGTGTGACTTACTTCAGTTAGAATCATCATACCTGAATCCACTCATTGTGCTGCTAAGGGCCTGATGACACAGATTTCATTGCTGAGTGATATTGCTTTGTAAGTAAATACCACAACTTCTTTATCCATTTATCACTTTCTGCGATGTTGAAATTGTACTGTAAACGAGGTTCTTGTAAACAGAGCCGTTCCAAACTTTGGGGTGGCTGTGTCTTTTTGAATTTAATTTCCCTAAGCTATAGGACCATAAGTGGAAGTGCCCTAGGTTCTGTTGCTTTGTTTTTTAGATGTTTCAGGAAACACCATACACTTCTCCCGAGTGGTTGTTGGCAATTTACATCCCGCCCATCAGCATAACAAGGCTCCCAGTTCTCCATGGCCTGTCCTGCCTTTCTGGATTTTACACTTTTTTCAGATGGCCCTTTTGACCGGGGGGAAGTGAGACTTCATTGTAGTGCAGATTTCCTTTGCAAGCTTGCTTGGTTGGCCAAAAAGGGCGTATGCGTTTTTTCCTGAATATATTCAGGAAAAAACGCATACGCCCTTTTTGGCCAAGTGCATCATTGTGGACGTTCTGCCTCTTTTCCTATGCTTTCAATGCAATTCCAGTCTACCTCCTGAAATCGGTTTCCTGCAATTCTGCCCCGCTTTCAAGTCCTCTTGGCAGCCTTACTTCAGTCTATTTTTGGACGATAGCTGTCATTTATAACTCTGCAGGTTTGTGAATTACAGTGCCCCTGAGCTCCTTTCTTCAACTCGCTTTCTTGTGACCTGGCCGCAACACCGCAGGATGGCTTCAGGCCCTAATCTGGTTCCGGTACGGCACGCTGAGCCTTTGGTTATTTCCTCTTCCTGTTGGGAAATGAGAGTTAAATTTGCCCGTCCAGACACCTCCAGCTAGTCTCTCATTGGTTCTCGCTATTCCTGTTCATCTTCCGCAGAAATTGCAAACTGGGCCAAACAGGAGGTTAAAGGCGCTGACTCTCCAAGTCGGGAGAGTGTTAGTAAAGCGTCTGGAATGTTGCACCCGAGTACCAGGGGAGGAAAACTGAGACATATTTGAACACGTCTCCCAATCACATGGTTGATCATACTTGGGTTCCACATGCATGTTTTAGCTGAAGGAAGAATACCTTAAACCTGGAGAGTTAAGACCCGTGTAATGGGTACCATGTAATATGACTTCAAAGGGTCTTCATTTGCTCACCGAACCTCTCCAATCCTATCACAGCTGCGTTTATGCCCCTGTACACATGCTTGATTCTCTTTCGGAGACATAACAATCCATAGGTTTTAAGATACTTACTAGTCAGGTACATTCTTTGGCGTTTAATATGCGGTGTTGAGTCCATTTCGTTGAGCAAGGAGTAGCTCTTGTCTATTCCATATTTGACTTAAGGAACTTTATCTGTGCTCATTTCAATCTCTGGTTTTATGCAGCACCCCAACTCACCTTTCCCCTTAAGCAAGCATAAGTTGGTTTTCTAAATTTGAGACCCTGTTCTGTTCTGTAATTCAGTTCCTGTGTAGCCAAGTTTCCATTCCGTGTATTACTGATATCTTATGATGTTTCTTTTTCTGTGTGACTTACTTCAGTTAGAATCATCATACCTGAATCCACTCATTGTGCTGCTAAGGGCCTGATGACACAGATTTCATTGCTGAGTGATATTGCTTTGTAAGTAAATACCACAACTTCTTTATCCATTTTTCACTTTCTGTGATGTTGAACTTGTACTGTAAACGAGGTTCTTGTAAACAGAGCCGTTCCAAACTTTGGGGTGGCTGTGTCTTTTTGATTTTAATTTCCCTAAGCTATAGGACCATAAGTGGAAGTGCCCTAGGTTCTGTTGCTTTGTTTTTTAGATGTTTCAGGAAACACCATACACTTCTCCCGAGTGGTTGTTGGCAATTTACATCCCGCCCATCAGCATAACAAGGCTCCCAGTTCTCCATGGCCTGTCCTGCCTTTCTGGATTTTACACTTTTTTCAGATGGCCCTTTTGACCGGGGGGAAGTGAGACTTCATTGTAGTGCAGATTTCCTTTGCAAGCTTGCTTGGTTGGCCAAAAAGGGCGTATGTGTTTTTTCCTGAATATATTCAGAAAAAAACGCATACGCCCTTTTTGGCCAAGTGCATCATTGTGGACGTTCTGCCTCTTTTCCTATGCTTTCAATGCAATTCCAGTCTACCTCCTGAAATCGGTTTCCTGCAATTCTGCCCCGCTTTCAAGTCCTCTTGGCAGCCTTACTTCAGTCTATTTTTGGACGATAGCTGTCATTTATAACTCTGCAGGTTTGTGAATTACAGTGCCCCTGAGCTCCTTTCTTCAACTCGCTTTCTTTTGAGCTGGCCGCAATACGGCAGGATGGCTTCAGGCCCTAATCTGGCTCTGGTACGGCATGCTGAGCCTTTGGTTATTTCCTCTTCCTGGTGGGAAATGAGAGTTAAATTTGCCCGTCCAGACACCTCCAGCTAGCCTCTCATTGGTTCTCGCTATTCCTGTTCATCTTCCGCAGAAATTGCAAACTGGGCCAAACAGGAGGTTAAAGGCGCTGACTCTCCAAGTGGGGAGAGTGTTAGTAAAGCGTCTGGAATGTTGCACCCGAGTACCAGGGGAGGAAAACTGAGACATATTTGAACACGTCTCCCGATCACATGGTTGATCATACTCTAGGTTCCACATGCATGTTTTAGCTGAAGGAAGAATACCTTAAACCTGGGTAGTTGAAACCCGTGGAATGGGTACCATGCAATATGACTTCAAAGGGTCTTCATTTGCTCACCGAACCTCTCCAATCCTATCACTGCTGCGTTTATGCCCCTGTACACATGCTTGATTCTCTTTCGGAGACATAGCAATCCATAGGTTTTAAGATACTTACTAGTCAGGTACATTCTTAGGCGTTTAATATGCGGTGTTGAGTCCATTTCGTTGAGCAAGGAGTAGCTCTTGTCTATTCCATATTTGGCTTAAGGAACTTTATCTGTGCTCATTTCAATCTCTGGCTTTATGCAGCAACCCAACTCACCTTTCCCCTTAAGCAAGCATAAGTTGGTTTTCTAAATTTGAGACCCTGTTCTGTTTTGGAATTCAGTTCCTGTGTAGCCAAGTTTACATTCCGTGTATTACTGATATCTTATGATGTTTCTTTTTCTGTGTGACTTATTTCAGTTAGAATCATCGTACCTGAATCTACTCATTATGCTGCTACGGGCCTGATGACATAGATTTCATTGCTGAGTGATACTGCATTGTACGTAAGTACCACAAGTTCTTTATCCATTTTTCACTTTCTGCGATGTTGAACTTGTACTGTAAACGAGGTTCTTGTAAACAGAGCCGTTCCAAACTTTGGGGTGGCTGTGTCTTTTTGATTTTAATTTCCCTAAGCTATAGGACCATAAGTAGAAGTGCCCTAGGCTCTGTTGCTTTGTTTTTTAGATGTTTCAGGAAACACCATACACTTCTCCCAAGTGTCTGTTGGCAATTTACATCCCGCCCATCAGCATAACAAGGCTCCCAGTTCTCAATGGCCTGTTGCCTTTCTGGATTTTACACTTTTTTCAGATGGCCCTTTTGACCGGGGGGAAGTGAGACTTCATTGTAGTGCATATTTCCTTTGCAAGCTTGCTTGGTTGGCCAAAAAGGGCGTATGCGTTTTTTCCTGAATATATTCAGGAAAAAACGCATACGCCCTTTTTGGCCAAGTGCATCATTGTGGACGTTCTGCCTCTTTTCCTATGCTTTCAATGCAATTCCAGTCTACCTCCTGAAATCGGTTTCCTGCAATTCTGCCCCGCTTTCAAGTCCTCTTGGCAGCCTTACTTCAGTCTATTTTTGGACGATAGCTGTCATTTATAACTCTGCAGGTTTGTGAATTACAGTGCCCCTGAGCTCCTTTCTTCAACTCGCTTTCTTGTGACATGGCCGCAACACCGCAGGATGGCTTCAGGCCCTAATCTGGTTCCGGACCGGCACGCTGAGCCTTTGGTTAATTCCTCTTCCTGGTGGGAAATGAGAGTTAAATTTGCCCGTCCAGACACCTCCAGCTAGCCTCTCATTGGTTCTCGCTATTCCTGTTCATCTTCCGCAGAAATTGCAAACTGGGCCAAACAGGAGGTTAAAGGGACTGACTCTCCAAGTGGGGAGAGTGTTAGTAAAGCGTCTGGAATGTTGCACCCGAGTACCAGGGGAGGAAAACTGAGACATATTTGAACATGTCTCCCGATCACATGGTTGATCATACTCTAGGTTCCACATGCATGTTTTAGCTGAAGGAAGAATACCTTAAACCTGGGTAGTTGAAACCCGTGGAATGGGTACCATGCAATATGACTTCAAAGGGTCTTCATTTGCTCACCGAACCTCTCCAATCCTATCACTGCTGCTTTTATGCCCCTGTACACATGCTTGATTCTCTTTTGGAGACATAGCAATCCATAGGTTTTACGATACTTACTAGTCAGGTACATTCTTAGGCGTTTAATATGCGGTGTTGAGTCCATTTCGTTGAGCAAGGAGTAGCTCTTGTCTATTCCATATTTGACTTAAGGAACTTTATCTGTGCTCATTTCAATCTCTGGTTTTATGCAGCACCCCAGCTCACCTTTACCCTTAAGCAAGCATAAGTTGGTTTTCTAAATTTGAGACCCTGTTCTGTTCTGTAATTCAGTTCCTGTGTAGCCAAGTTTACATTCCGTGTATTACTGATATCTTATGATGTTTCTTTTTCTGTGTGACTTATTTCAGTTAAAATCATCATACCTGAATCCACTCATTGTGATGCTAAGTGCCTGATGACATAGATTTCATTGCTGAGTGATATTGCTTTGTAAGTAAATACCACAACTTCTTTATCCATTTTTCACTTTCTGCAATGTTGAACTTGTACTGTAAACGAGGTTCTTGTAAACAGAGGCGTCCCAAACTTTGGGGTGGCTGTGTCTTTTTGATTTTAATTTCCCTAAGCTATAGGACCATAAGTGGAAGTGCCCTAGGCTCTGTTGCTTTGTTTTTTAGATGTTTCAGGAAACACCATACACTTCTCCCGAGTGTCTGTTGGCAATTTACATCCCGCCCATCAGCATAACAAGGCTCCCAGTTCTCCATGGCCTGTCCTGCCTTTCTGGATTTTACACTTTTTTCAGATGGCCCTTTTGACCGGGGGGAAGTGAGACTTCATTGTAGTGCAGATTTCCTTTGCAAGCTTGCTTGGTTGGCCAAAAAGGGCGTATGCGTTTTTTCCTGAATATATTCAGGAAAAAACGCATACGCCCTTTTTGGCCAAGTGCATCATTGTGGACGTTCTGCCTCTTTTCCTATGCTTTCAATGCAATTCCAGTCTACCTCCTGAAATCGGTTTCCTGCAATTCTGCCCCACTTTCAAGTCCTCTTGGCAGCCTTACTTCAGTCTATTTTTGGACGATAGCTGTCATTTATAACTCTGCAGGTTTGTGAATTACAGTGCCCCTGAGCTCCTTTCTTCAACTCGCTTTCTTGTGACCTGGCCACAACACCGCAGGATGGCTTCAGGCCCTAATCTTGTTCCGGCACGGCACGCTGAGCCTTTGGTTATTTCCTCTTCCTGGTGGGAAATGAGAGTTAAATTTGCCCGTCCAGACACCTCCAGCTAGTCTCTCATTGGTTCTCGCTATTCCTGTTCATCTTCCGCAGAAATTGCAAACTGGGCCAAACAGGAGGTTAAAGGCGCTGACTCTCCAAGTGGGGAGAGTGTTAGTAAAGCGTCTGGAATGTTGCACCCGAGTACCAGGGGAGGAAAACTGAGACATATTTGAACACGTCTACCGTTCACATGGTTGATCATACTCTGGGTTCCACATGCATGTTTTAGCTGAAGGAAGAATACCTTAAACCTGGAGAGTTGAGACCCGTGGAATGGGTACCATGCAATATGACTTCAAAGGGTCTTCATTTGCTCACCGAACCTCTCCAATCCTATCACTGCTGCGTTTATGTCCCTGTACACACGCTTGATTCTCTTTTGGAGACATAGCAATCCATAGGTTTTAAGATACTTACTAGTCAGGTACATTCTTAGGCGTTTAATATGGGGTGTTGAGTCCATTTCGTTGAGCAAGGAGTAGCTCTTGTCTATTCCATATTTGGCTTAAGGAACTTTATCTGTGCTCATTTCAATCTCTGGTTTTATGCAGCACCCCAACTCACCTTTCCCCTTAAGCAAGCATAAGTTGTTTTTCTCAATTTGAGACCCTGTTCTGTTCTGTAATTCAGTTCCTGTGTAGCCAAGTTTACATTCCGTGTATTACTGATATCTTATGATGTTTCTTTTTCTGTGTGACTTACTTCAGTTAGAATCATCATACCTGAATCCACTCATTGTGCTGCTAAGGGCCTGATGACACAGATTTCATTGCTGAGTGATATTGCTTTGTAAGTGAATACCACAACTTCTTTATCCATTTTTCACTTTCTGCGATGTTGAACTTGTACTGTAAACGAGGTTCTTGTAAACAGAGCCGTTCCAAACTTTGGGGTGGCTGTGTCTTTTTGATTTTAATTTCCCTAAGCTATAGGACCATAAGTGGAAGTGCCCTAGGTTCTGTTGCTTTGTTTTTTAGATGTTTCAGGAAACACCATACACTTCTCCCGAGTGGTTGTTGGCAATTTACATCCCGCCCATCAGCATAACAAGGCTCCCAGTTCTCCATGGCCTGTCCTGCCTTTCTGTATTTTACACTTTTTTCAGATGGCCCTTTTGACCGGGGGGAAGTGAGACTTCATTGTAGTGCAGATTTCCTTTGCAAGCTTGCTTGGTTGGCCAAAAAGGGCGTATGCGTTTTTTCCTGAATATATTCAGGAAAAAACGCATACACCCTTTTTGGCCAAGTGCATCATTGTGGACGTTCTGCCTCTTTTCCTATGCTTTCAATGCAATTCCAGTCTACCTCCTGAAATCGGTTTCCTGCAATTCTGCCCCGCTTTCAAGTCCTCTTGGCAGCCTTACTTCAGTATATTTTTGGACGATAGCTGTCATTTATAACTGCAGGTTTGTGAATTACAGTGCCCCTGAGCTCCTTTGTTCAACTCGGTTTCTTTTGAGCTGGCCGCAACACCGCAGGATGGCTACAGGCCCTAATCTGGTTCCGGTACGGAACGCTGAGCCTTTGGTTATTTCCTCTTCCTGTTGCGAAATGAGAGTTAAATTTGCCCGTCCAGACACCTCCAGCTAGCCTCTCATTGGTTCTCGCTATTCCTGTTCATCTTCCGCAGAAATTGCAAACTGTGCCAAACAGGAGGTTAAAGGCGCTGACTCTCCAAGTGGGGAGAGTGTTAGTAAAGCGTCTGGAATGTTGCAGCCGAGTACCAGGGGAGGAAAACTGAGACATATTTGAACACGTCTCCCGATCACATGGTTGATCATACTTGGGTTCCACATGCATGTTTTAGCTGAAGGAAGAATACCTAAAACCTGGGTAGTTGAAACCCGTGGAATGGGTACCATGCAATATGACTTCAAAGGGTCTTCATTTGCTCACCGAACCTCTCCAATCCTATCACTGCTGCGTTTATGCCCCTGTACACATGCTTGATTCTCTTTCGGAGACATAGCAATCCATAGGTTTTAAGATACTTACTAGTCAGGTACATTCTTTGGCGTTTAATATGCGGTGTTGAGTCCATTTCGTTGAGCAAGGAGTAGCTCTTGTCTATTCCATATTTGACTTAAGGAACTTTATCTGTGCTCATTTCAATCTCTGGTTTTATGCAGCACCCCAACTCACCTTTACCCTTAAGCAAGCATAAGTTCGTTTTCTAAATTTGAGACCCTGTTCTGTTCTGTAATTCAGTTCCTGTGTAGCCAAGTTTCCATTCCGTGTATTACTGATATCTTATGATGTTTCTTTTTCTGTGTGACTTACTTCAGTTAGAATCATCATACCTGAATCCACTCATTGTGCTGCTAAGGGCCTGATGACACAGATTTCATTGCTGAGTGATATTGCTTTGTAAGTAAATACCACAACTTCTTTATCCATTTTTCACTTTCTGTGATGTTGAACTTGTACTGTAAACGAGGTTCTTGTAAACAGAGCCGTTCCAAACTTTGGGGTGGCTGTGTCTTTTTGATTTTAATTTCCCTAAGCTATAGGACCATAAGTGGAAGTGCCCTAGGTTCTGTTGCTTTGTTTTTTAGATGTTTCAGGAAACACCATACACTTCTCCCGAGTGGTTGTTGGCAATTTACATCCCGCCCATCAGCATAACAAGGCTCCCAGTTCTCCATGGCCTGTCCTGCCTTTCTGGATTTTACACTTTTTTCAGATGGCCCTTTTGACCGGGGGGAAGTGAGACTTCATTGTAGTGCAGATTTCCTTTGCAAGCTTGCTTGGTTGGCCAAAAAGGGCGTATGCGTTTTTTCCTGAATATATTCAGGAAAAAACGCATACGCCCTTTTTGGCCAAGTGCATCATTGTGGACGTTCTGCCTCTTTTCCTATGCTTTCAATGCAATTCCAGTCTACCTCCTGAAATCGGTTTCCTGCAATTCTGCCCCGCTTTCAAGTCCTCTTGGCAGCCTTACTTCAGTCTATTTTTGGACGATAGCTGTCATTTATAACTCTGCAGGTTTGTGAATTACAGTGCCCCTGAGCTCCTTTCTTCAACTCGCTTTCTTTTGAGCTGGCCGCAATACGGCAGGATGGCTTCAGGCCCTAATCTGGCTCTGGTACGGCATGCTGAGCCTTTGGTTATTTCCTCTTCCTGGTGGGAAATGAGAGTTAAATTTGCCCGTCCAGACACCTCCAGCTAGCCTCTCATTGGTTCTCGCTATTCCTGTTCATCTTCCGCAGAAATTGCAAACTGGGCCAAACAGGAGGTTAAAGGCGCTGACTCTCCAAGTGGGGAGAGTGTTAGTAAAGCGTCTGGAATGTTGCACCCGAGTACCAGGGGAGGAAAACTGAGACATATTTGAACACGTCTCCCGATCACATGGTTGATCATACTCTAGGTTCCACATGCATGTTTTAGCTGAAGGAAGAATACCTTAAACATGGGTAGTTGAAACCCGTGGAATGGGTACCATGCAATATGACTTCAAAGGGTCTTCATTTGCTCACCGAACCTCTCCAATCCTATCACTGCTGCGTTTATGCCCCTGTACACATGCTTGATTCTCTTTCGGAGACATAGCAATCCATAGGTTTTAAGATACTTACTAGTCAGGTACATTCTTAGGCGTTTAATATGGGGTGTTGAGTCCATTTCGTTGAGCAAGGAGTAGCTCTTGTCTATTCCATATTTGGCTTAAGGAACTTTATCTGTGCTCATTTCAATCTCTGGTTTTATGCAGCACCCCAACTCACCTTTACCCTTAAGAAAGAATAAGTTGGTTTTCTAAATTTGAGACCCTGTTCTGTTCTGTAATTCAGTTCCTGTGTAGCCAAGTTTACATTCCGTGTATTACTGATATCTTATGATGTTTCTTTTTCTGTGTGACTTATTTCAGTTAGAATCATCATACCTGAATCCACTCATTGTGCTGCTAAGGGCCTGATGACACAGATTTCATTGCTGAGTGATATTGCTTTGTAAGTAAATACCACAACTTCTTTCTCCATTTTTCACTTTCTGCGATGTTGAACTTGTACTGTAAACGAGGTTCTTGTAAACAGAGCCGTTCCAAACTTTGGGGTGGCTGTGTCTTTTTGATTTTAATTTCCCTAAGCTATAGGACCATAAGTGGAAGTGCCCTAGGCTCTGTTGCTTTGTTTTTTAGATGTTTCAGGAAACACCATACACTTCTCCCGAGTGTCTGTTGGCAATTTACATCCCGCCCATCAGCATAACAAGGCTCCCAGTTCTCAATGGCCTGTTGCCTTTCTGGATTTTACACTTTTTTCAGATGGCCCTTTTGACCGGGGGGAAGTGAGACTTCATTGTAGTGCAGATTTCCTTTGCAAGCTTGCTTGGTTGGCCAAAAAGGGCGTATGCGTTTTTTCCTGAATATATTCAGGAAAAAACGCATACGCCCTTTTTGGCCAAGTGCATCATTGTGGACGTTCTGCCTCTTTTCCTATGCTTTCAATGCAATTCCAGTCTACCTCCTGAAATCGGTTTCCTGCAATTCTGCCCCTCTTTCAAGTCCTCTTTGCAGCCTTACTTCAGTCTATTTTTGGACGATAGCTGTCATTTATAACTCTGCAGGTTTGTGAATTACAGTGCCCCTGAGCTCCTTTCTTCAACTCGCTTTCTTGTGACCTGGCCGCAACACCGCAGGATGGCTTCAGGCCCTAATCTGGTTCCGGCCCGGCACGCTGAGCCTTTGGTTAATTCCTCTTCCTGGTGGGAAATGAGAGTTAAATTTGCCCGTCCAGACACCTCCAGCTAGCCTCTCATTGGTTCTCGCTATTCCTGTTCATCTTCCGCAGAAATTGCAAACTGGGCCAAACAGGAGGTTAAAGGGACTGACTCTCCAAGTGGGGAGAGTGTTAGTAAAGCGTCTGGAATGTTGCACCCGAGTACCAGGGGAGGAAAACTGAGACATATTTGAACACGTCTCCCGATCACATGGTTGATCATACTCTACGTTCCACATGCATGTTTTAGCTGAAGGAAGAATACCTTAAACCTGGGTAGTTGAAACCCGTGGAATGGGTACCATGCAATATGACTTCAAAGGGTCTTCATTTGCTCACCGAACCTCTCCAATCCTATCACTGCTGCTTTTATGCCCCTGTACACATGCTTGATTCTCTTTTGGAGACATAGCAATCCATAGGTTTTACGATACTTACTAGTCAGGTACATTCTTAGGCGTTTAATATGCGGTGTTGAGTCCATTTCGTTGAGCAAGGAGTAGCTCTTGTCTATTCCATATTTGACTTAAGGAACTTTATCTGTGCTCATTTCAATCTCTGGTTTTATGCAGCACCCCAACTCACCTTTACCCTTAAGCAAGCATAAGTTGGTTTTCTAAATTTGAGACCCTGTTCTGTTCTGTAATTCAGTTCTTGTGTAGCCAAGTTTCCATTCCGTGTATTACTGATATCTTATGATGTTTCTTTTTCTGTGTGACTTATTTCAGTTAGAATCATCATACCTGAATCCACTCATTGTGATGCTAAGGGCCTGATGACATAGATTTCATTGCTGAGTGATATTGCTTTGTAAGTAAATACCACAACTTCTTTATCCATTTTTCACTTTCTGCGATGTTGAACTTGTACTGTAAACGAGGTTCTTGTAAACAGAGGCGTCCCAAACTTTGGGGTGGCTGTGTCTTTTTGATTTTAATTTCCCTAAGCTATAGGACCATAAGTGGCAGTGCCCTAGGCTCTGTTGCTTTGTTTTTTAGATGTTTCAGGAAACACCATACACTTCTCCCGAGTGTCTGTTGGCAATTTACATCCCGCCCATCAGCATAACAAGGCTCCCAGTTCTCCATGGCCTGTCCTGCCTTTCTGGATTTTACACTTTTTTCAGATGGCCCTTTTGACCAGGGGGAAGTGAGACTTCATTGTAGTGCAGATTTCCTTTGCAAGCTTGCTTGGTTGGCCAAAAAGGGCGTATGCGTTTTTTCCTGAATATATTCAGGAAAAAACGCATACGCCCTTTTTGGCCAAGTGCATCATTGTGGACGTTCTGCCTCTTTTCCTATGCTTTCAATGCAATTCCAGTCTACCTCCTGAAATCGGTTTCCTGCAATTCTGCCCCGCTTTCAAGTCCTCTTGGCAGCCTTACTTCAGTCTATTTTTGGACGATAGCTGTCATTTATAACTCTGCAGGTTTGTGAATTACAGTGCCCCTGAGCTCCTTTCTTCAACTCGCTTTCTTGTGACCTGGCCACAACACCGCAGGATGGCTTCAGGCCCTAATCTTGTTCCGGCACGGCATGCTGAGCCTTTGGTTATTTCCTCTTCCTGGTGGGAAATGAGAGTTAAATTTGCCCGTCCAGACACCTCCAGCTAGTCTCTCATTGTTTCTCGCTATTCCTGTTCATCTTCCGCAGAAATTGCAAACTGGGCCAAACAGGAGGTTAAAGGCGCTGACTCTCCAAGTGGGGAGAGTGTTAGTAAAGCGTCTGGAATGTTGCACCCGAGTACCAGGGGAGGAAAACTGAGACATATTTGAACACGTCTACCGTTCACATGGTTGATCATACTCTGGGTTCCACATGCATGTTTTAGCTGAAGGAAGAATACCTTAAACCTGGAGAGTTGAGACCCGTGGAATGGGTACCATGCAATATGACTTCAAAGGGTCTTCATTTGCTCACCGAACCTCTCCAATCCTATCACTGCTGCGTTTATGTCCCTGTACACACGCTTGATTCTCTTTTGGAGACATAGCAATCCATAGGTTTTAAGATAGTTACTAGTCAGGTACATTCTTAGGCGTTTAATATGGGGTGTTGAGTCCATTTCGTTGAGCAAGGAGTAGCTCTTGTCTATTCCATATTTGGCTTAAGGAACTTTATCTGTGCTCATTTCAATCTCTGGTTTTATGCAGCACCCCAACTCACCTTTCCCCTTAAGCAAGCATAAGTTGTTTTTCTCAATTTGAGACCCTGTTCTGTTCTGTAATTCAGTTCCTGTGTAGCCAAGTTTACATTCCGTTTATTACTGATATCTTATGATGTTTCTTTTTCTGTGTGACTTACTTCAGTTAGAATCATCATACCTGAATCCACTCATTGTGCTGCTAAGGGCCTGATGACACAGATTTCATTGCTGAGTGATATTGCTTTGTAAGTAAATACCACAACTTCTTTATCCATTTTTCACTTTCTGCGATGTTGAACTTGTACTGTAAACGAGGTTCTTGTAAACAGAGCCGTTCCAAACTTTGGGGTGGCTGTGTCTTTTTGATTTTAATTTCCCTAAGCTATAGGACCATAAGTGGAAGTGCCCTAGGTTCTGTTGCTTTGTTTTTTAGATGTTTCAGGAAACACCATACACTTCTCCCGAGTGGTTGTTGGCAATTTACATCCCGCCCATCAGCATAACAAGGCTCCCAGTTCTCCATGGCCTGTCCTGCCTTTCTGGATTTTACACTTTTTTCAGATGGCCCTTTTGACCGGGGGGAAGTGAGACTTCATTGTAGTGCAGATTTCCTTTGCAAGCTTGCTTGGTTGGCCAAAAAGGGCGTATGCGTTTTTTCCTGAATATATTCAGGAAAAAACGCATACGCCCTTTTTGGCCAAGTGCATCATTGTGGACGTTCTGCCTCTTTTCCTATGCTTTCAATGCAATTCCAGTCTACCTCCTGAAATCGGTTTCCTGCAATTCTGCCCCGCTTTCAAGTCCTCTTGGCAGCCTTACTTCAGTCTATTTTTGGACGATAGCTGTCATTTATAACTGCAGGTTTGTGAATTACAGTGCCCCTGAGCTCCTTTGTTCAACTCGGTTTCTTTTGAGCTGGCCGCAACACCGCAGGATGGCTACAGGCCCTAATCTGGTTCCGGTACGGAACGCTGAGCCTTTGGTTATTTCCTCTTCCTGTTGCGAAATGAGAGTTAAATTTGCCCGTCCAGACACCTCCAGCTAGCCTCTCATTGGTTCTCGCTATTCCTGTTCATCTTCCGCAGAAATTGCAAACTGTGCCAAACAGGAGGTTAAAGGCGCTGACTCTCCAAGTGGGGAGAGTGTTAGTAAAGCGTCTGGAATGTTGCACCCGAGTACCAGGGGAGGAAAACTGAGACATATTTGAACACGTCTCCCGATCACATGGTTGATCATACTCTGGGTTCCACATGCATGTTTTAGCTGAAGGAAGAATACCTAAAACCTGGGTAGTTGAAACCCGTGGAATGGGTACCATGCAATATGACGTCAAAGGGTCTTCATTTGCTCACCGAACCTCTCCAATCCTATCACTGCTGCGTTTATGCCCCTGTACACATGCTTGTTTCTCTTTCGGAGACATAGCAATCCATAGGTTTTAAGATACTTACTAGTCAGGTACATTCTTAGGCGTTTAATATGCGGTGTTGAGTCCATTTCGTTGAGCAAGGAGTAGCTCTTGTCTATTCCATATTTGGCTTAAGGAACTTTATCTGTGCTCATTTCAATCTCTGGCTTTATGCAGCAACCCAACTCACCTTTCCCCTTAAGCAAGCATAAGTTGGTTTTCTAAATTTGAGACCCTGTTCTGTTTTGGAATTCAGTTCCTGTGTAGCCAAGTTTACATTCCGTGTATTAGTGATATCTTATGATGTTTCTTTTTCTGTGTGACTTATTTCAGTTAGAATCATCGTACCTGAATCTACTCATTATGCTGGTCCGGGCCTGATGACATAGATTTCATTGCTGAGTGATACTGCATTGTACGTAAGTACCACAAGTTCTTTATCCATTTTTCACTTTCTGCGATGTTGAACTTGTACTGTAAACGAGGTTCTTGTAAACAGAGGCGTCCCAAACTTTGGGGTGGCTGTGTCTTTTTGATTTTAATTTCCCTAAGCTATAGGACCATAAGTGGAAGTGCCCTAGGCTCTGTTGCTTTGTTTTTTAGATGTTTCAGGAAACACCATACACTTCTCCAGAGTGTCTGTTGGCAATTTACATCCCGCCCATCAGCATAACAAGGCTCCCAGTTCTCAATGGCCTGTTGCCTTTCTGGATTTTACACTTTTTTCAGATGGCCCTTTTGACCAGGGGGAAGTGAGACTTCATTGTAGTGCAGATTTCCTTTGCAAGCTTGCTTGGTTGGCCAAAAAGGGCGTATGCGTTTTTTCCTGAATATATTCAGGAAAAAACACATACGCCCTTTTTGGCCAAGTGCATCATTGTGGACGTTCTGCCTCTTTTCCTATGCTTTCAATGCAATTCCAGTCTACCTCCTGAAATCGGTTTCCTGCAATTCTGCCCCGCTTTCAAGTCCTCTTGGCAGCCTTACTTCAGTCTATTTTTGGACGATAGCTGTCATTTATAACTCTGCAGGTTTGTGAATTACAGTGCCCCTGAGCTCCTTTCTTCAACTCGCTTTCTTGTGACCTGGCCGCAACACCGCAGGATGGCTTCAGGCCCTAATCTGGTTCCGGCCCGGCATGCTGAGCCTTTGGTTAATTCCTCTTCCTGGTGGGAATTGAGAGTTAAATTTGCCCGTTCAGACACCTCCAGGTAGTCTCTCATTGGTTCTCGCTATTCCTGTTCATCTTCCGCAGAAATTGCAAACTGGGCCAAACAGGAGGTTAAAGGCGCTGACTCTCCAAGTGGGGAGAGTGTTAGTAAAGCGTCTGGAATGTTGCACCCGAGTACCAGGGGAGGAAAACTGAGACATATTTGAACACGTCTCCCGTTCACATGGTTGATCATACTTGGGTTCCACATGCATGTTTTAGCTGAAGGAAGAATACCTTAAACCTGGAGAGTTGAGACCCGTGTAATGGGTACCATGCAATATGACTTCAAAGGGTCTTCATTTGCTCACCGAACCTCTCCAATCCTATCACTGCTGCGTTTATGCCCCTGTACACATGCTTGATTCTCTTTTGGAGACATAGCAATCCATAGGTTTTACCATACTTACTAGTCAGGTACATTCTAAGGCGTTTAATATGCGGTGTTGAGTCCATTTCGTTGAGCAAGGAGTAGCTCTTGTCTATTCCATATTTGGCTTAAGGAACTTTATCTGTGCTCATTTCAATCTCTGGTTTTATGCAGCACCCCAACTCACGTTTACCCTTAAGCAAGCATAAGTTGGTTTTCTAAATTTGAGACCCTGTTCTGTTCTGTAATTCAGTTCCTGTGTAGCCAAGTTTACATTCCGTGTATTACTGATATCTTATGATGTTTCTTTTTCTGTGTGACTTATTTCAGTTAGAATCATCATACCTGAATCCACTAATTGTGCTGCTAAGGGCCTGATGACATAGATTTCATTGCTGAGTGATATTGCTTTGTAAGTGATTACCACAACTTCTTTATCCATTTTTCACTTTCTGCGATGTTGAACTTGTACTGTAAACGAGGTTCTTGTAAACAGAGCCGTTCCAAACTTTGGGGTGGCTGTGTCTTTTTGATTTTAATTTCCCTAAGCTATAGGACCATAAGTGGAAGTGCCCTAGGCTCTGTTGCTTTGTTTTTTAGATGTTTCAGGAAACACCATACACTTCTCCCTAGTGTCTGTTGGCAATTTACATCCCGCCCATCAGCATAACAAGGCTCCCAGTTCTCAATGGCCTGTTGCCTTTCTGGATTTTACACTTTTTTCAGATGGCCCTTTTGACCGGGGGGAAGTGAGACTTCATTGTAGTGCAGATTTCCTTTGCAAGCTTGCTTGGTTGGCCAAAAAGGGCGTATGCGTTTTTTCCTGAATATATTCAGGAAAAAACGCATACGCCCTTTTTGGCCAAGTGCATCATTGTGGACGTTCTGCCTCTTTTCCTATGCTTTCAATGCAATTCCAGTCTACCTCCTGAAATCGGTTTCCTGCAATTCTGCCCCGCTTTCAAGTCCTCTTGGCAGCCTTACTTCAGTCTATTTTTGGACGATAGCTGTCATTTATAACTCTGCAGGTTTGTGAATTACAGTGCCCCTGAGCTCCTTTCTTCAACTCGCTTTCTTGTGACCTGGCCGCAACACCGCAGGATGGCTTCAGGCCCTAATCTGGTTCCGGCCCGGCATGCTGAGCCTTTGGTTAATTCCTCTTCCTGGTGGGAAATGAGAGTTAAATTTGCCCGTCCAGACACCTCCAGCTAGCCTCTCATTGGTTCTCGCTATTCCTGTTCATCTTCCGCAGAAATTGCAAACTGGGCCAAACAGGAGGTTAAAGGCGCTGACTCTCCAAGTGGGGAGAGTGTTAGTAAAGCGTCTGGAATGTTGCAGCCGAGTACCAGGGGAGGAAAACTGAGACATATTTGAACACGTCTCCCGATCACATGGTTGATCATACTTGGGTTCCACATGCATGTTTTAGCTGAAGGAAGAATACCTTAAACCTGGAGAGTTGAGACCCGTGGAATGGGTACCATGCAATATGACTTCAAAGGGTCTTCATTTGCTCACCGAACCTCTCCAATCCTATCACTGCTGCGTTTATGCCCCTGTACACATGCTTGATTCTCTTTTGGAGACATAGCAATCCATAGGTTTTACGATACTTACTAGTCAGGTACATTCTAAGGCGTTTAATATGCGGTGTTGAGTCCATTTCATTGAGCAAGGAGTAGCTCTTGTCTATTCCATATTTGACTTAAGGAACTTTATCTGTGCTCATTTCAATCTCTGGTTTTATGCAGCACCCCAACTCACCTTTACCCTTAAGCAAGCATAAGTTGGTTTTCTAAATTTGAGACCCTGTTCTGTTCTGGAATTCAGTTCCTGTGTAGTCAAGTTTACATTCCGTGTATTACTGATATCTTATGATGTTTTTTTTCTGTGTGACTTATTTCAGTTAGAATCATCATACCTGAATCCACTCATTGTGATGCTAAGGGCCTGATGACATAGATTTCATTGCTGAGTGATATTGCTTTGTAAGTAAATACCACAACTTCTTTATCCATTTTTCACTTTCTGCGATGTTGAACTTGTACTGTAAATGAGGTTCTTGTAAACAGAGGCGTCCCAAACTTTGGGGTGGCTGTGTCTTTTTGATTTTAATTTCCCTAAGCTATAGGACCATAAGTGGCAGTGCCCTAGGCTCTGTTGCTTTGTTTTTTAGATGTTTCAGGAAACACCATACACTTCTCCCGAGTGTCTGTTGGCAATTTACATCCCGCCCATCAGCATAACAAGGCTCCCAGTTCTCCATGGCCTGTTGCCTTTCTGGATTTTACACTTTTTTCAGATGGCCCTTTTGACCGGGGGGAAGTGAGACTTCATTGTAGTGCAGATTTCCTTTGCAAGCTTGCTTGGTTGGCCAAAAAGGGCGTATGCGTTTTTTCCTGAATATATTCAGGAAAAAACGCATACGCCCTTTTTGGCCAAGTGCATCATTGTGGACGTTCTGCCTCTTTTCCTATGCTTTCAATGCAATTCCAGTCTACCTCCTGAAATCGGTTTCCTGCAATTCTTCCCCGCTTTCAAGTCCTCTTGGCAGCCTTACTTCAGTCTATTTTTGGACGATAGCTGTCATTTATAACTCTGCAGGTTTGTGAATTACAGTGCCCCTGAGCTCCTTTCTTCAACTCGCTTTCTTGTGACCTGGCCGCAACACCGCAGGATGGCTTCAGGCCCTAATCTGGTTCCGGTCCGGCATGCTGAGCCTTTGGTTAATTCCTCTTCCTGGTGGGAAATGAGAGTTAAATTTGCCCGTCCAGACACCTCCAGCTAGCCTCTCATTGGTTCTCGCTATTCCTGTTCATCTTCCGCAGAAATTGCAAACTGGGCCAAACAGGAGGTTAAAGGGACTGACTCTCCAAGTGGGGAGAGTGTTAGTAAAGCGTCTGGAATGTTGCACCCGAGTACCAGGGGAGAAAAACTGAGACATATTTGAACACGTCTCCCGATCACATGGTTGATCATACTCTAGGTTCCACATGCATGTTTTAGCTGAAGGAAGAATACCTTAAACCTGGGTAGTTGAAACCCGTGGAATGGGTACCATGCAATATGACTTCAAAGGGTCTTCATTTGCTCACCGAACCTCTCCAATCCTATCACTGCTGCGTTTATGCCCCTGTACACATGCTTGATTCTCTTTCGGAGACATAGCAATCCATAGGTTTTAAGATACTTACAAGTCAGGTACATTCTTAGGCGTTTAATATGCGGTGTTGAGTCCATTTCGTTGAGCAAGGAGTAGCTCTTGTCTATTCCATATTTGGCTTAAGGAACTTTATTTGTGCTCATTTCAATCTCTGGTTTTATGCAGCACCCCAACTCACCTTTCCCCTTAAGCAAGCATAAGTTGTTTTTCTAAATTTGAGACCCTGTTCTGTTCTGTAATTCAGTTCCTGTGTAGCCAAGTTTACATTCCGTGTATTAGTGATATCTTATGATGTTTCTTTTTCTGTGTGACTTATTTCAGTTAGAATCATCATACCTGAATCCACTCATTGTGCTGCTAAGGGCCTGATGACATAGATTTCATTGCTGAGTGATATTGTTTTGTAAGTGAATACCACAACTTCTTTACCCATTTTTCACTTTCTGCGATGTTGAACTTGTACTGTAAACGAGGTTCTTGTAAACAGAGCCGTTCCAAACTTTGGGGTTGCTGTGTCTTTTTGATTTTAATTTCCCTAACCTATAGGACCATAAGTGGAAGTGCCCTAGGCTCTGTTGCTTTGTTTTTTAGATGTTTCAGGAAACACCATACATTTCTCCCAAGTGTCTGTTGGCAATTTACATCCCACCCATCAGCATAACAAGGCTCCCAGTTCTCCATGGCCTGTTGCCTTTCTGGATTTTACACTTTTTTCAGATGGCCCTTTTGACCGGGGGGAAGTGAGACTTCATTGTAGTGCAGATTTCCTTTGCAAGCTTGCTTGGTTGGCCAAAAAGGGCGTATGCGTTTTTTCCTGAATATATTCAGGAAAAAACGCATACGCCCTTTTTGGCCAAGTGCATCATTGTGGACGTTCTGCCTCTTTTCCTATGCTTTCAATGCAATTCCAGTCTACCTCCTGAAATCGGTTTCCTGCAATTCTGCCCCGCTTTCAAGTCCTCTTGTCAGCCTTACTTCAGTCTATTTTTGGACGATAGCTGTCATTTATAACTCTGCAGGTTTGTGAATTACAGTGCCCCTGAGCTCCTTTCTTCAACTCGCTTTCTTGTGACCTTGCCGCAACACCGCAGGATGGCTTCAGGCCCTAATCTGGTTCCGGCCCGGCATGCTGAGCCTTTGGTTAATTCCTCTTCCTGGTGGGAAATGAGAGTTAAATTTGCCCGTCCAGACACCTCCAGCTAGCCTCTCATTGGTTCTCGCTATTCCTGTTCATCTTCCGCAGAAATTGCAAACTGGGCCAAACAGGAGGTTAAAGGCGCTGACTCTCCAAGTGGGGAGAGTGTTAGTAAAGCGTCTGGAATGTTGCAGCCGAGTACCAGGGGAGGAAAACTGAGACATATTTGAACACGTCTCCCATTCACATGGTTGATCATACTTGGGTTCCACATGCATGTTTTAGCTGAAGGAAGAGTACCTTAAACCTGGAGAGTTGAGACCCGTGTAATGGGTACCATGCAATATGACTTCAAAGGGTCTTCATTTGCTCACCGAACCTCTCCAATCCTATCACTGCTGCGTTTATGCCCCTGTACACATGCTTGATTCTCTTTTGGAGACATAGCAATCCATAGGTTTTATGATACTTACTAGTCAGGTACATTCTTAGGCGTTTAATATGCGGTGTTGAGTCCATTTCGTAAGCAAGGAGTAGCTCTTGTCTATTTCATATTTGACTTAAGGAACTTTATCTGTGCTCATTTCAATCTCTGGTTTTATGCAGCACCCCAACTCACCTTTACCCTTAAGCAAGAATTAGTTGGTTTTCTAAATTTCAGACCCTGTTCTGTTCTGTAATTCAGTTCCTGTGTAGCCAAGTTTCCATTCCGTGTATTACTGATATCTTATGATGTTTCTTTTTCTGTGTGACTTATTTCAGTTAGAATCATCATACCTGAATCCACTCATTGTGCTTCTAAGGGCCTGATGACATAGATTTCATTGCTGAGTGATATTGCTTTGTAAGTGAATACCACAACTTCTTTATCCATTTTTCACTTTCTGCGATGTTGAACTTGTACTGTAAACGAGGTTCTTGTAAACAGAGCCATTCCAAACTTTGGGTTGGCTGTGTCTTTTAGATTTTAATTTCCCTAAGCTATAGGACCATAAGTGGCAGTGCCCTAGGCTCTGTTGCTTTGTTTTTTAGATGTTTCAGGAAACACCATACACTTCTCCCGAGTGTCTGTTGGCAATTTACATACCGCCC
Source organism: Delphinus delphis (assembly GCF_949987515.2). Classification (NCBI taxonomy): domain Eukaryota; kingdom Metazoa; phylum Chordata; class Mammalia; order Artiodactyla; family Delphinidae; genus Delphinus; species Delphinus delphis. The sequence continues at coordinate 932,138 of NW_027192691.1, forward strand.
ATCAGCATAACAAGGCTCCCAGTTCTCCATGGCCTGTCCTGCCTTTCTGGATTTTACACTTTTTTCAGATGGCCCTTTTGACCGGGGGGAAGTGAGACTTCATTGTAGTGCAGATTTCCTTTGCAAGCTTGCTTGGTTGGCCAAAAAGGGCGTATGCGTTTTTTCCTGAATATATTCAGGAAAAAACGCATACGCCCTTTTTGGCCAAGTGCATCATTGTGGACGTTCTGCCTCTTTTCCTATGCTTTCAATGCAATTCCAGTCTACCTCCTGAAATCGGTTTCCTGCAATTCTGCCCCGCTTTCAAGTCCTCTTGGCAGCCTTACTTCAGTCTATTTTTGGACGATAGCTGTCATTTATAACTCTGCAGGTTTGTGAATTACAGTGCCCCTGAGCTCCTTTCTTCAACTCGCTTTCTTGTGACCTGGCCGCAACACCGCAGGATGGCTTCAGGCCCTAATCTGGTTCCGGACCGGCATGCTGAGCCTTTGGTTAATTCCTCTTCCTGGTGGGAAAAGAGAGTTAAATTTGCCCGTCCAGACACCTTCAGCTAGCCTCTCATTGGTTCTCGCTATTCCTGTTCATCTTCCGCAGAAATTGCAAACTGGGCCAAACAGGAGGTTAAAGGCGCTGACTCTCCAAGTGGGGAGAGTGTTAGTAAAGCGTCTGGAATGTTGCACCCGAGTACCAGGGGAGGAAAACTGAGACATATTTGAACACGTCTCCCGTTCACATGGTTGATCATACTTGGGTTCCACATGCATGTTTTAGCTGAAGGAAGAATACCTTAAACCTGGAGAGTTGAGACCCGTGTAATGGGTACCATGCAATATGACTTCAAAGGGTCTTCATTTGCTCACCGAACCTCTCCAATCCTATCACTGCTGCGTTTATGCCCCTGTACACATGCTTGATTCTCTTTTGGAGACATAGCAATTCATAGGTTTTACGATACTTACTAGTCAGGTACATTCTTAGGCGTTTAATATGTGGTGTTGAGTCCATTTCGTTGAGAAAGGAGTAGCTCTTGTCTATTTCATATTTGACTTAAGGAACTTTATCTGTGCTCATTTCAATCTCTGGTTTTATGCAGCACCCCAACTCACCTTTACCCTTAAGCAAGCATAAGTTGGCTTTCTAAATTTGAGACCCTGTTCTGTTCTGTAATTCAGTTCCTGTGTAGCCAAGTTTACATTCCGTGTATTAGTGATATCTTATGATGTTTCTTTTTCTGTGTGACTTATTTCAGTTAGAATCATCATACCTGAATCCACTCATTGTGATGCTAAGGGCCTGATGACATAGATTTCATTGCTGAGTGATATTGCTTTGTAAGTAAATACCACAACTTCTTTATCCATTTTTCACTTTCTGCGATGTTGAACTTGTACTGTAAACGAGCTTCTTGTAAACAGAGGCGTCCCAAACTTTCGGGTGGCTGTGTCTTTTTGATTTTAATTTCCCTAAGCTATAGGACCATAAGTGGCAGTGCCCTAGGCTCTGTTGCTTTGTTTTTTAGATGTTTCAGGAAACACCATACACTTCTCCCGAGTGTCTGTTGGCAATTTACATCCCGCCCATCAGCATAACAAGGCTCCCAGTTCTCCATGGCCTGTCCTGCCTTTCTGGATTTTACACTTTTTTCAGATGGCCCTTTTTACCGGGGGAAGTGAGACTTCATTGTAGTGCAGATTTCCTTTGGAAGCTTGCTTGGTTTGCCAAAAAGGGCGTATGCGTTTTTTCCTGAATATATTCAGGAAAAAACGCATACGCCCTTTTTGGCCAAGTGCATCATTGTGGACGTTCTGCCTCTTTTCCTATGCTTTAAATGCAATTCCAGTCTACCTCCTGAAATCGGTTTCCTGCAATTCTGCCCCGCTTTCAAGTCCTCTTGGCAGCCTTACTTCAGTCTATTTTTGGATGATAGCTGTCATTTATAACTCTGCAGGTTTGTGAATTACAGTGCCCCTGAGCTCCTTTGTTCAACTCGCTTTCTTGTGAGCTGGCCGCAACACCGCAGGATGGCTTCAGGCCCTAATCTGGTTCCGGCCCGGCATGCTGAGCCTTTGGTTAATTCCTCTTCCTGGTGGGAAATGAGAGTTAAATTTGCCCGTCCAGACACCTACAGCTAGCCTCTCATTGGTTCTCGCTATTCCTGTTCATCTTCCGCAGAAATTGCAAACTGGGCCAAACAGGAGGTTAAAGGGACTGACTCTCCAAGTGGGGAGAGTGTTAGTAAAGCGTCTGGAATGTTGCAACCGAGTACCAGGGGAGGAAAACTGAGACATATTTGAACACGTCTCCCGATCACATGGTTGATCATACTCTAGGTTCCACATGCATGTTTTAGCTGAAGGAAGAATACCTTAAACCTGGGTAGTTGAAACCCGTGGAATGGGTACCATGCAATATGACTTCAAAGGGTCTTCATTTGCTCACCGAACCTCTCCAATCCTATCACTGCTGCGTTTATGCCCCTGTACACATGCTTGATTCTCTTTCGGAGACATAGCAATCCATAGGTTTTAAGATACTTACAAGTCAGGTACATTCTTAGTCATTTAATATGCGGTGTTGAGTCCATTTCGTTGAGCAACAGTAGCTCTTGTCTATTCCATATTTGGCTTAAGGAACTTTATCTGTGCTCATTTCAATCTCTGGTTTTATGCAGCACCCCAACTCACCTTTACCCTTAAGCAAGCATAAGTTGTTTTTCTAAATTTGAGACCCTGTTCTGTTCTGTAATTCAGTTCCTGTGTAGCCAAGTTTCCATTCCGTGTATTACTGATATCTTATGATGTTTCTTTTTCTGTGTGACTTATTTCAGTTACAATCATCATACCTGAATCCACTAATTGTGCTGCTAAGGGCCTGATGACATAGATTTCATTGCTGAGTGATATTGCTTTGTAAGTGAATACCAGAACTTCTTTATCCATTTTTCACTTTCTGCGATGTTGAACTTGTACTGTAAACGAGGTTCTTGTAAACAGAGCCGTTCCAAACTTTGGGGTGGCTGTGTCTTTTTGATTTTAATTTCCCTAAGCTATAGGACCATAAGTGGAAGTGCCCTAGGCTCTGTTGCTTTGTTTTTTAGATGTTTCAGGAAACACCATACACTTCTCCCAAGTGTCTGTTGGCAATTTTCATCCCGCCCATCAGCATAACAAGGCTCCCAGTTCTCAATGGCCTGTTGCCTTTCTGGATTTTACACTTTTTTCAGATGGCCCTTTTGACCGGGGGGAAGTGAGACTTCATTGTAGTGCAGATTTCCTTTGCAAGCTTGCTTGGTTGGCCAAAAAGGGCGTATGCGTTTTTTCCTGAAAATATTCAGGAAAAAACGCATACGCCCGTTTTGGCCAAGTGCATCATTGTGGACGTTCTGCCTCTTTTCCTATGCTTTCAATGCAATTCCAGTCTACCTCCTGAAATCGGTTTCCTGCAATTCTGCCCCGCTTTCAAGTCCTCTTGTCAGCCTTACTTCAGTCTATTTTTGTATGATAGCTGTCATTTATAACTCTGCAGGCTTGTGAATTACAGTGCCCCTGAGCTCCTTTCTTCAACTCGCTTTCTTGTGACCTGGCCGCAACACCGCAGGATGGCTTCAGGCCCTAATCTGGTTCCGGCCCGGCATGCTGAGCCTTTGGTTAATTCCTCTTCCTGGTGGGAAATGAGAGTTAAATTTGCCCGTCCAGACACCTCCAGCTAGCCTCTCATTGGTTCTCGCTATTCCTGTTCATCTTCCGCAGAAATTGCAAACTGGGCCAAACAGGAGGTTAAAGGGACTGACTCTCCAAGTGGGGAGAGTGTTAGTAAAGCATCTGGAATGTTGCACCCGAGTACCAGGGGAGGAAAACTGAGACATATTTGAACACGTCTCCCGATCACATGGTTGATCATACTCTAGGTTCCACATGCATGTTTTAGCTGAAGGAAGAATACCTTAAACCTGGGTAGTTGAAACCCGTGGAATGGGTACCATGCAATATGACTTCAAAGGGTCTTCATTTGCTCACCGAACCTCTCCAATCCTATCACTGCTGCGTTTATGCCCCTGTACACATGCTTGATTCTCTTTCGGAGACATAGCAATCCATAGGTTTTAAGATACTTACAAGTCAGGTACATTCTTAGGCGTTTAATATGCGGTGTTGAGTCCATTTCGTTGAGCAAGGAGTAGCTCTTGTCTATTCCATATTTGGCTTAAGGAACTTTATCTGTGCTCATTTCAATCTCTGGTTTTATGCAGCACCCCAACTCACCTTTACCATTAAGCAAGCATAAGTTGTTTTTCTAAATTTGAGACCCTGTTCTGTTCTGTAATTCAGTTCCTGTGTAGCCAAGTTTCCATTCCGTGTATTACTGATATCTTATGATGTTTCTTTTTCTGTGTGACTTATTTCAGTTAGAATCATCATACCTGAATCCACTCATTGTACTGCTAAGGGCCTGATGACATAGATTTCATTGCTGAGTGATATTGCTTTGTAAGTGAATACCACAAATTCTTTATCCATTTTTCACTTTCTGCGATGTTGAACTTGTACTGTAAACGAGGTTCTTGTAAACAGAGCCGTTCCAAACTTTGGGGTGGCTGTGTCTTTTTGATTTTAATTTCCCTAAGCTATAGGACCATAAGTGGCAGTGCCCTAGGCTCTGTTGCTTTGTTTTTTAGATGTTTCAGGAAACACCATACACTTCTCCCGAGTGTCTGTTGGCAATTTACATCCCGCCCATCAGCATAACAAGGCTCCCAGTTCTCCATGGCCTGTCCTGCCTTTCTGGATTTTACACTTTTTTCAGATGGCCCTTTTGACCGGGGGGAAGTGAGACTTCATTGTAGTGCAGATTTCCTTTGCAAGCTTGCTTGGTTGGCCAAAAAGGGCGTATGCGTATTTTCCTGAATATATTCAGGAAAAAACGCATACGTCCTTTTTGGCCAAGTGCATCATTGTGGACGTTCTGCCTCTTTTCCTATGCTTTCAATGCAATTCCAGTCTACCTCCTGAAATCGGTTTCCTGCAATTCTGCCCCGCTTTCAAGTCCTCTTGGCAGCCTTACTTCAGTCTATTTTTGGACGATAGCTGTCATTTATAACTCTGCAGGTTTGTGAATTACAGTGCCCCTGAGCTCCTTTCTTCAACTCGCTTTCTTGTGACCTGGCCGCAACACCGCAGGATGGCTTCAGGCCCTAATCTGGTTCCGGCCCGGCACGCTGAGCCTTTGGTTAATTCCTCTTCCTGGTGGGAAATGAGAGTTAAATTTGCCCGTCCAGACACCTCCAGCTAGCCTCTCATTGGTTCTCGCTATTCCTGTTCATCTTCCGCAGAAATTGCAAACTGGGCCAAACAGGAGGTTAAAGGGACTGACTCTCCAAGTGGGGAGAGTGTTAGTAAAGCGTCTGGAATGTTGCACCCGAGTACCAGGGGAGGAAAACTGAGACATATTTGAACACGTCTCCCGATCACATGGTTGATCATACTCTAGGTTCCACATGCATGTTTTAGCTGAAGGAAGAATACCTTAAACCTGGGTAGTTGAAACCCGTGGAATGGGTACCATGCAATATGACTTCAAAGGGTCTTCATTTGCTCACCGAACCTCTCCAATCCTATCACTGCTGCGTTTATGCCCCTGTACACATGCTTGATTCTCTTTCGGAGACATAGCAATCCATAGGTTTTAAGATACTTACTAGTCAGGTACATTCTTAGGCGTTTAATATGGGGTGTTGAGTCCATTTCGTTGAGCAAGGAGTAGCTCTTGTTTATTCCATATTTGGCTTAAGGAACTTTATCTGTGCTCATTTCAATCTCTGGTTTTATGCAGCACCCCAACTCACCTTTACCCTTAAGCAAGCATAAGTTGTTTTTCTAAATTTGAGACCCTGTTCTGTTCTGTAATTCAGTTCCTGTGTAGCCAAGTTTCCATTCCGTGTATTACTGATATCTTATGATGTTTCTTTTTCTGTGTGACTTATTTCAGTTAGAATCATCATACCTGAATCCACTCATTGTGCTGCTAAGGGCCTGATGACACAGATTTCATTGCTGAGTGATATTGCTTTGTAAGTAAATACCACAACTTCTTTATCCATTTTTCACTTTCTGCGATGTTGAACTTGTACTGTAAACGAGGTTCTTGTAAACAGAGCCGTTCCAAACTTTGGGGTGGCTGTGTCTTTTTGATTTTAATTTCCCTAAGCTATAGGACCATAAGTGGAAGTGCCCTAGGTTCTGTTGCTTTGTTTTTTAGATGTTTCAGGAAACACCATACACTTCTCCCGAGTGTCTGTTGGCAATTTACATCCCGCCCATCAGCATAACAAGGCTCCCAGTTCTCCATGGCCTGTCCTGCCTTTCTGGATTTTACACTTTTTTCAGATGGCCCTTTTGACCGGGGGGAAGTGAGACTTCATTGTAGTGCAGATTTCCTTTGCAAGCTTGCTTGGTTGGCCAAAAAGGGCGTATGCGTTTTTTCCTGAATATATTCAGGAAAAAACGCATACGCCCTTTTTGGCCAAGTGCATCATTGTGGACGTTCTGCCTCTTTTCCTATGCTTTCAATGCAATTCCAGTCTACCTCCTGAAATCGGTTTCCTGCAATTCTGCCCCGCTTCAAGTCCTCTTGGCAGCCTTACTTCAGTCTATTTTTGGATGATAGCTGTCATTTATAACTCTGCAGGTTTGTGAATTACAGTGCCCCTGAGCTCCTTTGTTCAACTCGCTTTCTTTTGAGCTGGCCGCAACACCGCAGGATGGCTTCAGGCCCTAATCTGGTTCCGGCACGGCACGCTGAGCCTTTGGTTATTTCCTCTTCCTGGTGGGAAATGAGAGTTAAATTTGCCCGTCCAGACACCTTCAGCTAGCCTCTCATTGGTTCTCGCTATTCCTGTTCATCTTCCGCAGAAATTGCAAACTGGGCCAAACAGGAGGTTAAAGGCGCTGACTCTCCAAGTGGGCAGAGTGTTAGTAAAGCGTCTGGAATGTTGCACCCGAGTACCAGGGGAGGAAAACTGAGACATATTTGAACACGTCTCCCGTTCACATGGTTGATCATACTTGGGTTCCACATGCATGTTTTAGCTGAAGGAAGAATACCTTAAACCTGGAGAGTTGAGACCCGTGTAATGGGTACCATGCAATATGACTTCAAAGGGTCTTCATTTGCTCACCGAACCTCTCCAATCCTATCACTGCTGCGTTTATGCCCCTGTACACATGCTTGATTCTCTTTTGGAGACATAGCAATCCATAGGTTTTACGATACTTACTAGTCAGGTACATTCTTAGGCGTTTAATATGCGGTGTTGAGTCCATTTCGTTGAGCAAGGAGTAGCTCTTGTCTATTCCATATTTGACTTAAGGAACTTTATCTGTGCTCATTTCAATCTCTGGTTTTATGCAGCACCCCAACTCACCTTTACCCTTAAGCAAGCATAAGTTGGTTTTCTAAATTTGAGACCCTGTTCTGTTCTGTAATTCAGTTCCTGTGTAGCCAAGTTTACATTCCGTGTATTACTGATATCTTATGATGTTTCTTTTTCTGTGTGACTTATTTCAGTTAGAATCTTCATACCTGAATCCACTCATTGTGATGCTAAGGGCCTGATGACATAGATTTCATTGCTGAGTGATATTGCTTTGTAAGTAAATACCACAACTTCTTTATCCATTTTTCACTTTCTGCGATGTTGAACTTGTACTGTAAACGAGGTTCTTGTAAACAGAGCCGTTCCAAACTTTGGGGTGGCTGTGTCTTTTTGATTTTAATTTCCCTAAGCTATAGGACCATAAGTGGAAGTGCCCTAGGTTCTGTTGCTTTGTTTTTTAGATGTTTCAGGAAACACCATACACTTCTCCCGAGTGGTTGTTGGCAATTTACATCCCGCCCATCAGCATAACAAGGCTCCCAGTTCTCCATGGCCTGTCCTGCCTTTCTGGATTTTACACTTTTTTCAGATGGCCCTTTTGACGGGGGGAAGTGAGACTTCATTGTAGTGCAGATTTCCTTTGCAAGCTTGCTTGGTTGGCCAAAAAGGGCGTATGCGTTTTTTCCTGAATATATTCAGGAAAAAACGCATACGCCCTTTTTGGCCAAGTGCATCATTGTGGACGTTCTGCCTCTTTTCCTATGCTTTCAATGCAATTCCAGTCTACCTCCTGAAATCGGTTTCCTGCAATTCTGCCCCGCTTTCAAGTCCTCTTGGCAGCCTTACTTCAGTCTATTTTTGGATGATAGCTGTCATTTATAACTCTGCAGGTTTGTGAATTACAGTGCCCCTGAGCTCCTTTCTTCAACTCGCTTTCTTGTGACATGGCCGCAACACCGCAGGATGGCTTCAGGCCCTAATCTGGTTCCGGCACGGCACGCTGAGCCTTTGGTTATTTCCTCTTCCTGGTGGGAAATGAGAGTTAAATTTGCCCGTCCAGACACCTTCAGCTAGCCTCTCATTGGTTCTCGCTATTCCTGTTCATCTTCCGCAGAAATTGCAAACTGGGCCAAACAGGAGGTTAAAGGCGCTGACTCTCCAAGTGGGGAGAGTGTTAGTAAAGCGTCTGGAATGTTGCACCCGAGTACCAGGGGAGGAAAACTGAGACATATTTGAACATGTCTCCCGATCACATGGTTGATCATACTCTAGGTTCCACATGCATGTTTTAGCTGAAGGAAGAATACCTTAAACCTGGGTAGTTGAAACCCGTGGAATGGGTACCATGCAATATGACTTCAAAGGGTCTTCATTTGCTCACCGAACCTCTCCAATCCTATCACTGCTGCTTTTATGCCCCTGTACACATGCTTGATTCTCTTTTGGAGACATAGCAATCCATAGGTTTTACGATACTTACTAGTCAGGTACATTCTTAGGCGTTTAATATGCGGTGTTGAGTCCATTTCGTTGAGCAAGGAGTAGCTCTTGTCTATTCCATATTTGACTTAAGGAACTTTATCTGTGCTCATTTCAATCTCTGGTTTTATACAGCACCCCAACTCACCTTTACCCTTAAGCAAGCATAAGTTGGTTTTCTAAATTTGAGACCCTGTTCTGTTCTGTAATTCAGTTCCTGTGTAGCCAAGTTTACATTCCGTGTATTACTGATATCTTATGATGTTTCTTTTTCTGTGTGACTTATTTCAGTTAGAATCATCATACCTGAATCCACTCATTGTGATGCTAAGGGCCTGATGACATAGATTTCATTGCTGAGTGATATTGCTTTGTAAGTAAATACCACAACTTCTTTATCCATTTTTCACTTTCTGCGATGTTGAACTTGTACTGTAAACGAGGTTCTTGTAAACAGAGGCGTCCCAAACTTTGGGGTGGCTGTGTCTTTTTGATTTTAATTTCCCTAAGCTATAGGACCATAAGTGGCAGTGCCCTAGGCTCTGTTGCTTTGTTTTTTAGATGTTTCAGGAAACACCATACACTTCTCCCGAGTGTCTGTTGGCAATTTACATCCCGCCCATCAGCATAACAAGGCTCCCAGTTCTCCATGGCCTGTCCTGCCTTTCTGGATTTTACACTTTTTTCAGATGGCCCTTTTGACCGGGGGGAAGTGAGACTTCATTGTAGTGCAGATTTCCTTTGCAAGCTTGCTTGGTTGGCCAAAAAGGGCGTATGCGTTTTTTCCTGAATATATTCAGGAAAAAACGCATACGCCCTTTTTGGCCAAGTGCATCATTGTGGACGTTCTGCCTCTTTTCCTATGCTTTCAATGCAATTCCAGTCTACCTCCTGAAATCGGTTTCCTGCAATTCTGCCCCACTTTCAAGTCCTCTTGGCAGCCTTACTTCAGTCTATTTTTGGACGATAGCTGTCATTTATAACTCTGCAGGTTTGTGAATTACAGTGCCCCTGAGCTCCTTTCTTCAACTCGCTTTCTTGTGACCTGGCCACAACACCGCAGGATGGCTTCAGGCCCTAATCTTGTTCCGGCACGGCACGCTGAGCCTTTGGTTATTTCCTCTTCCTGGTGGGAAATGAGAGTTAAATTTGCCCGTCCAGACACCTCCAGCTAGTCTCTCATTGGTTCTCGCTATTCCTGTTCATCTTCCGCAGAAATTGCAAACTGGGCCAAACAGGAGGTTAAAGGCGCTGACTCTCCAAGTGGGGAGAGTGTTAGTAAAGCGTCTGGAATGTTGCACCCGAGTACCAGGGGAGGAAAACTGAGACATATTTGAACACGTCTCCCGTTCACATGGTTGATCATACTTGGGTGCCACATGCATGTTTTAGCTGAAGGAAGAATACCTTAAACCTGGAGAGTTAAGACCCGTGTAATGGGTACCATGCAATATGACTTCAAAGGGTCTTCATTTGCTCACCGAACCTCTCCAATCCTATCACTGCTGCGTTTATGCCCCTGTACACATGCTTGATTCTCTTTCAGAGACATAGCAATCCATAGGTTTTAAGATACTTACTAGTCAGGTACATTCTTAGGCGTTTAATATGCGGTGTTGAGTCCATTTCGTTGAGCAAGGAGTAGCTCTTGTCTATTCCATATTTGACTTAAGGAACTTTATCTGTGCTCATTTCAATCTCTGGTTTTATGCAGCACCCCAACTCACCTTTACCCTTAAGCAAGCATAAGTTGGTTTTCTAAATTTGAGACCCTGTTCTGTTCTGTAATTCAGTTCCTGTGTAGCCAAGTTTACATTCCGTGTATTACTGATATCTTATGATGTTTCTTTTTCTGTGTGACTTACTTCAGTTAGAATCATCATACCTGAATCCACTCATTGTGCTGCTAAGGGCCTGATGACACAGATTTCATTGCTGAGTGATATTGCTTTGTAAGTAAATACCAGAACTTCTTTATCCATTTATCACTTTCTGCGATGTTGAACTTGTACTGTAAACGAGGTTCTTGTAAACAGAGCCGTTCCAAACTTTGGGGTGGCTGTGTCTTTTTGAATTTAATTTCCCTAAGCTATAGGACCATAAGTGGAAGTGCCCTAGGTTCTGTTGCTTTGTTTTTTAGATGTTTCAGGAAACACCATACACTTCTCCCGAGTGGTTGTTGGCAATTTACGTCCCGCCCATCAGCATAACAAGGCTCCCAGTTCTCCATGGCCTGTCCTGCCTTTCTGGATTTTACACTTTTTTCAGATGGCCCTTTTGACCGGGGGGAAGTGAGACTTCATTGTAGTGCAGATTTCCTTTGCAAGCTTGCTTGGTTGGCCAAAAAGGGCGTATGCGTTTTTTCCTGAATATATTCAGGAAAAAACGCATACGCCCTTTTTGGCCAAGTGCATCATTGTGGACGTTCTGCCTCTTTTCCTATGCTTTCAATGCAATTCCAGTCTACCTCCTGAAATCGGTTTCCTGCAATTCTGCCCCGCTTTCAAGTCCTCTTGGCAGCCTTACTTCAGTCTATTTTTGGACGATAGCTGTCATTTATAACTCTGCAGGTTTGTGAATTACAGTGCCCCTGAGCTCCTTTCTTCAACTCGCTTTCTTGTGACCTGGCCGCAACACCGCAGGATGGCTTCAGGCCCTAATCTGGTTCCGGTACGGCACGCTGAGCCTTTGGTTATTTCCTCTTCCTGTTGGGAAATGAGAGTTAAATTTGCCCGTCCAGACACCTCCAGCTAGTCTCTCATTGGTTCTCGCTATTCCTGTTCATCTTCCGCAGAAATTGCAAACTGGGCCAAACAGGAGGTTAAAGGCGCTGACTCTCCAAGTGGGGAGAGTGTTAGTAAAGCGTCTGGAATGTTGCACCCGAGTACCAGGGGAGGAAAACTGAGACATATTTGAACACGTCTCCCAATCACATGGTTGATCATACTTGGGTTCCACATGCATGTTTTAGCTGAAGGAAGAATACCTTAAACCTGGAGAGTTAAGACCCGTGTAATGGGTACCATGCAATATGACTTCAAAGGGTCTTCATTTGCTCACCGAACCTCTCCAATCCTATCACTGCTGCGTTTATGCCCCTGTACACATGCTTGATTCTCTTTCGGAGACATAGCAATCCATAGGTTTTAAGATACTTACTAGTCAGGTACATTCTTTGGCGTTTAATATGCGGTGTTGAGTCCATTTCGTTGAGCAAGGAGTAGCTCTTGTCTATTCCATATTTGACTTAAGGAACTTTATCTGTGCTCATTTCAATCTCTGGTTTTATGCAGCACCCCAACTCACCTTTACCCTTAAGCAAGCATAAGTTGGTTTTCTAAATTTGAGACCCTGTTCTGTTCTGTAATTCAGTTCCTGTGTAGCCAAGTTTCCATTCCGTGTATTACTGATATCTTATGATGTTTCTTTTTCTGTGTGACTTACTTCAGTTAGAATCATCATACCTGAATCCACTCATTGTGCTGCTAAGGGCCTGATGACACAGATTTCATTGCTGAGTGATATTGCTTTGTAAGTAAATACCACAACTTCTTTATCCATTTTTCACTTTCTGTGATGTTGAACTTGTACTGTAAACGAGGTTCTTGTAAACAGAGCCGTTCCAAACTTTGGGGTGGCTGTGTCTTTTTGATTTTAATTTCCCTAAGCTATAGGACCATAAGTGGAAGTGCCCTAGGTTCTGTTGCTTTGTTTTTTAGATGTTTCAGGAAACACCATACACTTCTCCCGAGTGGTTGTTGGCAATTTACATCCCGCCCATCAGCATAACAAGGCTCCCAGTTCTCCATGGCCTGTCCTGCCTTTCTGGATTTTACACTTTTTTCAGATGGCCCTTTTGACCGGGGGGAAGTGAGACTTCATTGTAGTGCAGATTTCCTTTGCAAGCTTGCTTGGTTGGCCAAAAAGGGCGTATGCGTTTTTTCCTGAATATATTCAGGAAAAAACGCATACGCCCTTTTTGGCCAAGTGCATCATTGTGGACGTTCTGCCTCTTTTCCTATGCTTTCAATGCAATTCCAGTCTACCTCCTGAAATCGGTTTCCTGCAATTCTGCCCCGCTTTCAAGTCCTCTTGGCAGCCTTACTTCAGTCTATTTTTGGACGATAGCTGTCATTTATAACTCTGCAGGTTTGTGAATTACAGTGCCCCTGAGCTCCTTTCTTCAACTCGCTTTCTTTTGAGCTGGCCGCAATACGGCAGGATGGCTTCAGGCCCTAATCTGGCTCTGGTACGGCATGCTGAGCCTTTGGTTATTTCCTCTTCCTGGTGGGAAATGAGAGTTAAATTTGCCCGTCCAGACACCTCCAGCTAGCCTCTCACTGGTTCTCGCTATTCCTGTTCATCTTCCGCAGAAATTGCAAACTGGGCCAAACAGGAGGTTAAAGGCGCTGACTCTCCAAGTGGGGAGAGTGTTAGTAAAGCGTCTGGAATGTTGCAGCCGAGTACCAGGGGAGGAAAACTGAGACATATTTGAACACGTCTCCCGATCACATGGTTGATCATACTCTAGGTTCCACATGCATGTTTTAGCTGAAGGAAGAATACCTTAAACCTGGGTAGTTGAAACCCGTGGAATGGGTACCATGCAATATGACTTCAAAGGGTCTTCATTTGCTCACCGAACCTCTCCAATCCTATCACTGCTGCGTTTATGCCCCTGTACACATGCTTGATTCTCTTTCGGAGACATAGCAATCCATAGGTTTTAAGATACTTACTAGTCAGGTACATTCTTAGGCGTTTAATATGGGGTGTTGAGTCCATTTCGTTGAGCAAGGAGTAGCTCTTGTCTATTCCATATTTGGCTTAAGGAACTTTATCTGTGCTCATTTCAATCTCTGGTTTTATGCAGCACCCCAACTCACCTTTACCCTTAAGCAAGAATAAGTTGGTTTTCTAAATTTGAGACCCTGTTCTGTTCTGTAATTCAGTTCCTGTGTAGCCAAGTTTACATTCCGTGTATTACTGATATCTTATGATGTTTCTTTTTCTGTGTGACTTATTTCAGTTAGAATCATCATACCTGAATCCACTCATTGTGCTGCTAAGGGCCTGATGACACAGATTTCATTGCTGAGTGATATTGCTTTGTAAGTAAATACCACAACTTCTTTCTCCATTTTTCACTTTCTGCGATGTTGAACTTGTACTATAAACGAGGTTCTTGTAAACAGAGCCGTTCCAAACTTTGGGGTGGCTGTGTCTTTTTGATTTTAATTTCCCTAAGCTATAGGACCATAAGTGGAAGTGCCCTAGGCTCTGTTGCTTTGTTTTTTAGATGTTTCAGGAAACACCATACACTTCTCCCAAGTGTCTGTTGGCAATTTACATCCCGCCCATCAGCATAACAAGGCTCCCAGTTCTCAATGGCCTGTTGCCTTTCTGGATTTTACACTTTTTTCAGATGGCCCTTTTGACCGGGGGGAAGTGAGACTTCATTGTAGTGCAGATTTCCTTTGCAAGCTTGCTTGGTTGGCCAAAAAGGGCGTATGCGTTTTTTCCTGAATATATTCAGGAAAAAACGCATATGCCCTTTTTGGCCAAGTGCATCATTGTGGACGTTCTGCCTCTTTTCCTATGCTTTCAATGCAATTCCAGTCTACCTCCTGAAATCGGTTTCCTGCAATTCTGCCCCGCTTTCAAGTCCTCTTGGCAGCCTTACTTCAGTCTATTTTTGGACGATAGCTGTCATTTATAACTCTGCAGGTTTGTGAATTACAGTGCCCCTGAGCTCCTTTCTTCAACTCGCTTTCTTGTGACATGGCCGCAACACCGCAGGATGGCTTCAGGCCCTAATCTGGTTCCGGACCGGCACGCTGAGCCTTTGGTTAATTCCTCTTCCTGGTGGGAAATGAGAGTTAAATTTGCCCGTCCAGACACCTCCAGCTAGCCTCTCATTGGTTCTCGCTATTCCTGTTCATCTTCCGCAGAAATTGCAAACTGGGCCAAACAGGAGGTTAAAGGGACTGACTCTCCAAGTGGGGAGAGTGTTAGTAAAGCGTCTGGAATGTTGCACCCGAGTACCAGGGGAGGAAAACTGAGACATATTTGAACATGTCTCCCGATCACATGGTTGATCATACTCTAGGTTCCACATGCATGTTTTAGCTGAAGGAAGAATACCTTAAACCTGGGTAGTTGAAACCCGTGGAATGGGTACCATGCAATATGACTTCAAAGGGTCTTCATTTGCTCACCGAACCTCTCCAATCCTATCACTGCTGCTTTTATGCCCCTGTACACATGCTTGATTCTCTTTTGGAGACATAGCAATCCGTAGGTTTTACGATACTTACTAGTCAGGTACATTCTTAGGCGTTTAATATGCGGTGTTGAGTCCATTTCGTTGAGCAAGGAGTAGCTCTTGTCTATTCCATATTTGACTTAAGGAACTTTATCTGTGCTCATTTCAATCTCTGGTTTTATACAGCACCCCAACTCACCTTTACCCTTAAGCAAGCATAAGTTGGTTTTCTAAATTTGAGACCCTGTTCTGTTCTGTAATTCAGTTCCTGTGTAGCCAAGTTTACATTCCGTGTATTACTGATATCTTATGATGTTTCTTTTTCTGTGTGACTTATTTCAGTTAGAATCATCATACCTGAATCCACTCATTGTGATGCTAAGGGCCTGATGACATAGATTTCATTGCTGAGTGATATTGCTTTGTAAGTAAATACCACAACTTCTTTATCCATTTTTCACTTTCTGCGATGTTGAACTTGTACTGTAAACGAGGTTCTTGTAAACAGAGGCGTCCCAAACTTTGGCGTGGCTGTGTCTTTTTGATTTTAATTTCCCTAAGCTATAGGACCATATGTGGCAGTGCCCTAGGCTCTGTTGCTTTGTTTTTTAGATGTTTCAGGAAACACCATACACTTCTCCCGAGTGTCTGTTGGCAATTTACATCCCGCCCATCAGCATAACAAGGCTCCCAGTTCTCCATGGCCTGTCCTGCCTTTCTGGATTTTACACTTTTTTCAGATGGCCCTTTTGACCAGGGGGAAGTGAGACTTCATTGTAGTGCAG
Source organism: Delphinus delphis (assembly GCF_949987515.2). Lineage (NCBI taxonomy): Eukaryota > Metazoa > Chordata > Mammalia > Artiodactyla > Delphinidae > Delphinus > Delphinus delphis. The sequence continues at coordinate 948,039 of NW_027192691.1, forward strand.
ATTTCCTTTGCAAGCTTGCTTGGTTGGCCAAAAAGGGCGTATGCGTTTTTTCCTGAATATATTCAGGAAAAAACGCATACGCCCTTTTTGGCCAAGTGCATCATTGTGGACGTTCTGCCTCTTTTCCTATGCTTTCAATGCAATTCCAGTCTACCTCCTGAAATCGGTTTCCTGCAATTCTGCCCCACTTTCAAGTCCTCTTGGCAGCCTTACTTCAGTCTATTTTTGGACGATAGCTGTCATTTATAACTCTGCAGGTTTGTGAATTACAGTGCCCCTGAGCTCCCTTCTTCAACTCGCTTTCTTGTGACCTGGCCACAACACCGCAGGATGGCTTCAGGCCCTAATCTTGTTCCGGCACGGCATGCTGAGCCTTTGGTTATTTCCTCTCCCTGGTGGGAAATGAGAGTTAAATTTGCCCGTCCAGACACCTCCAGCTAGTCTCTCATTGGTTCTCGCTATTCCTGTTCATCTTCCGCAGAAATTGCAAACTGGGCCAAACAGGAGGTTAAAGGCGCTGACTCTCCAAGTGGGGAGAGTGTTAGTAAAGCGTCTGGAATGTTGCAGCCGAGTACCAGGGGAGGAAAACTGAGACATATTTGAACACGTCTACCGTTCACATGGTTGATCATACTCTGGGTTCCACATGCATGTTTTAGCTGAAGGAAGAATACCTTAAACCTGGAGAGTTGAGACCCGTGGAATGGGTACCATGCAATATGACTTCAAAGGGTCTTCATTTGCTCACCGAACCTCTCCAATCCTATCACTGCTGCGTTTATGTCCCTGTACACACGCTTGATTCTCTTTTGGAGACATAGCAATCCATAGGTTTTAAGATACTTACTAGTCAGGTACATTCTTAGGCGTTTAATATGGGGTGTTGAGTCCATTTCGTTGAGCAAGGAGTAGCTCTTGTCTATTCCATATTTGGCTTAAGGAACTTTATCTGTGCTCATTTCAATCTCTGGTTTTATGCAGCACCCCAACTCACCTTTCCCCTTAAGCAAGCATAAGTTGTTTTTCTCAATTTGAGACCCTGTTCTGTTCTGTAATTCAGTTCCTGTGTAGCCAAGTTTACATTCCGTGTATTACTGATATCTTATGATGTTTCTTTTTCTGTGTGACTTACTTCAGTTAGAATCATCATACCTGAATCCACTCATTGTGCTGCTAAGGGCCTGATGACACAGATTTCATTGCTGAGTGATATTGCTTTGTAAGTAAATACCACAACTTCTTTATCCATTTTTCACTTTCTGCGATGTTGAACTTGTACTGTAAACGAGGTTCTTGTAAACAGAGCCGTTCCAAACTTTGGGGTGGCTGTGTCTTTTTGATTTTAATTTCCCTAAGCTATAGGACCATATGTGGAAGTGCCCTAGGTTCTGTTGCTTTGTTTTTTAGATGTTTCAGGAAACACCATACACTTCTCCCGAGTGGTTGTTGGCAATTTACATCCCGCCCATCAGCATAACAAGGCTCCCAGTTCTCCATGGCCTGTCCTGCCTTTCTGGATTTTACACTTTTTTCAGATGGCCCTTTTGACCGGGGGGAAGTGAGACTTCATTGTAGTGCAGATTTCCTTTGCAAGCTTGCTTGGTTGGCCAAAAAGGGCGTATGCGTTTTTTCCTGAATATATTCAGGAAAAAACGCATACGCCCTTTTTGGCCAAGTGCATCATTGTGGACGTTCTGCCTCTTTTCCTATGCTTTCAATGCAATTCCAGTCTACCTCCTGAAATCGGTTTCCTGCAATTCTGCCCCGCTTTCAAGTCCTCTTGGCAGCCTTACTTCAGTCTATTTTTGGACGATAGCTGTCATTTATAACTGCAGGTTTGTGAATTACAGTGCCCCTGAGCTCCTTTGTTCAACTCGGTTTCTTTTGAGCTGGCCGCAACACCGCAGGATGGCTACAGGCCCTAATCTGGTTCCGGTACGGAACGCTGAGCCTTTGGTTATTTCCTCTTCCTGGTGGGAAATGAGAGTTAAATTTGCCCGTCCAGACACCTCCAGCTAGCCTCTCATTGGTTCTCGCTATTCCTGTTCATCTTCCGCAGAAATTGCAAACTGTGCCAAACAGGAGGTTAAAGGCGCTGACTCTCCAAGTGGGGAGAGTGTTAGTAAAGCGTCTGGAATGTTGCACCCGAGTACCAGGGGAGGAAAACTGAGACATATTTGAACACGTCTCCCGATCACATGGTTGATCATACTCTGGGTTCCACATGCATGTTTTAGCTGAAGGAAGAATACCTAAAACCTGGAGAGTTAAGACCCGTGTAATGGGTACCATGCAATATGACTTCAAAGGGTCTTCATTTGCTCACCGAACCTCTCCAATCCTATCACTGCTGCGTGTATGCCCCTGTACACATGCTTGATTCTCTTTCGGAGACATAGCAATCCATAGGTTTTAAGATACTTACTAGTCAGGTACATTCTTAGGCGTTTAATATGCGGTGTTGAGTCCATTTCGTTGAGCAAGGAGTAGCTCTTGTCTATTCCATATTTGGCTTAAGGAACTTTATCTGTGCTCATTTCAATCTCTGGTTTTATGCAGCACCCCAACTCACCTTTACCCTTAAGCAAGCATAAGTTGGTTTTCTAAATTTGAGACACTGTTCTGTTCTGTAATTCAGTTCCTGTGTAGCCAAGTTTACATTCCATGTATTACTGATATCTTATGATGTTTCTTTTTCTGTGTGACTTATTTCAGTTAGAATCATCGTACCTGAATCTACTCATTATGCTGCTACGGGCCTGATGACATAGATTTCATTGCTGAGTGATACTGCATTGTACGTAAGTACCACAAGTTCTTTATCCATTTTTCACTTTCTGCGATGTTGAACTTGTACTGTAAACGAGGTTCTTGTAAACAGAGGCGTCCCAAACTTTGGGGTGGCTGTGTCTTTTTGATTTTAATTTCCCTAAGCTATAGGACCATAAGTGGAAGTGCCCTAGGCTCTGTTGCTTTGTTTTTTAGATGTTTCAGGAAACACCATACACTTCTCCAGAGTGTCTGTTGGCAATTTACATCCCGCCCATCAGCATAACAAGGCTCCCAGTTCTCAATGGCCTGTTGCCTTTCTGGATTTTACACTTTTTTCAGATGGCCCTTTTGACCAGGGGGAAGTGAGACTTCATTGTAGTGCAGATTTCCTTTGCAAGCTTGCTTGGTTGGCCAAAAAGGGCGTATGCGTTTTTTCCTGAATATATTCAGGAAAAAACGCATACGCCCTTTTTGGCCAAGTGCATCATTGTGGACGTTCTGCCTCTTTTCCTATGCTTTCAATGCAATTCCAGTCTACCTCCTGAAATCGGTTTCCTGCAATTCTGCCCCGCTTTCAAGTCCTCTTGGCAGCCTTACTTCAGTCTATTTTTGGACGATAGCTGTCATTTATAACTCTGCAGGTTTGTGAATTACAGTGCCCCTGAGCTCCTTTCTTCAACTCGCTTTCTTGTGACCTGGCCGCAACACCGCAGGATGGCTTCAGGCCCTAATCTGGTTCCGGCCCGGCATGCTGAGCCTTTGGTTAATTCCTCTTCCTGGTGGGAATTGAGAGTTAAATTTGCCCGTTCAGACACCTCCAGGTAGTCTCTCATTGGTTCTCGCTATTCCTGTTCATCTTCCGCAGAAATTGCAAACTGGGCCAAACAGGAGGTTAAAGGGACTGACTCTCCAAGTCGGGAGAGTGTTAGTAAAGCGTCTGGAATGTTGCACCCGAGTACCAGGGGAGGAAAACTGAGACATATTTGAACACGTCTAACCGTTCACATGGTTGATCATACTCTGGGTTCCACATGCATGTTTTAGCTGAAGGAAGAATACCTTAAACCTGGAGAGTTGAGACCCGTGGAATGGGTACCATGCAATATGACTTCAAAGGGTCTTCATTTGCTCACCGAACCTCTCCAATCCTATCACTGCTGCGTTTATGCCCCTGTACACACGCTTGATTCTCTTTTGGAGACATAGCAATCCATAGGTTTTAAGATACTTACTAGTCAGGTACATTCTTAGGCGTTTAATATGGGGTGTTGAGTCCATTTCGTTGAGCAAGGAGTAGCTCTTGTCTATTCCATATTTGGCTTAAGGAACTTTATCTGTGCTCATTTCAATCTCTGGTTTTATGCAGCACCCCAACTCACCTTTCCCCTTAAGCAAGCATAAGCTGTTTTTCTCAATTTGAGACCCTCTTCTGTTCTGTAATTCAGTTCCTGTGTAGCCAAGTTTACATTCCGTGTATTACTGATATCTTATGATGTTTCTTTTTCTGTGTGACTTACTTCAGTTAGAATCATCATACCTGAATCCACTCATTGTGCTGCTAAGGGCCTGATGACACAGATTTCATTGCTGAGTGATATTGCTTTGTAAGTAAATACCACAACTTCTTTATCCATTTTTCACTTTCTGCGATGTTGAACTTGTACTGTAAACGAGGTTCTTGTAAACAGAGCCGTTCCAAACTTTGGGGTGGCTGTGTCTTTTTGATTTTAATTTCCCTAATCTATAGGACCATAAGTGGAAGTGCCCTAGGTTCTGTTGCTTTGTTTTTTAGATGTTTCAGGAAACACCATACACTTCTCCCGAGTGGTTGTTGGCAATTTACATCCCGCCCATCAGCATAACAAGGCTCCCAGTTCTCCATGGCCTGTCCTGCCTTTCTGGATTTTACACTTTTTTCAGATGGCCCTTTTGACAGGGGGGAAGTGAGACTTCATTGTAGTGCAGATTTCCTTTGCAAGCTTGCTTGGTTGGCCAAAAAGGGCGTATGCGTTTTTTCCTGAATATATTCAGGAAAAAACGCATACGCCCTTTTTGGCCAAGTGCATCATTGTGGACGTTCTGCCTCTTTTCCTATGCTTTCAATGCAATTCCAGTCTACCTCCTGAAATCGGTTTCCTGCAATTCTGCCCCGCTTTCAAGTCCTCTTGGCAGCCTTACTTCAGTCTATTTTTGGACGATAGCTGTCATTTATAACTCTGCAGGTTTGTGAATTACAGTGCCCCTGAGCTCCTTTCTTCAACTCGCTTTCTTTTGAGCTCGCCGCAACACCGCAGGATGGCTTCAGGCCCTAATCTGGTTCCGGTACGGCACGCTGAGCCTTTGGTTATTTCCTCTTCCTGTTGGGAAATGAGAGTTAAATTTGCCCGTCCAGACACCTCCAGCTAGTCTCTCATTGGTTCTAGCTATTCCTGTTCATCTTCCGCAGAAATTGCAAACTGGGCCAAACAGGAGGTTAAAGGCGCTGACTCTCCAAGTGGGGAGAGTGTTAGTATAGCATCTGGAATGTTGCACCCGAGTACCAGGGGAGGAAAACTGAGACATATTTGAACACGTCTCCCGTTCACATGGTTGATCATACTTGGGTTCCACATGCATGTTTTAGCTGAAGGAAGAATACCTTAAACCTGGAGAGTTAAGACCCGTGTAATGGGTACCATGCAATATGACTTCAAAGGGTCTTCATTTGCTCACCGAACCTCTCCAATCCTATCACTGCTGCGTTTATGCCCCTGTACACATGCTTGATTCTCTTTCGGAGACATAGCAATCCATAGGTTTTAAGATACTTACTAGTCAGGTACATTCTTAGGCGTTTAATATGCGGTGTTGAGTCCATTTCGTTGAGCAAGGAGTAGCTCTTGTCTATTCCATATTTGACTTAAGGAACTTTATCTGTGCTCATTTCAATCTCTGGTTTCATGCAGCACCCCAACTCACCTTTACCCTTAAGCAAGCATAAGTTGGTTTTCTAAATTTGAGACCCTGTTCTGTTCTGTAATTCAGTTCCTGTGTAGCCAAGTTTACATTCCGTGTATTACTGATATCTTATGATGTTTCTTTTTCTGTGTGACTTACTTCAGTTAGAATCATCATACCTGAATCCACTAATTGTGCTGCTAAGGGCCTGATGACACAGATTTCATTGCTGAGTGATATTGCTTTGTAAGTAAATACCACAACTTCTTTATCCATTTTTCACTTTCTGCGATGTTGAACTTGTACTGTAAACGAGGTTCTTGTAAACAGAGCCGTTCCAAACTTTGGGGTGGCTGTGTCTTTTTGATTTTAATTTCCCTAAGCTATAGGACCATAAGTGGAAGTGCCCTAGGTTCTGTTGCTTTTTTTTTTAGATGTTTCAGGAAACACCATACACTTCTCCCGAGTGGTTGTTGGCAATTTACATCCCGCCCATCAGCATAACAAGGCTCCCAGTTCTCCATGGCCTGTCCTGCCTTTCTGGATTTTACACTTTTATCAGATGGCCCTTTTGACCGGGGGGAAGTGAGACTTCATTGTAGTGCAGATTTCCTTTGCAAGCTTGCTTGGTTGGCCAAAAAGGGCGTATGCGTTTTTTCCTGAATATATTCAGGATAAAACGCATACGCCCTTTTTGGCCAAGTGCATCATTTTGGACGTTCTGCCTCTTTTCCTATGCTTTCAATGCAATTCCAGTCTACCTCCTGAAATCGGTTTCCTGCAATTCTGCCCCGCTTTCAAGTCCTCTTGGCAGCCTTACTTCAGTCTATTTTTGGACGATAGCTGTCATGTATAACTCTGCAGGTTTGTGAATTACAGTGCCCCTGAGCTCCTTTCTTCAACTCGCTTTCTTGTGACCTGGCCGCAACACCGCAGGATGGCTTCAGGCCCTAATCTGGTTCCGGCCCGGCATGCTGAGCCTTTGGTTAATTCCTCTTCCTGGTGGGAAATGAGAGTTAAATTTGCCCGTCCAGACACCTCCAGCTAGTCTCTCATTGGTTCTCGCTATTCCTGTTCATCTTCCGCAGAAATTGCAAACTGGGCCAAACAGGAGGTTAAAGGCGCTGACTCTCCAAGTGGGGAGAGTGTTAGTAAAGCGTCTGGAATGTTGCACCCGAGTACCAGGGGAGGAAAACTGAGACATATTTGAACACGTCTACCGTTCACATGGTTGATCATACTTGGGTTCCACATGCATGTTTTAGCTGAAGGAAGAATACCTTAAACCTGGAGAGTTGAGACCCGTGTAATGGGTACCATGCAATATGACTTCAAAGGGTCTTCATTTGCTCACCGAACCTCTCCAATCCTATCACTGCTGCGTTTATGCCCCTGTACACATGCTTGATTCTCTTTTGGAGACATAGCAATCCATAGGTTTTACCATACTTACTAGTCAGGTACATTCTAAGGCGTTTAATATGCGGTGTTGAGTCCATTTCGTTGAGCAAGGAGTAGCTCTTGTCTATTCCATATTTGGCTTAAGGAACTTTATCTGTGCTCATTTCAATCTCTGGTTTTATGCAGCACCCCAACTCACCTTTACCCTTAAGCAAGCATAAGTTGGTTTTCTAAATTTGAGACCCTGTTCTGTTCTGTAATTCAGTTCCTGTGTAGCCAAGTTTACATTCCGTGTATTACTGATATCTTATGATGTTTCTTTTTCTGTGTGACTTATTTCAGTTAGAATCATCATACCTGAATCCACTAATTGTGCTGCTAAGGGCCTGATGACATAGATTTCATTGCTGAGTGATATTGCTTTGTAAGTGATTACCACAACTTCTTTATCCATTTTTCACTTTCTGCGATGTTGAACTTGTACTGTAAACGAGGTTCTTGTAAACAGAGCCGTTCCAAACTTTGGGGTGGCTGTGTCTTTTTGATTTTAATTTCCCTAAGCTATAGGACCATAAGTGGAAGTGCCCTAGGCTCTGTTGCTTTGTTTTTTAGATGTTTCAGGAAACACCATACACTTCTCCCGAGTGTCTGTTGGCAATTTACATCCCGCCCATCAGCATAACAAGGCTCCCAGTTCTCAATGGCCTGTTGCCTTTCTGGATTTTACACTTTTTTCAGATGGCCCTTTTGACCGGGGGGAAGTGAGACTTCATTGTAGTGCAGATTTCCTTTGCAAGCTTGCTTGGTTGGCCAAAAAGGGCGTATGCGTTTTTTCCTGAATATATTCAGGAAAAAACGCATACGCCCTTTTTGGCCAAGTGCATCATTGTGGACGTTCTGCCTCTTTTCCTATGCTTTCAATGCAATTCCAGTCTACCTCCTGAAATCGGTTTCCTGCAATTCTGCCCCGCTTTCAAGTCCTCTTGGCAGCCTTACTTCAGTCTATTTTTGGACGATAGCTGTCATTTATAACTCTGCAGGTTTGTGAATTACAGTGCCCCTGAGCTCCTTTCTTCAACTCGCTTTCTTGTGACCTGGCCGCAACACCGCAGGATGGCTTCAGACCCTAATCTGGTTCCGGCCCGGCATGCTGAGCCTTTGGTTAATTCCTATTCCTGGTGGGAAATGAGAGTTAAATTTGCCCGTCCAGACACCTCCAGCTAGCCTCTCATTGGTTCTCGCTATTCCTGTTCATCTTCCGCAGAAATTGCAAACTGGGCCAAACAGGAGGTTAAAGGCGCTGACTCTCCAAGTGGGGAGAGTGTTAGTAAAGCGTCTGGAATGTTGCAGCCGAGTACCAGGGGAGGAAAACTGAGACATATTTGAACACGTCTCCCGTTCACATGGTTGATCATACTTGGGTTCCACATGCATGTTTTAGCTGAAGGAAGAATACCTTAAACCTGGAGAGTTGAGACCCGTGTAATGGGTACCATGCAATATGACTTCAAAGGGTCTTCATTTGCTCACCGAACCTCTCCAATCCTATCACTGCTGCGTTTATGCCCCTGTACACATGCTTGATTCTCTTTTGGAGACATAGCAATCCATAGGTTTTACGATACTTACTAGTCAGGTACATTCTAAGGCGTTTAATATGCGGTGTTGAGTCCATTTCGTTGAGCAAGGAGTAGCTCTTGTCTATTCCATATTTGACTTAAGGAACTTTATCTGTGCTCATTTCAATCTCTGGTTTTATGCAGCACCCCAACTCACCTTTACCCTTAAGCAAGCATAAGTTGGTTTTCTAAATTTGAGACCCTGTTCTGTTCTGGAATTCAGTTCCTGTGTAGTCAAGTTTACATTCCGTGTATTACTGATATCTTATGATGTTTTTTTTCTGTGTGACTTATTTCAGTTAGAATCATCATACCTGAATCCACTCATTGTGATGCTAAGGGCCTGATGACATAGATTTCATTGCTGAGTGATATTGCTTTGTAAGTAAATACCACAACTTCTTTATCCATTTTTCACTTTCTGCGATGTTGAACTTGTACTGTAAATGAGGTTCTTGTAAACAGAGGCGTCCCAAACTTTGGGGTGGCTGTGTCTTTTTGATTTTAATTTCCCTAAGCTATAGGACCATAAGTGGCAGTGCCCTAGGCTCTGTTGCTTTGTTTTTTAGATGTTTCAGGAAACACCATACACTTCTCCCGAGTGTCTGTTGGCAATTTACATCCCGCCCATCAGCATAACAAGGCTCCCAGTTCTCCATGGCCTGTTGCCTTTCTGGATTTTACACTTTTTTCAGATGGCCCTTTTGACCGGGGGGAAGTGAGACTTCATTGTAGTGCAGATTTCCTTTGCAAGCTTGCTTGGTTGGCCAAAAAGGGCGTATGCGTTTTTTCCTGAATATATTCAGGAAAAAACGCATACGCCCTTTTTGGCCAAGTGCATCATTGTGGACGTTCTGCCTCTTTTCCTATGCTTTCAATGCAATTCCAGTCTACCTCCTGAAATCGGTTTCCTGCAATTCTGCCCCGCTTTCAAGTCCTCTTGGCAGCCTTACTTCAGTCTATTTTTGGACGATAGCTGTCATTTATAACTCTGCAGGTTTGTGAATTACAGTGCCCCTGAGCTCCTTTCTTCAACTCGCTTTCTTGTGACCTGGCCGCAACACCGCAGGATGGCTTCAGGCCCTAATCTGGTTCCGGTCCGGCATGCTGAGCCTTTGGTTAATTCCTCTTCCTGGTGGGAAATGAGAGTTAAATTTGCCCGTCCAGACACCTCCAGCTAGCCTCTCATTGGTTCTCGCTATTCCTGTTCATCTTCCGCAGAAATTGCAAACTGGGCCAAACAGGAGGTTAAAGGGACTGACTCTCCAAGTGGGGAGAGTGTTAGTAAAGCGTCTGGAATGTTGCACCCGAGTACCAGGGGAAAAAAACTGAGACATATTTGAACACGTCTCCCGATCACATGGTTGATCATACTCTAGGTTCCACATGCATGTTTTAGCTGAAGGAAGAATACCTTAAACCTGGGTAGTTGAAACCCGTGGAATGGGTACCATGCAATATGACTTCAAAGGGTCTTCATTTGCTCACCGAACCTCTCCAATCCTATCACTGCTGCGTTTATGCCCCTGTACACATGCTTGATTCTCTTTCGGAGACATAGCAATCCATAGGTTTTAAGATACTTACAAGTCAGGTACATTCTTAGGCGTTTAATATGCGGTGTTGAGTCCATTTCGTTGAGCAAGGAGTAGCTCTTGTCTATTCCATATTTGGCTTAAGGAACTTTATCTGTGCTCATTTCAATCTCTGGTTTTATGCAGCACCCCAACTCACCTTTCCCCTTAAGCAAGCATAAGTTGTTTTTCTAAATTTGAGACCCTGTTCTGTTCTGTAATTCAGTTCCTGTGTAGCCAAGTTTCCATTCCGTGTATTACTGATATCTTATGATGTTTCTTTTTCTGTGTGACTTATTTCAGTTAGAATCATCATACCTGAATCCACTCATTGTGCTGCTAAGGGCCTGATGACATAGATTTCATTGCTGAGTGATATTGTTTTGTAAGTGAATACCACAACTTCTTTATCCATTTTTCACTTTCTGCGATGTTGAACTTGTACTGTAAACGAGGTTCTTGTAAACAGAGCCGTTCCAAACTTTGGGGTTGCTGTGTCTTTTTGATTTTAATTTCCCTAAGCTATAGGACCATAAGTGGAAGTGCCCTAGGCTCTGTTGCTTTGTTTTTTAGATGTTTCAGGAAACACCATACATTTCTCCCAAGTGTCTGTTGGCAATTTACATCCCACCCATCAGCATAACAAGGCTCCCAGTTCTCCATGGCCTGTTGCCTTTCTGGATTTTACACTTTTTTCAGATGGCCCTTTTGACCGGGGGGAAGTGAGACTTCATTGTAGTGCAGATTTCCTTTGCAAGCTTGCTTGGTTGGCCAAAAAGGGCGTATGCTTTTTTTCCTGAATATATTCAGGAAAAAACGCATACGCCCTTTTTGGCCAAGTGCATCATTGTGGACGTTCTGCCTCTTTTCCTATGCTTTCAATGCAATTCCAGTCTACCTCCTGAAATCGGTTTCCTGCAATTCTGCCCCGCTTTCAAGTCCTCTTGTCAGCCTTACTTCAGTCTATTTTTGGACGATAGCTGTCATTTATAACTCTGCAGGTTTGTGAATTACAGTGCCCCTGAGCTCCTTTCTTCAACTCGCTTTCTTGTGACCTTGCCGCAACACCGCAGGATGGCTTCAGGCCCTAATCTGGTTCCGGCCCGGCATGCTGAGCCTTTGGTTAATTCCTCTTCCTGGTGGGAAATGAGAGTTAAATTTGCCCGTCCAGACACCTCCAGCTAGCCTCTCATTGGTTCTCGCTATTCCTGTTCATCTTCCGCAGAAATTGCAAACTGGGCCAAACAGGAGGTTAAAGGCGCTGACTCTCCAAGTGGGGAGAGTGTTAGTAAAGCGTCTGGAATGTTGCAGCCGAGTACCAGGGGAGGAAAACTGAGACATATTTGAACACGTCTCCCATTCACATGGTTGATCATACTTGGGTTCCACATGCATGTTTTAGCTGAAGGAAGAATACCTTAAACCTGGAGAGTTGAGACCCGTGTAATGGGTACCATGCAATATGACTTCAAAGGGTCTTCATTTGCTCACCGAACCTCTCCAATCCTATCACTGCTGCGTTTATGCCCCTGTACACATGCTTGATTCTCTTTTGGAGACATAGCAATCCATAGGTTTTATGATACTTACTAGTCAGGTACATTCTTAGGCGTTTAATATGCGGTGTTGAGTCCATTTCGTTGAGCAAGGAGTAGCTCTTGTCTATTTCATATTTGACTTAAGGAACTTTATCTGTGCTCATTTCAATCTCTGGTTTTATGCAGCACCCCAACTCACCTTTACCCTTAAGCAAGAATTAGTTGGTTTTCTAAATTTCAGACCCTGTTCTGTTCTGTAATTCAGTTCCTGTGTAGCCAAGTTTCCATTCCGTGTATTACTGATATCTTATGATGTTTCTTTTTCTGTGTGACTTATTTCAGTTAGAATCATCATACCTGAATCCACTCATTGTGCTTCTAAGGGCCTGATGACATAGATTTCATTGCTGAGTGATATTGCTTTGTAAGTGAATACCACAACTTCTTTATCCATTTTTCACTTTCTGCGATGTTGAACTTGTACTGTAAACGAGGTTCTTGTAAACAGAGCCATTCCAAACTTTGGGTTGGCTGTGTCTTTTAGATTTTAATTTCCCTAAGCTATAGGACCATAAGTGGCAGTGCCCTAGGCTCTGTTGCTTTGTTTTTTAGATGTTTCAGGAAACACCATACACTTCTCCCGAGTGTCTGTTGGCAATTTACATACCGCCCATCAGCATAACAAGGCTCCCAGTTCTCCATGGCCTGTCCTGCCTTTCTGGATTTTACACTTTTTTCAGATGGCCCTTTTGACCGGGGGGAAGTGAGACTTCATTGTAGTGCAGATTTCCTTTGCAAGCTTGCTTGGTTGGCCAAAAAGGGCGTATGCGTTTTTTCCTGAATATATTCAGGAAAAAACGCATACGCCCTTTTTGCCCAAGTGCATCATTGTGGACGTTCTGCCTCTTTTCCTATGCTTTCAATGCAATTCCAGTCTACCTCCTGAAATCGGTTTCCTGCAATTCTGCCCCGCTTTCAAGTCCTCTTGGCAGCCTTACTTCAGTCTATTTTTGGACGATAGCTGTCATTTATAACTCTGCAGGTTTGTGAATTACAGTGCCCCTGAGCTCCTTTCTTCAACTCGCTTTCTTGTGACCTGGCCGCAACACCGCAGGATGGCTTCAGGCCCTAATCTGGTTCCGGACCGGCATGCTGAGCCTTTGGTTAATTCCTCTTCCTGGTGGGAAAAGAGAGTTAAATTTGCCCGTCCAGACACCTTCAGCTAGCCTCTCATTGGTTCTCGCTATTCCTGTTCATCTTCCGCAGAAATTGCAAACTGGGCCAAACAGGAGGTTAAAGGCGCTGACTCTCCAAGTGGGGAGAGTGTTAGTAAAGCGTCTGGAATGTTGCACCCAAGTACCAGGGGAGGAAAACTGAGACATATTTGAACACGTCTCCCGTTCACATGGTTGATCATACTCTAGGTTCCACATGCATGTTTTAGCTGAAGGAAGAATACCTTAAACCTGGAGAGTTGAGACCCGTGTAATGGGTACCATGCAATATGACTTCAAAGGGTCTTCATTTGCTCACCGAACCTCTCCAATCCTATCACTGCTGCGTTTATGCCCCTGTACACATGCTTGATTCTCTTTTGGAGACATAGCAATTCATAGGTTTTACGATACTTACTAGTCAGGTACATTCTTAGGCGTTTAATATGTGGTGTTGAGTCCATTTCGTTGAGAAAGGAGTAGCTCTTGTCTATTTCATATTTGACTTAAGGAACTTTATCTGTGCTCATTTCAATCTCTGGTTTTATGCAGCACCCCAACTCACCTTTACCCTTAAGCAAGCATAAGTTGGCTTTCTAAATTTGAGACCCTGTTCTGTTCTGTAATTCAGTTCCTGTGTAGCCAAGTTTACATTCCGTGTATTAGTGATATCTTATGATGTTTCTTTTTCTGTGTGACTTATTTCAGTTAGAATCATCATACCTGAATCCACTCATTGTGATGCTAAGGGCCTGATGACATAGATTTCATTGCTGAGTGATATTGCTTTGTAAGTAAATACCACAACTTCTTTATCCATTTTTCACTTTCTGCGATGTTGAACTTGTACTGTAAACGAGGTTCTTGTAAACAGAGGCGTCCCAAACTTTCGGGTGGCTGTGTCTTTTTGATTTTAATTTCCCTAAGCTATAGGACCATAAGTGGCAGTGCCCTAGGCTCTGTTGCTTTGTTTTTTAGATGTTTCAGGAAACACCATACACTTCTCCCGAGTGTCTGTTGGCAATTTACATCCCGCCCATCAGCATAACAAGGCTCCCAGTTCTCCATGGCCTGTCCTGCCTTTCTGAATTTTACACTTTTTTCAGATGGCCCTTTTTACCGGGGGAAGTGAGACTTCATTGTAGTGCAGATTTCCTTTGGAAGCTTGCTTGGTTTGCCAAAAAGGGCGTATGCGTTTTTTCCTGAATATATTCAGGAAAAAACGCATACGCCCTTTTTGGCCAAGTGCATCATTGTGGACGTTCTGCCTCTTTTCCTATGCTTTCAATGCAATTCCAGTCTACCTCCTGAAATCGGTTTCCTGCAATTCTGCCCCGCTTTCAAGTCCTCTTGGCAGCCTTACTTCAGTCTATTTTTGGATGATAGCTGTCATTTATAACTCTGCAGGTTTGTGAATTACAGTGCCCCTGAGCTCCTTTGTTCAACTCGCTTTCTTGTGAGCTGGCCGCAACACCGCAGGATGGCTTCAGGCCCTAATCTGGTTCCGGCCCGGCATGCTGAGCCTTTGGTTAATTCCTCTTCCTGGTGGGAAATGAGAGTTAAATTTGCCCGTGCAGACACCTACAGCTAGCCTCTCATTGGTTCTCGCTATTCCTGTTCATCTTCCGCAGAAATTGCAAACTGGGCCAAACAGGAGGTTAAAGGGACTGACTCTCCAAGTGGGGAGAGTGTTAGTAAAGCGTCTGGAATGTTGCACCCGAGTACCAGGGGAGGAAAACTGAGACATATTTGAACACGTCTCCCGATCACATGGTTGATCATACTCTAGGTTCCACATGCATGTTTTAGCTGAAGGAAGAATACCTTAAACCTGGGTAGTTGAAACCCGTGGAATGGGTACCATGCAATATGACTTCAAAGGGTCTTCATTTGCTCACCGAACCTCTCCAATCCTATCACTGCTGCGTTTATGCCCCTGTACACATGCTTGATTCTCTTTCGGAGACATAGCAATCCATAGGTTTTAAGATACTTACTAGTCAGGTACATTCTTAGGCGTTTAATATGGGGTGTTGAGTCCATTTCGTTGAGCAAGGAGTAGCTCTTGTCTATTCCATATTTGGCTTAAGGAACTTTATCTGTGCTCATTTCAATCTCTGGTTTTATGCAGCACCCCAACTCACCTTTACCCTTAAGCAAGCATAAGTTGGCTTTCTAAATTTGAGACCCTGTTCTGTTCTGTAATTCAGTTCCTGTGTAGCCAAGTTTACATTCCGTGTATTAGTGATATCTTATGATGTTTCTTTTTCTGTGTGACTTATTTCAGTTAGAATCATCATACCTGAATCCACTCATTGTGATGCTAAGGGCCTGATGACATAGATTTCATTGCTGAGTGATATTGCTTTGTAAGTAAATACCACAACTTCTTTATCCATTTTTCACTTTCTGCGATGTTGAACTTGTACTGTAAACGAGGTTCTTGTAAACAGAGGCGTCCCAAACTTTCGGGTGGCTGTGTCTTTTTGATTTTAATTTCCCTAAGCTATAGGACCATAAGTGGCAGTGCCCTAGGCTCTGTTGCTTTGTTTTTTAGATGTTTCAGGAAACACCATACACTTCTCCCGAGTGGTTGTTGGCAATTTACATCCCGCCCATCAGCATAACAAGGCTCCCAGTTCTCCATGGCCTGTCCTGCCTTTCTGAATTTTACACTTTTTTCAGATGGCCCTTTTTACCGGGGGAAGTGAGACTTCATTGTAGTGCAGATTTCCTTTGGAAGCTTGCTTGGTTTGCCAAAAAGGGCGTATGCGTTTTTTCCTGAATATATTCAGGAAAAAACGCATACGCCCTTTTTGGCCAAGTGCATCATTGTGGATGTTCTGCCTCTTTTCCTATGCTTTCAATGCAATTCCAGTCTACCTCCTGAAATCGGTTTCCTGCAATTCTGCCCCGCTTTCAAGTCCTCTTGGCAGCCTTACTTCAGTCTATTTTTGGATGATAGCTGTCATTTATAACTCTGCAGGTTTGTGAATTACAGTGCCCCTGAGCTCCTTTGTTCAACTCGCTTTCTTGTGAGCTGGCCGCAACACCGCAGGATGGCTTCAGGCCCTAATCTGGTTCCGGCCCGGCACGCTGAGCCTTTGGTTAATTCCTCTTCCTGGTGGGAAATGAGAGTTAAATTTGCCCGTCCAGACACCTCCAGCTAGCCTCTCATTGGTTCTCGCTATTCCTGTTCATCTTCCGCAGAAATTGCAAACTGGGCCAAACAGGAGGTTAAAGGGACTGACTCTCCAAGTGGGGAGAGTGTTAGTAAAGCGTCTGGAATGTTGCACCCGAGTACCAGGGGAGGAAAACTGAGACATATTTGAACACGTCTCCCGATCACATGGTTGATCATACTCTAGGTTCCACATGCATGTTTTAGCTGAAGGAAGAATACCTTAAACCTGGGTAGTTGAAACCCGTGGAATGGGTACCATGCAATATGACTTCAAAGGGTCTTCATTTGCTCACCGAACCTCTCCAATCGTATCACTGCTGCGTTTATGCCCCTGTACACATGCTTGATTCTCTTTCGGAGACATAGCAATCCATAGGTTTTAAGATACTTACTAGTCAGGTACATTCTTAGGCGTTTAATATGGGGTGTTGAGTCCATTTCGTTGAGCAAGGAGTAGCTCTTGTCTATTCCATATTTGGCTTAAGGAACTTTATCTGTGCTCATTTCAATCTCTGGTTTTATGCAGCACCCCAACTCACCTTTACCCTTAAGCAAGCATAAGTTGTTTTTCTAAATTTGAGACCCTGTTCTGTTCTGTAATTCAGTTCCTGTGTAGCCAAGTTTCCATTCCGTGTATTACTGATATCTTATGATGTTTCTTTTTCTGTGTGACTTATTTCAGTTACAATCATCATACCTGAATCCACTCATTGTACTGCTAAGGGCCTGATGACATAGATTTCATTGCTGAGTGATATTGCTTTGTAAGTGAATACCACAACTTCTTTATCCATTTTTCACTTTCTGCGATGTTGAACTTGTACTGTAAACGAGGTTCTTGTAAACAGAGCCGTTCCAAACTTTGGGGTGGCTGTGTCTTTTTGATTTTAATTTCCCTAAGCTATAGGACCATAAGTGGAAGTGCCCTAGGCTCTGTTGCTTTGTTTTTTAGATGTTTCAGGAAACACCATACACTTCTCCCGAGTGGTTGTTGGCAATTTTCATCCCGCCCATCAGCATAACAAGGCTCCCAGTTCTCAATGGCCTGTTGCCTTTCTGGATTTTACACTTTTTTCAGATGGCCCTTTTGACCGGGGGGAAGTGAGACTTCATTGTAGTGCAGATTTCCTTTGCAAGCTTGCTTGGTTGGCCAAAAAGGGCGTATGCGTTTTTTCCTGAAAATATTCAGGAAAAAACGCATACGCCCGTTTTGGCCAAGTGCATCATTGTGGACGTTCTGCCTCTTTTCCTATGCTTTCAATGCAATTCCAGTCTACCTCCTGAAATCGGTTTCCTGCAATTCTGCCCCGCTTTCAAGTCCTCTTGTCAGCCTTACTTCAGTCTATTTTAGTATGATAGCTGTCATTTATAACTCTGCAGGTTTGTGAATTACAGTGCCCCTGAGCTCCTTTCTTCAACTCGCTTTCTTGTGACCTGGCCGCAACACCGCAGGATGGCTTCAGGCCCTAATCTGGTTCCGGCCCGGCATGCTGAGCCTTTGGTTAATTCGTCTTCCTGGTGGGAAATGAGAGTTAAATTTGCCCGTCCAGACACCTCCAGCTAGCCTCTCATTGGTTCTCGCTATTCCTGTTCATCTTCCGCAGAAATTGCAAACTGGGCCAAACAGGAGGTTAAAGGGACTGACTCTCCAAGTGGGAAGAGTGTCAGTAAAGCATCTGGAATGTTGCACCCGAGTACCAGGGGAGGAAAACTGAGACATATTTGAACACGTCTCCCGATCACATGGTTGATCATACTCTAGGTTCCACATGCATGTTTTAGCTGAAGGAAGAATACCTTAAACCTGGGTAGTTGAAACCCGTGGAATGTGTACCATGCAATATGACTTCAAAGGGTCTTCATTTGCTCACCGAACCTCTCCAATCCTATCACTGCTGCGTTTATGCCCCTGTACACATGCTTGATTCTCTTTCGGAGACATAGCAATCCGTAGGTTTTAAGATACTTACAAGTCAGGTACATTCTTAGGCGTTTAATATGCGGTGTTGAGTCCATTTCGTTGAGCAAGGAGTAGCTCTTGTCTATTCCATATTTGGCTTAAGGAACTTTATCTGTGCTCATTTCAATCTCTGGTTTTATGCAGCACCCCAACTCACCTTTACCATTAAGCAAGCATAAGTTGTTTTTCTAAATTTGAGACCCTGTTCTGTTCTGTAATTCAGTTCCTGTGTAGCCAAGTTTCCATTCCGTGTATTACTGATATCTTATGATGTTTCTTTTTCTGTGTGACTTATTTCAGTTAGAATCATCATACCTGAATCCACTCATTGTACTGCTAAGGGCCTGATGACATAGATTTCATTGCTGAGTGATATTGCTTTGTAAGTGAATACCACAAATTCTTTATCCATTTTTCACTTTCTGCGATGTTGAACTTGTACTGTAAACGAGGTTCTTGTAAACAGAGCCGTTCCAAACTTTGGGGTGGCTGTGTCTTTTTGATTTTAATTTCCCTAAGCTATAGGACCATAAGTGGCAGTGCCCTAGGCTCTGTTGCTTTGTTTTTTAGATGTTTCAGGAAACACCATACACTTCTCCCAAGTGTCTGTTGGCAATTTACATCCCGCCCATCAGCATAACAAGGCTCCCAGTTCTCCATGGCCTGTCCTGCCTTTCTGGATTTTACACTTTTTTCAGATGGCCCTTTTGACCGGGGGGAAGTGAGACTTCATTGTAGTGCAGATTTCCTTTGCAAGCTTGCTTGGTTGGCCAAAAAGGGCGTATGCGTATTTTCCTGAATATATTCAGGAAAAAACGCATACGTCCTTTTTGGCCAAGTGCATCATTGTGGACGTTCTGCCTCTTTTCCTATGCTTTCAATGCAATTCCAGTCTACCTCCTGAAATCGGTTTCCTGCAATTCTGCCCCACTTTCAAGTCCTCTTGGCAGCCTTACTTCAGTCTATTTTTGGACGATAGCTGTCATTTATAACTCTGCAGGTTTGTGAATTACAGTGCCCCTGAGCTCCTTTCTTCAACTCGCTTTCTTGTGACCTGGCCGCAACACCGCAGGATGGCTTCAGGCCCTAATCTGGTTCCGGCCCGGCACGCTGAGCCTTTGGTTAATTCCTCTTCCTGGTGGGAAATGAGAGTTAAATTTGCCCGTCCAGACACCTCCAGCTAGCCTCTCATTGGTTCTCGCTATTCCTGTTCATCTTCCGCAGAAATTGCAAACTGGGCCAAACAGGAGGTTAAAGGGACTGACTCTCCAAGTGGGGAGAGTGTTAGTAAAGCGTCTGGAATGTTGCACCCGAGTACCAGGGGAGGAAAACTGAGACATATTTGAACACGTCTCCCGATCACATGGTTGATCATACTCTAGGTTCCACATGCATGTTTTAGCTGAAGGAAGAATACCTTAAACCTGGGTAGTTGAAACCCGTGGAATGGGTACCATGCAATATGACTTCAAAGGGTCTTCATTTGCTCACCGAACCTCTCCAATCCTATCACTGCTGCGTTTATGCCCCTGTACACATGCTTGATTCTCTTTCGGAGACATAGCAATCCATAGGTTTTAAGATACTTACTAGTCAGGTACATTCTTAGGCGTTTAATATGGGGTGTTGAGTCCATTTCGTTGAGCAAGGAGTAGCTCTTGTTTATTCCATATTTGGCTTAAGGAACTTTATCTGTGCTCATTTTAATCTCTGGTTTTATGCAGCACCCCAACTCACCTTTACCCTTAAGCAAGAATAAGTTGGTTTTCTAAATTTGAGACCCTGTTCTGTTCTGTAATTCAGTTCCTGTGTAGCCAAGTTTCCATTCCGTGTATTACTGATATCTTATGATGTTTCTTTTTCTGTGTGACTTATTTCAGTTAGAATCATCATACCTGAATCCACTCATTGTGCTGCTAAGGGCCTGATGACACAGATTTCATTGCTGAGTGATATTGCTTTGTAAGTAAATACCACAACTTCTTTATCCATTTTTCACTTTCTGCGATGTTGAACTTGTACTGTAAACGAGGTTCTTGTAAACAGAGCCGTTCCAAACTTTGGGGTGGCTGTGTCTTTTTGATTTTAATTTCCCTAAGCTATAGGACCATAAGTGGAAGTGCCCTAGGTTCTGTTGCTTTGTTTTTTAGATGTTTCAGGAAACACCATACACTTCTCCCGAGTGGTTGTTGGCAATTTACATCCCGCCCATCAGCATAACAAGGCTCCCAGTTCTCCATGGCCTGTCCTGCCTTTCTGGATTTTACACTTTTTTCAGATGGCCCTTTTGACGGGGGGAAGTGAGACTTCATTGTAGTGCAGATTTCCTTTGGAAGCTTGCTTGGTTTGCCAAAAAGGGCGTATGCGTTTTTTCCTGAATATATTCAGGAAAAAACGCATACGCCCTTTTTGGCCAAGTGCATCATTGTGGACGTTCTGCCTCTTTTCCTATGCTTTCAATGCAATTCCAGTCTACCTCCTGAAATCGGTTTCCTGCAATTCTGCCCCGCTTTCAAGTCCTCTTGGCAGCCTTACTTCAGTCTATTTTTGGACGATAGCTGTCATTTATAACTCTGCAGGTTTGTGAATTACAGTGCCCCTGAGCTCCTTTCTTCAACTCGCTTTCTTGTGACATGGCCGCAACACCGCAGGATGGCTTCAGGCCCTAATCTGGTTCCGGCACGGCACGCTGAGCCTTTGGTTATTTCCTCTTCCTGGTGGGAAATGAGAGTTAAATTTGCCCGTCCAGACACCTTCAGCTAGCCTCTCATTGGTTCTCGCTATTCCTGTTCATCTTCCGCAGAAATTGCAAACTGGGCCAAACAGGAGGTTAAAGGCGCTGACTCTCCAAGTGGGGAGAGTGTTAGTAAAGCGTCTGGAATGTTGCACCCGAGTACCAGGGGAGGAAAACTGAGACATATTTGAACACGTCTCCCGTTCACATGGTTGATCATACTTGGGTTCCACATGCATGTTTTAGCTGAAGGAAGAATACCTTAAACCTGGAGAGTTGAGACCCGTGGAATGGGTACCATGCAATATGACTTCAAAGGGTCTTTATTTGCTCACCGAACCTCTCCAATCCTATCACTGCTGCGTTTATGCCCCTGTACACATGCTTGATTCTCTTTCGGAGACATAGCAATCCATAGGTTTTACGATACTTACTAGTCACGTACATTCTTAGGCGTTTAATATGCGGTGTTGAGTCCATTTCGTTGAGCAAGGAGTAGCTCTTGTCTATTCCATATTTGACTTAAGGAACTTTATCTGTGCTCATTTCAATCTCTGGTTTTATGCAGCACCCCAACTCACCTTTACCCTTAAGCAAGCCTAAGTTGGTTTTCTAAATTTGAGACCCTGTTCTGTTCTGTAATTCAGTTCCTGTGTAGCCAAGTTTACATTCCGTGTATTACTGATATCTTATGATGTTTCTTTTTCTGTGTGACTTATTTCAGTTAGAGTCATCATACCTGAATCCACTCATTGTGATGCTAAGGGCCTGATGACATAGATTTCATTGCTGAGTGATATTGCTTTGTAAGTAAATACCACAACTTCTTTATCCATTTTTCACTTTCTGCGATGTTGAACTTGTACTGTAAACGAGGTTCTTGTAAACAGAGGCGTCCCAATCTTTGGGGTGGCTGTGTCTTTTTGATTTTAATTTCCCTAAGCTATAGGACCATAAGTGGCAGTGCCCTAGGCTCTGTTGCTTTGTTTTTTAGATGTTTCAGGAAACACCATACACTTCTCCCGAGTGTCTGTTGGCAATTTACATCCCGCCCATCAGCATAACAAGGCTCCCAGTTCTCCATGGCCTGTCCTGCCTTTCTGGATTTTACACTTTTTTCAGATGGCCCTTTTGACCGGGGGGAAGTGAGACTTCATTGTAGTGCAGATTTCCTTTGCAAGCTTGCTTGGTTGGCCAAAAAGGGCGTATGCGTATTTTCCTGAATATATTCAGGAAAAAACGCATACGCCCTTTTTGGCCAAGTGCATCATTGTGGACGTTCTGCCTCTTTTCCTATGCTTTCAATGCAATTCCAGTCTACCTCCTGAAATCGGTTTCCTGCAATTCTGCCCCGCTTTCAAGTCCTCTTGGCAGCCTTACTTCAGTCTATTTTTGGACGATAGCTGTCATTTATAACTCTGCAGGTTTGTGAATTACAGTGCCCCTGAGCTCCTTTCTTCAACTCGCTTTCTTGTGACCTGGCCGCAACACCGCAGGATGGCTTCAGGCCCTAATCTGGTTCCGGCCCGGCATGCTGAGCCTTTGGTTAATTCCTCTTCCTGGTGGGAAATGAGAGTTAAATTTGCCCGTCCAGACACCTCCAGCTAGCCTCTCATTGGTTCTCGCTATTCCTGTTCATCTTCCGCAGAAATTGCAAACTGGGCCAAACAGGAGGTTAAAGGGACTGACTCTCCAAGTGGGGAGAGTGTTAGTAAAGCGTCTGGAATGTTGCACCCGAGTACCAGGGGAGGAAAACTGAGACATATTTGAACACGTCTCCCGTTCACATGGTTGATCATACTTGGGTTCCACATGCATGTTTTAGCTGAAGGAAGAATACCTTAAACCTGGAGAGTTGAGACCCGTGTAATGGGTACCATGCAATATGACTTCAAAGGGTCTTTATTTGCTCACCGAACCTCTCCAATCCTATCACTGCTGCGTTTATGCCCCTGTACACATGCTTGATTCTATTTCGGAGACATAGCAATCCATAGGTTTTACGATACTTACTAGTCACGTACATTCTTAGGCGTTTAATATGCGGTGTTGAGTCCATTTCGTTGAGCAAGGAGTAGCTCTTGTCTATTCCATATTTGACTTAAGGAACTTTATCTGTGCTCATTTCAATCTCTGGTTTTATGCAGCACCCCAACTCACCTTTACCCTTAAGCAAGCCTAAGTTGGTTTTCTAAATTTGAGACCCTGTTCTGTTCTGTAATTCAGTTCCTGTGTAGCCAAGTTTACATTCCGTGTATTACTGATATCTTATGATGTTTCTTTTTCTGTGTGACTTATTTCAGTTAGAGTCATCATACCTGAATCCACTCATTGTGATGCTAAGGGCCTGATGACATAGATTTCATTGCTGAGTGATATTGCTTTGTAAGTAAATACCACAACTTCTTTATCCATTTTTCACTTTCTGCGATGTTGAACTTGTACTGTAAACGAGGTTCTTGTAAACAGAGGCGTCCCAATCTTTGGGGTGGCTGTGTCTTTTTGATTTTAATTTCCCTAAGCTATAGGACCATAAGTGGCAGTGCCCTAGGCTCTGTTGCTTTGTTTTTTAGATGTTTCAGGAAACACCATACACTTCTCCCGAGTGTCTGTTGGCAATTTACATCCCGCCCATCAGCATAACAAGGCTCCCAGTTCTCCATGGCCTGTCCTGCCTTTCTGGATTTTACACTTTTTTCAGATGGCCCTTTTGACCGGGGGGAAGTGAGACTTCATTGTAGTGCAGATTTCCTTTGCAAGCTTGCTTGGTTGGCCAAAAAGGGCGTATGCGTATTTTCCTGAATATATTCAGGAAAAAACGCATACGCCCTTTTTGGCCAAGTGCATCATTGTGGACGTTCTGCCTCTTTTCCTATGCTTTCAATGCAATTCCAGTCTACCTCCTGAAATCGGTTTCCTGCAATTCTGCCCCGCTTTCAAGTCCTCTTGGCAGCCTTACTTCAGTCTATTTTTGGACGATAGCTGTCATTTATAACTCTGCAGGTTTGTGAATTACAGTGCCCCTGAGCTCCTTTCTTCAACTCGCTTTCTTGTGACCTGGCCGCAACACCGCAGGATGGCTTCAGGCCCTAATCTGGTTCCGGCCCGGCACGCTGAGCCTTTGGTTAATTCCTCTTCCTGGTGGGAAATGAGAGTTAAATTTGCCCGTCCAGACACCTCCAGCTAGCCTCTCATTGGTTCTCGCTATTCCTGTTCATCTTCCGCAGAAATTGCAAACTGGGCCAAACAGGAGGTTAAAGGGACTGACTCTCCAAGTGGGGAGAGTGTTAGTAAAGCGTCTGGAATGTTGCACCCGAGTACCAGGGGAGGAAAACTGAGACATATTTGAACACGTCTCCCGATCACATGGTTGATCATACTCTAGGTTCCACATGCATGTTTTAGCTGAAGGAAGAATACCTTAAACCTGGGTAGTTGAAACCCGTGGAATGGGTACCATGCAATATGACTTCAAAGGGTCTTCATTTGCTCACCGAACCTCTCCAATCCTATCACTGCTGCGTTTATGCCCCTGTACACATGCTTGATTCTCTTTCGGAGACATAGCAATCCATAGGTTTTACGATACTTACTAGTCAGGTACATTCTTAGGCGTTTAATATGCGGTGTTGAGTCCATTTCGTTGAGCAAGGAGTAGCTCTTGTCTATTCCATATTTGACTTAAGGAACTTTATCTGTGCTCATTTCAATCTCTGGTTTTATGCAGCACCCCAACTCACCTTTACCCTTAAGCAAGCATAAGTTGGCTTTCTAAATTTGAGACCCTGTTCTGTTCTGTAATTCAGTTCCTGTGTAGCCAAGTTTACATTCCGTGTA
The DNA here is from genome assembly GCF_949987515.2 of Delphinus delphis. Classification (NCBI taxonomy): domain Eukaryota; kingdom Metazoa; phylum Chordata; class Mammalia; order Artiodactyla; family Delphinidae; genus Delphinus; species Delphinus delphis. Next base: position 972,809 of record NW_027192691.1, read on the forward strand.
TTACTGATATCTTATGATGTTTCTTTTTCTGTGTGACTTATTTCAGTTAGAGTCATCATACCTGAATCCACTCATTGTGATGCTAAGGGCCTGATGACATAGATTTCATTGCTGAGTGATATTGCTTTGTAAGTAAATACCACAACTTCTTTATCCATTTTTCACTTTCTGCGATGTTGAACTTGTACTGTAAACGAGGTTCTTGTAAACAGAGGCGTCCCAATCTTTGGGGTGGCTGTGTCTTTTTGATTTTAATTTCCCTAAGCTATAGGACCATAAGTGGCAGTGCCCTAGGCTCTGTTGCTTTGTTTTTTAGATGTTTCAGGAAACACCATACACTTCTCCCGAGTATCTGTTGGCAATTTACATCCCGCCCATCAGCATAACAAGGCTCCCAGTTCTCCATGGCCTGTCCTGCCTTTCTGGATTTTACACTTTTTTCAGATGGCCCTTTTGACCGGGGGGAAGTGAGACTTCATTGTAGTGCAGATTTCCTTTGCAAGCTTGCTTGGTTGGCCAAAAAGGGCGTATGCGTATTTTCCTGAATATATTCAGGAAAAAACGCATACGCCCTTTTTGGCCAAGTGCATCATTGTGGACGTTCTGCCTCTTTTCCTATGCTTTCAATGCAATTCCAGTCTACCTCCTGAAATCGGTTTCCTGCAATTCTGCCCCGCTTTCAAGTCCTCTTGGCAGCCTTACTTCAGTCTATTTTTGGACGATAGCTGTCATTTATAACTCTGCAGGTTTGTGAATTACAGTTCCCCTGAGCTCCTTTCTTCAACTCGCTTTCTTGTGACCTGGCCGCAACACCGCAGGATGGCTTCAGGCCCTAATCTGGTTCCGGCCCGGCACGCTGAGCCTTTGGTTAATTCCTCTTCCTGGTGGGAAATGAGAGTTAAATTTGCCCGTCCAGACACCTCCAGCTAGCCTCTCATTGGTTCTCGCTATTCCTGTTCATCTTCCGCAGAAATTGCAAACTGGGCCAAACAGGAGGTTAAAGGGACTGACTCTCCAAGTGGGGAGAGTGTTAGTAAAGCGTCTGGAATGTTGCACCCGAGTACCAGGGGAGGAAAACTGAGACATATTTGAACACGTCTCCCGATCACATGGTTGATCATACTCTAGGTTCCACATGCATGTTTTAGCTGAAGGAAGAATACCTTAAACCTGGGTAGTTGAAACCCGTGGAATGGGTACCATGCAATATGACTTCAAAGGGTCTTCATTTGCTCACCGAACCTCTCCAATCCTATCACTGCTGCGTTTATGCCCCTGTACACATGCTTGATTCTCTTTCGGAGACATAGCAATCCATAGGTTTTAAGATACTTACTAGTCAGGTACATTCTTAGGCGTTTAATATGGGGTGTTGAGTCCATTTCGTTGAGCAAGGAGTAGCTCTTGTCTATTCCATATTTGGCTTAAGGACCTTTATCTGTGCTCATTTCAATCTCTGGTTTTATGCAGCACCCCAACTCACCTTTACCCTTAAGCAAGCATAAGTTGGTTTTCTAAATTTGAGACCCTGTTCTGTTCTGTAATTCAGTTCCTGTGTAGCCAAGTTTACATTCCGTGTATTACTGATATCTTATGATGTTTCTTTTTCTGTGTGACTTATTTCAGTTAGAGTCATCATACCTGAATCCACTCATTGTGATGCTAAGGGCCTGATGACATAGATTTCATTGCTGAGTGATATTGCTTTGTAAGTAAATACCACAACTTCTTTATCCATTTTTCACTTTCTGCGATGTTGAACTTGTACTGTAAACGAGGTTCTTGTAAACAGAGGCGTCCCAATCTTTGGGGTGGCTGTGTCTTTTTGATTTTAATTTCCCTAAGCTATAGGACCATAAGTGGCAGTGCCCTAGGCTCTGTTGCTTTGTTTTTTAGATGTTTCAGGAAACACCATACACTTCTCCCGAGTGTCTGTTGGCAATTTACATCCCGCCCATCAGCATAACAAGGCTCCCAGTTCTCCATGGCCTGTCCTGCCTTTCTGGATTTTACACTTTTTTCAGATGGCCCTTTTGACCGGGGGGAAGTGAGACTTCATTGTAGTGCAGATTTCCTTTGCAAGCTTGCTTGGTTGGCCAAAAAGGGCGTATGCGTATTTTCCTGAATATATTCAGGAAAAAACGCATACGCCCTTTTTGGCCAAGTGCATCATTGTGGACGTTCTGCCTCTTTTCCTATGCTTTCAATGCAATTCCAGTCTACCTCCTGAAATCGGTTTCCTGCAATTCTGCCCCGCTTTCAAGTCCTCTTGGCAGCCTTACTTCAGTCTATTTTTGGACGATAGCTGTCATTTATAACTCTGCAGGTTTGTGAATTACAGTGCCCCTGAGCTCCTTTCTTCAACTCGCTTTCTTGTGACCTGGCCGCAACACCGCAGGATGGCTTCAGGCCCTAATCTGGTTCCGGCCCGGCACGTTGAGCCTTTGGTTAATTCCTCTTCCTGGTGGGAAATGAGAGTTAAATTTGCCCGTCCAGACACCTCCAGCTACCCTCTCATTGGTTCTCGCTATTCCTGTTCATCTTCCGCAGAAATTGCAAACTGGGCCAAACAGGAGGTTAAAGGGACTGACTCTCCAAGTGGGGAGAGTGTTAGTAAAGCATCTGGAATGTTGCACCCGAGTACCAGGGGAGGAAAACTGAGACATATTTGAACACGTCTCCCGTTCACATGGTTGATCATACTTGGGTTCCACATGCATGTTTTAGCTGAAGGAAGAATACCTTAAACCTGGAGAGTTGAGACCCGTGTAATGGGTACCATGCAATATGACTTCAAAGGGTCTTCATTTGCTCACCGAACCTCTCCAATCCTATCACTGCTGCGTTTATGCCCCTGTACACATGCTTGATTCTCTTTCGGAGACATAGCAATCCATAGGTTTTACGATACTTACTAGTCAGGTACATTCTTAGGCGTTTAATATGCGGTGTTGAGTCCATTTCGTTGAGCAAGGAGTAGCTCTTGTCTATTCCATATTTGACTTAAGGAACTTTATCTGTGCTCATTTCAATCTCTGGTTTTATGCAGCACCCCAACTCACCTTTACCCTTAAGCAAGCATAAGTTGGTTTTCTAAATTTGAGACCCTGTTCTGTTCTGTAATTCAGTTCCTGTGTAGCCAAGTTTACATTCCGTGTATTACTGATATCTTATGATGTTTCTTTTTCTGTGTGACTTATTTCAGTTAGAGTCATCATACCTGAATCCACTCATTGTGATGCTAAGGGCCTGATGACATAGATTTCATTGCTGAGTGATATTGCTTTGTAAGTAAATACCACAACTTCTTTATCCATTTTTCACTTTCTGCGATGTTGAACTTGTACTGTAAACGAGGTTCTTGTAAACAGAGGCGTCCCAATCTTTGGGGTGGCTGTGTCTTTTCGATTTTAATTTCCCTAAGCTATAGGACCATAAGTGGCAGTGCCCTAGGCTCTGTTGCTTTGTTTTTTAGATGTTTCAGGAAACACCATACACTTCTCCCGAGTGTCTGTTGGCAATTTACATCCCGCCCATCAGCATAACAAGGCTCCCAGTTCTCCATGGCCTGTCCTGCCTTTCTGGATTTTACACTTTTTTCAGATGGCCCTTTTGACCGGGTGGAAGTGAGACTTCATTGTAGTGCAGATTTCCTTTGCAAGCTTGCTTGGTTGGCCAAAAAGGGCGTATGCGTATTTTCCTGAATATATTCAGGAAAAAACGCATACGCCCTTTTTGGCCAAGTGCATCATTGTGGACGTTCTGCCTCTTTTCCTATGCTTTCAATGCAATTCCAGTCTACCTCCTGAAATCGGTTTCCTGCAATTCTGCCCCGCTTTCAAGTCCTCTTGGCAGCCTTACTTCAGTCTATTTTTGGACGATAGCTGTCATTTATAACTCTGCAGGTTTGTGAATTACAGTGCCCCTGAGCTCCTTTCTTCAACTCGCTTTCTTGTGACCTGGCCGCAACACCGCAGGATGGCTTCAGGCCCTAATCTGGTTCCGGCCCGGCACGCTGAGCCTTTGGTTAATTCCTCTTCCTGGTGGGAAATGAGAGTTAAATTTGCCCGTCCAGACACCTCCAGCTAGCCTCTCATTGGTTCTCGCTATTCCTGTTCATCTTCCGCAGAAATTGCAAACTGGGCCAAACAGGAGGTTAAAGGGACTGACTCTCCAAGTGGGGAGAGTGTTAGTAAAGCGTCTGGAATGTTGCACCCGAGTACCAGGGGAGGAAAACTGAGACATATTTGAACACGTCTCCCGATCACATGGTTGATCATACTCTACGTTCCACATGCATGTTTTAGCTGAAGGAAGAATACCTTAAACCTGGGTAGTTGAAACCCGTGGAATGGGTACCATGCAATATGACTTCAAAGGGTCTTCATTTGTTCACTGAACCTCTCCAATCCTATCACTGCTGCGTTTATGCCCCTGTACACATGCTTGATTCTCTTTCGGAGACATAGCAATCCATAGGTTTTAAGATACTTACTAGTCAGGTACATTCTTAGGTGTTTAATATGGGGTGTTGAGTCCATTTCGTTGAGCAAGGAGTAGCTCTTGTCTATTCCATATTTGGCTTAAGGAACTTTATCTGTGCTCATTTCAATCTCTGGTTTTATGCAGCACCCCAACTCACCTTTACCCTTAAGCAAGAATAAGTTGGTTTTCTAAATTTGAGACCCTGTTCTGTTCTGTAATTCAGTTCCTGTGTAGCCAAGTTTCCATTCCGTGTATTACTGATATCTTATGATGTTTCTTTTTCTGTGTGACTTATTTCAGTTAGAATCATCATACCTGAATCCACTCATTGTGATGCTAAGGGCCTGATGACATAGATTTCATTGCTGAGTGATATTGCTTTGTAAGTGAATACCAGAACTTCTTTATCCATTTTTCAATTTCTGCGATGTTGAACTTGTACTGTAAACGAGGTTCTTGTAAACAGAGCCGTTCCAAACTTTGGGGTGGCTGTGTCTTTTTGATTTTAATTTCCCTAAGCTATAGGACCATAAGTGGAATTGCCCTAGGCTCTGTTGCTTTGTTTTTTAGATGTTTCAGGAAACACCATACACTTCTCCCAAGTGTCTGTTGGCAATTTACATCCCGCCCCTCAGCATAACAAGGCTCCCAGTTCTCAATGGCCTGTTGCCTTTCTGGATTTTACACTTTTTTCAGATGGCCCTTTTGACCGGGGAGAAGTGAGACTTCATTGTAGTGCAGATTTCCTTTGCAAGCTTGCTTGGTTGGCCAAAAAGGGCGTATGCGTTTTTTCCTGAATATATTCAGGAAAAAACGCATACGCCCTTTTTGGCCAAGTGCATCATTGTGGACGTTCTGCCTCTTTTCCTATGCTTTCAATGCAATTCCAGTGTACCTCCTGAAATCGGTTTCCTGCAATTCTGCCCCGCTTTCAAGTCCTCTTGGCAGCCTTACTTCAGTCTATTTTTGGACGATAGCTGTCATTTATAACTCTGCAGGTTTGTGAATTACAGTGCCCCTGAGCTCCTTTCTTCAACTCGCTTTCTTGTGACCTGGCCGCAACACCGCAGGATGGCTTCAGGCCCTAATCTGGTTCCGGCCCGGCACGCTGAGCCTTTGGTTAATTCCTCTTCCTGGTGGGAAATGAGAGTTAAATTTGCCCGTCCAGACACCTCCAGCTAGCCTCTCATTGGTTCTCGCTATTCCTGTTCATCTTCCGCAGAAATTGCAAACTGGGCCAAACAGGAGGTTAAAGGGACTGACTCTCCAAGTGGGGAGAGTGTTAGTAAAGCGTCTGGAATGTTGCACCCGAGTACCAGGGGAGGAAAACTGAGACATATTTGAACACGTCTCCCGATCACATGGTTGATCATACTCTAGGTTCCACATGCATGTTTTAGCTGAAGGAAGAATACCTTAAACCTGGGTAGTTGAAACCCATGGAATGGGTACCATGCAATATGACTTCAAAGGGTCTTCATTTGCTCACCGAACCTCTCCAATCCTATCACTGCTGCGTTTATGCCCCTGTACACATGCTTGATTCTCTTTCGGAGACATAGCAATCCATAGGTTTTAAGATACTTACAAGTCAAGTACATTCTTAGGCGTTTAATATGCGGTGTTGAGTCCATTTCGTTGAGCAAGGAGTAGCTCTTGTCTATTCCATATTTGGCTTAAGGAACTTTATCTGTGCTCATTTCAATCTCTGGTTTTATGCAGCACCCCAACTCACCTTTACCCTTAAGCAAGCATAAGTTGTTTTTCTAAATTTGAGACCCTGTTCTGTTCTGTAATTCAGTTCCTGTGTAGCCAAGTTTACATTCCGTGTATTACTGATATCTTATGATGTTTCTTTTTCTGTGTGACTTATTTCAGTTAGAATCATCATACCTGAATCCACTCATTGTGCTGCTAAGGGCCTGATGACATAGATTTCATTGCTGAGTGATATTGCTTTGTAAGTGAATACCACAACTTCTTTATCCATTTTTCAATTTCTGCGATGTTGAACTTGTACTGTAAACGAGGTTCTTGTAAACAGAGCCGTTCCAAACTTTGGGGTGGCTGTGTCTTTTTGATTTTAATTTCCCTAAGCTATAGGACCATAAGTGGAATTGCCCTAGGCTCTGTTGCTTTGTTTTTTAGATGTTTCAGGAAACACCATACACTTCTCCCGAGTGGTTGTTGGCAATTTACATCCCGCCCATCAGCATAACAAGGCTCCCAGTTCTCCATGGCCTGTCCTGCCTTTCTGGATTTTACACTTTTTTCAGATGGCCCTTTTGACCAGGGGGAAGTGAGACTTCATTGTAGTGCAGATTCCCTTTGCAAGCTTGCTTGGTTGGCCAAAAAGGGCGTATGCGTTTTTTCCTGAATATATTCAGGAAAAAACGCATACGCCCTTTTTGGCCAAGTGCATCATTGTGGACGTTCTGCCTCTTTTCCTATGCTTTCAATGCAATTCCAGTCTACCTCCTGAAATCGGTTTCCTGCAATTCTGCCCCGCTTTCAAGTCCTCTTGGCAGCCTTACTTCAGTCTATTTTTGGACGATAGCTGTCATTTATAACTCTGCAGGTTTGTGAATTACAGTGCCCCTGAGCTCCTTTCTTCAACTCGCTTTCTTGTGACCTGGCCGCAACGCCGCAGGATGGCTTCAGGCCCTAATCTGGTTCCGGCCCGGCATGCTGAGCCTTTGGTTAATTCCTCTTCCTGGTGGGAAATGAGAGTTAAATTTGCCCGTCCAGACACCTCCAGCTAGCCTCTCATTGGTTCTCGCTATTCCTGTTCATCTTCCGCAGAAATTGCAAACTGGGCCAAACAGGAGGTTAAAGGCGCTGACTCTCCAAGTGGGGAGAGTGTTAGTAAAGCGTCTGGAATGTTGCACCCGAGTACCAGGGGAGGAAAACTGAGACATATTTGAACACGTCTCCCGATCACATGGTTGATCATACTCTAGGTTCCACATGCATGTTTTAGCTGAAGGAAGAATACCTTAAACCTGGAGAGTTGAGACCCGTGGAATGGGTACCATGCAATATGACTTCAAAGGGTCTTCATTTGCTCACCGAACCTCTCCAATCCTATCACTGCTGCTTTTATGCCCCTGTACACATGCTTGATTCTCTTTCGGAGACATAGCAATCCATAGGTTTTACGATACTTACTAGTCAGGTACATTCTTAGGCGTTTAATATGCGGTGTTGAGTCCATTTCGTTGAGCAAGGAGTAGCTCTTGTCTATTCCATATTTGACTTAAGGAACTTTATCTGTGCTCATTTCAATCTCTGGTTTTATGCAGCACCCCAACTCACCTTTACCCTTAAGCAAGCATAAGTTGGTTTTCTAAATTTGAGACCCTGTTCTGTTCTGTAATTCAGTTCCTGTGTAGCCAAGTTTACATTCCGTGTATTACTGATATCTTATGATGTTTCTTTTTCTGTGTGACTTACTTCAGTTAGAATCATCATACCTGAATCCACTCATTGTGCTGCTAAGGGCCTGATGACATAGATTTCATTGCTGAGTGATATTGCTTTGTAAGTAAATACCACAACTTCTTTATCCATTTTTCACTTTCTGCGATGTTGAACTTGTACTGTAAACGAGGTTCTTGTAAACAGAGGCGTCCCAAACTTTGGGGTGGCTGTGTCTTTTTGATTTTAATTTCCCTAAGCTATAGGACCATAAGTGGCAGTGCCCTAGGCTCTGTTGCTTTGTTTTTTAGATGTTTCAGGAAACACCATACACTTCTCCCAAGTGTCTGTTGGCAATTTACATCCCGCCCATCAGCATAACAAGGCTCCCAGTTCTCCATGGCCTGTCCTGCCTTTCTGGATTTTACACTTTTTTCAGATGGCCCTTTTGACCGGGGGGAAGTGAGACTTCATTGTAGTGCAGATTTCCTTTGCAAGCTTGCTTGGTTGGCCAAAAAGGGCGTATGCGTTTTTTCCTGAATATATTCAGGAAAAAACGCATACGCCCTTTTTGGCCAAGTGCATCATTGTGGACGTTCTGCCTCTTTTCCTATGCTTTCAATGCAATTCCAGTCTACCTCCTGAAATCGGTTTCCTGCAATTCTGCCCCGCTTTCAAGTCCTCTTGGCAGCCTTACTTCAGTCTATTTTTGGACGATAGCTGTCATTTATAACTCTGCAGGTTTGTGAATTACAGTGCCCCTGAGCTCCTTTCTTCAACTCGCTTTCTTGTGACCTGGCCGCAACACTGCAGGATGGCTTCAGGCCCTAATCTGGCTCCGGTACGGCACGCTGAGCCTTTGGTTATTTCCTCTTCCTGGTGGGAAATGAGAGTTAAATTTGCCCGTCCAGACACCTCCAGCTAGCCTCTCATTGGTTCTCGCTATTCCTGTTCATCTTCCGCAGAAATTGCAAACTGGGCCAAACAGGAGGTTAAAGGCGCTGACTCTCCAAGTGGGGAGAGTGTTAGTAAAGCGTCTGGAATGTTGCACCCGAGTACCAGGGGAGGAAAACTGAGACATATTTGAACACGTCTCCCGTTCACATGGTTGATCATACTTGGGTTCCACATGCATGTTTTAGCTGAAGGAAGAATACCTTAAACCTGGAGAGTTGAGACCCGTGTAATGGGTACCATGCAATATGACTTCAAAGGGTCTTCATTTGCTCACCGAACCTCTCCAATCCTATCACTGCTGCGTTTATGCCCCTGTACACATGCTTGATTCTCTTTCGGAGACATAGCAATCCATAGGTTTTAAGATACTTACTAGTCAGGTACATTCTTAGGCGTTTAATATGCGGTGTTGAGTCCATTTCGTTGAGCAAGGAGTAGCTCTTGTCTATTCCATATTTGGCTTAAGGAACTTTATCTGTGCTCATTTCAATCTCTGGTTTTATGCAGCACCCCAACTCACCTTTACCCTTAAGCAAGAATAAGTTGGTTTTCTAAATTTGAGACCCTGTTCTGTTCTGTAATTCAGTTCCTGTGTAGCCAAGTTTACATTCCGTGTATTACTGATATCTTATGATGTTTCTTTTGTTGTGTGACTTATTTCAGTTAGAATCATCATACCTGAATCCACTCATTGTGCTGCTAATGGCCTGATGACACAGATTTCATTGCTGAGTGATATTGCTTTGTAAGTAAATACCACAACTTCTTTATCCATTTTTCACTTTCTGCGATGTTGAACTTGTACTGTAAACGAGGTTCTTGTAAACAGAGCCGTTCCAAACTTTGGGGTGGCTGTGTCTTTTTGATTTTAATTTCCCTAAGCTATAGGACCATAAGTGGAAGTGCCCTAGGTTCTGTTGCTTTGTTTTTTAGATGTTTCAGGAAACACCATACACTTCTCCCGAGTGGTTGTTGGCAATTTACATCCCGCCCATCAGCATAACAAGGCTCCCAGTTCTCCATGGCCTGTCCTGCCTTTCTGGATTTTACACTTTCTTCAGATGGCCCTTTTGACCGGGGGGAAGTGAGACTTCATTGTAGTGCAGATTTCCTTTGCAAGCTTGCTTGGTTGGCCAAAAAGGGCGTATGCGTTTTTTCCTGAATATATTCAGGAAAAAACGCATACGCCCTTTTTGGCCAAGTGCATCATTGTGGACGTTCTGCCTCTTTTCCTATGCTTTCAATGCAATTCCAGTCTACCTCCTGAAATCGGTTTCCTGCAATTCTGCCCCGCTTTCAAGTCCTCTTGGCAGCCTTACTTCAGTCTATTTTTGGACGATAGCTGTCATTTATAACTCTGCAGGTTTGTGAATTACAGTGCCCCTGGGCTCCTTTCTTCTACTCGCTTTCTTTTGAGCTGGCCGCAACACCGCAGGATGGCTTCAGGCCCTAATCTGGTTCCGGTACGGCATGCTGAGCCTTTGGTTAATTCCTCTTCCTGGTGGGAAATGAGAGTTAAATTTGCCCGTCCAGACACCTCCAGCTAGCCTCTCATTGGTTCTCGCTATTCCTGTTCATCTTCCGCAGAAATTGCAAACTGGGCCAAACAGGAGGTTAAAGGGACTGACTCTCCAAGTCGGGAGAGTGTTAGTAAAGCGTCTGGAATGTTGCACCCGAGTACCAGGGGAGGGAAACTGAGACATATTTGAACACGTCTCCCGTTCACATGGTTGATCATACTCTGGGTTCCACATGCATGTTTTAGCTGAAGGAAGAATACCTTAAACCTGGAGAGTTGAGACCCGTGGAATGGGTACCATGCAATATGACTTCAAAGGGTCTTCATTTGCTCACCGAACCTCTCCAATCCTATCACTGCTGCGTTTATGCCCCTGTACACACGTTTGATTCTCTTTTGGAGACATAGCAATCCATAGTTTTTAAGATACTTACTAGTCAGGTACATTCTTAGGCGTTTAATATGGGGTTTTGAGTCCATTTCGTTGAGCAAGGAGTAGCTCTTGTCTATTCCATATTTGGCTTAAGGAACTTTATCTGTGCTCATTTCAATCTCTGGTTTTATGCAGCACCCCAACTCACCTTTCCCCTTAAGCAAGCATAAGTTGGTTTTCTAAATTTGAGACCCTGTTCTGTTTTGGAATGCAGTTCCTGTGTAGCCAAGTTTACATTCCGTGTATTACTGATATCTTATGATGTTTCTTTTTCTGTGTGACTTACTTCAGTTAGAATCATCGTACCTGAATCCACTCATTATGATGCTACGGGCCTGATGACATAGATTTCATTGCTGAGTGATACTGCATTGTACGTAAGTACCACAAGTTCTTTATCCATTTTTCACTTTCTGCGATGTTGAACTTGTACGGTAAACGAGGTTCTTGTAAACGGAGGCGTCCCAAACTTTGGGGTGGCTGTGTCTTTTTGATTTTAATTTCCCTAAGCTATAGGACCATAAGTGGCAGTGCCCTAGGCTCTGTTGCTTTGTTTTTTAGATGTTTCAGGAAACACCATACACTTCTCCCGAGTGGTTGTTGGCAATTTACATCCCGCCCATCAGCATAACAAGGCTCCCAGTTCTCCATGGCCTGTCCTGCCTTTCTGGATTTTACACTTTTTTCAGATGGCCCTTTTGACCGGGGGGAAGTGAGACTTCATTGTAGTGCAGATTTCCTTTGCAAGCTTGCTTGGTTGGCCAAAAAGGGCGTATGCGTTTTTTCCAGAATATATTCAGGAAAAAACGCATACGCCCTTTTTGGCCAAGTGCATCATTGTGGACGTTCTGCCTCTTTTCCTATGCTTTCAATGCAATTCCAGTCTACCTCCTGAAATCGGTTTCCTGCAATTCTGCCCCGCTTTCAAGTCCTCTTGGCAGCCTTACTTCAGTCTATTTTTGGACGATAGCTGTCATTTATAACTCTGCAGGTTTGTGAATTACAGTGCCCCTGAGCTCCTTTCTTCAACTCGCTTTCTTGTGAGCTGGCCGCAACACCGCAGGATGGCTTCAGGCCCTAATCTGGTTCCGGCACGGCACGCTGAGCCTTTGGTTAATTCCTCTTCCTGGTGGGAAATGAGAGTTAAATTTGCCCGTCCAGACACCTCCAGCTAGTCTCTCATTGGTTCTCGCTATTCCTGTTCATCTTCCGCAGAAATTGCAAACTGGGCCAAACAGGAGGTTAAAGGGACTGACTCTCCAAGTGGGGAGAGTGTTAGTAAAGCGTCTGGAATGTTGCACCCGAGTACCAGGGTACGAAAACTGAGACATATTTGAACACGTCTCCCGATCACATGGTTGATCATACTCTGGGTTCCACATGCATGTTTTAGCTGAAGGAAGAATACCTAAAACCTGGGTAGTTGAAACCCGTGTAATGGGTACCATGCAATATGACTTCAAAGGGTCTTCATTTGCTCACCGAACCTCTCCAATCCTATCACTGCTGCGTTTATGCCCCTGTACACATGCTTGATTCCCCTTCGGAGACATAGCAATCCATACGTTTTAAGATACTTACTAGTCAGGTACATTCTTAGGCGTTTAATATGCCGTGTTGAGTCCATTTCATTGAGCAAGGAGTAGCTCTTGTCTATTCCATATTTGGCTTAAGGAACTTTATCTGTGCTCATTTCAATCTCTGGTTTTATGTAGCACCCCAACTCACCTTTCCCCTTAAGCAAGCATAAGTTGGTTTTCTAAATTTGAGACCATGTTCTGTTTTGGAATGCAGTTCCTGTGTAGCCAAGTTTACATTCCTTGTATTAGTGATATCTTATGATGTTTCTTTTTCTGTGTGACTTATTTCAGTTAGAATCATCGTACCTGAATCCACTCATTATGCTGCTACGGGCCTGATGACATAGATTTCATTGCTGAGTGATACTGCATTGTACGTAAGTACCACAAGTTCTTTATCCATTTTTCACTTTCTGTGATATTGAACTTGTACGGTAAACGAGGTTCTTGTAAACGGAGGCGTCCCAAACTTTGGGGTGGCTGTGTCTTTTTGATTTTAATTTCCCTAAGCTATAGGACCATAAGTGGAAGTGCCCTAGGCTCTGTTGCTTTGTTTTTTAGATGTTTCAGGAATCACCATACACTTCTCCCGAGTGTCTGTTGGCAATTTACATCCCGCCCATCAGCATAACAAGGCTCCCAGTTCTCCATGGCCTGTCCTGCCTTTCTGGATTTTACACTTTTTTCAGATGGCCCTTTTGACCGGGGGGAAGTGAAACTTCATTGTAGTGCAGATTTCCTTTGCAAGCTTGCTTGGTTGGCCAAAAAGGGCGTATGCGTTTTTTCCTGAATATATTCAGGAAAAAACGCATACGCCCTTTTTGGCCAAGTGCATCATTGTGGACGTTCTGCCTCTTTTCCTATGCTTTCAATGCAATTCCAGTCTACCTCCAGAAATCGGTTTCCTGCAATTCTGCCCCGCTTTCAAGTCCTCTTGGCAGCCTTACTTCAGTCTATTTTTGGACGATAGCTGTCATTTATAACTCTGCAGGTTTGTGAATTACAGTGCCCCTGAGCTCCTTTCTTCAACTCGCTTTCTTGTGAGCTGGCCGCAACACCGCAGGATGGCTTCAGGCCCTAATCTGGTTCCGGCACGGCACGCTGAGCCTTTGGTTAATTCCTCTTCCTGGTGGGAAATGAGAGTTAAATTTGCCCGTCCAGACACCTCCAGCTAGTCTCTCATTGGTTCTCGCTATTCCTGTTCATCTTCCGCAGAAATTGCAAACTGGGCCAAACAGGAGGTTAAAGGTGCTGACTCTCCAAGTGGGGAGAGTGTTAGTAAAGCGTCTGGAATGTTGCACCCGAGTACCAGGGTACGAAAACTGAGACATATTTGAACACGTCTCCCGATCACATGGTTGATCATACTCTGGGTTCCACATGCATGTTTTAGCTGAAGGAAGAATACCTAAAACCTGGGTAGTTGAAACCCGTGGAATGGGTACCATGCAATATGACTTCAAAGGGTCTTCATTTGCTCACCGAACCTCTCCAATCCTATCACTGCTGCGTTTATGCCCCTGTACACATGCTTGATTCCCCTTCGGAAACATAGCAATCCATAGGTTTTAAGATACTTACTAGTCAGGTACATTCTTAGGCGTTTAATATGCCGTGTTGAGTCCATTTCGTTGAGCAAGGAGTAGCTCTTGTCTATTCCATATTTGGCTTAAGGAACTTTATCTGTGCTCATTTCAATCTCTGGTTTTATGCAGCACCCCAACTCACCTTTCCCCTTAAGCAAGCATAAGTTGGTTTTCTAAATTTGAGACCCTGTTCTGTTCTATAATTCAGTTCCTGTGTAGCCAAGTTTACATTCCGTGTATTACTGATATCTTATGATGTTTCTTTTTCTGTGTGACTTATTTCAGTTACAATCATCATACCTGAATCCACTCATTGTACTGCTAAGGGCCTGATGACATAGATTTCATTGCTGAGTGATATTGCTTTGTAAGTGAATACCACAACTTCTTTATCCATTTTTCACTTTCTGCGATGTTGAACTTGTACTGTAAACGAGGTTCTTGTAAACAGAGCCGTTCCAAACTTTGGGGTGGCTGTGTCTTTTTGATTTTAATTTCCCTAAGCTATAGGACCATAAGTGGAAGTGCCCTAGGCTCTGTTGCTTTGTTTTTTAGATGTTTCAGGAAACACCATACACTTCTCCCAAGTGTCTGTTGGCAATTTTCATCCCGCCCATCAGCATAACAAGGCTCCCAGTTCTCAATGGCCTGTTGCCTTTCTGGATTTTACACTTTTTTCAGATGGCCCTTTTGACCGGGGGGAAGTGAGACTTCATTGTAGTGCAGATTTCCTTTGCAAGCTTGCTTGGTTGGCCAAAAAGGGCGTATGCGTTTTTTCCTGAAAATATTCAGGAAAAAACGCATACGCCCGTTTTGGCCAAGTGCATCATTGTGGACGTTCTGCCTCTTTTCCTATGCTTTCAATGCAATTCCAGTCTACCTCCTGAAATCGGTTTCCTGCAATTCTGCCCCGCTTTCAAGTCCTCTTGTCAGCCTTACTTCAGTCTATTTTAGTATGATAGCTGTCATTTATAACTCTGCAGGTTTGTGAATTACAGTGCCCCTGAGCTCCTTTCTTCAACTCGCTTTCTTGTGACCTGGCCGCAACACCGCAGGATGGCTTCAGGCCCTAATCTGGTTCCGGCCCGGCATGCTGAGCCTTTGGTTAATTCGTCTTCCTGGTGGGAAATGAGAGTTAAATTTGCCCGTCCAGACACCTCCAGCTAGCCTCTCATTGGTTCTCGCTATTCCTGTTCATCTTCCGCAGAAATTGCAAACTGGGCCAAACAGGAGGTTAAAGGGACTGACTCTCCAAGTGGGAAGAGTGTCAGTAAAGCATCTGGAATGTTGCACCCGAGTACCAGGGGAGGAAAACTGAGACATATTTGAACACGTCTCCCGATCACATGGTTGATCATACTCTAGGTTCCACATGCATGTTTTAGCTGAAGGAAGAATACCTTAAACCTGGGTAGTTGAAACCCGTGGAATGGGTACCATGCAATATGACTTCAAAGGGTCTTCATTTGCTCACCGAACCTCTCCAATCCTATCACTGCTGCGTTTATGCCCCTGTACACATGCTTGATTCTCTTTCGGAGACATAGCAATCCATAGGTTTTAAGATACTTACAAGTCAGGTACATTCTTAGGCGTTTAATATGCGGTGTTGAGTCCATTTCGTTGAGCAAGGAGTAGCTCTTGTCTATTCCATATTTGGCTTAAGGAACTTTATCTGTGCTCATTTCAATCTCTGGTTTTATGCAGCACCCCAACTCACCTTTACCATTAAGCAAGCATAAGTTGTTTTTCTAAATTTGAGACCCTGTTCTGTTCTGTAATTCAGTTCCTGTGTAGCCAAGTTTCCATTCCGTGTATTACTGATATCTTATGATGTTTCTTTTTCTGTGTGACTTATTTCAGTTAGAATCATCATACCTGAATCCACTCATTGTACTGCTAAGGGCCTGATGACATAGATTTCATTGCTGAGTGATATTGCTTTGTAAGTGAATACCACAAATTCTTTATCCATTTTTCACTTTCTGCGATGTTGAACTTGTACTGTAAACGAGGTTCTTGTAAACAGAGCCGTTCCAAACTTTGGGGTGGCTGTGTCTTTTTGATTTTAATTTCCCTAAGCTATAGGACCATAAGTGGCAGTGCCCTAGGCTCTGTTGCTTTGTTTTTTAGATGTTTCAGGAAACACCATACACTTCTCCCAAGTGTCTGTTGGCAATTTACATCCCGCCCATCAGCATAACAAGGCTCCCAGTTCTCCATGGCCTGTCCTGCCTTTCTGGATTTTACACTTTTTTCAGATGGCCCTTTTGACCGGGGGGAAGTGAGACTTCATTGTAGTGCAGATTTCCTTTGCAAGCTTGCTTGGTTGGCCAAAAAGGGCGTATGCGTATTTTCCTGAATATATTCAGGAAAAAACGCATACGTCCTTTTTGGCCAAGTGCATCATTGTGGACGTTCTGCCTCTTTTCCTATGCTTTCAATGCAATTCCAGTCTACCTCCTGAAATCGGTTTCCTGCAATTCTGCCCCACTTTCAAGTCCTCTTGGCAGCCTTACTTCAGTCTATTTTTGGACGATAGCTGTCATTTATAACTCTGCAGGTTTGTGAATTACAGTGCCCCTGAGCTCCTTTCTTCAACTCGCTTTCTTGTGACCTGGCCGCAACACCGCAGGATGGCTTCAGGCCCTAATCTGGTTCCGGCCCGGCACGCTGAGCCTTTGGTTAATTCCTCTTCCTGGTGGGAAATGAGAGTTAAATTTGCCCGTCCAGACACCTCCAGCTAGCCTCTCATTGGTTCTCGCTATTCCTGTTCATCTTCCGCAGAAATTGCAAACTGGGCCAAACAGGAGGTTAAAGGGACTGACTCTCCAAGTGGGGAGAGTGTTAGTAAAGCGTCTGGAATGTTGCACCCGAGTACCAGGGGAGGAAAACTGAGACATATTTGAACACGTCTCCCGATCACATGGTTGATCATACTCTAGGTTCCACATGCATGTTTTAGCTGAAGGAAGAATACCTTAAACCTGGGTAGTTGAAACCCGTGGAATGGGTACCATGCAATATGACTTCAAAGGGTCTTCATTTGCTCACCGAACCTCTCCAATCCTATCACTGCTGCGTTTATGCCCCTGTACACATGCTTGATTCTCTTTCGGAGACATAGCAATCCATAGGTTTTAAGATACTTACTAGTCAGGTACATTCTTAGGCGTTTAATATGGGGTGTTGAGTCCATTTCGTTGAGCAAGGAGTAGCTCTTGTTTATTCCATATTTGGCTTAAGGAACTTTATCTGTGCTCATTTCAATCTCTGGTTTTATGCAGCACCCCAACTCACCTTTACCCTTAAGCAAGAATAAGTTGGTTTTCTAAATTTGAGACCCTGTTCTGTTCTGTAATTCAGTTCCTGTGTAGCCAAGTTTCCATTCCGTGTATTACTGATATCTTATGATGTTTCTTTTTCTGTGTGACTTATTTCAGTTAGAATCATCATACCTGAATCCACTCATTGTGCTGCTAAGGGCCTGATGACACAGATTTCATTGCTGAGTGATATTGCTTTGTAAGTAAATACCACAACTTCTTTATCCATTTTTCACTTTCTGCGATGTTGAACTTGTACTGTAAACGAGGTTCTTGTAAACAGAGCCGTTCCAAACTTTGGGGTGGCTGTGTCTTTTTGATTTTAATTTCCCTAAGCTATAGGACCATAAGTGGAAGTGCCCTAGGTTCTGTTGCTTTGTTTTTTAGATGTTTCAGGAAACACCATACACTTCTCCCGAGTGGTTGTTGGCAATTTACATCCCGCCCATCAGCATAACAAGGCTCCCAGTTCTCCATGGCCTGTCCTGCCTTTCTGGATTTTACACTTTTTTCAGATGGCCCTTTTGACGGGGGGAAGTGAGACTTCATTGTAGTGCAGATTTCCTTTGGAAGCTTGCTTGGTTTGCCAAAAAGGGCGTATGCGTTTTTTCCTGAATATATTCAGGAAAAAACGCATACGCCCTTTTTGGCCAAGTGCATCATTGTGGACGTTCTGCCTCTTTTCCTATGCTTTCAATGCAATTCCAGTCTACCTCCTGAAATCGGTTTCCTGCAATTCTGCCCCGCTTTCAAGTCCTCTTGGCAGCCTTACTTCAGTCTATTTTTGGACGATAGCTGTCATTTATAACTCTGCAGGTTTGTGAATTACAGTGCCCCTGAGCTCCTTTCTTCAACTCGCTTTCTTGTGACATGGCCGCAACACCGCAGGATGGCTTCAGGCCCTAATCTGGTTCCGGCACGGCACGCTGAGCCTTTGGTTATTTCCTCTTCCTGGTGGGAAATGAGAGTTAAATTTGCCCGTCCAGACACCTTCAGCTAGCCTCTCATTGGTTCTCGCTATTCCTGTTCATCTTCCGCAGAAATTGCAAACTGGGCCAAACAGGAGGTTAAAGGCGCTGACTCTCCAAGTGGGGAGAGTGTTAGTAAAGCGTCTGGAATGTTGCACCCGAGTACCAGGGGAGGAAAACTGAGACATATTTGAACACGTCTCCCGTTCACATGGTTGATCATACTTGGGTTCCACATGCATGTTTTAGCTGAAGGAAGAATACCTTAAACCTGGAGAGTTGAGACCCGTGGAATGGGTACCATGCAATATGACTTCAAAGGGTCTTTATTTGATCACCGAACCTCTCCAATCCTATCACTGCTGCGTTTATGCCCCTGTACACATGCTTGATTCTCTTTCGGAGACATAGCAATCCATAGGTTTTACGATACTTACTAGTCACGTACATTCTTAGGCGTTTAATATGCGGTGTTGAGTCCATTTCGTTGAGCAAGGAGTAGCTCTTGTCTATTCCATATTTGACTTAAGGAACTTTATCTGTGCTCATTTCAATCTCTGGTTTTATGCAGCACCCCAACTCACCTTTACCCTTAAGCAAGCCTAAGTTGGTTTTCTAAATTTGAGACCCTGTTCTGTTCTGTAATTCAGTTCCTGTGTAGCCAAGTTTACATTCCGTGTATTACTGATATCTTATGATGTTTCTTTTTCTGTGTGACTTATTTCAGTTAGAGTCATCATACCTGAATCCACTCATTGTGATGCTAAGGGCCTGATGACATAGATTTCATTGCTGAGTGATATTGCTTTGTAAGTAAATACCACAACTTCTTTATCCATTTTTCACTTTCTGCGATGTTGAACTTGTACTGTAAACGAGGTTCTTGTAAACAGAGGCGTCCCAATCTTTGGGGTGGCTGTGTCTTTTTGATTTTAATTTCCCTAAGCTATAGGACCATAAGTGGCAGTGCCCTAGGCTCTGTTGCTTTGTTTTTTAGATGTTTCAGGAAACACCATACACTTCTCCCGAGTGTCTGTTGGCAATTTACATCCCGCCCATCAGCATAACAAGGCTCCCAGTTCTCCATGGCCTGTCCTGCCTTTCTGGATTTTACACTTTTTTCAGATGGCCCTTTTGACCGGGGGGAAGTGAGACTTCATTGTAGTGCAGATTTCCTTTGCAAGCTTGCTTGGTTGGCCAAAAAGGGCGTATGCGTATTTTCCTGAATATATTCAGGAAAAAACGCATACGCCCTTTTTGGCCAAGTGCATCATTGTGGACGTTCTGCCTCTTTTCCTATGCTTTCAATGCAATTCCAGTCTACCTCCTGAAATCGGTTTCCTGCAATTCTGCCCCACTTTCAAGTCCTCTTGGCAGCCTTACTTCAGTCTATTTTTGGACGATAGCTGTCATTTATAACTCTGCAGGTTTGTGAATTACAGTGCCCCTGAGCTCCTTTCTTCAACTCGCTTTCTTGTGACCTGGCCGCAACACCGCAGGATGGCTTCAGGCCCTAATCTGGTTCCGGCCCGGCATGCTGAGCCTTTGGTTAATTCCTCTTCCTGGTGGGAAATGAGAGTTAAATTTGCCCGTCCAGACACCTCCAGCTAGCCTCTCATTGGTTCTCGCTATTCCTGTTCATCTTCCGCAGAAATTGCAAACTGGGCCAAACAGGAGGTTAAAGGGACTGACTCTCCAAGTGGGGAGAGTGTTAGTAAAGCGTCTGGAATGTTGCACCCGAGTACCAGGGGAGGAAAACTGAGACATATTTGAACACGTCTCCCGTTCACATGGTTGATCATACTTGGGTTCCACATGCATGTTTTAGCTGAAGGAAGAATACCTTAAACCTGGAGAGTTGAGACCCGTGTAATGGGTACCATGCAATATGACTTCAAAGGGTCTTTATTTGCTCACCGAACCTCTCCAATCCTATCACTGCTGCGTTTATGCCCCTGTACACATGCTTGATTCTATTTCGGAGACATAGCAATCCATAGGTTTTACGATACTTACTAGTCACGTACATTCTTAGGCGTTTAATATGCGGTGTTGAGTCCATTTCGTTGAGCAAGGAGTAGCTCTTGTCTATTCCATATTTGACTTAAGGAACTTTATCTGTGCTCATTTCAATCTCTGGTTTTATGCAGCACCCCAACTCACCTTTACCCTTAAGCAAGCCTAAGTTGGTTTTCTAAATTTGAGACCCTGTTCTGTTCTGTAATTCAGTTCCTGTGTAGCCAAGTTTACATTCCGTGTATTACTGATATCTTATGATGTTTCTTTTTCTGTGTGACTTATTTCAGTTAGAGTCATCATACCTGAATCCACTCATTGTGATGCTTAGGGCCTGATGACATAGATTTCATTGCTGAGTGATATTGCTTTGTAAGTAAATACCACAACTTCTTTATCCATTTTTCACTTTCTGCGATGTTGAACTTGTACTGTAAACGAGGTTCTTGTAAACAGAGGCGTCCCAATCTTTGGGGTGGCTGTGTCTTTTTGATTTTAATTTCCCTAAGCTATAGGACCATAAGTGGCAGTGCCCTAGGCTCTGTTGCTTTGTTTTTTAGATGTTTCAGGAAACACCATACACTTCTCCCGAGTGTCTGTTGGCAATTTACATCCCGCCCATCAGCATAACAAGGCTCCCAGTTCTCCATGGCCTGTCCTGCCTTTCTGGATTTTACACTTTTTTCAGATGGCCCTTTTGACCGGGGGGAAGTGAGACTTCATTGTAGTGCAGATTTCCTTTGCAAGCTTGCTTGGTTGGCCAAAAAGGGCGTATGCGTATTTTCCTGAATATATTCAGGAAAAAACGCATACGCCCTTTTTGGCCAAGTGCATCATTGTGGACGTTCTGCCTCTTTTCCTATGCTTTCAATGCAATTCCAGTCTACCTCCTGAAATCGGTTTCCTGCAATTCTGCCCCGCTTTCAAGTCCTCTTGGCAGCCTTACTTCAGTCTATTTTTGGACGATAGCTGTCATTTATAACTCTGCAGGTTTGTGAATTACAGTGCCCCTGAGCTCCTTTCTTCAACTCGCTTTCTTGTGACCTGGCCGCAACACCGCAGGATGGCTTCAGGCCCTAATCTGGTTCCGGCCCGGCACGCTGAGCCTTTGGTTAATTCCTCTTCCTGGTGGGAAATGAGAGTTAAATTTGCCCGTCCAGACACCTCCAGCTAGCCTCTCATTGGTTCTCGCTATTCCTGTTCATCTTCCGCAGAAATTGCAAACTGGGCCAAACAGGAGGTTAAAGGGACTGACTCTCCAAGTGGGGAGAGTGTTAGTAAAGCGTCTGGAATGTTGCACCCGAGTACCAGGGGAGGAAAACTGAGACATATTTGAACACGTCTCCCGATCACATGGTTGATCATACTCTAGGTTCCACATGCATGTTTTAGCTGAAGGAAGAATACCTTAAACCTGGGTAGTTGAAACCCGTGGAATGGGTACCATGCAATATGACTTCAAAGGGTCTTCATTTGCTCACCGAACCTCTCCAATCCTATCACTGCTGCGTTTATGCCCCTGTACACATGCTTGATTCTCTTTCGGAGACATAGCAATCCATAGGTTTTAAGATACTTACAAGTCAAGTACATTCTTAGGCGTTTAATATGCGGTGTTGAGTCCATTTCGTTGAGCAAGGAGTAGCTCTTGTCTATTCCATATTTGGCTTAAGGAACTTTATCTGTGCTCATTTCAATCTCTGGTTTTATGCAGCACCCCAACTCACCTTTACCCTTAAGCAAGCATAAGTTGTTTTTCTAAATTTGAGACCCTGTTCTGTTCTGTAATTCAGTTCCTGTGTAGCCAAGTTTACATTCCGTGTATTACTGATATCTTATGATGTTTCTTTTTCTGTGTGACTTATTTCAGTTAGAATCATCATACCTGAATCCACTCATTGTGCTGCTAAGGGCCTGATGACATAGATTTCATTGCTGAGTGATATTGCTTTGTAAGTGAATACCACAACTTCTTTATCCATTTTTCAATTTCTGCGATGTTGAACTTGTACTGTAAACGAGGTTCTTGTAAACAGAGCCGTTCCAAACTTTGGGGTGGCTGTGTCTTTTTGATTTTAATTTCCCTAAGCTATAGGACCATAAGTGGAATTGCCCTAGGCTCTGTTGCTTTGTTTTTTAGATGTTTCAGGAAACACCATACACTTCTCCCGAGTGGTTGTTGGCAATTTACATCCCGCCCATCAGCATAACAAGGCTCCCAGTTCTCCATGGCCTGTCCTGCCTTTCTGGATTTTACACTTTTTTCAGATGGCCCTTTTGACCAGGGGGAAGTGAGACTTCATTGTAGTGCAGATTCCCTTTGCAAGCTTGCTTGGTTGGCCAAAAATGGCGTATGCGTTTTTTCCTGAATATATACAGGAAAAAACGCATACGCCCTTTTTGGCCAAGTGCATCATTGTGGACGTTCTGCCTCTTTTCCTATGCTTTCAATGCAATTCCAGTCTACCTCCTGAAATCGGTTTCCTGCAATTCTGCCCCGCTTTCAAGTCCTCTTGGCAGCCTTACTTCAGTCTATTTTTGGACGATAGCTGTCATTTATAACTCTGCAGGTTTGTGAATTACAGTGCCCCTGAGCTCCTTTCTTCAACTCGCTTTCTTGTGACCTGGCCGCAACGCCGCAGGATGGCTTCAGGCCCTAATCTGGTTCCGGCCCGGCATGCTGAGCCTTTGGTTAATTCCTCTTCCTGGTGGGAAATGAGAGTTAAATTTGCCCGTCCAGACACCTCCAGCTAGCCTCTCATTGGTTCTCGCTATTCCTGTTCATCTTCCGCAGAAATTGCAAACTGGGCCAAACAGGAGGTTAAAGGCGCTGACTCTCCAAGTGGGGAGAGTGTTAGTAAAGCGTCTGGAATGTTGCACCCGAGTACCAGGGGAGGAAAACTGAGACATATTTGAACACGTCTCCCGATCACATGGTTGATCATACTCTAGGTTCCACATGCATGTTTTAGCTGAAGGAAGAATACCTTAAACCTGGAGAGTTGAGACCCGTGGAATGGGTACCATGCAATATGACTTCAAAGGGTCTTCATTTGCTCACCGAACCTCTCCAATCCTATCACTGCTGCTTTTATGCCCCTGTACACATGCTTGATTCTCTTTCGGAGACATAGCAATCCATAGGTTTTACGATACTTACTAGTCAGGTACATTCTTAGGCGTTTAATATGCGGTGTTGAGTCCATTTCGTTGAGCAAGGAGTAGCTCTTGTCTATTCCATATTTGGCTTAAGGAACTTTATCTGTGCTCATTTCAATCTCTGGTTTTATGCAGCACCCCAACTCACCTTTACCCTTAAGCAAGAATAAGTTGGTTTTCTAAATTTGAGACCCTGTTCTGTTCTGTAATTCAGTTCCTGTGTAGCCAAGTTTACATTCCGTGTATTACTGATATCTTATGATGTTTCTTTTGTTGTGTGACTTATTTCAGTTAGAATCATCATACCTGAATCCACTCATTGTGCTGCTAATGGCCTGATGACACAGATTTCATTGCTGAGTGATATTGCTTTGTAAGTAAATACCACAACTTCTTTATCCATTTTTCACTTTCTGCGATGTTGAACTTGTACTGTAAACGAGGTTCTTGTAAACAGAGCCGTTCCAAACTTTGGGGTGGCTGTGTCTTTTTGATTTTAATTTCCCTAAGCTATAGGACCATAAGTGGAAGTGCCCTAGGTTCTGTTGCTTTGTTTTTTAGATGTTTCAGGAAACACCATACACTTCTCCCGAGTGGTTGTTGGCAATTTACATCCCGCCCATCAGCATAACAAGGCTCCCAGTTCTCCATGGCCTGTCCTGCCTTTCTGGATTTTACACTTTCTTCAGATGGCCCTTTTGACCGGGGGGAAGTGAGACTTCATTGTAGTGCAGATTTCCTTTGCAAGCTTGCTTGGTTGGCCAAAAAGGGCGTATGCGTTTTTTCCTGAATATATTCAGGAAAAAACGCATACGCCCTTTTTGGCCAAGTGCATCATTGTGGACGTTCTGCCTCTTTTCCTATGCTTTCAATGCAATTCCAGTCTACCTCCTGAAATCGGTTTCCTGCAATTCTGCCCCGCTTTCAAGTCCTCTTGGCAGCCTTACTTCACTCTATTTTTGGACGATAGCTGTCATTTATAACTCTGCAGGTTTGTGAATTACAGTGCCCCTGAGCTCCTTTCTTCAACTCGCTTTCTTGTGACCTGGCCGCAACACGGCAGGATGGCTTCAGGCCCTAATCTGGTTCCGGCCCGGCATGCTGAGCCTTTGGTTAATTCCTCTTCCTGGTGGGAAATGAGAGTTAAATTTGCCCGTCCAGACACCTCCAGCTAGCCTCTCATTGGTTCTCGCTATTCCTGTTCATCTTCCGCAGAAATTGCAAACTGGGCCAAACAGGAGGTTAAAGGGACTGACTCTCCAAGTGGGGAGAGTGTTAGTAAAGCATCTGGAATGTTGCACCCGAGTACCAGGGGAGGAAAACTGAGACATATTTGAACACGTCTCCCGATCACATGGTTGATCATACTCTGGGTTCCACATGCATGTTTTAGCTGAAGGAAGAATACCTAAAACCTTGGTAGTTGAAACCCGTGGAATGGGTACCATGCAATATGACTTCAAAGGGTCTTCATTTGCTCACCGAACCTCTCCAATCCTATCACTGCTGCGTTTATGCCCCTGTAAACATGCTTGATTCTCTTTCGGAGACATAGCAATCCATAGGTTTTAAGATACTTACTAGTCAGGTACATTCTTAGGCGTTTAATATGCGGTGTTGAGTCCATTTCGTTGAGCAAGGAGTATCTCTTGTCTATTCCATATTTGGCTTAAGGAACTTTATCTGTGCTCATTTCAATCTCTGGTTTTATGCAGCACCCCAACTCACCTTTACCCTTAAGCAAGCATAAGTTGTTTTTCTAAATTTGAGTCCCTGTTCTGTTCTGTAATTCAGTTCCTGTGTAGCCAAGTTTACATTCCGTGTATTACTGATATCTTATGATGTTTCTTTTTCTGTGTGACTTACTTCAGTTAGAATCATCATACCTGAATCCACTCATTGTGCTGCTAAGGGCCTGATGACACAGATTTCATTGCTGAGTGATATTGCTTTGTAAGTAAATACCACAACTTCTTTCTCCATTTTTCACTTTCTGCTATGTTGAACTTGTACTGTAAACGAGGTTCTTGTAAACAGAGCCGTTCCAAACTTTGGGGTGGCTGTGTCTTTTTGATTTTAATTTCCCTAAGCTATAGGACCATAAATGGCAGTGCCCTAGGCTCTGTTGCTTTGTTTTTTAGATGTTTCAGGAAACACCATACACTTCTCCCGAGTGGTTGTTGGCAATTTACATCCCGCCCATCAGCATAACAAGGCTCCCAGTTCTCCATGGCCTGTCCTGCCTTTCTGGATTTTACACTTTTTTCAGATGGCCCTTTTGACCGGGGGGAAGTGAGACTTCATTGTAGTGCAGATTTCCTTTGCAAGCTTGCTTGGTTGGCCAAAAAGGGCGTATGCGTTTTTTCCTGAATATATTCAGGAAAAAACGCATACGCCCTTTTTGGCCAAGTGCATCATTGTGGACGTTCTGCCTCTTTTCCTATGCTTTCAATGCAATTCCAGTCTACCTCCTGAAATCGGTTTCCTGCAATTCTGCCCCGCTTTCAAGTCCTCTTGGCAGCCTTACTTCAGTCTATTTTTGGACGATAGCTGTCATTTATAACTCTGCAGGTTTGTGAATTACAGTGCCCCTGGGCTCCTTTCTTCTACTCGCTTTCTTTTGAGCTGGCCGCAACACCGCAGGATGGCTTCAGGCCCTAATCTGGTTCCGGTACGGCATGCTGAGCCTTTGGTTAATTCCTCTTCCTGGTGGGAAATGAGAGTTAAATTTGCCCGTCCAGACACCTCCAGCTAGCCTCTCATTGGTTCTCGCTATTCCTGTTCATCTTCCGCAGAAATTGCAAACTGGGCCAAACAGGAGGTTAAAGGGACTGACTCTCCAAGTCGGGAGAGTGTTAGTAAAGCGTCTGGAATGTTGCACCCGAGTACCAGGGGAGGGAAACTGAGACATATTTGAACACGTCTCCCGTTCACATGGTTGATCATACTCTGGGTTCCACATGCATGTTTTAGCTGAAGGAAGAATACCTTAAACCTGGAGAGTTGAGACCCGTGGAATGGGTACCATGCAATATGACTTCAAAGGGTCTTCATTTGCTCACCGAACCTCTCCAATCCTATCACTGCTGCGTTTATGCCCCTGTACACACGCTTGATTCTCTTTTGGAGACATAGCAATCCATAGTTTTTAAGATACTTACTAGTCAGGTACATTCTTAGGCGTTTAATATGGGGTTTTGAGTCCATTTCGTTGAGCAAGGAGTAGCTCTTGTCTATTCCATATTTGGCTTAAGGAACTTTATCTGTGCTCATTTCAATCTCTGGTTTTATGCAGCACCCCAACTCACCTTTCCCCTTAAGCAAGCATAAGTTGGTTTTCTAAATTTGAGACCCTGTTCTGTTTTGGAATGCAGTTCCTGTGTAGCCAAGTTTACATTCCGTGTATTACTGATATCTTATGATGTTTCTTTTTCTGTGTGACTTACTTCAGTTAGAATCATCGTACCTGAATCCACTCATTATGATGCTACGGGCCTGATGACATAGATTTCATTGCTGAGTGATACTGCATTGTACGTAAGTACCACAAGTTCTTTATCCATTTTTCACTTTCTGCGATGTTGAACTTGTACGGTAAACGAGGTTCTTGTAAACGGAGGCGTCCCAAACTTTGGGGTGGCTGTGTCTTTTTGATTTTAATTTCCCTAAGCTATAGGACCATAAGTGGCAGTGCCCTAGGCTCTGTTGCTTTGTTTTTTAGATGTTTCAGGAAACACCATACACTTCTCCCGAGTGGTTGTTGGCAATTTACATCCCGCCCATCAGCATAACAAGGCTCCCAGTTCTCCATGGCCTGTCCTGCCTTTCTGGATTTTACACTTTTTTCAGATGGCCCTTTTGACCGGGGGGAAGTGAGACTTCATTGTAGTGCAGATTTCCTTTGCAAGCTTGCTTGGTTGGCCAAAAAGGGCGTATGCGTTTTTTCCAGAATATATTCAGGAAAAAACGCATACGCCCTTTTTGGCCAAGTGCATCATTGTGGACGTTCTGCCTCTTTTCCTATGCTTTCAATGCAATTCCAGTCTACCTCCTGAAATCGGTTTCCTGCAATTCTGCCCCGCTTTCAAGTCCTCTTGGCAGCCTTACTTCAGTCTATTTTTGGACGATAGCTGTCATTTATAACTCTGCAGGTTTGTGAATTACAGTGCCCCTGAGCTCCTTTCTTCAACTCGCTTTCTTGTGAGCTGGCCGCAACACCGCAGGATGGCTTCAGGCCCTAATCTGGTTCCGGCACGGCACGCTGAGCCTTTGGTTAATTCCTCTTCCTGGTGGGAAATGAGAGTTAAATTTGCCCGTCCAGACACCTCCAGCTAGTCTCTCATTGGTTCTCGCTATTCCTGTTCATCTTCCGCAGAAATTGCAAACTGGGCCAAACAGGAGGTTAAAGGGACTGACTCTCCAAGTGGGGAGAGTGTTAGTAAAGCGTCTGGAATGTTGCACCCGAGTACCAGGGTACGAAAACTGAGACATATTTGAACACGTCTCCCGATCACATGGTTGATCATACTCTGGGTTCCACATGCATGTTTTAGCTGAAGGAAGAATACCTAAAACCTGGGTAGTTGAAACCCGTGTAATGGGTACCATGCAATATGACTTCAAAGGGTCTTCATTTGCTCACCGAACCTCTCCAATCCTATCACTGCTGCGTTTATGCCCCTGTACACATGCTTGATTCCCCTTCGGAGACATAGCAATCCATACGTTTTAAGATACTTACTAGTCAGGTACATTCTTAGGCGTTTAATATGCCGTGTTGAGTCCATTTCATTGAGCAAGGAGTAGCTCTTGTCTATTCCATATTTGGCTTAAGGAACTTTATCTGTGCTCATTTCAATCTCTGGTTTTATGTAGCACCCCAACTCACCTTTCCCCTTAAGCAAGCATAAGTTGGTTTTCTAAATTTGAGACCATGTTCTGTTTTGGAATGCAGTTCCTGTGTAGCCAAGTTTACATTCCTTGTATTAGTGATATCTTATGATGTTTCTTTTTCTGTGTGACTTATTTCAGTTAGAATCATCGTACCTGAATCCACTCATTATGCTGCTACGGGCCTGATGACATAGATTTCATTGCTGAGTGATACTGCATTGTACGTAAGTACCACAAGTTCTTTATCCATTTTTCACTTTCTGTGATATTGAACTTGTACGGTAAACGAGGTTCTTGTAAACGGAGGCGTCCCAAACTTTGGGGTGGCTGTGTCTTTTTGATTTTAATTTCCCTAAGCTATAGGACCATAAGTGGAAGTGCCCTAGGCTCTGTTGCTTTGTTTTTTAGATGTTTCAGGAATCACCATACACTTCTCCCGAGTGTCTGTTGGCAATTTACATCCCGCCCATCAGCATAACAAGGCTCCCAGTTCTCCATGGCCTGTCCTGCCTTTCTGGATTTTACACTTTTTTCAGATGGCCCTTTTGACCGGGGGGAAGTGAAACTTCATTGTAGTGCAGATTTCCTTTGCAAGCTTGCTTGGTTGGCCAAAAAGGGCGTATGCGTTTTTTCCTGAATATATTCAGGAAAAAACGCATACGCCCTTTTTGGCCAAGTGCATCATTGTGGACGTTCTGCCTCTTTTCCTATGCTTTCAATGCAATTCCAGTCTACCTCCAGAAATCGGTTTCCTGCAATTCTGCCCCGCTTTCAAGTCCTCTTGGCAGCCTTACTTCAGTCTATTTTTGGACGATAGCTGTCATTTATAACTCTGCAGGTTTGTGAATTACAGTGCCCCTGAGCTCCTTTCTTCAACTCGCTTTCTTGTGAGCTGGCCGCAACACCGCAGGATGGCTTCAGGCCCTAATCTGGTTCCGGCACGGCACGCTGAGCCTTTGGTTAATTCCTCTTCCTGGTGGGAAATGAGAGTTAAATTTGCCCGTCCAGACACCTCCAGCTAGTCTCTCATTGGTTCTCGCTATTCCTGTTCATCTTCCGCAGAAATTGCAAACTGGGCCAAACAGGAGGTTAAAGGTGCTGACTCTCCAAGTGGGGAGAGTGTTAGTAAAGCGTCTGGAATGTTGCACCCGAGTACCAGGGTACGAAAACTGAGACATATTTGAACACGTCTCCCGATCACATGGTTGATCATACTCTGGGTTCCACATGCATGTTTTAGCTGAAGGAAGAATACCTAAAACCTGGGTAGTTGAAACCCGTGGAATGGGTACCATGCAATATGACTTCAAAGGGTCTTCATTTGCTCACCGAACCTCTCCAATCCTATCACTGCTGCGTTTATGCCCCTGTACACATGCTTGATTCCCCTTCGGAGACATAGCAATCCATAGGTTTTAAGATACTTACTAGTCAGGTACATTCTTAGGCGTTTAATATGCCGTGTTGAGTCCATTTCGTTGAGCAAGGAGTAGCTCTTGTCTATTCCATATTTGGCTTAAGGAACTTTATCTGTGCTCATTTCAATCTCTGGTTTTATGCAGCACCCCAACTCACCTTTCCCCTTAAGCAAGCATAAGTTGGTTTTCTAAATTTGAGACCCTGTTCTGTTCTGTAATTCAGTTCCTGTGTAGCCAAGTTTACATTCCGTGTATTAGTGATATCTTATGATGTTTCTTTTTCTGTGTGACTTATTTCAGTTAGAATCATCGTACCTGAATCCACTCATTATGCTGCTACGGGCCTGATGACATAGATTTCATTGCTGAGTGATACTGCATTGTACGTAAGTACCACAAGTTCTTTATCCATTTTTCACTTTCTGTGATATTGAACTTGTACGGTAAACGAGGTTCTTGTAAACGGAGGCGTCCCAAACGTTGGGGTGGCTGTGTCTTTTTGATTTTAATTTCCCTAAGCTATAGGACCATAAGTGGAAGTGCCCTAGGCTCTGTTGCTTTGTTTTTTAGATGTTTCAGGAAACACCATACAGTTCTCCCGAGTGTCTGTTGGCAATTTACATCCCGCCCATCAGCATAACAAGGCTCCCAGTTCTCCATGGCCTGTCCTGCCTTTCTGGATTTTACACTTTTTTCAGATGGCCCTTTTGACCGGGGGGAAGTGAAACTTCATTGTAGTGCAGATTTCCTTTGCAAGCTTGCTTGGTTGGCCAAAAAGGGCGTATGCGTTTTTTCCTGAATATATTCAGGAAAAAACGCATACGCCCTTTTTGGCCAAGTGCATCATTGTGGACGTTCTGCCTCTTTTCCTATGCTTTCAATGCAATTCCAGTCTACCTCCTGAAATCGGTTTCCTGCAATTCTGCCCTGCTTTCAAGTCCTCTTGGCAGCCTTACTTCAGTCTATTTTTGGACGATAGCTGTCATTTATAACTCTGCAGGTTTGTGAATTACAGTGCCCCTGAGCTCCTTTCTTCAACTCGCTTTCTTGTGAGCTGGCCGCAACACCGCAGGATGGCTTCAGGCCCTAATCTGGTTCCGGCACGGCACGCTGAGCCTTTGGTTAATTCCTCTTCCTGGTGGGAAATGAGAGTTAAATTTGCCCGTCCAGACACCTCCAGCTAGTCTCTCATTGGTTCTCGCTATTCCTGTTCATCTTCCGCAGAAATTGCAAACTGGGCCAAACAGGAGGTTAAAGGTGCTGACTCTCCAAGTGGGGAGAGTGTTAGTAAAGCGTCTGGAATGTTGCACCCGAGTACCAGGGTACGAAAACTGAGACATATTTGAACACGTCTCCCGATCCCATGGTTGATCATACTCTGGGTTCCACATGCATGTTTTAGCTGAAGGAAGAATACCTAAAACCTGGGTAGTTGAAACCCGTGGAATGGGTACCATGCAATATGACTTCAAAGGGTCTTCATTTGCTCACCGAACCTCTCCAATCCTATCACTGCTGCGTTTATGCCCCTGTACACATGCTTGATTCTCTTTCGGAGACATAGCAATCCATAGGTTTTAAGATACTTACTAGTCAGGTACATTCTTAGGCGTTTAATATAGGGTGTTGAGTCCATTTCGTTGAGCAAGGAGTAGCTCTTGTCTATTCCATATTTGGCTTAAGGAACTTTATCTGTGCTCATTTCAATCTCTGGTTTTATGCAGCACCCCAACTCACCTTTCCCCTTAAGCAAGCATAAGTTGGTTTTCTAAATTTGAGACCCTGTTCTGTTTTGGAATGCAGTTCCTGTGTAGCCAAGTTTACATTCCGTGTATTAGTGATATCTTATGATGTTTCTTTTTCTGTGTGACTTATTTCAGTTAGAATCATCGTACCTGAATCCACTCATTATGCTGCTACGGGCCTGATGACATAGATTTCATTGCTGAGTGATACTTCATTGTACGTAAGTACCACAAGTTCTTTATCCATTTTTCACTTTCTGTGATATTGAACTTGTACGGTAAACGAGGTTCTTGTAAACGGAGGCGTCCCAAACTTTGGGGTGGCTGTGTCTTTTTGATTTTAATTTCCCTAAGCTATAGGACCATAAGTGGAAGTGCCCTAGGCTCTGTTGCTTTGTTTTTTAGATGTTTCAGGAAACACCATACACTTCTTGCGAGTGTCTGTTGGCAATTTACATCCCGCCCATCAGCATAACAAGGCTCCCAGTTCTCCATGGCCTGTCCTGCCTTTCTGGATTTTACACTTTTTTCAGATGGCCCTTTTGACCGGGGGGAAGTGAAACTTCATTGTAGTGCAGATTTCCTTTGCAAGCTTGCTTGGTTGGCCAAAAAGGGCGTATGCGTTTTTTCCTGAATATATTCAGGAAAAAACGCATACGCCCTTTTTGGCCAAGTGCATCATTGTGGACGTTCTGCCTCTTTTCCTATGCTTTCAATGCAATTCCAGTCTACCTCCTGAAATCGGTTTCCTGCAATTCTGCCCCGCTTTCAAGTCCTCTTGTCAGCCTTACTTCAGTCTATTTTAGTATGATAGCTGTCATTTATAACTCTGCAGGTTTGTGAATTACAGTGCCCCTGAGCTCCCTTCTTCAACTCGCTTTCTTGTGAGCTGGCCGCAACACCGCAGGATGGCTTCAGGCCCTAATCTGGTTCCGGCACGGCACGCTGAGCCTTTGGTTAATTCCTCTTCCTGGTGGGAAATGAGAGTTAAATTTGCCCGTCCAGACACCTCCAGCTAGTCTCTCATTGGTTCTCGCTATTCCTGTTCATCTTCCGCAGAAATTGCAAACTGGGCCAAACAGGAGGTTAAAGGTGCTGACTCTCCAAGTGGGGAGAGTGTTAGTAAAGCGTCTGGAATGTTGCACCCGAGTACCAGGGTACGAAAACTGAGACATATTTGAACACGTCTCCCAATCACATGGTTGATCATACTCTGGGTTCCACATGCATGTTTTAGCTGAAGGAAGAATACCTAAAACCTGGGTAGTTGAAACCCGTGGAATGGGTACCATGCAATATGACTTCAAAGGGTCTTCATTTGCTCACCGAACCTCTCCAATCCTATCACTGCTGCGTTTATGCCCCTGTACACACGCTTGATTCTCTTTTGGAGACATAGCAATCCATAGGTTTTAAGATACTTACTAGTCAGGTACATTCTTAGGCGTTTAATATGGGGTTTTGAGTCCATTTCGTTGAGCAAGGAGTAGCTCTTGTCTGTTCCATATTTGGCCTAAGGAACTTTATCTGTGCTCATTTCAATCTCTGGTTTTATGCAGCACCCCAACTCACCTTTCCCCTTAAGCAAGCATAAGTTGGTTTTCTAAATTTGAGACCCTGTTCTGTTTTGGAATTCAGTTCCTGTGTAGCCAAGTTTACATTCCGTGTATTACTGATATCTTATGATGTTTCTTTTTCTGTGTGATTTATTTCAGTTAGAATCATCGTACCTGAATCCACTCATTATGCTGCTACGGGCCTGATGACATAGATTTCATTGCTGAGTGATACTGCATTGTACGTAAGTACCACAAGTTCTTTATCCATTTTTCACTTTCTGTGATATTGAACTTGTACGGTAAACGAGGTTCCTGTAAACGGAGGCGTCCCAAACTTTGGGGTGGCTGTGTCTTTTTGATTTTAATTTCCCTAAGCTATAGGACCATAAGTGGCAGTGCCCTAGGCTCTGTTGCTTTGTTTTTTAGATGTTTCAGGAAACACCATACACTTCTCGCGAGTGTCGGTTGGCAATTTACATCCCGCCCATCAGCATAACAAGGCTCCCAGTTCTCCATGGCCTGTCCTGCCTTTCTGGATTTTACACTTTTTTCAGATGGCCCTTTTGACCGGGGGGAAGTGAAACTTCATTGTAGTGCAGATTTCCTTTGCAAGCTTGCTTGGTTGGCCAAAAAGGGCGTATGCGTTTTTTCCTGAATATATTCAGGAAAAAACGCATACGCCCTTTTTGGCCAAGTGCATCATTGTGGACGTTCTGCCTCTTTTCCTATGCTTTCAATGCAATTCCAGTCTACCTCCTGAAATCGGTTTCCTGCAATTCTGCCCCGCTTTCAAGTCCTCTTGGCAGCCTTACTTCAGTCTATTTTTGGACGATAGCTGTCATTTATAACTCTGCAGGTTTGTGAATTACAGTGCCCCTGAGCTCCTTTCTTCAACTCGCTTTCTTGTGAGCTGGCCGCAACACCGCAGGATGGCTTCAGGCCCTAATCTGGTTCCGGCACGGCACGCTGAGCCTTTGGTTAATTCCTCTTCCTGGTGGGAAATGAGAGTTAAATTTGCCCGTCCAGACACCTCCAGCTAGTCTCTCATTGGTTCTCGCTATTCCTGTTCATCTTCCGCAGAAATTGCAAACTGGGCCAAACAGGAGGTTAAAGGGACTGACTCTCCAAGTCGGGAGAGTGTTAGTAAAGTGTCTGGAATGTTGCACCCGAGTACCAGGGGAGGAAAACTGAGACATATTTGAACACGTCTCCCATTCACATGGTTTATCATACTTGGGTTCCACATGCATGTTTTAGTTGAAGGAAGAATACCTTAAACCTGGAGAGTTAAGACCCGTGTAATGGGTACCATGCAATATGACTTCAAAGGGTCTTCATTTGCTCACCAAACCTCTCCAATCCTATCACTGCTGCGTTTATGCCCCTGTACACATGCTTGATTCTCTTTCGGAGACATAGCAATCCATAGGTTTTACGATACTTACTATTCAGGTACATTCTTAGGCGTTTAATATGCGGTGTTGAGTCCATTTCGTTGAGCAAGGAGTAGCTCTTGTCTATTCCATATTTGGCCTAAGGAACTTTATCTGTGCTCATTTCAATCTCTGGTTTTATGCAGCACCCCAACTCACCTTTATCCTTAAGCAAGCATAAGTTGGTTTTCTAAATTTGAGACCCTGTTCTGTTCTGTAATTCAGTTCCTGTGTAGCCAAGTTTACACTCCGTGTATTACTGATATCTTATGATGTTTCTTTTTCTGTGTAACTTATTTCAGTTAGAATCGTCATACCTGAATCCACTCATTGTGCTGCTAAGGGCCTGATGACATAGATTTCATTGCTGAGTGATATTGCTTTGTAAGTAAATACCACAACTTCTTTATCCATTTTTCACTTTCTGCGATGTTGAACTTGTACTGTAAACGAGGTTCTTGTAAACAGAGCCGTTCCAAACTTTGGGGTGGCTGTGTCTTTTTGATTTTAATTTCCCTAAGCTATAGGACCATAAGTGGAAGTGCCCTAGGCTCTGTTGCTTTGTTTTTTAGATGTTTCAGGAAACAACATACACTTCTCCCAAGTGTCTGTTGGCAATTTACATCCCGCCCATCAGCATAACAAGGCTCCCAGTTCTCAATGGCCTGTTGCCTTTCTGGATTTTACACTTTTTTCAGATGGCCCTTTTGACCGGGGGGAAGTGAGACTTCATTGTAGTGCAGATTTCCTTTGCAAGCTTGCTTGGTTGGCCAAAAAGGGCATATGCGTTTTTTCCTGAATATATTCAGGAAAAAACGCATACGCCCTTTTTGGCCAAGTGCATCATTGTGGACGTTCTGCCTCTTTTCCTATGCTTTCAATGCAATTCCAGTCTACCTCCAGAAATCGGTTTCCTGCAATTCTGCCCCGCTTTCAAGTCCTCTTGGCAGCCTTACTTCAGTCTATTTTTGGACGATAGCTGTCATTTATAACTCTGCAGGTTTGTGAATTACAGTGCCCCTGAGCTCCTTTCTTCAACTCGCTTTCTTTTGAGCTGGCCGCAACACCGCAGGATGGCTTCAGGCCCTAATCTGGCTCCGGCTCGGCATGCTGAGCCTTTGGTTAATTCCTCTTCCTGGTGGGAAATGAGAGTTAAATTTGCCCGTCCAGACACCTCCAGCTAGCCTCTCATTGGTTCTCGCTATTCCTGTTCATCTTCCGCAGAAATTGCAAACTGGGCCAAACAGGAGGTTAAAGGGACTGACTCTCCAAGTGGGGAGAGTGTTAGTAAAGCGTCTGGAATGTTGCACCCGAGTACCAGGGGAGGAAAACTGAGACATATTTGAACACGTCTCCCGATCACATGGTTGATCATACTCTGGGTTCCACATGCATGTTTTAGCTGAAGGAAGAATACCTAAAACCTGGGTAGTTGAAACCCGTGGAATGGGCACCATGCAATATGACTTCAAAGGGTCTTCATTTGCTCACCGAACCTCTCCAATCCTATCACTGCTGCGTTTATGCCCCTGTACACACGCTTGATTCTCTTTTGGAGACATAGCAATCCATAGGTTTTAAGATACTTACTAGTCAGGTACATTCTTAGGCGTTTAATATGCGGTGTTGAGTCCATTTCATTGAGCAAGGAGTAGCTCTTGTCTATTCCATATTTGGCTTAAGGAACTTTATCTGTGCTCATTTCAATCTCTGGTTTTATGCAGCAACCCAACTCACCTTTCCCCTTAAGCAAGCATAAGTTGGTTTTCTAAATTTGAGACCCTGTTCTGTTTTGGAATGCAGTTCCTGTGTAGCCAAGTTTACATTCCGTGTATTAGTGATATCTTATGATGTTTCTTTTTCTGTGTGACTTATTTCAGTTAGAATCATCGTACCTGAATCCACTCATTATGCTGCTACGGGCCTGATGACATAGATTTCATTGCTGAGTGATACTGCATTGTACGTAAGTACCACAAGTTCTTTATCCATTTTTCACTTTTTGTGATATTGAACTTGTACGGTAAACGAGGTTCTTGTAAACGGAGGTGTCCCAAACTTTGGGGTGGCTGTGTCTTTTTGATTTTAATTTCCCTAAGCTATAGGACCATAAGTGGAAGTGCCCTAGGCTCTGTTGCTTTGTTTTTTAGATGTTTCAGGAAACACCATACACTTCTCCCGAGTGGTTGTTGGCAATTTACATCCCGCCCATCAGCATAACAAGGCTCCCAGTTCTCCATGGCCTGTCCTGCCTTTCTGGATTTTACACTTTTTTCAGATGGCCCTTTTGACCGGGGGGAAGTGAGACTTCATTGTAGTGCAGATTTCCTTTGCAAGCTTGCTTGGTTGGCCAAAAAGGGCGTATGCGTTTTTTCCTGAATATATTCAGGAAAAAACGTATACGCCCTTTTTGGCCAAGTGCATCATTGTGGACGTTCTGCCTCTTTTCCTATGCTTTCAATGCAATTCCAGTCTACCTCCTGAAATCGGTTTCCTGCAATTCTGCCCCGCTTTCAAGTCCTCTTGGCAGCCTTACTTCAGTCTATTTTTGGACGATAGCTGTCATTTATAACTCTGCAGGTTTGTGAATTACAGTGCCCCTGAGCTCCTTTCTTCAACTCGCTTTCTTGTGACCTGGCCGCAACACCGCAGGATGGCTTCAGGCCCTAATCTGGTTCCGGTACGGCACGCTGAGCCTTTGGTTAATTCCTCTTCCTGGTGGGAAATGAGAGTTAAATTTGCCCGTCCAGACACCTCCAGCTAGCCTCTCATTGGTTCTTGCTATTCCTGTTCATCTTCCGCAGAAATTGCAAACTGGGCCAAACAGGAGGTTAAAGGCGCTGACTCTCCACGTGGGGAGAGTGTTAGTAAAGCGTCTGGAATGTTGCACCCGAGTACCAGGGGAGGAAAACTGAGACATATTTGAACACGTCTCCCGTTCACATGGTTGATCATACTTGGGTTCCACATGCATGATTTAGCTGAAGGAAGAATACCTTAAACCTGGGTAGTTGAAACCCGTGTAATGGGTACCATGCAATATGACTTCAAAGGGTCTTCATTTGCTCACCGAACCTCTCCAATCCTATCACTGCTGCGTTTATGCCCCTGTACACATGCTTGATTCTCTTTCGGAGACATAGCAATCCATAGGTTTTAAGATACTTACTAGTCAGGTACATTCTTAGGCGTTTAATATGGGGTGTTGAGTCCATTTCGTTGAGCAAGGAGTAGCTCTTGTCTATTCCATATTTGGCTTAAGGAACTTTATCTGTGCTCATTTCAATCTCTGGTTTTATGCAGCACCCCAACTCACCTTTATCCTTAAGCAAGAATAAGTTGGTTTTCTAAATTTGAGACCCTGTTCTGTTCTGTAATTCAGTTCCTGTGTAGCCAAGTTTACATTCCGTGTATTACTGATATCTTATGATGTTTCTTTTTCTGTGTGACTTATTTCAGTTAGAATCATCATACCTGAATCCACTCATTGTGCTGCTAAGGGCCTGATGACACAGATTTCATTGCTGAGTGATATTGCTTTGTAAGTAAATACCACAACTTCTTTATCCATTTTTCACTTTCTGCGATGTTGAACTTGTACTGTAAACGAGGTTCTTGTAAACAGAGCTGTTCCAAACTTTGGGGTGGCTGTGTCTTTTTGATTTTAATTTCCCTAAGCTATAGGACCATAAGTTGAAGTGCCCTAGGTTCTGTTGCTTTGTTTTTTACATGTTTCAGGAAACACCATACACTTCTCCCGAGTGGTTGTTGGCAATTTACATCCCGCCCATCAGCATAACAAGGCTCCCAGTTCTCCATGGCCTGTCCTGCCTTTCTGGATTTTACACTTTTTTCAGATGGCCCTTTTGACCGGGGGGAAGTGAGACTTCATTGTAGTGCAGATTTCCTTTGCAAGCTTGCTTGGTTGGCCAAAAAGTGCATATGCGTTTTTTCCTGAATATATTCAGGAAAAAACGCATACGCCCTTTTTGGCCAAGTGCATCATTGTGGACGTTCTGCCTCTTTTCCTATGCTTTCAATGCAATTCCAGTCTACCTCCTGAAATCGGTTTCCTGCAATTCTGCCCCGCTTTCAAGTCCTCTTGGCAGCCTTACTTCAGTCTATTTTTGGACGATAGCTGTCATTTATAACTCTGCAGGTTTGTGAATTACAATGCCCCTGAGCTCCTTTCTTCAACTTGCTTTCTTGTGACCTGGCCGCAACACCGCAGGATGGCTTCAGGCCCTAATCTGGTTCCGGCATGGCACGCTGAGCCTTTGGTTATTTCCTCTTCCTGGTGGGAAATGAGAGTTAAATTTGCCCGTCCAGACACCTCCAGCTAGCCTCTCATTGGTTCTCGCTATTCCTGTTCATCTTCCGCAGAAATTGCAAACTGGGCCAAACAGGAGGTTAATGGGACTGACTCTCCAAGTGAGGAGAGTGTTAGTAAAGCGTCTGGAATGTTGCACCCGAGTACCAGGGGAGGAAAACTGAGACATATTTGAACACGTCTCCCGATCACATGGTTGATCATACTCTGGGTTCCACATGCATATTTTAGCTGAAGGAAGAATACCTAAAACCTTGGTAGTTGAAACCCGTGGAATGGGTACCATGCAATATGACTTCAAAGGGTCTTCATTTGCTCACCGAACCTCTCCAATCCTATCACTGCTGCGTTTATGCCCCTGTACACATGCTTGATTCTCTTTCGGAGACATAGCAATCCATAGGTTTTAAGATACTTACTAGTCAGGTACATTCTTAGGCGTTTAATATGCGGTGTTGAGTCCATTTCGTTGAGCAAGGAGTAGCTCTTGTCTATTCCATATTTGGCTTAAGGAACTTTATCTGTGCTCATTTCAATCTCTGGTTTTATGCAGCACCCCAACTCACCTATCCCCTTAAGCAAGCATAAGTTGGTTTTCTAAATTTGAGACCCTGTTCAGTTTTGGAATTCAGTTCCTGTGTAGCCAAGTTTACATTCCGTGTATTAGTGATATCTTATGATGTTTCTTTTTCTGTGTGACTTATTTCAGTTAGAATCATCGTACCTGAATCCACTCATTATGCTGCTACGGGCCTGATGACATAGATTTCATTGATGAGTGATACTGCATTGTATGTAAGTACCACAAGTTCTTTATCCATTTTTCACTTTCTGTAATATTGAACTTGTACGGTAAACGAGGTTCTTGTAAACGGAGGCGTCCCAAACTTTGGGGTGGCTGTGTCTTTTTGATTTTAATTTCCCTAAGCTATAGGACCATAAGTGGAAGTGCCCTAGGCTCTGTTGCTTTGTTTTTTAGATGTTTCAGGAAACACCATACACTTCTCCCGAGTGTCTGTTGGCAATTTACATCCCGCCCATCAGCATAACAAGGCTCCCAGTTCTCCATGGCCTGTCCTGCCTTTCTGGATTTTACACTTTTTTCAGATGGCCCTTTTGACCGGGGGGAAGTGAGACTTCATTGTAGTGCAGATTTCCTTTGCAAGCTTGCTTGGTTGGCCAAAAAGGGCGTATGCGTTTTTTCCTGAATATATTCAGGAAAAAACGCATACGCCCTTTTTGGCCAAGTGCATCATTGTGGACGTTCTGCCTCTTTTCCTATGCTTTCAATGCAATTCCAGTCTACCTCCTGAAATCGGTTTCCTGCAATTCTGCCCCGCTTTCAAGTCCTCTTGGCAGCCTTACTTCAGTCTATTTTTGGACGATAGCTGTCATTTATAAGTCTGCAGGTTTGTGAATTACAGTGCCCCTGAGCTCCTTTCTTCAACTCGCTTTCTTTTGAGCTGGCCGCAACACCGCAGGATGGCTTCAGGCCCTAATCTGGTT
The DNA here is from genome assembly GCF_949987515.2 of Delphinus delphis. Taxonomy (NCBI): domain Eukaryota; kingdom Metazoa; phylum Chordata; class Mammalia; order Artiodactyla; family Delphinidae; genus Delphinus; species Delphinus delphis. Next base: position 1,013,139 of record NW_027192691.1, read on the forward strand.
CCGGTACGGCACGCTGAGCCTTTGGTTATTTCCTCTTCCTGGTGGGAAATGAGAGTTAAATTTGCCCGTCCAGACACCTCCAGCTAGTCTCTCATTGGTTCTCGCTATTCCTGTTCATCTTCCGCAGAAATTGCAAACTGGGCCAAACAGGAGGTTAAAGGCGCTGACTCTCCAAGTGGGGAGACTGTTAGTAAAGCGTCTGGAATGTTGCACCCGAGTACCAGGGGAGGAAAACTGAGACATATTTGAACACGTCTCCCGTTCACATGGTTGATCATACTTGGGTTCCACATGCATGTTTTAGCTGAAGGAAGAATACCTTAAACCTGGAGAGTTGAGACCCGTGTAATGGGTACCATGCAATATGACTTCAAAGGGTCTTCATTTGCTCACCGAACCTCTCCAATCCTATCACTGCTGCGTTTATGCTCCTGTACACATGCTTGATTCTCTTTTGGAGACATAGCAATCCATAGGTTTTACGATACTTACTAGTCAGGTACATTCTTAGGCGTTTAATATGCGGTGTTGAGTCCATTTCGTTGAGCAAGGAGTAGCTCTTGTCTATTCCATATTTGGCTTAAGGAACTTTATCTGTGCTCATTTCAATCTCTGGTTTTATGCAGCACCCCAACTCACCTTTACCCTTAAGCAAGCATAAGTTGGTTTTCTAAATTTGAGTCCCTGTTCTGTTCTGTAATTCAGTTCCTTTGTAGCCAAGTTTACATTCCGTGTATTACTGATATCTTATGATGTTTCTTTTTCTGTGTGACTTACTTCAGTTAGAATCATCATACCTGAATCCACTCATTGTGCTGCTAAGTGCCTGATGACACAGATTTCATTGCTGAGTGATATTGCTTTGTAAGTAAATACCACAACTTCTTTATCCATTTTTCACTTTCTGCGATGTTGAACTTGTACTGTAAATGAGGTTCTTGTAAACAGAGCCGTTCCAAACTTTGGGGTGGCTGTGTCTTTTTGATTTTAATTTCCCTAAGCTATAGGACCATAAGTGGCAGTGCCCTAGGCTCTGTTGCTTTGTTTTTTAGATGTTTCAGGAAACACCATACACTTCTCCCGAGTGTCTGTTGGCAATTTACATCCCGCCCATCAGCATAACAAGGCTCCCAGTTCTCCATGGCCTGTCCTGCCTTTCTGGATTTTACACTTTTTTCAGATGGCCCTTTTGACCGGGGGGAAGTGAGACTTCATTGTAGTGCAGATTTTCTTTGCAAGCTTGCTTGGTTGGCCAAAAAGGGCGTATGCGTTTTTTCCTGAATATATTCAGGAAAAAACGCATACGCCCTTTTTGGCCAAGTGCATCATTGTGGACGTTCTGCCTCTTTTCCTATGCTTTCAATGCAATTCCAGTCTACCTCCTGAAATCGGTTTCCTGCAATTCTGCCCCGCTTTCAAGTCCTCTTGGCAGCCTTACTTCAGTCTATTTTTGGACGATAGCTGTCATTTATAACTCTGCAGGTTTGTGAATTACAGTGCCCCTGAGCTCCTTTCTTCAACTCGCTTTCTTGTGACCTGGCCGCAACACCGCAGGATATCTTCAGGCCCTAATCTGGTTCCGGCCCGGCACGCTGAGCCTTTGGTTATTTCCTCTTCCTGGTGGGAAATGAGAGTTAAATTTGCCCGTCCAGACACCTCCAGCTAGCCTCTCATTGGTTCTCGCTATTCCTGTTCATCTTCCGCAGAAATTGCAAACTGGGCCAAACAGGAGGTTAAAGGCGCTGACTCTCCAAGTGGGGAGAGTGTTAGTAAAGCGTCTGGAATGTTGCACCCGAGTACCAGGGGAGGAAAACTGAGACATATTTGAACACGTTTCCCGTTCACATGGTTGATCATACTTGGGTTCCACATGCATGTTTTAGCTGAAGGAAGAATACCTTAAACCTGGAGAGTTGAGACCCGTGTAATGGGTACCATGCAACATGACTTCCAAGGGTCTTCATTTGCTCACCGAACCTCTCCAATCCTATCACTGCTGCGTTTATGCCCCTGTACACACGCTTGATTCTCTTTTGGAGACATAGAAATCCATAGGTTTTAAGATACTTACTAGTCAGGTACATTCTTAGGGATTTAATATGGGGTTTTGAGTCCATTTCGTTGAGCAAGGAGTAGCTCTTGTCTATTCCATATTTGGCTTAAGGAACTTTATCTGTGCTCATTTCAATCTCTGGTTTTATGCAGCACCCCAACTCATCTTTCCCCTTAAGCAAGCATAAGTTGGTTTTCTAAATTTGAGACCCTGTTCTGTTCTGTAATTCAGTTCCTGTGTAGCCAAGTTTACATTCCGTGTATTACTGATATCTTATGATGTTTCTTTTTCTGTGTGACTTATTTCAGTTAGAATCATCGTACCTGAATCCACTCATTATGCTGCTACGGGCCCGATGACATAGATTTCATTGCTGAGTGATACTGCATTGTACGTAAGTACCACAAGTTCTTTATCCATTTTTCACATTCTACGATGTTGAACTTGTACTGTAAACGAGGTTCTTGTAAACAGAGGCGTCCCAAACTTTGGGGTGACTGTGTCTTTTTGATTTTAATTTCCCTAAGCTATAGGACCATAAATGGCAGTGCCCTAGGTTCTGTTGCTTTGTTTTTTAGATGTTTCAGGAAACACCATACACTTCTCCCGAGTGTCTGTTGGCAATTTACATCCCGCCCATCAGCATAACAAGGCTCCCAGTTCTCCATGGCCTGTCCTGCCTTTCTGGATTTTACACTTTTTTCAGATGGCCCTTTTGACCGGGGGGAAGTGAAACTACATTGTAGTGCAGATTTCCTTTGCAAGCTTGCTTGGTTGGCCAAAAAGGGCGTATGCGTTTTTTCCTGAATATATTCAGGAAAAAACGCATACGCCCTTTTTGGCCAAGTGCATCATTGTGGACGTTCTGCCTCTTTTCCTATGCTTTCAATGCAATTCCAGTCTACCTCCTGAAATCGGTTTCCTGCAATTCTGCCCCGCTTTCAAGTCCTCTTGGCAGCCTTACTTCAGTCTATTTTTGGACGATAGCTGTCATTTATAACTCTGCAGGTTTGTGAATTACAGTGCCCCTGAGCTCCTTTCTTCAACTCGCTTTCTTTTGAGCTGGCCGCAACACTGCAGGATGGCTTCAGGCCCTAATCTGGTTCCGGTACGGCACGCTGAGCCTTTGGTTATTTCCTCTTCCTGGTGGGAAATGAGAGTTAAATTTGCCCGTCCAGACACCTCCAGCTAGCCTCTCATTGGTTCTCGCTATTCCTGTTCATCTTCCGCAGAAATTGCAAACTGGGCCAAACAGGAGGTTAAAGGGACTGACTCTCCAAGTGGGGAGAGTGTTAGTAAAGCGTCTGGAATGTTGCACCCGAGTACCAGGGGAGGAAAACTGAGACATATTTGAACATGTCTCCCGATCACATGGTTGATCATACTCTAGGTTCCACATGCATGTTTTAGCTGAAGGAAGAATACCTTAAACCTGGGTAGTTGAAACCCGTGGAATGGGTACCATGCAATATGACTTCAAAGGGTCTTCATTTGCTCACCGAACCTCTCCAATCCTATCACTGCTGCGTTTATGCCCCTGTACACATGCTTGATTCTCTTTCGGAGACATAGCAATCCATAGGTTTTATGATACTTACTAGTCAGGTACATTCTTAGGCGTTTAATATGCGGTGTTGAGTCCATTTCGTTGAGCAAGGAGTAGCTCTTGTCTATTCCATATTTGGCTTAAGGAACTTTATCTGTGCTCATTTCAATCTCTGGTTTTATGCAGCACCCCAACTCACCTTTACCCTTAAGCAAGCATAAGTTGGTTTTCTAAATTTGAGTCCCTGTTCTGTTCTGTAATTCAGTTCCTTTGTAGCCAAGTTTACATTCCGTGTATTACTGATATCTTATGATGTTTCTTTTTCTGTGTGACTTACTTCAGTTAGAATCATCATACCTGAATCCACTCATTGTGCTGCTAAGTGCCTGATGACACAGATTTCATTGCTGAGTGATATTGCTTTGTAAGTAAATACCACAACTTCTTTATCCATTTTTCACTTTCTGCGATGTTGAACTTGTACTGTAAACGAGGTTCTTGTAAACAGAGCCGTTCCAAACTTTGGGGTGGCTGTGTCTTTTTGATTTTAATTTCCCTAAGCTATAGGACCATAAGTGGAAGTGCCCTAGGTTCTGTTGCTTTGTTTTTTAGATGTTTCAGGAAACACCATACACTTCTCCCGAGTGTCTGTTGGCAATTTACATCCCGCCCATCAGCATAACAAGGCTCTCAGTTCTACATGGCCTGTCCTGCCTTTCTGGATTTTACACTTTTTTCAGATGGCCCTTTTGACCGGGGGGAAGTGAGACTTCATTGTAGTGCAGATTTCCTTTGCAAGCTTGCTTGGTTGGCCAAAAAGGGCGTATGCGTTTTTTCCTGAATATATTCAGGAAAAAACGCATACGCCCTTTTTGGCCAAGTGCATCATTGTGGACGTTCTGCCTCTTTTCCTATGCTTTCAATGCAATTCCAGTCTACCTCCTGAAATCGGTTTCCTGCAATTCTGCCCCGCTTTCAAGTCCTCTTGGCAGCCTTACTTCAGTCTATTTTTGGACGATAGCTGTCATTTATAACTCTGCAGGTTTGTGAATTACAGTGCCCCTGAGCTCCTTTCTTCAACTCGCTTTCTTGTGACCTGGCCGCAACACCGCAGGATATCTTCAGGCCCTAATCTGGTTCCGGTACGGCACGCTGAGCCTTTGGTTATTTCCTCTTCCTGGTGGGAAATGAGAGTTAAATTTGCCCGTCCAGACACCTCCAGCTAGCCTCTCATTGGTTCTCGCTATTCCTGTTCATCTTCCGCAGAAATTGCAAACTGGGCCAAACAAGAGGTTAAAGGCGCTGACTCTCCAAGTGGGGAGAGTGTTAGTAAAGCGTCTGGAATGTTGCACCCGAGTACCAGGGGAGGAAAACTGAGACATATTTGAACACGTCTCCCGTTCACATGGTTGATCATACTTGGGTTCCACATGCATGTTTTAGCTGAAGGAAGAATACCTTAAACCTGGAGAGTTGAGACCCGTGAAATGGGTACCATGCAATATGACTTCAAAGGGTCTTCATTTGCTCACCGAACCTCTCCAATCCTATCACTGCTGCGTTTATGCCCCTGTACACACGCTTGATTCTCTTTTGGAGACATAGAAATCCATAGATTTTAAGATACTTACTAGTCAGGTAAATTCTTAGGCGTTTAATATAGGGTGTTGAGTCCATTTCGTTGAGCAAGGAGTAGCTCTTGTCTATTCCATATTTGGCTTAAGGAACTTTATCTGTGCTCATTTCAATCTCTGGTTTTATGCAGCACCCCAACTCACCTTTCCCCTTAAGCAAGAATAAGTTGGTTTTCTAAATTTGAGACACTGTTCTGTTTTGGAATTCAGTTCCTGTGTAGCCAAGTTTACATTCCGTGTATTAGTGATATCTCATGATGTTTCTTTTTCTGTGTTACTTATTTCAGTTAGAATCATCGTACCTGAATCCACTCATTGTGCTGCTAAGGGCCTGATGACACAGATTTCATTGCTGAGTGATATTGTTTTGTAAGTAAATACCACAAGTTCTTTATCCATTTTTCACTTTCTGCGATGTTGAACTTGTACTGTAAACGAGGTTCTTGTAAACAGAGCCGTTCCAAACTTTGGGGTGGCTGTGTCTTTTTGATTTTAATTTCCCTAAGCTATAGGACCATAAGTGGAAGTGCCCTAGGTTCTGTTGCTTTGTTTTTTACATGTTTCAGGAAACACCATACACTTCTCCCCAGTGGTTGTTGGCAATTTACATCTCGCCCATCAGCATAACAAGGCTCCCAGTTCTCCATGGCCTGTCTTGCCTTTCTGGATTTTACACTTTTTTCAGATGGCCCTTTTGACCGGGGGGAAGTGAGACTTCATTGTAGTGCAGATTTTCTTTGCAAACTTGCTTGGTTGGCCAAAAAGTGTGTATGCGTTTTTTCCTTAATATATTCAGGAAAAAACGCATACGCCCTTTTTGGCCAAGGGCATCATTGTGGACGTTCTGCCTCTTTTCCTATGCTTTCAATGCAATTCCAGTCTACCTCCTGAAATCGGTTTCCTGCAATTCTGCCCCGCTTTCAAGTCCTCTTGGCAGCCTTACTTCAGTCTATTTTTGGACGATAGCTGTCATTTATAACTCTGCAGGTTTGTGAATTACAGTGCCCCTGAGCTCCTTTCTTCAACTCGCTTTCTTTTGAGCTGGCCGCAACACCGCAGGATGGCTTCAGGCCCTAATCTGGTTCCGGCACGGCACGCTGAGCCTTTGGTTAATTCCTCTTCCTGGTGGGAAATGAGAGTTAAATTTGCCCGTCCAGACACCTCCAGCTAGCCTCTCATTGGTTCTCGCTATTCCTGTTCATCTTCCGCAGAAATTGCAAACTGGGCCAAACAGGAGGTTAAAGGGACTGACTCTCCAAGTGGGGAGAGTGTTAGTAAAGCGTCTGGAATGTTGCACCCGAGTACCAGGGGAGGAAAACTGAGACATATTTGAACACGTCTCCCGTTCACATGGTTGATGATACTCTAGGTTCCACATGCATGTTTTAGCTGAAGGAAGAATACCTTAAACCTGGAGAGTTGAGACCCGTGTAATGGGTACCATGCAACATGACTTCCAAGGGTCTTCATTTGCTCACCGAACCTCTCCAATCCTATCACTGCTGCGTTTATGCCCCTGTACACACGCTTGATTCTCTTTTGGAGACATAGCAATCCATAGGTTTTAAGATACTTACTAGTCAGGTACATTCTTAGGGGTTTAATATGGGGTTTTGAGTCCATTTCGTTGAGCAAGGAGTAGCTCTTGTCTATTCCATATTTGGCTTAAGGAACTTTATCTGTGCTCATTTCAATCTCTGGTTTTATGCAGCACCCCAACTCACCTTTCCCCTTAAGCAAGCATAAGTTGGTTTTCTAAATTTGAGACCCTGTTCTGTTCTGTAATTCAGTTCCTGTGTAGCCAAGTTTACATTCCGTGTATTACTGATATCTTATGATGTTTCTTTTTCTGTGTGACTTATTTCAGTTAGAATCATCGTACCTGAATCCACTCATTATGCTGCTACGGGCCAGATGACATAGATTTCATTGCTGTGTGATACTGCATTGTACGTAAGTACCACAAGTTCTTTATCCATTTTTCACATTCTGCGATGTTGAACTTGTACTGTAAACGAGGTTCTTGTAAACAGAGGCGTCCCAAACTTTGGGGTGGCTGTGTCTTTTTGATTTTAATTTCCCTAAGCTATAGGACCATAAGTGGCAGTGCCCTAGGTTCTGTTGCTTTGTTTTTTAGATGTTTCAGGAAACACCATACACTTCTCCCGAGTGCTGTTGGCAATTTACATCCCGCCCATCAGCATAACAAGGCTCCCAGTTCTCCATGGCCTGTCCTGCCTTTCTGGATTTTACACTTTTTTCAGATGGCCCTTTTGACCGGGGGGAAGTGAGACTTCATTGTAGTGCAGATTTCCTTTGCAAGCTTGCTTGGTTGGCCAAAAAGGGCGTATGCGTTTTTTCCTGAATATATTCAGGAAAAAACGCATACGCCCTTTTTGGCCAAGTGCATCATTGTGGACGTTCTGCCTCTTTTCCTATGCTTTCAATGCAATTCCAGTCTACCTCCTGAAATCGGTTTCCTGCAATTCTGCCCCGCTTTCAAGTCCTCTTGGCAGCCTTACTTCAGTCTATTTTTGGACGATAGCTGTCATTTATAACTCTGCAGGTTTGTGAATTACAGTGCCCCTGAGCTCCTTTCTTCAACTCGCTTTCTTGTGACCTGGCCGCAACACCGCAGGATGTCTTCAGGCCCTAATCTGGTTCCGGTACAGCATGCTGAGCCTTTGGTTATTTCCTATTCCTGGTGGGAAATGAGAGTTAAATTTGCCGGTCCAGACACCTCCAGCTAGCCTCTCATTGGTTCTCGCTATTCCTGTTCATCTTCCGCAGAAATTGCAAACTGGGCCAAACAGGAGGTTAAAGGGACTGACTCTCCAAGTGGGGAGAGTGTTAGTAAAGCGTCTGGAATGTTGCACCCGAGTACCAGGGGAGGAAAACTGAGACATATTTGAACACGTCTCCCGTTCACATGGTTGATCATACTTGGGTTCCACATGCATGTTTTAGCTGAAGGAAGAATACCTTAAACCTGGGTAGTTGAAACCCGTGGAATGGGTTCCATGCAATATGACTTCAAAGGGTCTTCATTTGCTCACCAAACCTCTCCAATCCTATCACTGCTGCGTTTATGCCCCTGTACACACGCTTGATTCTCTTTTGGAGACATAGAAATCCATAGGTTTTAAGATACTTACTAGTCAGGTACATTCTTAGGCGTTTAATATGGGGTGTTGAGTCCATTTCGTTGAGCAAGGAGTAGCTCTTGTCTATTCCATATTTGGCTTAAGGAACTTTATCTGTGCTCATTTCAATCTCTGGTTTTATGCAGCACCCCAACTCACCTTTCCCCTTAAGCAAGCATAAGTTGGTTTTCTAAATTTGAGACACTGTTCTGTTTTGGAATTCAGTTCCTGTGTAGCCAAGTTTACATTCCGTGTATTAGTGATATCTTATGATGTTTCTTTTTCTGTGTGACTTATTTCAGTTAGAATCATCGTACCTGAATCCACTCATTGTGCTGCTAAGGGCCTGATGACACAGATTTCATTGCTGAGTGATATTGCTTTGTAAGTAAATACCACAAGTTCTTTATCCATTTTTCACTTTCTGCAATGTTGAACTTGTACTGTAAACGAGGTTCTTGTAAACAGAGCCATTCCAAACTTTGGGGTGGCTGTGTCTTTTTTATTTTAATTTCCCTAAGCTATAGGACCATAAGTGGAAGTGCCCTAGGTTCTGTTGCTTTGTTTTTTACATGTTTCAGGAAACACCATACACTTCTCCGGAGTGGTTGTTGGCAATTTACATCCCGCCCATCAGCATAACAAGGCTCCCAGTACTCCATGGCCTGTCCTGCCTTTCTGGATTTTACACTTTTTTCAGATGGCCCTTTTGACCGTGGGGAAGTGAGACTTCATTGTAGTGCAGATTTCCTTTGCAAGCTTGCTTGGTTGACCAAAAAGTGCGTATGCGTTTTTTCCTGAATATATTCAGGAAAAAACGCATACGCCCTTTTTGGCCAAGTGCATCATTGTGGACGTTCTGCCTCTTTTCCTATGCTTTCAATGCAATTCCAGTCTACCTCCTGAAATCAGTTTCCTGCAATTCTGCCCCGCTTTCAAGTCCTCTTGGCAGCCTTACTTCAGTCTATTTTTGGACGATAGCTGTCATTTATAACTCTGCAGGTTTGTGAATTACAGTGCCCCTGAGCTCCTTTCTTCAACATGCTTTCTTGTGACCTGGCCGCAACACCGCAGGATGGCTTCAGGCCCTAATCTGGTTCCGGCACGGCACGCTGAGCCTTTGGTTATTTCCTCTTCCTGGTGGGAAATGAGAGTTAAATTTGCCTGTCCAGACACCCCCAGCTAGTCTCTCATTGGTTCTCGCTATTCCTGTTCATCTTCCGCAGAAATTGCAAACTGTGCCAAACAGGAGGTTAAAGGCGCTGACTCTCCAAGTGGGGAGAGTGTTAGTAAAGTGTCTGGAATGTTGCACCCGAGTACCAGGGGAGGAAAACTGAGACATATTTGAACACGTCTCCCGTTCACATGGTTGATCATACTTGGGTTCCACATGCATGTTTTAGCTGAAGGAAGAATACATTAAACCTGGAGAGTTAAGACCCGTGTAATGGGTACCATGCAATATGACTTCAAAGGGTCTTCATTTGCTCACCGAACCTCTACAATCCTATCACTGCTGCGTTTATGCCCCTGTACACATGCTTGATTCTCTTTCGGAGACATAGCAATCCATAGGTTTTTAAGATACTTACTAGTCAGGTACATTCTTAGGCGTTTAATATGCGGTGTTGAGTCCATTTCGTTGAGCAAGGAGTAGCTCTTGTCTATTCCATATTTGACTTAAGGAACTTTATCTGTGCTCATTTCAATCTCTGGTTTTATGCAGCACCCCAACTCACCTTTACCCTTAAGCAAGCATAAGTTGGTTTTCTAAATTTGAGACCCTGTTCTGTTCTGTAATTCAGTTCCTGTGTAGCCAAGTTTACATTCCGTGTATTACTGATATCTTATGATGTTTCTTTTTCTGTGTGACTTACTTCAGTTAGAATCATCATACCTGAATCCACTCATTGTGCTGCTAAGGGCCTGATGACACAGATTTCATTGCTGAGTGATATTGCTTTGTAAGTAAATACCACAACTTCTTTATCCATTTTTCACTTTCTGCGATGTTGAACTTGTACTGTAAACGAGGTTCTTGTAAACAGAGCCGTTCCAAACTTTGGGGTGGCTGTGTCTTTTTGATTTTAATTTCCCTAAGCTATAGGACCATAAGTGGAAGTGCCCTAGGTTCTGTTGCTTTGTTTTTTACATGTTTCAGGAAACACCATACACTTCTCCCGAGTGGTTGTTGGCAATTTACATCCCGCCCATCAGCATAACAAGGCTCCCAGTTCTCCATGGCCTGTCCTGCCTTTCTGGATTTTACACTTTTTTCAGATGGCCCTTTTGACCGGGGGGAAGTGAGACTTCATTGTAGTGCAGATTTCCTTTGCAAGCTTGCTTGGTTGGCCAAAAAGGGCGTATGCGTTTTTTCCTGAATATATTCAGGAAAAAACGCATACGCCCTTTTTGGCCAAGTGCATCATTGTGGACGTTCTGCCTCTTTTCCTATGCTTTCAATGCAATTCCAGTCTACCTCCTGAAATCGGTTTCCTGCAATTCTGCCCCGCTTTCAAGTCCTCTTGGCAGCCTTACTTCAGTCTATTTTTGGATGATAGCTGTCATTTATAACTCTGCAGGTTTGTGAATTACAGTGCCCCTGAGCTCCTTTCTTCAACTCGCTTTCTTTTGAGCTGGCCGCAACACCGAAGGATGGCTTCAGGCCCTAATCTGGTTCCGGTATGGCACGCTGAGCCTTTGGTTATTTCCTCTTCCTGTTGGGAAATGAGAGTTAAATTTGCCCGTCCAGACACCTCCAGCTAGCCTCTCATTGGTTCTCGCTATTCCTGTTCATCTTCCGCAGAAATTGCAAACTGGGCCAAACAGGAGGTTAAAGGCGCTGACTCTCCAAGTGGGGAGAGTGTTAGTAAAGCGTCTGGAATGTTGCACCCGAGTACCAGGGGAGGAAAACTGAGACATATTTGAACACGTCTCCCGTTCACATGGTTGATCATACTTGGGTTCCACATGCATGTTTTAGCTGAAGGAAGAATACCTTAAACCTGGAGAGTTGAGACCCGTGAAATGGGTACCATGCAATATGACTTCAAAGGGTCTTCATTTGCTCACCGAACCTCTCCAATCCTATCACTGCTGCGTTTATGCCCCTGTACACACGCTTGATTCTCTTTTGGAGACATAGAAATCCATAGATTTTAAGATACTTACTAGTCAGGTACATTCTTAGGCGTTTAATATAGGGTGTTGAGTCCATTTCGTTGAGCAAGGAGTAGCTCTTGTCTATTCCATATTTGGCTTAAGGAACTTTATCTGTGCTCATTTCAATCTCTGGTTTTATGCAGCACCCCAACTCACCTTTCCCCTTAAGCAAGAATAAGTTGGTTTTCTAAATTTGAGACACTGTTCTGTTTTGGAATTCAGTTCCTGTGTAGCCAAGTTTACATTCCGTGTATTAGTGATATCTCATGATGTTTCTTTTTCTGTGTTACTTATTTCAGTTAGAATCATCGTACCTGAATCCACTCATTGTGCTGCTAAGGGCCTGATGACACAGATTTCATTGCTGAGTGATATTGCTTTGTAAGTAAATACCACAAGTTCTTTATCCATTTTTCACTTTCTGCGATGTTGAACTTGTACTGTAAACGAGGTTCTTGTAAACAGAGCCGTTCCAAACTTTGGGGTGGCTGTGTCTTTTTGATTTTAATTTCCCTAAGCTATAGGACCATAAGTGGAAGTGCCCTAGGTTCTGTTGCTTTGTTTTTTACATGTTTCAGGAAACACCATACACTTCTCCCGAGTGGTTGTTGGCAATTTACATCTCGCCCATCAGCATAACAAGGCTCCCAGTTCTCCATGGCCTGTCTTGCCTTTCTGGATTTTACACTTTTTTCAGATGGCCCTTTTGACCGGGGGGAAGTGAGACTTCATTGTAGTGCAGATTTTCTTTGCAAGCTTGCTTGGTTGGCCAAAAAGGGCGTATGCGTTTTTTCCTGAATATATTCAGGAAAAAACGCATACGCCCTTTTTGGCCAAGTGCATCATTGTGGACGTTCTGCCTCTTTTCCTATGCTTTCAATGCAATTCCAGTCTACCTCCTGAAATCGGTTTCCTGCAATTCTGCCCCGCTTTCAAGTCCTCTTGGCAGCCTTACTTCAGTCTATTTTTGGACGATAGCTGTCATTTATAACTCTGCAGGTTTGTGAATTACAGTGCCCCTGAGCTCCTTTCTTCAACTCGCTTTCTTTTGAGCTGGCCGCAACACCGCAGGATGGCTTCAGGCCCTAATCTGGTTCCGGCACGGCACGCTGAGCCTTTGGTTAATTCCTCTTCCTGGTGGGAAATGAGAGTTAAATTTGCCCGTCCAGACACCTCCAGCTAGCCTCTCATTGGTTCTCGCTATTCCTGTTCATCTTCCGCAGAAATTGCAAACTGGGCCAAACAGGAGGTTAAAGGGACTGAGTCTCCAAGTCGGGAGAGTGTTAGTAAAGCGTCTGGAATGTTGCACCCGAGTACCAGGGGAGGAAAACTGAGACATATTTGAACACGTCTCCCGTTCACATGGTTGATGATACTCTAGGTTCCACATGCATGTTTTAGCTGAAGGAAGAATACCTTAAACCTGGAGAGTTGAGACCCGTGTAATGGGTACCATGCAACATGACTTCCAAGGGTCTTCATTTGCTCACCGAACCTCTCCAATCCTATCACTGCTGCGTTTATGCCCCTGTACACACGCTTGATTCTCTTTTGGAGACATAGCAATCCATAGGTTTTAAGATACTTACTAGTCAGGTACATTCTTAGGGGTTTAATATGGGGTTTTGAGTCCATTTCGTTGAGCAAGGAGTAGCTCTTGTCTATTCCATATTTGGCTTAAGGAACTTTATCTGTGCTCATTTCAATCTCTGGTTTTATGCAGCACCCCAACTCACCTTTCCCCTTAAGCAAGCATAAGTTGGTTTTCTAAATTTGAGACCCTGTTCTGTTCTATAATTCAGTTCCTGTGTAGCCAAGTTTACATTCCGTGTATTACTGATATCTTATGATGTTTCTTTTTCTGTGTGACTTATTTCAGTTAGAATCATCGTACCTGAATCCACTCATTGTGCTGCTAAGGGCCTGATGACACAGATTTCATTGCTCAGTGATATTGCTTTGTAAGTAAATACCACAACTTCTTTATCCATTTTTCACTTTCTGCGATGTTGAACTTGTACTGTAAACGAGGTTCTTGTAAACAGAGCCGTTCCAAACTTTGGCGTGGCTGTGTCTTTTCGATTTTAATTTCCCTAAGCTATAGGACCATAAGTGGAAGTGCCCTAGGTTCTGTTGCTTTGTTTTTTAGATGTTTCAGGAAACACCATACACTTCTCCTGAGTGGTTGTTGGCAATTTACATCCCGCCCATCAGCATAACAAGGCTCCCAGTTCTCCATGGCCTGTCCTGCCTTTCTGGATTTTACACTTTTTTCAGATGGCCCTTTTGACCGGGGGGAAGTGAGACTTCATTGTAGTGCAGATTTCCTTTGCAAGCTTGCTTGGTTGGCCAAAAAGGGCGTATGCGTTTTTTCCTGAATATATTCAAGAAAAAACGCATATGCCCTTTTTGGCCAAGTGCATCATTGTGGACGTTCTGCCTCTTTTCCTATGCTTTCAATGCAATTCCAGTCTACCTCCTGAAATCGGTGTCCTGCAATTCTGCCCCGCTTTCAAGTCCTCTTGGCAGCCTTACTTCAGTCTATTTTTGGACGATAGCTGTCATTTATAACTCTGCAGGTTTGTGAATTACAGTGCCCCTGAGCTCCTTTCTTCAACATGCTTTCTTGTGACCTGGCCGCAACACCGCAGGATGGCTTCAGGCCCTAATCTGGTTCCGGCACGGCACGCTGAGCCTTTGGTTATTTCCTCTTCCTGGTGGGAAATGAGAGTTAAATTTGCCCGTCCAGACACCTCCAGCTAGCCTCTCATTGGTTCTCGCTATTCCTGTTCATCTTCCGCAGAAATTGCAAACTGTGCCAAACAGGAGGTTAAAGGCGCTGACTCTCCAAGTGGGGAGAGTGTTAGTAAAGTGTCTGGAATGTTGCACCCGAGTACCAGGGGAGGAAAACTGAGACATATTTGAACACGTCTCCCGTTCACATGGTTGATCATACTTGGGTTCCACATGCATGTTTTAGCTGAAGGAAGAATACCTTAAACCTGGGTAGTTGAAACCCGTGGAATGGGTACCATGCAATATGACTTCAAAGGGTCTTCATTTGCTCACCGAACCTCTCCAATCCTATCACTGCTGCGTTTATGCCCCTGTACACATGCTTGATTCTCTTTCGGAGACATAGCAATCCATAGGTTTTTAAGATACTTACTAGTCAGGTACATTCTTAGGCGTTTAATATGCGGTGTTGAGTCCATTTCGTTGAGCAAGCAGTAGCTCTTGTCTATTCCATATTTGACTTAAGGAACTTTATCTGTGCTCATTTCAATCTCTGGTTTTATGCAGCACCCCAACTCACCTTTACCCTTAAGCAAGCATAAGTTGGTTTTCTAAATTTGAGTCCCTGTTCTGTTCTGTAATTCAGTTCCTGTGTAGCCAAGTTTACATTCCGTGTATTACTGATATCTTATGATGTTTCTTTTTCTGTGTGACTTACTTCAGTTAGAATCATCATACCTGAATCCACTCATTGTGCTGCTAAGGGCCTGATGACACAGATTTCATTGCTGAGTGATATTGCTTTGTAAGTAAATACCACAACTTCTTTATCCATTTTTCACTTTCTGCGATGTTGAACTTGTACTGTAAACGAGGTTCTTGTAAACAGAGCCGTTCCAAACTTTGGGGTGGCTGTGTCTTTTTGATTTTAATTTCCCTAAGCTATAGGACCATAAGTGGAAGTGCCCTAGGTTCTGTTGCTTTGTTTTTTACATGTTTCAGGAAACACCATACACTTCTCCCGAGTGGTTGTTGGCAATTTACATCCCGCCCATCAGCATAACAAGGCTCCCAGTTCTCCATGGCCTGTCCTGCCTTTCTGGATTTTACACTTTTTTCAGATGGCCCTTTTGACCGGGGGGAAGTGAGACTTCATTGTAGTGCAGATTTCCTTTGCAAGCTTGCTTGGTTGGCCAAAAAGGGCGTATGCGTTTTTTCCTGAATATATTCAGGAAAAAACGCATACGCCCTTTTTGGCCAAGTGCATCATTGTGGACGTTCTGCCTCTTTTCCTATGCTTTCAATGCAATTCCAGTCTACCTCCTGAAATCGGTTTCCTGCAATTCTGCCCCGCTTTCAAGTCCTCTTGGCAGCCTTACTTCAGTCTATTTTTGGACGATAGCTGTCATTTATAAGTCTGCAGTTTTGTGAATTACAGTGCCCCTGAGCTCCTTTCTTCAACTCGCTTTCTTTTGAGCTGGCCGCAACACCGCAGGATGGCTTCAGGCCCTAATATGGTTCCGGTACGGCACGCTGAGCCTTTGGTTATTTCCTCTTCCTGTTGGGAAATGAGAGTTAAATTTGCCCGTCCAGACACCTCCAGCTAGCCTCTCATTGGTTCTCGCTATTCCTGTTCATCTTCCGCAGAAATTGCAAACTGGGCCAAACAGGAGGTTAAAGGCGCTGACTCTCCAAGTGGGGAGAGTGTTAGTAAAGCGTCTGGAATGTTGCACCCGAGTACCAGGGGAGGAAAACTGAGACATATTTGAACACGTCTCCCATTCACATGGTTGATCATACTTGGGTTCCTCATGCATGTTTTAGCTGAAGGAAGAATACCTAAAACCTGGGTAGTTGAAACCCGTGTAATGGGTACCATGCAATATGACTTCAAAGGGTCTTCATTTGCTCACCGAACCTCTCCAATCCTATCACTGCTGCGTTTATGCCCCTGTACACATGCTTGATTCTCTTTCGGAGACATAGCAATCCATAGGTTTTAAGATACTTACTAGTCAGGTACATTCTTAGGCGTTTAATATGCGGTGTTGAGTCCATTTCGTTGAGCAAGGAGTAGCTCTTGTCTATTCCATATTTGGCTTAAGGAACTTTATCTGTGCTCATTTCAATCTCTGGTTTTATGCAGCAACCCAACTCACCTTTCCCCTTAAGCAAGCATAAGTTGGTTTTCTAAATTTGAGAACCTGTTCTGTTTTGGAATTCAGTTCCTGTGTAGCCAAGTTTACATTCCGTGTATTAGTGATATCTTATGATGTTTCTTTTTCTGTGTGACTTATTTCAGTTAGAATCATCGTACCTGAATCTACTCATTATGCTGCTACGGGCCTGATGACATAGATTTCATTGCTGAGTGATACTGCATTGTACGTAAGTACCACAAATTCTTTATCCATTTTTCACTTTCTGCGATGTTGAACTTGTACTGTAAACGAGGTTCTTGTAAACAGAGCCGTTCCAAACTTTGGGGTGGCTGTGTCTTTTTGATTTTAATTTCCCTAAGCTATAGGACCATAAGTGGAAGTGCCCTAGGTTCTGTTGCTTTGTTTTTTAGATGTTTCAGGAAACACCATACACTTCTCCGGAGTGGTTGTTGGCAATTTACATCCCGCCCATCAGCATAACAAGGCTCCCAGTTCTCCATGGCCTGTCCTGCCTTTCTGGATTTTACACTTTTTTCAGATGGCCCTTTTGACCGGGGGGAAGTGAGACTTCATTGTAGTGCAGATTTCCTTTGCAAGCTTGCTTGGTTGGCCAAAACGGGCGTATGCGTTTTTTCCTGAATATATTCAGGAAAAAACGCATACGCCCTTTTTGGCCAAGTGCATCATTGTGGACGTTCTGCCTCTTTTCCTATGCTTTCAATGCAATTCCAGTCTACCTCCTGAAATCGGTTTCCTGCAATTCTGCCCCGCTTTCAAGTCCTCTTGGCAGCCTTACTTCAGTCTATTTTTGGACGATAGCTGTCATTTATAACTCTGCAGGTTTGTGCATTACAGTGCCCGTGAGCTCCTTTCTTCAACTTGCTTTCTTGTGACCTGGCCGCAACACCGCAGGACGGCTTCAGGCCCTAATCTGGTTCCGGCACGGCACGCTGAGCCTTTGGTTATTTCCTTTTCCTGGTGGGAAATGAGAGTTAAATTTGCCCGTCCAGACACCTCCAGCTAGTCTCTCATTGGTTCTCGCTATTCCTGTTCATCTTCCGCAGAAATTGCAAACTGGGCCAAACAGGAGGTTAAAGGCGCTGACTCTCCAAGTGGGGAGAGTGTTAGTAAAGCGTCTGGAATGTTGCACCCGAGTACCAGGGGAGGAAAACTGAGACATATTTGAACACGTCTCCCGTTCACATGGTTGATCATACTTGGGTTCCACATGCATCTTTTAGCTGAAGGAAGAATACCTTAAACCTGGAGAGTTAAGACCCGTGTAATGGGTACCATGCAATATGACTTCAAAGGGTCTTCATTTGCTCACCGAACCTCTCCAATCCTATCACTGCTGCGTTTATGCCCCTGTACACATGCTTGATTCTCTTTCGGAGACATAGCAATCCATAGGTTTTTAAGATACTTACTAGTCAGGTACATTCTTAGGCGTTTAATATGCGGTGTTGAGTCCATTTCGTTGAGCAAGGAGTAGCTCTTGTCTATTCCATATTTGACTTAAGGAACTTTATCTGTGCTCATTTCAATCTCTGGTTTTATGCAGCACCCCAACTCACCTTTACCCTTAAGCAAGCATAAGTTGGTTTTCTAAATTTGAGACCCTGTTCTGTTCTGTAATTCAGTTCCTGTGTAGCCAAGTTTACATTCCGTGTATTAGTGATATCTTATGATGTTTCTTTTTCTGTGTGACTTACTTCAGTTAGAATCATCATACCTGAATCCACTCATTGTGCTGCTAAGGGCCTGATGACACAGATTTCATTGCTGAGTGATATTGCTTTGTAAGTAAATACCACAACTTCTTTATCCATTTTTCACTTTCTGCGATGTTGAACTTGTACTGTAAATGAGGTTCTTGTAAACAGAGCCGTTCCAAACATTGGGGTGGCTGTGTCTTTTTGATTTTAATTTCCCTAAGCTATAGGACCATAAGTGGAAGTGCCCTAGGTTCTGTTGCTTTGTTTTTTAGATGTTTCAGGAAACACCATACACTTCTCCCGAGTGGTTGTTGGCAATTTACATCCCGCCCATCAGCATAACAAGGCTCCCAGTTCTCCATGGCCTGTCCTGCCTTTCTGGATTTTACACTTTTTTCAGATGGCCCTTTTGACCGGGGGGAAGTGAGACTTCATTGTAGTGCAGATTTCCATTGCAAGCTTGCTTGGTTGGCCAAAAAGGGCGTATGCGTTTTTTCCTGAATATATTCAGGAAAAAACGCATACGCCCTTTTTGGCCAAGTGCATCATTGTGGACGTTCTGCCTCTTTTCCTATGCTTTCAATGCAATTCCAGTCTACCTCCTGAAATCGGTTTCCTGCAATTCTGCCCCGCTTTCAAGTCCTCTTGGCAGCCTTACTTCAGTCTATTTTTGGACGATAGCTGTCATTTCTAAGTCTGCAGGTTTGTGAATTACAGTGCCCCTGAGCTCCTTTCTTCAACTCGCTTTCTTTTGAGCTGGCCGCAACACCGCAGGATGGCTTCAGGCCCTAATCTGGTTCCGGTACGGCACACTGAGCCTTTGGTTATTTCCTCTTCCTGTTGGGAATGAGAGTTAAATTTGCCCGTCCAGACACCTCCAGCTAGCCTCTCATTGGTTCTCGCTATTCCTGTTCATCTTCCGCAGAAATTGCAAACTGTGACAAACAGGAGGTTAAAGGCGCAGACTCTCCAAGTGGGGAGAGTGTTAGTAAAGCGTCTGGAATGTTGCACCCGAGTACCAGGGGAGGAAAACTGAGACATATTTGAACACGTCTCCCGTTCACATGGTTGATCATACTTGGGTTCCACATGCATGTTTTAGCTGAAGGAAGAATACCTAAAACCTGGGTAGTTGAAACCCGTGTAATGGGCACCTTGCAATATGACTTCAAAGGGTCTTCATTTGCTCACCGAACCTCTCCAATCCTATCACTGCTGCGTTTATGCCCCTGTACACATGCTTGATTCTCTTTCGGAGACATAGCAATCCATAGGTTTTAAGATACTTACTAGTCAGGTACATTCTTAGGCGTTTAATATGCGGTGTTGAGTCCATTTCGTTGAGCAAGGAGTAGCTCTTGTCTATTCCATATTTGGCTTAAGGAACTTTATCTGTGCTCATTTCAATCTCTGGTTTTATGCAGCAACCCAACCCACCTTTCCCCTTAAGCAAGCATAAGTTGGTTTTCTAAATTTGAGACCCTGTTCTGTTTTGGAATTCAGTTCCTGTGTAGCCAAGTTTACATTCCGTGTATTAGTGATATCTTATGATGTTTCTTTTTCTGTGTGACTTATTTCAGTTAGAATCATCGTACCTGAATCTACTCATTATGCTGCTACGGGCCTGATGACATAGATTTCATTGCTGAGTGATACTGCATTGTACGTAAGTACCACAAGTTCTTTATCCATTTTTCACTTTCTGCGATGTTGAACTTGTACTGTAAACGAGGTTCTTGTAAACAGAGCCGTTCCAAACTTTGGGGTGGCTGTGTCTTTTTGATTTTAATTTCCCTAAGCTATAGGACCATAAGTGGAAGTGCCCTAGGCTCTGTTGCTTTGTTTTTTAGATGTTTCAGGAAACACCATACACTTCTCCCGAGTGGTTGTTGGCAATTTACATCCCGCCCATCAGCATAACAAGGCTCCCAGTTCTCCATGGCCTGTCCTGCCTTTCTGGATTTTACACTTTTTTCAGATGGCCCTTTTGACCGGGGGGAAGTGAGACTTCATTGTAGTGCAGATTTCCTTTGCAAGCTTGCTTGGTTGGCCAAAAAGGGCGTATGCGTTTTTTCCTGAATATATTCAGGAAAAAACGCATACGCCCTTTTTGGCCAAGTGCATCATTGTGGACGTTCTGCCTCTTTTCCTATGCTTTCAATGCAATTCCAGTCTACCTCCTGAAATCGGTTTCCTGCAATTCTGCCCCGCTTTCAAGTCCTCTTGGCAGCCTTACTTCAGTCTATTTTTGGACGATAGCTGTCATTTATAACTCTGCAGGTTTGTGAATTACAGTGCCCCTGAGCTCCTTTCTTCAACTCGCTTTCTTGTGACCTGGCCGCAACACCGCAGGATGGCTTCAGGCCCTAATCTGGTTCCGGCCCGGCACGCTGAGCCTTTGGTTAATTCCTCTTCCTGGTGGGAAATGAGAGTTAAATTTGCCCGTCCAGACACCTCCAGCTAGCCTCTCATTGGTTCTCGCTATTCCTGTTCATCTTCCGCAGAAATTGCAAACTGGGCCAAACAGGAGGTTAAAGGCGCTGACTCTCCAAGTGGGGAGAGTGTTAGTAAAGCGTCTGGAATGTTGCACCCGAGTACCAGGGGAGGAAAACTGAGACATATTTGAACACGTCTCCCGTTCACATGGTTGATCATACTTGGGTTCCACATGCATGTTTTAGCTGAAGGAAGAATACCTTAAACCTGGGTAGTTGAAACCCGTGGAATGGGTACCATGCAATATGACTTCAAAGTGTCTTCATTTGCGCACCGAACCTCTCCAATCCTATCACTGCTGCGTTTATGCCCCTGTACACATGCTTGATTCTCTTTTGGAGACATAGCAATCCATAGGTTTTAAGATACTTACTAGTCAGGAACATTCTTAGGCGTTTAATATGGGGTGTTGAGTCCATTTCGTTGAGCAAGGAGTAGCTCTTGTCTATTCCATATTTGGCTTAAGGAACTTTATCTGTGCTCATTTCAATCTCTGGTTTTATGCAGCACCCCAACTCACCTTTACCCTTAAGCAAGCATAAGTTGGTTTTCTAAATTTGAGACCCTGTTCTGTTCTGTAATTCAGTTCCTGTGTAGCCAAGTTTACATTCCGTGTATTACTGATATCTTATGATGTTTCTTTTTCTGTGTGACTTATTTCAGTTAGAATCATCATACCTGAATCCACTCATTGTGATGCTAAGGGCCTGATGACATAGAATTCATTGCTGAGTGATATTGCTTTGTAAGTGAATACCACAACTTCTTTATCCATTTTTCACTTTCTGCGATGTTGAACTTGTACTGTAAACGAGGTTCTTGTAAACAGAGCCGTTCCAAACTTTGGGGTGGCTGTGTCTTTTTGATTTTAATTTCCCTAAGCTATAGGACCATAAGTGGAAGTGCCCTAGGCTCTGTTGCTTTGTTTTTTAGATGTTTCAGGAAACACCATACACTTCTCCCAAGTGTCTGTTGGCAATTTACATCCCGCCCATCAGCATAACAAGGCTCCCAGTTCTCAATGGCCTGTTGCCTTTCTGGATTTTACACTTTTTTCAGATGGCCCTTTTGACCGGGGGGAAGTGAGACTTCATTGTAGTGCAGATTTCCTTTGCAAGCTTGCTTGGTTGGCCAAAAAGGGCGTATGCGTTTTTTCCTGAATATATTCAGGAAAAAACGCATACGCCCTTTTTGGCCAAGTGCATCATTGTGGACGTTCTGCCTCTTTTCCTATGCTTTCAATGCAATTCCAGTCTACCTCCTGAAATCGGTTTCCTGCAATTCTGCCCCGCTTTCAAGTCCTCTTGGCAGCCTTACTTCAGTCTATTTTTGGACGATAGCTGTCATTTATAACTCTTCAGGTTTGTGAATTACAGTGCCCCTGAGCTCCTTTCTTCAACTCGCTTTCTTGTGACCTGGCCGCAACACCGCAGGATGGCTTCAGGCCCTAATCTGGTTCCGGCCCGGCATGCTGAGCCTTTGGTTAATTCCTCTTCCTGGTGGGAGTTGAGAGTTAAATTTGCCCGTCGAGACACCTCCAGCTAGCCTCTCATTGGTACTCGCTATTCCTGTTCATCTTCCGCAGAAATTGCAAACTGGGCCAAACAGGAGGTTAAAGGGACTGACTCTCCAAGTCGAGAGAGTGTTAGTAAAGCGTCTGGAATGTTGCACCCGAGTACCAGGGGAGGAAAACTGAGACATATTTGAACACGTCTCCCGTTCACATGGTTGATCATACTCTGGGTTCCACATGCATGTTTTAGCTGAAGGAAGAATACCTTAAACCTGGAGAGTTGAGACCCGTGTAATGGGTACCATGCAATATGACTTCAAAGGGTCTTCATTTGCTCACCGAACCTCTCCAATCCTATCACTGCTGCGTGTATTCCCCTGTACACACGCTTGATTCTCTTTTGGAGACATAGCAATCCATAGGTTTTAAGATACTTACTAGTCAGGTACATTCTTAGGGGTTTAATATGGGGTTTTGAGTCCATTTCGTTCAGCAAGGATTAGCTCTTGTCTATTCCATATTTGGCTTAAGGAACTTTATCTGTGCTCATTTCAATCTCTGGTTTTATGCAGCACCCCAACTCACCTTTCCCCTTAAGCAAGCATAAGTTGGTTTTCTAAATTTGAGACCCTGTTCTGTTCTCTAATTCAGTTCCTGTGTAGCCAAGTTTACATTCCGTGTATTACTGATATCTTATGATGTTTCTTTTTCTGTGTGACTTATTTCAGTTAGAATCATCATACCTGAATCCACTCATTGTGATGCTAAGGGCCTGATGACACAGATTTCATTGCTGAGTGATATTGCTTTGTAAGTAAATACCACAACTTCTTTATCCATTTTTCACTTTCTGCGATGTTGAACTTGTACTGTAAACGAGGTTCTTGTAAACAGAGCCGTTCCAAACTTTGGGGTGGCTGTGTCTTTTTGATTTTAATTTCCCTAAGCTATAGGACCATAAGTGGAAGTGCCCTAGGTTCTGTTGCTTTGTTTTTTAGATGTTTCAGGAAACACCATACACTTCTCCGGAGTGGTTGTTGGCAATTTACATCCCGCCCATCAGCATAACAAGGCTCCCAGTTCTCCATGGCCTGTCCTGCCTTTCTGGATTTTACACTTTTTTCAGATGGCCCTTTTGACCGGGGGGAAGTGAGACTTCATTGTAGTGCAGATTTCCTTTGCAAGCTTGCTTGGTTGGCCAAAAAGTGCGTATGCGTTTTTTCCTGAATATATTCAGGAAAAAACGCATACGCCCTTTTTGGCCAAGTGCATCATTGTGGACGTTCTGCCTCTTTTCCTATGCTTTCAATGCAATTCCAGTCTACCTCCTGAAATCGGTTTCCTGCAATTCTGCCCCGCTTTCAAGTCCTCTTGGCAGCCTTACTTCAGTCTATTTTTGGACGATAGCTGTCATTTATAACTCTGCAGGTTTGTGAATTACAGTGCCCCTGAGCTCCTTTCTTCAACTCGCTTTCTTGTGACCTGGCCGCAACACCGCAGGATGGCTTCAGGCCCTAATCTGGTTCCGGTACAGCACGCTGAGCCTTTGGTTAATTCCTGTTCCTGGTGGGAAATGAGAGTTAAATTTGCCCGTCCAGACACCTCCAGCTAGCCTCTCATTGGTTCTCGCTATTCCTGTTCATCTTCCGCAGAAATTGCAAACTGGGCCAAACAGGAGGTTAAAGGCGCTGACTCTCCAAGTGGGGAGAGTGTTAGTAAAGCGTCTGGAATGTTGCACCCGAGTACCAGGGGAGGAAAACTGAGACATATTTGAACACGTCTCCCATTCACATGGTTGATCATACTTGGGTTCCACATGCATGTTTTAGCTGAAGGAAGAATACCTTAAACCTGGGTAGTTGAAACCCGTGGAATGGGTACCATGCAATATGACTTCAAAGGGTCTTCATTTGCGCACCGAACCTCTCCAATCCTATCACTGCTGCGTTTATGCCCCTGTACACATGCTTGATTCTCTTTTGGAGACATAGCAATCCATAGGTTTTAAGATACTTACTAGTCAGGAACATTCTTAGGCGTTTAATATGGGGTGTTGAGTCCATTTCGTTGAGCAAGGAGTAGCTCTTGTCTATTCCATATTTGGCTTAAGGAACTTTATCTGTGCTCATTTCAATCTCTGGTTTTATGCAGCACCCCAACTCACCTTTCCCCTAAAGCAAGCATAAGTTGGTTTTCTAAATTTGAGACCCTGTTCTGTTCTGTAATTCAGTTCCTGTGTAGCCAAGTTTACATTCCGTGTATTAGTGATATCTTATGATGTTTCTTTTTCTGTGTGACTTATTTCAGTTAGAATCATCATACCTGAATCCACTCATTGTGATGCTAAGGGCCTGATGACATAGAATTCATTGCTGAGTGATATTGCTTTGTAAGTAAATACCACAACTTCTTTATCCATTTTTCACTTTCTGCGATGTTGAACGTGTACTGTAAACGAGGTTCTTGTAAACAGAGCCGTTCCAAACTTTGGGGTGGCTGTGTCTTTTTGATTTTAATTTCCCTAAGCTATAGGACCATAAGTGGAAGTGCCCTAGGTTCTGTTGCTTTGTTTTTTAGATGTTTCAGGAAACACCATACACTTCTCCCGAGTGGTTGTTGGCAATTTACATCCCGCCCATCAGCATAACAAGGCTCCCAGTTCTCCATGGCCTGTCCTGCCTTTCTGGATTTACACTTTTTTCAGATGGCCCTTTTGATCGGGGGGAAGTGAGACTTCATTGTAGTGCAGATTTCCTTTGCAAGCTTGCTTGGTTGGCCAAAAAGGGCGTATGCGTTTTTTCCTGAATATATTCAGGAAAAAACGCATACGCCCTTTTTGGCCAAGTGCATCATTGTGGACGTTCTGCCTCTTTTCCTATGTTTCAATGCAATTCCAGTCTACCTCCTGAAATCGGTTTCCTGCAATTCTGCCCCGCTTTCAAGTCCTCTTGGCAGCCTTACTTCAGTATATTTTTGGACGATAGCTGTCATTTATAACTCTGCAGGTTTGTGAATTACAGTGCCCCTGAGCTCCTTTGTTCAACTCGCTTTCTTTTGAGCTGGCCGCAACACCGCAGGATGGCTTCAGGCTCTAATCTGGTTCCGGTACGGCACGCTGAGCCTTTGGTTATTTCCTCTTCCTGGTGGGAAATGAGAGTTAAATTTGCCCGTCCAGACACCTCCAGCTAGCCTCTCATTGGTTCTCGCTATTCCTGTTCATCTTCCGCAGAAATTGCAAACTGGGCCAAACAGGAGGTTAAAGGCGCTGACTCTCCAAGTGGGGAGAGTGTTAGTAAAGCGTCTGGAATGTTGCACCCGAGTACCAGGGGAGGAAAACTGAGACATATTTGAACACGTCTCCCGTTCACATGGTTGATCATACTTGGGTTCCACATGCATGTTTTAGCTGAAGGAAGAATACCTAAAACCTGGGTAGTTGAAACCCGTGGAATGGGTACCATGCAATATGACTTCAAAGGGTCTTCATTTGCTCACCGAACCTCTCCAATCCTATCACTGCTGCGTTTATGCCCCTGTACACATGCTTGATTCTCTTTCGGAGACTTAGCAATCCATAGGTTTTAAGATACTTACTAGTCAGGTACATTCTTAGGCGTTTAATATGCGGTGTTGAGTCCATTTCGTTGAGCAAGGAGTAGCTCTTGTCTATTCCATATTTGGCTTAAGGAACTTTATCTGTGCTCATTTCAATCTCTGGTTTTATGCAGCAACCCAACTCACCTTTCCCCTTAAGCAAGCATAAGTTGGTTTTCTAAATTTGAGACCCTGTTCTGTTTTGGAATTCAGTTCCTGTGTAGCCAAGTTTACATTCCGTGTATTAGTGATATCTTATGATGTTTCTTTTTCTGTGTGACTTATTTCAGTTAGAATCATCGTACCTGAATCTACTCATTATGCTGCTACGGGCCTGATGACATAGATTTCATTGCTGAGTGATACTGCATTGCACGTAAGTACCACAAGTTCTTTATCCATTTTTCACTTTCTGCGATGTTGAACTTGTACTGTAAACGAGGTTCTTGTAAACAGAGCTGTTCCAAACTTTGGGGTGGCTGTGTCTTTTTGATTTTAATTTCCCTAAGCTATAGGACCATAAGTGGAAGTGCCCTAGGCTCTGTTGCTTTGTTTTTTAGATGTTTCAGGAAACACCATACACTTCTCTGGAGTGGTTGTTGGCAATTTACATCCCGCCCATCAGCATAACAAGGCTCCCAGTTCTCCATGGCCTGTCCTGCCTTTCTGGATTTTACACTTTTTTCAGATGGCCCTTTTGACAGGGGGGAAGTGAGACTTCATTGTAGTGCAGATTTCCTTTGCAAGCTTGCTTGGTTGGCCAAAAAGGGCGTATGCGTTTTTTCCTGAATATATTCAGGAAAAAACGCATACGCCCTTTTTGGCCAAGTGCATCATTGTGGACGTTCTGCCTCTTTTCCTATGCTTTCAATGCAATTCCAGTCTACCTCCTGAAATCGGTTTCCTGCAATTCTGCCCCGCTTTCAAGTCCTCTTGGCAGCCTTACTTCAGTCTATTTTTGGACGATAGCTGTCATTTATAACTCTGCAGGTTTGTGAATTACAGTGCCCCTGAGCTCCTTTCTTCAACTCGCTTTCTTGTGACCTGGCCGCAACACCGCAGGATGGCTTCAGGCCCTAATCTGGTTCCGGCACGGCACGCTGAGCCTTTGTTTAATTCCTCTTCCTGGTGGGAAATGAGAGTTAAATTTGCCCGTCCAGACACCTCCAGCTAGCCTCTCATTGGTTCTCGCTATTCCTGTTCATCTTCCGCAGAAATTGCAAACTGGGTCAAACAGGAGGTTAAAGGGACTGACTCTCCAAGTCGGGAGAGTGTTAGTAAAGCGTCTGGAATGTTGCACCCGAGTACCAGGGGAGGAAAACTGAGACATATTTGAACACGTCTCCCGTTCACATGGTTGATCATACTTGGGTTCCACATGCATGTTTTAGCTGAAGGAAGAATACCTAAAACCTGGGTAGTTGAAACCCGTGTAATGGGTACCTTGCAATATGACTTCAAAGGGTCTTCATTTGCTCACCGAACCTCTCCAATCCTATCACTGCTGCGTTTATGCCCCTGTACACATGCTTGATTCTCTTTCGGAGACATAGCAATCCATAGGTTTTAAGATACTTACTAGTCAGGTACATTCTTAGGCGTTTAATATGCGGTGTTGAGTCCATTTCGTTGAGCAAGGAGTAGCTCTTGTCTATTCCATATTTGGCTTAAGGAACTTTATCTGTGCTCATTTCAATCTCTGGTTTTATGCAGCAACCCAACCCACCTTTCCCCTTAAGCAAGCATAAGTTGGTTTTCTAAATTTGAGACCCTGTTCTGTTTTGGAATTCAGTTCCTGTGTAGCCAAGTTTACATTCCGTTTATTAGTGATATCTTATGATGTTTCTTTTTCTGTGTGACTTATTTCAGTTAGAATCATCATACCTGAATCTACTCATTATGCTGCTACGGGCCTGATGACATAGATTTCATTGCTGAGTGATACTGCATTGTACGTAAGTACCACAAGTTCTTTATCCATTTTTCACTTTCTGCGATGTTGAACTTGTACTGTAAACGAGGTTCTTGTAAACAGCGCCGTTCCAAACTTTGGGGTGGCTTTGTCTTTTTGATTTTAATTTCCCTAAGCTATAGGACCATAAGTGGAAGTGCCCTAGGCTCTGTTGCTTTGTTTTTTAGATGTTTCAGGAAACACCATACACTTCTCTGGAGTGGTTGTTGGCAATTTACATCCCGCCCATCAGCATAACAAGGCTCCCAGTTCTCCATGGCCTGTCCTGCCTTTCTGGATTTTACACTTTTTTCAGATGGCCCTTTTGACCGGGGGGAAGTGAGACTTCATTGTAGTGCAGATTTCCTTTGCAAGCTTGCTTGGTTGGCCAAAAAGTGCGTATGCGTTTTTTCCTGAATATATTCAGGAAAAAACGCATACGCCCTTTTTGGCCAAGTGCATCATTGTGGACGTTCTGCCTCTTTTCCTA
Organism: Delphinus delphis; assembly: GCF_949987515.2. Lineage (NCBI taxonomy): Eukaryota > Metazoa > Chordata > Mammalia > Artiodactyla > Delphinidae > Delphinus > Delphinus delphis. The sequence goes on from NW_027192691.1 coordinate 1,041,337, forward strand.
TGCTTTCAATGCAATTCCAGTCTACCTCCTGAAATCGGTTTCCTGCAATTCTGCCCCGCTTTCAAGTCCTCTTGGCAGCCTTACTTCAGTCTATTTTTGGACGATAGCTGTCATTTATAACTCTGCAGGTTTGTGAATTACAGTGCCCCTGAGCTCCTTTCTTCAACTCGCTTTCTTGTGACCTGGCCGCAACACCGCAGGATGGCTTCAGGCCCTAATCTGGTTCCGGTACAGCACGCTGAGCCTTTGGTTAATTCCTCTTCCTGGTGGGAAATGAGAGTTAAATTTGCCCGTCCAGACACCTCCAGCTAGCCTCTCATTGGTTCTCGCTATTCCTGTTCATCTTCCGCAGAAATTGCAAACTGGGCCAAACAGGAGGTTAAAGGCGCTGACTCTCCAAGTGGGGAGAGTGTTAGTAAAGCGTCTGGAATGTTGCACCCGAGTACCAGGGGAGGAAAACTGAGACATATTTGAACACGTCTCCCATTCACATGGTTGATCATACTTGGGTTCCACATGCATGTTTTAGCTGAAGGAAGAATACCTTAAACCTGGGTAGTTGAAACCCGTGGAATGGGTACCATGCAATATGACTTCAAAGGGTCTTCATTTGCGCACCGAACCTCTCCAATCCTATCACTGCTGCGTTTATGCCCCTGTACACATGCTTGATTCTCTTTTGGAGACATAGCAATCCATAGGTTTTAAGATACTTACTAGTCAGGAACATTCTTAGGCGTTTAATATGGGGTGTTGAGTCCATTTCGTTGAGCAAGGAGTAGCTCTTGTCTATTCCATATTTGGCTTAAGGAACTTTATCTGTGCTCATTTCAATCTCTGGTTTTATGCAGCACCCCAACTCACCTTTCCCCTAAAGCAAGCATAAGTTGGTTTTCTAAATTTGAGACCCTGTTCTGTTCTGTAATTCAGTTCCTGTGTAGCCAAGTTTACATTCCGTGTATTAGTGATATCTTATGATGTTTCTTTTTCTGTGTGACTTATTTCAGTTAGAATCATCATACCTGAATCCACTCATTGTGATGCTAAGGGCCTGATGACATAGAATTCATTGCTGAGTGATATTGCTTTGTAAGTAAATACCACAACTTCTTTATCCATTTTTCACTTTCTGCGATGTTGAACGTGTACTGTAAACGAGGTTCTTGTAAACAGAGCCGTTCCAAACTTTGGGGTGGCTGTGTCTTTTTGATTTTAATTTCCCTAAGCTATAGGACCATAAGTGGAAGTGCCCTAGGTTCTGTTGCTTTGTTTTTTAGATGTTTCAGGAAACACCATACACTTCTCCCGAGTGGTTGTTGGCAATTTACATCCCGCCCATCAGCATAACAAGGCTCCCAGTTCTCCATGGCCTGTCCTGCCTTTCTGGATTTACACTTTTTTCAGATGGCCCTTTTGATCGGGGGGAAGTGAGACTTCATTGTAGTGCAGATTTCCTTTGCAAGCTTGCTTGGTTGGCCAAAAAGGGCGTATGCGTTTTTTCCTGAATATATTCAGGAAAAAACGCATACGCCCTTTTTGGCCAAGTGCATCATTGTGGACGTTCTGCCTCTTTTCCTATGTTTCAATGCAATTCCAGTCTACCTCCTGAAATCGGTTTCCTGCAATTCTGCCCCGCTTTCAAGTCCTCTTGGCAGCCTTACTTCAGTATATTTTTGGACGATAGCTGTCATTTATAACTCTGCAGGTTTGTGAATTACAGTGCCCCTGAGCTCCTTTGTTCAACTCGCTTTCTTTTGAGCTGGCCGCAACACCGCAGGATGGCTTCAGGCTCTAATCTGGTTCCGGTACGGCACGCTGAGCCTTTGGTTATTTCCTCTTCCTGGTGGGAAATGAGAGTTAAATTTGCCCGTCCAGACACCTCCAGCTAGCCTCTCATTGGTTCTCGCTATTCCTGTTCATCTTCCGCAGAAATTGCAAACTGGGCCAAACAGGAGGTTAAAGGCGCTGACTCTCCAAGTGGGGAGAGTGTTAGTAAAGCGTCTGGAATGTTGCACCCGAGTACCAGGGGAGGAAAACTGAGACATATTTGAACACGTCTCCCGTTCACATGGTTGATCATACTTGGGTTCCACATGCATGTTTTAGCTGAAGGAAGAATACCTAAAACCTGGGTAGTTGAAACCCGTGGAATGGGTACCATGCAATATGACTTCAAAGGGTCTTCATTTGCTCACCGAACCTCTCCAATCCTATCACTGCTGCGTTTATGCCCCTGTACACATGCTTGATTCTCTTTCGGAGACTTAGCAATCCATAGGTTTTAAGATACTTACTAGTCAGGTACATTCTTAGGCGTTTAATATGCGGTGTTGAGTCCATTTCGTTGAGCAAGGAGTAGCTCTTGTCTATTCCATATTTGGCTTAAGGAACTTTATCTGTGCTCATTTCAATCTCTGGTTTTATGCAGCAACCCAACTCACCTTTCCCCTTAAGCAAGCATAAGTTGGTTTTCTAAATTTGAGACCCTGTTCTGTTTTGGAATTCAGTTCCTGTGTAGCCAAGTTTACATTCCGTGTATTAGTGATATCTTATGATGTTTCTTTTTCTGTGTGACTTATTTCAGTTAGAATCATCGTACCTGAATCTACTCATTATGCTGCTACGGGCCTGATGACATAGATTTCATTGCTGAGTGATAGTGCATTGCACGTAAGTACCACAAGTTCTTTATCCATTTTTCACTTTCTGCGATGTTGAACTTGTACTGTAAACGAGGTTCTTGTAAACAGAGCTGTTCCAAACTTTGGGGTGGCTGTGTCTTTTTGATTTTAATTTCCCTAAGCTATAGGACCATAAGTGGAAGTGCCCTAGGCTCTGTTGCTTTGTTTTTTAGATGTTTCAGGAAACACCATACACTTCTCTGGAGTGGTTGTTGGCAATTTACATCCCGCCCATCAGCATAACAAGGCTCCCAGTTCTCCATGGCCTGTCCTGCCTTTCTGGATTTTACACTTTTTTCAGATGGCCCTTTTGACAGGGGGGAAGTGAGACTTCATTGTAGTGCAGATTTCCTTTGCAAGCTTGCTTGGTTGGCCAAAAAGGGCGTATGCGTTTTTTCCTGAATATATTCAGGAAAAAACGCATACGCCCTTTTTGGCCAAGTGCATCATTGTGGACGTTCTGCCTCTTTTCCTATGCTTTCAATGCAATTCCAGTCTACCTCCTGAAATCGGTTTCCTGCAATTCTGCCCCGCTTTCAAGTCCTCTTGGCAGCCTTACTTCAGTCTATTTTTGGACGATAGCTGTCATTTATAACTCTGCAGGTTTGTGAATTACAGTGCCCCTGAGCTCCTTTCTTCAACTCGCTTTCTTGTGACCTGGCCGCAACACCGCAGGATGGCTTCAGGCCCTAATCTGGTTCCGGCACAGCACGCTGAGCCTTTGTTTAATTCCTCTTCCTGGTGGGAAATGAGAGTTAAATTTGCCCGTCCAGACACCTCCAGCTAGCCTCTCATTGGTTCTCGCTATTCCTGTTCATCTTCCGCAGAAATTGCAAACTGGGTCAAACAGGAGGTTAAAGGGACTGACTCTCCAAGTCGGGAGAGTGTTAGTAAAGCGTCTGGAATGTTGCACCCAAGTACCAGGGTACGAAAACTGAGACATATTTGAACACGTCTCCCGTTCACATGGTTGATCATACTTGGGTTCCACATGCATGTTTTAGCTGAAGGAAGAATACCTTAAACCTGGAGAGTTAAGACCCGTGTAATGGGTACCATGCAATATGACTTCAAAGGGTCTTCATTTGCTGACCGAACCTCTCCAATCCTATCACTGCTGCGTTTATGCCCCTGTACACATGCTTGATTCTCTTTTGGAGACATAACAATCCATAGGTTTTAAGATACTTACTAGTCAGGAACATTCTTAGGCGTTTAATATGGGGTGTTGAGTCCATTTCGTTGAGCAAGGAGTAGCTCTTGTCTATTCCATATTTGACTTAAGGAACTTTATCTGTGCTCATTTCAATCTCTGGTTTTATGCAGCACCCCAACTCACCTTTACCCTTAAGCAAGCATAAGTTGGTTTTCTAAATTTGAGACCCTGTTCTGTTCTGTAATTCAGTTCCTGTGTAGCCAAGTTTACATTCCGTGTATTAGTGATATCTTATGATGTTTCTTTTTCTGTGTGACTTATTTCAGTTAGAATCATCATACCTGAATCCACTCATTGTGATGCTAAGGGCCTGATGACATAGTTTTCATTGCTGAGTGATATTGCTTTGTAAGTGAATACCACAACTTCTTTATCCATTTTTCACTTTCTGCGATGTTGAACTTGTACTGTAAACGAGGTTCTTGTGAACGGAGGCGTCCCAAACTTTGGGGTGGCTGTGTCTTTTTGATTTTAATTTCCCTAAGCTATAGGACCATAAGTGGAAGTGCCCTAGGCTCTGTTGCTTTGTTTTTTAGATGTTTCTGGAAACACCATACACTTCTCCGAAGTGTCTGTTGGCAATTTACATCCCGCCCATCAGCATAACAAGGCTCCCAGTTCTCAATGGCCTGCTGCCTTTCTGGATTTTACACTTTTTTCAGATGGCCCTTTTGACCGGGGGGAAGTGAGACTTCATTGTAGTGCAGATTTCCTTTGCAAGCTTGCTTGGTTGGCCAAAAAGGGCGTATGCGTTTTTTCCTGAATATATTCAGGAAAAAACGCATACGCCCTTTTTGGCCAAGTGCATCATTGTGGACGTTCTGCCTCTTTTCCTATGCTTTCAATGCAATTCCAGTCTACCTCCTGAAATCGGTTTCCTGCAATTCTGCCCCGCTTTCAAGTCCTCTTGGCAGCCTTACTTCAGTCTATTTTTGGACGATAGCTGTCATTTATAACTCTGCAGGTTTGTGAATTACAGTGCCCCTGAGCTCCTTTCTTCAACTCGCTTTCTTGTGACCTGGCCGCAACACCGCAGGATGGCTTCAGGCCCTAATCTGGTTCCGGCACGGCACGCTGAGCCTTTGGTTAATTCCTCTTCCTGGTGGGAAATGAGAGTTAAATTTGCCCGTCCAGACACCTCCAGCTAGTCTCTCATTGGTTCTCGCTATTCCTGTTTATCTTCCGCAGAAATTGCAAACTGGGCCAAACAGGAGGTTAAAGGGACTGACTCTCCAAGTCGGGAGAGTGTTAGTAAAGCGTCTGGAATGTTGCACCCGAGTACCAGGGTACGAAAACTGAGACATATTTGAACACGTCTCCCGATCACATGGTTGATCATACTCTAGGTTCCACATGCATGTTTTAGCTGAAGGAAGAATACCTTAAACCTGGGTAGTTGAAACCCGTGGAATGGGTACCATGCAATATGACTTCAAAGTGTCTTCATTTGCGCACCGAACCTCTCCAATCCTATCACTGCTGCGTTTATGCCCCTGTACACATGCTTGATTCTCTTTTGGAGACATAGCAATCCATAGGTTTTAAGATACTTACTAGTCAGGAACATTCTTAGGCGTTTAATATGGGGTGTTGAGTCCATTTCGTTGAGCAAGGAGTAGCTCTTGTCTATTCCATATTTGGCTTAAGGAACTTTATCTGTGCTCATTTCAATCTCTGGTTTTATGCAGCACCCCAACTCACCTTTACCCTTAAGCAAGCATAAGTTGGTTTTCTAAATTTGAGACCCTGTTCTGTTCTGTAATTCAGTTCCTGTGTAGCCAAGTTTACATTCCGTGTATTACTGATATCTTATGATGTTTCTTTTTCTGTGTGACTTATTTCAGTTAGAATCATCATACCTGAATCCACTCATTGTGATGCTAAGGGCCTGATGACATAGATTTCTTTGCTGAGTGATATTGCTTTGTAAGTGAATACCACAACTTCTTTATCCATTTTTCACTTTCTGCGATGTTGAACTTGTACTGTAAACGAGGTTCTTGTAAACAGAGCCGTTCCAAACTTTGGGGTGGCTGTGTCTTTTTGATTTTAATTTCCCTAAGCTATAGGACCATAAGTTGGAAGTGCCCTAGGCTCTGTTGCTTTGTTTTTTAGATGTTTCAGGAAACACCATACACTTCTCCCAAGTGTCTGTTGGCAATTTACATCCCGCCCATCAGCATAACAAGGCTCCCAGTTCTCAATGGCCTGTTGCCTTTCTGGATTTTACACTTTTTTCAGATGGCCCTTTTGACCGGGGGGAAGTGAGACTTCATTGTAGTGCAGATTTCCTTTGCAAGCTTGCTTGGTTGGCCAAAAAGGGCGTATGCGTTTTTTCCTGAATATATTCAGGAAAAAACGCATACGCCCTTTTTGGCCAAGTGCATCATTGTGGACGTTCTGCCTCTTTTCCTATGCTTTCAATGCAATTCCAGTCTACCTCCTGAAATCGGTTTCCTGCAATTCTGCCCCGCTTTCAAGTCCTCTTGGCAGCCTTACTTCAGTCTATTTTTGGACGATAGCTGTCATTTATAACTCTGCAGGTTTGTGAATTACAGTGCCCCTGAGCTCCTTTCTTCAACTCGCTTTCTTGTGACCTGGCCGCAACACCGCAGGATGGCTTCAGGCCCTAATCTGGTTCCGGCCCGGCATGCTGAACCTTTGGTTAATTCCTCTTCCTGGTGGGAAATGAGAGTTAAATTTGCCCGTCCAGACACCTCCAGCTAGCCTCTCATTGGTACTCGCTATTCCTGTTCATCTTCCGCAGGAATTGCAAACTGGGCCAAACAGGAGGTTAAAGGGACTGACTCTCCAAGTGGGGAGAGTGTTAGTAAAGCGTCTGGAATGTTGCACCCGAGTACCAGGGGAGGAAAACTGAGACATATTTGAACACGTCTCCCGTTCACATGGTTGATCATACTCTGGGTTCCACATGCATGTTTTAGCTGAAGGAAGAATACCTTAAACCTGGAGAGTCGAGACCCGTGGAATGGGTACCATGCAATATGACTTCAAAGGGTCTTCATTTGCTCACCGAACCTCTCCAATCCTATCACTGCTGCGTTTATTCCCCTGTACACACGCTTGATTCTCTTTTGGACACATAGCAATCCATAGGTTTTAAGATACTTACTAGTCAGGTACATTCTTAGGCGTTTAATATGGGGTGTTGAGTCCATTTCGTTGAGCAAGGAGTAGCTCTTGTCTATTCCATATTTGGCTTAAGGAACTTTATCTGTGCTCATTTCAATCTCTGGTTTTATGCAGCACCCCCACTCACCTTTCCTCTTAAGCAAGCATAAGTTGGTTTTCTAAATTTGAGTCCCTGTTCTGTTCTGTAATTCAGTTCCTGTGTAGCCAAGTTTACATTCCGTGTATTACTGATATCTTATGATGTTTCTTTTTCTGTGTGACTTACTTCAGTTAGAATCATCATACCTGAATCCACTCATTGTGCTGCTACGGGCCTGATGACACAGATTTCATTGCTGAGTGATATTGCTTTGTAAGTAAATACCACAACATCTTTATCCATTTTTCACTTTCTGCGATGTTGAACTTGTACTGTAAACGAGGTTCTTGTAAACAGAGCCGTTCCAAACTTTGGGGTGGCTGTGTCTTTTTGATTTTAATTTCCCTAAGCTATAGGACCATAAGTGGCAGTGCCCTAGGCTCTGTTGCTTTGTTTTTTAGATGTTTCAGGAAACACCATACACTTCTCCCGAGTGTCTGTTGGCAATTTACATCCCGCCCATCAGCATAACAAGGCTCCCAGTTCTCCATGGCCTGTCCTGCCTTTCTGGATTTTACACTTTTTTCAGATGGCCCTTTTGACCGGGGGGAAGTGAGACTTCATTGTAGTGCAGATTTCCTTTGCAAGCTTGCTTGGTTGGCCAAAAAGGGCGTATGCGTTTTTTCCTGAATATATTCAGGAAAAAACGCATACGCCCTTTTTGGCCAAGTGCATCATTGTGGACGTTCTGCCTCTTTTCCTATGCTTTCAATGCAATTCCAGTCTACCTCCTGAAATCGGTTTCCTGCAATTCTGCCCCGCTTTCAAGTCCTCTTGGCAGCCTTACTTCAGTCTATTTTTGGACGATAGCTGTCATTTATAACTCTGCAGGTTTGTGAATTACAGTGCCCCTGAGCTCCTTTCTTCAACTCGCTTTCTTTTGTGCTGGCCGCAACACCGCAGGATGGCTTCAGGCCCTAATCTGGTTCCGGCACGGCACGCTGAGCCTTTGGTTAATTCCTCTTCTTGGTGTGAAATGAGAGTTAAATTTGCCCGTCCAGACACCTCCAGCTAGCCTCTCATTGGTTCTCGCTATTCCTGTTCATCTTCCGCAGAAATTGCAAACTGGGCCAAACAGGAGGTTAAAGGGACTGACTCTCCAAGTCGGGAGAGTGTTAGTAAAGCGTCTGGAATGTTGCACCCGAGTACCAGGGGAGGAAAACTGAGACATATTTGAACACGTCTCCCGATCACATGGTTGATCATACTCTAGGTTCCACATGCATGTTTTAGCTGAAGAAAGAATACCTTAAACCTGGGTAGTTGAAACCCGTGGAATGGGTACCATGCAATATGACTTCAAAGGGTCTTCATTTGCTCACCGAACCTCTCCAATCCTATCACTGCTGCGTTTATGCCCCTGTACACATGCTTGATTCTCTTTCGGAGACATAGCAATCCATAGGTTTTAAGATACTTACTAGTCAGGTACATACTTAGGCGTTTAATATGAGGTGTTGAGTCCATTTCGTTGAGCAAGGAGTAGCTCTTGTCTATTCCATATTTGACTTAAGGAACTTTATCTGTGCTCATTTCAATCTCTGGTTTTATGCAGCACCCCAACTCACCTTTACCCTTAAGCAAGCATAAGTTGGTTTTCTAAATTTGAGACCCTGTTCTGTTCTGTAATTCAGTTCCTGTGTAGCCAAGTTTCCATTCCGTGTATTACTGATATCTTATGATGTTTCTTTTTCTGTGTGACTTACTTCAGTTAGAATCATCATACCTGAATCCACTCATTGTGCTGCTAAGGGCCTGATGACACAGATTTCATTGCTGAGTGATATTGCTTTGTAAGTAAATACCACAACTTCTTTATCCATTTTTCACTTTCTGCGATGTTGAACTTGTACTGTAAACGAGGTTCTTGTAAACAGAGCCGTTCCAAACTTTGGGGTGGCTGTGTCTTTTTGATTTTAATTTCCCTAAGCTATAGGACCATAAGTGGAAGTGCCCTAGGTTCTGTTGCTTTGTTTTTTAGATGTTTCAGGAAACACCATATACTTCTCCCGAGTGGTTGTTGGCAATTTACATCCCGCCCATCAGCATAACAAGGCTCCCAGTTCTCCATGGCCTGTCCTGCCTTTCTGGATTTTACACTTTTTTCAGATGGCCCTTTTGGCCGGGGGGAAGTGAGACTTCATTGTAGTGCAGATTTCCTTTGCAAGCTTGCTTGGTTGGCCAAAAAGGGCGTATGCGTTTTTTCCTGAATATATTCAGGAAAAAACGCATACGCCCTTTTTGGCCAAGTGCATCATTGTGGACGTTCTGCCTCTTTTCCTATGCTTTCAATGCAATTCCAGTCTACCTCCTGAAATCGGTTTCCTGCAATTCTGCCCCGCTTTCAAGTCCTCTTGGCAGCCTTACTTCAGTCTATTTTTGGACGATAGCTGTCATTTATAACTCTGCAGGTTTGTGAATTACAGTGCCCCTGGGCTCCTTTCTTCAACTCGCTTTCTTTTGAGCTGGCCGCAACACCGCAGGATGGCTTTAGGCCCTAATCTTGTTCCGGTATGGCACGCTGAGCCTTTGGTTATTTCCTCTTCCTGGTGGGAAATGAGAGTTAAATTTGCCCGTCCAGACACCTCCAGCTAGCCTCTCATTGGTTCTCGCTATTCCTGTTCATCTTCCGCAGAAATTGCAAACTGGGCCAAACAGGAGGTTAAAGGGACTGACTCTCCAAGTGGGGAGAGTGTTAGTAAAGCGTCTGGAATGTTGCACCCGGGTACCAGGGGAGGAAAACTGAGACATATTTGAACACGTCTCCCGTTCACATGGTTGATCATACTCTGGGTTCCACATGCATGTTTTAGCTGAAGGAAGAATACCTTAAACCTGGAGAGTTGAGACCCGTGGAATGGGTACCATGCAATATGACTTCAAAGGGTCTTCATTTGCTCACCGACCCTCTCCAATCCTATCACTGCTGCGTTTATGCCCCTGTACACATGCTTGATTCTCTTTCGGAGACATAGCAATCCATAGGTTTTAAGATACTTACAAGTCAGGTACATTCTTAGGCGTTTAATATGCGGTGTTGAGTCCATTTCGTTGAGCAAGGAGTAGCTCTTGTCTATTCCATATTTGACTTAAGGAACTTTATCTGTGCTCATTTCAATCTCTGGTTTTATGCAGCACCCCAACTCACCTTTACCCTTAAGCAAGCATAAGTTGGTTTTCTAAATTTGAGACCCTGTTCTGTTCTCTAATTCAGTTCCTGTGTAGCCAAGTTTCCATTCCGTGTATTACTGATATCTTATGATGTTTCTTTTTCTGTGTGACTTATTTCAGTTAGAATCATCATACCTGAATCCACTCATTGTGATGCTAAGGGCCTGATGACATAGATTTCATTGCTGAGTGATATTGCTTTGTAAGTAAATACCACAACTTCTTTATCCATTTTTCACTTTCTGCGATGTTGAACTTGTACTGTAAACGAGGTTCTTCTAAACAGAGGCGTCCCAAACTTTGGGGTGGCTGTGTCTTTTTGATTTTAATTTCCCTAAGCTATAGGACCATAAGCGGCAGTGCCCTAGGCTGTGTTGCTTTGTTTTTTAGATGTTTCAGGAAACACCATACACTTCTCCCGAGTGTCTGTTGGCAATTTACATCCCGCCCATCAGCATAACAAGGCTCCCAGTTCTCCATGGCCTGTCCTGCCTTTCTGGATTTTACACTTTTTTCAGATGGCCCTTTTGACCGGGGGGAAGTGAGACTTCATTGTAGTGCAGATTTTCTTTGCAAACTTGCTTGGTTGGCCAAAAAGGGCGTATGCGTTTTTTCCTGAATATATTCAGGAAAAAACGCATACGCCCTTTTTGGCCAAGTGCATCATTGTGGACGTTCTGCCTCTTTTCCTATGCTTTCAATGCAATTCCAGTCTACCTCCTGAAATCGGTTTCCTGCAATTCTGCCCCGCTTTCAAGTCCTCTTGGCAGCCTTACTTCAGTGTATTTTTGGACGATAGCTGTCATTTATAACTCTGCAGGTTTGTGAATTACAGTGCCCCTGAGCTCCTTTCTTCAACTCGCTTTCTTTTGAGCTGGCCGCAACACCGCAGGATGGCTTCAGGCCCTAATCTGGTTCCGGCACGGCACGCTGAGCCTTTGGTTAATTCCTCTTCCTGGTGGGAAATGAGAGTTAAATTTGCCCGTCCAGACACCTCCAGCTAGCCTCTCATTGGTTCTCGCTATTCCTGTTCATCTTCCGCAGAAATTGCAAACTGGGCCAAACAGGAGGTTAAAGGGACTGACTCTCCAAGTCGGGAGAGTGTTAGTAAAGCGTCTGGAATGTTGCACCCGAGTACCAGGGGAGGAAAACTGAGACATATTTGAACACGTCTCCCGTTCACATGGTTGATGATACTCTAGGTTCCACATGCATGTTTTAGCTGAAGGAAGAATACCTTAAACCTGGAGAGTTGAGACCCGTGTAATGGGTACCATGCAACATGACTTCCAAGGGTCTTCATTTGCTCACCGAACCTCTCCAATCCTATCACTGCTGCGTTTATGCCCCTGTACACACGCTTGATTCTCTTTTGGAGACATAGCAATCCATAGGTTTTAAGATACTTACTAGTCAGGTACATTCTTAGGCGTTTAATATGCGGTGTTGAGTCCATTTCGTTGAGCAAGGAGTAGCTCTTGTCTATTCCATATTTGACTTAAGGAACTTTATCTGTGCTCATTTCAATCTCTGGTTTTATGCAGCACCCCAACTCACCTTTACCCTTAAGCAAGCATAAGTTGGTTTTCTAAATTTGAGACCCTGTTCTGTTCTGTAATTCAGTTCCTGTGTAGCCAAGTTTACATTCCGTGTATTACTGATATCTTATGATGTTTCTTTTTCTGTGTGACTTACTTCAGTTAGAATCATCATACCTGAATCCACTCATTGTGCTGCTAAGGGCCTGATGACACAGATTTCATTGCTGAGTGATATTGCTTTGTAAGTAAATACCACAACTTCTTTATCCATTTTTCACTTTCTGCGATGTTGAACTTGTACTGTAAACGAGGTTCTTGTAAACAGAGCCGTTCCAAACTTTGGGGTGGCTGTGTCTTTTTGATTTTAATTTCCCTAAGCTATAGGACCATAAGTGGAAGTGCCCTAGGTTCTGTTGCTTTGTTTTTTAGATGTTTCAGGAAACACCATACACTTCTCCCGAGTGGTTGTTGGCAATTTACATCCCGCCCATCAGCATAACAAGGCTCCCAGTTCTCCATGGCCTGTCCTGCCTTTCTGGATTTTACACTTTTTTCAGATGGCCCTTTTGGCCGGGGGGAAGTGAGACTTCATTGTAGTGCAGATTTCCTTTGCAAGCTTGCTTGGTTGGCCAAAAAGGGCGTATGCGTTTTTTCCTGAATATATTCAGGAAAAAACGCATACGCCCTTTTTGGCCAAGTGCATCATTGTGGACGTTCTGCCTCTTTTCCTATGCTTGCAATGCAATTCCAGTCTACCTCCTGAAATCGGTTTCCTGCAATTCTGCCCCGCTTTCAAGTCCTCTTGGCAGCCTTACTTCAGTCTATTTTTGGACGATAGCTGTCATTTATAACTCTGCAGGTTTGTGAATTACAGTGCCCCTGAGCTCCTTTCTTCAACTCGCTTTCTTGTGACCTGGCCGCAACACCGCAGGATGGCTTCAGGCCCTAATCTGGTTCCAGCCCGGCACGCTGAGCCTTTGGTTAATTCCTCTTCCTGGTGGGAAATGAGAGTTAAATTTGCCCGTCCAGACACCTCCAGCTAGCCTCTCATTGGTTCTCGCTATTCCTGTTCATCTTCCGCAGAAATTGCAAACTGGGCCAAACAGGAGGTTAAAGGGACTGACTCTCCAAGTGGGGAGAGTGTTAGTAAAGCGTCTGGAATGTTGCACCCGAGTACCAGGGGAGGAAAACTGAGACATATTTGAACACGTCTCCCGATCACATGGTTGATCATACTCTAGGTTCCATATGCATGTTTTAGCTGAAGGAAGTATACCTTAAACCTGGGTAGTTGAAACCCGTGGAATGGGTACCATGCAATATGATTTCAAAGGGTCTTCATTTGCTCACCGAACCTCTCCAATCCTATCACTGCTGCGTTTATGCCCCTGTACACATGCTTGATTCTCTTTCGGAGACATAGCAATCCATAGGTTTTACTATACTTACAAGTCAGGTACATTCTTAGGCGTTTAATATGCGGTGTTGAGTCCATTTCGTTGAGCAAGGAGTAGCTCTTGTCTATTCCATATTTGGCTTAAGGAACTTTATCTGTGCTCATTTCAATCTCTGGTTTTATGCAGCACCCCAACTCACCTTTACCCTTAAGCAAGCATAAGTTGTTTTTCTAAATTTGAGACCCTGTTCTGTTCTGTAATTCAGTTCCTGTGTAGCCAAGTTTCCATTCCGTGTATTACTGATATCTTATGATGTTTCTTTTTCTGTGTGACTTACTTCAGTTAGAATCATCATACCTGAATCCACTCATTGTGCTGCTAAGGGCCTGATGACATAGATTTCATTGCTGAGTGATATTGCTTTGTAAGTGAATACCACAACTTCTTTATCCATTTTTCACTTTCTGCGATGTTGAACTTGTACTGTAAACGAGGTTCTTGTAAACAGAGCCGTTCCAAACTTTGGGGTGGCTGTGTCTTTTTGATTTTAATTTCCCTAAGCTATAGGACCATAAGTGGAAGTGCCCTAGGTTCTGTTGCTTTGTTTTTTAGATGTTTCAGGAAACACCGTACACTTCTCCCAAGTGTCTGTTGGCAATTTACATCCCGCCCATCAGCATAACAAGGCTCCCAGTTCTCAATTGCCTGTTGCCTTTCTGGATTTTACACTTTTTTCAGATGGCCCTTTTGACCGGGGGGAAGTGAGACTTCATTGTAGTGCAGATTTCCTTTGCAAGCTTGCTTGGTTGGCCAAAAAGGGCGTATGCGTTTTTTCCTGAATATATTCAGGAAAAAACGCATACGCCCTTTTTGGCCAAGTGCATCATTGTGGACGTTCTGCCTCTTTTCCTATGCTTTCAATGCAATTCCAGTCTACCTCCTGAAATCGGTTTCCTGCAATTCTGCCCCGCTTTCAAGTCCTCTTGGCAGCCTTACTTCAGTCTATTTTTGGACGATAGCTGTCATTTATAACTCTGCAGGTTTGTGAATTACAGTGCCCCTGAGCTCCTTTCTTCAACTCGCTTTCTTGTGACCTGGCCGCAACACCGCAGGATGGCTTCAGGCCCTAATCTGGTTCCAGCCCGGCACGCTGAGCCTTTGGTTAATTCCTCTTCCTGGTGGGAAATGAGAGTTAAATTTGCCCGTCCAGACACCTCCAGCTAGCCTCTCATTGGTTCTCGCTATTCCTGTTCATCTTCCGCAGAAATTGCAAACTGGGCCAAACAGGAGGTTAAAGGGACTGACTCTCCAAGTGGGGAGAGTGTTAGTAAAGCGTCTGGAATGTTGCACCCGAGTACCAGGGGAGGAAAACTGAGACATATTTGAACACGTCTCCCGATCACATGGTTGATCATACTCTAGGTTCCATATGCATGTTTTAGCTGAAGGAAGAATACCTTAAACCTGGAGAGTTGAGACCCGTGTAATGGGTACCATGCAATATGACTTCAAAGGGTCTTCATTTGCTCACCGAACCTCTCCAATCCTATCACTGCTGCGTTTATGCCCCTGTACACATGCTTGATTCTCTTTCGGAGACATAGCAATCCATAGGTTTTAAGATACTTACAAGTCAGGTACATTCTTAGGCGTTTAATATGCGGTGTTGAGTCCATTTCGTTGAGCAAGGAGTAGCTCTTGTCTATTCCATATTTGGCTTAAGGAACTTTATCTGTGCTCATTTCAATCTCTGGTTTTATGCAGCACCCCAACTCACCTTTACCCTTAAGCAAGCATAAGTTGTTTTTCTAAATTTGAGACCCTGTTCTGTTCTGTAATTCAGTTCCTGTGTAGCCAAGTTTCCATTCCGTGTATTACTGATATCTTATGATGTTTCTTTTTCTGTGTGACTTACTTCAGTTAGAATCATCATACCTGAATCCACTCATTGTGCTGCTAAGGGCCTGATGACATAGATTTCATTGCTGAGTGATATTGCTTTGTAAGTGAATACCACAACTTCTTTATCCATTTTTCACTTTCTGCGATGTTGAACTTGTACTGTAAACGAGGTTCTTGTAAACAGAGCCGTTCCAAACTTTGGGGTGGCTGTGTCTTTTTGATTTTAATTTCCCTAAGCTATAGGACCATAAGTGGAAGTGCCCTAGGTTCTGTTGCTTTGTTTTTTAGATGTTTCAGGAAACACCGTACACCTCTCCCAAGTGTCTGTTGGCAATTTACATCCCGCCCATCAGCATAACAAGGCTCCCAGTTCTCAATTGCCTGTTGCCTTTCTGGATTTTACACTTTTTTCAGATGGCCCTTTTGACCGGGGGGAAGTGAGACTTCATTGTAGTGCAGATTTCCTTTGCAAGCTTGCTTGGTTGGCCAAAAAGGGCGTATGCGTTTTTTCCTGAATATATTCAGGAAAAAACGCATACGCCCTTTTTGGCCAAGTGCATCATTGTGGACGTTCTGCCTCTTTTCCTATGCTTGCAATGCAATTCCAGTCTACCTCCTGAAATCGGTTTCCTGCAATTCTGCCCCGCTTTCAAGTCCTCTTGGCAGCCTTACTTCAGTCTATTTTTGGACGATAGCTGTCATTTATAACTCTGCAGGTTTGTGAATTACAGTGCCCCTGAGCTCCTTTCTTCAACTCGCTTTCTTGTGACCTGGCCGCAACACCGCAGGATGGCTTCAGGCCCTAATCTGGTTCCGGCACGGCACGCTGAGCCTTTGGTTATTTCCTCTTCCTGGTGGGAAATGAGAGTTAAATTTACCCGTCCAGACACCTCCAGCTAGTCTCTCATTGGTTCTCGCTATTCCTGTTCTTCTTCCGTAGAAATTGCAAACTGGGCCAAACAGGAGGTTAAAGGCGCTGACTCTCCAAGTGGGGAGAGTGTTAGTAAAGTGTCTGGAATGTTGCACCCGAGTACCAGGGGAGGAAAACTGAGACATATTTGAACACGTCTCCCGTTCACATGGTTGATCATACTTGGGTTCCACATGCATGTTTTAGCTGAAGGAAGAATACCTTAAACCTGGAGAGTTAAGACCCGTGTAATGGGTACCATGCAATATGACTTCAAAGGGTCTTCATTTGCTCACCGAACCTCTCCAATCCTATCACTGCTGCGTTTATGCCCCTGTACACATGCTTGATTCTCTTTCGGAGACATAGCAATTCTTAGGTTTTAAGATACTTACAAGTCAGGTACATTCTTAGGCGTTTAATATGCGGTGTTGAGTCCATTTCGTTGAGCAAGGAGTAGCTCTTGTCTATTCCATATTTGACTTAAGGAACTTTATCTGTGCTCATTTCAATCTCTGGTTTTATGCAGCACCCAAACTCACCTTTACCCTTAAGCAAGCATAAGTTGGTTTTCTAAATTTGAGACCCTGTTCTGTTCTGTAATTCAGTTCCTGTGTAGCCAAGTTTACATTCCGTGTATTACTGATATCTTATGATGTTTCTTTTTCTGTGTGACTTACTTCAGTTAGAATCATCATACCTGAATCCACTCATTGTGCTGCTAAGGGCCTGATGACACAGATTTCATTGCTGAGTGATATTGCTTTGTAAGTAAATACCACAACTTCTTTATCCATTTTTCACTTTCTGCGATGTTGAACTTGTACTGTAAACGAGGTTCTTGTAAACAGAGGCGTCCCAAACTTTGGGGTGGCTGTGTCTTTTTGATTTTAATTTCCCTAAGCTATAGGACCATAAGCGGCAGTGCCCTAGGCTCTGTTGCTTTGTTTTTTAGATGTTTCAGGAAACACCATACACTTCTCCCGAGTGTCTGTTGGCAATTTACATCCCGCCCATCAGCATAACAAGGCTCCCAGTTCTCCATGGCCTGTCCTGCCTTTCTGGATTTTACACTTTTTTCAGATGGCCCTTTTGACCGGGGGGAAGTGAGACTTCATTGTAGTGCAGATTTCCTTTGCAAGCTTGCTTGGTTGGCCAAAAAGGGCGTATGCGTTTTTTCCTGAATATATTCAGGAAAAAACGCATACGCCCTTTTTGGCCAAGTGCATCATTGTGGACGTTCTGCCTCTTTTCCTATGCTTTCAATGCAATTCCAGTCTACCTCCTGAAATCGGTTTCCTGCAATTCTGCCCCGCTTTCAAGTCCTCTTGGCAGCCTTACTTCAGTCTATTTTTGGACGATAGCTGTCATTTATAACTCTGCAGGTTTGTGAATTACAGTGCCCCTGAGCTCCTTTCTTCAACTCGCTTTCTTGTGACCTGGCCGCAACACCGCAGGATGGCTTCAGGCCCTAATCTGGTTCCGGCACGGCACGCTGAGCCTTTGGTTATTTCCTCTTCCTGGTGGGAAATGAGAGTTAAATTTGCCCGTCCAGACACCTCCAGCTAGTCTCTCATTGGTTCTCGCTATTCCTGTTCATCTTCCGCAGAAATTGCAAACTGGGCCAAACAGGAGGTTAAAGGCGCTGACTCTCCAAGTGGGGAGAGTGTTAGTAAAGCATCTGGAATGTTGCACCCGAGTACCAGGGTACGAAAACTGAGACATATTTGAACACGCCTCCCGTTCACATGGTTGATCATACTTGGGTTCCACATGCATGTTTTAGTTGAAGGAAGAATACCTTAAACCTGGTGAGTTGAGACCCGTGTAATGGGTACCATGCAATATGACTTCAAAGGGTCTTCATTTGCTCACCGAACCTCTCCAATCCTATCACTGCTGAGTTTATGCCCCTGTACACATGCTTGATTCTCTTTCGGAGACATAGCAATCCATAGGTTTTAAGATACTTACTAGTCAGGTACATTCTTAGGCGTTTAATATGCGGTGTTGAGTCCATTTCGTTGAGCAAGGAGTAGCTCTTGTCTATTCCATATTTGACTTAAGGAACTTTATCTGTGCTCATTTCAATCTCTGGTTTTATGCAGCACCCCAACTCACCTTTACCCTTAAGCAAGCATAAGTTGGTTTTCTAAATTTGAGACCCTGTTCTGTTCTGTAATTCAGTTCCTGTGTAGCCAAGTTTACATTCCGTGTATTACTGATATCTTATGATGTTTCTTTTTCTGTGTGACTTACTACAGTTAGAATCATCATACCTGAATCCACTCATTGTGCTGCTAAGGGCCTGATGACACAGATTTCATTGCTGAGTGACATTGCTTTGTAAGTAAATACCACAACTTCTTTATCCATTTTTCACTTTCTGCGATGTTGAACTTGTACTGTAAATGAGGTTCTTGTAAACAGAGCCGTTCCAAACTTTGGGGTGGCTGTGTCTTTTTGATTTTAATTTCCCTAAGCTATAGGACCATAAGTGGAAGTGCCCTAGGTTCTGTTGCTTTGTTTTTTAGATGTTTCAGGAAACACCATACACTTCTCCCGAGTGGTTGTTGGCAATTTACATCCCGCCCATCAGATTAACAAGGCTCCCAGTTCTCCATGGCCTGTCCTGACTTTCTGGATTTTACACTTTTTTCAGATGGCCCTTTTGACCGGGGGGAAGTGAGACTTCATTGTAGTGCAGATTTCCTTTGCAAGCTTGCTTGGTTGGCCAAAAAGGGCGTATGCGTTTTTTCCTGAATATATTCAGGAAAAAACGCATACGCCCTTTTTGGCCAAGTGCATCATTGTGGACGTTCTGCCTCTTTTCCTATGCTTTCAATGCAATTCCAGTCTACCTCCTGAAATCGGTTTCCTGCAATTCTGCCCCGCTTTCAAGTCCTCTTGGCAGCCTTACTTCAGTCTATTTTTGGACGATAGCTGTCATTTATAACTCTGCAGGTTTGTGAATTACAGTGCCCCTGAGCTCCTTTCTTCAACTCGCTTTCTTGTGACCTGGCCGCAACACCGCAGGATGGCTTCAGGCCCTAATCTGGTTCCGGTACGGCACGCTGAGCCTTTGGTTATTTCCTCTTCCTGGTGGGAAATGAGAGTTAAATTTGCCCGTCCAGACACCTCCAGCTAGCCTCTCATTGGTTCTCGCTATTCCTGTTCATCTTCCGCAGAAATTGCAAACTGGGCCAAACAGGAGGTTAAAGGCGCTGACTCTCCAAGTGGGGAGAGTGTTAGTAAAGCGTCTGGAATGTTGCACCCGAGTACCAGGGGAGGAAAACTGAGACATATTTGAACACGTCTCCCGTTCACATGGTTGATCATACTTGGGTTCCACATGCATGTTTTAGCTGAAGGAAGAATACCTTAAACCTGGAGAGTTGAGACCCGTGTAATGGGTACCATGCAATATGACTTCAAAGGGTCTTCATTTGCTCACCGAACCTCTCCAATCCTATCACTGCTGCGTTTATGCCCCTGTACACATGCTTGATTCTCTTTTGGAGACATAGCAATCCATAGGTTTTAAGATACTTACTAGTCAGGTACATTCTTAGGCGTTTAATATGCGGTGTTGAGTCCATTTCGTTGAGCAAGGAGTAGCTCTTGTCTATTCCATATTTGACTTAAGGAACTTTATCTGTGCTCATTTCAATCTCTGGTTTTATGCAGCACCCCAACTCACCTTTCCCCTTAAGCAAGCATAAGTTGGTTTTCTAAATTTGAGACCCTGTTCTGTTCTGTAATTCAGTTCCTGTGTAGCCAAGTTTACATTCCGTGTATTACTGATATCTTATGATGTTTCTTTTTCTGTGTGACTTACTTCAGTTAGAATCATCATACCTGAATCCACTCATTGTGCTGCTAAGGGCCTGATGACACAGATTTCATTGCTGAGTGACATTGCTTTGTAAGTAAATACCACAACTTCTTTATCCATTTTTCACTTTCTGCGATGTTGAACTTGTACTGTAAATGAGGTTCTTGTAAACAGAGCCGTTCCAAACTTTGGGGTGGCTGTGTCTTTTTTATTTTAATTTCCCTAAGCTATAGGACCATAAGTGGAAGTGCCCTAGGTTCTGTTGCTTTGTTTTTTAGATGTTTCAGGAAACACCATACACTTCTCCCGAGTGGTTGTTGGCAATTTACATCCCGCCCATCAGATTAACAAGGCTCCCAGTTCTCCATGGCCTGTCCTGCCTTTCTGGATTTTACACTTTTTTCAGATGGCCCTTTTGACCGGGGGGAAGTGAGACTTCATTGTAGTGCAGATTTCCTTTGCAAGCTTGCTTGGTTGGCCAAAAAGGGCGTATGCGTTTTTTCCTGAATATATTCAGGAAAAAACGCATACGCCCTTTTTGGCCAAGTGCATCATTGTGGACGTTCTGCCTCTTTTCCTATGCTTTCAATGCAATTCCAGTCTACCTCCTGAAATCGGTTTCCTGCAATTCTGCCCCGCTTTCAAGTCCTCTTGGCAGCCTTACTTCAGTCTATTTTTGGACGATAGCTGTCATTTATAACTCTGCAGGTTTGTGAATTACAGTGCCCCTGAGCTCCTTTCTTCAACTCGCTTTCTTGTGACCTGGCCGCAACACCGCAGGATGGCTACAGGCCCTAATCTGGTTCCGGCTCGGCATGCTGAGCCTTTGGTTAATTCCTCTTCCTGGTGGGAAATGAGAGTTAAATTTGCCCGTCCAGACACCTCCAGCTAGTCTCTCATTGGTTCTCGCTATTCCTGTTCATCTTCCGCAGAAATTGCAAACTGGGCCAAACAGGAGGTTAAAGGGACTGACTCTCCAAGTGGGGAGAGTGTTAGGAAAGCGTCTGGAATGTTGCACCCGAGTACCAAGGGAGGAAAACTGAGACATATTTGAACACGTCTCCCGATCACATGGTTGATCATACTCTAGGTTCCACATGCATGTTTTAGCTGAAGGAAGAATACCTTAAACCTGTGTATTTGAAACCCGTGGAATGGGTACCATGCAATATGACTTCAAAGGGTCTTCATTTGCTCACCGAACCTCTCCAATCCTATCACTGCTGCGTTTATGCCCCTGTACACATGCTTGATTCTCTTTCGGAGACATAGCAATTCTTAGGTTTTAAGATACTTACAAGTCAGGTACATTCTTAGGCGTTTAATATGCGGTGTTGAGTCCATTTCGTTGAGCAAGGAGTAGCTCTTGTCTATTCCATATTTGGCTTAAGGAACTTTATCTGTGCTCATTTCAATCTCTGGTTTTATGCAGCACCCCAACTCACCTTTACCCTTAAGCAAGCATAAGTTGTTTTTCTAAATTTGAGACCCTGTTCTGTTCTGTAATTCAGTTCCTGTGTAGCCAAGTTTCCATTCCGTGTATTACGGATATCTTATGATGTTTCTTTTTCTGTGTGACTTATTTCAGTTAGAGTCATCATACCTGAATCCACTCATTGTGATGCTAAGGGCCTGATGACATAGATTTCATTGCTGAGTGATATTGCTTTGTAAGTAAATACCACAACTTCTTTATCCATTTTACACTTTCTGCGATGTTGAACTTGTACTGTAAACGAGGTTCTTGTAAACAGAGGTGTCCCAAACTTTGGGGTTGCTGTGTCTTTTTGATTTTAATTTCCCTAAGCTATAGGACCATAAGTGGCAGTGCCCTAGGCTCTGTTGCTTTGTTTTTTAGATGTTTCAGGAAACACCATACACTTCTCCCGAGTGTCTGTTGGCAATTTACATCCCGCCCATCAGCATAACAAGGCTCCCAGTTCTCCATGGCCTGTCCTGCCTTTCCGGATTTTACACTTTTTTCAGATGGCCCTTTTGACCGGGGGGGAAGTGAGACTTCATTGTAGTGCAGATTTCCTTTGCAAGCTTGCTTGGTTGGCCAAAAAGGGCGTATGCGTTTTTTCCTGAATATATTCAGGAAAAAACGCATACGCCCTTTTTGGCCAAGTGCATCATTGTGGACGTTCTGCCTCTTTTCCTATGCTTTCAATGCAATTCCAGTCTACCTCCTGAAATCGGTTTCCTGCAATTCTGCCCCGCTTTCAAGTCCTCTTGGCAGCCTTACTTCAGTCTATTTTTGGACGATAGCTGTCATTTATAACTCTGCAGGTTTGTGAATTACAGTGCCCCTGAGCTCCTTTCTTCAACTCGCTTTCTTGTGACCTGGCCGCAACACCGCAGGATGGCTTCAGGCCCTAATCTGGTTCCGGCTCGGCATGCTGAGCCTTTGGTTAATTCCTCTTCCTGGTGGGAAATGAGAGTTAAATTTGCCCGTCCAGACACCTCCAGCTAGTCTCTCATTGGTTCTCGCTATTCCTGTTCATCTTCCGCAGAAATTGCAAACTGGGCCAAACAGGAGGTTAAAGGGACTGACTCTCCAAGTGGAGAGAGTGTTAGGAAAGCGTCTGGAATGTTGCACCCGAGTACCAAGGGAGGAAAACTGAGACATATTTGAACACGTCTCCCGATCACATGGTTGATCATACTCTAGGTTCCACATGCATGTTTTAGCTGAAGGAAGAATACCTTAAACCTGTGTATTTGAAACCCGTGGAATGGGTACCATGCAATATGACTTCAAAGGGTCTTCATTTGCTCACCGAACCTCTCCAATCCTATCACTGCTGCGTTTATGCCCCTGTACACATGCTTGATTCTCTTTCGGAGACATAGCAATTCTTAGGTTTTAAGATACTTACAAGTCAGGTACATTCTTAGGCGTTTAATATGCGGTGTTGAGTCCATTTCGTTGAGCAAGGAGTAGCTCTTGTCTATTCCATATTTGGCTTAAGGAACTTTATCTGTGCTCATTTCAATCTCTGGTTTTATGCAGCACCCCAACTCACCTTTACCCTTAAGCAAGCATAAGTTGTTTTTCTAAATTTGAGACCCTGTTCTGTTCTGTAATTCAGTTCCTGTGTAGCCAAGTTTCCATTCCGTGTATTACTGATATCTTATGATGTTTCTTTTTCTGTGTGACTTATTTCAGTTAGAGTCATCATACCTGAATCCACTCATTGTGATGCTAAGGGCCTGATGACATAGATTTCATTGCTGAGTGATATTGCTTTGTAAGTAAATACCACAACTTCTTTATCCATTTTTCACTTTCTGCAATGTTGAACTTGTACTGTAAACGAGGTTCTTGTAAACAGAGGTGTCCCAAACTTTGGGGTTGCTGTGTCTTTTTGATTTTAATTTCCCTAAGCTATAGGACCATAAGTGGCAGTGCCCTAGGCTCTGTTGTTTTGTTTTTTAGATGTTTCAGGAAACGCCATACACTTCTCCCGAGTGTCTGTTGGCAATTTACATCCCGCCCATCAGCATAACAAGGCTCCCAGTTCTCCATGGCCTGTCCTGCCTTTCCGGATTTTACACTTTTTTCAGATGGCCCTTTTGACCGGGGGGGAAGTGAGACTTCATTGTAGTGCAGATTTCCTTTGCAAGCTTGCTTGGTTGGCCAAAAAGGGCGTATGCGTTTTTTCCTGAATATATTCAGGAAAAAACGCATACGCCCTTTTTGGCCAAGTGCATCATTGTGGACGTTCTGCCTCTTTTCCTATGCTTTCAATGCAATTCCAGTCTACCTCCTGAAATCGGTTTCCTGCAATTCTGCCCCGCTTTCAAGTCCTCTTGGCAGCCTTACTTCAGTCTATTTTTGGACGATAGCTGTCATTTATAACTCTGCAGGTTTGTGAATTACAGTGCCCCTGAGCTCCTTTCTTCAACTCGCTTTCTTGTGACCTGGCCGCAACACCGCAGGATGGCTTCAGGCCCTAATCTGGTTCCGGCTCGGCATGCTGAGCCTTTGGTTAATTCCTCTTCCTGGTGGGAAATGAGAGTTAAATTTGCCCGTCCAGACACCTCCAGCTAGTCTCTCATTGGTTCTCGCTATTCCTGTTCATCTTCCGCAGAAATTGCAAACTGGGCCAAACAGGAGGTTAAAGGGACTGACTCTCCAAGTGGGGAGAGTGTTAGGAAAGCGTCTGGAATGTTGCACCCGAGTACCAAGGGAGGAAAACTGAGACATATTTGAACACGTCTCCCGATCACATGGTTGATCATACTCTAGGTTCCACATGCATGTTTTAGCTGAAGGAAGAATACCTTAAACCTGGGTATTTGAAACCCGTGGAATGGGTGCCATGCAATATGACTTCAAAGGGTCTTCATTTGCTCACCGAACCTCTCCAATCCTATCACTGCTGCGTTTATGCCCCTGTACACATGCTTGATTCTCTTTCGGAGACATAGCAATTCTTAGGTTTTAAGATACTTACAAGTCAGGTACATTCTTAGGCGTTTAATATGCGGTGTTGAGTCCATTTCGTTGAGCAAGGAGTAGCTCTTGTCTATTCCATATTTGGCTTAAGGAACTTTATCTGTGCTCATTTCAATCTCTGGTTTTATGCATCACCCCAACTCACCTTTACCCTTAAGCAAGCATAAGTTGTTTTTCTAAATTTGAGACCCTGTTCTGTTCTGTAATTCAGTTCCTGTGTAGCCAAGTTTACATTCCGTGTATTACTGATATCTTATGATGTTTCTTTTTCTGTGTGACTTATTTCAGTTAGAGTCATCATACCTGAATCCACTCATTGTGATGCTAAGGGCCTGATGACATAGATTTCATTGCTGAGTGATATTGCTTTGTAAGTAAATACCACAACTTCTTTAACCATTTTACACTTTCTGCGATGTTGAACTTGTACTGTAAACGAGGTTCTTGTAAACAGAGGTGTCCCAAACTTTGGGGTTGCTGTGTCTTTTTGATTTTAATTTCCCTAAGCTATAGGACCATAAGTGGCAGTGCCCTAGGCTCTGTTGCTTTGTTTTTTAGATGTTTCAGGAAACACCATACACTTCTCCCGAGTGTCTGTTGGCAATTTACATCCCGCCCATCAGCATAACAAGGCTCCCAGTTCTCCATGGCCTGTCCTGCCTTTCTGGATTTTACACTTTTTTCAGATGGCCCTTTTGACCGGGGGGAAGTGAGACTTCATTGTAGTGCAGATTTCCTTTGCAAGCTTGCTTGGTTGGCCAAAAAGGGCGTATGCGTTTTTTCCTGAATATATTCAGGAAAAAACGCATACGCCCTTTTTGGCCAAGTGCATCATTGTGGACGTTCTGCCTCTTTTCCTATGCTTTCAATGCAATTCCAGTCTACCTCCTGAAATCGGTTTCCTGCAATTCTGCCCCGCTTTCAAGTCCTCTTGGCAGCCTTACTTCAGTCTATTTTTGGACGATAGCTGTCATTTATAACTCTGCAGGTTTGTGAATTACAGTGCCCCTGAGCTCCTTTCTTCAACTCGCTTTCTTGTGACCTGGCCGCAACACCGCAGGATGGCTTCAGGCCCTAATCTGGTTCCGGGCCGGCATGCTGAGCCTTTGGTTAATTCCTCTTCCTGGTGGGAAATGAGAGTTAAATTTGCCCGTTCAGACACCTCCAGCTAGTCTCTCATTGGTTCTCGCTATTCCTGTTCATCTTCCGCAGAAATTGCAAACTGGGCCAAACAGGAGGTTAAAGGGACTGACTCTCCAAGTCGGGAGAGTGTTCGTAAAGCGTCTGGAATGTTGCACCCGAGTACCAGGGGAGGAAAACTGAGACATATTTGAACACGTCTCCCGTTCACATGGTTGATCATACTCTGGGTTCCACATGCATGTTTTAGCTGAAGGAAGAATACCTTAAACCTGGAGAGTTGAGACCCGTGGAATGGGTACCATGCAATATGACTTCAAAGGGTCTTCATTTGCTCACCGAACCTCTCCAATCCTATCACTGCTGCGTTTATGCCCCTGTACACATGCTTGATTCTCTTTCGGAGACATAGCAATCCATAGGTTTTAAGATACTTACTAGTCAGGTACATTCTTAGGCGTTTAATATGCGGTGTTGAGTCCATTTCGTTGAGCAAGGAGTAGCTCTTGTCTATTCCATATTTGGCTTAAGGAACTTTATCTGTGCTCATTTCAATCTCTGGTTTTATGCAGCACCCCAACTCACCTTTCCCCTTAAGCAAGCATAAGTTGGTTTTCTAAATTTGAGACCCTGTTCTGTTTTGGAATGCAGTTCCTGTGTAGCCAAGTTTACATTCCGTGTATTAGTGATATCTTATGATGTTTCTTTTTCTGTGTGATTTATTTCAGTTAGAATCATCGTACCTGAATCCACTCATTATGCTGCTACGGGCCTGATGACATAGATTTCATTGCTGAGTGATACTGCATTGTACGTAAGTACCACAAGTTCTTTATCCATTTTTCACTTTCTGTGATGTTGAACTTGTATGGTAAACGAGGTTCCTGTAAACGGAGGCGTCCCAAACTTTGGGGTGGCTGTGTCTTTTTGATTTTAATTTCCCTAAGCTATAGGACCATAAGTGGAAGTGCCCTAGGCTCTGTTGCTTTGTTTTTTAGATGTTTCAGGAAACACCATACACTTCTCCCAAGTGTCTGTTGGCAATTTACATCCCGCCCATCAGCATAACAAGGCTCCCAGTTCTCCATGGCCTGTCCTGCCTTTCTGGATTTTACACTTTTTTCAGATGGCCCTTTTGACCGGGGGGAAGTGAGACTTCATTGTAGTGCAGATTTCCTTTGCAAGCTTGCTTGGTTGGCCAAAAAGGGCGTATGCGTTTTTTCCTGAATATATTCAGGAAAAAACGCATACGCCCTTTTTGGCCAAGTGCATCATTGTGGACGTTCTGCCTCTTTTCCTATGCTTGCAATGCAATTCCAGTCTACCTCCTGAAATCGGTTTCCTGCAATTCTGCCCCGCTTTCAAGTCCTCTTGGCAGCCTTACTTCAGTCTATTTTTGGACGATAGCTGTCATTTATAACTCTGCAGGTTTGTGAATTACAGTGCCCCTGAGCTCCTTTCTTCAACTTGCTTTCTTGTGACCTGGCCGCAACACCGCAGGATGGCTTCAGGCCCTAATCTGGTTCCGGCACGGCACGCTGAGCCTTTGGTTATTTCCTCTTCCTGGTGGGAAATGAGAGTTAAATTTGCCCGTCCAGACACCTCCAGCTAGTCTCTCATTGGTTCTCGCTATTCCTGTTCATCTTCCGCAGAAATTGCAAACTGGGCCAAACAGGAGGTTAAAGGCGCTGACTCTCCAAGTGGGGAGAGTGTTAGTAAAGCGTCTGGAATGTTGCACCCGAGTACCAGGGGAGGAAAACTGAGACATATTTGAACACGTCTCCCGTTCACATGGTTGATCATACTTGGGTTCCACATGCATGTTTTAGCTGAAGGAAGAATACCTTAAACCTGGAGAGTTAAGACCCGTGTAATGGGTACCATGCAATATGACTTCAAAGGGTCTTCATTTGCTCACCGAACCTCTCCAATCCTATCACTGCTGCGTTTATGCCCCTGTACACATGCTTGATTCTCTTTCGGAGACATAGCAATCCATAGGTTTTAAGATACTTACTAGTCAGGTACATTCTTAGGCGTTTAATATGCGGTGTTGAGTCCATTTCGTTGAGCAAGGAGTAGCTCTTGTCTTTTCCATATTTGACTTAAGGAACTTTATCTGTGCTCATTTCAATCTCTGGTTTTATGCAGCACCCCAACTCACCTTTCCCCTTAAGCAAGCATAAGTTGGTTTTCTAAATTTGAGACCCTGTTCTGTTCTGTAATTCAGTTCCTGTGTAGCCAAGTTTCCATTCCGTGTATTACTGATATCTTATGATGTTTCTTTTTCTGTGTGACTTACTTCAGTTAGAATCATCATACCTGAATCCACTCATTGTGCTGCTAAGGGCCTGATGACACAGATTTCATTGCTGAGTGATATTGCTTTGTAAGTAAATACCACAACTTCTTTATCCATTTTTCACTTTCTGCGATGTTGAACTTGTACTGTAAACGAGGTTCTTGTAAACAGAGGCGTCCCAAAGTTTGGGGTGGCTGTGTCTTTTTGATTTTAATTTCCCTAAGCTATAGGACCATAAGTGGAAGTGCCCTAGGTTCTGTTGCTTTGTTTTTTAGATGTTTCAGGAAACATCATACACTTCTCCCGAGTGTCTGTTGGCAATTTACATCCCGCCCATCAGCATAACAAGGCTCCCAGTTCTCCATGGCCTGTCCTGCCTTTCTGGATTTTACACTTTTTTGAGATGGCCCTTTTGACCGGGGGGAAGTGAGACTTCATTGTAGTGCAGATTTCCTTTCCAAGCTTGCTTGGTTGGCCAAAAAGGGCGTATGCGTTTTTTCCTGAATATATTCAGGAAAAAACGCATATGCCCTTTTTGGCCAAGTGCATCATTGTGGACGTTCTGCCTCTTTTCCTATGCTTTCAATGCAATTCCAGTCTACCTCCTGAAATCGGTTTCCTGCAATTCTGCCCCGCTTTCAAGTCCTCTTGGCAGCCTTACTTCAGTCTATTTTTGGACGATAGCTGTCATTTATAACTCTGCAGGTTTGTGAATTACAGTGCCCCTGAGCTCCTTTCTTCAACTCGCTTTCTTTTGAGCTGGCCGCCACACCGCAGGATGGCTTCAGGCCCTAATCTGGTTCCGGTACGGCACGCTGAGCGTTTGGTTACTTCCTCTTCCTGGTGGGAAATGAGAGTTAAATTTGCCCCTCCAGACACCTCCAGCTAGCCTCTCATTGGTTCTCGCTATTCCTGTTCATCTTCCGCAGAAATTGCAAACTGGGCCAAACAGGAGGTTAAAGGCGCTGACTCTCCAAGTTGGGAGAGTGTTAGTAAAGCATCTGGAATGTTGCACCCGAGTACCAGGGGAGGAAAACTGAGACATATTTGAACACGTCTCCCATTCACATGGTTGATCATACTTGGGTTCCACATGCATGTTTTAGCTGAAGGAAGAATACCTTAAACCTGGAGAGTTAAGACCCGTGTAATGGGTACCATGCAATATGACTTCAAAGGGTTTCATTTGCTCACCGAACCTCTCCAATCCTATCACTGCTGCGTTTATGCCCCTGTACACATGCTTGATTCTCTTTCGGAGACATAGCAATCCATAGGTTTTAAGATACTTACTAGTCAGGTACATTCTTAGGCGTTTAATATGCGGTGTTGAGTCCATTTCGTTGAGCAAGGAGTAGCTCTTGTGTATTCCATATTTGACTTAAGGAACTTTATCTGTGCTCATTTCAATCTCTGGTTTTATGCAGCACCCCAACTCACCTTTACCCTTAAGCAAGCATAAGTTTTTTTTCTAAATTTGAGACCCTGTTCTGTTCTGTAATTCAGTTCCTGTGTAGCCAAGTTTACATTCCGTGTATTACTGATATCTTATGATGTTTCTTTTTCTGTGTGACTTACTTCAGTTAGAATCATCGTACCTGAATCCACTCATTGTGATGCTAAGGGCCTGATGACACAGATTTCATTGCTGAGTGATATTGCTTTGTAAGTAAATACCACAACTTCTTTATCCATTTTTCACTTTCTGCGATGTTGAACTTGTACTGTAAACGAGGTTCTTGTAAACAGAGCCGTTCCAAACTTTGGGGTGGCTGTGTCTTTTTGATTTTAATTTCCCTAAGCTATAGGACCATAAGTGGAAGTGCCCTAGGTTCTGTTGCTTTGTTTTTTAGATGTTTCAGGAAACACCATACACTTCTCCCGAGTGGTTGTTCGCAATTTACATCCCGCCCATCAGCATAACAAGGCTCCCAGTTCTCCATGGCCTGTCCTGCCTTTCTGGATTTTACACTTTTTTCAGATGGCCCTTTTGACCGGGGGGAAGTGAGACTTCATTGTAATGCAGATTTCCTTTGCAAGCTTGCTTGGTTGGCCAAAAAGGGCGTATGCGTTTTTTCCTGAATATATTCAGGAAAAAACGCATACGCCCTTTTTGGCCAAGTGCATCATTGTGGACGTTCTGCCTCTTTTCCTATGCTTTCAATGCAATTCCAGTCTACCTCCTGAAATCGGTTTCCTGCAATTCTGCCCCGCTTTCAAGTCCTCTTGGCAGCCTTACTTCAGTCTATTTTTGGACGATAGCTGTCATTTATAACTCTGCAGGTTTGTGAATTACAGTGCCCCTGAGCTCCTTTCTTCAACTCGCTTTCTTTTGAGCTGGCCGCAACACCGCAGGATGGCTTCAGGCCCTAATCTGGTTCCGGTACGGCACGCTGAGCCTTTGGTTATTTCCTCTTCCTGGTGGGAAATGAGAGTTAAATTTGCCCGTCCAGACACCTCCAGCTAGTCTCTCATTGGTTCTCGCTATTCCTGTTCATCTTCCGCAGAAATTGCAAACTGGGCCAAACAGGAGGTTAAAGGCGCTGACTCTCCAAGTGGGGAGAGTGTTAGTAAGGCGTCTGGAATGTTGCACCCGAGTACCAGGGGAGGAAAACTGAGACATATTTGAACACGTCTCCCGTTCACATGGTTGATCATACTCTGGGTTCCACATGCATGTTTCAGCTGAAGGAAGAATACCTTAAACCTGGAGAGTTGAGACCCGTGGAATGGGTACCATGCAATATGACTTCAAAGGGTCTTCATTTGCTCACCGAACCTCTCCAATCCTATCACTGCTGCGTTTATGCCCCTGTACACACGTTTGATTCTCTTTTGGAGACATAGCAATCCATAGGTTTCAAGATACTTACTAGTCAGGTACATTCTTAGGCGTTTAATATGCGGTGTTGAGTCCATTTCGTTGAGCAAGGAGTAGCTCTTGTCTATTCCATATTTGACTTAAGGAACTTTATCTGTGCTCATTTCAATCTCTGGTTTTATGCAGCACCCCAACTCACCTTTCCCCTTAAGCAAGAATAAGTTGTTTTTCTAAATTTGAGACCCTGTTCTGTTCTGTAATTCAGTTTCTGTGTAGCCAAGTTTACATTCCGTGTATTACTGATATCTTATGATGTTTCTTTTTCTGTGTGACTTATTTCAGTTAGAATCATCGTACCTGAATCTACTCATTATGCTGCTACGGGCCTGATGACATAGATTTCATTGCTGAGTGATACTGCATTGTACGTAAGTACCACAACTTCTTTATCCATTTTTCACTTTCTGCGATGTTGAACTTGTACTGTAAACGAGGTTCTTGTAAACAGAGGCGTCCCAAACTTTGGGGTGGCTGTGACTTTTTGATTTTAATTTCCCTAAGCTATAGGACCATAAGTGGAAGTGCCCTAGGTTCTGTTGCTTTGTTTTTTAGATGTTTCAGGAAACACCATACACTTCTCCCGAGTGGTTGTTGGCAATTTACATCCCGCCCATCAGCATAACAAGGCTCCCAGTTCTCCATGGCCTGTCCTGCCTTTCTGGATTTTACACTTTTTTCAGATGGCCCTTTTGACCGGGGGGAAGTGAGACTTCATTGTAGTGCAGATTTCCTTTGCAAGCTTGCTTGGTTGGCCAAAAAGGGCGTATGCGTTTTTTCCTGAATATATTCAGGAAAAAACGCATACGCCCTTTTTGGCCAAGTGCATCATTGTGGACGTTCTGCCTCTTTTCCTATGCTTTCAATGCAATTCCAGTCTACCTCCTGAAATCGGTTTCCTGCAATTCTGCCCCGCTTTCAAGTCCTCTTGGCAGCCTTACTTCAGTCTATTTTTGGACGATAGCTGTCATTTATAACTCTGCAGGTTTGTGAATTACAGTGCCCCTGAGCTCCTTTCTTCAACTCGCTTTCTTTTGAGCTGGCCGCAACACCGCAGGATGGCTTCAGGCCCTAATCTGGTTCCGGGACGGCACAATGAGCCTTTGGTTATTTCCTCTTCCTGTTGGGAAATGAGAGTTAAATTTGCCCGTCCAGACACCTCCAGCTAGTCTCTCATTGGTTCTCGCTATTCCTGTTCATCTTCCGCAGAAATTGCAAACTGGGCCAAACAGGAGGTTAAAGGCGCTGACTCTCCAAGTGGGGAGAGTGTTAGAAAAGCATCTGGAATGTTGCACCCGAGTACCAGGGGAGGAAAACTGAGACATATTTGAACACGTCTCCCGTTCACATGGTTGATCATACTTGGGTTCCACATGCATGTTTTAGCTGAAGGAAGAATACCTTAAACCTGGAGAGTTGAGACCCGTGTAATGGGTACCATGCAATATGACTTCAAAGGGTCTTCATTTGCTCACCGAACCTCTCCAATCCTATCACTGCTGCGTTTATGCCCCTGTACACATGCTTGATTCTCTTTTGGAGACATAGCAATCCATAGGTTTTACGATACTTACTAGTCAGGTACATTCTTAGGCGTTTAATATGCGGTGTTGAGTCCATTTCGTTGAGCAAGGAGTAGCTCTTGTCTATTCCATATTTGACTTAAGGAACTTTATCTGTGCTCATTTCAATCTCTGGTTTTATGCAGCACCCCAACTCACCTTTACCCTTAAGCAAGCATAAGTTGGTTTTCTAAATTTGAGACCCTGTTCTGTTCTGTAATTCAGTTCCTGTGTAGCCAAGTTTACATTCCGTGTATTACTGATATCTTATGATGTTTTTTTTCTGTGTGACTTATTTCAGTTAGAATCATCATACCTGAATCCACTCATTGTGATGCTAAGGGCCTGATGACATAGATTTCATTGCTGAGTGATATTGCTTTGTAAGTAAATACCA
Organism: Delphinus delphis; assembly: GCF_949987515.2. Classification (NCBI taxonomy): domain Eukaryota; kingdom Metazoa; phylum Chordata; class Mammalia; order Artiodactyla; family Delphinidae; genus Delphinus; species Delphinus delphis. Next base: position 1,074,023 of record NW_027192691.1, read on the forward strand.
CAACTTCTTTATCCATTTTTCACTTTCTGCGATGTTGAACTTGTACTGTAAACGAGGTTCTTGTAAACAGAGGCGTCCCAAACTTTGGGGTGGCTGTGTCTTTTTGATTTTAATTTCCCTAAGCTATAGGACCATAAGTGGCAGTGCCCTAGGCTCTATTGCTTTGTGTTTTAGATGTTTCAGGAAACACCATACACTTCTCCTGAGTGTCTGTTGGCAATTTACATCCCGCCCATCAGCATAACAAGGCTCCCAGTTCTCCATGGCCTGTTGCCTTTCTGGATTTTACACTTTTTTCAGATGGCCCTTTTGACCGGGGGGAAGTGAGACTTCATTGTAGTGCAGATTTCCTTTGCAAGCTTGCTTGGTTGGCCAAAAAGGGCGTATGCGTTTTTTCCTGAATATATTCAGGAAAAAACGCATACGCCCTTTTTGGCCAAGTGCATCATTGTGGACGTTCTGCCTCTTTTCCTATGCTTTCAATGCAATTCCAGTCTACCTCCTGAAATCGGTTTCCTGCAATTCTGCCCCGCTTTCAAGTCCTCTTGGCAGCCTTACTTCAGTCTATTTTTGGACGATAGCTGTCATTTATAAGTCTGCAGGTTTGTGAATTACAGTGCCCCTGAGCTCCTTTCTTCAACTCGCTTTCTTGTGACCTGGCCGCAACACCGCAGGATGGCTTCAGGCCCTAATCTGGTTCCGGCCCGGCACGCTGAGCCTTTGGTTAATTCCTCTTCCTGGTGGGAAATGAGAGTTAAATTTGCCCGTCCAGACACCTCAAGCTAGCCTCTCATTGGTTCTCGCTATTCCTGTTCATCTTCCGCAGAAATTGCAAACTGGGCCAAACAGGAGGTTAAAGGGACTGACTCTCCAAGTGGGGAGAGTGTTAGTAAAGCGTCTGGAATGTTGCACCCGAGTACCAGGGGAGGAAAACTGAGACATATTTGAACACGTCTCCCGTTCACATGGTTGATCATACTTGGGTTGCACATGCATGTTTTAGCTGAAGGAAGAATACCTTAAACCTGGAGAGTTGAGACCCGTGTAATGGGTACCATGCAATATGACTTCAAAGGGTCTTCATTTGCTCACCGAACCTCTCCAATCCTATCACTGCTGCGTTTATGCCCCTGTACACATGCTTGATTCTCTTTTGGAGACATAGCAATCCATAGGTTTTACGATACTTACTAGTCAGGTACATTCTTAGGCGTTTAATATGCGGTGTTGAGTCCATTTCGTTGAGCAAGGAGTAGCTCTTGTCTATTTCATATTTGACTTAAGGAACTTTATCTGTGCTCATTTCAATCTCTGGTTTTATGCAGCACCCCAACTCACCTTTACCCTTAAGCAAGAATAAGTTGGTTTTCTAAATTTCAGACCCTGTTCTGTTCTGTAATTCAGTTCCTGTGTAGCCAAGTTTCCATTCCGTGTATTACTGATATCTTATGATGTTTCTTTTTCTGTGTGACTTATTTCAGTTAGAATCATCATACCTGAATCCACTCATTGTGCTGCTAAGGGCCTGATGACATAGATTTCATTGCTGAGTGATATTGCTTTGTAAGTGAATACCACAACTTCTTTATCCATTTTTCACTTTCTGCGATGTTGAACTTGTACTGTAAACGAGGTTATTGTAAACAGAGCCGTTCCAAACTTTGGGGTGGCTGTGTCTTTTTTATTTTAATTTCCCTAATCTATAGGACCATAAGTGGAAGTGCCCTAGGTTCTGTTGCTTTGTTTTTTAGATGTTTCAGGAAACACCATACACTTCTCCCGAGTGTCTGCTGGCAATTTACATCCCGCCCATCAGCATAACAAGGCTCCCAGTTCTCCATGGCCTGTTGCCTTTCTGGATTTTACACTTTTTTCAGATGGCCCTTTTGACCGGGGGGAAGTGAGACTTCATTGTAGTGCAGATTTCCTTTGCAAGCTTGCTTGGTTGGCCAAAAAGTGCGTATGCGTTTTTTCCTGAATATATTCAGGAAAAAACGCATACGCCCTTTTTGGCCAAGTGCATCATTGTGGACGTTCTGCCTCTTTTCCTATGCTTGCAATGCAATTCCAGTCTACCTCCTGAAATCGGTTTCCTGCAATTCTGCCCCGCTTTCAAGTCCTCTTGGCAGCCTTACTTCAGTCTATTTTTGGACGATAGCTGTCATTTATAACTCTGCAGGTTTGTGAATTGCAGTGCCCCTGAGCTCCTTTCTTCAACTCGCTTTCTTTTGAGCTGGCCGCAACACCGCAGGATGGCTTCAGGCCCTAATCTGGTTCCGGCCCGGCATGCTGAGCCTTTGGTTAATTCCTCTTCCTGGTGGGTAATGAGAGTTAAATTTGCCCGTCCAGACACCTCCAGCTAGCCTCTCATTGGTTCTCGCTATTCCTGTTCATCTTCCGCAGAAATTGCAAACTGGGCCAAACAGGAGGTTAAAGGGACTGACTCTCCAAGTCGGGAGAGTGTTAGTAAAGCGTCTGGAATGTTGCACCCGAGTACCAGGGTACGAAAACTGACATATTTGAACACGTCTCCCGATCACATGGTTGATCATACTCTAGGTTCCACATGCATGTTTTAGCTGAAGGAAGAATACCTTAAACCTGGGTAGTTGAAACCCGTGGAATGGGTACCATGCAATATGACTTCAAAGGGTCTTCATTTGCTCACCGAACCTCTCCAATCCTATCACTGCTGCGTTTATGCCCCTGTACACATGCTTGATTCTCTTTCGGAGACATAGCAATCCATAGGTTTTAAGATACTTACTAGTCAGGTACATTCTTGGCGTTTAATATGCGGTGTTGAATCCATTTCGTTGAGCAAGGAGTAGCTCTTGTCTATTCCATATTTGACTTAAGGAACTTTATCTGTGCTCATTTCAATCTCTGGTTTTATGCAGCACCCCAACTCACCTTTACCCTTAAGCAAGCATAAGTTGGTTTTCTAAATTTGAGTCCCTGTTCTGTTCTGTAATTCAGTTCCTGTGTAGCCAAGTTTACATTCCGTGTATTACTGATATCTTATGATGTTTCTTTTTCTGTGTGACTTACTTCAGTTAGAATCATCATACCTGAATCCACTCATTGTGCTGCTAAGGGCCTGATGACATAGATTTCATTGCTGAGAGATATTGCTTTGTAAGTAAATACCACAACTTCTTTATCCATTTTTCACTTTCTGCGATGTTGAACTTGTACTGTAAACGAGGTTCTTGTAAACAGAGCCGTTCCAAACTTTGGGGTGGCTGTGTCTTTTTGATTTTAATTTCCCTAAGCTATAGGACCATAAGTGGAAGTGCCCTAGGTTCTGTTGCTTTGTTTTTTAGATGTTTCAGGAAACACCATACACTTCTCCCGAGTGGTTGTTGGCAATTTACATCCCGCCCATCAGCATAACAAGGCTCCCAGTTCTCCATGGCCTGTCCTGCCTTTCTGGATTTTACACTTTTTTGAGATGGCCCTTTTGACCGGGGGGAAGTGAGACTTCATTGTAGTGCAGATTTCCTTTGCAAGCTTGCTTGGTTGGCCAAAAAGGGCGTATGCGTTTTTTCCTGAATATATTCAGGGAAAAACGCATACGCCCTTTTTGGCCAAGTGCATCATTGTGGACGTTCTGCCTCTTTTCCTATGCTTTCAATGCAATTCCAGTCTACCTCCTGAAATCGGTTTCCTGCAATTCTGCCCCACTTTGAAGTCCTCTTGGCAGCCTTACTTCAGTGTATTTTTGGACGATAGCTGTCATTTATAACTCTGCAGGTTTGTGAATTACAGTGCCCCTGAGCTCCTTTCTTCAACTCGCTTTCTTTTGAGCTGGCCGCAACACCGCAGGATGGCTTCAGGCCCTAATCTGGTTCCGGTACGGCACGCTGAGCCTTTGGTTATTTCCTCTTCCTGGTGGGAAATGAGAGTTAAATTTGCCCGTCCAGACACCTCCAGCTAGCCTCTCATTGGTTCTCGCTATTCCTGTTCATCTTCCGCAGAAATTGCAAACTGGGACAAACAGGAGGTTAAAGGCGCTGACTCTCCAAGTGGGGAGAGTGTTAGTAAAGCGTCTGGAATGTTGCACCCGAGTACCAGGGGAGGAAAACTGAGACATATTTGAACACGTCTCCCGTTCACATGGTTGATCATACTTGGGTTCCACATGAATGTTTTAGCTGAAGGAAGAATACCTTAAACCTGGAGAGTTGAGACCCGTGTAATGGGTACCATGCAATATGACTTCAAAGGGTCTTCATTTGCTCACCGAACCTCTCCAATCCTATCACTGCTGCGTTTATTCCCCTGTACACACGCTTGATTCTCTTTTGGAGACATAGCAATCCATAGGTTTTAAGATACTTACTAGTCAGGTACATTCTTAGGCGTTTAATATGGGGTGTTGAGTCCATTTCGTTGAGCAAGGAGTAGCTCTTGTCTATTCCATATTTGGCTTAAGGAACTTTATCTGTGCTCATTTCAATCTCTGGTTTTATGCAGCACCCCAACTCACCTTTACCCTTAAGCAAGCATAAGTTGGTTTTCTAAATTTGAGACACTGTTCTGTTTTGGAATTCAGTTCCTGTGTAGCCAAGGTTACATTCCGTGTATTAGTGATATCTTATGATGTTTCTTTTTCTGTGTGACTTATTTCATTTAGAATCATCATACCTGAATCCACTCATTGTGCTGCTAAGGGCCTAATGACACAGATATCATTGCTGAGTGATATTGCTTTGTAAGTAAATACCACAACTTCTTTATCCATTTTTCACTTTCTGCGATGTTGAACTTGTACTGTAAACGAGGTTCTTGTAAACAGAGCCGTTCCAAACTTTGGGGTGGCTGTGTCTTTTTGATTTTAATTTCCCTAAGCTATAGGACCATATGTGGAAGTGCCCTAGGTTCTGTTGCTTTGTTTTTCACATGTTTCAGGAAACACCATACACTTCTCCCGAGTGGTTGTTGGCAATTTACATCCCGCCCATCACCATAACAAGGCTCCCAGTTCTCCATGGCCTGTCTTGTCTTTTGGATTTTACACTTTTTTCAGATGGCCCTTTTGACCGGGGGGAAGTGAGACTTCATTGTAGTGCAGATTTCCTTTGCAAGCTTGCTTGGTTGGCCAAAAAGGGCGTATGCATTTTTTCCTGAATATATTCAGGAAAAAACGCATACGCCCTTTTTGGCCAAGTGCATCATTGTGGACGTTCTGCCTCTTTTCCTATGCTTTCAATGCAATTCCAGTCTACCTCCTGAAATCGGTTTCCTGCAATTCTGCCCCGCTTTCAAGTCCTCTCGGCAGCCTTACTTCAGTCTATTTTTGGACGACAGCTGTCATTTATAAGTCTGCAGGTTTGTGAATTACAGTGCCCCTGAGCTCCTTTCTTCAACTCGCTTTCTTTGAGCTGGCCGCAACACCGAAGGATGGCTTCAGGCCTTAATCTGGTTCCGGTACGGAACCCTGAGCCTTTGGTTATTTCCTCTTCCTGTTGGGAAATGAGAGTTAAATTTGCCCGTCCAGACACCTCCAGCTAGCCTCTCATTGGTTCTCGCTATTCCTGTTCATCTTCCGCAGAAATTGCAAACTGGGCCAAACAGGAGGTTAAAGGGGCTGACTCTCCAAGTGGGGAGAGTGTTAGTAAAGCGTCTGGAATGTTGCACCCGAGTACCGGGGAGGAAAACTGAGACATATTTGAACACGTCTCCCGTTCACATGGTTGATCATACTTGGGTTCCACATGCATGTTTTAGCTGAAGGAAGAATACCTTAAACATGGAGAGTTGAGACCCGTGTAATGGCTACCATGCAATATGAATTCAAAGGGTCTTCATTTGCTCACCGAACCTCTCCAATCCTATCACTGCTGCGTTTATGCCCCTGTACACATGCTTGATTCTCTTTCGGAGACATAGCAATCCATAGGTTTTACGATACTTACTAGTCAGGTAAATTCTTAGGCGTTTAATATGCGGTGTTGAGTCCATTTCGTTGAGCAAGGAGTAGCTCTTGTCTATTCCATATTTGGCTTAAGGAACTTTATCTGTGCTCATTTCAATCTCTGGTTTTATGCAGCAACCCAACTCACCTTTCCCCTTAAGCAAGCATAAGTTGGTTTTCTAAATTTGAGAACCTGTTCTGTTTTGGAATTCAGTTCCTGTGTAGCCAAGTTTACATTCCGTGTATTAGTGATATCTTATGATATTTCTTTTTCTGTGTGACTTATTTCAGTTAGAATCATAGTACCTGAATCTACTCATTATGCTGCTACGGGCCTGATGACATAGATTTCATTGCTGAGTGATACTGCATTGTACGTAAGTACCACAAATTCTTTATCCATTTTTCACTTTCTGCGATGTTGAACTTGTACTGTAAACGAGGTTCTTGTAAACAGAGCCGTTCCAAACTTTGGGGTGGCTGTGTCTTTTTGATTTTAATTTCCCTAAGCTATAGGACCATAAGTGGAAGTGCCCTAGGTTCTGTTGCTTTGTTTTTTAGATGTTTCAGGAAACACCATACACTTCTCCCGAGTGGTTGTTGGCAATTTACATCCCGCCCATCAGCATAACAAGGCTCCCAGTTCTCCATGGCCTGTCCTGCCTTTCTGGATTTTACACTTTTTTCAGATGGCCCTTTTGACCGGGGGGAAGTGAGACTTCATTGTAGTGCAGATTTCCTTTGCAAGCTTGCTTGGTTGGCCAAAAAGGGCGTATGCGTTTTTTCCTGAATATATTCAGGAAAAAACGCATACGCCCTTTTTGGCCAAGTGCATCATTGTGGACGTTCTGCCTCTTTTCCTATGCTTTCAATGCAATTCCAGTCTACCTCCTGAAATCGGTTTCCTGCAATTCTGCCCCGCTTTCAAGTCCTCTTGGCAGCCTTACTTCAGTCTATTTTTGGACGATAGCTGTCATTTATAAGTCTGCAGGTTTGTGAATTACAGTGCCCCTGAGCTCCTTTCTTCAACTCGGTTTCTTTTGAGCTGGCCGCAACACCGCAGGATGGCTTCAGGCCCAAATTGGTTCCGGTACGGCACGCTGAGCCTTTGGTTATTTCCTCTTCCTGGTGGGAAATGAGAGTTAAATTTGCCCGTCCAGACACCTCCAGCTAGCCTCTCATTGGTTCTCGCTATTCCTGTTCATCTTCCGCAGAAATTGCAAACTGGGCCAAACAGGAGGTTAAAGGCGCTTACTCTCCAAGTGGGGAGAGTGTTAGTAAAGCGTCTGGAATGTTGCACCCGAGTACCAGGGGAGGAAAACTGAGACATATTTGAACACGTCTCCCATTCACATGGTTAATCATACTTGGGTTCCACATGCATGTTTTAGCTGAAGGAAGAATACCTAAAACCTGGGTAGTTGAAACCCGTGCAATGGGTACCATGCAATATGACTTCAAAGGGTCTTCATTTGCTCACCGAACCTCTCCAATCCTATCACTGCTTCGTTTATGCCCCTGTACACATGCTTGATTCTCTTTCGGAGACATAGCAATCCATAGGTTTTAAGATACTTACTAGTCAGGTACATTCTTAGGCGTTTAATATGCGGTGTTGAGTCCATTTCGTTGAGCAAGGAGTAGCTCTTGTCTATTCCATATTTGACTTAAGGAACTTTATCTGTGCTCATTTCAATCTCTGGTTTTATGCAGCACCCCAACTCACCTTTACCCTTAAGCAAGCATAAGTTGGTTTTCTAAATTTGAGACCCTGTTCTGTTCTGTAATTCAGTTCCTGTGTAGCCAAGTTTACATTCCGTGTATTAGTGATATCTTATGATGTTTCTTTTTCTGTGTGACTTACTTCAGTTAGAATCATCATACCTGAATCCACTCATTGTGCTGCTAAGGGCCTGATGACACAGATTTCATTGCTGAGTGATATTGCTTTGTAAGTAAATACCACAACTTCTTTATCCATTTTTCACTTTCTGCGATGTTGAACTTGTACTGTAAACGAGGTTCTTGTAAAGAGAGCCGTTCCAAACTTTGGGGTGGCTGTGTCTTTTTGATTTTAATTTCCCTAAGCTATAGGACCATAAGTGGAAGTGCCCTAGGTTCTGTTGCTTTGTTTTTTAGATGTTTCAGGAAACACCATACACTTCTCCCGAGTGGTTGTTGGCAATTTACATCCCGCCCATCAGCATAACAAGGCTCCCAGTTCTCCATGGCCTGTCCTGCCTTTCTGGATTTTACACTTTTTTCAGATGGCCCTTTTGACCGGGGGGAAGTGAGACTTCATTGTAGTGCAGATTTCCTTTGCAAGCTTGCTTGGTTGGCCAAAAAGGGCGTATGCGTTTTTTCCTGAATATATTCAGGAAAAAATGCATACGCCCTTTTTGGCCAAGTGCATCATTGTGGACGTTCTGCCTCTTTTCCTATGCTTTCAATGCAATTCCAGTCTACCTCCTGAAATCGGTTTCCTGCAATTCTGCCCCGCTTTCAAGTCCTCTTGGCAGCCTTACTTCAGTCTATTTTTGGACGATAGCTGTCATTTATAACTCTGCAGGTTTGTGCATTACAGTGCCCCTGAGCTCCTTTCTTCAACTCGCTTTCTTTTGAGCTGGCCGCCACACCGCAGGATGGCTTCAGGCCCTAATCTGGTTCCGGTACGGCACGCTGAGCCTTTGGTTACTTCCTCTTCCTGGTGGGAAATGAGAGTTAAATTTGCCCGTCCAGACACCTCCAGCTAGCCTCTCATTGGTTCTCGCTATTCCTGTTCATCTTCCGCAGAAATTGCAAACTGTGCCAAACAGGAGGTTAAAGGCGCTGACTCTCCAAGTGGGGAGAGTGTTAGTAAAGCGTCTGGAATGTTGCACCCGAGTACCAGGGGAGGAAAACTGAGACATATTTGAACACGTCTCCCGTTCACATGGTTGATCATACTTGGGTTCCACATGCATGTTTTAGCTGAAGGAAGAATACCTTAAACCTGGGTAGTTGAAACCCGTGGAATGGGTACCATGCAATATGACTTCAAAGGGTCTTCATTTGCTCACCGAACCTCTCCAATCCTATCACTGCTGCGTTTATGCCCCTGTACACATGCTTGATTCTCTTTCGGAGACATAGCAATCCATAGGTTTTAAGATACTTACTAGTCAGGTACATTCTTAGGCGTTTAATATGCGGTGTTGAGTCCATTTCGTTGAGCAAGGAGTAGCTCTTGTCTATTCCATATTTGGCTTAAGGAACTTTATCTGTGCTCATTTCAATCTCTGGTTTTATGCAGCACCCCAACTCACCTTTCCCCTTAAGCAAGCATAAGTTGGTTTTCTAAATTTGAGACCCTGTTCTGTTCTGTAATTCAGTTCCTGTGTAGCCAAGTTTACATTCCGTGTATTACTGATATCTTATGATGTTTCTTTTTCTGTGTGACTTATTTCAGTTAGAATCATCATACCTGAATCCACTCATTGTGATGCTAAGGGCCTGATGACATAGAATTCATTGCTGAGTGATATTGCTTTGTAAGTAAATACCATAACTTCTTTATCCATTTTTCACTTTCTGCGATGTTGAACTTGTACTGTAAACGAGGTTCTTGTAAACAGAGCCGTTCCAAACTTTGGGGTGGCTGTGTCTTTTTGATTTTAATTTCCCTAAGCTATAGGACCATAAGTGGAAGTGCCCTAGGTTCTGTTGCTTTGTTTTTTAGATGTTTCATGAAACACCATACACTTCTCCCGAGTGGTTGTTGGCAATTTACATCCCGCCCATCAGCATAACAAGGCTCCCAGTTCTCCATGGCCTGTCCTGCTTTTCTGGATTTTACACTTTTTTCAGATGGCCCTTTTGACCGGGGGGAAGTGAGACTTCATTGTAGTGCAGATTTCCTTTGCAAGCTTGCTTGGTTGGCCAAAAAGGGCGTATGCGTTTTTTCCTGAATATATTCAGGAAAAAACGCATACGCCCTTTTTGGCCAAGTGCATCATTGTGGACGTTCTGCCTCTTTTCCTATGCTTTCAATGCAATTCCAGTCTACCTCCTGAAATCGGTTTCCTGCAATTCTGCCCGCTTTCAAGTCCTCTTGGCAGCCTTACTTCAGTCTATTTTTGGACGATAGCTGTCATTTATAACTCTGCAGGTTTGTGAATTACAGTGCCCCTGAGCTCCTTTCTTCAACTCGCTTTCTTTTGAGCTGGCCGCAACACCGCAGGATGGCTTCAGGCCCTAATCTGGTTCCGGTACGGCACGCTGAGCCTTTGGTTATTTCCTCTTCCTGGTGGGAAATGAGAGTTAAATTTGCCCGTCCAGACACCTCCAGCTAGCCTCTCATTGGTTCTCGCTATTCCTGTTCATCTTCCGCAGAAATTGCAAACTGGGCCAAACAGGAGGTTAAAGGGACTGACTCTCCAAGTGGGGAGAGTGTTAGTAAAGCGTCTGGAATGTTGCACCCAAGTACCAGGGTACGAAAACTGAGACATATTTGAACTCGTCTCCCGATCACATGGTTGATCATATGCTAGGTTCCACATGCATGTTTTAGCTGAAGGAAGAATACCTTAAACCTGGGTAGTTGAAACCCGTGGAATGGGTACCATGCAATATGACTTCAAAGGGTCTTCATTTGCTCACCGAACCTCTCCAATCCTATCACTGCTGCGTTTATGCCCCTGTACACATGCTTGATTCTCTTTTGGAGACATAGCAATCCATAGGTTTTAAGATACTTACTAGTCAGGAACATTCTTAGGCGTTTAATATGGGGTGTTGAGTCCATTTCGTTGAGCAAGGAGTAGCTCTTGTCTATTCCATATTTGGCTTAAGGAACTTTATCTGTGCTCATTTCAATCTCTGGTTTTATGCAGCACCCCAACTCACCTTTCCCCTTAAGCAAGCATAAGTTGGTTTTCTAAATTTGAGACCCTGTTCTGTTCTGTAATTCAGTTCCTGTGTAGCCAAGTTTCCATTCCGGGTATTACTGATATCTTATGATGTTTCTTTTTCTGTGTGACTTATTTCAGTTAGAATCATCATACCTGAATCCACTCATTGTGATGCTAAGGGCCTGATGACATAGATTTCATTGCTGAGTGATATTGATTTGTAAGTGAATACCACAACTTCTTTATCCATTTTTCACTTTCTGCGATGTTGAACTTGTACTGTAAACAAGGTTCTTGTAAACAGAGCCGGTCCAAACTTTGGGGTGGCTGTGTCTTTTTGATTTTAATTTCCCTAAGCTATAGGACCATAAGTGGAAGTGCCCTAGGCTCTGTTGCTTTGTTTTTTAGATGTTTCAGGAAACACCATACACTTCTCCCAAGTGTCTGTTGGCAATTTACATCCCGCCCATCAGCATAACAAGGCTCCCAGTTCTCAATGGCCTGTTGCCTTTCTGGATTTTACACTTTTTTCAGATGGCCCTTTTGACCGGGGGGAAGTGAGACTTCATTGTAGTGCAGATTTCCTTTGCAAGCTTGCTTGGTTGGCCAAAAAGGGCGTATGCGTTTTTTCCTGAATATATTCAGGAAAAAACGCATACGCCCTTTTTGGCCAAGTGCATCATTGTGGACGTTCTGCCTCTTTTCCTATGCTTTCAATGCAATTCCAGTCTACCTCCTGAAATCGGTTTCCTGCAATTCTGCCCCGCTTTCAAGTCCTCTTGGCAGCCTTACTTCAGTCTATTTTTGGACGATAGCTGTCATTTATAACTCTGCAGGTTTGTGAATTACAGTGCCCCTGAGCTCCTTTCTTCAACTCGCTTTCTTGTGACCTGGCCGCAACACCGCAGGATGGCTTCAGGCCCTAATCTGGTTCCGGCCCGGCATGCTGAGCCTTTGGTTAATTCCTCTTCCTGGTGGGAAATGAGAGTTAAATTTGCCCGTCCAGACACCTCCAGCTAGCCTCTCATTGGTTCTCGCTATTCCTGTTCATCTTCCGCAGAAATTGCAAACGGGGCCAAACAGGAGGTTAAAGGGACTGACTCTCCAAGTCGGGAGAGTGTTAGTAAAGCGTCTGGAATGTTGCACCCGAGTACCAGGGGAGGAAAACTGAGACATATTTGAACACGTCTCCCGTTCACATGGTTGATCATACTCTGGGTTCCACATGCATGTTTTAGCTGAAGGAAGAATACCTTAAACCTGGAGAGTTGAGACCCGTGTAATGGGTACCATGCAATATGACTTCAAAGGGTCTTCATTTGCTCACCGAACCTCTCCAATCCTATCACTGCTGTGTTTATTCCCCTGTACACACGCTTGATTCTCTTTTGGAGACATAGCAATCCATAGGTTTTAAGATACTTACTAGTCAGGTACATTCTTAGGGGTTTAATATGGGGTTTTGAGTCCATTTCGTTGAGCAAGGAGTAGCTCTTGTCTATTCCATATTTGGCTTAAGGAACTTTATCTGTGCTCATTTCAATCTCTGGTTTTATGCAGCACCCCAACTCACCTTTCCCCTTAAGCAAGCATAAGTTGGTTTTCTAAATTTGAGACCCTGTTCTGTTCTGTAATTCAGTTCCTGTGTAGCCAAGTTTACATTCCGTGTATTACTGATATCTTATGATGTTTCTTTTTCTGTGTGACTTATTTCAGTTAGAATCATCATACCTGAATCCACTCATTGTACTGCTAAGGGCCTGATGACATAGATTTCATTGCTGAGTGATATTGCTTTGTAAGTAAATACCACAACTTCTTTATCCATTTTTCACATTCTGCGATGTTGAACTTGTACTGTAAACGAGGTTGTTGTAAACAGAGCCGTTCCAAACTTCGGGGTGGCTGTGTCTTTTTGATTTTAATTTCCCTAAGGTATAGGACCATAAGTGGCAGTTCCCTAGGCTCTGTTGCTTTGTTTTTTAGATGTTTCAGGAAACACCATAAACTTCTCCCGAGTGTCTGTTGGCAATTTACATCCCGCCCATCAGCAAAACAAGGCTCCCAGTTCTCCATGGCCTGTCCTGCCTTTCTGGATTTTACACTTTTTTCAGATGGCCCTTTTGACCGGGGGGAAGTGAGACTTCATTGTAGTGCAGATTTCCTTTGCAAGCTTGCTTGGTTGGCCAAAAAGGGCGTATGCGTTTTTTCCTGAATATATTCAGGAAAAAACGCATACGCCCTTTTTGGCCAAGTGCATCATTGTGGACGTTCTGCCTCTTTTCCTATGCTTTCAATGCAATTCCAGTCTACCTCCTGAAATCGGTTTCCTGCAATTCTGCCCCGCTTTCAAGTCCTCTTGGCAGCCTTACTTCAGTCTATTTTTGGACGATAGCTATCATTTATAACTCTGCAGGTTTGTGAATTACAGTGCCCCTGAGCTCCTTTCTTCAACTCGCTTTCTTGTGACCTGGCCGCAACACCGCAGGATGGCTTCAGGCCCTAATCTGGTTCCGGCACGGCACGCTGAGCCTTTGGTTATTTCCTCTTCCTGGTGGGAAATGAGAGTTAAATTTGCCCGTCCAGACACCTCCAGCTAGCCTCTCATTGGTTCTCGCTATTCCTGTTCATCTTCCGCAGAAATTGCAAACTGGGCCAAACAGGAGGTTAAAGGCGCTGACTCTCCAAGTGGGGAGAGTGTTAGTAAAGCGTCTGGAATGTTGCACCCGAGTACCAGGGGAGGAAAACTGAGACATATTTGAACACGTCTCCCGTTCACATGGTTGATCATACTTGGGTTCCACATGCATGTTTTAGCTGAAGGAAGAATACCTTAAACCTGGAGAGTTAAGACCCGTGTAATGGGTACCATGCAATATGACTTCAAAGGGTCTTCATTTGCTCACCGAACCTCTCCAATCCTATCACTGCTGCGTTTATGCCCCTGTACACATGCTTGATTCTCTTTCGGAGACATAGCAATCCATAGGTTTTTAAGATACTTACTATTCAGGTACATTCTTAGGCATTTAATATGCGGTGTTGAGTCCATTTCGTTGAGCAAGGAGTAGCTCCTGTCTATTCCATATTTGGCTTAAGGAACTTTATCTGTGCTCATTTCAATCTCTGGTTTTATGCAGCACACCAACTCACCTTTCCCCTTAAGCAAGCATAAGTTGTTTTTCTCAATTTGAGACCCTGTTCTGTTCTGTAATTCAGTTCCTGTGTAGCCAAGTTTACATTCCGTGTATTACTGATATCTTATGATGTTTCTTTTTCTGTGTGACTTACTTCAGTTAGAATCATCATACCTGAATCCACTCATTGTGCTGCTAAGGGCCTGATGACACAGATTTCATTGCTGAGTGATATTGCTTTGTAAGTAAATACCACAACTTCTTTATCCATTTTTCACTTTCTGCGATGTTGAACTTGTACTGTAAACGAGGTTCTTGTAAACAGAGCCGTTCCAAACTTTGGGGTGGCTGTGTCTTTTTGATTTTAATTTCCCTAAGCTATAGGACCATAAGTGGAAGTGCCCTAGGTTCTGTTGCTTTGTTTTTTAGATGTTTCATGAAACACCATACACTTCTCCCGAGTGGTTGTTGGCAATTTACATCCCGCCCATCAGCATAACAAGGCTCCCAGTTCTCCATGGCCTGTCCTGCTTTTCTGGATTTTACACTTTTTTCAGATGGCCCTTTTGACCGGGGGGAAGTGAGACTTCATTGTAGTGCAGATTTCCTTTGCAAGCTTGCTTGGTTGGCCAAAAAGGGCGTATGCGTTTTTTCCTGAATATATTCAGGAAAAAACGCATACGCCCTTTTTGGCCAAGTGCATCATTGTGGACGTTCTGCCTCTTTTCCTATGCTTTCAATGCAATTCCAGTCTACCTCCTGAAATCGGTTTCCTGCAATTCTGCCCGCTTTCAAGTCCTCTTGGCAGCCTTACTTCAGTCTATTTTTGGACGATAGCTGTCATTTATAACTCTGCAGGTTTGTGAATTACAGTGCCCCTGAGCTCCTTTCTTCAACTCGCTTTCTTTTGAGCTGGCCGCAACACCGCAGGATGGCTTCAGGCCCTAATCTGGTTCCGGTACGGCACGCTGAGCCTTTGGTTATTTCCTCTTCCTGGTGGGAAATGAGAGTTAAATTTGCCCGTCCAGACACCTCCAGCTAGCCTCTCATTGGTTCTCGCTATTCCTGTTCATCTTCCGCAGAAATTGCAAACTGGGCCAAACAGGAGGTTAAAGGGACTGACTCTCCAAGTGGGGAGAGTGTTAGTAAAGCGTCTGGAATGTTGCACCCAAGTACCAGGGTACGAAAACTGAGACATATTTGAACTCGTCTCCCGATCACATGGTTGATCATATGCTAGGTTCCACATGCATGTTTTAGCTGAAGGAAGAATACCTTAAACCTGGGTAGTTGAAACCCGTGGAATGGGTACCATGCAATATGACTTCAAAGGGTCTTCATTTGCTCACCGAACCTCTCCAATCCTATCACTGCTGCGTTTATGCCCCTGTACACATGCTTGATTCTCTTTTGGAGACATAGCAATCCATAGGTTTTAAGATACTTACTAGTCAGGAACATTCTTAGGCGTTTAATATGGGGTGTTGAGTCCATTTCGTTGAGCAAGGAGTAGCTCTTGTCTATTCCATATTTGGCTTAAGGAACTTTATCTGTGCTCATTTCAATCTCTGGTTTTATGCAGCACCCCAACTCACCTTTCCCCTTAAGCAAGCATAAGTTGGTTTTCTAAATTTGAGACCCTGTTCTGTTCTGTAATTCAGTTCCTGTGTAGCCAAGTTTCCATTCCGGGTATTACTGATATCTTATGATGTTTCTTTTTCTGTGTGACTTATTTCAGTTAGAATCATCATACCTGAATCCACTCATTGTGATGCTAAGGGCCTGATGACATAGATTTCATTGCTGAGTGATAGTGATTTGTAAGTGAATACCACAACTTCTTTATCCATTTTTCACTTTCTGCGATGTTGAACTTGTACTGTAAACAAGGTTCTTGTAAACAGAGCCGTTCCAAACTTTGGGGTGGCTGTGTCTTTTTGATTTTAATTTCCCTAAGCTATAGGACCATAAGTGGCAGTTCCCTAGGCTCTGTTGCTTTGTTTTTTAGATGTTTCAGGAAACACCATAAACTTCTCCCGAGTGTCTGTTGGCAATTTACATCCCGCCCATCAGCAAAACAAGGCTCCCAGTTCTCCATGGCCTGTCCTGCCTTTCTGGATTTTACACTTTTTTCAGATGGCCCTTTTGACCGGGGGGAAGTGAGACTTCATTGTAGTGCAGATTTCCTTTGCAAGCTTGCTTGGTTGGCCAAAAAGGGCGTATGCGTTTTTTCCTGAATATATTCAGGAAAAAACGCATACGCCCTTTTTGGCCAAGTGCATCATTGTGGACGTTCTGCCTCTTTTCCTATGCTTTCAATGCAATTCCAGTCTACCTCCTGAAATCGGTTTCCTGCAATTCTGCCCCGCTTTCAAGTCCTCTTGGCAGCCTTACTTCAGTCTATTTTTGGACGATAGCTATCATTTATAACTCTGCAGGTTTGTGAATTACAGTGCCCCTGAGCTCCTTTCTTCAACTCGCTTTCTTGTGACCTGGCCGCAACACCGCAGGATGGCTTCAGGCCCTAATCTGGTTCCGGCACGGCACGCTGAGCCTTTGGTTATTTCCTCTTCCTGGTGGGAAATGAGAGTTAAATTTGCCCGTCCAGACACCTCCAGCTAGCCTCTCATTGGTTCTCGCTATTCCTGTTCATCTTCCGCAGAAATTGCAAACTGGGCCAAACAGGAGGTTAAAGGCGCTGACTCTCCAAGTGGGGAGAGTGTTAGTAAAGCGTCTGGAATGTTGCACCCGAGTACCAGGGGAGGAAAACTGAGACATATTTGAACACGTCTCCCGTTCACATGGTTGATCATACTTGGGTTCCACATGCATGTTTTAGCTGAAGGAAGAATACCTTAAACCTGGAGAGTTGAGACCCGTGTAATGGGTACCATGCAATATGACTTCAAAGGGTCTTCATTTGCTCACCGAACCTCTCCAATCCTATCACTGCTGCGTTTATGCCCCTGTACACATGCTTGATTCTCTTTCGGAGACATAGCAATCCATAGGTTTTAAGATACTTACAAGTCAGGTACATTCTTAGGCGTTTAATATGCGGTGTTGAGTCCATTTCGTTGAGCAAGGAGTAGCTCTTGTCTATTCCATATTTGGCTTAAGGAACTTTATCTGTGCTCATTTCAATCTCTGGTATTATGCAGCACCCCAACTCACCTTTACCCTTAAGCAAGCATAAGTTGTTTTTCTAAATTTGAGACCTTGTTCTGTTCTGTAATTCAGTTCCTGTGTAGCCAAGTTTCCATTCCGTGTATTACTGATATCTTATGATGTTTCTTTTTCTGTGTGACTTATTTCAGTTAGAATCATCATACCTGAATCCACTCATTGTACTGCTAAGGGCCTGATGACATAGATTTCATTGCTGAGTGATATTGCTTTGTAAGTGAATACCACAACTACTTTATCCATTTTTCACTTTCTGCGATGTTGAACTTGTACTGTAAACGAGGTTCTTGTAAACAGAGCCGTTCCAAACTTTGGGGTGGCTGTGTCTTTTTGATTTTAATTTCCCTAAGCTATAGGACAATAAGTGGAAGTGCCCTAGGCTCTGTTGCTTTGTTTTTTAGATGTTTCAGGAAACACCATACACTTCTCCCATGTGTCTGTTGGCAATTTACATCCCGCCCATCAGCATAACAAGGCTCCCAGTTCTCAATGGCCTGTTGCCTTTCTGGATTTTACACTTTTTTCAGATGGCCCTTTTGACCGGGGGGAAGTGAGACTTCATTGTAGTGCAGATTTCCTTTGCAAGCTTGCTTGGTTGGCCAAAAAGGGCGTATGCGTTTTTTCCTGAATATATTCAGGAAAAAACGCATACGCCCGTTTTGGCCAAGTGCATCATTGTGGACGTTCTGCCTCTTTTCCTATGCTTTCAATGCAATTCCAGTCTACCTCCTGAAATCGGTTTCCTGCAATTCTGCCCCGCTTTCAAGTCCTCTTGGCAGACTTACTTCAGTCTATTTTTGTATGATAGCTGTCATTTATAACTCTGCAGGTTTGTGAATTACAGTGCCCCTGAGCTCCTTTCTTCAACTCGCTTTCTTGTGACCTGGCCGCAACACCGCAGGATGGCTTCAGGCCCTAATCTGGTTCCGGCCCGGCATGCTGAGCCTTTGGTTAATTCCTCTTTCTGGTGGGAAATGAGAGTTAAATTTGCCCGTCCAGACACCTCCAGCTAGCCTCTCATTGGTTCTCGCTATTCCTGTTCATCTTCCGCAGAAATTGCAAACTGGGCCAAACAGGAGGTTAAAGGGACTGACTCTCCAAGTGGGGAGAGTGTTAGTAAAGCGTCTGGAATGTTGCACCCGAGTACCAGGGGAGGAAAACTGAGACATATTTGAACACGTCTCCCGATCACATGGTTGATCATACTCTAGGTTCCACATGCATGTTTTAGCTGAAGGAAGAATACCTTAAACCTGGGTAGTTGAAACCCGTGGAATGGGTACCATGCAATATGACTTCAAAGGGTCTTCATTTGCTCACCGAACCTCTCCAATCCTATCACTGCTGCGTTTATGCCCCTGTACACATGCTTGATTCTCTTTCGGAGACATAGCAATCCATAGGTTTTAAGATACTTACAAGTCAGGTACATTCTTAGGCGTTTAATATGCGGTGTTGAGTCCATTTCATTGAGCAAGGAGTAGCTCTTGTCTATTCCATATTTGGCTTAAGGAACTTTATCTGTGCTCATTTCAATCTCTGGTTTTATGCAGCACCCCAACTCACCTTTACCATTAAGCAAGCATAAGTTTTTTTTCTAAATTTGAGACCCTGTTCTGTTCTGTAATTCAGTTCCTGTGTAGCCAAGTTTCCATTCCGTGTATTACTGATATCTTACGATGTTTCTTTTTCTGTGTGACTTATTTCAGTTAGAATCATCATACCTGAATCCACTCATTGTACTGCTAAGGGCCTGATGACATAGATTTCATTGCTGAGTGATATTGCTTTGTAAGTGAATACCACAACTTCTTTATCCATTTTTCACTTTCTGCGATGTTGAACTTGTACTGTAAATGAGGTTCTTGTAAACAGAGGCCTCCCAAACTTTGGGGTGGCTGTGTCTTTTTGATTTTAATTTCCCTAAGCTATAGGACCATAAGTGGCAGTGCCCTAGGCTCTGTTGCTTTGTTTTTTAGATGTTTCAGGAAACACCATACACTTCTCCAGAGTGTCTGTTGGCAATTTACATCCCACCCATCAGCATAACAAGGCTCCCAGTTCTCCATGGCCTGTCCTGCCTTTCTGGATTTTACACTTTTTTCAGATGGCCCTTTTGACCGGGGGGAAGTGAGACTTCATTGTAGTGCAGATTTCCTTTGCAAGCTTGCTTGGTTGGCCAAAAAGGGCGTATGCGTTTTTTCCTGAATATATTCAGGAAAAAACGCATACGCCCTTTTTGGCCAAGTGCATCATTGTGGACGTTCTGCCTCTTTTCCTATGCTTTCAATGCAATTCCAGTGTACCTCCTGAAATCGGTTTCCTGCAATTCTGCCCCGCTTTCAAGTCCTCTTGGCAGCCTTACTTCAGTCTATTTTTGGACGATAGCTGTCATTTATAACTCTGCAGGTTTGTGAATTACAGTGCCCCTGAGCTCCTTTCTTCAACTCGCTTTCTTGTGACCTGGCCGCAACACCGTAGGATGGCTTCAGGCCCTAATCTGGTTCCGGACCGGCATGCTGAGCCTTTGGTTAATTTCTCTTCCTGGTGGGAAATGAGAGTTAAATTTGCCCGTCCAGACACCTCCAGCTAGCCTCTCATTGGTTCTCGCTATTCCTGTTCATCTTCCGCAGAAATTGCAAACTGGGCCAAACAGGAGGTTAAAGGCGCTGACTCTCCAAGTGGGGAGAGTGTTAGTAAAGCGTCTGGAATGTTGCACCCGAGTACCAGGGGAGGAAAACTGAGACATATTTGAACACGACTCCCGTTCACATGGTTGATCATACTTGGGTTCCACATGCATGTTTTAGCTGAAGGAAGAATACCTTAAACCTGGATGGTTGAGACCCGTGTGATGGGTACCATGCAATATGACTTCAAAGGGTCTTCATTTGCTCACCGAACCTCTCCAATCCTATCACTGCTGCGTTTATGCCCCTGTACACATGCTTGATTCTCTTTCGGAGACATAGCAATCCATAGGTTTTACGATACTTACTAGTCAGGTACATTCTTAGGCGTTTAATATGTGGTGTTGAGTCCATTTCGTTGAGCAAGGAGTAGCTCTTGTCTATTTCATATTTGACTTAAGGAACTTTATCTGTGCTCATTTCAATCTCTGGTTTTATGCAGCACCCCAACTCACCTTTACCCTTAAGCAAGCATAAGTTGACTTTCTAAATTTGAGACCCTGTTCTGTTCTGTAATTCAGTTCCTGTGTAGCCAAGTTTCCATTCCGTGTATTACTGATATCTTATGATGTTTCTTTTTCTGTGTGACTTATTTCAGTTAGAATCATCATACCTGAATCCACTCATTGTGCTGCTAAGGGCCTGATGACACAGATTTCATTGCTGAGTGATATTGCTTTGTAAGTAAATACCACAACTTCTTTATCCATTTTTCACTTTCTGCGATGTTGAACTTGTACTGTAAACGAGGTTCTTGTAAACAGAGCCGTTCCAAACTTTGGGGTGGCTGTGTCTTTTTGATTTTAATTTCCCTAAGCTATAGGACCATAAGTGGAAGTGCCCTAGGTTCTGTTGCTTTGTTTTTTAGATGTTTCAGGAAACACCATACACTTCTCCCGAGTGGTTGTTGGCAATTTACATCCCGCCCATCAGCATAACAAGGCTCCCAGTTCTCCATGGCCTGTCCTGCCTTTCTGGATTTTACACTTTTTTCAGATGGCCCTTTTGACCGGGGGGAAGTGAGACTTCATTGTAGTGCAGATTTCCTTTGCAAGCTTGCTTGGTTGGCCAAAAAGGGCGTATGCGTTTTTTCCTGAATATATTCAGGAAAAAACGCATACGCCCTTTTTGGCCAAGTGCATCATTGTGGACGTTCTGCCTCTTTTCCTATGCTTTCAATGCAATTCCAGTCTACCTCCTGAAATCGGTTTCCTGCAATTCTGCCCCGCTTTCAAGTCCTCTTGGCAGCCTTACTTCAGTCTATTTTTGGACGATAGCTGTCATTTATAACTCTGCAGGTTTGTGAATTACAGTGCCCCTGAGCTCCTTTCTTCAACTTGCTTTCTTGTGACCTGGCCGCAACACCGCAGGATGGCTTCAGGCCCTAATCTGGTTCCGGCACGGCACGCTGAGCCTTTGGTTATTTCCTCTTCCTGTTGGGAAATGAGAGTTAAATTTGCCCGTCCAGACACCTTCAGCTAGCCTCTCATTGGTTCTCGCTATTCCTGTTCATCTTCCGCAGAAATTGCAAACTGGGCCAAACAGGAGGTTAAAGGCGCTGACTCTCCAAGTGGGGAGAGTGTTAGTAAAGCGTCTGGAATGTTGCACCCAGTTACCAGGGGAGGAAAACTGAGACTTATTTGAACACGTCTCCCGTTCACATGGTTGATCATACTTGGGTTCCACATGCATGTTTTAGCTGAAGGAAGAATACCTTAAACCTGGAGAGTTGAGACCCGTGTAATGGGTACCATGCAATATGACTTCAAAGGGTCTTCATTTTCTCACCGAACCTCTCCAATCCTATCACTGCTGCGTTTATGCCCCTGTACACATGCTTGATTCTCTTTCGGAGACATAGCAATCCATAGGTTTTAAGATACTTACTAGTCAGGTACATTCTTAGGCGTTTAATATGCGGTGTTGAGTCCATTTCGTTGAGCAAGGAGTAGCTCTTGTCTATTCCATATTTGGCTTAAGGAACTTTATCTGTGCTCATTTCAATCTCTGGTTTTATGCAGCACCCCAACTCACCTTTCCCCTTAAGCAAGCATAAGTTGGTTTTCTAAATTTGAGACCCTGTTCTGTTTTGGAATGCAGTTCCTATGTAGCCAAGTTTACATTCCGTGTATTAGTGATATCTTATGATGTTTCTTTTTCTGTGTGACTTATTTCAGTTAGAATCATCATACCTGAATCCACTCATTGTGATGCTAAGTGCCTGATGACATAGATTTCATTGCTGAGTGATATTGCTTTGTAAGTAAATACCACAACTTCTTTATCCATTTTTCACTTTCTGCAATGTTGAACTTGTACTGTAAACGAGGTTCTTGTAAACAGAGGCGTCCCAAACTTTGGGGTGGCTGTGTCTTTTTGATTTTAATTTCCCTAAGCTATAGGACCATAAGTGGAAGTGCCCTAGGCTCTGTTGCTTTGTTTTTTAGATGTTTCAGGAAACACCATACACTTCTCCCGAGTGTCTGTTGGCAATTTACATCCCGCCCATCAGCATAACAAGGCTCCCAGTTCTCCATGGCCTGTCCTGCCTTTCTGGATTTTACACTTTTTTCAGATGGCCCTTTTGACCGGGGGGAAGTGAGACTTCATTGTAGTGCAGATTTCCTTTGCAAGCTTGCTTGGTTGGCCAAAAAGGGCGTATGCGTTTTTTCCTGAATATATTCAGGAAAAAACGCATACGCCCTTTTTGGCCAAGTGCATCATTGTGGACGTTCTGCCTCTTTTCCTATGCTTTCAATGCAATTCCAGTCTACCTCCTGAAATCGGTTTCCTGCAATTCTGCCCCACTTTCAAGTCCTCTTGGCAGCCTTACTTCAGTCTATTTTTGGACGATAGCTGTCATTTATAACTCTGCAGGTTTGTGAATTACAGTGCCCCTGAGCTCCTTTCTTCAACTCGCTTTCTTGTGACCTGGCCACAACACCGCAGGATGGCTTCAGGCCCTAATCTTGTTCCGGCACGGCACGCTGAGCCTTTGGTTATTTCCTCTTCCTGGTGGGAAATGAGAGTTAAATTTGCCCGTCCAGACACCTCCAGCTAGTCTCTCATTGGTTCTCGCTATTCCTGTTCATCTTCCGCAGAAATTGCAAACTGGGCCAAACAGGAGGTTAAAGGCGCTGACTCTCCAAGTGGGGAGAGTGTTAGTAAAGCGTCTGGAATGTTGCACCCGAGTACCAGGGGAGGAAAACTGAGACATATTTGAACACGTCTACCGTTCACATGGTTGATCATACTCTGGGTTCCACATGCATGTTTTAGCTGAAGGAAGAATACCTTAAACCTGGAGAGTTGAGACCCGTGGAATGGGTACCATGCAATATGACTTCAAAGGGTCTTCATTTGCTCACCGAACCTCTCCAATCCTATCACTGCTGCGTTTATGTCCCTGTACACACGCTTGATTCTCTTTTGGAGACATAGCAATCCATAGGTTTTAAGATACTTACTAGTCAGGTACATTCTTAGGCGTTTAATATGGGGTGTTGAGTCCATTTCGTTGAGCAAGGAGTAGCTCTTGTCTATTCCATATTTGGCTTAAGGAACTTTATCTGTGCTCATTTCAATCTCTGGTTTTATGCAGCACCCCAACTCACCTTTCCCCTTAAGCAAGCATAAGTTGTTTTTCTCAATTTGAGACCCTGTTCTGTTCTGTAATTCAGTTCCTGTGTAGCCAAGTTTACATTCCGTGTATTACTGATATCTTATGATGTTTCTTTTTCTGTGTGACTTACTTCAGTTAGAATCATCATACCTGAATCCACTCATTGTGCTGCTAAGGGCCTGATGACACAGATTTCATTGCTGAGTGATATTGCTTTGTAAGTGAATACCACAACTTCTTTATCCATTTTTCACTTTCTGCGATGTTGAACTTGTACTGTAAACGAGGTTCTTGTAAACAGAGCCGTTCCAAACTTTGGGGTGGCTGTGTCTTTTTGATTTTAATTTCCCTAAGCTATAGGACCATAAGTGGAAGTGCCCTAGGTTCTGTTGCTTTGTTTTTTAGATGTTTCAGGAAACACCATACACTTCTCCCGAGTGGTTGTTGGCAATTTACATCCCGCCCATCAGCATAACAAGGCTCCCAGTTCTCCATGGCCTGTCCTGCCTTTCTGTATTTTACACTTTTTTCAGATGGCCCTTTTGACCGGGGGGAAGTGAGACTTCATTGTAGTGCAGATTTCCTTTGCAAGCTTGCTTGGTTGGCCAAAAAGGGCGTATGCGTTTTTTCCTGAATATATTCAGGAAAAAACGCATACACCCTTTTTGGCCAAGTGCATCATTGTGGACGTTCTGCCTCTTTTCCTATGCTTTCAATGCAATTCCAGTCTACCTCCTGAAATCGGTTTCCTGCAATTCTGCCCCGCTTTCAAGTCCTCTTGGCAGCCTTACTTCAGTATATTTTTGGACGATAGCTGTCATTTATAACTGCAGGTTTGTGAATTACAGTGCCCCTGAGCTCCTTTGTTCAACTCGGTTTCTTTTGAGCTGGCCGCAACACCGCAGGATGGCTACAGGCCCTAATCTGGTTCCGGTACGGAACGCTGAGCCTTTGGTTATTTCCTCTTCCTGTTGCAAAATGAGAGTTAAATTTGCCCGTCCAGACACCTCCAGCTAGCCTCTCATTGGTTCTCGCTATTCCTGTTCATCTTCCGCAGAAATTGCAAACTGTGCCAAACAGGAGGTTAAAGGCGCTGACTCTCCAAGTGGGGAGAGTGTTAGTAAAGCGTCTGGAATGTTGCAGCCGAGTACCAGGGGAGGAAAACTGAGACATATTTGAACACGTCTCCCGATCACATGGTTGATCATACTTGGGTTCCACATGCATGTTTTAGCTGAAGGAAGAATACCTAAAACCTGGGTAGTTGAAACCCGTGGAATGGGTACCATGCAATATGACGTCAAAGGGTCTTCATTTGCTCACCGAACCTCTCCAGTCCTATCACTGCTGCGTTTATGCCCCTGTACACATGCTTGTTTCTCTTTCGGAGACATAGCAATCCATAGGTTTTAAGATACTTACTAGTCAGGTACATTCTTAGGCGTTTAATATGCGGTGTTGAGTCCATTTCGTTGAGCAAGGAGTAGCTCTTGTCTATTCCATATTTGGCCTAAGGAACTTTATCTGTGCTCATTTCAATCTCTGGCTTTATGCAGCAACCCAACTCACCTTTCCCCTTAAGCAAGCATAAGTTGGTTTTCTAAATTTGAGACCCTGTTCTGTTTTGGAATTCAGTTCCTGTGTAGCCAAGTTTACATTCCGTGTATTACTGATATCTTATGATGTTTCTTTTTCTGTGTGACTTATTTCAGTTAGAATCATCGTACCTGAATCTACTCATTATGCTGCTACGGGCCTGATGACATAGATTTCATTGCTGAGTGATACTGCATTGTACGTAAGTACCACAAGTTCTTTATCCATTTTTCACTTTCTGCGATGTTGAACTTGTACTGTAAACGAGGTTCTTGTAAACAGAGGCGTCCCAAACTTTGGGGTGGCTGTGTCTTTTTGATTTTAATTTCCCTAAGCTATAGGACCATAAGTGGAAGTGCCCTAGGCTCTGTTGCTTTGTTTTTTAGATGTTTCAGGAAACACCATACACTTCTCCAGAGTGTCTGTTGGCAATTTACATCCCGCCCATCAGCATAACAAGGCTCCCAGTTCTCAATGGCCTGTTGCCTTTCTGGATTTTACACTTTTTTCAGATGGCCCTTTTGACCAGGGGGAAGTGAAACTTCATTGTAGTGCAGATTTCCTTTGCAAGCTTGCTTGGTTGGCCAAAAAGGGCGTATGCGTTTTTTCCTGAATATATTCAGGAAAAAACGCATACGCCCTTTTTGGCCAAGTGCATCATTGTGGACGTTCTGCCTCTTTTCCTATGCTTTCAATGCAATTCCAGTCTACCTCCTGAAATCGGTTTCCTGCAATTCTGCCCCGCTTTCAAGTCCTCTTGGCAGCCTTACTTCAGTCTATTTTTGGACGATAGCTGTCATTTATAACTCTGCAGGTTTGTGAATTACAGTGCCCCTGAGCCCCTTTCTTCAACTCGCTTTCTTGTGACCTGGCCGCAACACCGCAGGATGGCTTCAGGCCCTAATCTGGTTAAGGCCCGGCATGCTGAGCCTTTGGTTAATTCCTCTTCCTGGTGGGAATTGAGAGTTAAATTTGCCCGTTCAGACACCTCCAGGTAGTCTCTCATTGGTTCTCGCTATTCCTGTTCATCTTCCGCAGAAATTGCAAACTGGGCCAAACAGGAGGTTAAAGGGACTGACTCTCCAAGTCGGGAGAGTGTTAGTAAAGCGTCTGGAATGTTGCACCCGAGTACCAGGGGAGGAAAACTGAGACATATTTGAACACGTCTACCGTTCACATGGTTGATCATACTCTGGGTTCCACATGCATGTTTTAGCTGAAGGAAGAATACCTTAAACCTGGAGAGTTGAGACCCGTGGAATGGGTACCATGCAATATGACTTCAAAGGGTCTTCATTTGCTCACCGAACCTCTCCAATCCTATCACTGCTGCGTTTATGCCCCTGTACACACGCTTGATTCTCTTTTGGAGACATAGCAATCCATAGGTTTTAAGATACTTACTAGTCAGGTACATTCTTAGGCGTTTAATATGCGGTGTTGAGTCCATTTCGTTGAGCAAGGAGTAGCTCTTGTCTATTCCATATTTGGCTTAAGGAACTTTATCTGTGCTCATTTCAATCTCTGGTTTTATGCAGCACCCCAACTCACCTTTCCCCTTAAGCAAGCATAAGTTGTTTTTCTCAATTTGAGACCCTGTTCTGTTCTGTATTTCAGTTCCTGTGTAGCCAAGTTTACATTCCGTGTATTACTGATATCTTATGATGTTTCTTTTTCTGTGTGACTTACTTCAGTTAGAATCATCATACCTGAATCCACTCATTGTGCTGCTAAGGGCCTGATGACACAGATTTCATTGCTGAGTGATATTGCTTTGTAAGTAAATACCACAACTTCTTTCTCCATTTTTCACTTTCTGCGATGTTGAACTTGTACTGTAAACGAGGTTCTTGTAAACAGAGCCGTTCCAAACTTTGGGGTGGCTGTGTCTTTTTGATTTTAATTTCCCTAAGCTATAGGACCATAAGTGGAAGTGCCCTAGGTTCTGTTGCTTTGTTTTTTAGATGTTTCAGGAAACACCATACACTTCTCCCGAGTGGTTGTTCGCAATTTACATCCCGCCCATCAGCATAACAAGGCTCCCAGTTCTCTATGGCCTGTGCTGCCTTTCTGGATTTTACACTTTTTTCAGATGGCCCTTTTGACCGGGGGGAAGTGAGACTTCATTGTAGTGCAGATTTCCTTTGCAAGCTTGCTTGGTTGGCCAAAAAGGGCGTATGCGTTTTTTCCTGAATATATTCAGGAAAAAACGCATACGCCCTTTTTGGCCAAGTGCATCATTGTGGACGTTCTGCCTCTTTTCCTATGCTTTCAATGCAATTCCAGTCTACCTCCTGAAATCGGTTTCCTGCAATTCTGCCCCGCTTTCAAGTCCTCTTGGCAGCCTTACTTCAGTCTATTTTTGGACGATAGCTGTCATTTATAACTCTGCAGGTTTGTGAATTACAGTGCCCCTGAGCTCCTTTCTTCAACTCGCTTTCTTGTGACCTGGCCGCAACACCGCAGGATGGCTTCAGGCCCTAATCTGGTTCCGGCACGGCATGCTGAGCCTTTGGTTATTTCCTCTTCCTGGTGGGAAATGAGAATTAAATTTGCCCGTCCAGACACCTCCAGCTAGTCTCTCATTGGTTCTCGCTATTCCTGTTCATCTTCCGCAGAAATTGCAAACTGGGCCAAACAGGAGGTTAAAGGGACTGACTCTCCAAGTGGGGAGAGTGTTAGTAAAGCGTCTGGAATGTTGCACCCGAGTACCAGGGGAGGAAAACTGAGACATATTTGAACACGTCTCCCGTTCACATGGTTGATCATACTTGGGTTCCACATGCATGTTTTAGCTGAAGGAAGAATACCTTAAACCTGGAGAGTTAAGACCCGTGTAATGGGTACCATGCAATATGACTTCAAAGGGTCTTCATTTGCTCACCGAACCTCTCCAATCCTATCACTGCTGCGTTTATGCCCCTGTACACATGCTTGATTCTCTTTCGGAGACATAGCAATCCATAGGTTTTAAGATACTTACTAGTCAGGTACATTCTTAGGCGTTTAATATGCGGTGTTGAGTCCATTTCGTTGAGCAAGGAGTAGCTCTTGTCTATTCCATATTTGACTTAAGGAACTTTATCTGTGCTCATTTCAATCTCTGGTTTTATGCAGCACCCCAACTCACCTTTACCCTTAAGCAAGCATAAGTTGCTTTTCTAAATTTGAGACCCTGTTCTGTTCTGTAATTCAGTTCCTGTGTAGCCAAGTTTCCATTCCGTGTATTACTGATATCTTATGATGTTTCTTTTTCTGTGTGACTTACTTCAGTTAGAATCATCATACCTGAATCCACTCATTGTGCTGCTAAGGGCCTGATGACACAGATTTCATTGCTGAGTGATATTGCTTTGTAAGTAAATACCACAACTTCTTTATCCATTTTTCACTTTCTGTGATGTTGAACTTGTACTGTAAACGAGGTTCTTGTAAACAGAGCCGTTCCAAACTTTGGGGTGGCTGTGTCTTTTTGATTTTAATTTCCCTAAGCTATAGGACCATAAGTGGAAGTGCCCTAGGTTCTGTTGCTTTGTTTTTTAGATGTTTCAGGAAACACCATACACTTCTCCCGAGTGGTTGTTGGCAATTTACATCCCGCCCATCAGCATAACAAGGCTCCCAGTTCTCCATGGCCTGTCCTGCCTTTCTGGATTTTACACTTTTTTCAGATGGCCCTTTTGACCGGGGGGAAGTGAGACTTCATTGTAGTGCAGATTTCCTTTGCAAGCTTGCTTGGTTGGCCAAAAAGGGCGTATGCGTTTTTTCCTGAATATATTCAGGAAAAAACGCATACGCCCTTTTTGGCCAAGTGCATCATTGTGGACGTTCTGCCTCTTTTCCTATGCTTTCAATGCAATTCCAGTCTACCTCCTGAAATCGGTTTCCTGCAATTCTGCCCCGCTTTCAAGTCCTCTTGGCAGCCTTACTTCAGTCTATTTTTGGACGATAGCTGTCATTTATAACTCTGCAGGTTTGTGAATTACAGTGCCCCTGAGCTCCTTTCTTCAACTCGCTTTCTTTTGAGCTGGCCGCAATACGGCAGGATGGCTTCAGGCCCTAATCTGGCTCTGGTACGGCATGCTGAGCCTTTGGTTATTTCCTCTTCCTGGTGGGAAATGAGAGTTAAATTTGCCCGTCCAGACACCTCCAGCTAGCCTCTCATTGGTTCTCGCTATTCCTGTTCATCTTCCGCAGAAATTGCAAACTGGGCCAAACAGGAGGTTAAAGGCGCTGACTCTCCAAGTGGGGAGAGTGTTAGTAAAGCGTCTGGAATGTTGCACCCGAGTACCAGGGGAGGAAAACTGAGACATATTTGAACACGTCTCCCGATCACATGGTTGATCATACTCTAGGTTCCACATGCATGTTTTAGCTGAAGGAAGAATACCTTAAACCTGGGTAGTTGAAACCCGTGGAATGGGTACCATGCAATATGACTTCAAAGGGTCTTCATTTGCTCACCGAACCTCTCCAATCCTATCACTGCTGCGTTTATGCCCCTGTACACATGCTTGATTCTCTTTCGGAGACATAGCAATCCATAGGTTTTAAGATACTTACTAGTCAGGTACATTCTTAGGCGTTTAATATGGGGTGTTGAGTCCATTTCGTTGAGCAAGGAGTAGCTCTTGTCTATTCCATATTTGGCTTAAGGAACTTTATCTGTGCTCATTTCAATCTCTGGTTTTATGCAGCACCCCAACTCACCTTTACCCTTAAGAAAGAATAAGTTGGTTTTCTAAATTTGAGACCCTGTTCTGTTCTGTAATTCAGTTCCTGTGTAGCCAAGTTTACATTCCGTGTATTACTGATATCTTATGATGTTTCTTTTTCTGTGTGACTTATTTCAGTTAGAATCATCATACCTGAATCCACTCATTGTGCTGCTAAGGGCCTGATGACACAGATTTCATTGCTGAGTGATATTGCTTTGTAAGTAAATACCACAACTTCTTTCTCCATTTTTCACTTTCTGCGATGTTGAACTTGTACTGTAAACGAGGTTCTTGTAAACAGAGCCGTTCCAAACTTTGGGGTGGCTGTGTCTTTTTGATTTTAATTTCCCTAAGCTATAGGACCATAAGTGGAAGTGCCCTAGGCTCTGTTGCTTTGTTTTTTAGATGTTTCAGGAAACACCATACACTTCTCCCGAGTGTCTGTTGGCAATTTACATCCCGCCCATCAGCATAACAAGGCTCCCAGTTCTCAATGGCCTGTTGCCTTTCTGGATTTTACACTTTTTTCAGATGGCCCTTTTGACCGGGGGGAAGTGAGACTTCATTGTAGTGCAGATTTCCTTTGCAAGCTTGCTTGGTTGGCCAAAAAGGGCGTATGCGTTTTTTCCTGAATATATTCAGGAAAAAACGCATACGCCCTTTTTGGCCAAGTGCATCATTGTGGACGTTCTGCCTCTTTTCCTATGCTTTCAATGCAATTCCAGTCTACCTCCTGAAATCGGTTTCCTGCAATTCTGCCCCTCTTTCAAGTCCTCTTGGCAGCCTTACTTCAGTCTATTTTTGGACGATAGCTGTCATTTATAACTCTGCAGGTTTGTGAATTACAGTGCCCCTGAGCTCCTTTCTTCAACTCGCTTTCTTGTGACCTGGCCGCAACACCGCAGGATGGCTTCAGGCCCTAATCTGGTTCCGGCCCGGCACGCTGAGCCTTTGGTTAATTCCTCTTCCTGGTGGGAAATGAGAGTTAAATTTGCCCGTCCAGACACCTCCAGCTAGCCTCTCATTGGTTCTCGCTATTCCTGTTCATCTTCCGCAGAAATTGCAAACTGGGCCAAACAGGAGGTTAAAGGGACTGACTCTCCAAGTGGGGAGAGTGTTAGTAAAGCGTCTGGAATGTTGCACCCGAGTACCAGGGGAGGAAAACTGAGACATATTTGAACACGTCTCCCGATCACATGGTTGATCATACTCTAGGTTCCACATGCATGTTTTAGCTGAAGGAAGAATACCTTAAACCTGGGTAGTTGAAACCCGTGGAATGGGTACCATGCAATATGACTTCAAAGGGTCTTCATTTGCTCACCGAACCTCTCCAATCCTATCACTGCTGCTTTTATGCCCCTGTACACATGCTTGATTCTCTTTTGGAGACATAGCAATCCATAGGTTTTACGATACTTACTAGTCAGGTACATTCTTAGGCGTTTAATATGCGGTGTTGAGTCCATTTCGTTGAGCAAGGAGTAGCTCTTGTCTATTCCATATTTGACTTAAGGAACTTTATCTGTGCTCATTTCAATCTCTGGTTTTATACAGCACCCCAACTCACCTTTACCCTTAAGCAAGCATAAGTTGGTTTTCTAAATTTGAGACCCTGTTCTGTTCTGTAATTCAGTTCCTGTGTAGCCAAGTTTACATTCCGTGTATTACTGATATCTTATGATGTTTCTTTTTCTGTGTGACTTATTTCAGTTAGAATCATCATACCTGAATCCACTCATTGTGCTGCTAAGGGCCTGATGACATAGATTTCATTGCTGAGTGATATTGCTTTGTAAGTAAATACCACAACTTCTTTATCCATTTTTCACTTTCTGCGATGTTGAACTTGTACTGTAAACGAGGTTCTTGTAAACAGAGGCGTCCCAAACTTTGGGGTGGCTGTGTCTTTTTGATTTTAATTTCCCTAAGCTATAGGACCATAAGTGGCAGTGCCCTAGGCTCTGTTGCTTTGTTTTTTAGATGTTTCAGGAAACACCATACACTTCTCCCGAGTGTCTGTTGGCAATTTACATCCCGCCCATCAGCATAACAAGGCTCCCAGTTCTCCATGGCCTGTCCTGCCTTTCTGGATTTTACACTTTTTTCAGATGGCCCTTTTGACCGGGGGGAAGTGAGACTTCATTGTAGTGCAGATTTCCTTTGCAAGCTTGCTTGGTTGGCCAAAAAGGGCGTATGCGTTTTTTCCTGAATATATTCAGGAAAAAACGCATACGCCCTTTTTGGCCAAGTGCATCATTGTGGACGTTCTGCCTCTTTTCCTATGCTTTCAATGCAATTCCAGTCTGCCTCCTGAAATCGGTTTCCTGCAATTCTGCCCCGCTTTCAAGTCCTCTTGGCAGCCTTACTTCAGTCTATTTTTGGACGATAGCTGTCATTTATAACTCTGCAGGTTTGTGAATTACAGTGCCCCTGAGCTCCTTTCTTCAACTCGCTTTCTTGTGACATGGCCGCAACACCGCAGGATGGCTTCAGGCCCTAATCTGGTTCCGGACCGGCACGCTGAGTCTTTGGTTAATTCCTCTTCCTGGTGGGAAATGAGAGTTAAATTTGCCCGTCCAGACACCTCCAGCTAGCCTCTCATTGGTTCTCGCTATTCCTGTTCATCTTCCGCAGAAATTGCAAACTGGGCCAAACAGGAGGTTAAAGGGACTGACTCTCCAAGTGGGGAGAGTGTTAGTAAAGCGTCTGGAATGTTGCACCCGAGTACCAGGGGAGGAAAACTGAGACATATTTGAACACGTCTCCCGATCACATGGTTGATCATACTCTACGTTCCACATGCATGTTTTAGCTGAAGGAAGAATACCTTAAACCTGGGTAGTTGAAACCCGTGGAATGGGTACCATGCAATATGACTTCAAAGGGTCTTCATTTGCTCACCGAACCTCTCCAATCCTATCACTGCTGCTTTTATGCCCCTGTACACATGCTTGATTCTCTTTTGGAGACATAGCAATCCATAGGTTTTACGATACTTACTAGTCAGGTACATTCTTAGGCGTTTAATATGCGGTGTTGAGTCCATTTCGTTGAGCAAGGAGTAGCTCTTGTCTATTCCATATTTGACTTAAGGAACTTTTTCTGTGCTCATTTCAATCTCTGGTTTTATGCAGCACCCCAACTCACCTTTACCCTTAAGCAAGCATAAGTTGGTTTTCTAAATTTGAGACCCTGTTCTGTTCTGTAATTCAGTTCTTGTGTAGCCAAGTTTCCATTCCGTGTATTACTGATATCTTATGATGTTTCTTTTTCTGTGTGACTTATTTCAGTTAGAATCATCATACCTGAATCCACTCATTGTGATGCTAAGGGCCTGATGACATAGATTTCATTGCTGAGTGATATTGCTTTGTAAGTAAATACCACAACTTCTTTATCCATTTTTCACTTTCTGCGATGTTGAACTTGTACTGTAAACGAGGTTCTTGTAAACAGAGGCGTCCCAAACTTTGGGGTGGCTGTGTCTTTTTGATTTTAATTTCCCTAAGCTATAGGACCATAAGTGGCAGTGCCCTAGGCTCTGTTGCTTTGTTTTTTAGATGTTTCAGGAAACACCATACACTTCTCCCGAGTGTCTGTTGGCAATTTACATCCCGCCCATCAGCATAACAAGGCTCCCAGTTCTCCATGGCCTGTCCTGCCTTTCTGGATTTTACACTTTTTTCAGATGGCCCTTTTGACCAGGGGGAAGTGAGACTTCATTGTAGTGCAGATTTCCTTTGCAAGCTTGCTTGGTTGGCCAAAAAGGGCGTATGCGTTTTTTCCTGAATATATTCAGGAAAAAACGCATACGCCCTTTTTGGCCAAGTGCATCATTGTGGACGTTCTGCCTCTTTTCCTATGCTTTCAATGCAATTCCAGTCTACCTCCTGAAATCGGTTTCCTGCAATTCTGCCCCGCTTTCAAGTCCTCTTGGCAGCCTTACTTCAGTCTATTTTTGGACGATAGCTGTCATTTATAACTCTGCAGGTTTGTGAATTACAGTGCCCCTGAGCTCCTTTCTTCAACTCGCTTTCTTGTGACCTGGCCACAACACCGCAGGATGGCTTCAGGCCCTAATCTTGTTCCGGCACGGCATGCTGAGCCTTTGGTTATTTCCTCTTCCTGGTGGGAAATGAGAGTTAAATTTGCCCGTCCAGACACCTCCAGCTAGTCTCTCATTGGTTCTCGCTATTCCTGTTCATCTTCCGCAGAAATTGCAAACTGGGCCAAACAGGAGGTTAAAGGCGCTGACTCTCCAAGTGGGGAGAGTGTTAGTAAAGCGTCTGGAATGTTGCACCCGAGTACCAGGGGAGGAAAACTGAGACATATTTGAACACGTCTACCGTTCACATGGTTGATCATACTCTGGGTTCCACATGCATGTTTTAGCTGAAGGAAGAATACCTTAAACCTGGAGAGTTGAGACCCGTGGAATGGGTACCATGCAATATGACTTCAAAGGGTCTTCATTTGCTCACCGAACCTCTCCAATCCTATCACTGCTGCGTTTATGTCCCTGTACACACGCTTGATTCTCTTTTGGAGACATAGCAATCCATAGGTTTTAAGATAGTTACTAGTCAGGTACATTCTTAGGCGTTTAATATGGGGTGTTGAGTCCATTTCGTTGAGCAAGGAGTAGCTCTTGTCTATTCCATATTTGGCTTAAGGAACTTTATCTGTGCTCATTTCAATCTCTGGTTTTATGCAGCACCCCAACTCACCTTTCCCCTTAAGCAAGCATAAGTTGTTTTTCTCAATTTGAGACCCTGTTCTGTTCTGTAATTCAGTTCCTGTGTAGCCAAGTTTACATTCCGTTTATTACTGATATCTTATGATGTTTCTTTTTCTGTGTGACTTACTTCAGTTAGAATCATCATACCTGAATCCACTCATTGTGCTGCTAAGGGCCTGATGACACAGATTTCATTGCTGAGTGATATTGCTTTGTAAGTAAATACCACAACTTCTTTATCCATTTTTCACTTTCTGCGATGTTGAACTTGTACTGTAAACGAGGTTCTTGTAAACAGAGCCGTTCCAAACTTTGGGGTGGCTGTGTCTTTTTGATTTTAATTTCCCTAAGCTATAGGACCATAAGTGGAAGTGCCCTAGGTTCTGTTGCTTTGTTTTTTAGATGTTTCAGGAAACACCATACACTTCTCCCGAGTGGTTGTTGGCAATTTACATCCCGCCCATCAGCATAACAAGGCTCCCAGTTCTCCATGGCCTGTCCTGCCTTTCTGGATTTTACACTTTTTTCAGATGGCCCTTTTGACCGGGGGGAAGTGAGACTTCATTGTAGTGCAGATTTCCTTTGCAAGCTTGCTTGGTTGGCCAAAAAGGGCGTATGCGTTTTTTCCTGAATATATTCAGGAAAAAACGCATACGCCCTTTTTGGCCAAGTGCATCATTGTGGACGTTCTGCCTCTTTTCCTATGCTTTCAATGCAATTCCAGTCTACCTCCTGAAATCGGTTTCCTGCAATTCTGCCCCGCTTTCAAGTCCTCTTGTCAGCCTTACTTCAGTCTATTTTTGGACGATAGCTGTCATTTATAACTGCAGGTTTGTGAATTACAGTGCCCCTGAGCTCCTTTGTTCAACTCGGTTTCTTTTGAGCTGGCCGCAACACCGCAGGATGGCTACAGGCCCTAATCTGGTTCCGGTACGGAACGCTGAGCCTTTGGTTATTTCCTCTTCCTGTTGCGAAATGAGAGTTAAATTTGCCCGTCCAGACACCTCCAGCTAGCCTCTCATTGGTTCTCGCTATTCCTGTTCATCTTCCGCAGAAATTGCAAACTGTGCCAAACAGGAGGTTAAAGGCGCTGACTCTCCAAGTGGGGAGAGTGTTAGTAAAGCGTCTGGAATGTTGCACCCGAGTACCAGGGGAGGAAAACTGAGACATATTTGAACACGTCTCCCGATCACATGGTTGATCATACTCTGGGTTCCACATGCATGTTTTAGCTGAAGGAAGAATACCTAAAACCTGGGTAGTTGAAACCCGTGGAATGGGTACCATGCAATATGACGTCAAAGGGTCTTCATTTGCTCACCGAACCTCTCCAATCCTATCACTGCTGCGTTTATACCCCTGTACACATGCTTGTTTCTCTTTCGGAGACATAGCAATCCATAGGTTTTAAGATACTTACTAGTCAGGTACATTCTTAGGCGTTTAATATGCGGTGTTGAGTCCATTTCGTTGAGCAAGGAGTAGCTCTTGTCTATTCCATATTTGGCTTAAGGAACTTTATCTGTGCTCATTTCAATCTCTGGCTTTATGCAGCAACCCAACTCACCTTTCCCCTTAAGCAAGCATAAGTTGGTTTTCTAAATTTGAGACCCTGTTCTGTTTTGGAATTCAGTTCCTGTGTAGCCAAGTTTACATTCCGTGTATTAGTGATATCTTATGATGTTTCTTTTTCTGTGTGACTTATTTCAGTTAGAATCATCGTACCTGAATCTACTCATTATGCTGGTCCGGGCCTGATGACATAGATTTCATTGCTGAGTGATACTGCATTGTACGTAAGTACCACAAGTTCTTTATCCATTTTTCACTTTCTGCGATGTTGAACTTGTACTGTAAACGAGGTTCTTGTAAACAGAGGCGTCCCAAACTTTGGGGTGGCTGTGTCTTTTTGATTTTAATTTCCCTAAGCTATAGGACCATAAGTGGAAGTGCCCTAGGCTCTGTTGCTTTGTTTTTTAGATGTTTCAGGAAACACCATACACTTCTCCAGAGTGTCTGTTGGCAATTTACATCCCGCCCATCAGCATAACAAGGCTCCCAGTTCTCAATGGCCTGTTGCCTTTCTGGATTTTACACTTTTTTCAGATGGCCCTTTTGACCAGGGGGAAGTGAGACTTCATTGTAGTGCAGATTTCCTTTGCAAGCTTGCTTGGTTGGCCAAAAAGGGCGTATGCGTTTTTTCCTGAATATATTCAGGAAAAAACGCATACGCCCTTTTTGGCCAAGTGCATCATTGTGGACGTTCTGCCTCTTTTCCTATGCTTTCAATGCAATTCCAGTCTACCTCCTGAAATCGGTTTCCTGCAATTCTGCCCCGCTTTCAAGTCCTCTTGGCAGCCTTACTTCAGTCTATTTTTGGACGATAGCTGTCATTTATAACTCTGCAGGTTTGTGAATTACAGTGCCCCTGAGCTCCTTTCTTCAACTCGCTTTCTTGTGACCTGGCCGCAACACCGCAGGATGGCTTCAGGCCCTAATCTGGTTCCGGCCCGGCATGCTGAGCCTTTGGTTAATTCCTCTTCCTGGTGGGAATTGAGAGTTAAATTTGCCCGTTCAGACACCTCCAGGTAGTCTCTCATTGGTTCTCGCTATTCCTGTTCATCTTCCGCAGAAATTGCAAACTGGGCCAAACAGGAGGTTAAAGGCGCTGACTCTCCAAGTGGGGAGAGTGTTAGTAAAGCGTCTGGAATGTTGCACCCGAGTACCAGGGGAGGAAAACTGAGACATATTTGAACACGTCTCCCGTTCACATGGTTGATCATACTTGGGTTCCACATGCATGTTTTAGCTGAAGGAAGAATACCTTAAACCTGGAGAGTTGAGACCCGTGTAATGGGTACCATGCAATATGACTTCAAAGGGTCTTCATTTGCTCACCGAACCTCTCCAATCCTATCACTGCTGCGTTTATGCCCCTGTACACATGCTTGATTCTCTTTTGGAGACATAGCAATCCATAGGTTTTACCATACTTACTAGTCAGGTACATTCTAAGGCGTTTAATATGCGGTGTTGAGTCCATTTCGTTGAGCAAGGAGTAGCTCTTGTCTATTCCATATTTGGCTTAAGGAACTTTATCTGTGCTCATTTCAATCTCTGGTTTTATGCAGCACCCCAACTCACGTTTACCCTTAAGCAAGCATAAGTTGGTTTTCTAAATTTGAGACCCTGTTCTGTTCTGTAATTCAGTTCCTGTGTAGCCAAGTTTACATTCCGTGTATTACTGATATCTTATGATGTTTCTTTTTCTGTGTGACTTATTTCAGTTAGAATCATCATACCTGAATCCACTAATTGTGCTGCTAAGGGCCTGATGACATAGATTTCATTGCTGAGTGATATTGCTTTGTAAGTGATTACCACAACTTCTTTATCCATTTTTCACTTTCTGCGATGTTGAACTTGTACTGTAAACGAGGTTCTTGTAAACAGAGCCGTTCCAAACTTTGGGGTGGCTGTGTCTTTTTGATTTTAATTTCCCTAAGCTATAGGACCATAAGTGGAAGTGCCCTAGGCTCTGTTGCTTTGTTTCTTAGATGTTTCAGGAAACACCATAAACTTCTCCCTAGTGTCTGTTGGCAATTTACATCCCGCCCATCAGCATAACAAGGCTCCCAGTTCTCAATGGCCTGTTGCCTTTCTGGATTTTACACTTTTTTCAGATGGCCCTTTTGACCGGGGGGAAGTGAGACTTCATTGTAGTGCAGATTTCCTTTGCAAGCTTGCTTGGTTGGCCAAAAAGGGCGTATGCGTTTTTTCCTGAATATATTCAGGAAAAAACGCATACGCCCTTTTTGGCCAAGTGCATCATTGTGGACGTTCTGCCTCTTTTCCTATGCTTTCAATGCAATTCCAGTCTACCTCCTGAAATCGGTTTCCTGCAATTCTGCCCCGCTTTCAAGTCCTCTTGGCAGCCTTACTTCAGTCTATTTTTGGACGATAGCTGTCATTTATAACTCTGCAGGTTTGTGAATTACAGTGCCCCTGAGCTCCTTTCTTCAACTCGCTTTCTTGTGACCTGGCCGCAACACCGCAGGATGGCTTCAGGCCCTAATCTGGTTCCGGCCCGGCATGCTGAGCCTTTGGTTAATTCCTCTTCCTGGTGGGAAATGAGAGTTAAATTTGCCCGTCCAGACACCTCCAGCTAGCCTCTCATTGGTTCTCGCTATTCCTGTTCATCTTCCGCAGAAATTGCAAACTGGGCCAAACAGGAGGTTAAAGGCGCTGACTCTCCAAGTGGGGAGAGTGTTAGTAAAGCGTCTGGAATGTTGCAGCCGAGTACCAGGGGAGGAAAACTGAGACATATTTGAACACGTCTCCCGATCACATGGTTGATCATACTTGGGTTCCACATGCATGTTTTAGCTGAAGGAAGAATACCTTAAACCTGGAGAGTTGAGACCCGTGGAATGGGTACCATGCAATATGACTTCAAAGGGTCTTCATTTGCTCACCGAACCTCTCCAATCCTATCACTGCTGCGTTTATGCCCCTGTACACATGCTTGATTCTCTTTTGGAGACATAGCAATCCATAGGTTTTACGATACTTACTAGTCAGGTACATTCTAAGGCGTTTAATATGCGGTGTTGAGTCCATTTCATTGAGCAAGGAGTAGCTCTTGTCTATTCCATATTTGACTTAAGGAACTTTATCTGTGCTCATTTCAATCTCTGGTTTTATGCAGCACCCCAACTCACCTTTCCCCTTAAGCAAGCATAAGTTGTTTTTCTAAATTTGAGACCCTGTTCTGTTCTGTAATTCAGTTCCTGTGTAGCCAAGTTTACATTCCGTGTATTAGTGATATCTTATGATGTTTCTTTTTCTGTGTGACTTATTTCAGTTAGAATCATCATACCTGAATCCACTCATTGTGCTGCTAAGGGCCTGATGACATAGATTTCATTGCTGAGTGATATTGTTTTGTAAGTGAATACCACAACTTCTTTACCCATTTTTCACTTTCTGCGATGTTGAACTTGTACTGTAAACGAGGTTCTTGTAAACAGAGCCGTTCCAAACTTTGGGGTTGCTGTGTCTTTTTGATTTTAATTTCCCTAACCTATAGGACCATAAGTGGAAGTGCCCTAGGCTCTGTTGCTTTGTTTTTTAGATGTTTCAGGAAACACCATACATTTCTCCCAAGTGTCTGTTGGCAATTTACATCCCACCCATCAGCATAACAAGGCTCCCAGTTCTCCATGGCCTGTTGCCTTTCTGGATTTTACACTTTTTTCAGATGGCCCTTTTGACCGGGGGGAAGTGAGACTTCATTGTAGTGCAGATTTCCTTTGCAAGCTTGCTTGGTTGGCCAAAAAGGGCGTATGCGTTTTTTCCTGAATATATTCAGGAAAAAACGCATACGCCCTTTTTGGCCAAGTGCATCATTGTGGACGTTCTGCCTCTTTTCCTATGCTTTCAATGCAATTCCAGTCTACCTCCTGAAATCGGTTTCCTGCAATTCTGCCCCGCTTTCAAGTCCTCTTGTCAGCCTTACTTCAGTCTATTTTTGGACGATAGCTGTCATTTATAACTCTGCAGGTTTGTGAATTACAGTGCCCCTGAGCTCCTTTCTTCAACTCGCTTTCTTGTGACCTTGCCGCAACACCGCAGGATGGCTTCAGGCCCTAATCTGGTTCCGGCCCGGCATGCTGAGCCTTTGGTTAATTCCTCTTCCTGGTGGGAAATGAGAGTTAAATTTGCCCGTCCAGACACCTCCAGCTAGCCTCTCATTGGTTCTCGCTATTCCTGTTCATCTTCCGCAGAAAT
This sequence comes from Delphinus delphis, assembly GCF_949987515.2. Taxonomy (NCBI): domain Eukaryota; kingdom Metazoa; phylum Chordata; class Mammalia; order Artiodactyla; family Delphinidae; genus Delphinus; species Delphinus delphis. The sequence goes on from NW_027192691.1 coordinate 1,114,312, forward strand.
TGCAAACTGGGCCAAACAGGAGGTTAAAGGCGCTGACTCTCCAAGTGGGGAGAGTGTTAGTAAAGCGTCTGGAATGTTGCAGCCGAGTACCAGGGGAGGAAAACTGAGACATATTTGAACACGTCTCCCATTCACATGGTTGATCATACTTGGGTTCCACATGCATGTTTTAGCTGAAGGAAGAGTACCTTAAACCTGGAGAGTTGAGACCCGTGTAATGGGTACCATGCAATATGACTTCAAAGGGTCTTCATTTGCTCACCGAACCTCTCCAATCCTATCACTGCTGCGTTTATGCCCCTGTACACATGCTTGATTCTCTTTTGGAGACATAGCAATCCATAGGTTTTATGATACTTACTAGTCAGGTACATTCTTAGGCGTTTAATATGCGGTGTTGAGTCCATTTCATTGAGCAAGGAGTGGCTCTTGTCTATTTCATATTTGACTTAAGGAACTTTATCTGTGCTCATTTCAATCTCTGGTTTTATGCAGCACCCCAACTCACCTTTACCCTTAAGCAAGAATTAGTTGGTTTTCTAAATTTCAGACCCTGTTCTGTTCTGTAATTCAGTTCCTGTGTAGCCAAGTTTCCATTCCGTGTATTACTGATATCTTATGATGTTTCTTTTTCTGTGTGACTTATTTCAGTTAGAATCATCATACCTGAATCCACTCATTGTGCTTCTAAGGGCCTGATGACATAGATTTCATTGCTGAGTGATATTGCTTTGTAAGTGAATACCACAACTTCTTTATCCATTTTTCACTTTCTGCGATGTTGAACTTGTACTGTAAACGAGGTTCTTGTAAACAGAGCCATTCCAAACTTTGGGTTGGCTGTGTCTTTTAGATTTTAATTTCCCTAAGCTATAGGACCATAAGTGGCAGTGCCCTAGGCTCTGTTGCTTTGTTTTTTAGATGTTTCAGGAAACACCATACACTTCTCCCGAGTGTCTGTTGGCAATTTACATACCGCCCATCAGCATAACAAGGCTCCCAGTTCTCCATGGCCTGTCCTGCCTTTCTGGATTTTACACTTTTTTCAGATGGCCCTTTTGACCGGGGGGAAGTGAGACTTCATTGTAGTGCAGATTTCCTTTGCAAGCTTGCTTGGTTGGCCAAAAAGTGCGTATGCGTTTTTTCCTGAATATATTCAGGAAAAAACGCATACGCCCTTTTTGGCCAAGTGCATCATTGTGGACGTTCTGCCTCTTTTCCTATGCTTTCAATGCAATTCCAGTCTACCTCCTGAAATCGGTTTCCTGCAATTCTGCCCCGCTTTCAAGTCCTCTTGGCAGCCTTACTTCAGTCTATTTTTGGACGATAGCTGTCATTTATAACTCTGCAGGTTTGTGAATTACAGTGCCCCTGAGCTCCTTTCTTCAACTCGCTTTCTTGTGACCTGGCCGCAACACCGCAGGATGGCTTCAGGCCCTAATCTGGTTCCGGACCGGCATGCTGAGCCTTTGGTTAATTCCTCTTCCTGGTGGGAAAAGAGAGTTAAATTTGCCCGTCCAGACACCTTCAGCTAGCCTCTCATTGGTTCTCGCTATTCCTGTTCATCTTCCGCAGAAATTGCAAACTGGGCCAAACAGGAGGTTAAAGGCGCTGACTCTCCAAGTGGGGAGAGTGTTAGTAAAGCGTCTGGAATGTTGCACCCGAGTACCAGGGGAGGAAAACTGAGACATATTTGAACACGTCTCCCGTTCACATGGTTGATCATACTTGGGTTCCACATGCATGTTTTAGCTGAAGGAAGAATACCTTAAACCTGGAGAGTTGAGACCCGTGTAATGGGTACCATGCAATATGACTTCAAAGGGTCTTCATTTGCTCACCGAACCTCTCCAATCCTATCACTGCTGCGTTTATGCCCCTGTACACATGCTTGATTCTCTTTTGGAGACATAGCAATTCATAGGTTTTACGATACTTACTAGTCAGGTACATTCTTAGGCGTTTAATATGTGGTGTTGAGTCCATTTCGTTGAGAAAGGAGTAGCTCTTGTCTATTTCATATTTGACTTAAGGAACTTTATCTGTGCTCATTTCAATCTCTGGTTTTATGCAGCACCCCAACTCACCTTTACCCTTAAGCAAGCATAAGTTGGCTTTCTAAATTTGAGACCCTGTTCTGTTCTGTAATTCAGTTCCTGTGTAGCCAAGTTTACATTCCGTGTATTAGTGATATCTTATGATGTTTCTTTTTCTGTGTGACTTATTTCAGTTAGAATCATCATACCTGAATCCACTCATTGTGATGCTAAGGGCCTGATGACATAGATTTCATTGCTGAGTGATATTGCTTTGTAAGTAAATACCACAACTTCTTTATCCATTTTTCACTTTCTGCGATGTTGAACTTGTACTGTAAACGAGGTTCTTGTAAACAGAGGCGTCCCAAACTTTCGGGTGGCTGTGTCTTTTTGATTTTAATTTCCCTAAGCTATAGGACCATAAGTGGCAGTGCCCTAGGCTCTGTTGCTTTGTTTTTTAGATGTTTCAGGAAACACCATACACTTCTCCCGAGTGTCTGTTGGCAATTTACATCCCGCCCATCAGCATAACAAGGCTCCCAGTTCTCCATGGCCTGTCCTGCCTTTCTGGATTTTACACTTTTTTCAGATGGCCCTTTTTACCGGGGGAAGTGAGACTTCATTGTAGTGCAGATTTCCTTTGGAAGCTTGCTTGGTTTGCCAAAAAGGGCGTATGCGTTTTTTCCTGAATATATTCAGGAAAAAACGCATACGCCCTTTTTGGCCAAGTGCATCATTGTGGACGTTCTGCCTCTTTTCCTATGCTTTCAATGCAATTCCAGTCTACCTCCTGAAATCGGTTTCCTGCAATTCTGCCCCGCTTTCAAGTCCTCTTGGCAGCCTTACTTCAGTCTATTTTTGGATGATAGCTGTCATTTATAACTCTGCAGGTTTGTGAATTACAGTGCCCCTGAGCTCCTTTGTTCAACTCGCTTTCTTGTGAGCTGGCCGCAACACCGCAGGATGGCTTCAGGCCCTAATCTGGTTCCGGCCCGGCATGCTGAGCCTTTGGTTAATTCCTCTTCCTGGTGGGAAATGAGAGTTAAATTTGCCCGTCCAGACACCTACAGCTAGCCTCTCATTGGTTCTCGCTATTCCTGTTCATCTTCCGCAGAAATTGCAAACTGGGCCAAACAGGAGGTTAAAGGGACTGACTCTCCAAGTGGGGAGAGTGTTAGTAAAGCGTCTGGAATGTTGCAACCGAGTACCAGGGGAGGAAAACTGAGACATATTTGAACACGTCTCCCGATCACATGGTTGATCATACTCTAGGTTCCACATGCATGTTTTAGCTGAAGGAAGAATACCTTAAACCTGGGTAGTTGAAACCCGTGGAATGGGTACCATGCAATATGACTTCAAAGGGTCTTCATTTGCTCACCGAACCTCTCCAATCCTATCACTGCTGCGTTTATGCCCCTGTACACATGCTTGATTCTCTTTCGGAGACATAGCAATCCATAGGTTTTAAGATACTTACAAGTCAGGTACATTCTTAGTCATTTAATATGCGGTGTTGAGTCCATTTCGTTGAGCAACAGTAGCTCTTGTCTATTCCATATTTGGCTTAAGGAACTTTATCTGTGCTCATTTCAATCTCTGGTTTTATGCAGCACCCCAACTCACCTTTACCCTTAAGCAAGCATAAGTTGTTTTTCTAAATTTGAGACCCTGTTCTGTTCTGTAATTCAGTTCCTGTGTAGCCAAGTTTCCATTCCGTGTATTACTGATATCTTATGATGTTTCTTTTTCTGTGTGACTTATTTCAGTTACAATCATCATACCTGAATCCACTAATTGTGCTGCTAAGGGCCTGATGACATAGATTTCATTGCTGAGTGATATTGCTTTGTAAGTGAATACCAGAACTTCTTTATCCATTTTTCACTTTCTGCGATGTTGAACTTGTACTGTAAACGAGGTTCTTGTAAACAGAGCCGTTCCAAACTTTGGGGTGGCTGTGTCTTTTTGATTTTAATTTCCCTAAGCTATAGGACCATAAGTGGAAGTGCCCTAGGCTCTGTTGCTTTGTTTTTTAGATGTTTCAGGAAACACCATACACTTCTCCCAAGTGTCTGTTGGCAATTTTCATCCCGCCCATCAGCATAACAAGGCTCCCAGTTCTCAATGGCCTGTTGCCTTTCTGGATTTTACACTTTTTTCAGATGGCCCTTTTGACCGGGGGGAAGTGAGACTTCATTGTAGTGCAGATTTCCTTTGCAAGCTTGCTTGGTTGGCCAAAAAGTGCGTATGCGTTTTTTCCTGAATATATTCAGGAAAAAACGCATACGCCCTTTTTGGCCAAGTGCATCATTGTGGACGTTCTGCCTCTTTTCCTATGCTTTCAATGCAATTCCAGTCTACCTCCTGAAATCGGTTTCCTGCAATTCTGCCCCGCTTTCAAGTCCTCTTGGCAGCCTTACTTCAGTCTATTTTTGGACGATAGCTGTCATTTATAACTCTGCAGGTTTGTGAATTACAGTGCCCCTGAGCTCCTTTCTTCAACTCGCTTTCTTGTGACCTGGCCGCAACACCGCAGGATGGCTTCAGGCCCTAATCTGGTTCCGGACCGGCATGCTGAGCCTTTGGTTAATTCCTCTTCCTGGTGGGAAAAGAGAGTTAAATTTGCCCGTCCAGACACCTTCAGCTAGCCTCTCATTGGTTCTCGCTATTCCTGTTCATCTTCCGCAGAAATTGCAAACTGGGCCAAACAGGAGGTTAAAGGCGCTGACTCTCCAAGTGGGGAGAGTGTTAGTAAAGCGTCTGGAATGTTGCACCCGAGTACCAGGGGAGGAAAACTGAGACATATTTGAACACGTCTCCCGTTCACATGGTTGATCATACTTGGGTTCCACATGCATGTTTTAGCTGAAGGAAGAATACCTTAAACCTGGAGAGTTGAGACCCGTGTAATGGGTACCATGCAATATGACTTCAAAGGGTCTTCATTTGCTCACCGAACCTCTCCAATCCTATCACTGCTGCGTTTATGCCCCTGTACACATGCTTGATTCTCTTTTGGAGACATAGCAATTCATAGGTTTTACGATACTTACTAGTCAGGTACATTCTTAGGCGTTTAATATGTGGTGTTGAGTCCATTTCGTTGAGAAAGGAGTAGCTCTTGTCTATTTCATATTTGACTTAAGGAACTTTATCTGTGCTCATTTCAATCTCTGGTTTTATGCAGCACCCCAACTCACCTTTACCCTTAAGCAAGCATAAGTTGGCTTTCTAAATTTGAGACCCTGTTCTGTTCTGTAATTCAGTTCCTGTGTAGCCAAGTTTACATTCCGTGTATTAGTGATATCTTATGATGTTTCTTTTTCTGTGTGACTTATTTCAGTTAGAATCATCATACCTGAATCCACTCATTGTGATGCTAAGGGCCTGATGACATAGATTTCATTGCTGAGTGATATTGCTTTGTAAGTAAATACCACAACTTCTTTATCCATTTTTCACTTTCTGCGATGTTGAACTTGTACTGTAAACGAGGTTCTTGTAAACAGAGGCGTCCCAAACTTTCGGGTGGCTGTGTCTTTTTGATTTTAATTTCCCTAAGCTATAGGACCATAAGTGGCAGTGCCCTAGGCTCTGTTGCTTTGTTTTTTAGATGTTTCAGGAAACACCATACACTTCTCCCGAGTGTCTGTTGGCAATTTACATCCCGCCCATCAGCATAACAAGGCTCCCAGTTCTCCATGGCCTGTCCTGCCTTTCTGGATTTTACACTTTTTTCAGATGGCCCTTTTTACCGGGGGAAGTGAGACTTCATTGTAGTGCAGATTTCCTTTGGAAGCTTGCTTGGTTTGCCAAAAAGGGCGTATGCGTTTTTTCCTGAATATATTCAGGAAAAAACGCATACGCCCTTTTTGGCCAAGTGCATCATTGTGGACGTTCTGCCTCTTTTCCTATGCTTTCAATGCAATTCCAGTCTACCTCCTGAAATCGGTTTCCTGCAATTCTGCCCCGCTTTCAAGTCCTCTTGGCAGCCTTACTTCAGTCTATTTTTGGATGATAGCTGTCATTTATAACTCTGCAGGTTTGTGAATTACAGTGCCCCTGAGCTCCTTTGTTCAACTCGCTTTCTTGTGAGCTGGCCGCAACACCGCAGGATGGCTTCAGGCCCTAATCTGGTTCCGGCCCGGCATGCTGAGCCTTTGGTTAATTCCTCTTCCTGGTGGGAAATGAGAGTTAAATTTGCCCGTCCAGACACCTACAGCTAGCCTCTCATTGGTTCTCGCTATTCCTGTTCATCTTCCGCAGAAATTGCAAACTGGGCCAAACAGGAGGTTAAAGGGACTGACTCTCCAAGTGGGGAGAGTGTTAGTAAAGCGTCTGGAATGTTGCAACCGAGTACCAGGGGAGGAAAACTGAGACATATTTGAACACGTCTCCCGATCACATGGTTGATCATACTCTAGGTTCCACATGCATGTTTTAGCTGAAGGAAGAATACCTTAAACCTGGGTAGTTGAAACCCGTGGAATGGGTACCATGCAATATGACTTCAAAGGGTCTTCATTTGCTCACCGAACCTCTCCAATCCTATCACTGCTGCGTTTATGCCCCTGTACACATGCTTGATTCTCTTTCGGAGACATAGCAATCCATAGGTTTTAAGATACTTACAAGTCAGGTACATTCTTAGTCATTTAATATGCGGTGTTGAGTCCATTTCGTTGAGCAACAGTAGCTCTTGTCTATTCCATATTTGGCTTAAGGAACTTTATCTGTGCTCATTTCAATCTCTGGTTTTATGCAGCACCCCAACTCACCTTTACCCTTAAGCAAGCATAAGTTGTTTTTCTAAATTTGAGACCCTGTTCTGTTCTGTAATTCAGTTCCTGTGTAGCCAAGTTTCCATTCCGTGTATTACTGATATCTTATGATGTTTCTTTTTCTGTGTGACTTATTTCAGTTACAATCATCATACCTGAATCCACTAATTGTGCTGCTAAGGGCCTGATGACATAGATTTCATTGCTGAGTGATATTGCTTTGTAAGTGAATACCAGAACTTCTTTATCCATTTTTCACTTTCTGCGATGTTGAACTTGTACTGTAAACGAGGTTCTTGTAAACAGAGCCGTTCCAAACTTTGGGGTGGCTGTGTCTTTTTGATTTTAATTTCCCTAAGCTATAGGACCATAAGTGGAAGTGCCCTAGGCTCTGTTGCTTTGTTTTTTAGATGTTTCAGGAAACACCATACACTTCTCCCAAGTGTCTGTTGGCAATTTTCATCCCGCCCATCAGCATAACAAGGCTCCCAGTTCTCAATGGCCTGTTGCCTTTCTGGATTTTACACTTTTTTCAGATGGCCCTTTTGACCGGGGGGAAGTGAGACTTCATTGTAGTGCAGATTTCCTTTGCAAGCTTGCTTGGTTGGCCAAAAAGGGCGTATGCGTTTTTTCCTGAAAATATTCAGGAAAAAACGCATACGCCCGTTTTGGCCAAGTGCATCATTGTGGACGTTCTGCCTCTTTTCCTATGCTTTCAATGCAATTCCAGTCTACCTCCTGAAATCGGTTTCCTGCAATTCTGCCCCGCTTTCAAGTCCTCTTGTCAGCCTTACTTCAGTCTATTTTTGTATGATAGCTGTCATTTATAACTCTGCAGGTTTGTGAATTACAGTGCCCCTGAGCTCCTTTCTTCAACTCGCTTTCTTGTGACCTGGCCGCAACACCGCAGGATGGCTTCAGGCCCTAATCTGGTTCCGGCCCGGCATGCTGAGCCTTTGGTTAATTCCTCTTCCTGGTGGGAAATGAGAGTTAAATTTGCCCGTCCAGACACCTCCAGCTAGCCTCTCATTGGTTCTCGCTATTCCTGTTCATCTTCCGCAGAAATTGCAAACTGGGCCAAACAGGAGGTTAAAGGGACTGACTCTCCAAGTGGGGAGAGTGTTAGTAAAGCATCTGGAATGTTGCACCCGAGTACCAGGGGAGGAAAACTGAGACATATTTGAACACGTCTCCCGATCACATGGTTGATCATACTCTAGGTTCCACATGCATGTTTTAGCTGAAGGAAGAATACCTTAAACCTGGGTAGTTGAAACCCGTGGAATGGGTACCATGCAATATGACTTCAAAGGGTCTTCATTTGCTCACCGAACCTCTCCAATCCTATCACTGCTGCGTTTATGCCCCTGTACACATGCTTGATTCTCTTTCGGAGACATAGCAATCCATAGGTTTTAAGATACTTACAAGTCAGGTACATTCTTAGGCGTTTAATATGCGGTGTTGAGTCCATTTCGTTGAGCAAGGAGTAGCTCTTGTCTATTCCATATTTGGCTTAAGGAACTTTATCTGTGCTCATTTCAATCTCTGGTTTTATGCAGCACCCCAACTCACCTTTACCATTAAGCAAGCATAAGTTGTTTTTCTAAATTTGAGATCCTGTTCTGTTCTGTAATTCAGTTCCTGTGTAGCCAAGTTTCCATTCCGTGTATTACTGATATCTTATGATGTTTCTTTTTCTGTGTGACTTATTTCAGTTAGAATCATCATACCTGAATCCACTCATTGTACTGCTAAGGGCCTGATGACATAGATTTCATTGCTGAGTGATATTGCTTTGTAAGTGAATACCACAAATTCTTTATCCATTTTTCACTTTCTGCGATGTTGAACTTGTACTGTAAACGAGGTTCTTGTAAACAGAGCCGTTCCAAATTTTGGGGTGGCTGTGTCTTTTTGATTTTAATTTCCCTAAGCTATAGGACCATAAGTGGCAGTGCCCTAGGCTCTGTTGCTTTGTTTTTTAGATGTTTCAGGAAACACCATACACTTCTCCCAAGTGTCTGTTGGCAATTTACATCCCGCCCATCAGCATAACAAGGCTCCCAGTTCTCCATGGCCTGTCCTGCCTTTCTGGATTTTACACTTTTTTCAGATGGCCCTTTTGACCGGGGGGAAGTGAGACTTCATTGTAGTGCAGATTTCCTTTGCAAGCTTGCTTGGTTGGCCAAAAAGGGCGTATGCGTATTTTCCTGAATATATTCAGGAAAAAACGCATACGTCCTTTTTGGCCAAGTGCATCATTGTGGACGTTCTGCCTCTTTTCCTATGCTTTCAATGCAATTCCAGTCTACCTCCTGAAATCGGTTTCCTGCAATTCTGCCCCGCTTTCAAGTCCTCTTGGCAGCCTTACTTCAGTCTATTTTTGGACGATAGCTGTCATTTATAACTCTGCAGGTTTGTGAATTACAGTGCCCCTGAGCTCCTTTCTTCAACTCGCTTTCTTGTGACCTGGCCGCAACACCGCAGGATGGCTTCAGGCCCTAATCTGGTTCCGGCCCGGCACGCTGAGCCTTTGGTTAATTCCTCTTCCTGGTGGGAAATGAGAGTTAAATTTGCCCGTCCAGACACCTCCAGCTAGCCTCTCATTGGTTCTCGCTATTCCTGTTCATCTTCCGCAGAAATTGCAAACTGGGCCAAACAGGAGGTTAAAGGGACTGACTCTCCAAGTGGGGAGAGTGTTAGTAAAGCGTCTGGAATGTTGCACCCGAGTACCAGGGGAGGAAAACTGAGACATATTTGAACACGTCTCCCGATCACATGGTTGATCATACTCTAGGTTCCACATGCATGTTTTAGCTGAAGGAAGAATACCTTAAACCTGGGTAGTTGAAACCCGTGGAATGGGTACCATGCAATATGACTTCAAAGGGTCTTCATTTGCTCACCGAACCTCTCCAATCCTATCACTGCTGCGTTTATGCCCCTGTACACATGCTTGATTCTCTTTCGGAGACATAGCAATCCATAGGTTTTAAGATACTTACTAGTCAGGTACATTCTTAGGCGTTTAATATGGGGTGTTGAGTCCATTTCGTTGAGCAAGGAGTAGCTCTTGTTTATTCCATATTTGGCTTAAGGAACTTTATCTGTGCTCATTTCAATCTCTGGTTTTATGCAGCACCCCAACTCACCTTTACCCTTAAGCAAGAATAAGTTGGTTTTCTAAATTTGAGACCCTGTTCTGTTCTGTAATTCAGTTCCTGTGTAGCCAAGTTTCCATTCCGTGTATTACTGATATCTTATGATGTTTCTTTTTCTGTGTGACTTATTTCAGTTAGAATCATCATACCTGAATCCACTCATTGTGCTGCTAAGGGCCTGATGACACAGATTTCATTGCTGAGTGATATTGCTTTGTAAGTAAATACCACAACTTCTTTATCCATTTTTCACTTTCTGCGATGTTGAACTTGTACTGTAAACGAGGTTCTTGTAAACAGAGCCGTTCCAAACTTTGGGGTGGCTGTGTCTTTTTGATTTTAATTTCCCTAAGCTATAGGACCATAAGTGGAAGTGCCCTAGGTTCTGTTGCTTTGTTTTTTAGATGTTTCAGGAAACACCATACACTTCTCCCGAGTGTCTGTTGGCAATTTACATCCCGCCCATCAGCATAACAAGGCTCCCAGTTCTCCATGGCCTGTCCTGCCTTTCTGGATTTTACACTTTTTTCAGATGGCCCTTTTGACCGGGGGGAAGTGAGACTTCATTGTAGTGCAGATTTCCTTTGCAAGCTTGCTTGGTTGGCCAAAAAGGGCGTATGCGTTTTTTCCTGAATATATTCAGGAAAAAACGCATACGCCCTTTTTGGCCAAGTGCATCATTGTGGACGTTCTGCCTCTTTTCCTATGCTTTCAATGCAATTCCAGTCTGCCTCCTGAAATCGGTTTCCTGCAATTCTGCCCCGCTTCAAGTCCTCTTGGCAGCCTTACTTCAGTCTATTTTTGGATGATAGCTGTCATTTATAACTCTGCAGGTTTGTGAATTACAGTGCCCCTGAGCTCCTTTGTTCAACTCGCTTTCTTTTGAGCTGGCCGCAACACCGCAGGATGGCTTCAGGCCCTAATCTGGTTCCGGCACGGCACGCTGAGCCTTTGGTTATTTCCTCTTCCTGGTGGGAAATGAGAGTTAAATTTGCCCGTCCAGACACCTTCAGCTAGCCTCTCATTGGTTCTCGCTATTCCTGTTCATCTTCCGCAGAAATTGCAAACTGGGCCAAACAGGAGGTTAAAGGCGCTGACTCTCCAAGTGGGCAGAGTGTTAGTAAAGCGTCTGGAATGTTGCACCCGAGTACCAGGGGAGGAAAACTGAGACATATTTGAACACGTCTCCCGTTCACATGGTTGATCATACTTGGGTTCCACATGCATGTTTTAGCTGAAGGAAGAATACCTTAAACCTGGAGAGTTGAGACCCGTGTAATGGGTACCATGCAATATGACTTCAAAGGGTCTTCATTTGCTCACCGAACCTCTCCAATCCTATCACTGCTGCGTTTATGCCCCTGTACACATGCTTGATTCTCTTTTGGAGACATAGCAATCCATAGGTTTTAAGATACTTACTAGTCAGGTACATTCTTAGGCGTTTAATATGCGGTGTTGAGTCCATTTCGTTGAGCAAGGAGTAGCTCTTGTCTATTCCATATTTGACTTAAGGAACTTTATCTGTGCTCATTTCAATCTCTGGTTTTATGCAGCACCCCAACTCACCTTTACCCTTAAGCAAGCATAAGTTGGTTTTCTAAATTTGAGACCCTGTTCTGTTCTGTAATTCAGTTCCTGTGTAGCCAAGTTTACATTCCGTGTATTACTGATATCTTATGATGTTTCTTTTTCTGTGTGACTTATTTCAGTTAGAATCTTCATACCTGAATCCACTCATTGTGATGCTAAGGGCCTGATGACATAGATTTCATTGCTGAGTGATATTGCTTTGTAAGTAAATACCACAACTTCTTTATCCATTTTTCACTTTCTGCGATGTTGAACTTGTACTGTAAACGAGGTTCTTGTAAACAGAGCCGTTCCAAACTTTGGGGTGGCTGTGTCTTTTTGATTTTAATTTCCCTAAGCTATAGGACCATAAGTGGAAGTGCCCTAGGTTCTGTTGCTTTGTTTTTTAGATGTTTCAGGAAACACCATACACTTCTCCCGAGTGGTTGTTGGCAATTTACATCCCGCCCATCAGCATAACAAGGCTCCCAGTTCTCCATGGCCTGTCCTGCCTTTCTGGATTTTACACTTTTTTCAGATGGCCCTTTTGACGGGGGGAAGTGAGACTTCATTGTAGTGCAGATTTCCTTTGCAAGCTTGCTTGGTTGGCCAAAAAGGGCGTATGCGTTTTTTCCTGAATATATTCAGGAAAAAACGCATACGCCCTTTTTGGCCAAGTGCATCATTGTGGACGTTCTGCCTCTTTTCCTATGCTTTCAATGCAATTCCAGTCTACCTCCTGAAATCGGTTTCCTGCAATTCTGCCCCGCTTTCAAGTCCTCTTGGCAGCCTTACTTCAGTCTATTTTTGGATGATAGCTGTCATTTATAACTCTGCAGGTTTGTGAATTACAGTGCCCCTGAGCTCCTTTCTTCAACTCGCTTTCTTGTGACATGGCCGCAACACCGCAGGATGGCTTCAGGCCCTAATCTGGTTCCGGCACGGCACGCTGAGCCTTTGGTTATTTCCTCTTCCTGGTGGGAAATGAGAGTTAAATTTGCCCGTCCAGACACCTTCAGCTAGCCTCTCATTGGTTCTCGCTATTCCTGTTCATCTTCCGCAGAAATTGCAAACTGGGCCAAACAGGAGGTTAAAGGCGCTGACTCTCCAAGTGGGGAGAGTGTTAGTAAAGCGTCTGGAATGTTGCACCCGAGTACCAGGGGAGGAAAACTGAGACATATTTGAACACGTCTCCCGTTCACATGGTTGATCATACTTGGGTTCCACATGCATGTTTTAGCTGAAGGAAGAATACCTTAAACCTGGAGAGTTGAGACCCGTGTAATGGGTACCATGCAATATGACTTCAAAGGGTCTTTATTTGCTCACCGAACCTCTCCAATCCTATCACTGCTGCGTTTATGCCCCTGTACACATGCTTGATTCTCTTTCGGAGACATAGCAATCCATAGGTTTTACGATACTTACTAGTCACGTACATTCTTAGGCGTTTAATATGCGGTGTTGAGTCCATTTCGTTGAGCAAGGAGTAGCTCTTGTCTATTCCATATTTGACTTAAGGAACTTTATCTGTGCTCATTTCAATCTCTGGTTTTATGCAGCACCCCAACTCACCTTTACCCTTAAGCAAGCATAAGTTGGTTTTCTAAATTTGAGACCCTGTTCTGTTCTGTAATTCAGTTCCTGTGTAGCCAAGTTTACATTCCGTGTATTACTGATATCTTATGATGTTTCTTTTTCTGTGTGACTTATTTCAGTTAGAGTCATCATACCTGAATCCACTCATTGTGATGCTAAGGGCCTGATGACATAGATTTCATTGCTGAGTGATATTGCTTTGTAAGTAAATACCACAACTTCTTTATCCATTTTTCACTTTCTGCGATGTTGAACTTGTACTGTAAACGAGGTTCTTGTAAACAGAGGCGTCCCAATCTTTGGGGTGGCTGTGTCTTTTTGATTTTAATTTCCCTAAGCTATAGGACCATAAGTGGCAGTGCCCTAGGCTCTGTTGCTTTGTTTTTTAGATGTTTCAGGAAACACCATACACTTCTCCCGAGTGTCTGTTGGCAATTTACATCCCGCCCATCAGCATAACAAGGCTCCCAGTTCTCCATGGCCTGTCCTGCCTTTCTGGATTTTACACTTTTTTCAGATGGCCCTTTTGACCGGGGGGAAGTGAGACTTCATTGTAGTGCAGATTCCCTTTGCAAGCTTGCTTGGTTGGCCAAAAAGGGCGTATGCGTATTTTCCTGAATATATTCAGGAAAAAACGCATACGCCCTTTTTGGCCAAGTGCATCATTGTGGACGTTCTGCCTCTTTTCCTATGCTTTCAATGCAATTCCAGTCTACCTCCTGAAATCGGTTTCCTGCAATTCTGCCCCGCTTTCAAGTCCTCTTGGCAGCCTTACTTCAGTCTATTTTTGGACGATAGCTGTCATTTATAACTCTGCAGGTTTGTGAATTACAGTTCCCCTGAGCTCCTTTCTTCAACTCGCTTTCTTGTGACCTGGCCGCAACACCGCAGGATGGCTTCAGGCCCTAATCTGGTTCCGGCCCGGCACGCTGAGCCTTTGGTTAATTCCTCTTCCTGGTGGGAAATGAGAGTTAAATTTGCCCGTCCAGACACCTCCAGCTAGCCTCTCATTGGTTCTCGCTATTCCTGTTCATCTTCCGCAGAAATTGCAAACTGGGCCAAACAGGAGGTTAAAGGGACTGACTCTCCAAGTGGGGAGAGTGTTAGTAAAGCGTCTGGAATGTTGCACCCGAGTACCAGGGGAGGAAAACTGAGACATATTTGAACACGTCTCCCGATCACATGGTTGATCATACTCTAGGTTCCACATGCATGTTTTAGCTGAAGGAAGAATACCTTAAACCTGGGTAGTTGAAACCCGTGGAATGGGTACCATGCAATATGACTTCAAAGGGTCTTCATTTGCTCACCGAACCTCTCCAATCCTATCACTGCTGCGTTTATGCCCCTGTACACATGCTTGATTCTCTTTCGGAGACATAGCAATCCATAGGTTTTAAGATACTTACTAGTCAGGTACATTCTTAGGCGTTTAATATGGGGTGTTCAGTCCATTTCGTTGAGCAAGGAGTAGCTCTTGTCTATTCCATATTTGGCTTAAGGAACTTTATCTGTGCTCATTTCAATCTCTGGTTTTATGCAGCACCCCAACTCACCTTTACCCTTAAGCAAGCATAAGTTGGTTTTCTAAATTTGAGACCCTGTTCTGTTCTGTAATTCAGTTCCTGTGTAGCCAAGTTTACATTCCGTGTATTACTGATATCTTATGATGTTTCTTTTTCTGTGTGACTTATTTCAGTTAGAGTCATCATACCTGAATCCACTCATTGTGATGCTAAGGGCCTGATGACATAGATTTCATTGCTGAGTGATATTGCTTTGTAAGTAAATACCACAACTTCTTTATCCATTTTTCACTTTCTGCGATGTTGAACTTGTACTGTAAACGAGGTTCTTGTAAACAGAGGCGTCCCAAACTTTGGGGTGGCTGTGTCTTTTTGATTTTAATTTCCCTAAGCTATAGGACCATAAGTGGCAGTGCCCTAGGCTCTGTTGCTTTGTTTTTTAGATGTTTCAGGAAACACCATACACTTCTCCCGAGTGTCTGTTGGCAATTTACATCCCGCCCATCAGCATAACAAGGCTCCCAGTTCTCCATGGCCTGTCCTGCCTTTCTGGATTTTACACTTTTTTCAGATGGCCCTTTTGACCGGGGGGAAGTGAGACTTCATTGTAGTGCAGATTTCCTTTGCAAGCTTGCTTGGTTGGCCAAAAAGGGCGTATGCGTATTTTCCTGAATATATTCAGGAAAAAACGCATACGCCCTTTTTGGCCAAGTGCATCATTGTGGACGTTCTGCCTCTTTTCCTATGCTTTCAATGCAATTCCAGTGTACCTCCTGAAATCGGTTTCCTGCAATTCTGCCCCGCTTTCAAGTCCTCTTGGCAGCCTTACTTCAGTCTATTTTTGGACGATAGCTGTCATTTATAACTCTGCAGGTTTGTGAATTACAGTGCCCCTGAGCTCCTTTCTTCAACTCGCTTTCTTGTGACCTGGCCGCAACACCGCAGGATGGCTTCAGGCCCTAATCTGGTTCCGGCCCGGCACGCTGAGCCTTTGGTTAATTCCTCTTCCTGGTGGGAAATGAGAGTTAAATTTGCCCGTCCAGACACCTCCAGCTAGCCTCTCATTGGTTCTCGCTATTCCTGTTCATCTTCCGCAGAAATTGCAAACTGGGCCAAACAGGAGGTTAAAGGGACTGACTCTCCAAGTGGGGAGAGTGTTAGTAAAGCGTCTGGAATGTTGCACTCGAGTACCAGGGGAGGAAAACTGAGACATATTTGAACACGTCTCCCGATCACATGGTTGATCATACTCTAGGTTCCACATGCATGTTTTAGCTGAAGGAAGAATACCTTAAACCTGGGTAGTTGAAACCCGTGGAATGGGTACCATGCAATATGACTTCAAAGGGTCTTCATTTGCTCACCGAACCTCTCCAATCCTATCACTGCTGCGTTTATGCCCCTGTACACATGCTTGATTCTCTTTCGGAGACATAGCAATCCATAGGTTTTAAGATACTTACAAGTCAAGTACATTCTTAGGCGTTTAATATGCGGTGTTGAGTCCATTTCGTTGAGCAAGGAGTAGCTCTTGTCTATTCCATATTTGGCTTAAGGAACTTTATCTGTGCTCATTTCAATCTCTGGTTTTATGCAGCACCCCAACTCACCTTTACCCTTAAGCAAGCATAAGTTGTTTTTCTAAATTTGAGACCCTGTTCTGTTCTGTAATTCAGTTCCTGTGTAGCCAAGTTTACATTCCGTGTATTACTGATATCTTATGATGTTTCTTTTTCTGTGTGACTTATTTCAGTTAGAATCATCATACCTGAATCCACTCATTGTGCTGCTAAGGGCCTGATGACATAGATTTCATTGCTGAGTGATATTGCTTTGTAAGTGAATACCACAACTTCTTTATCCATTTTTCAATTTCTGCGATGTTGAACTTGTACTGTAAACGAGGTTCTTGTAAACAGAGCCGTTCCAAACTTTGGGGTGGCTGTGTCTTTTTGATTTTAATTTCCCTAAGCTATAGGACCATAAGTGGAATTGCCCTAGGCTCTGTTGCTTTGTTTTTTAGATGTTTCAGGAAACACCATACACTTCTCCCGAGTGGTTGTTGGCAATTTACATCCCGCCCATCAGCATAACAAGGCTCCCAGTTCTCTATGGCCTGTCCTGCCTTTCTGGATTTTACACTTTTTTCAGATGGCCCTTTTGACCAGGGGGAAGTGAGACTTCATTGTAGTGCAGATTTCCTTTGCAAGCTTGCTTGGTTGGCCAAAAAGGGCGTATGCGTTTTTTCCTGAATATATTCAGGAAAAAACGCATACGCCCTTTTTGGCCAAGTGCATCATTGTGGACGTTCTGCCTCTTTTCCTATGCTTTCAATGCAATTCCAGTCTACCTCCTGAAATCGGTTTCCTGCAATTCTGCCCCGCTTTCAAGTCCTCTTGGCAGCCTTACTTCAGTCTATTTTTGGACGATAGCTGTCATTTATAACTCTGCAGGTTTGTGAATTGTAGTGCCCCTGAGCTCCTTTCTTCAACTCGCTTTCTTTTGAGCTGGCCGCAACACTGCAGGATGGCTTCAGGCCCTAATCTGGTTCCGGTACAGCACACTGAGCCTTTGGTTATTTCCTCTTCCTGGTGGGAAATGAGAGTTAAATTTGCCCGTCCAGACACCTCCAGCTAGCCTCTCATTGGTTCTCGCTATTCCTGTTCATCTTCCGCAGAAATTGCAAACTGGGCCAAACAGGAGGTTAAAGGCGCTGACTCTCCAAGTGGGGAGAGTGTTAGTAAAGCGTCTGGAATGTTGCACCCGAGTACCAGGGGAGGAAAACTGAGACATATTTGAACACGTCTGCCGTTCACATGGTTGATCATACTTGGGTTCCACATGCATGTTTTAGCTAAAGGAAGAATACCTTAAACCTGGAGAGTTAAGACCCGTGGAATGGGTACCATGCAATATGACTTCAAAGGGTCTTCATTTGATCACCGAACCTCTCCAATCCTATCACTGCTGCGTTTATTCCCCTGTACACACGCTTGATTCTCTTTTGGAGACATAGCAATCCATAGGTTTTAAGATACTTACTAGTCAGGTACATTGTTAGGGGTTTAATATGGGGTTTTGAGTCCATTTCGTTGAGCAAGGAGTAGCTCTTGTCTATTCCATATTTGGCTTAAGGAACTTTATCTGTGCTCATTTCAATCTCTGGTTTTATGCAGCACCCCAACTCACCTTTCCCCTTAAGCAAGCATAAGTTGGTTTTCTAAATTTGAGACCCTGTTCTGTTTTGGAATGCAGTTCCTGTGTAGCCAAGTTTACATTCCGTGTATTAGTGATATCTTATGATGTTTCTTTTTCTGTGTGACTTATTTCAGTTAGAATCATCGTACCTGAATCCACTCATTATGCTGCTACGGGCCTGATGACATAGATTTCATTGCTGAGTGATACTGCATTGTACGTAAGTACCACAACTTCTTTATCCATTTTTCAGTTTCTGCGATGTTGAACTTGTACTGTAAACGAGGTTCTTGTAAAGAGAGGCGTCCCAAACTTTGGGGTGGCTGTGTCTTTTTGATTTTAATTTCCCTAAGCTATAGGACCATAAGTGGCAGTGCCCTAGGCTCTGTTGCTTTGTTTTTTAGATGTTTCAGGAAACACCATACACTTCTCCCGAGTGTCTGTTGGCAATTTACATCCCGCCCATCAGCATAACAAGGCTCCCAGTTCTCCATGGCCTGTCCTGCCTTTCTGGATTTTACACTTTTTTCAGATGGCCCTTTTGACCGGGGGGAAGTGAGACTTCATTGTAGTGCAGATTTCCTTTGCAAGCTTGCTTGGTTGGCCAAAAAGGGCGTATGCGTTTTTTCCTGAATATATTCAGGAAAAAACGCATACGCCCTTTTTGGCCAAGTGCATCATTGTGGACGTTCTGCCTCTTTTCCTATGCTTTCAATGCAATTCCAGTCTACCTCCTGAAATCGGTTTCCTGCAATTCTGCCCCGCTTTCAAGTCCTCTTGGCAGCCTTACTTCAGTCTATTTTTGGACGATAGCTGTCATTTATACCTCTGCAGGTTTGTGAATTACAGTGCCCCTGAGCTCCTGTCTTCAACTCGTTTTCTTGTGACCTGGCCGCAACACCGCAGGATGGCTTCAGGCCCTAATCTGGTGCCGGCCCGGCATGCTGAGCCTTTGGTTAATTCCTCTTCCTGGTGGGAAATGAGAGTTAAATTTGCCCGTCCAGACACCTCCAGCTAGCCTCTCATTGGTTCTCGCTATTCCTGTTCATCTTCCGCAGAAATTGCAAACTGGGCCAAACAGGAGGTTAAAGGGACTGACTCTCCAAGTCGGGAGAGTGTTAGTAAAGCGTCTGGAATGTTGCACCCGAGTACCAGGGGAGGAAAACTGAGACATATTTGAACACGTCTCCCGATCACATGGTTGATCATACTTGGGTTCCACATGCATGTTTTAGCTGAAGGAAGAATACCTTAAACCTGGAGAGTTAAGACCCGTGTAATGGGTACCATGCAATATGACTTCAAAGGGTCTTCATTTGCTCACCGAACCTCTCCAATCCTATCACTGCTGCGTTTATGCCCCTGTACACATGCTTGATTCTCTTTCGGAGACATAGCAATCCATAGGTTTTAAGATACTTACTAGTCAGGTACATTCTTAGGCGTTTAATATGCGGTGTTGAGTCCATTTCGTTGAGCAAGGAGTAGCTCTTGTCTATTCCATATTTGACTTAAGGAACTTTATCTGTGCTCATTTCAATCTCTGGTTTTATGCAGCATCCCAACTCACCTTTACCCTTAAGCAAGCATAAGTTGGTTTTCTAAATTTGAGACCCTGTTCTGTTCTGTAATTCAGTTCCTGTGTAGCCAAGTTTACATTCCGTGTATTACTGATATCTTATGATGTTTCTTTTTCTGTGTGACTTATTTCAGTTAGAATCATCATACCTGAATCCACTCATTGTGCTGCTAAGGGCCTGATGACATAGATTTCATTGCTGAGTGATATTGCTTTGTAAGTGAATACCACAACTTCTTTATCCATTTTTCACTTTCTGCGATGTTGAACTTGTACTGTAAACGAGGTTCTTGTAAACAGAGCCGTTCCAAATTTTGGGGTGGCTGTGTCTTTTTGATTTTAATTTCCCTAAGCTATAGGACCATAAGTTGAAGTGCCCTAGGCTCTGTTGCTTTGTTTTTTAGATGTTTCAGGAAACACCATACACTTCTCCCAAGTGTCTGTTGGCAATTTACATGCCGCCCATCAGCTTAACAAGGCTCCCAGTTCTCAATGGCCTGTTGCCTTTCTGGATTTTACACTTTTTTCAGATGGCCCTTTTGACCGGGGAGAAGTGAGACTTCATTGTAGTGCAGATTCCCTTTGCAAGCTTGCTTGGTTGGCCAAAAAGGGCGTATGCGTTTTTTCCTGAATATATTCAGGAAAAAACGCATACGCCCTTTTTGGCCAAGTGCATCATTGTGGACGTTCTGCCTCTTTTCCTATGCTTTCAATGCAATTCCAGTCTACCTCCTGAAATCGGTTTCCTGCAATTCTGCCCCGCTTTCAAGTCCTCTTGGCAGCCTTACTTCAGTCTATTTTTGGACGATAGCTGTCATTTATAACTCTGCAGGTTTGTGAATTACAGTGCCCCTGAGCTCCTTTCTTCAACTCGCTTTCTTGTGACCTGGCCGCAACGCCGCAGGATGGCTTCAGGCCCTAATCTGGTTCCGGCCCGGCATGCTGAGCCTTTGGTTAATTCCTCTTCCTGGTGGGAAATGAGAGTTAAATTCGCCCGTCCAGACACCTCCAGCTAGCCTCTCATTGGTTCTCGCTATTCCTGTTCATCTTCCGCAGAAATTGCAAACTGGGCCAAACAGGAGGTTAAAGGCGCTGACTCTCCAAGTGGGGAGAGTGTTAGTAAAGCGTCTGGAATGTTGCACCTGAGTACCAGGGGAGGAAAACTGAGACATATTTGAACACGTCTCCCGTTCACATGGTTGATCATACTCTAGGTTCCACATGCATGTTTTAGCTGAAGGAAGAATACCTTAAACCTGGAGAGTTGAGACCCGTGGAATGGGTACCATGCAATATGACTTCAAAGGGTCTTCATTTGCTCACCGAACCTCTCCAATCCTATCACTGCTGCTTTTATGCCCCTGTACACATGCTTGATTCTCTTTCGGAGACATAGCAATCCATAGGTTTTACGATACTTACTAGTCAGGTACATTCTTAGGCGTTTAATATGCGGTGTTGAGTCCATTTCGTTGAGCAAGGAGTAGCTCTTGTCTATTCCATATTTGACTTAAGGAACTTTATCTGTGCTCATTTCAATCTCTGGTTTTATGCAGCACCCCAACTCACCTTTACCCTTAAGCAAGCATAAGTTGGTTTTCTAAATTTGAGACCCTGTTCTGTTCTGTAATTCAGTTCCTGTGTAGCCAAGTTTACATTCCGTGTATTACTGATATCTTATGATGTTTCTTTTTCTGTGTGACTTACTTCAGTTAGAATCATCATACCTGAATCCACTCATTGTGATGCTAAGGGCCTGATGACATAGATTTCATTGCTGAGTGATATTGCTTTGTAAGTAAATACCACAACTTCTTTATCCATTTTTCACTTTCTGCGATGTTGAACTTGTACTGTAAACGAGGTTCTTGTAAACAGAGGCGTCCCAAACTTTGGGGTGGCTGTGTCTTTTTGATTTTAATTTCCCTAAGCTATAGGACCATAAGTGGCAGTGCCCTAGGCTCTGTTGCTTTGTTTTTTAGATGTTTCAGGAAACACCATACACTTCTCCCGAGTGTCTGTTGGCAATTTACATCCCGCCCATCAGCATAACAAGGCTCCCAGTTCTCCATGGCCTGTCCTGCCTTTCTGGATTTTACACTTTTTTCAGATGGCCCTTTTGACCGGGGGGAAGTGAGACTTCATTGTAGTGCAGATTTCCTTTGCAAGCTTGCTTGGTTGGCCAAAAAGGGCGTATGCGTTTTTTCCTGAATATATTCAGGAAAAAACGCATACGCCCTTTTTGGCCAAGTGCATCATTGTGGACGTTCTGCCTCTTTTCCTATGCTTTCAATGCAATTCCAGTCTACCTCCTGAAATCGGTTTCCTGCAATTCTGCCCCGCTTTCAAGTCCTCTTGGCAGCCTTACTTCAGTCTATTTTTGGACGATAGCTGTCATTTATAACTCTGCAGGTTTGTGAATTACAGTGCCCCTGAGCTCCTTTCTTCAACTCGCTTTCTTGTGACCTGGCCGCAACACCGCAGGATGGCTTCAGGCCCTAATCTGGTTCCGGCACGGCATGCTGAGCCTTTGGTTATTTCCTCTTCCTGGTGGGAAATGAGAGTTAAATTTGCCCGTCCAGACACCTCCAGCTAGTCTCTCATTGGTTCTCGCTATTCCTGTTCATCTTCCGCAGAAATTGCAAACTGGGCCAAACAGGAGGTTAAAGGCGCTGACTCTCCAAGTGGGGAGAGTGTTAGTAAAGCGTCTGGAATGTTGCACCCGAGTACCAGGGGAGGAAAACTGAGACATATTTGAACACGTCTCCCGATCACATGGTTGATCATACTTGGGTTCCACATGCATGTTTTAGCTGAAGGAAGAATACCTTAAACCTGGGTAGTTGAAACCCGTGGAATGGGTACCATGCAATATGATTTCAAAGGGTCTTCATTTGCTCACCGAACCTCTCCAATCCTATCACTGCTGCGTTTATGCCCCTGTACACATGCTTGATTCTCTTTCGGAGACATAGCAATCCATAGGTTTTAAGATACTTACTAGTCAGGTACATTCTTAGGCGTTTAATATGCGGTGTTGAGTCCATTTCGTTGAGCAAGGAGTAGCTCTTGTCTATTCCATATTTGACTTAAGGAACTTTATCTGTGCTCATTTCAATCTCTGGTTTTATGCAGCACCCCAACTCACCTTTACCCTTAAGCAAGCATAAGTTGGTTTTCTAAATTTGAGACCCTGTTCTGTTCTGTAATTCAGTTCCTGTGTAGCCAAGTTTACATTCCGTGTATTACTGATATCTTATGATGTTTCTTTTTCTGTGTGACTTACTTCAGTTAGAATCATCATACCTGAATCCACTCATTGTGCTGCTAAGGGCCTGATGACACAGATTTCATTGCTGAGTGATATTGCTTTGTAAGTAAATACCACAACTTCTTTATCCATTTTTCACTTTCTGCGATGTTGAACTTGTACTGTAAACGAGGTTCTTGTAAACAGAGCCGTTCCAAACTTTGGGGTGGCTGTGTCTTTTTGATTTTAATTTCCCTAAGCTATAGGACCATAAGTGGAAGTGCCCTAGGTTCTGTTGCTTTGTTTTTTAGATGTTTCAGGAAACACCATACACTTCTCCCGAGTGGTTGTTGGCAATTTACATCCCGCCCATCAGCATAACAAGGCTCCCAGTTCTCCATGGCCTGTCCTGCCTTTCTGGATTTTACACTTTTTTCAGATGGCCCTTTTGACCGGGGGGAAGTGAGACTTCATTGTAGTGCAGATTTCCTTTGCAAGCTTGCTTGGTTGGCCAAAAAGGGCGTATGCGTTTTTTCCTGAATATATTCAGGAAAAAACGCATACGCCCTTTTTGGCCAAGTGCATCATTGTGGACGTTCTGCCTCTTTTCCTATGCTTTCAATGCAATTCCAGTCTACCTCCTGAAATCGGTTTCCTGCAATTCTGCCCCGCTTTCAAGTCCTCTTGGCAGCCTTACTTCAGTCTATTTTTGGACGATAGCTGTCATTTATAACTCTGCAGGTTTGTGAATTACAGTGCCCCTGAGCTCCTTTCTTCAACTCGCTTTCTTTTGAGCTGGCCGCAACACTGCAGGATGGCTTCAGGCCCTAATCTGGCTCCGGTACGGCACGCTGAGCCTTTGGTTATTTCCTCTTCCTGGTGGGAAATGAGAGTTAAATTTGCCCGTCCAGACACCTCCAGCTAGCCTCTCATTGGTTCTCGCTATTCCTGTTCATCTTCCGCAGAAATTGCAAACTGGGCCAAACAGGAGGTTAAAGGCGCTGACTCTCCAAGTGGGGAGAGTGTTAGTAAAGCGTCTGGAATGTTGCACCCGAGTACCAGGGTACGAAAACTGAGACATATTTGAACACGTCTCCCGTTCACATGGTTGATCATACTTGGGTTCCACATGCATGTTTTAGCTGAAGGAAGAATACCTTAAACCTGGAGAGTTGAGACCCGTGTAATGGGTACCATGCAATATGACTTCAAAGGGTCTTCATTTGCTCACCGAACCTCTCCAATCCTATCACTGCTGCGTTTATGCCCCTGTACACATGCTTGATTCTCTTTCGGAGACATAGCAATCCATAGGTTTTAAGATACTTACTAGTCAGGTACATTCTTAGGCGTTTAATATGCGGTGTTGAGTCCATTTCGTTGAGCAAGGAGTAGCTCTTGTCTATTCCATATTTGGCTTAAGGAACTTTATCTGTGCTCATTTCAATCTCTGGTTTTATGCAGCACCCCAACTCACCTTTACCCTTAAGCAAGTATAAGTTGGTTTTCTAAATTTGAGACCCTGTTCTGTTCTGTAATTCAGTTCCTGTGTAGCCAAGTTTACATTCCGTGTATTACTGATATCTTATGATGTTTCTTTTGCTGTGTGACTTATTTCAGTTAGAATCATCATACCTGAATCCACTCATTGTGCTGCTAATGGCCTGATGACACAGATTTCATTGCTGAGTGATATTGCTTTGTAAGTAAATACCACAACTTCTTTATCCATTTTTCACTTTCTGCGATGTTGAACTTGTACTGTAAATGAGGTTCTTGTAAACAGAGCCGTTCCAAACTTTGGGGTGGCTGTGTCTTTTTGATTTTAATTTCCCTAAGCTATAGGACCATAAGTGGAAGTGCCCTAGGTTCTGTTGCTTTGTTTTTTAGATGTTTCAGGAAACACCATACACTTCTCCCGAGTGTCTGTTGGCAATTTACATCCCGCCCATGAGCATAACAAGGCTCCCAGTTCTCCATGGCCTGTCCTGCCTTTCTGGATTTTACACTTTTTTCAGATGGCCCTTTTGACCGGGGGGAAGTGAGACTTCATTGTAGTGCAGATTTCCTTTGCAAGCTTGCTTGGTTGGCCAAAAGGTGCGTATGCGTTTTTTCCTGAATATATTCAGGAAAAAACGCATACGCCCTTTTTGGCCAAGTGCATCATTGTGGACGTTCTGCCTCTTTTCCTATGCTTTCAATGCAATTCCAGTCTACCTCCTGAAATCGGTTTCCTGCAATTCTGCCCCGCTTTCAAGTCCTCTTGGCAGCCTTACTTCAGTCTATTTTTGGACGATAGCTGTCATTTATAACTCTGCAGGTTTGTGAATTACAGTGCCCCTGAGCTCCTTTCTTCAACTCGGTTTCTTTTGAGCTGGCCGCAACACCGCACGATGGCTTCAGGCCCTAATCTGGCTCCTGTACGGCACGCTGAGCCTTTGGTTAATTCCTCTTCCTGGTAGGAAATGAGAGTTAAATTTGCCCGTCCAGACACCTCCAGCTAGTCTCCATTGGTTCTCGCTATTCCTGTTTATCTTCCGCAGAAATTGCCAACTGGGCCAAACAGGAGGTTAAAGGGACTGACTCTCCAAGTCGGGAGAGTGTTAGTAAAGCGTCTGGAATGTTGCACCCGAGTACCAGGGTACGAAAACTGAGACATATTTGAACACGTCTCCCGATCACATGGTTGATCATACTCTAGGTTCCACATGCATGTTTTAGCTGAAGGAAGAATACCTTAAACCTGGGTAGTTGAAACCCGTGGAATGGGTACCATGCAATATGACTTCAAAGGGTCTTCATTTGCTCACTGAACCTCTCCAATCCTATCACTGCTGCGTTTATGCCCCTGTACACATGCTTGATTCTCTTTTGGAGACATAGCAATCCATAGGTTTTAAGATACTTACAAGTCAGGTACATTCTTAGGCGTTTAATATGCGGTGTTGAGTCCATTTCGTTGAGCAAGGAGTAGCTCTTGTCTATTCCATATTTGGCTTAAGGAACTTTATCTGTGCTCATTTCAATCTCTGGTTTTATGCAGCACCCCAACTCACCTTTACCCTTAAGCAAGCATAAGTTGGTTTTCTAAATTTGAGACCCTGTTCTGTTCTGTAATTCAGTTCCTGTGTAGCCAAGTTTACATTCCGTGTATTACTGATATCTTATGATGTTTCTTTTTCTGTGTGACTTATTTCAGTTAGAATCATCATACCTGAATCCACTCATTGTGATGCTAAGGGCCTGATGACATAGATTTCATTGCTGAGTGATATTGCTTTGTAAGTAAATACCACAACTTCTTTATCCATTTTTCACTTTCTGCGATGTTGAACTTGTACTGTAAACGAGGTTCTTGTAAACAGAGGCGTCCCAAACTTTGGGGTGGCTGTGTCTTTTTGATTTTAATTTCCCTAAGCTATAGGACCATAAGTGGCAGTGCCCTAGGCTCTGTTGCTTTGTTTTTTAGATGTTTCAGGAAACACCATACACTTCTCCCGAGTGGTTGTTGGCAATTTACATCCCGCCCATGAGCATAACAAGGCTCCCAGTTCTCCATGGCCTGTCCTGCCTTTCTGGATTTTACACTTTCTTCAGATGGCCCTTTTGACCGGGGGGAAGTGAGACTTCATTGTAGTGCAGGTTTCCTTTGCAAGCTTGCTTGGTTGGCCAAAAAGGGCGTATGCGTTTTTTCCTGAATATATTCAGGAAAAAACGCATACGCCCTTTTTGGCCAAGTGCATCATTGTGGACGTTCTGCCTCTTTTCCTATGCTTTCAATGCAATTCCAGTCTACCTCCTGAAATCGGTTTCCTGCAATTCTGCCCCGCTTTCAAGTCCTCTTGGCAGCCTTACTTCAGTCTATTTTTTGACGATAGCTGTCATTTATAACTCTGCAGGTTTGTGAATTACAGTGCCCCTGAGCTCCTTTCTTCAACTCGCTTTCTTGTGACCTGGCCGCAACACGGCAGGATGGCTTCAGGCCCTAATCTGGTTCCGGCCCGGCATGCTGAGCCTTTGGTTAATTCCTCTTCCTGGTGGGAAATGAGAGTTAAATTTGCCCGTCCAGACACCTCCAGCTAGCCTCTCATTGGTTCTCGCTATTCCTGTTCATCTTCCGCAGAAATTGCAAACTGGGCCAAACAGGAGGTTAAAGGGACTGACTCTCCAAGTGGGGAGAGTGTTAGTAAAGCGTCTGGAATGTTGCACCCGAGTACCAGGGGAGGAAAACTGAGACATATTTGAACACGTCTCCCGATCACATGGTTGATCATACTCTGGGTTCCACATGCATGTTTTAGCTGAAGGAAGAATACCTAAAACCTTGGTAGTTGAAACCCGTGGAATGGGTACCATGCAATATGACTTCAAAGGGTCTTATTTGCTCACCGAACCTCTCCAATCCTATCACTGCTGCGTTTATGCCCCTGTACACATGCTTGATTCTCTTTCGGAGACATAGCAATCCATAGGTTTTAAGATACTTACTAGTCAGGTACATTCTTAGGCGTTTAATATGCGGTGTTGAGTCCATTTCGTTGAGCAAGGAGTAGCTCTTGTCTATTCCATATTTGGCTTAAGGAACTTTATCTGTGCTCATTTCAATCTCTGGTTTTATGAAGCACCCCAACTCACCTTTACCCTTAAGCAAGCATAAGTTGTTTTTCTAAATTTGAGTCCCTGTTCTGTTCTGTAATTCAGTTCCTGTGTAGCCAAGTTTACATTCCGTGTATTACTGATATCTTATGATGTTTCTTTTTCTGTGTGACTTACTTCAGTTAGAATCATCATACCTGAATCCACTCATTGTGCTGCTAAGGGCCTGATGACACAGATTTCATTGCTGAGTGATATTGCTTTGTAAGTAAATACCACAACTTCTTTATCCATTTTTCACTTTCTGCGATGTTGAACTTGTACTGTAAACGAGGTTCTTGTAAACAGAGGCGTCCCAAACTTTGGGGTGGCTGTGTCTTTTTGATTTTAATTTCCCTAAGCTATAGGACCATAAGTGGCAGTGCCCTAGGCTCTGTTGCTTTGTTTTTTAGATGTTTCAGGAAACACCATACACTTCTCGCGAGTGTCTGTTGGCAATTTACATGCCGCCCATCAGCATAACAAGGCTCCCAGTTCTCCATGGCCTGTCCTGCCTTTCTGGATTTTACACATTTTTCAGATGGCCCTTTTGACTGGGGGGAAGTGAGACTTCATTGTAGTGCAGATTTCCTTTGCAAGCTTGCTTGGGTGGCCAAAAAGGGCTTATGCGTTTTTTCCTGAATATATTCAGGAAAAAACGCATACGCCCTTTTTGGCCAAGTGCATCATTGTGGACGTTCTGCCTCTTTTCCTATGCTTTCAATGCAATTCCAGTCTACCTCCTGAAATCGGTTTCCTGCAATTCTGCCCCGCTTTCAAGTCCTCTTGGCAGCCTTACTTCAGTCTATTTTTGGACGATAGCTGTCATTTATAACTCTGCAGGTTTGTGAATTACAGTGCCCCTGAGCTCCTTTCTTCAACTCGCTTTCTTTTGAGCTGGCCGCAACACCGCAGGATGGCTTCAGGCCCTAATCTGATTCTGGCATGGCACGCTGAGCCTTTGGTTAATTCCTCTTCCTGGTAGGAAATGAGAGTTAAATTTGCCCGTCCAGACACCTCCAGCTAGTCTCCATTGGTTCTCGCTATTCCTGTTCATCTTCCGCAGAAATTGCAAACTGGGCCAAACAGGAGGTTAAAGGGACTGACTCTCCAAGTCAGGAGAGTGTTAGTAAAGCATCTGGAATGTTGCACCCGAGTACCAGGGTACGAAAACTGAGACATATTTGAACACGTCTCCCGATCACATGGTTGATCATACTCTAGGTTCCACATGCATGTTTTAGCTGAAGGAAGAATACCTTAAACCTGGGTAGTTGAAACCCGTGGAATGGGTACCATGCAATATGAGTTCAAAGGGTCTTCATTTGCTCACCCAACCTCTCCAATCCTTTCACTGCTGCGTTTATGCCCCTGTACACATGCTTGATTCTCTTTTGGAGACATAGCAATCCATAGGTTTTAAGATACTTACAAGTCAGGTACATTCTTAGGCGTTTAATATGCGTTGTTGAGTCCATTTCGTTGAGCAAGGAGTAGCTCTTGTCTATTCCATATTTGGCTTAAGGAACTTTATCTGTGCTCATTTCAATCTCTGGTTTTATGCAGCACCCCAACTCACCTTTACCCTTAAGCAAGCATAAGTTGGTTTTCTAAATTTGAGACCCTGTTCTGTTCTGTAATTCAGTTCCTGTGTAGCCAAGTTTACATTCCGTGTATTACTGATATCTTATGATGTTTCTTTTTCTGTGTGACTTACTTCAGTTAGAATCATCATACCTGAATCCACTCATTGTGCTGCTAAGGGCCTGATGACACAGATTTCATTGCTGAGTGATATTGCTTTGTAGGTAAATACCACAACTTCTTTCTCCATTTTTCACTTTCTGCTATGTTGAACTTGTACTGTAAACGAGGTTCTTGTAAACAGAGCCGTTCCAAACTTTGGGGTGGCTGTGTCTTTTTGATTTTAATTTCCCTAAGCTATAGGACCATAAGTGGAAGTGCCCTAGGCTCTGTTGCTTTGTTTTTTAGATGTTTCAGGAAACACCATACACTTCTCCCGAGTGGTTGTTGGCAATTTACATCCCGCCCATCAGCATAACAAGGCTCCCAGTTCTCCATGGCCTGTCCTGCCTTTCTGGATTTTACACTTTTTTCAGATGGCCCTTTTGACCGGGGGGAAGTGAGACTTCATTGTAGTGCAGATTTCCTTTGCAAGCTTGCTTGGTTGGCCAAAAAGGGCGTATGCGTTTTTTCCTGAATATATTCAGGAAAAAACGCATACGCCCTTTTTGGCCAAGTGCATCATTGTGGACGTTCTGCCTCTTTTCCTATGCTTTCAATGCAATTCCAGTCTACCTCCTGAAATCAGTTTCCTGCAATTCTGCCCCGCTTTCAAGTCCTCTTGGCAGCCTTACTTCAGTATATTTTTGGACAATAGCTGTCATTTATAACTCTGCAGGTTTGTGAATTACAGTGCCCCTGAGCTCCTTTCTTCAACTCGCTTTCTTGTGACCTGGCCGCAACACCGCAGGATGGCTTCAGGCCCTAATCTGGTTCCGGTACGGCACGCTGAGCCTTTGGTTATTTCCTCTTCCTGGTGGGAAATGAGAGTTAAATTTGCCCGTCCAGACACCTCCCGCTAGCCTCTCAATGGTTCTCGCTATTCCTGTTCATCTTCCGCAGAAATTGCAAACTGGGCCAAACAGGAGGTTAAAGGCGCTGACTCTCCAAGTGGGGAGAGTGTTAGTAAAGCGTCTGGAATGTTGCACCCGAGTACCAGGGGAGGAAAACTGAGACATATTTGAACACGTCTCCCATTCACATGGTTTATCATACTTGGGTTCCACATGCATGTTTTAGTTGAAGGAAGAATACCTTAAACCTGGAGAGTTAAGACCCGTGTAATGGGTAACATGCAATATGACTTCAAAGGGTCTTCATTTGCTCACCAAACCTCTCCAATCCTATCACTGCTGCGTTTATGCCCCTGTACACATGCTTGATTCTCTTTCGGAGACATAGCAATCCATAGGTTTTACGATACTTACTATTCAGGTACATTCTTAGGCGTTTAATATGCGGTGTTGAGTCCATTTCGTTGAGCAAGGAGTAGCTCTTGTCTATTCCATATTTGGCCTAAGGAACTTTATCTGTGCTCATTTCAATCTCTGGTTTTATGCAGCACCCCAACTCACCTTTATCCTTAAGCAAGCATAAGTTGGTTTTCTAAATTTGAGACCCTGTTCTGTTCTGTAATTCAGTTCCTGTGTAGCCAAGTTTACACTCCGTGTATTACTGATATCTTATGATGTTTCTTTTTCTGTGTAACTTATTTCAGTTAGAATCGTCATACCTGAATCCACTCATTGTGCTGCTAAGGGCCTGATGACATAGATTTCATTGCTGAGTGATATTGCTTTGTAAGTAAATACCACAACTTCTTTATCCATTTTTCACTTTCTGCGATGTTGAACTTGTACTGTAAACGAGGTTCTTGTAAACAGAGCCGTTCCAAACTTTGGGGTGGCTGTGTCTTTTTGATTTTAATTTCCCTAAGCTATAGGACCATAAGTGGAAGTGCCCTAGGCTCTGTTGCTTTGTTTTTTAGATGTTTCAGGAAACAACATACACTTCTCCCAAGTGTCTGTTGGCAATTTACATCCCGCCCATCAGCATAACAAGGCTCCCAGTTCTCAATGGCCTGTTGCCTTTCTGGATTTTACACTTTTTTCAGATGGCCCTTTTGACCGGGGGGAAGTGAGACTTCATTGTAGTGCAGATTTCCTTTGCAAGCTTGCTTGGTTGGCCAAAAAGGGCATATGCGTTTTTTCCTGAATATATTCAGGAAAAAACGCATACGCCCTTTTTGGCCAAGTGCATCATTGTGGACGTTCTGCCTCTTTTCCTATGCTTTCAATGCAATTCCAGTCTACCTCCAGAAATCGGTTTCCTGCAATTCTGCCCCGCTTTCAAGTCCTCTTGGCAGCCTTACTTCAGTCTATTTTTGGACGATAGCTGTCATTTATAACTCTGCAGGTTTGTGAATTACAGTGCCCCTGAGCTCCTTTCTTCAACTCGCTTTCTTTTGAGCTGGCCGCAACACCGCAGGATGGCTTCAGGCCCTAATCTGGCTCCGGCTCGGCATGCTGAGCCTTTGGTTAATTCCTCTTCCTGGTGGGAAATGAGAGTTAAATTTGCCCGTCCAGACACCTCCAGCTAGCCTCTCATTGGTTCTCGCTATTCCTGTTCATCTTCCGCAGAAATTGCAAACTGGGCCAAACAGGAGGTTAAAGGGACTGACTCTCCAAGTGGGGAGAGTGTTAGTAAAGCGTCTGGAATGTTGCACCCGAGTACCAGGGGAGGAAAACTGAGACATATTTGAACACGTCTCCCGATCACATGGTTGATCATACTCTGGGTTCCACATGCATGTTTTAGCTGAAGGAAGAATACCTAAAACCTGGGTAGTTGAAACCCGTGGAATGGGCACCATGCAATATGACTTCAAAGGGTCTTCATTTGCTCACCGAACCTCTCCAATCCTATCACTGCTGCGTTTATGCCCCTGTACACACGCTTGATTCTCTTTCGGAGACATAGCAATCCATAGGTTTTAAGATACTTACTAGTCAGGTACATTCTTAGGCGTTTAATATGCGGTGTTGAGTCCATTTCATTGAGCAAGGAGTAGCTCTTGTCTATTCCATATTTGGCTTAAGGAACTTTATCTGTGCTCATTTCAATCTCTGGTTTTATGCAGCAACCCAACTCACCTTTCCCCTTAAGCAAGCATAAGTTGGTTTTCTAAATTTGAGACCCTGTTCTGTTTTGGAATGCAGTTCCTGTGTAGCCAAGTTTACATTCCGTGTATTAGTGATATCTTATGATGTTTCTTTTTCTGTGTGACTTATTTCAGTTAGAATCATCGTACCTGAATCCACTCATTATGCTGCTACGGGCCTGATGACATAGATTTCATTGCTGAGTGATACTGCATTGTACGTAAGTACCACAAGTTCTTTATCCATTTTTCACTTTTTGTGATATTGAACTTGTACGGTAAACGAGGTTCTTGTAAACGGAGGCGTCCCAAACATTGGGGTGGCTGTGTCTTTTTGATTTTAATTTCCCTAAGCTATAGGACCATAAGTGGCAGTGCCCTAGGCTCTGTTGCTTTGTTTTTTAGATGTTTCAGGAAACACCATACACTTCTCCCGAGTGGTTGTTGGCAATTTACATCCCGCCCATCAGCATAACAAGGCTCCCAGTTCTCCATGGCCTGTCCTGCCTTTCTGGATTTTACACTTTTTTCAGATGGCCCTTTTGACCGGGGGGAAGTGAGACTTCATTGTAGTGCAGATTTCCTTTGCAAGCTTGCTTGGTTGGCCAAAAAGGGCGTATGCGTTTTTTCCTGAATATATTCAGGAAAAAACGTATACGCCCTTTTTGGCCAAGTGCATCATTGTGGACGTTCTGCCTCTTTTCCTATGCTTTCAATGCAATTCCAGTCTACCTCCTGAAATCGGTTTCCTGCAATTCTGCCCCGCTTTCAAGTCCTCTTGGCAGCCTTACTTCAGTCTATTTTTGGACGATAGCTGTCATTTAAAACTCTGCAGGTTTGTGAATTACAGTGCCCCTGAGCTCCTTTCTTCAACTCGCTTTCTTGTGACCTGGCCGCAACACCGCAGGATGGCTTCAGGCCCTAATCTGGTTCCGGCCCGGCACGCTGAGCCTTTGGTTAATTCCTCTTCCTGGTGGGAAATGAGAGTTAAATTTGCCCGTCCAGACACCTCCAGCTAGCCTCTCATTGGTTCTTGCTATTCCTGTTCATCTTCCGCAGAAATTGCAAACTGGGCCAAACAGGAGGTTAAAGGCGCTGACTCTCCACGTGGGGAGAGTGTTAGTAAAGCGTCTGGAATGTTGCACCCGAGTACCAGGGGAGGAAAACTGAGACATATTTGAACACGTCTCCCGTTCACATGGTTGATCATACTTGGGTTCCACATGCATGTTTTAGCTGAAGGAAGAATACCTTAAACCTGGGTAGTTGAAACCCGTGGAATGGGTACCATGCAATATGACTTCAAAGGGTCTTCATTTGCTCACCGAACCTCTCCAATCCTATCACTGCTGCGTTTATGCCCCTGTACACATGCTTGATTCTCTTTCGGAGACATAGCAATCCATAGGTTTTAAGATACTTACTAGTCAGGTACATTCTTAGGCGTTTAATATGGGGTGTTGAGTCCATTTCGTTGAGCAAGGAGTAGCTCTTGTCTATTCCATATTTGGCTTAAGGAACTTTATCTGTGCTCATTTCAATCTCTGGTTTTATGCAGCACCCCAACTCACCTTTATCCTTAAGCAAGAATAAGTTGGTTTTCTAAATTTGAGACCCTGTTCTGTTCTGTAATTCAGTTCCTGTGTAGCCAAGTTTACATTCCGTGTATTACTGATATCTTATGATGTTTCTTTTTCTGTGTGACTTATTTCAGTTAGAATCATCATACCTGAATCCACTCATTGTGCTGCTAAGGGCCTGATGACACAGATTTCATTGCTGAGTGATATTGCTTTGTAAGTAAATACCACAACTTCTTTATCCATTTTTCACTTTCTGCGATGTTGAACTTGTACTGTAAACGAGGTTCTTGTAAACAGAGCTGTTCCAAACTTTGGGGTGGCTGTGTCTTTTTGATTTTAATTTCCCTAAGCTATAGGACCATAAGTGGAAGTGCCCTAGGTTCTGTTGCTTTGTTTTTTAGATGTTTCAGGAAACACCATACACTTCTCCCGAGTGGTTGTTGGCAATTTACATCCCGCCCATCAGCATAACAAGGCTCCCAGTTCTCCATGGCCTGTCCTGCCTTTCTGGGTTTTACACTTTTTTCAGATGGCCCTTTTGACCGGGGGGAAGTGAGACTTCATTGTAGTGCAGATTTCCTTTGCAAGCTTGCTTGGTTGGCCAAAAAGGGCGTATGCGTTTTTTCCTGAATATATTCAGGAAAAAACGCATACGCCCTTTTTGGCCAAGTGCATCATTGTGGACGTTCTGCCTCTTTTCCTATGCTTTCAATGCAATTCCAGTCTACCTCCTGAAATCGGTTTCCTGCAATTCTGCCCCGCTTTCAAGTCCTCTTGGCAGCCTTACTTCAGTCTATTTTTGGACGATAGCTGTCATTTATAACTCTGCAGGTTTGTGAATTACAATGCCCCTGAGCTCCTTTCTTCAACTTGCTTTCTTGTGACCTGGCCGCAACACCGCAGGATGGCTTCAGGCCCTAATCTGGTTCCGGCATGGCACGCTGAGCCTTTGGTTATTTCCTCTTCCTGGTGGGAAATGAGAGTTAAATTTGCCCGTCCAGACACCTCCAGCTAGCCTCTCATTGGTTCTCGCTATTCCTGTTCATCTTCCGCAGAAATTGCAAACTGGGCCAAACAGGAGGTTAATGGGACTGACTCTCCAAGTGGGGAGAGTGTTAGTAAAGCGTCTGGAATGTTGCACCCGAGTACCAGGGGAGGAAAACTGAGACATATTTGAACACGTCTCCCGATCACATGGTTGATCATACTCTGGGTTCCACATGCATATTTTAGCTGAAGGAAGAATACCTAAAACCTTGGTAGTTGAAACCCGTGGAAAGGGTACCATGCAATATGACTTCAAAGGGTCTTCATTTGCTCACCGAACCTCTCCAATCCTATCACTGCTGCGTTTATGCCCCTGTACACATGCTTGTTTCTCTTTCGGAGACATAGCAATCCATAGGTTTTAAGATACTTACTAGTCAGGTACATTCTTAGGCGTTTAATATGCGGTGTTGAGTCCATTTCGTTGAGCAAGGAGTAGCTCTTGTCTATTCCATATTTGGCTTAAGGAACTTTATCTGTGCTCATTTCAATCTCTGGTTTTATGCAGCACCCCAACTCACCTATCCCCTTAAGCAAGCATAAGTTGATTTTCTAAATTTGAGACCCTGTTCAGTTTTGGAATTCAGTTCCTGTGTAGCCAAGTTTACATTCCGTGTATTAGTGATATCTTATGATGTTTCTTTTTCTGTGTGACTTATTTCAGTTAGAATCATCGTACCTGAATCCACTCATTATGCTGCTACGGGCCTGATGACATAGATTTCATTGATGAGTGATACTGCATTGTATGTAAGTACCACAAGTTCTTTATCCATTTTTCACTTTCTGTGATATTGAACTTGTACGGTAAACGAGGTTCTTGTAAACGGAGGCGTCCCAAACTTTGGGGTGGCTGTGTCTTTTTGATTTTAATTTCCCTAAGCTATAGGACCATAAGTGGCAGTGCCCTAGGCTCTGTTGCTTTGTTTTTTAGATGTTTCAGGAAACACCATACACTTCTCCCGAGTGTCTGTTGGCAATTTACATCCCGCCCATCAGCATAACAAGGCTCCCAGTTCTCCATGGCCTGTCCTGCCTTTCTGGATTTTACACTTTTTTCAGATGGCCCTTTTGACCGGGGGGAAGTGAGACTTCATTGTAGTGCAGATTTCCTTTGCAAGCTTGCTTGGTTGGCCAAAAAGGGCGTATGCGTTTTTTCCTGAATATATTCAGGAAAAAACGCATACGCCCTTTTTGGCCAAGTGCATCATTGTGGACGTTCTGCCTCTTTTCCTATGCTTTCAATGCAATTCCAGTCTACCTCCTGAAATCGGTTTCCTGCAATTCTGCCCCGCTTTCAAGTCCTCTTGGCAGCCTTACTTCAGTCTATTTTTGGACGATAGCTGTCATTTATAAGTCTGCAGGTTTGTGAATTACAGTGTCCCTGAGCTCCTTTCTTCAACTCGCTTTCTTGTGACCTGGCCGCAACACCGCAGGATGGCTTCAGGCCCTAATCTGGTTCCGGCACGGCATGCTGAGCCTTTGGTTATTTCCTCTTCCTGGTGGGAAATGAGAGTTAAATTTGCCCGTCCAGACACCTCCAGCTAGCCTCTCATTGGTTCTCGCTATTCCTGTTCATCTTCCGCAGAAATTGCAAACTGGGCCAAACAGGAGGCTAAAGGCGCTGACTCTCCAAGTGGGGAGACTGTTAGTAAAGCGTCTGGAATGTTGCACCCGAGTACCAGGGGAGGAAAACTGAGACATATTTGAACACGTCTCCCGTTCACATGGTTGATCATACTTGGGTTCCACATGCATGTTTTAGCTGAAGGAAGAATACCTTAAACCTGGGTAGTTGGAACCCGTGTAATGGGTACCATGCAATATGACTTCAAAGGGTCTTCATTTGCTCACCAAAGCTCTCCGAACCTATCACTGCTGCGTTTATACCCCTGTACACATGCTTGATTCTCTTTTGGAGACATAGCAATCCATAGGTTTTACGATACTTACTAGTCAGGTACATTCTTAGGTGTTAAATATGCGGTGTTGAATCCATTTCGTTGCGCAAGGAGTAGCTCTTGTCTATTCCATATTTGACTTAAGGAACTTTATCTGTGCTCATTTCAATCTCTGGTTTTATGCAGCACCCCAACTCACCTTTACCCTTAAGCAAGCATAAGTTGGTTTTCTAAATTTGAGACCCTGTTCTGTTCTGTAATTCAGTTCCTGTGTAGCCAAGTTTACATTCCGTGTATTACTGATATCTTATGATGTTTCTTTTTCTGTGTGACTTATTTCAGTTAGAATCATCATACCTGAATCCACTCATTGTGCTGCTAAGGGCCTGATGACACAGATTTCATTGCTGAGTGATATTGCTTTGTAAGTAAATACCACAACTTCTTTATCCATTTTTCACTTTCTGCGATGTTGAACTTGTACTGTAAACGAGGTTCTTGTAAACAGAGCCGTTCCAAACTTTGGGGTGGCTGTGTCTTTTTGATTTTAATTTCCCTAAGCTATAGGGTCATAAGTGGAAGTGCCCTAGGCTCTGTTGCTTTGTTTTTTAGATGTTTCAGGAAACACCATACACTTCTCCCCAGTGGTTGTTGGCAATTTACATCCCGCCCATCAGCATAACAAGGCTCCCAGTTCTCCATGGCCTGTCCTGCCTTTCTGGATTTTACACTTTTTTCAGATGGCCCTTTTGACCGGGGGGAAGTGAGACTTCATTGTAGTGCAGATTTCCTTTGCAAGCTTGCTTGGTTGGCCAAAAAGGGCGTATGCGTTTTTTCCTGAATATATTCAGGAAAAAACGCATACGCCCTTTTTGGCCAAGTGCATCATTGTGGACGTTCTGCCTCTTTTCCTATGCTTTCAATGCAATTCCAGTCTACCTCCTGAAATCGGTTTCCTGCAATTCTGCCCCGCTTTCAAGTCCTCTTGGCAGCCTTACTTCAGTCTATTTTTGGACGATAGCTGTCATTTATAACTCTGCAGTTTTGTGAATTACAGTGCCCCTGAGCTCCTTTCTTCAACTTGCTTTCTTGTGACCTGGCCGCAACACCGCAGGATGGCTTCAGGCCCTAATCTGGTTCCGGCACGGCACGCTGAGCCTTTGGTTATTTCCTCTTCCTGGTGGGAAATGAGAGTTAAATTTGCCCGTCCAGACACCTCCAGCTAGCCTCTCATTGGTTCTCGCTATTCCTGTTCATCTTCCGCAGAAATTGCAAACTGGGCCAAACAGGAGGTTAAAGGGACTGACTCTCCAAGTGGGGAGAGTGTTAGTAAAGCGTCTGGAATGTTGCACCCGAGTACCAGGGGAGGAAAACTGAGACATATTTGAACACGTCTCCCGATCACATGGTTGATCATACTCTGGGTTCCACATGCATATTTTAGCTGAAGGAAGAATACGTAAAACCTGGGTAGTTGAAACCCGTGGAATGGGTACCATGCAATATGACTTCAAAGGGTCTTCATTTGCTCACCGAACCTCTCCAATCCTATCACTGCTGCGTTTATGCCCCTGTACACATGCTTGATTCTCTTTCAGAGACATAGCAATCCACAGGTTTTAAGATACTTACTAGTCAGGTACATTCTTAGGCGTTTAATATGCGGTGTTGAGTCCATTTCGTTGAGCAAGGAGTAGCTCTTGTCTATTCCATATTTGGCTTAAGGAACTTTATCTGTGCTCATTTCAATCTCTGGTTTTATGCAGCACCCCAACTCACCTTTCCCCTTAAGCAAGCATAAGTTGGTTTTCTAAATTTGAGACCCTGTTCAGTTTTGGAATGCAGTTCCTGTGTAGCCAAGTTTACATTCCGTGTATTAGTGATATCTTATGATGTTTCTTTTTCTGTGTGACTTATTTCAGTTAGAATCATCGTACCTGAATCCACTCATTATGCTGCTACGGGCCTGATGACATAGATTTCATTGCTGAGTGATACTGCATTGTATGTAAGTACCACAAGTTCTTTATCCATTTTTCACTTTCTGTGATATTGAACTTGTACGGTAAACGAGGTTCTTGTAAACGGAGGCGTCCCAAACTTTGGGGTGGCTGTGTCTTTTTGATTTTAATTTCCCTAAGCTATAGGACCATAAGTGGAAGTGCCCTAGGCTCTGTTGCTTTGTTTTTTAGATGTTTCAGGAAACACCATACACTTCTCCCGAGTGTCTGTTGGCAATTTACATCCCGCCCATCAGCATAACAAGGCTCCCAGTTCTCCATGGCCTGTCCTGCCTTTCTGGATTTTACACTTTTTTCAGATGGCCCTTTTGACCGGGGGGAAGTGAGACTTCATTGTAGTGCAGATTTCCTTTGCAAGCTTGCTTGGTTGGCCAAAAAGGGCGTATGCGTTTTTTCCTGAATATATTCAGGAAAAAACGCATACGCCCTTTTTGGCCAAGTGCATCATTGTGGACGTTCTGCCTCTTTTCCTATGCTTTCAATGCAATTCCAGTCTACCTCCTGAAATCGGTTTCCTGCAATTCTGCCCCGCTTTCAAGTCCTCTTGGCAGCCTTACTTCAGTCTATTTTTGGACGATAGCTGTCATTTATAAGTCTGCAGGTTTGTGAATTACAGTGCCCCTGAGCTCCTTTCTTCAACTCGCTTTCTTTTGAGCTGGCCGCAACACCGCAGGATGGCTTCAGGCCCTAATCTGGTTCTGGCACGGTACGCTGAGCCTTTGGTTATTTCCTCCTCCTGGTGGGAAATGAGTGTTAAATTTGCCCATCCAGACACCTCCAGCTAGCCTCTCATTGGTTCTCGCTATTCCTGTTCATCTTCCGCAGAAATTGCAAACTGGGCCAAACAGGAGGTTAAAGGCGCTGACTCTCCAAGTGGGGAGAGTGTTAGTAAAGCGTCTGGAATGTTGCACCCGAGTACCAGGGGAGGAAAACTGAGACATATTTGAACACGTCTCCCGATCACATGGTAGATCATACTCTGGGTTCCACATGCATGTTTTAGCTGAAGGAAGAATACCTAAAACCTGGGTAGTTGAAACCCGTGGAATGGGTACCATGCAATATGACTTCAAAGGGTCTTCATTTGCTCACCGAACCTCTCCAATCCTATCACTGCTGCGTTTATGTCCCTGTACACATGCTTGATTCTCTTTCGGAGACATAGCAATCCATAGGTTTTAAGATACTTACTAGTCAGGTACATTCTTAGGCGTTTAATATGCGGTGTTGAGTCCATTTCGTTGAGCAAGGAGTAGCTCTTGTCTATTCCATATTTGGCTTAAGGAATTTTATCTGTGCTCATTTCAATCTCTGGTTTTATGCAGCAACCCAACTCACCTTTCCCCTTAAGCAAGCATAAGTTGGTTTTCTAAATTTGAGAACCTGTTCTGTTTTGGAATTCAGTTCCTGTGTAGCCAAGTTTACATTCCGTGTATTAGTGATATCTTATGATGTTTCTTTTTCTGTGTGACTTATTTCAGTTAGAATCATCGTACCTGAATCTACTCATTATGCTGCTACTGGCCTGATGACATAGATTTCATTGCTGAGTGATACTGCATTGTACGTAAGTACCACAAGTTCTTTATCCATTTTTCACTTTCTGCGATGTTGAACTTGTACTGTAAACGAGGTTCTTGTAAACAGAGCCGTTCCAAACTTTGGGGTGGCTGTGTCTTTTTGATTTTAATTTCCCTAAGCTATAGGACCATAAGTGGAAGTGCCCTAGGCTCTGTTGCTTTGTTTTTTAGATGTTTCAGGAAACACCATACACTTCTCCCACGTGTCTGTTGGCAATTTACATCCCGCCCATCAGCATAACAAGGCTCCCAGTTCTCAATGGCCTGTTGCCTTTCTGGATTTTACACTTTTTTCAGATGGCCCTTTTGACCGAGGGGAAGTGAGACTTCATTGTAGTGCAGATTTCCTTTGTAAGCTTGCTTGGTTGGCCAAAAATGGCGTATGCGTTTTTTCCTGAATATATTCAGGAAAAAACGCATACGCCCTTTTTGGCCAAGTGCATCATTGTGGACGTTCTGCCTCTTTTCCTATGCTTTCAATGCAATTCCAGTCTACCTCCTGAAATCGGTTTCCTGCAATTCTGCCCCGCTTTCAAGTCCTCTTGGCAGCCTTACTTCAGTCTATTTTTGGACGATAGCTGTCATTTATAACTCTGCAGGTTTGTGAATTACAGTGCCCCTGAGCTCCTTTGTTCAACTCGTTTTCTTGTGACCTGGCCGCAACACCGCAGGATGGCTTCAGGCCCTAATCTGGTTCCGGTACGGCACGCTGAGCCTTTGGTTATTTCCTCTTCCTGGTGGGAAATGAGAGTTAAATTTGCCCGTCCAGACACCTCCAGCTAGTCTCTCATTGGTTCTCGCTATTCCTGTTCATCTTCCG
Source organism: Delphinus delphis (assembly GCF_949987515.2). Taxonomy (NCBI): domain Eukaryota; kingdom Metazoa; phylum Chordata; class Mammalia; order Artiodactyla; family Delphinidae; genus Delphinus; species Delphinus delphis. The sequence goes on from NW_027192691.1 coordinate 1,155,354, forward strand.
CAGAAATTGCAAACTGGGCCAAACAGGAGGTTAAAGGCGCTGACTCTCCAAGTGGGGAGAGTGTTAGTAAAGCGTCTGGAATGTTGCACCCGAGTACCAGGGGAGGAAAACTGAGACATATTTGAACACGTCTCCCGTTCACATGGTTGATCATACTTGGATTCCACATGCATGTTTTAGCTGAAGGAAGAATACCATAAACCTGGAGAGTTAAGACCCATGCAATGGGTACCATGCAATATGACTTCAAAGGGTCTTCATTTGCTCACCGAACCTCTCCAATCCTATCACTGCTGCGTTTATGCCCCTGTACACATGCTTGATTCTCTTTTGGAGACATAGCAATCCATAGGTTTTATGATACTTACTAGTCAGGTACATTCTTAGGCGTTTAATATGCGGTGTTGAGTCCATTTCGTTGAGCAAGGAGTAGCTCTTGTCTATTCTGTATTTGATTTAAGGAACTTTATGTGTGCTCATTTCAATCTCTGGTTTTATGCAGCACCCCAACTCACCTTTACCCTTAAGCAAGCATATGTTGGTTTTCTAAATTTGAGACCCTGTTCTGTTCTGTAATTCAGTTCCTGTGTAGCCAAGTTTACATTCCGTGTATTACTGATATCTTATGATGTTTCTTTTTCTGTGTGACTTACTTCAGTTAGAATCATCATACCTGAATCCACTCATTGTGATACTAAGGGCCTGATGACATAGATTTCATTGCTGAGTGATATTGCTTTGTAAGTAAATACCACAACTTCTTTATCCATTTTTCACTTTCTGCGATGTTGAACTTGTACTGTAAACGAGGTTCTTGTAAACGGAGGCGTCCCAAACTTTGGGGTGGCTGTGTCTTTTTGATTTTAATTTCCCTAAGCTATAGGACCATAAGTGGCAGTGCCCTAGGCTCTGTTGCTTTGTTTTTTAGATGTTTCAGGAAACACCATACACTTCTCCCGAGTGTCTGTTGGCAATTTACATCCCGCCCATCAGCATAACAAGGCTCCCAGTTCTCCATGGCCTGTCCTGCCTTTCTGGATTTTACACTTTTTTCAGATGGCCCTTTTGACCGGGGGGAAGTGAGACTTCATTGTAGTGCAGATTTCCTTTGCAAGCTTGCTTGGTTGGCCAAAAAGGGCGTATGCGTTTTTTCCTGAATATATTCAGGAAAAAACGCATACGCCCTTTTTGGCCAAGTGCATCATTGTGGACGTTCTGCCTCTTTTCCTATGCTTTCAATGCAATTCCAGTCTACCTCCTGAAATCGGTTTCCTGCAATTCTGCCCCACTTTCAAGTCCTCTTGGCAGCCTTACTTCAGTCTATTTAGGGACGATAGCTGTCATTTATAACTCTGCAGGTTTGTGAATTACAGTGCCCCTGAGCTCCTTTCTTCAACTCGCTTTCTTTTGAGCTGGCCGTAACACCGCAGGATGGCTTCAGGCCCTAATCTGGTTCCGGTACGGCACGCTGAGCCTTTGGTTATTTCCTCTTCCTGGTGGGAAATGAGAGTTAAATTTGCCCGTCCAGACACCTCCAGCTAGCCTCTCATTGGTTCTCGCTATTCCTGTTCATCTTCCGCAGAAATTGCAAACTGGGCCAAACAGGAGGTTAAAGGCGCTGACTCTCCAAGTGGGGAGAGTGTTAGTAAAGCGTCTGGAATGTTGCACCCGAGTACCAGGGGAGGAAAACTGAGACATATTTGAACACGTCTACCGTTCACATGGTTGATCATACTCTGGGTTCCACATGCATGTTTTAGCTGAAGGAAGAATACCTTAAACCTGGAGAGTTGAGACCCGTGGAATGGGTACCATGCAATATGATTTCAAAGGGTCTTCATTTGCTCACCGAACCTCTCCAATCCTATCACTGCTGCGTTTATGCCCCTGTACACACGCTTGATTCTCTTTTGGAGACATAGCAATCCATAGGTTTTAAGATACTTACTAGTCAGGTACATTCTTAGGCGTTTAATATGGGGTGTTGAGTCCATTTCGTTGAGCAAGGAGTAGCTCTTGTCTATTCCATACTTGGCTTAAGGAACTTTATCTGTGCTCATTTCAATCTCTGGTTTTATGCAGCACCCCAACTCACCTTTCCCCTTAAGCAAGCATAAGTTGGTTTTCTAAATTTGAGACCCTGTTCTGTTTTGGAATACAGTTCCTGTGTAGCCAAGTTTACATTCCGTGTATTAGTGATATCTTATGATGTTTCTTTTTCTGTGTGACTTATTTCAGTTAGAATCATCGTACCTGAATCCACTCATTATGCTGCTACGGGCCTGATGACATAGATTTCATTGCTGAGTGATACTGCATTGTACGTAAGTACCACAAGTTCTTTATCCATTTTTCACTTTCTGCGATGTTGAACTTGTACTGTAAACGAGGTTCTTGTAAACAGAGCCGTTCCAAACTTTGGGGTGGCTGTGTCTTTTTGATTTTAATTTCCCTAAGCTATAGGACCATAAGTGGAAGTGCCCTAGGTTCTGTTGCTTTGTTTTTTACATGTTTCAGGAAACACCATACACTTCTCCCGAGTGGTTGTTGGCAATTTACATCCCGCCCATCAGCATAACAAGGCTCCCAGTTCTCCATGGCCTGTCCTGCCTTTCTGGATTTTACACTTTTTTCAGATGGCCCTTTTGACCGGGGGGAAGTGAGACTTCATTGTAGTGCAGATTTCCTTTGCAAGCTTGCTTGGTTGGCGAAAAAGGGCATATGCGTTTTTTCCTGAATATATTCAGGAAAAAACGCATATGCCCTTTTTGGCCAAGTGCATCATTGTGGACGTTCTGCCTCTTTTCCTATGCTTTCAATGCAATTCCAGTCTACCTCCTGAAATCGGTTTCCTGCAATTCTGCCCCGCTTTCAAGTCCTCTTGGCAGCCTTACTTCAGTCTATTTTTGGACGATAGCTGTCATTTATAACTCTGCAGGTTTGTGAATTACAGTGCCCCTGAGCTCCTTTCTTCAACTCGCTTTCTTGTGACCTGGCCGCAACACCGCAGGATGGCTTCAGGCCCTAATCTGGTTCCGGCACGGCACGCTGAGCCTTTGGTTATTTCCTCTTCCTGGTGGGAAATGAGAGTTAAATTTGCCCGTCCAGACACCTCCAGCTAGTCTCTCATTGGTTCTCGCTATTCCTGTTCATCTTCCGCAGAAATTGCAAACTGGGCCAAACAGGAGGTTAAAGGCGCTGACTCTCCAAGTGGGGAGAGTGTTAGTAAAGCGTCTGGAATGTTGCACCCGAGTACCACGGGAGGAAAACTGAGACATATTTGAACACGTCTCCCGTTCACATGGTTGATCATACTTGGGTTCCACATGCATGTTTTAGCTGAAGGAAGAATACCTTAAACCTGGAGAGTTAAGACCCGTGTAATGGGTACCATGCAATATGACTTCAAAGGGTCTTCATTTGCTCACCGAACCTCTCCAATCCTATCACTGCTGCGTTTATGCCCCTGTACACATGCTTGATTCTCTTTCGGAGACATAGCAATCCATAGGTTTTAAGATACTTACTAGTCAGGTACATTCTTAGGCGTTTAATATGCGATGTTGAGTCCATTTCGTTGAGCAAGGAGTAGCTCTTGTCTATTCCATATTTGACTTAAGGAACTTTATCTGTACTCATTTCAATCTCTGGTTTTATGCAACACCCCAACTCACCTTTACCCTTAAGCAAGCATAAGTTGGTTTTCTAAATTTGAGACCCTGTTCTGTTCTGTAATTCAGTTCCTGTGTAGCCAAGTTTACATTCCGTGTATTACTGATATCTTATGATGTTTCTTTTTCTGTGTGACTTACTTCAGTTAGAATCATCATACCTGAATCCACTCATTGTGCTGCTACGGGCCTGATGACACAGATTTCATTGCTGAGTGATATTGCTTTGTAAGTAAATACCACAACTTCTTTATCCATTTTTCACTTTCTGCGATGTTGAACTTGTACTGTAAACGAGGTTCTTGTAAACAGAGGCGTCCGAAACTTTGGGGTGGCTGTGTCTTTTTGATTTTAATTTCCCTAAGCTGTAGGACCATAAGTGGAAGTGCCCTAGGTTCTATTGCTTTGCTTTTTAGATGTTTCAGGAAACACCATACACTTCTCCCGAGTGGTTGTTGGCAATTTACATCCCGCCCATCAGCATAACAAGGCTCCCAGTTCTCCATGGCCTGTCCTGCCTTTCTGGATTTTACACTTTTTTCAGATGGCCCTTTTCACCGGGGGGAAGTGAGACTTCATTGTAGTGCAGATTTCCTTTGCAAGCTTGCTTGGTTGGCCAAAAAGGGCGTATGCGTTTTTTCCTGAATATATTCAGGAAAAAACGCATACGCCCTTTTTGGCCAAGTGCATCATTGTGGACGTTCTGCCTCTTTTCCTATGCTTTCAATGCAATTCCAGTCTACCTCCTGAAATCGGTTTCCTGCAATTCTGCCCCGCTTTCAAGTCCTCTTGGCAGCCTTACTTCAGTCTATTTTTGGACGATAGCTGTCATTTATAACTCTGCAGGTTTGTGAATTACAGTGCCCCTGAGCTCCTTTCTTCAACTCGCTTTCTTTTGAGCTGGCCGCAACACCGCAGGATGGCTTCAGGCCCTAATCTGGTTCCGGCACGGCACGCTGAGCCTTTGGTTATTTCCTCTTCCTGGTGGGAAATGAGAGTTAAATTTGCCCGTCCAGACACCTCCAGCTAGTCTCTCATTGGTTCTCACTATTCCTGTTCATCTTCCGCAGAAATTGCAAACTGGGCCAAACAGGAGGTTAAAGGCGCTGACTCTCCAAGTCGGGAGAGTGTTAGTAAAGCGTCTGGAATGTTGCACCCGAGTACCAGGGGAGGAAAACTGAGACATATTTGAACACGTCTCCCGATCACATGGTTGATCATACTCTAGGTTCCACATGCATGTTTTAGCTGAAGGAAGAATACCTTAAACCTGGGTAGTTGAAACCCGTGGAATGGGTACCATGCAATATGACTTCAAATGGTCTTCATTTGCTCACCAAATTCTCCAGTCCTATCACTGCTGCGTTTATGCCCCTGTACACATGCTTGATTCTCTTTCGGAGACATAGCAATCCATAGGTTTTAAGATACTTACTAGTCAGGTACATTCTTAGGCGTTTAATATGGGGTGTTGAGTCCATTTCGTTGAGCAAGGAGTAGCTCTTGTCTATTCCATATTTGACTTAAGGAACTTTATCTGTGCTCATTTCAATCTCTGGTTTTATGCAGCACCCCAACTCACCATTACCCTTAAGCAAGCATAAGTTGGTTTTCTAAATTTGAGTCCCTGTTCTGTTCTGTAATTCAGTTCCTGTGTAGCCAAGTTTACATTCCGTGTATTACTGATATCTTATGATGTTTCTTTTTCTGTGTGACTTACTTCAGTTAGAATCATCATACCTGAATCCACTCATTGTGCTGCTAAGGGCCTGATGACACAGATTTCATTGCTGAGTGATATTGCTTTGTAAGTAAATACCACAACTTCTTTATCCATTTTTCACTTTCTGCGATGTTGAACTTGTAGTGTAAACGAGGTTCTTGTAAACAGAGCCGTTCCAAACTTTGGGGTGGCTGTGTCGTTTTGATTTTAATTTCCCTAAGCTATAGGACCATAAGTGGAAGTGCCCTAGGTTCTGTTGCTTTGTTTTTTACATGTTTCAGGAAACACCATACACTTCTCCCGAGTGGTTGTTGGCAATTTACATCCCGCCCATCAGCATAACAAGGCTCCCAGTTCTCCATGGCCTGTCCTGCCTTTCTGGATTTTACACTTTTTTCAGATGGCCCTTTTGACCGGGGGGAAGTGAGACTTCATTGTAGTGCAGATTTCCTTTGCAAGCTTGCTTGGTTGGCCAAAAAGGGCGTATGCGTTTTTTCCTGAATATATTCAGGAAAAAACGCATACGCCCTTTTTGGCCAAGTGCATCATTGTGGACGTTCTGCCTCTTTTCCTATGCTTTCAATGCAATTCCAGTCTACCTCCTGAAATCGGTTTCCTGCAATTCTGCCCCGCTTTCAAGTCCTCTTGGCAGCCTTACTTCAGTCTATTTTTGGACGATAGCTGTCATTTATAACTCTGCAGGTTTGTGAATTACAGTGCCCCTGAGCTCCTTTCTTCAACTCGCTTTCTTTTGAGCTGGCCGCAACACCGCAGGATGGCTTCAGGCCCTAATCTGGTTCCGGCACGGCACGCTGAGCCTTTGGTTATTTCCTCTTCCTGGTGGGAAATGAGAGTTAAATTTGCCCGTCCAGACACCTCCAGCTAGTCTCTCATTGGTTCTCACTATTCCTGTTCATCTTCCGCAGAAATTGCAAACTGGGCCAAACAGGAGGTTAAAGGCGCTGACTCTCCAAGTCGGGAGAGTGTTAGTAAAGCGTCTGGAATGTTGCACCCGAGTACCAGGGGAGGAAAACTGAGACATATTTGAACACGTCTCCCGTTCACATGGTTGATCATACTTGGGTTCCACATGCATGTTTTAGCTGAAGGAAGAATACCTTAAACCTGGAGAGTTAAGACCCGTGTAATGGGTACCATGCAATATGACTTCAAAGGGTCTTCATTTGTTCACCGAACCTCTCCAATCCTATCACTGCTGCGTTTATGCCCCTGTACACATGCTTGATTCTCTTTCGGAGACATAGCAATCCATAGGTTTTAAGATACTTACTAGTCAGGTACATTCTTAGGCGTTTAATATGGGGTGTTGAGTCCATTTCGTTGAGCAAGGAGTAGCTCTTGTCTATTCCATATTTGGCTTAAGGAACTTTATCTGTGCTCATTTCAATCTCTGGTTTTATGCAGCACCCCAACTCACCATTACCCTTAAGCAAGCATAAGTTGGTTTTCTAAATTTGAGTCCCTGTTCTGTTCTGTAATTCAGTTCCTGTGTAGCCAAGTTTACATTCCGTGTATTACTGATATCTTATGATGTTTCTTTTTCTGTGTGACTTACTTCAGTTAGAATCATCATACCTGAATCCACTCATTGTGCTGCTACGGGCCTGATGACACAGATTTCATTGCTGAGTGATATTGCTTTGTAAGTAAATACCACAACTTCTTTATCCATTTTTCACTTTCTGCGATGTTGAACTTGTAGTGTAAACGAGGTTCTTGTAAACAGAGCCGTTCCAAACTTTGGGGTGGCTGTGTCGTTTTGATTTTAATTTCCCTAAGCTATAGGACCATAAGTGGAAGTGCCCTAGGTTCTGTTGCTTTGTTTTTTAGATGTTTCAGGAAACACCATACACTTCTCCCGAGTGGTTGTTGGCAATTTACATCCCGCCCATCAGCATAACAAGGCTCCCAGTTCTCCATGGCCTGTCCTGCCTTTCTGGATTTTACACTTTTTTCAGATGGCCCTTTTGACCGGGGGGAAGTGAGACTTCATTGTAGTGCAGATTTCCTTTGCAAGCTTGCTTGGTTGGCCAAAAAGGGCGTATGCGTTTTTTCCTGAATATATTCAGGAAAAAACGCATACGCCCTTTTTGGCCAAGTGCATCATTGTGGACGTTCTGCCTCTTTTCCTATGCTTTCAATGCAATTCCAGTCTACCTCCTGAAATCGGTTTCCTGCAATTCTGCCCCGCTTTCAAGTCCTCTTGGCAGCCTTACTTCAGTCTATTTTTGGACGATAGCTGTCATTTATAACTCTGCAGGTTTGTGAATTACAGTGCCCCTGAGCTCCTTTCTTCAACTCGCTTTCTTTTGAGCTGGCCGCAACACCGCAGGATGGCTTCAGGCCCTAATCTGGTTCCGGCACGGCACGCTGAGCCTTTGGTTATTTCCTCTTCCTGGTGGGAAATGAGAGTTAAATTTGCCCGTCCAGACACCTCCAGCTAGTCTCTCATTGGTTCTCACTATTCCTGTTCATCTTCCGCAGAAATTGCAAACTGGGCCAAACAGGAGGTTAAAGGCGCTGACTCTCCAAGTCGGGAGAGTGTTAGTAAAGCGTCTGGAATGTTGCACCCGAGTACCAGGGGAGGAAAACTGAGACATATTTGAACACGTCTCCCGTTCACATGGTTGATCATACTTGGATCATGCATGTTTTAGCTGAAGGAAGAATACCTTAAACCTGGAGAGTTGAGACCCGTGTAATGGGTACCATGCAATATGACTTCAAAGGGTCTTCATTTGTTCACCGAACCTCTCCAATCCTATCACTGCTGCGTTTATGCCCCTGTACACATGCTTGATTCTCTTTCGGAGACATAGCAATCCATAGGTTTTAAGATACTTACTAGTCAGGTACATTCTTAGGCGTTTAATATGGGGTGTTGGGTCCATTTCGTTGAGCAAGGAGTAGCTCTTGTCTATTCCATATTTGACTTAAGGAACTTTATCTGTGCTCATTTCAATCTCTGGTTTTATGCAACACCCCAACTCACCTTTACCCTTAAGCAAGCATAAGTTGGTTTTCTAAATTTGAGACCCTGTTCTGTTCTGTAATTCAGTTCCTGTGTAGCCAAGTTTACATTCCGTGTATTACTGATATCTTATGATGTTTCTTTTTCTGTGTGACTTACTTCAGTTAGAATCATCATACCTGAATCCACTCATTGTGCTGCTACGGGCCTGATGACACAGATTTCATTGCTGAGTGATATTGCTTTGTAAGTAAATACCACAACTTCTTTATCCATTTTTCACTTTCTGCGATGTTGAACTTGTACTGTAAACGAGGTTCTTGTAAACAGAGGCGTCCCAAACTTTGGGGTGGCTGTGTCTTTTTGATTTTAATTTCCCTAAGCTGTAGGACCATAAGTGGAAGTGCCCTAGGTTCTGTTGCTTTGTTTTTTAGATGTTTCAGGAAACACCATACACTTCTCCCGAGTGGTTGTTGGCAATTTACATCCCGCCCATCAGCATAACAAGGCTCCCAGTTCTCCATGGCCTGTCCTGCCTTTCTGGATTTTACACTTTTTTCAGATGGCCCTTTTGACCGGGGGGAAGTGAGACTTCATTGTAGTGCAGATTTCCTTTGCAAGCTTGCTTGGTTGGCCAAAAAGGGCGTATGCGTTTTTTCCTGAATATATTCAGGAAAAAACGCATACGCCCTTTTTGGCCAAGTGCATCATTGTGGACGTTCTGCCTCTTTTCCTATGCTTTCAATGCAATTCCAGTCTACCTCCTGAAATCGGTTTCCTGCAATTCTGCCCCGCTTTCAAGTCCTCTTGGCAGCCTTACTTCAGTCTATTTTTGGACGATAGCTGTCATTTATAACTCTGCAGGTTTGTGAATTACAGTGCCCCTGAGCTCCTTTCTTCAACTCGCTTTCTTGTGACCTGGCCGCAACACCGCAGGATGGCTTCAGGCCCTAATCTGGTTCCGGCCCGGCATGCTGAGCCTTTGGTTAATTCCTCTTCCTGGTGGGAAATGAGAGTTAAATTTGCCCGTCCAGACACCTCCAGCTAGCTTCTCATTGGTTCTCGCTATTCCTGTTCATCTTCCGCAGAAATTGCAAACTGGGCCAAACAGGAGGTTAAAGGGACTGACTCTCCAAGTGGGGAGAGTGTTAGCAAAGCTTCTGGAATGTTGCACCCGAGTACCAGGGGAGGAAAACTGAGACATATTTGAACACGTCTCCCGATCACATGGTTGATCATACTCTAGGTTCCACATGCATGTTTTAGCTGAAGGAAGAATACCTTAAACCTGTGTAGTTGAAACCCGTGGAATGGGTACCATGCAATATGACTTCAAAGGGTCTTCATTTGCTCACCAAACCTCTCCAATCCTACCACTGCTGTGTTTATGCCCCTGTACACATGCTTGATTCTCTTTCGGAGACATAGCAATCCATAGGTTTTAAGATACTTACTAGTCAGGTACATTCTTAGGCGTTTAATATGCGGTGTTGAGTCCATTTCGTTGAGCAAGGAGTAGCTCTTGTCTATTCCATATTTGGCTTAAGGAACTTTATCTGTGCTCATTTCAATCTCTGGTTTTATGCAGCAAACCAACTCACCTTTCCCCTTAAGCAAGCATAAGTTGGTTTTCTAAATTTGAGAACCTGTTCTGTTTTGGAATTCAGTTCCTGTGTAGCCAAGTTTACATTCCGTGTATTAGTGATATCTTATGATGTTTCTTTTTCTGTGTGACTTATTTCAGTTAGAATCATCGTACCTGAATCCACTCATTATGCTGCTACGGGCCTGATGACATAGATTTCATTGCTGAGTGATACTGCATTGTACGTAAGTACCACAAGTTCTTTATCCATTTTTCACTTTCTGTGATATTGAACTTGTACTGTAATCGAGGTTCTTGTAAACAGAGCCTTTCGAAACTTTGGGGTGGCTGTGTCTTTTTGATTTTAAATTCCCTAAGCTATAGGACCATAAGTGGAAGTGCCCTAGGCTCTGTTGCTTTGTTTTTTAGATGTTTCAGGAAACACCATACACTTCTCCCGAGTGTCTGTTGGCAATTTACATCCCGCCCATCAGTATAACAAGGCTCCCAGTTCTCCATGGCCTGTCCTGCCTTTCTGGATTTTACACTTTTTTCAGATGGCCCTTTTGACCGGGGGGAAGTGAGACTTCATTGTAGTGCAGATTTCCTTTGCAAGCTTGCTTGGTTGGCCAAAAAGGGCGTATGCGTTTTTTCCTGAATATATTCAGGAAAAAACGCATACGCCCTTTTTGGCCAAGTGCATCATTGTGGACGTTCTGCCTCTTTTCCTATGCTTTCAATGCAATTCCAGTCTACCTCCTGAAATCGGTTTCCTGCAGTTCTGCCTTGCTTTCAATGCCTCTTCATAGCCTTACCTAAATATATTTTTTAAAAATAGTTGGCCTTTATAACTCTGCAGGTTTTTGAATTGCAGTGGCCCTTAGCTCCATTTTTTAGCTCTTATTTTTGTGGTCTTGCCCCGTAACCACAGGATTCCTTGAAACCCTATTTTTCTTCTGGGGCACCTTGCTGTGCCTTTGGTTAATTCTTCTTACTGATGTGATATTAGAGTGACATGTGCCCATTGAAACCGCTACAGCTAGTTTCTCACTGGTTCCCCCTATTCCCATTCATCCTCTGCACTAACTGCAGACTGTGCGATACCAGAACTTAAAGGCATTGACTCCATGTGGGGATGTTGTTAGTAAAGCGGCTGGAATGTCGATCCGGAGCCCCAGGAGAGGAAAAATGAGGTGCGTTTTAGAAACCTTTCCCGATCATATGGTATACCAGTCGCTGGGTTTCCCAAGCATGGTTTAGCTGTAGGAAGATTCCCTTCAACCTGGAGTGTTGGGACCCTTGGACTGAGTAGCATGAAGTATTGCATTAAACTTTCGGCAGTTGCTCACCAAAGCTCACCAATCCTGTCAGCCCCAAGTGTCCAGCCTTATGTCTTATCCAGCTGTGGGTTTATATGTGGTCAATCCAGGTTGCATCACAGCCCCTGAGCGAATTTTGTAAGAATTTTTCTCTCTTTCATTGTTTCAGCGTTTTGTTTTTAAAATTTATTTCTATAATGGGGTTTAGCTCATTTTCACTGCTGTGTTTGTGCCGCTCTGCACACACTTGATTCCCTTATGGAGATATATCAATACATGGGTTTTAAGATTCTTATTCCTCAGATATATTTCTCTGCGGTGTATAGGGTGTGTTGAGGCCAGTTCATTGAGCAAGGTGTAGATCTTGTCTAATACCTATTTGGTTTATTGAACGGTATCTGTGCTAATTTCAAACTCTGGTTTTATGCATCACCCCACCTCTCCTTTCCCCTTAAGCTGACATAAGTGTGTTTTCTAAATGTGAGACACTGTTCTGTTCTGTAATTCATTTCTTGTGCAGCCATATTTACCCTCCCTCTATAAGTGATATCTTATGATATGTTTCTTTTTCTGTTTGACTTATTTCAAGTAGTATTATCGGACCTAAATCCACTCTTTATCCTTCTACTAGCCTTATTACATTGATTTCATGGTGAAGAGATATTCCATTGTACATAAGTACCACATCTTCTTTATCCATTGTTCTCTTTCCTGGGATATTTAAGGTGTACTGAAGTTGAGGTTCTTGTAAACAGAGTAGCCCTAAACTGTGGTGTGCTTGTGTCTTGTTGATTTTTAGACTTCCCTAGATATACTCCCATGATTGGAAGTGTCCTATGCTCTGTAGCTCTGTTTTTTAGATGATTTAGGAACCACCATACACTTCTCCAGAGTGGCTCTCGGCAGTTCACACACTGCCCATCAGCGTATAAAGGCTCCCTGTTCTCCATGGCCTGTCCTGCATTTCTGGTTTTTACAATTTTTTAGGATGGCCCTTTTGACCGGTGGGAAGTGAGACTTCTTTGTTGTGCACATTTGCATTGCTTGCTTGCTTCGTTGCCCATAAAGTGCGTATGCGTTTTTTCCTGGATATAATCAGGAAAAAACGCATACGCCCTTTTGGGCCAACTGCATCATTGTCGAAATTCTGCCGCTTTTCATGTGCGTTAAAGACGAGTCCAATCTATCTCTTGAAATCTGTTTCTTGCAATTCTGTCTTGCATTCAGATCCTCTTCTTTGCCTTACCTCAACATATTTTTGGACGTTAGTTTTCATTTATAACTCTGCAGGTTTGTGAATTGCAGTGACCCTGAGCTCCATTTTTTAAGTTGCTCTTTTGTGAGCTGGCCTCAAACCCGCAGGATTGCTTCAGGCCCTATTTTGGCTCCGGCGAGGCAGGCTGAGCCTTTCTTTAATTCTTATTCTTAATGGGAAATTAGAGTGATATGTGCCCGTCCAAACCCCTACAACTCTTCTCTCATTGGTTCCCCCTCTTCCCGTTCATCCTCCTCACAATTTGCAAAATGTGTGAAACAGAAGTTTAAATGTGCTGATTCTCCAAGTGGGGAGATTCTAAGTAGCGTGGCTGGAATGGTGAACAGGAGCACCAGGAGAGGATAAATGAGGTGCATTATAGACACATCTCCCGATCACATGGTGTACAGTCCTCTGGGTTTTCCATGCATGTTTTAGCTGTAGGAAGATCCCTTGAACCTGCAGATTTGGGACCCATTGAATGGGTACCAGGTAGTATTACTTTAAAGGGTGTGCATTTCCTCACCCAACCTCACATTTCTCTTAGCGCAAACAGTTTCCAGCCTTATGTCTCATCCTGCTGTGGGTCTAGATGTGTTCAATCCATGTTGCATCACCGTCCCTGAGGAAAAGTTGTAAGAGGTTTTCTCTGTCTCTCTGTCGTTTATTTTTTTCAATTTATTACTATATTGGTTACAGCTGATTTTCAAAGCTCTGTTTCTTGCTGCTGTACATCCACTTGATTCACGTACAGAGAGACATCAATAAATTCTTTTTCAGATTCTTACCAGTCGTATATATTCTTTTCCGGTGACTTGAGTGTGCTGAGTGCAGTTCTTTTAGCTACCGTGTAGGCCTTGTGGATTATCAGTTTGGTATTTGGAATGGTATCTTTGCTAATTTCAACCTCCTGGATGATGCCTCACCCCTCCCCACCTTTCCCGTTTAGCAGCCTTATGCGTGTTTTCTACATATTTGACTATGTTTTTGTTTTGTAATTTATTTCATGTGTAGCCATTTTGGATTCCACCTTTAAGTGATATCTTATGATATGTGTCTTTTTCTTTTTGAATTCTGTCACTTAGAATGATCATACGTAACTCCTCCGGAGTTGTTACAACTGGCCATATTTCATTGATTTCCAGGCTGAATAATATTCCACTCTACCTAAGTACCACATCTCTATCCATTTTTTCCCTCCAGAGACATTTAAGTTATATCCTAGTCGAGGATCTTTTAAACAGAGAGGGGGTAAACATTGGGGTGCCTGTGTCCTCTCGATTTTTGTTTTTCCCAAGATATACGCCCATGAGTGCAAGTGCCCTATGCTCTGTAGCTCATTTTTTAGATGCTTTAGTAAACACAATACACTTCTCCAGAATGGCCGTTGGCAATATACATTTCCACTATAAGTCTCACAGGGCTCCCTCTTCTCGTTGCCCTGTCCTGCATTTCTGTTGTTTACGCTTTATGAGGATGGCTCTTCTGACTGATGCGAAGTGATATCTTTTGTAGTATTGACTTCCAGTGCCCACCTGTTTGGTTGGCTAAAAAAGTGTATGCCCTTTTCTTGAATATATACAGAAAAGAACGCATACACCCTTTTTGGCCAACTGCAATGTTGGCAATGTTGGCAATGTTCAGCTCCTTTTCTTGTGCTTAATGGCGAGTCCTTTCTACCTCCTCAAATCCCTTTCCTGCCATTCTCCCTTGCTTACAAGTCCTTTTCTCTGACTTTCCTCAAGACATTTTTCAGTGATGGATATTTTCAACTCTGCAGTTTTGTGAATTTTACTGCCCCTGAGTTCCATTGTTCAACTTGTGTTTATGGGAACTGGCCACAAAGCAGCGGGATTTCCTCAAGCCCTATACTGTTTCCATGGGCAACCCTAGCCTTTGGTCAATTCGTCTTCCTGATTGGAAATTAGAGTGACATGTGCCTGTCTGAACACCTAGGACTTGTCTCTCATTGTTCCTCATCCTTCCGCTTCATCCTCTGGACAAATTCCAAACTGTACGCAACAGGATGTTGATAGTGCTGACATCTCCAAGTGGGGAGACTGTTAGTAAAGACGCTGGAGGGGTGAACCCGAGCACCAGGAGATGAGGAGATGAGATGCCTTTTCCAAACTCTTCCCGATCAGACGGTATACCATCCTCTGGGTGTGACAGACATGTTTTAGCAGTAGGAAGAGTCCCATTCATGTAAGGAGAACACCAGGGCTTTTTCAAAATCAGTGTCTCCCCGAAACCCAAACTGGGGAATTTTTTAAGCTACGGCTACACATATGTTCATTAAGGGCCTTGGGAAGTAGGCAGAGTCCAAACTTTAGATGATTGAAGTCTTCAGGGTCAGAAGCACTCACCACCAGCTTCCCTTAGGCTACACTTTAACTGTCATTGATAGATGATGTCAATAAAAATATCTATTCTTTTTCAGATTATTTCCCCTTATAGCTTATTGCAAAATGTTGAGTGTAGTTCCCTGTGCTATACAGTAGTTCCTTGTTGATGATCTATTTTATACATAGCAGTGTGTATGTGTTAATTCCAAACTGTTAATTTATCCCTCCTCCCACCTTTCCCCTTTGGTAATAATAAATTATAAGATTTTATACTTCTCAGAAATGGGGGAGCTGAAAGAGAGGTATCATTTTCAATGGAAAAGCATTTAAAGCAAGATTGAAGGTTTAACCAAGATTATTAGCTGTACATCCTTGGAAAGAAATCACTTCGTTTCTCTAATATTGACCTGACAAATAAGACAAACCTTTTCACTGAACTTGCTTATAAAAAGTGATGGAAATATCAAATGGAAGTGTTAAAAACATCTTATTTTACCCGAGCCTTATACACTGTTCTATGTTAACTACAGTTTGGCTCACACATCTGTTCATTGAGGTTACAATAGTCTCAATTTCTGTTACTGATCCTCCAGAGTGGACCCCAACAAGTGTCCCCCTGCCCAGTGTCATTGGGGCCAACAGATCGAGACTGAGGTTTGTTCACAAGCAAAGGAAACTTTATATTTTGATCAGAGAATGGAGAGGTGAGAGCATGCACTACCCCGTGGGCTGTGGGCTGGGCTGCTGTGTAGAGATCCTGTCAGAGTCAGTGGGAGGGAGGGAGGCGGCGGAGCTCTCGAGGGCCGGGTTGGCTGTAGCTCAGGCTCTATATCGTGGAGTCTGCACTGGGCCCCAGGAGCTGAGGTGTCGACCCAGCCATTCTGCACTAGGAAATCTGGTCTGAAGTGCCGGGTGTGGAACCTCTGCATGCGGGACCCTAGGAGCACGTGAAATTAGACAAAGCACAAAGGATAAAAAAGGTTAGACTTGACTTTATTGCCCAGATTCTATTTTTATCTCCCAGGGATTTTTAATGGGCTTTGCTGGGGACAAACCCCTCCTCTGCCTTTTGTCCCGTTCCTCATTCTTGGAGTGCTGAGGGTGCAGACCCTTCTTCTGTAACTGCTGAGTGCTGAGTTGGGAGCCCTCATACCCTGGGGCGAGGGTCAGAGCTTCTCCCCAGCAGCCTCCCGGTGACGTTGATTGTCCCCAGGACCCCTGCCTCCCTGCTCGTCCACCTGAGCACCAGCATTGGAAGTGTTATAGATTCTAATGACCTTTAAGGGTCCAGGAAAGAGATGTGCAGAGACGCTGTGGGGGCCGGTTTCACCCCGCCCCACATTTGTTCGGCCACCTTAGGCTGACCGTCTCTGCCAGCCTAGATGCTCTGACCAGTAGTCTGCGCTTTCTTCAGTTAGGCCCCTGAATTAACGTACAAACAGCACCAGGTGTCAGAGCCCTGCCCGCTCAACTCCCAGACAGTCCAGGGTCAGTGGTGACCAAGGACCATGATGGCTACTGAGTCAACAGCCTTTTGAAGTAAACAGGAGTCCAGCCGGTCTTATTGACCACCATCATCACGGTGTCTGTAGGCTTTTCTATGGTGACAGTGTGGTATACTGTTCCCCCGCCAAGATTATTAGCTCCCCTCTGGGTGCAGTAAGTCCTGCAAGCAGTAGTCTACTCTTTTGGGACACACTCTTGTTGTTTTATGAGAGAAACTCCAGGTCAAGTGATGTTCACACGAGTCGTCATGGTGCCCTGTTGCCCCCGGTTATCTCTCTGGATGTTGGAGTTGGAGGGCCTCCTCACTCGAGGTCGGTGTGCCCACGGAGCGAACCCTGCAACTTCAGGGCATGGTTGGTGGTTAGGATCACCACGTGGGGTCCTTTTCCCTTAGGAGGGAGGTGGCCTTTTGGGCTGCTGATTTCCAGGTTTTTAGATACCGCCAGTATCTTGGCCAGATGTGGCAGTGGGCCAAGCCCCTTAGTGACCGTAGTTTATCCTACCTGGATGGCATTCTTGCATTGTTCCATTTCAAGTGGTCCCAGTTTTTGCACTAATTCTCCAATGGCGATTCACCTTTCACCGGGAATGTAAAGGTCAAAGGGTTTAGCTAAATTAGGGAGTTCCAGGGCAAGGGTCTGAATTGACTGCTCTTTCCATTCTTGAAAGGCCACTTCTGGATTCTATTCAAAAGGATCATCATCTTTTCCTTTCAGTGTTTCATATAGAGGCCCAGCTAGTAGACTGTAGTTAGGGATCCAGAAGCAGCAAACCCTGGCCTCCCCAGGAACCCCTAAGCTGTCTTCTAGTTTTAGAAAGGGGTAAGGCTGAAAATGGTTTCTTCCCTTTCCTGGGATGGGCTTCTCTGACCTTCTGTGAGAATGAAGCCCAGGCAGGTCACCGCAGTCTGTGATATTTGAGCTTTTTCTTGGACAACTTCTATCCTTTATTGGCTTGGTAGTTCAGAGGCCTCCTTAGTAGGGCTGGTGATCAGAATGTCGTCTGCATATTGAAGGAGGGTTTCCTTTTCCAGAGGTAGAACTTTTAGGTCTTTAGCTAAGCTTTCCCCAAAGATGGTGTGGGAATTTTTGCACCCTTGGGGCCAGACGGCCCGGAAGTATTGTTTTAGTTGTATGTTGAGTCCTGCCACTCACAAGCCAAAATTTCTTGTGACTCTGGGACTAATGGAATACAAAAGAAGGCATCATTGAAGACTAATACAGAATACCATGTCCTGGTGGTTGGTAGAATGACCAGCAGGGTGTAGGAATTAGGAGCAACTGGAGGTATATCCTCGGTGGCTTCACTGACTGTCCTGACATCCTTTACCAGGTCCCCAGTGGCCCATGGGGCTCTCGTGGTCAGACCAATCCCAGAATATGGAGCTCACCTGGGCAGGTACCCCACCCCCACCCCAGCCCACGGGGCTCTCGTGGTCAGGCCCCTCCCAGGATACAGAGCTACCCTTGCGGGTACCGTGGCAGGGCTGGGCACACAGGAACCGTGCACATAGCCCTCATTGCAGAGCACCCCCAGCTCACCTGTCGCTCAGAGCTGACACAGAGCACCTCAGAGCAGGACTTGAACTAACAAACAGCAGCTGCGACAGGTCTGTGACCCTGGGCATCACTTCGTGAGGCCTCCCTCCACCTGGTCTTCCAGAGACTTCCACTGCACCCGGGGCACCAGGCCTCTGTCTCCAACCACCACCCACCCCTCCTCTCCCTGACTCCTGGGTTCCTCTCATTAGGAGAGGGTTTTCTTGAAGTTGTCTCCCACTCATGGGCCAGATAAAATGATTAGAAAACAAGCCAAAGCTGCAGCCCCTTGTCTATCCTGACTCTCAGGAGCCCACACCTGTTCCTTGGACCTGGCCGGTTCAGCAAGTTCCATTTTCTGCAACTGTGAGCCCCTGAGGGGTGATGATTGGCTGACCTGGGCAGCCTTACCGTGCCGGCCAGCCCTCCCCAGGTGTGCCTGGGTTGAGATCAATATAAATACCACTCCAGGCAGCAAGAGCCCCTGCAGCCGTGCCTGACGCCATTTTCTCTGCCCTGTCAGCAGTCTCGGGGCTGGGCTGGTGGGAGGGAGTGAGAGGCCACGGCTTTGTGGGTGGCCCAGTGTGAGTGGGGCTCTGCTGGACTTTCTGCAGCAGTTGCCAGGCTGCCACCTGCTAAAGAAGAGGATGTGTCACCCATACCTGCTGCTGGAATTTCTCCCTGGGCAGAGGTGAGGAAGGAAAAAAGCAGTGGGGGCAGGGACAGGACGGGTATCTCAGGCAGGGAAATGGAAATCTTCCAGAAGAGCACCCAGGGCCAGGACCATCCTGGCTGGCCTGCAGGCACCAAGTCGGCCGGCATGCTGTCACTCGTGTGGCTCTATGGCCCTTCCTCTAGGCTTTCAAGTCCTTGTATATATTCAGGTGTTTTACCTGGGACGGGTGGGAATAGTTCAGCAGCAACTGGCCTGGGGCTCAGCTCACGTTTACTCACAGATGCCTCGGCACGGTGCCCCAGCTTTGCAATGAGGACGCTTGTTGCGTGGGGGCTGCTGGCTGAATGGGAGACGATTCCCCACCACTGACCAACTTCAGAATTGTTTACAACTGGAGCAAGTGCCCTGATACGGTTTTCCTCTGTGTAACTGGTGGGTTCTGTGTTTTTTTTCTCTTTTTCGTTTTTGGTTCAAGGTAGATTTTATTCCTCTTTTTTGTATTTACAGATATAAGCATGGAAATAATTTATTCATATAAATACATGTATGTGCAGGGAATAATTGTTTTTTCTGTTTTATTTTTTAAATTTTACTTCTTTTTAATTTTGAATTTTATTTTATATTTTTATACAGCAGGTTCTTATTGGTTATCTATTTTATACATATAAATGTATACATGCCAATCCCAGTCTCTCAACTCCTCCCACCACCACCCCCCCAACAGCTTTCCCCCCTTGTTGTCCATACGTTTGTTGTCTACATCTGTTGCTCTATTTATGCCTTGCAAAATGGTTAATCTGTACAGTTTTTCTAGGTTCCACATATATGCATGAATATACAAGATTTGTTTTTCTCTTTCTGACTTACTTCACTCTGTATGACAGTCTCTAGATCCATCGACGTCTCTACAAATGACCCAATTTCATTCCTTTTCATGGCTTAGTAATATTCCATTTTATATATGTACCACAGCTTTATGCATTCGTCTGTCTGTGGGCATTTAGGTTGCTTCCATTACCTCGATATTGTAAATAGTGATGCAATGAACATTGCGGTGAATGACTCTTTTTGATTTATGGTTTTGTCTGGGTATATGTCCAGTACTGGGATTGCTGTATCATATGGTAATTCTATTGTTAGTTTCTTAAGAAATTCCATATTGTTCTCCATAATGACTGTATCAATTTATATTCCCAACAATAGTGGAAGAGGGTTCCTTTTCTCCACACCCTTTCCAGCATTTTTTGTTTGTAGATTTTCAATGATGCCTATTCTACCAGGTGTGAGGTGATACCTCATTGTTGAATCCATTTCGTTGAGCAAGGGGTAGCTCTTGTCTATTACATATTTGGCTTATAAAACGGTATCTGTGCTAATTTCAAACTCTGCTTTTATGCAGCACCCCAACTCACCTTCCCCCTTAAGCAGGCATAAGTTGGTTTTCTAAACTTGAGACCCTGTTCTGTTTTGTAATTCAGTTCATGTGTAGCCAAGTTCACATTCCGTGTATTAGTGATACCTTATGATGTTTCTTTTTCTGTGTGACTTATTTCACTTAGAATCATCGTGCCTCAATCCACTCATTATGCTGGTACGGGCCTGGTGACATAGATTTCATTGCTGAGTGGTATTCTGTTGTACAGAAGTACCGCAACTTCTTTATCCATTATTTGCTCTCTGGGATATTTAACTTGTGCCGTAGAAGAGATTCCTGTAATAAGAGCCGTCCCAAATTTTGGGGTTGCTGTGTCTTTTTGATATTAATTTCCCTAAGCTATAGGACCATAAGTGGAAGTGCCCTAGGCTCTGTTGCTTTGTTTTTTAGATGTTTCAGGAAACACCATACACTTCTCCCGAGTGTCTGTTGGCAATTTACATCCCGCCCATCAGCATAACAAGGCTCCCAGTTCTCCATGGCCTGTCCTGCCTTTCTGGATTTTACACTTTATTCTGATGGCCCTTTTGACCGGGGGGAAGTGAGACTTCATTGTAGTGCAGATTTCCTTTGCAAGCTTGCTTGGTTGGCCAAAAAGGGCGTATGCGTTTTTTCCTGAATATATTCAGGAAAAAACGCATACGCCCTTTTTGGCCAAGTGCATCATTGTGGACGTTCTGCCTCTTTTCCTATGCTTTCAATGCAATTCCAGTCTACCTCCTGAAATCGGTATCCTGCAATTCTGCCCCGCTTTCAAGTCCTCTTGGCAGCCTTACTTCAGTATATTTTTGGACGATAGCTGTCATTTATAACTCTGCAGGTTTGTGAATTACAGTGCCCCTGAGCTCCTTTCTTCAACTCACTTTCTTGTGAGCTGGCCGCAACACCGCAGGATGGCTTCAGGCCCTAATCTGTTTCCGGCATGGCACGCTGAGCCTTTGGTTAATTCCTCTTCCTAGTGGGAAATGAGAGTTAAATTTGTCCGTTCAGACACCTCCAGCTAGTCTCTCATTGGTTCTCCCTATTCCTGTTCATCTTCCGCAGAAATTGCAAACTGTGTCAAACAGGAGGTTAAAGGCGCTGACTCTCCAAGTGGGGAGAGTGTTAGTAAAGCGTCTGGAATGTTGCACCCGAGTACCAGGGGAGGAAACCTGAGACATATTTGAACACGTCTACCGATCACATGGTTGATCATACTCTAGGTTCCACATGCATGTTTTAGCTGAAGGAAGAATACCTTAAACCTGGGTAGTTGAAACCCGTGGAATGGGTACCATGCAATATGACTTCAATGGGTCTTCATTTGCTCACCGAACCTCTCCAATCCTATCACTGCTGCGTTTATGCCCCTGTACACATGCTTGATTCTCTTTCAGAGACATAGCAATCCATAGGTTTTAAGATACTTACTAGTCAGGTACATTCTTAGGCGTTTAATATGCGGTGTTGAGTCCATTTCGTTGAGCAAGGAGTAGCTCTTGTCTATTCCATATTTGGCTTAAGGAACTTTATCTGTGCTCATTTCAATCTCTGGTTTTATGCAGCACCCCAACTCACCTTTCCCCTTAAGCAAGCATAGGTTGGTTTTCTAAATTTGAGACCCTGTTCTGTTTTGGAATTCAGTTCCTGTGTAGCCAAGTTTACATTCCGTGTATTAGTGATATCTTATGATGTTTCTTTTTCTGTGTGACTTATTTCAGTTAGAATCATCGTACCTGAATCCACTTATTATGCTGCTACGGGCCTGATGACATAGATTTCATTGCTGAGTGATACTGCATTGTACGTAAGTACCACAAGTTCTTTATCCATTTTTCACTTTCTGTGATATTGAACTTGTACGGTAAACGAGGTTCTTGTAAACAGAGGCGTCCCAAACTTTGAGGTGGCTGTGTCTTTTTTATTTTAATTTCCCTAAGCTATAGGACCATAAGTGGAAGTGCCCTAGGCTCTGTTGCTTTGTTTTTTAGATGTTTCAGGAAACACCATACACTTCTCCCGAGTGTCTGTTGGCAATTTACATCCCGCCCATCAGCATAACAAGGCTCCCAGTTCTCCATGGCCTGTTGCCTTTCTGGATTTTACACTTTTTTCAGATGGCCCTTTTGACCGGGGGGAAGTGAAACTTCATTGTAGTGCAGATTTCCTTTGCAAGCTTGCTTGGTTGGCCAAAAAGGGCGTATGCGTTTTTTCCTGAATATATTCAGGAAAAAACGCATACGCCCTTTTTGGCCAAGTGCATCATTGTGGACGTTCTGCCTCTTTTCCTATGCTTTCAATGCAATTCCAGTCTACCTCCTGAAATCGGTTTCCTGCAATTCTGCCCCGCTTTCAAGTCCTCTTGGCAGCCTTACTTCAGTCTATTTTTGGACGATAGCTGTCATTTATAACTCTGCAGGTTTGTAAATTACAGTGCCCCTGAGCTCCTTTCTTCAACTCGCTTTCTTGTGACCTGGACGCAACACCGCAGGATGGCTTCAGGCCCTAATCTGGTTCTGGCCCGGCAAGCTGAGCCTGTGGTTAATTCCTCTTCCTGGTGGGAAATGAGAGTTAAATTTGCCCGTCCAGACACCTCCAGCTAGCCTCTCATTGGTTCTCGCTATTCCTGTTCATCTTCCGCAGAAATTGCAAACTGGGGCAAACAGGAGGTTAAAGGGACTGACTCTCCAAGTCGGGAGAGTGTTAGTAAAGCGTCTGGAATGTTGCACCCGAGTACCAGGGTACGAAAACTGAGACATATTTGAACACGTCTCCCGATCACATGCTTGATCATACTCTAGGTTCCACATGCATGTTTTAGCTGAAGGAAGAATACCTTAAACCTGGGTACTTGAAACCCGTGGAATGGGTACCATGCAATATGACTTCAATGGGTCTTCATTTGCTCACCGAATCTCTCTAGTCCTATCACTGCTGCGTTTATGACCCTTGTACACACGCTTGATTCTCTTTTGGAGACATAGCAATCCATAGGTTTTAAGATACTTACTAGTCAGGTATATTCTTAGGCGTTTAATATGGGGTGTGGAGTCCATTTCGTTGAGCAAGGAGTAGCTCTTGTCTATTCCATATTTGGCTTAAGGAACTTTATCTGTGCTCATTTCAATCTCTGGTTTTATGCAGCACCCCAACTCACCTTTCCCCTTAAGCAAGCATAAGTTGGTTTTCTAAATTTGAGACCCTGTTCTGTTCCGTAATTCAGTTCCTGTGTAGCCAAGTTTCCATTCCGTGTATTACTGATATCTTATGATGTTTCTTTTTCTGTGTGACTTATTTCAGTTAGAATCATCATACCTGAATCCACTCATTGTGTTGCTAAGGGCCTGATGACACAGATTTCATTGCTGTGTGATATTGCTTTGTAAGTAAATACCACAACTTCTTTATCCATTTTTCACTTTCTGCGATGTTGAACTTGTACTGTAAACGAGGTTCTTGTAAACAGAGGCGTCCCAAACTTTGGGGTGGCTGTGTCTTTTTGATTTTAATTTCCCTAAGCTATAGGACCATAAGTGGCAGTGCCCTAGGCTCTGTTGCTTTGTTTTTTAGATGTTTCAGGAAACACCATACACTTCTCTCAAGTGTCTGTTGGCAATTTACATCCCGCCCATCAGCATAACAAGGCTCCCAGTTCTCAATGGCCTGTTGCCTTTCTGGATTTTACACTTTTTTCAGATGGACCTTTTGACCGGGGGGAAGTGAGACTTCATTGTAGTGCAGATTTCCTTTGCAAGCTTGCTTGGTTGGCCAAAAAGGGCGTATGTGTTTTTTCCTGAATATATTCAGGAAAAAACGCATACGCCCTTTTTGGCCAAGTGCATCATTGTGGACGTTCTGCCTCTTTTCCTATGCTTTCAATGCAATTCCAGTCTACCTCCTGAAATCGGTTTCCTGCAATTCTGCCCCGCTTTCAAGTCCTCTTGGCAGCCTTACTTCAGTATATTTTTGGACGATAGCTGTCATTTATAACTCTGCAGGTTTGTGAATTACAGTGCCCCTGAGCTCCTTTCTTCAACTCACTTTCTTTTGTGCTGGCCGCAACACCGCAGAATGGCTTCAGGCCCTAATCTGGTTCCGGCACGGCACGCTGAGCCTTTGGTTAATTCCTGTTCCTGGTGGGAAATGAGAGTTAAATTTGCCCGTCCAGACACCTGCAGCTAGTCTCTCATTGGTTCTCGCTATTCCTGTTCATCTTCCGCAGAAATTGCAAACTGGGCCAAACAGGAGGTTAAAGGCGCTGACTCTCCAAATGGGGAGAGTGTTAGTAAAGCGTCTGGAATGTTACACCCGAGTACCAGGGGAGGAAAACTGAGACATATTTGAACACGTCTCCCGTTCACATGGTTGATCATACTCTAGGTTCCACATGCATGTTTTAGCTGAAGGAAGAATACCTTAAAACCGGGTAGTTGAAACCCTTGGAATGGGTACCATGCAATATGACTTCAAAGGGTCTTCATTTGCTCACCGAACCTCTCCAATCCTATCCCTGCTGCGTTTATGCCCCTGTACACATGCTTGGTTCTCTTTTGGAGACATAGCAATCCATAGGTTTTAAGATACTTACTAGTCAGGTACATTCTTAGGCGTTTAATATGGGGTTTTGAGTGCATTTCGTTGAGCAAGGAGTAGCTCTTGTCTATTCCATATTTGGCTTAAGGAACTTTATCTGTGCTCATTTCAATCTCTGGTTTTATGCAGCAACCCAACTCACCTTTCCCCTTAAGCAAGCATAAGTTGGTTTTCTAAATTTGAGACCCTGTTCTGTTTTGGAATGCAGTTCCTGTGTAGCCAAGTTTACATTCCGTGTATTAGTGATATCTTATGATGTTTCTTTTTCTGTGTGACTTATTTCAGTTAGAATCATCGTACCTGAATCCACTCATTATGCTGCTACGGGCCTGATGACATAGATTTCATTGCTGAGTGATACTGCATTGTACGTAAGTACCACAAGTTCTTTATCCATTTTTCACTTTCTGTGATATTGAACTTGTACGGTAAACGAGGTTCTTGTAAATGGAGGCGTCCCAAACTTTGGGGTGGCTGTGTCTTTTTGATTTTAATTTCCCTAAGCTATAGGACCATAAGTGGAAGTGTCCTAGGTTCTGTTGCTTTGTTTTTTAGATGTTTCAGGAAACACCATACACTTCTCCCGAGTGTCTGTTGGCAATTTACATCCCGCCCATCAGCATAACAAGGCTCCCAGTTCTCCATGGCCTGTCCTGCCTTTCTGGATTTTGCACTTTTTTCAGATGGCCCTTTTGACCAGGGGGAAGTGAGACTTCATTGTAGTGCAGATTTCCTTTGCAAGCTTGCTTGGTTGGCCAAAAAGGGCGTATGCGTTTTTTCCTGAATATATTCAGGAAAAAACGCATACGCCCTTTTTGGCCAAGTGCATCATTGTGGACGTTCTGCCTCTTTTCCTATGCTTTCAATGCAATTCCAGTCTACCTCCTGAAATCGGTTTCCTGCAATTCTGCCCCGCTTTCAAGTCCTCTTGGCAGCCTTACTTCAATCTATTTTTGGACGATAGCTGTCATTTATAACTCTGCAGATTTGTGAATTACAGTGCCCCTGAGCTCCTTTCTTCAACTTGCTTTCTTGTGACCTGGCCGCAACACCGCAGGATGGCTTCAGGCCCTAATCTGGTTCTGGCACGGCACGCTGAGCCTTTGGTTATTTCCTCTTCCTGGTGGGAAATGAGAGTTAAATTTGCCCGTCCAGACACCTCCAGCTAGTCTCTCATTGGTTCTCGCTATTCCTGTTCATCTTCCGCAGAAATTGCAAACTGGGCCAAACAGGAGGTTAAAGGCGATGACTCTCCAAGTGGGGAGAGTGTTAGTAAAGCGTCTGGAATGTTGCACCCGAGTACCAGGGGAGGAAAACTGAAACATATTTGAACACGTCTCCCGTTCACATGGTTGATCATACTTGGGTTCCACATGCATGTTTTAGCTGAAGGAAGAATACCTTAAACCTGGAGAGTTAAGACCCGTGTAAAGGGTACCATGCAATATGGCTTCAAAGCGTCTTCATTTGCTCACCGAACCTCTCCAATCCTATCACTGCTGCATTTATGCCCCTGTACACATGCTTGATTCTCTTTCGGAGACATAGCAATCCCTAGGTTTTAAGATACTTAGTAGTCAGGTACATTCTTAGGCGTTTAATATGGGGTGTTGAGTCCATTTCGTTGAGCAAGGAGTAGCTCTTGTCTATTCCATATTTGGCTTAAGGAACTTTATCTGTGCTCATTTCAATCTCTGGTTTTATGCAGCACCCCAACTCACCTTAACCCTAAGCAAGAATAAGTTGGTTTTCTAAATTTGAGAACGTGTTCTGTTCTGTAATTCAGTTCCTGTGTAGCCAAGTTTACATTCCGTGTATTACTGATATCTTATGATGTTTCTTTTTTCTGTGTGACTTATTTCAGTTAGAATCATCATACCTGAATCCACTCATTGTGCTGCTAAGGGCCTGATGACACAGATTTCATTGCTGAGTGATATTGCTTTGTAAGTAAATACCACAACTTCTTTATCCATTTTTCACTTTCTGTGATATTGAACTTGTACTGTAAACGAGGTTCTTGTAAACAGAGGCGTCCCAAACTTTGGGGTGGCTGTGTCTTTTTGATTTTAATTTCCCTAAGCTATAGGACCATAAGTGGCAGTGCCCTAGGCTCTGTTGCTTTGTGTTTTAGATGTTTCAGGAAACACCATACACTTCTCCCGAGTGTCTGTTGGCAATTTACATCCCGCCCATCAGCATAACAAGGCTCCCAGTTCTCCATAGCCTGTCCTGCCTTTCTGGATTTTACACTTTTTTCAGATGGCCCTTTTGACCGGGGGGAAGTGAGACTTCATTGTAGTGCAGATTTCCTTTGCAAGCTTGCTTGGTTGGCCAAAAAGGGCGTATGCGTTTTTTCCTGAATATATTCAGGAAAAAACGCATACGCCCTTTTTGGCCAAGTGCATCATTGTGGACGTTCTGCCTCTTTTCCTATGCTTTCAATGCAATTCCAGTCTACCTCCTGAAATAGGTTTCCTGCAATTCTGCCCCGCTTTCAAGTCCTCTTGGCAGCCTTACTTCAGTCTATTTTTGGACGATAGCTGTCATTTATAACTCTGCAGGTTTGTGAATTACAGTGCCCCTGAGCTCCTTTCTTCAACTCGCTTTCTTGTGACCTGGTCGCAACACTGCAGGATGGCTTTAGGCCCTAATCTGGTTCCGGCACGGCACGCTGAGCCTTTGGTTAATTCCTCTTCCTGGTGGGAAATGAAGGTTAAATTTGCCCGTCCAGACACCTCCAGCTAGCGTCTCATTGGTTCTCGCTATTCCTGTTCATCTTCCGCAGAAATTGCAAACTGGGCCAAACAGGAGGTTAAAGGCGCTGACTCTCCAAGTGGGGAGAGTGTTAGTAAAGCGTCTGGAATGTTGCACCCGAATACCAGGGGAGGAAAACTGAGACATATTTGAACACGTCTCCCGTTCACATGGTTGATCATACTTGGGTTCCACATGCATGTTTTAGCTGAAGGAAGAATACCTTAAACCTGGAGTGTTAAGACCCGTGGAATGGGTACCATGCAATATGACTTCAAAGGGTCTTCATTTGCTCACCGAACCTCTCCAATCCTATCACTGCTGCTTTTATGCCCCTGTACACATGCTTGATTCTCTTTCAGAGACATAGCAATCCATAGGTTTTAAGATACTTACTAGTCAGGTACATTCTTAGGCGTTTAATATGCGGTGTTGAGTCCATTTCGTTGAGCAAGGAGTAGCTCTTGTCTATTCCATATTTGACTTAAGGAACTTTATCTGTGCTCATTTCAATCTCTGGTTTTATGCAGCACCCCAACTCACCTTTACCCTTAAGCAAGCATAAGTTGGTTTTCTAAATTTGAGACCCTGTTCTGTTCTGTAATTCAGTTCCTGTGTAGCCAAGTTTCCATTCCGTGTATTACTGATATCTTATGATGTTTCTTTTTCTGTGTGACTTATTTCAGTTAGAATCATCATACCTGAATCCACTCATTGTGCTGCTAAGGGCCTGATGACACAGATTTCATTGCTGAGTGATATTGCTTTGTAAGTAAATACCACAACTTCTTTATCCATTTTTCACTTTCTGCGATGTTGAACTTGTACTGTAAACGAGGTTCTTGTAAACAGAGCCGTTCCAAACTTTGGGGTGGCTGTGTCTTTTTGATTTTAATTTCCCTAAGCTATAGGACCATAAGTGGAAGTGCCCTAGGTTCTGTTGCTTTGTTTTTTAGATGTTTCAGGAAACACCGTACACTTCTCCTGAGTGGTTGTTGGCAATTTACATCCCGCCCATCAGCATAACAAGGCTCCCAGTTCTCCATGGCCTGTCCTGCCTTTCTGGATTTTACACTTTTTTCAGATGGCCCTTTTGACCGGGGCGAAGTGAGACTTCATTGTAGTGCAGATTTCCTTTGCAAGCTTGCTTGGTTGGCCAAAAAGGGCGTATGCGTTTTTTCCTGAATATATTCAGGAAAAAACGCATACGCCCTTTTTGGCCAAGTGCATCATTGTGGACGTTCTGCCTCTTTTCCTATGCTTTCAATGCAATTCCAGTCTACCTCCTGAAATCGGTTTCCTGCAATTCTGCCCCGCTTTC
Organism: Delphinus delphis; assembly: GCF_949987515.2. Taxonomy (NCBI): domain Eukaryota; kingdom Metazoa; phylum Chordata; class Mammalia; order Artiodactyla; family Delphinidae; genus Delphinus; species Delphinus delphis. The sequence goes on from NW_027192691.1 coordinate 1,184,049, forward strand.
AAGTCCTCTTGGCAGCCTTACTTCAGTATATTTTTGGACGATAGCTGTCATTTATAACTCTGCAGGTTTGTGAATTACAGTGCCCCTGAGCTCCTTTCTTCAACTCGCTTTCTTTTGAGCTGGCCGCAACACCGCAGGATGGCTTCAGGCACTAATCTGGTTCCGGTACGGCACGCTGAGCCTTTGGTTATTTCCTCTTCCTGGTGGGAAATGAGAGTTAAATTTGCCCGTCCAGACACCTCCAGCTAGCCTCTCATTGGTTCTCGCTATTCCTGTTCATCTTCCGCAGAAATTGCAAACTGTGCCAAACAGGAGGTTAAAGGCGCTGACTCTCCAAGTGTGGAGAGTGTTAGTAAAGTGTCTGGAATGTTGCACCCGAGTACCAGGGGAGGAAAACTGAGACATATTTGAACACGTCTCCCAATCACATGTTTGATCATACTCTAGGTTCCACATGCATGTTTTAGCTGAAGGAAGAATACCTTAAACCTGGGTATTTGAAACCCGTGGAATGGGTACCATGCAATATGACTTCAAAGGGTCTTCATTTGCTCACCGAACCTCTCCAATCCTATCACTGCTGCGTTTATGCCCCTGTACACATGCTTGATTCTCTTTCGGAGACATAGCAATCCATAGGTTTTAAGATACTTACTAGTCAGGTACATTCTTAGGCGTTTAATATGCGGTGTTGAGTCCATTTCGTTGAGCAAGGAGTAGCTCTTGTCTATTCCATATTTGGCTTAAGGAACTTTATCTGTGCTCATTTCAATCTCTGGTTTTATGCAGCACCCCAACTCACCTTTCCCCTTAAGCAAGCATAAGTTGGTTTTCTAAATTTGAGACCCTGTTCTGTTTTGGAATGCAGTTCCTGTGTAGCCAAGTTTACATTCCGTGTATTAGTGATATCTTATGATGTTACTTTTTCTGTGTGACTTATTTCAGTTAGAATCATCGTACCTGAATCCACTCATTATGCTGCTACGGGCCTGATGACATAGATTTCATTGCTGAGTGATACTGCATTGTACGTAAGTACCACAAGTTCTTTATCCATTTTTCACTTTTTGCGATGTTGAACTTGTACTGTAAACGAGGTTCTTGTAAACAGAGGCGTCCCAAACTTTGGGGTGGCTGTGTCTTTTTGATTTTAATTTCCCTAAGCTATAGGACCATAAGTGGCAGTGCCCTAGGCTCTGTTGCTTTGTTTTTTAGATGTTTCAGGAAACACCATACACTTCTCCCGAGTGTCTGTTGGCAATTTACATCCCGCCCATCAGCATAACAAGGCTCCCAGTTCTCCATGGCCTGTCCTGCCTTTCTGGATTTTACACTTTTTTCAGATGGCCCTTTTGACTGGGGGGAAGTGAGACTTCATTGTAGTGCAGATTTCCTTTGCAAGCTTGCTTGGTTGGCCAAAAAGGGCGTATGCGTTTTTTCCTGAATATATTCATTTCCTGAATATATTCAGGAAAAAACGCATACGCCCTTTTTGGCCAAGTGCCTCATTGTGGACGTTCTGCCTCTTTTCCTATGCTTTCAATGCAATTCCAGTCTACCTCCTGAAATCAGTTTCCTGCAATTCTGCCCCGCTTTCAAGTCCTCTTGGCAGCCTTACTTCAGTCTATTTTTGGACGATAGCTGTCATTTATAACTCTGCAGGTTTGTGAATTACAGTGCCCCTGAGCTCCTTTCTTCAACTCGCTTTCTTGTGACCTGGCCGCAACACCGCAGGATGGCTTCAGGCCCTAATCTGGTTCCGGCACGGCACGCTGAGCCTTTGGTTATTTCCTCTTCCTGGTGGGAAATGAGAGTTAAATTTGCCCGTCCAGACACCTCCAGCTAGTCTCTCATTGGTTCTCGCTATTCCTGTTCATCTTCCGCAGAAATTGCAAACTGGGCCAAACAGGAGGTTAAAGGCGCTGACTCTCCAAGTGGGGAGAGTGTTAGTAAAGCGTCTGGAATGTTGCACCCGAGTACCAGGGGAGGAAAACTGAGACATATTTGAACACGTCTCCCGTTCACATGGTTGATCATACTTGGGTTCCACATGCATGTTTTAGCTGAAGGAAGAATACCTTAAACCTGGAGAGTTAAGACCCGTGTAATGGGTACCATGCAATATGACTTCAAAGGGTCTTCATTTGCTCACCGAACCTCTCCAATCCTATCACTGCTGCGTTCATGCCCCTGTACACATGCTTGATTCTCTTTCGGAGACATAGCAATCCATAGGTTTTAAGATACTTACTAGTCAGGTACATTCTTAGGCGTTTAATATGCGGTGTTGAGTCCATTTCGTTGAGCAAGGAGTAGCTCTTGTCTATTCCATATTTGACTTAAGGAACTTTATCTGTGCTCATTTCAATCTCTGGTTTTATGCAGCACCCAAACTCACCTTTACCCTTAAGCAAGCATAAGTTGGTTTTCTAAATTTGAGACCCTGTTCTGTTCTGTAATTCAGTTCCTGTGTAGCCAAGTTTACATTCCGTGTATTACTGATATCTTATGATGTTTCTTTTTCTGTGTGACTTACTTCAGTTAGAATCATCATACCTGAATCCACTCAATGTGCTGCTAAGGGCCTGATGATACAGATTTCATTGCTGAGTGATATTGCTTTGTAAGTAAATACCACAACTTCTGTATCCATTTTTCACTTTCTGCGATGTTGAACTTGTACTGTAAACGAGGTTCTTGTAAACAGAGCCGTTCCAAACTTTGGGGTGGCTGTGTCTTTTTGATTTTAATTTCCCTAAGCTATAGGACCATAAGTGGCAGTGCCCTAGGCTCTGTTGCTTTGTTTTTTAGATGTTTCAGGAAACACCATACACTTCTCCCGAGTGGTTGTTGGCAATTTACATCCCGCCCATCAGCATAACAAGGCTCCCAGTTCTCCATGGCCTGTCCTGCCTTTCTGGATTTTACACTTTTTTCAGATGGCCCTTTTGACCGGGGGGAAGTGAGACTTCATTGTAGTGCAGATTTCCTTTGCAAGCTTGCTTGGTTGGCCAAAAAGGGCGTATGCGTTTTTTCCTGAATATATTCAGGAAAAAACGCATATGCCCTTTTTGGTCAAGTGCATCATTGTGGACGTTCTGCCTCTTTTCCTATGCTTTCAATGCAATTCCAGTCTACCTCCTGAAATCGGTTTCCTGCAATTCTGCCCCGCTTTCAAGTCCTCTTGGCAGCCTAATTTCAGTTTATTTTTGGACGATAGCTGTCATTTATAACTCTGCAGGTTTGTGAATTACAGTGCCCCTGAGCTCCTTTCTTCAACTCGCTTTCTTGTGACCTGGCCGCAACACCGCAGGATGGCTTCAGGCCCTAATCTGGTTCCGGTACGGCACGCTGAGCCTTTGGTTATTTCCTGTTCCTTGTGGGAAATGAGAGTTAAATTTGCCCGTCCAGACACCTCCAGCTAGCCTCTCATTGGTTCTCGCTATTCCTGTTCATCTTCCGCAGAAATTGCAAACTGGGCCAAACAGGAGGTTAAGGGCGCTGACTCTCCAAGTGGGGAGAGTGTTAGTAAAGCGTCTGGAATGTTGCACCCGAGTACCAGGGGAGGAAAACTGAGACATATTTGAACACGGCTCCCGATCACATGGTTGATCATACTCTGGGTTCCACATGCATGTTTTAGCTGAAGGAAGAATACCTAAAACCTGGGTAGTTGAGACCCGTGGAATGGGTACCATGCAATATGACTTCAAAGGGTCTTCATTTGCTCACCGAACCTCTCCAATCCTATCACTGCTGCGTTCATGCCCCTGTACACATGCTTGATTCTCTTTCGGAGACATAGCAATCCATAGGTTTTACGATACTTACTAGTCAGGTACATTCTTAGGCGTTTAATATGCGGTGTTGAGTCCATTTCGTTGAGCAAGGAGTAGCTCTTGTCTATTCCATATTTGGCCTAAGGAACTTTATCTGTGCTCATTTCAATCTCTGGTTTTATGCAGCACCCCAACTCACCTTTCCCCTTAAGCAAGCATAAGTTGGTTTTCTAAATTTGAGACCCTGTTCTGTTCTGTAATTCAGTTCCTGTGTAGCCAAGTTTCCATTCCGTTTATTACTGATATCTTATGATGTTTCTTTTTCTGTGTGACTTATTTCAGTTAGAATCATCGTACCTGAATCCACTCATTATGCTGCTACGGGCCTGATGACATAGATTTCATTGCTGAGTGATACTGAATTGTACGTAAGTACCACAAGTTCTTTATCCATTTTTCACTTTCTGCGATGTTGAACTTGTACTGTGAACGAGGTTCTTGTAAACAGAGGCGTCCCAAACTTTTGGGTGGCTGTGTCTTTTTGATTTTAATTTCCCTAAGCTATAGGACCATAAGTGGCAGTGCCCTAGGCTCTGTTGCTTTGTTTTTTAGATGTTTCAGGAAACACCATACACTTCTCCCGAGTGTCTGTTGGCAATTTACATCCCGCCCATCAGTATAACAAGGCTCCCAGTTCTCCATGGCCTGTCCTGCCTTTCTGGATTTTACACTTTTTTCAGATGGCCCTTTTGACCGGGGGGAAGTGAGACTTCATTGTAGTGCAGATTTCCTTTGCAAGCTTGCTTGGTTGGCCAAAAAGGGCGTATGCGTTTTTTCCTGAATATATTCAGGAAAAAACGCATACGCCCTTTTTGGCCAAGTGCATCATTGTGGACGTTCTGCCTCTTTTCCTATGCTTTCAATGCAATTCCAGTCTACCTCCTGAAATTGGTTTCCTGCAATTCTGCCCCGCTTTCAAGTCCTCTTGGCAGCCTTACTTCAGTCTATTTTTGGACGATAGCTGTCATTTATAACTCTGCAGGTTTGTGAATTACAGTGCCCCTGAGCTCCTTTCTTCAACTCGCTTTCTTGTGACCTGGCTGCAACACCGCAGGATGGCTTCAGGCCCTAATCTGGTTCCGGCACGGCACGCTGAGGCTTTGGTTATTTCCTCTTCCTGGTGGGAAATGAGAGTTAAATTTGCCCGTCCAAACACCTCCAGCTAGTCTCTCATTGGTTCTCGCTATTCCTGTTCATCTTCCGCAGAAATTGCAAACTGGGCCAAACAGGAGGTTAAAGGCGCTGACTCTCCAAGTTGGGAGAGTGTTAGTAAAGCGTCTGGAATGTTGCACCCGAGTACCAGGGGAGGAAAACTGAGACATATTTGAACACGTCTCCCGTTCACATGGTTGATCATACTTGGGTTCCACATGCATGTTTTAGCTGAAGGAAGAATACCTTAAACCTGGAGAGTTAAGACCCGTGTAATGGGTACCATGCAATATGACTTCAAAGGGTCTTCATTTGCTCACCGAACCTCTCCAATCCTATCACTGCTGCGTTTATGCCCCTGTACACATGCTTGATTCTCTTTCGGAGACATAGCAATCCATAGGTTTTAAGATACTTACTAGTCAGGTACATTCTTAGGCGTTTAATATGCGGTGTTGAGTCCATTTCGTTGAGCAAGGAGTAGCTCTTGTCTATTCCATATTTGACTTAAGGAACTTTATCTGTGCTCATTTCAATCTCTGGTTTTATGCAGCACCCCAACTCACCTTTACCCTTAAGCAAGCATAAGTTGGTTTTCTAAATTTGAGACCCTGTTCTGTTCTGTAATTCAGTTCCTGTGTAGCCAAGTTTCCATTCCGTGTATTACTGATATCTTATGATGTTTCTTTTTCTGTGTGACTTATTTCAGTTAGAATCATCATACCTGAATCCACTCATTGTGCTGCTAAGGGCCTGATGACACAGATTTCATTGCTGAGTGATATTGCTTTGTAAGTAAATACCACAACTTCTTTATCCATTTTTCACTTTCTGCGATGTTGAACTTGTACTGTAAACGAGGTTCTTGTAAACAGAGCCGTTCCAAACTTTGGGGTGGCTGTGTCTTTTTGATTTTAATTTCCCTAAGCTATAGGACCATAAGTGGAAGTGCCCTAGGTTCTGTTGCTTTGTTTTTTAGATGTTTCAGGAAACACCATACACTTCTCCTGAGTGGTTGTTGGCAATTTACATCCCGCCCATCAGCATAACAAGGCTCCCAGTTCTCCATGGCCTGTCCTGCCTTTCTGGATTTTACACTTTTTTCAGATGGCCCTTTTGACCGGGGCGAAGTGAGACTTCATTGTAGTGCAGATTTCCTTTGCAAGCTTGCTTGGTTGGCCAAAAAGGGCGTATGCGTTTTTTCCTGAATATATTCAGGAAAAAACGCATACGCCCTTTTTGGCCAAGTGCATCATTGTGGACGTTCTGCCTCTTTTCCTATGCTTTCAATGCAATTCCAGTCTACCTCCTGAAATCGGTTTCCTGCAATTCTGCCCCGCTTTCAAGTCCTCTTGGCAGCCTTACTTCAGTATATTTTTGGACGATAGCTGTCATTTATAACTCTGCAGGTTTGTGAATTACAGTGCCCCTGAGCTCCTTTCTTCAACTCGCTTTCTTTTGAGCTGGCCGCAACACCGCAGGATGGCTTCAGGCACTAATCTGGTTCCGGTACGGCACGCTGAGCCTTTGGTTATTTCCTCTTCCTGGTGGGAAATGAGAGTTAAATTTGCCCGTCCAGACACCTCCAGCTAGCCTCTCATTGGTTCTCGCTATTCCTGTTCATCTTCCGCAGAAATTGCAAACTGGGCCAAACAGGAGGTTAAAGGCGCTGACTCTCCAAGTGGGGAGAGTGTTAGTAAAGCGTCTGGAATGTTGCACCCGAGTACCAGGGGAGGAAAACTGAGACATATTTGAACACGTCTCCCGATCACATGTTTGATCATACTCTAGGTTCCACATGCATGTTTTAGCTGAAGGAAGAATACCTTAAACCTGGGTATTTGAAACCCGTGGAATGGGTACCATGCAATATGACTTCAAAGGGTCTTCATTTGCTCACCGAACCTCTCCAATCCTATCACTGCTGCATTTATGCCCCTGTACACATGCTTGATTCTCTTTCGGAGACATAGCAATCCATAGGTTTAAGATACTTACTAGTCAGGTACATTCTTCGGCGTTTAATATGCGGTGTTGAGTCCATTTCGTTGAGCAAGGAGTAGCTCTTGTCTATTCCATATTTGACTTAAGGAACTTTATCTGTGCTCATTTCAATCTCTGGTTTTATGCAGCACCCCAACTCACCTTTCCCCTTAAGCAAGCATAAGTTGGTTTTCTAAATTTGAGACCCTGTTCTGTTCTGTAATTCAGTTCCTGTGTAGCCAAGTTTACATTCCGTGTATTACTGATATCTTATGATGTTTCTTTTTCTGTCTGACTTATTTCAGTTAGAATCATCATACCTGAATCCACTCATTGTGATGCTAAGGGCGTGATGACATAGATTTCATTGCTGAGTGATATTGTTTTGTAAGTAAATACCACAACTTCTTTATCCATTTTTCACTTTCTGCGATGTTGAACTTGTACTGTAAACGAGGTTCTTGTAAACAGAGGCGTCCCAAACTTGGGGGTGGCTGTGTCTTTTTGATTTTAATTTCCCTAAGCTATAGGACCATAAGTGGCAGTGCCCTAGGCTCTGTTGCTTTGTTTTTTAGATGTTTCAGGAAACACCATACACTTCTCCCGAGTGTCTGTTGGCAATTTACATCCCGCCCATCAGCATAACAAGGCTCCCAGTTCTCCATGGCCTGTCCTGCCTTTCTGGATTTTACACTTTTTTCAGATGGCCCTTTTGACCGGGGGGAAGTGAGACTTCATTGTAGTGCAGATTTCCTTTGCAAGCTTGCTTGGTTGGCCAAAAAGGGCGTATGCGTTTTTTCCTGAATATATTCAGGAAAAAACGCATACGCCCTTTTGGCCAAGTGCATCATTGTGGACGTTCTGCCTCTTTTCCTATGCTTTCAATGCAATTTCAGTCTACCTCCTGAAATCGGTTTCCTGCAATTCTGACCCGCTTTCAAGTCCTCTTGGCAGCCTTACTTCAGTCTATTTTTGGACGATAGCTGTCATTTATAACTCTGCAGGTTTGTGAATTACAGTGCCCCTGAGCTCCTTTCTTCAACTCGCTTTCTTGTGAGCTGGCCGAAACACCGCAGGATGGCTTCAGGCCCTAATCTGGTTCCGGCACGGCACGCTGAGCCTTTGGTTAATTCCTCTTCCTGGTGGGAAATGAGAGTTAAATTTGCCCGTCCAGACACCTCCAGCTAGTCTCTCATTGGTTCTCGCTATTCCTGTTCATCTTCCGCAGAAATTGCAAACTGGGCCAAACAGGAGGTTAAGGGCGCTGACTCTCCAAGTGGGGAGAGTGTTAGTAAAGCGTCTGGAATGTTGCACCCGAGTACCAGGGGAGGAAAACTGAGACATATTTGAACACGGCTCCCGATCACATGGTTGATCATACTCTGGGTTCCACATGCATGTTTTAGCTGAAGGAAGAATACCTAAAACCTGGGTAGTTGAGACCCGTGGAATGGGTACCATGCAATATGACTTCAAAGGGTCTTCATTTGCTCACCGAACCTCTCCAATCCTATCACTGCTGCGTTCATGCCCCTGTACACATGCTTGATTCTCTTTCGGAGACATAGCAATCCATAGGTTTTACGATACTTACTAGTCAGGTACATTCTTAGGCGTTTAATATGCGGTGTTGAGTCCATTTCGTTGAGCAAGGAGTAGCTCTTGTCTATTCCATATTTGGCCTAAGGAACTTTATCTGTGCTCATTTCAATCTCTGGTTTTATGCAGCACCCCAACTCACCTTTCCCCTTAAGCAAGCATAAGTTGGTTTTCTAAATTTGAGACCCTGTTCTGTTCTGTAATTCAGTTCCTGTGTAGCCAAGTTTCCATTCCGTTTATTACTGATATCTTATGATGTTTCTTTTTCTGTGTGACTTATTTCAGTTAGAATCATCGTACCTGAATCCACTCATTATGCTGCTACGGGCCTGATGACATAGATTTCATTGCTGAGTGATACTGAATTGTACGTAAGTACCACAAGTTCTTTATCCATTTTTCACTTTCTGCGATGTTGAACTTGTACTGTGAACGAGGTTCTTGTAAACAGAGGCGTCCCAAACTTTTGGGTGGCTGTGTCTTTTTGATTTTAATTTCCCTAAGCTATAGGACCATAAGTGGCAGTGCCCTAGGCTCTGTTGCTTTGTTTTTTAGATGTTTCAGGAAACACCATACACTTCTCCCGAGTGTCTGTTGGCAATTTACATCCCGCCCATCAGTATAACAAGGCTCCCAGTTCTCCATGGCCTGTCCTGCCTTTCTGGATTTTACACTTTTTTCAGATGGCCCTTTTGACCGGGGGGAAGTGAGACTTCATTGTAGTGCAGATTTCCTTTGCAAGCTTGCTTGGTTGGCCAAAAAGGGCGTATGCGTTTTTTCCTGAATATATTCAGGAAAAAACGCATACGCCCTTTTTGGCCAAGTGCATCATTGTGGACGTTCTGCCTCTTTTCCTATGCTTTCAATGCAATTCCAGTCTACCTCCTGAAATTGGTTTCCTGCAATTCTGCCCCGCTTTCAAGTCCTCTTGGCAGCCTTACTTCAGTCTATTTTTGGACGATAGCTGTCATTTATAACTCTGCAGGTTTGTGAATTACAGTGCCCCTGAGCTCCTTTCTTCAACTCGCTTTCTTGTGACCTGGCTGCAACACCGCAGGATGGCTTCAGGCCCTAATCTGGTTCCGGCACGGCACGCTGAGGCTTTGGTTATTTCCTCTTCCTGGTGGGAAATGAGAGTTAAATTTGCCCGTCCAAACACCTCCAGCTAGTCTCTCATTGGTTCTCGCTATTCCTGTTCATCTTCCGCAGAAATTGCAAACTGGGCCAAACAGGAGGTTAAAGGCGCTGACTCTCCAAGTTGGGAGAGTGTTAGTAAAGCGTCTGGAATGTTGCACCCGAGTACCAGGGGAGGAAAACTGAGACATATTTGAACACGTCTCCCGTTCACATGGTTGATCATACTTGGGTTCCACATGCATGTTTTAGCTGAAGGAAGAATACCTTAAACCTGGAGAGTTAAGACCCGTGTAATGGGTACCATGCAATATGACTTCAAAGGGTCTTCATTTGCTCACCGAACCTCTCCAATCCTATCACTGCTGCGTTTATGCCCCTGTACACATGCTTGATTCTCTTTCGGAGACATAGCAATCCATAGGTTTTAAGATACTTACTAGTCAGGTACATTCTTAGGCGTTTAATATGCGGTGTTGAGTCCATTTCGTTGAGCAAGGAGTAGCTCTTGTCTATTCCATATTTGACTTAAGGAACTTTATCTGTGCTCATTTCAATCTCTGGTTTTATGCAGCACCCCAACTCACCTTTACCCTTAAGCAAGCATAAGTTGGTTTTCTAAATTTGAGACCCTGTTCTGTTCTGTAATTCAGTTCCTGTGTAGCCAAGTTTCCATTCCGTGTATTACTGATATCTTATGATGTTTCTTTTTCTGTGTGACTTATTTCAGTTAGAATCATCATACCTGAATCCACTCATTGTGCTGCTAAGGGCCTGATGACACAGATTTCATTGCTGAGTGATATTGCTTTGTAAGTAAATACCACAACTTCTTTATCCATTTTTCACTTTCTGCGATGTTGAACTTGTACTGTAAACGAGGTTCTTGTAAACAGAGCCGTTCCAAACTTTGGGGTGGCTGTGTCTTTTTGATTTTAATTTCCCTAAGCTATAGGACCATAAGTGGAAGTGCCCTAGGTTCTGTTGCTTTGTTTTTTAGATGTTTCAGGAAACACCATACACTTCTCCTGAGTGGTTGTTGGCAATTTACATCCCGCCCATCAGCATAACAAGGCTCCCAGTTCTCCATGGCCTGTCCTGCCTTTCTGGATTTTACACTTTTTTCAGATGGCCCTTTTGACCGGGGCGAAGTGAGACTTCATTGTAGTGCAGATTTCCTTTGCAAGCTTGCTTGGTTGGCCAAAAAGGGCGTATGCGTTTTTTCCTGAATATATTCAGGAAAAAACGCATACGCCCTTTTTGGCCAAGTGCATCATTGTGGACGTTCTGCCTCTTTTCCTATGCTTTCAATGCAATTCCAGTCTACCTCCTGAAATCGGTTTCCTGCAATTCTGCCCCGCTTTCAAGTCCTCTTGGCAGCCTTACTTCAGTATATTTTTGGACGATAGCTGTCATTTATAACTCTGCAGGTTTGTGAATTACAGTGCCCCTGAGCTCCTTTCTTCAACTCGCTTTCTTTTGAGCTGGCCGCAACACCGCAGGATGGCTTCAGGCACTAATCTGGTTCCGGTACGGCACGCTGAGCCTTTGGTTATTTCCTCTTCCTGGTGGGAAATGAGAGTTAAATTTGCCCGTCCAGACACCTCCAGCTAGCCTCTCATTGGTTCTCGCTATTCCTGTTCATCTTCCGCAGAAATTGCAAACTGGGCCAAACAGGAGGTTAAAGGCGCTGACTCTCCAAGTGGGGAGAGTGTTAGTAAAGCGTCTGGAATGTTGCACCCGAGTACCAGGGGAGGAAAACTGAGACATATTTGAACACGTCTCCCGATCACATGTTTGATCATACTCTAGGTTCCACATGCATGTTTTAGCTGAAGGAAGAATACCTTAAACCTGGGTATTTGAAACCCGTGGAATGGGTACCATGCAATATGACTTCAAAGGGTCTTCATTTGCTCACCGAACCTCTCCAATCCTATCACTGCTGCATTTATGCCCCTGTACACATGCTTGATTCTCTTTCGGAGACATAGCAATCCATAGGTTTAAGATACTTACTAGTCAGGTACATTCTTCGGCGTTTAATATGCGGTGTTGAGTCCATTTCGTTGAGCAAGGAGTAGCTCTTGTCTATTCCATATTTGACTTAAGGAACTTTATCTGTGCTCATTTCAATCTCTGGTTTTATGCAGCACCCCAACTCACCTTTCCCCTTAAGCAAGCATAAGTTGGTTTTCTAAATTTGAGACCCTGTTCTGTTCTGTAATTCAGTTCCTGTGTAGCCAAGTTTACATTCCGTGTATTACTGATATCTTATGATGTTTCTTTTTCTGTCTGACTTATTTCAGTTAGAATCATCATACCTGAATCCACTCATTGTGATGCTAAGGGCGTGATGACATAGATTTCATTGCTGAGTGATATTGTTTTGTAAGTAAATACCACAACTTCTTTATCCATTTTTCACTTTCTGCGATGTTGAACTTGTACTGTAAACGAGGTTCTTGTAAACAGAGGCGTCCCAAACTTGGGGGTGGCTGTGTCTTTTTGATTTTAATTTCCCTAAGCTATAGGACCATAAGTGGCAGTGCCCTAGGCTCTGTTGCTTTGTTTTTTAGATGTTTCAGGAAACACCATACACTTCTCCCGAGTGTCTGTTGGCAATTTACATCCCGCCCATCAGCATAACAAGGCTCCCAGTTCTCCATGGCCTGTCCTGCCTTTCTGGATTTTACACTTTTTTCAGATGGCCCTTTTGACCGGGGGGAAGTGAGACTTCATTGTAGTGCAGATTTCCTTTGCAAGCTTGCTTGGTTGGCCAAAAAGGGCGTATGCGTTTTTTCCTGAATATATTCAGGAAAAAACGCATACGCCCTTTTGGCCAAGTGCATCATTGTGGACGTTCTGCCTCTTTTCCTATGCTTTCAATGCAATTTCAGTCTACCTCCTGAAATCGGTTTCCTGCAATTCTGACCCGCTTTCAAGTCCTCTTGGCAGCCTTACTTCAGTCTATTTTTGGACGATAGCTGTCATTTATAACTCTGCAGGTTTGTGAATTACAGTGCCCCTGAGCTCCTTTCTTCAACTCGCTTTCTTGTGAGCTGGCCGAAACACCGCAGGATGGCTTCAGGCCCTAATCTGGTTCCGGCACGGCACGCTGAGCCTTTGGTTAATTCCTCTTCCTGGTGGGAAATGAGAGTTAAATTTGCCCGTCCAGACACCTCCAGCTAGTCTCTCATTGGTTCTCGCTATTCCTGTTCATCTTCCGCAGAAATTGCAAACTGGGCGAAACAGGAGGTTAAAGGGACTGACTCTCCAAGTCGGGAGAGTGTTAGTAAAGCGTCTGGAATGTTGCACGCGAGTACCAGGTTACAAAAACTGAGACATATTTGAACACGTTTCCCGATCACATGGTTGATCATACTCTAGGTTCCACATGCATGTTTTAGCTGAAGGAAGAATACCTAAAACCTGGGTAGTTGAAACCCGTGGAATGGGTACCATGCAATATGACTTCAAAGGGTCTTCATTTGCTCACCGAACCTCTCCAATCCTATCACTGCTGCGTTTATGCCCCTGTACACATGCTTGATTCTCTTTCAGAGACATAGCAATCCATAGGTTTTAAGATACTTACTAGTCAGGTACATTCTTAGGCCTTTAATATGCGGTGTTGAGTCCATTTCGTTGAGCAAGGAGTAGCTCTTGTCTATTCCATATTTGGCTTAAGGAACTTTATCTGTGCTCATTTCAATCTCTGGTTTTATGCAGCACCCCAACTCACCTTTCCCCTTAAGCAAGCATAAGTTGGTTTTCTAAATTTGAGACCCTGTTCTCTTTTGGAATGCAGTTCCTGTGTAGCCAAGTTTACATTCCGTGTATTAGTGATATCTTATCATGTTTCTTTTTCTGTGTAACTTATTTCAGTTAGAATCATCGTACCTGAATCCACTCATTATGCTGCTACGGGCCTGATGACATAGATTTCATTGCTGAGTGATACTGCATTGTACGTAAGTACCACAAGTTCTTTATCCATTTTTCACTTTCTGTGATATTGAACTTGTACGGTAAACGAGGTTCTTGTAAACGGAGTCGTCCCAAACTTTGGGGTGGCTGTGTCTTTTTGATTTTAATTTCCCTAAGCTATAGGACCATAAGTGGCAGTGCCCTAGGCTCTGTTGCTTTGTTTTTTAGATGTTTCAGGAAACACCATACACTTCTCCCGAGTGTCTGTTGGCAATTTACATCCCGCCCATCAGCATAACAAGGCTCCCAGTTCTCCATGGCCTGTCCTGCCTTTCTGGATTTTACACTTTTTTCAGATGGCCCTTTTGACCGGGGGGAAGTGAGACTTCATTGTAGTGCAGATGTCCTTTGCAAGCTTGCTTGGTTGGCCAAAAAGGGCGTATGCGTTTTTTCCTGAATATATTCAGGAAAAAACGCATACGCCCTTTTTGGCCAAGTGCATCATTGTGGACGTTCTGCCTCTTTTCCTATGCTTTCAATGCAATTCCAGTCTACCTCCTGAAATCGGTTTCCTGCAATTCTGCCCCGCTTTCAAGTCCTCTTGGCAGCCTTACTTCAGTCTATTTTTGGACGATAGCTGTCATTTATAACTCTGCAGGTTTGTGAATTACAGTGCCCCTGAGCTCCTTTCTTCAACTCGCTTTCTTGTGACCTGGCCGCAACACCGCAGGATGGCTTCAGGCCCTAATCTGGTTCCGGCACGGCACGCTGAGCCTTTGGTTATTTCCTCTTCCTGGTGGGAAATGAGAGTTAAATTTGCCCGTCCAGACACCTCCAGCTAGTCTCTCATTGGTTCTCGCTATTCCTGTTCATCTTCCGCAGAAATTGCAAACTGGGCCAAACAGGAGGTTAAAGGCGCTGACTCTCCAAGTGGGGAGAGTGTTAGTAAAGCGTCTGGAATGTTGCACCCGAGTACCAGGGGAGGAAAACTGAGACATATTTGAACACGTCTCCCGTTCACATGGTTGATCATACTTGGGTTCCACATGCATGTTTTAGCTGAAGGAAGAATACCTTAAACCTGGAGAGTTAAGACCCGTGTAATGGGTACCATGCAATATGACTTCAAAGGGTCTTCATTTGCTCACCGAACCTCTCCAATCCTATCACTGCTGCGTTTATGCCCCTGTACACATGCTTGATTCTCTTTCGGAGACATAGCAATCCATAGGTTTTAAGATACTTACTAGTCAGGTACATTCTTAGGCGTTTAATATGCGGTGTTGAGTCCATTTCGTTGAGCAAGGAGTAGCTCTTGTCTATTCCATATTTGACTTAAGGAACTTTATCTGTGCTCATTTCAATCTCTGGTTTTATGCAGCACCCAAACTCACCTTTACCCTTAAGCAAGCATAAGTTGGTTTTCTAAATTTGAGACCCTGTTCTGTTCTGTAATTCAGTTCCTGTGTAGCCAAGTTTACATTCCGTGTATTACTGATATCTTATGATGTTTCTTTTTCTGTGTGACTTACTTCAGTTAGAATCATCATACCTGAATCAACTCAATGTGCTGCTAAGGGCCTGATGATACAGATTTCATTGCTGAGTGATATTGCTTTGTAAGTAAATACCACAACTTCTTTATCCATTTTTCACTTTCTGCGATGTTGAACTTGTACTGTAAACGAGGTTCTTGTAAACAGAGCCGTTCCAAACTTTGGGGTGGCTGTGTCTTTTTGATTTTAATTTCCCTAAGCTATAGGACCATAAGTGGAAGTGCCCTAGGCTCTGTTGCTTTGTTTTTTAGATGTTTCAGGAAACACCATACACTTCTCCCAAGTGGTTGTTGGCAATTTACATCCCGCCCATCAGCATAACAAGGCTCCCAGTTCTCCATGGCCTGTCCTGCCTTTCTGGATTTTACACTTTTTTCAGATGGCCCTTTTGACCGGGGGGAAGTGAGACTTCATTGTAGTGCAGATTTCCTTTGCAAGCTTGCTTGGTTGGCCAAAAAGGGCGTATGCGTTTTTTCCTGAATATATTCAGGAAAAAACGCATACGCCCTTTTTGGTCAAGTGCATCATTGTGGACGTTCTGCCTCTTTTCCTATGCTTTCAATGCAATTCCAGTCTACCTCCTGAAATCGGTTTCCTGCAATTCTGCCCCGCTTTCAAGTCCTCTTGGCAGCCTAATTTCAGTTTATTTTTGGACGATAGCTGTCATTTATAACTCTGCAGGTTTGTGAATTACAGTGCCCCTGAGCTCCTTTCTTCAACTCGCTTTCTTGTGACCTGGCCGCAGCACCGCAGGATGGCTTCAGGCCCTAATCTGGTTCTGGCACGGCACGCTGAGCCTTTGGTTATTTCCTCCTCCTGGTGGGAAATGAGAGTTAAATTTGCCCGTCCAGACACCTCCAGCTAGCCTCTCATTGGTTCTCGCTATTCCTGTTCATCTTCCGCAGAAATTGCAAACTGGGCCAAACAGGAGGTTAAAGGCGCTGACTCTCCAAGTGGGGAGAGTGTTAGTAAAGCGTCTGGAATGTTGCACCTGAGTACCAGGGGAGGAAAACTGAGACATATTTGAACACGTCTCCCGATCACATGGTTGATCATACTCTGGGTTCCACATGCATGTTTTAGCTGAAGGAAGAATACCTAAAACCTGGGTAGTTGAAACCCGTGGAATGGGTACCATGCAATATGACTTCAAAGGG
Organism: Delphinus delphis; assembly: GCF_949987515.2. Classification (NCBI taxonomy): domain Eukaryota; kingdom Metazoa; phylum Chordata; class Mammalia; order Artiodactyla; family Delphinidae; genus Delphinus; species Delphinus delphis. Next base: position 1,200,399 of record NW_027192691.1, read on the forward strand.
TCTTCATTTGCTCACCGAACCTCTCCAATCCTATCACTGCTGCGTTTATGCCCCTGTACACATGCTTGATTCTCTTTCGGAGACATAGCAATCTATAGGTTTTAAGATACTTACTAGTCAGGTACATTCTTAGGCATTTAATATGCGGTGTTGAGTCCATTTCGTTGAGCAAGGAGTAGCTCTTGTCTATTCCATATTTGGCTTAAGGAACTTTATCTGTGCTCATTTCAATCTCTGGTTTTATGCAGCACCCCAACTCATCTTTCCCCTTAAGCAAGCATAAGTTGGTTTTCTAAATTTGAGACCCTGTTCTGTTTTGGAATGCAGTTCCTGTGTAGCCAAGTTTACATTCCGTGTATTACTGATATCTTATGATGTTTCTTTTTCTGTGTAACTTATTTCAGTTAGAATCATCGTACCTGAATCCACTCATTATGCTGCTACGGGCCTGATGACATAGATTTCATTGCTGAGTGATACTGCATTGTACGTAAGTACCACAAGTTCTTTATCCATTTTTCACTTTCTGTGATATTGAACTTGTACGGTAAACGAGGTTCTTGTAAACGGAGGCGTCCCAAACTTTGGGGTGGCTGTGTCTTTTTGATTTTAATTTCCCTAAGCTATAGGACCATAAGTGGCAGTGCCCTAGGCTCTGTTGCTTTGTTTTTTAGATGTTTCAGGAAACACCATACACTTCTCCCGAGTGTCTGTTGGCAATTTACATCCCGCCCATCAGCATAACAAGGCTCCCAGTTCTCCATGGCCTGTCCTGCCTTTCTGGATTTTACACTTTTTTCAGATGGCCCTTTTGACCGGGGGGAAGTGAGACTTCATTGTAGTGCAGATTTCCTTTGCAAGCTTGCTTGGTTGGCCAAAAAGGGCGTATGCGTTTTTTCCTGAATATATTCAGGAAAAAACGCATACGCCCTTTTTGGCCAAGTGCATCATTGTGGACGTTCTGCCTCTTTTCCTATGCTTTCAATGCAATTCCAGTCTACCTCCTGAAATCGGTTTCCTGCAATTCTGCCCCGCTTTCAAGTCCTCTTGGCAGCCTTACTTCAGTCTATTTTTGGACGATAGCTGTCATTTATAACTCTGCAGGTTTGTGAATTACAGTGCCCCTGAGCTCCTTTGTTCAACTCGCTTTCTTTTGAGCTGGCCGCAACACCGCAGTATGGCTTCAGGCCCTAATCTGGTTTTGGTACGGCACGCTGAGCCTTTGGTTATTTCCTCTTCCTGGTGGGAAATGAGAGTTAAATTTGCCCGTCCAGACACCTCCAGCTAGTCTCTCATTGGTTCTCGCTATTCCTGTTCATCTTCCGCAGAAATTGCAAACTGGGCCAAACAGGAGGTTAAAGGCGCTGACTCTCCAAGTGGGGAGAGTGTTAGTAAAGCGTCTGGAATGTTGCACCCGAGTACCAGGGGAGGAAAACTGAGACATATTTGAACACGTCTCCCGTTCACATGGTTGATCATACTTGGGTTCCACATGCATGTTTTAGCTGAAGGAAGAATACCTTAAACCTGGAGAGTTAAGACCCGTGTAATGGGTACCATGCAATATGACTTCAAAGGGTCTTCATTTGCTCACCGAACCTCTCCAATCCTATCACTGCTGCGTTTATGCCCCTGTACACATGCTTGATTCTCTTTCGGAGACATAGCAATCCATAGGTTTTAAGATACTTACTAGTCAGGTACATTCTTAGGCGTTTAATATGCGGTGTTGAGTCCATTTCGTTGAGCAAGGAGTAGCTCTTGTCTATTCCATATTTGACTTAAGGAACTTTATCTGTGCTCATTTCAATCTCTGGTTTTATGCAGCACCCAAACTCACCTTTACCCTTAAGCAAGCATAAGTTGGTTTTCTAAATTTGAGACCCTGTTCTGTTCTGTAATTCAGTTCCTGTGTAGCCAAGTTTACATTCCGTGTATTACTGATATCTTATGATGTTTCTTTTTCTGTGTGACTTACTTCAGTTAGAATCATCATACCTGAATCAACTCAATGTGCTGCTAAGGGCCTGATGATACAGATTTCATTGCTGAGTGATATTGCTTTGTAAGTAAATACCACAACTTCTTTATCCATTTTTCACTTTCTGCGATGTTGAACTTGTACTGTAAACGAGGTTCTTGTAAACAGAGCCGTTCCAAACTTTGGGGTGGCTGTGTCTTTTTGATTTTAATTTCCCTAAGCTATAGGACCATAAGTGGAAGTGCCCTAGGCTCTGTTGCTTTGTTTTTTAGATGTTTCAGGAAACACCATACACTTCTCCCAAGTGGTTGTTGGCAATTTACATCCCGCCCATCAGCATAACAAGGCTCCCAGTTCTCCATGGCCTGTCCTGCCTTTCTGGATTTTACACTTTTTTCAGATGGCCCTTTTGACCGGGGGGAAGTGAGACTTCATTGTAGTGCAGATTTCCTTTGCAAGCTTGCTTGGTTGGCCAAAAAGGGCGTATGCGTTTTTTCCTGAATATATTCAGGAAAAAACGCATACGCCCTTTTTGGTCAAGTGCATCATTGTGGACGTTCTGCCTCTTTTCCTATGCTTTCAATGCAATTCCAGTCTACCTCCTGAAATCGGTTTCCTGCAATTCTGCCCCGCTTTCAAGTCCTCTTGGCAGCCTAATTTCAGTTTATTTTTGGACGATAGCTGTCATTTATAACTCTGCAGGTTTGTGAATTACAGTGCCCCTGAGCTCCTTTCTTCAACTCGCTTTCTTGTGACCTGGCCGCAGCACCGCAGGATGGCTTCAGGCCCTAATCTGGTTCTGGCACGGCACGCTGAGCCTTTGGTTATTTCCTCCTCCTGGTGGGAAATGAGAGTTAAATTTGCCCGTCCAGACACCTCCAGCTAGCCTCTCATTGGTTCTCGCTATTCCTGTTCATCTTCCGCAGAAATTGCAAACTGGGCCAAACAGGAGGTTAAAGGCGCTGACTCTCCAAGTGGGGAGAGTGTTAGTAAAGCGTCTGGAATGTTGCACCTGAGTACCAGGGGAGGAAAACTGAGACATATTTGAACACGTCTCCCGATCACATGGTTGATCATACTCTGGGTTCCACATGCATGTTTTAGCTGAAGGAAGAATACCTAAAACCTGGGTAGTTGAAACCCGTGGAATGGGTACCATGCAATATGACTTCAAAGGGTCTTCATTTGCTCACCGAACCTCTCCAATCCTATCACTGCTGCGTTTATGCCCCTGTACACATGCTTGATTCTCTTTCGGAGACATAGCAATCTATAGGTTTTAAGATACTTACTAGTCAGGTACATTCTTAGGCATTTAATATGCGGTGTTGAGTCCATTTCGTTGAGCAAGGAGTAGCTCTTGTCTATTCCATATTTGGCTTAAGGAACTTTATCTGTGCTCATTTCAATCTCTGGTTTTATGCAGCACCCCAACTCATCTTTCCCCTTAAGCAAGCATAAGTTGGTTTTCTAAATTTGAGACCCTGTTCTGTTTTGGAATGCAGTTCCTGTGTAGCCAAGTTTACATTCCGTGTATTACTGATATCTTATGATGTTTCTTTTTCTGTGTAACTTATTTCAGTTAGAATCATCGTACCTGAATCCACTCATTATGCTGCTACGGGCCTGATGACATAGATTTCATTGCTGAGTGATACTGCATTGTACGTAAGTACCACAAGTTCTTTATCCATTTTTCACTTTCTGTGATATTGAACTTGTACGGTAAACGAGGTTCTTGTAAACGGAGGCGTCCCAAACTTTGGGGTGGCTGTGTCTTTTTGATTTTAATTTCCCTAAGCTATAGGACCATAAGTGGCAGTGCCCTAGGCTCTGTTGCTTTGTTTTTTAGATGTTTCAGGAAACACCATACACTTCTCCCGAGTGTCTGTTGGCAATTTACATCCCGCCCATCAGCATAACAAGGCTCCCAGTTCTCCATGGCCTGTCCTGCCTTTCTGGATTTTACACTTTTTTCAGATGGCCCTTTTGACCGGGGGGAAGTGAGACTTCATTGTAGTGCAGATTTCCTTTGCAAGCTTGCTTGGTTGGCCAAAAAGGGCGTATGCGTTTTTTCCTGAATATATTCAGGAAAAAACGCATACGCCCTTTTTGGCCAAGTGCATCATTGTGGACGTTCTGCCTCTTTTCCTATGCTTTCAATGCAATTCCAGTCTACCTCCTGAAATCGGTTTCCTGCAATTCTGCCCCGCTTTCAAGTCCTCTTGGCAGCCTTACTTCAGTCTATTTTTGGACGATAGCTGTCATTTATAACTCTGCAGGTTTGTGAATTACAGTGCCCCTGAGCTCCTTTGTTCAACTCGCTTTCTTTTGAGCTGGCCGCAACACCGCAGTATGGCTTCAGGCCCTAATCTGGTTTTGGTACGGCACGCTGAGCCTTTGGTTATTTCCTCTTCCTGGTGGGAAATGAGAGTTAAATTTGCCCGTCCAGACACCTCCAGCTAGCCTCTCATTGGTTCTCGCTATTCCTGTTCATCTTCCGCAGAAATTGCAAACTGGGCCGAACAGGAGGTTAAAGGCGTTGACTCTCCAAGTGGGGAGAGTGTTAGTAAAGCGTCTGGAATGTTGCACCCGAGTACCAGGGGAGGAAAACTGAGACATATTTGAACACGTCTCCCGTTCACATGGTTGATCATACTTGGGTTCCACATGCATGTTTTAGCTGAAGGAAGAATACCTTAAACCTGGAGAGTTGAGACCCGTGTAATGGGTACCATGCAATATGAATTCAAAGGGTCTTCATTTGCTCACCGAACCTCTCCAATCCTATCACTGCTGCGTTTATGCCCCTGTACACATGCTTGATTCTCTTTCGGAGACATAGCAATCCATAGGTTTTAAGATACTTACTAGTCAGGTACATTCTTAGGCATTTAATATGCGGTGTTGAGTCCATTTCGTTGAGCAAGGAGTAGCTCTTGTCTATTCCATATTTGGCTTAAGTAACTTTATCTGTGCTCATTTCAATCTCTGGTTTTATGCAGCACCCCAACTCACCTTTCCCCTTAAGCAAGCATAAGTTGGTTTTCTAAATTTGAGACCCTGTTCTGTTCTGTAATTCAGTTCCTGTGTAGCCAAGTTTACATTCCGTGTATTACTGATATCTTATGATGTTTCTTTTTCTGTGTGACTTATTTCAGTTAGAATCATCGTACCTGAATCCACTCATTATGCTGCTACGGGCCTGATGACATAGATTTCATTGCTGAGTGATACTGCATTGTACGTAAGTACCACAAGTTCTTTATCCATTTTTCACTTTTTGCGATGTTGAACTTGTACTGTAAACGAGGTTCTTGTAAACAGAGGCGTCCCAAACTTTGGGGTGGCTGTGTCTTTTTGATTTTAATTTCCCTAAGCTATAGGACCATAAGTGGCAGTGCCCTAGGCTCTGTTGCTTTGTTTTTTAGATGTTTCAGGAAACACCATACACTTCTCCCGAGTGTCTGTTGGCAATTTACATCCTGCCCATCAGCATAACAAGGCTCCCAGTTCTCCATGGCCTGTCCTGCCTTTCTGGATTTTACACTTTTTTCAGATGGCCCTTTTGACTGGGGGGAAGTGAGACTTCATTGTAGTGCAGATTTCCTTTGCAAGCTTGCTTGGTTGGCCAAAAAGGGCGTATGCGTTTTTTCCTGAATATATTCATTTCCTGAATATATTCAGGAAAAAACGCATACGCCCTTTTTGGCCAAGTGCCTCATTGTGGACGTTCTGCCTCTTTTCCTATGCTTTCAATGCAATTCCAGTCTACCTCCTGAAATCGGTTTCCTGCAATTCTGCCCCGCTTTCAAGTCCTCTTGGCAGCCTTACTTCAGTCTATTTTTGGACGATAGCTGTCATTTATAACTCTGCAGGTTTGTGAATTACAGTGCCCCTGAGCTCCTTTCTTCAACTCGCTTTCTTGTGACCTGGCCGCAACACCGCAGGATGGCTTCAGGCCCTAATCTGGTTCCGGCACGGCACGCTGAGCCTTTGGTTATTTCCTCTTCCTGGTGGGAAATGAGAGTTAAATTTGCCCGTCCAGACACCTCCAGCTAGTCTCTCATTGGTTCTCGCTATTCCTGTTCATCTTCCGCAGAAATTGCAAACTGGGCCAAACAGGAGGTTAAAGGCGCTGACTCTCCAAGTGGGGAGAGTGTTAGTAAAGCGTCTGGAATGTTGCACCCGAGTACCAGGGGAGGAAAACTGAGACATATTTGAACACGTCTCCCGTTCACATGGTTGATCATACTTGGGTTCCACATGCATGTTTTAGCTGAAGGAAGAATACCTTAAACCTGGAGAGTTAAGACCCGTGTAATGGGTACCATGCAATATGACTTCAAAGGGTCTTCATTTGCTCACCGAACCTCTCCAATCCTATCACTGCTGCGTTTATGCCCCTGTACACATGCTTGATTCTCTTTCGGAGACATAGCAATCCATAGGTTTTAAGATACTTACTAGTCAGGTACATTCTTAGGCGTTTAATATGCGGTGTTGAGTCCATTTCGTTGAGCAAGGAGTAGCTCTTGTCTATTCCATATTTGACTTAAGGAACTTTATCTGTGCTCATTTCAATCTCTGGTTTTATGCAGCACCCAAACTCACCTTTACCCTTAAGCAAGCATAAGTTGGTTTTCTAAATTTGAGACCCTGTTCTGTTCTGTAATTCAGTTCCTGTGTAGCCAAGTTTACATTCCGTGTATTACTGATATCTTATGATGTTTCTTTTTCTGTGTGACTTATTTCAGTTAGAATCATCGTACCTGAATCCACTCATTGTGCTGCTACGGGCCTGATGACATAGATTTCATTGCTGAGTGATACTGCATTGTACGTAAGTACCACAAGTTCTTTATCCATTTTTCACTTTCTGTGATATTGAACTTGTACGGTAAACGAGGTTCTTGTAAACGGAGGCGTCCCAAACTTTGGGGTGGCTGTGTCTTTTTGATTTTAATTTCCCTAAGCTATAGGACCATAAGTGGCAGTGCCCTAGGCTCTGTTGCTTTGTTTTTTAGATGTTTCAGGAAACACCATACACTTCTCCCGAGTGTCTGTTGGCAATTTACATCCCGCCCATCAGCATAACAAGGCTCCCAGTTCTCCATGGCCTGTCCTGCCTTTCTGGATTTTACACTTTTTTCAGATGGCCCTTTTGACCGGGGGGAAGTGAGACTTCATTGTAGTGCAGATTTCCTTTGCAAGCTTGCTTGGTTGGCCAAAAAGGGCGTATGCGTTTTTTCCTGAATATATTCAGGAAAAAACGCATATGCCCTTTTTGGTCAAGTGCATCATTGTGGACGTTCTGCCTCTTTTCCTATGCTTTCAATGCAATTCCAGTCTACCTCCTGAAATCGGTTTCCTGCAATTCTGCCCCGCTTTCAAGTCCTCTTGGCAGCCTAATTTCAGTTTATTTTTGGACGATAGCTGTCATTTATAACTCTGCAGGTTTGTGAATTACAGTGCCCCTGAGCTCCTTTCTTCAACTCGCTTTCTTGTGACCTGGCCGCAACACCGCAGGATGGCTTCAGGCCCTAATCTGGTTCCGGTACGGCACGCTGAGCCTTTGGTTATTTCCTCTTCCTTGTGGGAAATGAGAGTTAAATTTGCCCGTCCAGACACCTCCAGCTAGCCTCTCATTGGTTCTCGCTATTCCTGTTCATCTTCCGCAGAAATTGCAAACTGGGCCAAACAGGAGGTTAAGGGCGCTGACTCTCCAAGTGGGGAGAGTGTTAGTAAAGCGTCTGGAATGTTGCACCCGAGTACCAGGGGAGGAAAACTGAGACATATTTGAACACGGCTCCCGATCACATGGTTGATCATACTCTGGGTTCCACATGCATGTTTTAGCTGAAGGAAGAATACCTTAAACCTGGAGAGTTGAGACCCGTGTAATGGGTACCATGCAATATGAATTCAAAGGGTCTTCATTTGCTCACCGAACCTCTCCAATCCTATCACTGCTGCGTTTATGCCCCTGTACACATGCTTGATTCTCTTTCGGAGACATAGCAATCCATAGGTTTTAAGATACTTACTAGTCAGGTACATTCTTAGGCATTTAATATGCGGTGTTGAGTCCATTTCGTTGAGCAAGGAGTAGCTCTTGTCTATTCCATATTTGGCTTAAGTAACTTTATCTGTGCTCATTTCAATCTCTGGTTTTATGCAGCACCCCAACTCACCTTTCCCCTTAAGCAAGCATAAGTTGGTTTTCTAAATTTGAGACCCTGTTCTGTTCTGTAATTCAGTTCCTGTGTAGCCAAGTTTACATTCCGTGTATTACTGATATCTTATGATGTTTCTTTTTCTGTGTGACTTATTTCAGTTAGAATCATCGTACCTGAATCCACTCATTGTGCTGCTACGGGCCTGATGACATAGATTTCATTGCTGAGTGATACTGCATTGTACGTAAGTACCACAAGTTCTTTATCCATTTTTCACTTTCTGTGATATTGAACTTGTACGGTAAACGAGGTTCTTGTAAACGGAGGCGTCCCAAACTTTGGGGTGGCTGTGTCTTTTTGATTTTAATTTCCCTAAGCTATAGGACCATAAGTGGCAGTGCCCTAGGCTCTGTTGCTTTGTTTTTTAGATGTTTCAGGAAACACCATACACTTCTCCCGAGTGGTTGTTGGCAATTTACATCCCGCCCATCAGCATAACAAGGCTCCCAGTTCTCCATGGCCTGTCCTGCCTTTCTGGATTTTACACTTTTTTCAGATGGCCCTTTTGACCGGGGGGAAGTGAGACTTCATTGTAGTGCAGATTTCCTTTGCAAGCTTGCTTGGTTGGCCAAAAAGGGCGTATGCGTTTTTTCCTGAATATATTCAGGAAAAAACGCATACGCCCTTTTTGGTCAAGTGCATCATTGTGGACGTTCTGCCTCTTTTCCTATGCTTTCAATGCAATTCCAGTCTACCTCCTGAAATCGGTTTCCTGCAATTCTGCCCCGCTTTCAAGTCCTCTTGGCAGCCTAATTTCAGTTTATTTTTGGACGATAGCTGTCATTTATAACTCTGCAGGTTTGTGAATTACAGTGCCCCTGAGCTCCTTTCTTCAACTCGCTTTCTTGTGACCTGGCCGCAACACCGCAGGATGGCTTCAGGCCCTAATCTGGTTCCGGTACGGCACGCTGAGCCTTTGGTTATTTCCTCTTCCTTGTGGGAAATGAGAGTTAAATTTGCCCGTCCAGACACCTCCAGCTAGCCTCTCATTGGTTCTCGCTATTCCTGTTCATCTTCCGCAGAAATTGCAAACTGGGCCAAACAGGAGGTTAAGGGCGCTGACTCTCCAAGTGGGGAGAGTGTTAGTAAAGCGTCTGGAATGTTGCACCCGAGTACCAGGGGAGGAAAACTGAGACATATTTGAACACGGCTCCCGATCACATGGTTGATCATACTCTGGGTTCCACATGCATGTTTTAGCTGAAGGAAGAATACCTTAAACCTGGAGAGTTGAGACCCGTGTAATGGGTACCATGCAATATGAATTCAAAGGGTCTTCATTTGCTCACCGAACCTCTCCAATCCTATCACTGCTGCGTTTATGCCCCTGTACACATGCTTGATTCTCTTTCGGAGACATAGCAATCCATAGGTTTTAAGATACTTACTAGTCAGGTACATTCTTAGGCATTTAATATGCGGTGTTGAGTCCATTTCGTTGAGCAAGGAGTAGCTCTTGTCTATTCCATATTTGGCTTAAGTAACTTTATCTGTGCTCATTTCAATCTCTGGTTTTATGCAGCACCCCAACTCACCTTTCCCCTTAAGCAAGCATAAGTTGGTTTTCTAAATTTGAGACCCTGTTCTGTTCTGTAATTCAGTTCCTGTGTAGCCAAGTTTACATTCCGTGTATTACTGATATCTTATGATGTTTCTTTTTCTGTGTGACTTATTTCAGTTAGAATCATCGTACCTGAATCCACTCATTATGCTGCTACGGGCCTGATGACATAGATTTCATTGCTGAGTGATACTGCATTGTACGTAAGTACCACAAGTTCTTTATCCATTTTTCACTTTTTGCGATGTTGAACTTGTACTGTAAACGAGGTTCTTGTAAACAGAGGCGTCCCAAACTTTGGGGTGGCTGTGTCTTTTTGATTTTAATTTCCCTAAGCTATAGGACCATAAGTGGCAGTGCCCTAGGCTCTGTTGCTTTGTTTTTTAGATGTTTCAGGAAACACCATACACTTCTCCCGAGTGTCTGTTGGCAATTTACATCCTGCCCATCAGCATAACAAGGCTCCCAGTTCTCCATGGCCTGTCCTGCCTTTCTGGATTTTACACTTTTTTCAGATGGCCCTTTTGACTGGGGGGAAGTGAGACTTCATTGTAGTGCAGATTTCCTTTGCAAGCTTGCTTGGTTGGCCAAAAAGGGCGTATGCGTTTTTTCCTGAATATATTCATTTCCTGAATATATTCAGGAAAAAACGCATACGCCCTTTTTGGCCAAGTGCCTCATTGTGGACGTTCTGCCTCTTTTCCTATGCTTTCAATGCAATTCCAGTCTACCTCCTGAAATCGGTTTCCTGCAATTCTGCCCCGCTTTCAAGTCCTCTTGGCAGCCTTACTTCAGTCTATTTTTGGACGATAGCTGTCATTTATAACTCTGCAGGTTTGTGAATTACAGTGCCCCTGAGCTCCTTTCTTCAACTCGCTTTCTTGTGACCTGGCCGCAACACCGCAGGATGGCTTCAGGCCCTAATCTGGTTCCGGCACGGCACGCTGAGCCTTTGGTTATTTCCTCTTCCTGGTGGGAAATGAGAGTTAAATTTGCCCGTCCAGACACCTCCAGCTAGTCTCTCATTGGTTCTCGCTATTCCTGTTCATCTTCCGCACAAATTGCAAACTGGGCCAAACAGGAGGTTAAAGGCGCTGACTCTCCAAGTTGGGAGAGTGTTAGTAAAGCGTCTGGAATGTTGCACCCGAGTACCAGGGGAGGAAAACTGAGACATATTTGAACACGTCTCCCGTTCACATGGTTGATCATACTTGGGTTCCACATGCATGTTTTAGCTGAAGGAAGAATACCTTAAACCTGGAGAGTTAAGACCCGTGTAATGGGTACCATGCAATATGACTTCAAAGGGTCTTCATTTGCTCACCGAACCTCTCCAATCCTATCACTGCTGCGTTTATGCCCCTGTACACATGCTTGATTCTCTTTCGGAGACATAGCAATCCATAGGTTTTAAGATACTTACTAGTCAGGTACATTCTTAGGCGTTTAATATGCGGTGTTGAGTCCATTTCGTTGAGCAAGGAGTAGCTCTTGTCTATTCCATATTTGACTTAAGGAACTTTATCTGTGCTCATTTCAATCTCTGGTTTTATGCAGCACCCCAACTCACCTTTACCCTTAAGCAAACATAAGTTGGTTTTCTAAATTTGAGACCCTGTTCTGTTCTGTAATTCAGTTCCTGTGTAGCCAAGTTTCCATTCCGTGTATTACTGATAACTTATGATGTTTCTTTTTCTGTGTGACTTACTTCAGTTTGAATCATCATACCTGAATCCACTCATTGTGCTGCTAAGTGCCTGATGACACAGATTTCATTGCTGAGTGATATTGCTTTGTAAGTAAATACCACAACTTCTTTATCCATTTTTCACTTTCTGCGATGTTGAACTTGTACTGTAAACGAGGTTCTTGTAAACAGAGCCGTTCCAAACTTTAGGGTGGCTGTGTCTTTTTGATTTTAATTTCCCTAAGCTATAGGACCATAAGTGGAAGTGCCCTAGGTTCTGTTGCTTTGTTTTTTAGATGTTTCAGGAAACACCATACACTTCTCCCAAGTGGTTGTTGGCAATTTACATCCCGCCCATCAGCATAACAAGGCTCCCAGTTCTCCATGGCCTGTTGCCTTTCTGGATTTTACACTTTTTTCAGATGATCCTTTTGACCGGGGGGAAGTGAGACTTCATTGTAGTGCAGATTTCCTTTGCAAGCTTGCTTGGTTGGCCAAAAAGGGCGTATGCGTTTTTTCCTGAATATATTCAGGAAAAAACGCATACACCCTTTTTGGCCAAGTGCATCATTGTGGACGTTCTGCCTCTTTTCCTATGCTTTCAATGCAATTCCAGTCTACCTCCTGAAATCAGTTTCCTGCAATTCTGCCCCGCTTTCAAGTCCTCTTGGCAGCCATACTTCAGTATATTTTTGGACGATAGCTGTCATTTATAACTCTGCAGGTTTGTGAATTACAGTGCCCCTGAGCTCCTTTCTTCAACTCGCTTTCTTTTGAGCTGGCCGCAACACCGCAGGATGGCTTCAGGCCCTAATCTGGTTCCGGTACGGCACGCTGAGCCTTTGGTTATTTCCTCTTCCTGGTGGGAAATGAGAGTTAAATTTGCCCGTCCAGACACCTCCAGCTAGCCTCTCATTGGTTCTCGCTATTCCTGTTCATCTTCCGCAGAAATTGCAAACTGGGCCAAACAGGAGGTTAAAGGCGCTGACTCTCCAAGTGGGGAGAGTGTTAGTAAAGCGTCTGGAATGTTGCACCCGAGTACCAGGGGAGGAAAACTGAGACATATTTGAACACGTCTCCCGTTCACATGGTTGATCATACTTGGGTTCCACATGCATGTTTTAGCTGAAGGAAGAATACCTTAAACCTGGAGAGTTGAGACCCGTGGGATGGGTACCATGCAATATGACTTCAAAGGGTCTTCATTTGCTCACCGAACCTCTCCAATCCTATCACTGCTGCGTTTATGCCCCTGTACACATGCTTGATTCTCTTTTGGAGACATAGCAATCCATAGGTTTTACGATACTTACTAGTCAGGTACATTCTTAGGCGTTTCATATGCGGTGTTGAGTCCATTTCGTTGAGCAAGGAGTAGCTTTTGTCTATTCCATATTTGGCCTAAGGAACTTTATCTGTGCTCATTTCAATCTCTGGTTTTATGCAGCACCCCAACTCACCTTTACCCTTAAGCAAGCATAAGTTGGTTTTCTAAATTTGAGACCCTCTTCTGTTCTGTAATTCAGTCCTGTGTAGCCAAGTTTCCATTCCGTGTATTACTGATATCTTATGATGTTTCTTTTTCTGTGTGACTTATTTCAGTTAGAATCATCATACCTGAATCCACTCATTGTGCTGCAAAGGGCCTGATGACATAGATTTCATTGCTGAGTGATATTGCTTTGTAAGTGAATACCACAACTTCTTTATCCATTTTTCACTTTCTGCGATGTTGAACTTGTACTGTAAACGAGGTTCTTATAAACAGAGCCGTTCCAAACATTGGGGTGGCTGTGTCTTTTTGATTTTAATTTCCCTAAGCTATAGGACCATAAGTGGAAGTGCTCTAGGCTCTGTTGCTTTGTTTTTTAGATGTTTCAGGAAACACCATACACTTCTCCCAAGTGTCTGTTGGCAATTTACATCCCGCCCATCAGCATAACAAGGCTCCCAGTTCTCAATGGCCTGTTGCCTTTCTGGATTTTACACTTTTTTCAGATGGCCCTTTTGACCGGGGGGAAGTGAGACTTCATTGTAGTGCAGATTTCCTTTGCAAGCTTGCTTGGTTGGCCAAAAAGGGCGTATGCGTTTTTTCCTGAATATATTCAGGAAAAAACGCATACGCCCTTTTTGGCCAAGTGCATCATTGTGGACGTTCTGCCTCTTTTCCTATGCTTTCAATGCAATTCCAGTCTACCTCCTGAAATCGGTTTCCTGCAATTCTGCCCCGCTTTCAAGTCCTCTTGGCAGCCTTACTTCAGTATATTTTTAGACGATAGCTGTCATTTATAACTCTGCAGGTTTGTGAATTACAGTGCCCCTGAGCTCCTTTCTTCAACTCGCTTTCTTGTTACCTGGCCGCAACACCGCAGGATGGCTTCAGGCCCTAATCTCTTTCTGGCCCGGCATGCTGAGCCTTTGGTTAATTCCTCTTCCTGGTGGGAAATGAGAGTTAAATTTGCCCGTCAAGACACCTCCAGCTAGCCTCTCATTGGTTCTCGCTATTCCTGTTCATCTTCCGCAGAAATTGCAAACTGGGCCAAACAGGAGGTTAAAGGGACTGACTCTCCAAGTGGGGAGAGTGTTAGTAAAGCGTCTGGAATGTTGCACCCGAGTACCAGGGGAGGAAAACTGAGACATATTTGAACACGTCTCCCGATCACATGGTTGATCATACTCTAGGTTCCACATGCATGTTTTAACTGAAGGAAGAATACCTTAAACCTGGGTAGTTGAAACCCGTGGAATGGGTACCATGCAATATGACTTCAAAGGGTCTTCATTTGCTCACCGAACCTCTCCAATCCTATCACTGCTGCGTTTATGCCCCTGTACACATGCTTGATTCTCTTTCGGAGACATAGCAATCCATAGGTTTTAAGATACTTACTAGTCAGGTACATTCTTAGGCGTTTAATATGGGGTGTTGAGTCCATTTCGTTGAGCAAGGAGTAGCTCTTGTCTATTCCATATTTGGCTTAAGTAACTTTATCTGTGCTCATTTCAATCTCTGGTTTTATGCAGCACCCCAACTCACCTTTCCCCTTAAGCAAGAATAAGTTGGTTTTCTAAATTTGAGACCCTGTTCTGTTCTGTAATTCAGTTCCTGTGTAGCCAAGTTTACATTCCGCGTATTACTGATATCTTATGATGTTTCTTTTTCTGTGTGACTTATTTCAGTTAGAATCATCATACCTGAATCCACTCATTGTGCTGCTAAGGGCCTGATGACACAGATTTCATTGCTGAGTGATATTGCTTTGTAAGTAAATACCACAACTTCTTTATCCATTTTTCACTTTCTGCGATGTTGAACTTGTAATGTAAACGAGGTTCTTGTAAACAGAGGCGTCCCAAACTTTGGGGTGGCTGTGTCTTTTTGATTTTAATTTCCCTAAGCTATAGGACCATAAGTGGAAGTGCCCTAGGTTCTGTTGCTTTGTTTTTTAGATGTTTCAGGAAACACCATACACTTCTCCCGAGTGTCTGTTGGCAATTTACATCCCGCCCATCAGCATAACAAGGCTCCCAGTTCTCCATGGCCTGTCCTGCCTTTCTGGATTTTACACTTTTTTCAGATGGCCCTTTTGACCGGGGGGAAGTGAGACTTCATTGTAGTGCAGATTTCCTTTGCAAGCTTGCTTGGTTGGCCAAAAAGGGCGTATGCGTTTTCTCCTGAATATATTCAGGGAAAAACGCATACGCCCTTTTTGGCCAAGTGCATCATTGTGGACGTTCTGCCTCTTTTCCTATGCTTTCAATGCAATTCCAGTCTACCTCCTGAAATCGGTTTCCTGCAATTCTGCCCCGCTTTCAAGTCCTCTTGGCAGCCTTACTTCAGTCTATTTTTGGACGATAGCTGTCATTTATAACTCTGCAGGTTTGTGAATTACAGTGCCCCTGAGCTCCTTTCTTCAACTCGCTTTCTTGTGACCTGGCCGCAACACCGCAGGATGGCTTCAGGCCCTAATCTGGTTCCGGCACGGCACGCTGAGCCTTTGGTTATTTCCTCTTCCTGGTGGGAAATGAGAGTTAAATTTGCCCGTCCAGACACCTCCAGCTAGCCTCTCATTGGTTCTCGCTATTCCTGTTCATCTTCCGCAGAAATTGCAAACTGGGCCAAACAGGAGGTTAAAGGCGCTGACTCTCCAAGTGGGGAGAGTGTTAGTAAAGCGTCTGGAATGTTACACCCGAGTACCAGGGGAGGAAAACTGAGACATATTTGAACACGTCTCCCGTTCACATGGTTGATCATACTTGGGTTCCACATGCATGTTTTAGCTGAAGGAAGAATACCTTAAACCTGGAGAGTTGAGACCCGTGTAATGGGTACCATGCAATATGACTTCAAAGGGTCTTCATTTGCTCACCGAACCTCTCCAATCCTAACACTGCTGCGTTTATGCCCCTGTACACATGCTTGATTCTCTTTTGGAGACATAGCAATCCATAGGTTTTACGATACTTACTAGTCAGGTACATTCTTAGGCGTTTAATATGCGGTGTTGAGTCCATTTCGTTGAGCAAGGAGTAGCTCTTGTCTATTCCATATTTGGCCTAAGGAACTTTATCTGTGCTCATTTCAATCTCTGGTTTTATGCAGCACCCCAACTCACCTTTACCCTTAAGCAAGCATAAGTTGGTTTTCTAAATTTGAGACCCTGTTCTGTTCTGTAATTCAGTTCCTGTGTAGCCAAGTTTCCATTCCGTGTATTACTGATAACTTATGATGTTTCTTTTTTTGTGTGACTTACTTCAGTTTGAATCATCATACCTGAATCCACTCATTGTGCTGCTAAGTGCCTGATGACACAGATTTCATTGCTGAGTGATATTGCTTTGTAAGTAAATACCACAACTTCTTTATCCATTTTTCACTTTCTGCGATGTTGAACTTGTACTGTAAACGAGGTTCTTGTAAACAGAGCCGTTCCAAACTTTAGGGTGGCTGTGTCTTTTTGATTTTAATTTCCCTAAGCTATAGGACCATAAGTGGAAGTGCCCTAGGTTCTGTTGCTTTGTTTTTTAGATGTTTCAGGAAACACCATACACTTCTCCCAAGTGGTTGTTGGCAATTTACATCCCGCCCATCAGCATAACAAGGCTCCCAGTTCTCCATGGCCTGTTGCCTTTCTGGATTTTACACTTTTTTCAGATGATCCTTTTGACCGGGGGGAAGTGAGACTTCATTGTAGTGCAGATTTCCTTTGCAAGCTTGCTTGGTTGGCCAAAAAGGGCGTATGCGTTTTTTCCTGAATATATTCAGGAAAAAACGCATACACCCTTTTTGGCCAAGTGCATCATTGTGGACGTTCTGCCTCTTTTCCTTTGCTTTCAATGCAATTCCAGTCTACCTCCTGAAATCAGTTTCCTGCAATTCTGCCCCGCTTTCAAGTCCTCTTGGCAGCCATACTTCAGTATATTTTTGGACGATAGCTGTCATTTATAACTCTGCAGGTTTGTGAATTACAGTGCCCCTGAGCTCCTTTCTTCAACTCGCTTTCTTTTGAGCTGGCCGCAACACCGCAGGATGGCTTCAGGCCCTAATCTGGTTCCGGTACGGCACGCTGAGCCTTTGGTTATTTCCTCTTCCTGGTGGGAAATGAGAGTTAAATTTGCCCGTCCAGACACCTCCAGCTAGCCTCTCATTGGTTCTCGCTATTCCTGTTCATCTTCCGCAGAAATTGCAAACTGGGCCAAACAGGAGGTTAAAGGCGCTGACTCTCCAAGTGGGGAGAGTGTTAGTAAAGCGTCTGGAATGTTGCACCCGAGTACCAGGGGAGGAAAACTGAGACATATTTGAACACGTCTCCCGTTCACATGGTTGATCATACTTGGGTTCCACATGCATGTTTTAGCTGAAGGAAGAATACCTTAAACCTGGAGAGTTGAGACCCGTGGGATGGGTACCATGCAATATGACTTCAAAGGGTCTTCATTTGCTCACCGAACCTCTCCAATCCTATCACTGCTGCGTTTATGCCCCTGTACACATGCTTGATTCTCTTTTGGAGACATAGCAATCCATAGGTTTTACGATACTTACTAGTCAGGTACATTCTTAGGCGTTTAATATGCGGTGTTGAGTCCATTTCGTTGAGCAAGGAGTAGCTTTTGTCTATTCCATATTTGGCCTAAGGAACTTTATCTGTGCTCATTTCAATCTCTGGTTTTATGCAGCACCCCAACTCACCTTTACCCTTAAGCAAGCATAAGTTGGTTTTCTAAATTTGAGACCCTCTTCTGTTCTGTAATTCAGTCCTGTGTAGCCAAGTTTCCATTCCGTGTATTACTGATATCTTATGATGTTTCTTTTTCTGTGTGACTTATTTCAGTTAGAATCATCATACCTGAATCCACTCATTGTGCTGCAAAGGGCCTGATGACATAGATTTCATTGCTGAGTGATATTGCTTTGTAAGTGAATACCACAACTTCTTTATCCATTTTTCACTTTCTGCGATGTTGAACTTGTACTGTAAACGAGGTTCTTATAAACAGAGCCGTTCCAAACATTGGGGTGGCTGTGTCTTTTTGATTTTAATTTCCCTAAGCTATAGGACCATAAGTGGAAGTGCTCTAGGCTCTGTTGCTTTGTTTTTTAGATGTTTCAGGAAACACCATACACTTCTCCCAAGTGTCTGTTGGCAATTTACATCCCGCCCATCAGCATAACAAGGCTCCCAGTTCTCAATGGCCTGTTGCCTTTCTGGATTTTACACTTTTTTCAGATGGCCCTTTTGACCGGGGGGAAGTGAGACTTCATTGTAGTGCAGATTTCCTTTGCAAGCTTGCTTGGTTGGCCAAAAAGGGCGTATGCGTTTTTTCCTGAATATATTCAGGAAAAAACGCATACGCCCTTTTTGGCCAAGTGCATCATTGTGGACGTTCTGCCTCTTTTCCTATGCTTTCAATGCAATTCCAGTCTACCTCCTGAAATCGGTTTCCTGCAATTCTGCCCCGCTTTCAAGTCCTCTTGGCAGCCTTACTTCAGTATATTTTTAGATGATAGCTGTCATTTATAACTCTGCAGGTTTGTGAATTACAGTGCCCCTGAGCTCCTTTCTTCAACTCGCTTTCTTGTGACCTGGCCGCAACACCGCAGGATGGTTTCAGGCCCTAATCTCTTTCTGGCCCGGCATGCTGAGCCTTTGGTTAATTCCTCTTCCTGGTGGGAAATGAGAGTTAAATTTGCCCGTCAAGACACCTCCAGCTAGCCTCTCATTGGTTCTCGCTATTCCTGTTCATCTTCCGCAGAAATTGCAAACTGGGCCAAACAGGAGGTTAAAGGGACTGACTCTCCAAGTCGGGAGAGTGTTAGTAAAGCGTCTGGAATGTTGCACCCGAGTACCAGGGGAGGAAAACTGAGACATATTTGAACACGTCTCCCGATCACATGGTTGATCATACTCTAGGTTCCACATGCATGTTTTAACTGAAGGAAGAATACCTTAAACCTGGGTAGTTGAAACCCGTGGAATGGGTACCATGCAATATGACTTCAAAGGGTCTTCATTTGCTCACCGAACCTCTCCAATCCTATCACTGCTGCGTTTATGCCCCTGTACACATGCTTGATTCTCTTTCGGAGACATAGCAATCCATAGGTTTTAAGATACTTACTAGTCAGGTACATTCTTAGGCGTTTAATATGGGGTGTTGAGTCCATTTCGTTGAGCAAGGAGTAGCTCTTGTCTATTCCATATTTGGCTTAAGGAACTTTATCTGTGCTCATTTCAATCTCTGGTTTTATGCAGCACCCCAACTCACCTTTCCCCTTAAGCAAGAATAAGTTGGTTTTCTAAATTTGAGACCCTGTTCTGTTCTGTAATTCAGTTCCTGTGTAGCCAAGTTTACATTCCGCGTATTACTGATATCTTATGATGTTTCTTTTTCTGTGTGACTTATTTCAGTTAGAATCATCATACCTGAATCCACTCATTGTGCTGCTAAGGGCCTGATGACACAGATTTCATTGCTGAGTGATATTGCTTTGTAAGTAAATACCACAACTTCTTTATCCATTTTTCACTTTCTGCGATGTTGAACTTGTAATGTAAACGAGGTTCTTGTAAACAGAGGCGTCCCAAACTTTGGGGTGGCTGTGTCTTTTTGATTTTAATTTCCCTAAGCTATAGGACCATAAGTGGAAGTGCCCTAGGTTCTGTTGCTTTGTTTTTTAGATGTTTCAGGAAACACCATACACTTCTCCCGAGTGGTTGTTGGCAATTTACATCCCGCCCATCAGCATAACAAGGCTCCCAGTTCTCCATGGCCTGTCCTGCCTTTCTGGATTTTACACTTTTTTCAGATGGCCCTTTTGACCGGGGGGAAGTGAGACTTCATTGTAGTGCAGATTTCCTTTGCAAGCTTGCTTGGTTGGCCAAAAAGGGCGTATGCGTTTTCCCCTGAATATATTCAGGGAAAAACGCATACGCACTTTTTGGCCAAGTGCATCATTGTGGACGTTCTGCCTCTTTTCCTATGCTTTCAATGCAATTCCAGTCTACCTCCTGAAATCGGTTTCCTGCAATTCTGCCCCGCTTTCAAGTCCTCTTGGCAGCCTTACTTCAGTCTATTTTTGGACGATAGCTGTCATTTATAACTCTGCAGGTTTGTGAATTACAGTGCCCCTGAGCTCCTTTCTTCAACTCGCTTTCTTGTGACCTGGCCGCAACACCGCAGGATGGCTTCAGGCCCTAATCTGGTTCCGGCACGGCACGCTGAGCCTTTGGTTATTTCCTCTTCCTGGTGGGAAATGAGAGTTAAATTTGCCCGTCCAGACACCTCCAGCTAGCCTCTCATTGGTTCTCGCTATTCCTGTTCATCTTCCGCAGAAATTGCAAACTGTGCAAACAGGAGGTTAAAGGCGCTGACTCTCCAAGTGGGGAGAGTGTTAGTAAAGCATGTGGAATGTTGCACCCGAGTACCAGGGGAGGAAAACTGAGACATATTTGAACACGTCTCCCGATCACATGGTTGATCATACTCTAGGTTCCACATGCATGTTTTAGCTGAAGGAAGAATACCTTAAACCTGGGTAGTTGAAACCCGTGGAATGGGTACCATGCAATATGACTTCAAAGGGTCTTCATTTGCTCACCGAACCTCTCCAATCCTATCACTGCTGCGTTTATGCCCCTGTACACATGCTTGATTCTCTTTCGGAGACATAGCAATCCATAGGTTTTAAGATACTTACTAGTCAGGTACATTCTTAGGCGTTTAATATGGGGTGTTGAGTCCATTTCGTTGAGCAAGGAGTAGCTCTTCTCTATGCCATATTTGGCTTAAGGAACTTTATCTGTGCTCATTTCAATCTCTGGTTTTATGCAGCACCCCAACACACCTTTACCCTTAAGCAAGCATAAGTTGGTTTTCTAAATTTGAGAC
The DNA here is from genome assembly GCF_949987515.2 of Delphinus delphis. Lineage (NCBI taxonomy): Eukaryota > Metazoa > Chordata > Mammalia > Artiodactyla > Delphinidae > Delphinus > Delphinus delphis. Next base: position 1,221,260 of record NW_027192691.1, read on the forward strand.
CCTGTTCTGTTCTGTAATTCAGTTCCTGTGTAGCCAAGTTTACATTCCGTGTATTACTGATATCTTATGATGTTTCTTTTTCTGTGTGACTTATTTCAGTTAGAATCATCATACCTGAATCCACTCATTGTGATGCTAAGGGCCTGATGACATAGATTTCATTGCTGAGTGATATTGCTTTGTAATTAAATACCACAACTTCTTTATCCATTTTTCACTTTCTGCAATGTTGAACTTGTACTGTAAACGAGGTTCTTGTAAACAGAGGCGTCCCAAACTTTGGGGTGGCTTTGTCTTTTTGATTTTAATTTCCCTAAGCTATAGGACCATAAGTGGCAGTGCCCTAGGCTCTGTTGCTTTGTTTTTTAGATGTTTCAGGAAACACCATACACTTCTCCCGAGTGGTTGTTGGCAATTTACATCCCGCCCATCAGCATAACAAGGCTCCCAGTTCTCCATGGCCTGTCCTGCCTTTCTGGATTTTACACTTTTTTCAGATGGCCCTTTTGACCGGGGGGAAGTGACACTTCATTGTAGTGCAGATTTCCTTTGCAAGCTTGCTTGGTTGGCCAAAAAGGGCGTATGCGTTTTTTCCTGAATATATTCAGGAAAAAACGCATACGCCCTTTTTGGCCAAGTGCATCATTGTGGACGTTTTGCCTCTTTTCCTATGCTTTCAATGCAATTCCAGTCTACCTCCTGAAATCGGTTTCCTGCAATTCTGCCCCGCTTTCAAGTCCTCTTGGCAGCCTTACTTCAGTCTATTTTTGGACGATAGCTGTCATTTATAACTCTGCAGGTTTGTGAATTACAGTGCCCCTGAGCTCCTTTCTTCAACTCGCTTTCTTGTGACCTGGCCGCAACACCGCAGGATGGCTTCAGGCCCTAATCTGGTTGCGGCCCGGCATGCTGAGCCTTTGGTTATTTCCTCTTCCTGGTGGGAAATGAGAGTTAAATTTGCCCGTCCAGACACCTCCAGCTAGCCTCTCATTGGTTCTCGCTATTCCTGTTCATCTTCCGCAGAAATTGCAAACTGGGCCAAACAGGAGGTTAAAGGCGCTGACTCTCCAAGTGGGGAGAGTGTTAGTAAAGCGTCTGGAATGTTGCACCCGAGTACCAGGGGAGGAAAACTGAGACATATTTGAACACGTCTCACGTTCACATGGTTGATCATACTTGGGTTCCACATGCATGTTTTAGCTGAAGGAAGAATACCTTAAACCTGGAGAGTTAAGACCCGTGTAATGGGTACCATGCAATATGACTTCAAAGGGTCTTCATTTGCTCACCGAACCTCTCCAATCCTATCACTGCTGCGTTTATGCCCCTGTACACATGCTTGATTCTCTTTCGGAGACATAGCAATCCATAGGTTTTAAGATACTTACTAGTCAGGTACATTCTTAGGCGTTTAATATGGGGTGTTGAGTCCATTTCGTTGAGCAAGGAGTAGCTCTTGTCTATTCCATATTTGACTTAAGGAACTTTATCTGTGCTCATTTCAATCTCTGGTTTTATGCAGCACCCCAACTCACCTTTACCCTTAAGCAAGCCTAAGTTGGTTTTCTAAATTTGAGACCCTGTTCTGTTCTGTAATTCAGTTCCTGTGTAGCCAAGTTTACATTCCGTGTATTACTGATATCTTATGATGTTTCTTTTTCTGTGTGACTTATTTCAGTTAGAATCATCATACCTGAATCCACTCATTGTGCTGCTAAGGGCCTGATGACACAGATTTCATTGCTGAGTGATATTGCTTTGTAATTAAATACCACAACTTCTTTATCCATTTTTCACTTTCTGCAATGTTGAACTTGTACTGTAAACGAGGTTCTTGTCAACAGAGGCGTCCCAAACTTTGGGGTGGCTTTGTCTTTTTGATTTTAATTTCCCTAAGCTATAGGACCATAAGTGGCAGTGCCCTAGGCTCTGTTGCTTTGTTTTTTAGATGTTTCAGGAAACACCATACACTTCTCCCGAGTGGTTGTTGGCAATTTACATCCCGCCCATCAGCATAACAAGGCTCCCAGTTCTCCATGGCCTGTCCTGCCTTTCTGGATTTTACACTTTTTTCAGATGGCCCTTTTGACCGGGGGGAAGTGAGACTTCATTGTAGTGCAGATTTCCTTTGCAAGCTTGCTTGGTTGGCCAAAAAGGGCGTATGCGTTTTTTCCTGAATATATTCAGGAAAAAACGCATACGCCCTTTTTGGCCAAGTGCATCATTGTGGACGTTTTGCCTCTTTTCCTATGCTTTCAATGCAATTCCAGTCTACCTCCTGAAATCGGTTTCCTGCAATTCTGCCCCGCTTTCAAGTCCTCTTGGCAGCCTTACTTCAGTCTATTTTTGGACGATAGCTGTCATTTATAACTCTGCAGGTTTGTGAATTACAGTGCCCCTGAGCTCCTTTCTTCAACTCGCTTTCTTGTGACCTGGCCGCAACACCGCAGGATGGCTTCAGGCCCTAATCTGGTTGCGGCCCGGCATGCTGAGCCTTTGGTTAATTCCTCATTCTGGTGGGAAATGAGAGTTAAATTTGCCCGTCCAGACACCTCCAGCTAGCCTCTCATTGGTTCTCGCTATTCCTGTTCATCTTCCGCAGAAATTGCAAACTGGGCCAAACAGGAGGTTAAAGGCGCTGACTCTCCAAGTGGGGAGAGTGTTAGTAAAGCGTCTGGAATGTTGCACCCGAGTACCAGGGGAGGAAAACTGAGACATATTTGAACACGTCTCCCGTTCACATGGTTGATCATACTTGGGTTCCACATGCATGTTTTAGCTGAAGGAAGAATACCTTAAACCTGGAGAGTTGAGACCCGTGTAATGGGTACCATGCAATATGACTTCAAAGGGTCTTCATTTGCTCACCGAACCTCTCCAATCCTATCACTGCTGCGTTTATGCCCCTGTACACATGCTTGATTCTCTTTCGGAGACATAGCAATCCATAGGTTTTAAGATACTTACTAGTCAGGTACATTCTTAGGCGTTTAATATGGGGTGTTGAGTCCATTTCGTTGAGCAAGGAGTAGCTCTTGTCTATTCCATATTTGACTTAAGGAACTTTATCTGTGCTCATTTCAATCTCTGGTTTTATGCAGCACCCCAACTCACCTTTACCCTTAAGCAAGCCTAAGTTGGTTTTCTAAATTTGAGACCCTGTTCTGTTCTGTAATTCAGTTCCTGTGTAGCCAAGTTTACATTCCGTGTATTACTGATATCTTATGATGTTTCTTTTTCTGTGTGACTTATTTCAGTTAGAATCATCATACCTGAATCCACTCATTGTGCTGCTAAGGGCCTGATGACACAGATTTCATTGCTGAGTGATATTGCTTTGTAAGTAAATACCACAACTTCTTTATCCATTTTTCACTTTCTGCGATGTTGAACTTGTACTGTAAACGAGGTTCTTGTAAACAGAGCCGTTCCAAACTTTGGGGTGGCTGTGTCTTTTTGATTTTAATTTCCCTAAGCTATAGGACCATAAGTGGAAGTGCCCTAGGTTCTGTTGCTTTGTTTTTTAGATGTTTCAGGAAACACCATACACTTCTCCCGAGTGGTTGTTGGCAATTTACATCCCGCCGATCAGCATAACAAGGCTCCCAGTTCTCCATGGCCTGTCCTGCCTTTCTGGATTTTACACTTTTTTCAGATGGCCCTTTTGACCGGGGGGAAGTGAGACTTCATTGTAGTGCAGATTTCCTTTGCAAGCTTGCTTGGTTGGCCAAAGAGGGCGTATGCGTTTTTTCCTGAATATATTCAGGAAAAAACGTATACGCCCTTTTTGGCCAAGTGCATCATTGTGGACGTTCTGCCTCTTTTCCTATGCTTTCAATGCAATTCCAGTCTACCTCCTGAAATCGGTTTCCTGCAATTCTGCCCCGCTTTCAAGTCCTCTTGGCAGCCTTACTTCAGTCTATTTTTGGACGATAGCTGTCATTTATAACTCTGCAGGTTTGTGAATTACAGTGCCCCTGAGCTCCTTTCTTCAACTCGCTTTCTTGTGACCTAGCCGCAACACCGCAGGATGGCTTCAGGCCCTAATCTGGTTCCGGTATGGCATGCTGAGCCTTTGGTTAATTCCTCATTCTGGTGGGAAATGAGAGTTAAATTTGCCCGTCCAGACACCTCCAGCTAGTCTCTCATTGGTTCTCGCTATTCCTGTTCATCTTCCGGAGAAATTGCAAACTGGGCCAAACAGGAGGTTAAAGGCGCTGACTCTCCAAGTGGGGAGAGTGTTAGTAAAGCGTCTGGAATGTTGCACCCGAGTACCAGGGGAGGAAAACTGAGACATATTTGAACACGTCTCCCGATCACATGGTTGATCATACTCTAGGTTCCACATGCATGTTTTAGCTGAAGGAAGAATACCTTAAACCTGGGTAGTTGAAACCCGTGGAATGGGTACCATGCAATATGACTTCAAAGGGTCTTCATTTGCTCACCGAACCTCTCCAATCCTATCACTGCTGCGTTTATGCCCCTGTACACATGCTTGATTCTCTTTCGGAGACATAGCAATCCATAGGTTTTAAGATACTTACTAGTCAGGTACATTCTTAGGCGTTTAATATGGGGTGTTGAGTCCATTTCGTTGAGCAAGGAGTAGCTCTTGTCTATTCCATATTTGGCTTAAGGAACTTTATCTGTGCTCATTTCAATCTCTGGTTTTATGCAGCACCCCAACTCACCTTTCCCCTTAAGCAAGAATAAGTTGGTTTTCTAAATTTGAGACCCTGTTCTGTTCTGTAATTCAGTTCCTGTGTAGCCAAGTTTACATTCCGTGTATTACTGATATCTTATGATGTTTCTTTTTCTGTGTGACTTATTTCAGTTAGAATCATCATACCTGAATCCACTCATTGTGCTGCTAAGGGCCTGATGACACAGATTTCATTGCTGAGTGATATTGCTTTGTAAGTAAATACCACAACTTCTTTATCCATTTTTCACTTTCTGCGATGTTGAACTTGTACTGTAAACGAGGTTCTTGTAAACAGAGCCGTTCCAAACTTTGGGGTGGCTGTGTCTTTTTGATTTTAATTTCCCTAAGCTATAGGACCATAAGTGGAAGTGCCCTAGGTTCTGTTGCTTTGTTTTATAGATGTTTCAGGAAACACCATACACTTCTCCCGAGTGTCTGTTGGCAATTTAATTCCCGCCCATCGGCATAACAAGGCTCCCAGTTCTCCATGGCCTCTTGCCTTTCTGGATTTTACACTTTTTTCAGATGGCCCTTTTGACCGGGGGGAAGTGAGACTTCATTGTAGTGCAGATTTCCTTTGCAAGCTTGCTTGGTTGGCCAAAAAGGGCGTATGCGTTTTTTCCTGAATATATTCAGGGAAAAACGCATACGCCCTTTTTGGCCAAGTGCATCATTGTGGACGTTCTGCCTCTTTTCCTATGCTTTCAATGCAATTCCAGTCTACCTCCTGAAATCGGTTTCCTGCAATTCTGCCCCGCTTTCAAGTCCTCTTGGCAGCCTTACTTCAGTCTATTTTTGGACGATAGCTGTCATTTATAACTCTGCAGGTTTGTGAATTACAGTGCCCCTGAGCTCCTTTCTTCAACTCGCTTTCTTGTGACCTGGCCGCAACACCGCAGGATGGCTTCAGGCCCTAATCTGGTTCCGGCACGGCATGCTGAGCCTTTGGTTAATTCCTCTTCCTGGTGGGAAATGAGAGTTAAATTTGCCCGTTCAGACACCTCCAGCTAGTCTCTCATTGGTTCTCACTATTCCTGTTCATCTTCCGCAGAAATTGCAAACTGGGCCAAACAGGAGGTTAAAGGGACTGACTCTCCAAGTCGGGAGAGTGTTAGTAAAGCGTGTGGAATGTTGCACCCGAGTACCAGGGGAGGAAAACTGAGATATATTTGAACACGTCTTCCGTTCACATGGTTGATCATACTCTGGGTTCCACATGCATGTTTTAGCTGAAGGAAGAATACCTTAAACCTGGAGAGTTGAGACCCGTGGAATGGGTACCATGCAATATGACTTCAAAGGGTCTTCATTTGCTCACCGAACCTCTCCAATCCTATCACTGCTGCGTTTATGCCCCTGTACACACGCTTGATTCTCTTTTGGAGACATAGCAATCCATAGGTTTTAAGATACTTACTAGTCAGGTACATTCTTAGGCGTTTAATATGGGGTGTTGAGTCCATTTCGTTGAGCAAGGAGTAGCTCTTGTCTATTCTATATTTGGCTTAAGGAACTTTATCTGTGCTTATTTCAATCTCTGGTTTTATGCAGCACCCCAACTCACCTTTCCCCTTAAGCAAGCATAAGTTGGTTTTCTAAATTTGAGACCCTGTTCTGTTTTGGAATGCAGTTCCTGTGTAGCCAAGTTTACATTCCGTGTATTACTGATATCTTATGATGTTTCTTTTTCTGTGTGACTTACTTCAGTTAGAATCATCATACCTGAATCCACTCATTGTGCTGCTAAGGGCCTGATGACACAGATTTCATTGCTGAGTGATATTGCTTTGTAAGTAAATACCACAACTTCTTTATCCATTTTTCACTTTCTGCGATGTTGAACTTGTACTGTAAACGAGGTTCTTGTAAACAGAGCCGTTCCAAACTTTGGGGTGGCTGTGTCTTTTTGATTTTAATTTCCCTAAGCTATAGGACCATAAGTGGAAGTGCCCTAGGTTCTGTTGCTTTGTTTTTTAGATGTTTCAGGAAACACCATACACTTCTCCCGAGTGGTTGTTGGCAATTTACATCCCGCCCATCAGCATAACAAGGCTCCCAGTTCTCCATGGCCTGTCCTGCCTTTCTGGATTTTACACTTTTTTCAGATGGCCCTTTTGACTGGGGGGAAGTGAGACTTCATTGTAGTGCAGATTTCCTTTGCAAGCTTGCTTGGTTGGCCAAAAAGGGCGTATGCGTTTTTTCCTGAATATATTCAGGAAAAAACGCATACGCCCTTTTTGGCCAAGTGCATCATTGTGGACGTTTTGCCTCTTTTCCTATGCTTTCAATGCAATTCCAGTCTACCTCCTGAAATCGGTTTCCTGCAATTCTGCCCCGCTTTCAAGTCCTCTTGGCAGCCTTACTTCAGTCTATTTTTGGACGATAGCTGTCATTTATAACTCTGCAGGTTTGTGAATTACAGTGCCCCTGAGCTCCTTTCTTCAACTCGCTTTCTTGTGACCTGGCCGCAACACCGCAGGATGGCTTCAGGCCCTAATCTGGTTGCGGCCCGGCATGCTGAGCCTTTGGTTATTTCCTCTTCCTGGTGGGAAATGAGAGTTAAATTTGCCCGTCCAGACACCTCCAGCTAGCCTCTCATTGGTTCTCGCTATTCCTGTTCATCTTCCGCAGAAATTGCAAACTGGGCCAAACAGGAGGTTAAAGGCGCTGACTCTCCAAGTGGGGAGAGTGTTAGTAAAGCGTCTGGAATGTTGCACCCGAGTACCAGGGGAGGAAAACTGAGACATATTTGAACACGTCTCACGTTCACATGGTTGATCATACTTGGGTTCCACATGCATGTTTTAGCTGAAGGAAGAATACCTTAAACCTGGAGAGTTAAGACCCGTGTAATGGGTACCATGCAATATGACTTCAAAGGGTCTTCATTTGCTCACCGAACCTCTCCAATCCTATCACTGCTGCGTTTATGCCCCTGTACACATGCTTGATTCTCTTTCGGAGACATAGCAATCCATAGGTTTTAAGATACTTACTAGTCAGGTACATTCTTAGGCGTTTAATATGGGGTGTTGAGTCCATTTCGTTGAGCAAGGAGTAGCTCTTGTCTATTCCATATTTGACTTAAGGAACTTTATCTGTGCTCATTTCAATCTCTGGTTTTATGCAGCACCCCAACTCACCTTTACCCTTAAGCAAGCCTAAGTTGGTTTTCTAAATTTGAGACCCTGTTCTGTTCTGTAATTCAGTTCCTGTGTAGCCAAGTTTACATTCCGTGTATTACTGATATCTTATGATGTTTCTTTTTCTGTGTGACTTATTTCAGTTAGAATCATCATACCTGAATCCACTCATTGTGCTGCTAAGGGCCTGATGACACAGATTTCATTGCTGAGTGATATTGCTTTGTAATTAAATACCACAACTTCTTTATCCATTTTTCACTTTCTGCAATGTTGAACTTGTACTGTAAACGAGGTTCTTGTCAACAGAGGCGTCCCAAACTTTGGGGTGGCTTTGTCTTTTTGATTTTAATTTCCCTAAGCTATAGGACCATAAGTGGCAGTGCCCTAGGCTCTGTTGCTTTGTTTTTTAGATGTTTCAGGAAACACCATACACTTCTCCCGAGTGGTTGTTGGCAATTTACATCCCGCCCATCAGCATAACAAGGCTCCCAGTTCTCCATGGCCTGTCCTGCCTTTCTGGATTTTACACTTTTTTCAGATGGCCCTTTTGACCGGGGGGAAGTGAGACTTCATTGTAGTGCAGATTTCCTTTGCAAGCTTGCTTGGTTGGCCAAAAAGGGCGTATGCGTTTTTTCCTGAATATATTCAGGAAAAAACGCATACGCCCTTTTTGGCCAAGTGCATCATTGTGGACGTTTTGCCTCTTTTCCTATGCTTTCAATGCAATTCCAGTCTACCTCCTGAAATCGGTTTCCTGCAATTCTGCCCCGCTTTCAAGTCCTCTTGGCAGCCTTACTTCAGTCTATTTTTGGACGATAGCTGTCATTTATAACTCTGCAGGTTTGTGAATTACAGTGCCCCTGAGCTCCTTTCTTCAACTCGCTTTCTTGTGACCTGGCCGCAACACCGCAGGATGGCTTCAGGCCCTAATCTGGTTGCGGCCCGGCATGCTGAGCCTTTGGTTAATTCCTCATTCTGGTGGGAAATGAGAGTTAAATTTGCCCGTCCAGACACCTCCAGCTAGCCTCTCATTGGTTCTCGCTATTCCTGTTCATCTTCCGCAGAAATTGCAAACTGGGCCAAACAGGAGGTTAAAGGCGCTGACTCTCCAAGTGGGGAGAGTGTTAGTAAAGCGTCTGGAATGTTGCACCCGAGTACCAGGGGAGGAAAACTGAGACATATTTGAACACGTCTCCCGTTCACATGGTTGATCATACTTGGGTTCCACATGCATGTTTTAGCTGAAGGAAGAATACCTTAAACCTGGAGAGTTGAGACCCGTGTAATGGGTACCATGCAATATGACTTCAAAGGGTCTTCATTTGCTCACCGAACCTCTCCAATCCTATCACTGCTGCGTTTATGCCCCTGTACACATGCTTGATTCTCTTTCGGAGACATAGCAATCCATAGGTTTTAAGATACTTACTAGTCAGGTACATTCTTAGGCGTTTAATATGGGGTGTTGAGTCCATTTCGTTGAGCAAGGAGTAGCTCTTGTCTATTCCATATTTGACTTAAGGAACTTTATCTGTGCTCATTTCAATCTCTGGTTTTATGCAGCACCCCAACTCACCTTTACCCTTAAGCAAGCCTAAGTTGGTTTTCTAAATTTGAGACCCTGTTCTGTTCTGTAATTCAGTTCCTGTGTAGCCAAGTTTACATTCCGTGTATTACTGATATCTTATGATGTTTCTTTTTCTGTGTGACTTATTTCAGTTAGAATCATCATACCTGAATCCACTCATTGTGCTGCTAAGGGCCTGATGACACAGATTTCATTGCTGAGTGATATTGCTTTGTAAGTAAATACCACAACTTCTTTATCCATTTTTCACTTTCTGCGATGTTGAACTTGTACTGTAAACGAGGTTCTTGTAAACAGAGCCGTTCCAAACTTTGGGGTGGCTGTGTCTTTTTGATTTTAATTTCCCTAAGCTATAGGACCATAAGTGGAAGTGCCCTAGGTTCTGTTGCTTTGTTTTTTAGATGTTTCAGGAAACACCATACACTTCTCCCGAGTGGTTGTTGGCAATTTACATCCCGCCGATCAGCATAACAAGGCTCCCAGTTCTCCATGGCCTGTCCTGCCTTTCTGGATTTTACACTTTTTTCAGATGGCCCTTTTGACCGGGGGGAAGTGAGACTTCATTGTAGTGCAGATTTCCTTTGCAAGCTTGCTTGGTTGGCCAAAGAGGGCGTATGCGTTTTTTCCTGAATATATTCAGGAAAAAACGTATACGCCCTTTTTGGCCAAGTGCATCATTGTGGACGTTCTGCCTCTTTTCCTATGCTTTCAATGCAATTCCAGTCTACCTCCTGAAATCGGTTTCCTGCAATTCTGCCCCGCTTTCAAGTCCTCTTGGCAGCCTTACTTCAGTCTATTTTTGGACGATAGCTGTCATTTATAACTCTGCAGGTTTGTGAATTACAGTGCCCCTGAGCTCCTTTCTTCAACTCGCTTTCTTGTGACCTAGCCGCAACACCGCAGGATGGCTTCAGGCCCTAATCTGGTTCCGGTATGGCATGCTGAGCCTTTGGTTAATTCCTCATTCTGGTGGGAAATGAGAGTTAAATTTGCCCGTCCAGACACCTCCAGCTAGTCTCTCATTGGTTCTCGCTATTCCTGTTCATCTTCCGGAGAAATTGCAAACTGGGCCAAACAGGAGGTTAAAGGCGCTGACTCTCCAAGTGGGGAGAGTGTTAGTAAAGCGTCTGGAATGTTGCACCCGAGTACCAGGGGAGGAAAACTGAGACATATTTGAACACGTCTCCCGATCACATGGTTGATCATACTCTAGGTTCCACATCCATGTTTTAGCTGAAGGAAGAATACCTTAAACCTGGGTAGTTGAAACCCGTGGAATGGGTACCATGCAATATGACTTCAAAGGGTCTTCATTTGCTCACCGAACCTCTCCAATCCTATCACTGCTGCGTTTATGCCCCTGTACACATGCTTGATTCTCTTTCGGAGACATAGCAATCCATAGGTTTTAAGATACTTACTAGTCAGGTACATTCTTAGGCGTTTAATATGGGGTGTTGAGTCCATTTCGTTGAGCAAGGAGTAGCTCTTGTCTATTCCATATTTGGCTTAAGGAACTTTATCTGTGCTCATTTCAATCTCTGGTTTTATGCAGCACCCCAACTCACCTTTCCCCTTAAGCAAGAATAAGTTGGTTTTCTAAATTTGAGACCCTGTTCTGTTCTGTAATTCAGTTCCTGTGTAGCCAAGTTTACATTCCGTGTATTACTGATATCTTATGATGTTTCTTTTTCTGTGTGACTTATTTCAGTTAGAATCATCATACCTGAATCCACTCATTGTGCTGCTAAGGGCCTGATGACACAGATTTCATTGCTGAGTGATATTGCTTTGTAAGTAAATACCACAACTTCTTTATCCATTTTTCACTTTCTGCGATGTTGAACTTGTACTGTAAACGAGGTTCTTGTAAACAGAGCCGTTCCAAACTTTGGGGTGGCTGTGTCTTTTTGATTTTAATTTCCCTAAGCTATAGGACCATAAGTGGAAGTGCCCTAGGTTCTGTTGCTTTGTTTTATAGATGTTTCAGGAAACACCATACACTTCTCCCGAGTGTCTGTTGGCAATTTAATTCCCGCCCATCGGCATAACAAGGCTCCCAGTTCTCCATGGCCTCTTGCCTTTCTGGATTTTACACTTTTTTCAGATGGCCCTTTTGACCGGGGGGAAGTGAGACTTCATTGTAGTGCAGATTTCCTTTGCAAGCTTGCTTGGTTGGCCAAAAAGGGCGTATGCGTTTTTTCCTGAATATATTCAGGGAAAAACGCATACGCCCTTTTTGGCCAAGTGCATCATTGTGGACGTTCTGCCTCTTTTCCTATGCTTTCAATGCAATTCCAGTCTACCTCCTGAAATCGGTTTCCTGCAATTCTGCCCCGCTTTCAAGTCCTCTTGGCAGCCTTACTTCAGTCTATTTTTGGACGATAGCTGTCATTTATAACTCTGCAGGTTTGTGAATTACAGTGCCCCTGAGCTCCTTTCTTCAACTCGCTTTCTTGTGACCTGGCCGCAACACCGCAGGATGGCTTCAGGCCCTAATCTGGTTCCGGCACGGCATGCTGAGCCTTTGGTTAATTCCTCTTCCTGGTGGGAAATGAGAGTTAAATTTGCCCGTTCAGACACCTCCAGCTAGTCTCTCATTGGTTCTCACTATTCCTGTTCATCTTCCGCAGAAATTGCAAACTGGGCCAAACAGGAGGTTAAAGGGACTGACTCTCCAAGTCGGGAGAGTGTTAGTAAAGCGTGTGGAATGTTGCACCCGAGTACCAGGGGAGGAAAACTGAGATATATTTGAACACGTCTTCCGTTCACATGGTTGATCATACTCTGGGTTCCACATGCATGTTTTAGCTGAAGGAAGAATACCTTAAACCTGGAGAGTTGAGACCCGTGGAATGGGTACCATGCAATATGACTTCAAAGGGTCTTCATTTGCTCACCGAACCTCTCCAATCCTATCACTGCTGCGTTTATGCCCCTGTACACACGCTTGATTCTCTTTTGGAGACATAGCAATCCATAGGTTTTAAGATACTTACTAGTCAGGTACATTCTTAGGCGTTTAATATGGGGTGTTGAGTCCATTTCGTTGAGCAAGGAGTAGCTCTTGTCTATTCTATATTTGGCTTAAGGAACTTTATCTGTGCTTATTTCAATCTCTGGTTTTATGCAGCACCCCAACTCACCTTTCCCCTTAAGCAAGCATAAGTTGGTTTTCTAAATTTGAGACCCTGTTCTGTTTTGGAATGCAGTTCCTGTGTAGCCAAGTTTACATTCCGTGTATTACTGATATCTTATGATGTTTCTTTTTCTGTGTGACTTACTTCAGTTAGAATCATCATACCTGAATCCACTCATTGTGCTGCTAAGGGCCTGATGACACAGATTTCATTGCTGAGTGATATTGCTTTGTAAGTAAATACCACAACTTCTTTATCCATTTTTCACTTTCTGCGATGTTGAACTTGTACTGTAAACGAGGTTCTTGTAAACAGAGCCGTTCCAAACTTTGGGGTGGCTGTGTCTTTTTGATTTTAATTTCCCTAAGCTATAGGACCATAAGTGGAAGTGCCCTAGGTTCTGTTGCTTTGTTTTTTAGATGTTTCAGGAAACACCATACACTTCTCCCGAGTGGTTGTTGGCAATTTACATCCCGCCCATCAGCATAACAAGGCTCCCAGTTCTCCATGGCCTGTCCTGCCTTTCTGGATTTTACACTTTTTTCAGATGGCCCTTTTGACTGGGGGGAAGTGAGACTTCATTGTAGTGCAGATTTCCTTTGCAAGCTTGCTTGGTTGGCCAAAAAGGGCGTATGCGTTTTTTCCTGAATATATTCAGGAAAAAACGCATACGCCCTTTTTGGCCAAGTGCATCATTGTGGACGTTCTGCCTCTTTTCCTATGCTTTCAATGCAATTCCAGTCTACCTCCTGAAATCGGTTTCCTGCAATTCTGCCCCGCTTTCAAGTCCTCTTGGCAGCCTTACTTCAGTCTATTTTTGGACGATAGCTGTCATTTATAACTCTGCAGGTTTGTGAATTACAGTGCCCCTGAGCTCCTTTCTTCAACTCGCTTTCTTGTGACCTGGCCGCAACACCGCAGGATGGCTTCAGGCCCTAATCTGGTTCCGGCCCAGCATGCTGAGCGTTTGGTTAATTCCTCTTCCTGGTGGGAAATGAGAGTTAAATTTGCCCGTCCAGACACCTCCAGCTAGCCTCTCATTGGTTCTCGCTATTCCTGTTCATCTTCCGCAGAAATTGCAAACTGGGCCAAACAGGAGGTTAAAGGGACTGACGCTCCAAGTGGGGAGAGTGTTAGTAAAGCGTCTGGAATGTTGCACCCGAGTACCAGGGGAGGAAAACTGAGACATATTTGAACAGGTCTCCTGATCACATGGTTGATCATACTGTAGGTTCCACATGCATGTTTTAGCTGAAGGAAGAATACCTTAAACCTGGGTAGTTGAAACCCGTGGAATGGGTACCATGCAATATGACTTCAAAGGGTCTTCATTTGCTCACCGAACCTCTCCAATCCTATCACTGCTGCGTTTATGCCCCTGTACACATGCTTGATTCTCTTTCGGAGACATAGCAATCCATAGGTTTTAAGATACTTACTAGTCAGGTACATTCTTAGGCGTTTAATATGGGGTGTTGAGTCCATTTCGTTGAGCAAGGAGTAGCTCTTGTCTATTCCATATTTGGCTTAAGAAACTTTATCTGTGCTCATTTCAATCTCTGGTTTTATGCAGCACCCCAACTCACCTTTCCCCTTAAGCAAGAATAAGTTGGTTTTCTAAATTTGAGACCCTGTTCTGTTCTGTAATTCAGTTCCTGTGTAGCCAAGTTTACATTCCATGTATTACTGATATCTTATGATGTTTCTTTTTCTGTGTGACTTATTTCAGTTAGAATCATCATACCTGAATCCACTCATTGTGCTGCTAAGGGCCTGATGACACAGATTTCATTGCTGAGTGATATTGCTTTGTAAGTAAATACCACAACTTCTTTATCCATTTTTCACTTTCTGCGATGTTGAACTTGTACTGTAAACGAGGTTCTTGTAAACAGAGCCGTTCCAAACTTTAGGGTGGCTGTGTCTTTTTGATTTTAATTTCCCTAAGCTATAGGACCATAAGTGGAAGTGACCTAGGCTCTGTTGCTTTGTTTTTTAGATGTTTCAGGAAACACCATACACTTCTCCCGAGTGGTTGTTGGCAATTTACATCCCGCCCATCAGCATAACAAGGCTCCCAGTTCTCCATGGCCTGTCCTGCCTTTCTGGATTTTACACTTTTTTCAGATGGCCCTTTTGACCGGGGGGAAGTGAGACTTCATTGTAGTGCAGATTTCCTTTGCAAGCTTGCTTGGTTGGCCAAAAAGGGCGTATGCGTTTTTTCCTGAATATATTCAGGAAAAAACGCATACGCCCTTTTTGGCCAAGTGCATCATTGTGGACGTTCTGCCTCTTTTCCTATGCTTTCAATGCAATTCCAGTCTACCTCCTGAAATCGGTTTCCTGCAATTCTGCCCCGCTTTCAAGTCCTCTTGGCAGCCTTACTTCAGTCTATTTTTGGACGATAGCTGTCATTTATAACTCTGCAGGTTTGTGAATTACAGTGCCCCTGAGCTCCTTTCTTCAACTCGCTTTCTTGTGACCTGGCCGCAACACCGCAGGATGGCTTCAGGCCCTAATCTGGTTCCGGCACGGCACGCTGAGCCTTTGGTTATTTCCTCTTCCTGGTGGGAAATGAGAGTTAAATTTGCCCGTCCAGACACCTCCAGCTAGCCTCTCATTGGTTCTCGCTATTCCTGTTCATCTTCCGCAGAAATTGCAAACTGGGCCAAACAGGAGGTTAAAGGCGCTGACTCTCCAAGTGGGGAGAGTGTTAGTAAAGCGTCTGGAATGTTGCACCCGAGTACCAGGGGAGGAAAACTGAGACATATTTGAACACGTCTCCCGATCACATGGTTGATCATACTCTGGGTTCCACATGCATGTTTTAGCTGAAGGAAGAATACCTAAAACCTGGGTAGTTGAAACCCGTGGAATGGGTACCATGCAATATGACTTCAAAGGGTCTTCATTTGCTCACCGAACCTCTCCAATCCTATCACTGCTGCGTTTATGCCCCTGTACACATGCTTGATTCTCTTTCGGAGACATAGCAATCTATAGGTTTTAAGATACTTACTAGTCAGGTACATTCTTAGGCGTTTAATATGCGGTGTTGAGTCCATTTCGTTGAGCAAGGAGTAGCTCTTGTCTATTCCATATTTGGCTTAAGGAACTTTATCTGTGCTCATTTCAATCTCTGGTTTTATGCAGCACCCCAACTCACCTTTCCCCTTAAGCAAGCATAAGTTGGTTTTCTAAATTTGAGACCCTGTTCTGTTCTGTAATTCAGTTCCTGTGTAGCCAAGTTTACATTCCGTGTATTACTGATATCTTATGATGTTTCTTTTTCTGTGTGACTTATTTCAGTTAGAATCATCATACCTGAATCCACTCATTGTGCTGCTAAGGGCCTGATGACACAGATTTCATTGCTGAGTGATATTGCTTTGTAAGTGAATACCACAACTTCTTTATCCATTTTTCACTTTCTGCGATGTTGAACTTGTACTGTAAACGAGGTTCTTGTAAACAGAGCCGTTCCAAACTTTGGGGTGGCTGTGTCTTTTTGATTTTAATTTCCCTAAGCTATAGGACCATAAGTGGAAGTGCCCTAGGCTCTGTTGCTTTGTTTTTTAGATGTTTCAGGAAACACCATACACTTCTCCCGAGTGGTTGTTGGCAATTTACATCCCGCCCATCAGCATAACAAGGCTCCCAGTTCTCCATGGCCTGTCCTGCCTTTCTGGATTTTACACTTTTTTCAGATGGCCCTTTTGACCGGGGGGAAGTGAGACTTCATTGTAGTGCAGATTTCCTTTGCAAGCTTGCTTGGTTGGCCAAAAAGGGCGTATGCGTTTTTTCCTGAATATATTCAGGAAAAAACGCATACGCCCTTTTTGGCCAAGTGCATCATTGTGGACGTTCTGCCTCTTTTCCTATGCTTTCAATGCAATTCCAGTCTACCTCCTGAAATCGGTTTCCTGCAATTCTGCCCCGCTTTCAAGTCCTCTTGGCAGCCTTACTTCAGTCTATTTTTGGACGATAGCTGTCATTTATAACTCTGCAGGTTTGTGAATTACAGTGTCCCTGAGCTCCTTTCTTCAACTCGCTTTCTTGTGACCTGGCCGCAACACCGCAGGATGGCTTCAGGCCCTAATCTGGTTCCGGCCCGGCATGCTGAGCCTTTGGTTAATTCCTCTTCCTGGTGGGAAATGAGAGTTAAATTTGCCCGTTCAGAGACCTCCAGCTAGTCTCTCATTGGTTCTCCCTATTCCTGTTCATCTTCCGCAGAAACTGCAAACTGGGCCAAACAGGAGGTTAAAGGGCCTGACTCTCCAAGTCGGGAGAGTGTTAGTAAAGCGTCTGGAATGTTGCACCCGAGTACCAGGTGAGGAAAACTGAGACATATTTGAACACGTCTCCCGTTCACATGGTTGATCATACTCTGGGTTCCACATGCATGTTTTAGCTGAAGGAAGAATACCTAAAACCTGGAGAGTTAAGACCCGTGTAATGGGTACCATGCAATATGACTTCAAAGGGTCTTCATTTGCTCACCGAACCTCTCCAACCCTATCACTGCTGCGTTTATGCCCCTGTACACACGCTTGATTCACTTTTGGAGACATAGCAATCCATAGGTTTTAAGATACTTACTAGTCAGGTACATTCTTAGGCGTTTAATATGGGGTGTTGAGTCCATTTCATTGAGCAAGGAGTAGCTCTTGTCTATTCCATATTTGGCTTAAGGAACTTTATCTGTGCTAATTTCAATCTCTGGTTTTATGCAGCATCCCAACTCACCTTTACCCTGAAGCAAGCATAAGTTGGTTTTCTAAATTTGAGACCCTGTTCTGTTTTGGAATGCAGTTCCTGTGTAGCCAAGGTTACATTCCGTGTATTAGTGATATCTTATGATGTTTCTTTTTCTGTGTGACTTATTTCAGTTAGAATCATCGTACCTGAATCCACTCATTATGCTGCTACGGGCCTGATGACATAGATTTCATTGCTGAGTGATACTGCATTGTACGTAAGTACCACAAGTTCTTTATCCATTTTTCACTTTCTGTGATATTGAACTTGTACGGTAAACGAGGTTCTTGTAAACGGAGGCGTCCCAAACTTTGGGGTGGCTGTGTCTTTTTGATTTTAATTTCCCTAAGCTATAGGACCATAAGTGGAAGTGCCCTAGGCTCTGTTGCTTTGTTTTTTAGATGTTTCAGGAAACACCATACACTTCTCCTGAGTGTCTGTTGGCAATTTACATCCCGCCCATCAGCATAACAAGGCTCCCAGTTCTCAATGGCCTGTTGCCTTTCTGGATTTTACACTTTTTTCAGATGGCCCTTTTGACCGGGGGGAAGTGAGACTTCATTGTAGTGCAGATTTCCTTTGCAAGCTTGCTTGGTTGGCCAAAAAGGGCGTATGCGTTTTTTCCTGAATATGTTCAGGAAAAAATGCATACGCCCTTTTTGGCCAAGTGCATCATTGTGGACGTTCTGCCTCTTTTCCTATGCTTTCAATGCAATTCCAGTCTACCTCCTGAAATCGGTTTCCTGCAATTCTGCCCCGCTTTCAATTTCTCTTGGCAGCCTTACTTCAGTCTACTTTTGGACGATAGCTGTCATTTATAACTCTGCAGGTTTGTGAATTACAGTGCCCCTGAGCTCCTTTCTTCAACTCGCTTTCTTGTGACCTGGCCGCAACACCGCAGGATGGCTTCAGGCCCTAATCTGGTTCCGGCCCGGCATGCTGAGCCTTTGGTTAATTCCTCTTCCTGGTGGGAAATGAGAGTTAAATTTGCCCGTTCAGAGACCTCCAGCTAGTCTCTCATTGGTTCTCGCTATTCCTGTTCATCTTCCGCAGAAATTGCAAACTGGGCCAAACAGGAGGTTAAAGGGACTGACTCTCCAAGTCGGGAGAGTGTTAGTAAAGCGTCTGGAATGTTGCACCCGAGTACCAGGTGAGGAAAACTGAGACATATTTGAACACGTCTCCCGTTCACATGGTTGATCATACTCTGGGTTCCACATGCATGTTTTAGCTGAAGGAAGAATACCTAAAACCTGGGTAGTTGAAACCCGTGGAATAGGTACCATGCAATATGACTACAAAGGGTCTTCATTTGCTCACCGAACCTCTCCAACCCTATCACTGCTGCGTTTATGCCCCTGTACACACGCTTGATTCTCTTTTGGAGACATAGCAATCCATAGGTTTTAAGATACTTACTAGTCAGGTACATCCTTAGGCGTTTAATATGGGGTGTTGAGTCCATTTCATTGAGCAAGGAGTAGCTCTTGTCTATTCCATATTTGGCTTAAGGAACTTTATCTGTGCTCATTTCAATCTCTGGTTTTATGCAGCACCCCAACTCACCTTTACCCTTAAGCAAGCATAAGTTGGTTTTCTAAATTTGAGACCCTGTTCTGTTCTGTAATTCAGTTCCTGTGTAGCCAAGTTTACATTCCGTGTATTAGTGATATCTTATGATGTTTCTTTTTCTGTGTGACTTATTTCAGTTAGAATCATCGTACCTGAATCCACTCATTATGCTGCTACGGGCCTGATGACATAGATTTCATTGCTGAGTGATATTGCTTTGTAAGTGAATACCACAACTTCTTTATCCATTTTTCACTTTCTGAGATGTTGAACTTGTACTGTAAACGAGGTTCTTGTAAACAGAGCCGTTCCAAACTTTGGGGTGGCTGTGTCTTTTTGATTTTAATTTCCCTAAGCTATAGGACCATAAGTGGAAGTGCCCTAGGTTCTGTTGCTTTGTTTTTTAGATGTTTCAGGAAACACCATACACTTCTCCCGAGTGGTTGTTGGCAATTTACATCCCGCCCATCAGCATAACAAGGCTCCCAGTTCTCCATGGCCTGTCCTGCCTTTCTGGATTTTACCCTTTTTTCAGATGGCCCTTTTGACCGGGGGGAAGTGAGACTTCATTGTAGTGCAGATTTCCTTTGCAAGCTTGCTTGGTTGGCCAAAAAGGACGTATGCGTTTTTTCCTGAATATATTCAGGAAAAAACGCATACGCCCTTTTTGGCCAAGTGCATCATTGTGGACGTTCTGCCTCTTTTCCTATGCTTTCAATGCAATTCCAGTCTACCTCCTGAAATCGGTTTCCTGCAATTCTGCCCCGCTTTCAAGTCCTCTTGGCAGCCTTACTTCAGTCTATTTTTGGACGATAGCTGTCATTTATAACTCTGCAGGTTTGTGAATTACAGTGTCCCTGAGCTCCTTTCTTCAACTCGCTTTCTTGTGACCTGGCCGCAACACCGCAGGATGGCTTCAGGCCCTAATCTGGTTCCGGCCCGGCATGCTGAGCCTTTGGTTAATTCCTCTTCCTGGTGGGAAATGAGAGTTAAATTTGCCCGTTCAGAGACCTCCAGCTAGTCTCTCATTGCTTCTCCGTATTCCTGTTCATCTTCCGCAGAAACTGCAAACTGGGCCAAACAGGAGGTTAAAGGGCCTGACTCTCCAAGTCGGGAGAGTGTTAGTAAAGCGTCTGGAATGTTGCACCCGAGTACCAGGTGAGGAAAACTGAGACATATTTGAACACGTCTCCCGTTCACATGGTTGATCATACTCTGGGTTCCACATGCATGTTTTAGCTGAAGGAAGAATACCTAAAACCTGGAGAGTTAAGACCCGTGTAATGGGTACCATGCAATATGACTTCAAAGGGTCTTCATTTGCTCACCGAACCTCTCCAACCCTATCACTGCTGCGTTTATGCCCCTGTACACACGCTTGATTCACTTTTGGAGACATAGCAATCCATAGGTTTTAAGATACTTACTAGTCAGGTACATTCTTAGGCGTTTAATATGGGGTGTTGAGTCCATTTCATTGAGCAAGGAGTAGCTCTTGTCTATTCCATATTTGGCTTAAGGAACTTTATCTGTGCTAATTTCAATCTCTGGTTTTATGCAGCATCCCAACTCACCTTTACCCTGAAGCAAGCATAAGTTGGTTTTCTAAATTTGAGACCCTGTTCTGTTTTGGAATGCAGTTCCTGTGTAGCCAAGGTTACATTCCGTGTATTAGTGATATCTTATGATGTTTCTTTTTCTGTGTGACTTATTTCAGTTAGAATCATCGTACCTGAATCCACTCATTATGCTGCTACGGGCCTGATGACATAGATTTCATTGCTGAGTGATACTGCATTGTACGTAAGTACCACAAGTTCTTTATCCATTTTTCACTTTCTGTGATATTGAACTTGTACGGTAAACGAGGTTCTTGTAAACGGAGGCGTCCCAAACTTTGGGGTGGCTGTGTCTTTTTGATTTTAATTTCCCTAAGCTATAGGACCATAAGTGGAAGTGCCCTAGGCTCTGTTGCTTTGTTTTTTAGATGTTTCAGGAAACACCATACACTTCTCCTGAGTGTCTGTTGGCAATTTACATCCCGCCCATCAGCATAACAAGGCTCCCAGTTCTCAATGGCCTGTTGCCTTTCTGGATTTTACACTTTTTTCAGATGGCCCTTTTGACCGGGGGGAAGTGAGACTTCATTGTAGTGCAGATTTCCTTTGCAAGCTTGCTTGGTTGGCCAAAAAGGGCGTATGCGTTTTTTCCTGAATATATTCAGGAAAAAATGCATACGCCCTTTTTGGCCAAGTGCATCATTGTGGACGTTCTGCCTCTTTTCCTATGCTTTCAATGCAATTCCAGTCTACCTCCTGAAATCGGTTTCCTGCAATTCTGCCCCGCTTTCAATTTCTCTTGGCAGCCTTACTTCAGTCTACTTTTGGACGATAGCTGTCATTTATAACTCTGCAGGTTTGTGAATTACAGTGCCCCTGAGCTCCTTTCTTCAACTCGCTTTCTTGTGACCTGGCCGCAACACCGCAGGATGGCTTCAGGCCCTAATCTGGTTCCGGCCCGGCATGCTGAGCCTTTGGTTAATTCCTCTTCCTGGTGGGAAATGAGAGTTAAATTTGCCCGTTCAGAGACCTCCAGCTAGTCTCTCATTGGTTCTCGCTATTCCTGTTCATCTTCCGCAGAAATTGCAAACTGGGCCAAACAGGAGGTTAAAGGGACTGACTCTCCAAGTCGGGAGAGTGTTAGTAAAGCGTCTGGAATGTTGCACCCGAGTACCAGGTGAGGAAAACTGAGACATATTTGAACACGTCTCCCGTTCACATGGTTGATCATACTCTGGGTTCCACATGCATGTTTTAGCTGAAGGAAGAATACCTAAAACCTGGGTAGTTGAAACCCGTGGAATAGGTACCATGCAATATGACTACAAAGGGTCTTCATTTGCTCACCGAACCTCTCCAACCCTATCACTGCTGCGTTTATGCCCCTGTACACACGCTTGATTCTCTTTTGGAGACATAGCAATCCATAGGTTTTAAGATACTTACTAGTCAGGTACATTCTTAGGCGTTTAATATGGGGTGTTGAGTCCATTTCATTGAGCAAGGAGTAGCTCTTGTCTATTCCATATTTGGCTTAAGGAACTTTATCTGTGCTCATTTCAATCTCTGGTTTTATGCAGCACCCCAACTCACCTTTACCCTTAAGCAAGCATAAGTTGGTTTTCTAAATTTGAGACCCTGTTCTGTTCTGTAATTCAGTTCCTGTGTAGCCAAGTTTACATTCCGTGTATTAGTGATATCTTATGATGTTTCTTTTTCTGTGTGACTTATTTCAGTTAGAATCATCGTACCTGAATCCACTCATTATGCTGCTACGGGCCTGATGACATAGATTTCATTGCTGAGTGATATTGCTTTGTAAGTGAATACCACAACTTCTTTATCCATTTTTCACTTTCTGAGATGTTGAACTTGTACTGTAAACGAGGTTCTTGTAAACAGAGCCGTTCCAAACTTTGGGGTGGCTGTGTCTTTTTGATTTTAATTTCCCTAAGCTATAGGACCATAAGTGGAAGTGCCCTAGGTTCTGTTGCTTTGTTTTTTAGATGTTTCAGGAAACACCATACACTTCTCCCGAGTGGTTGTTGGCAATTTACATCCCGCCCATCAGCATAACAAGGCTCCCAGTTCTCCATGGCCTGTCCTGCCTTTCTGGATTTTACCCTTTTTTCAGATGGCCCTTTTGACCGGGGGGAAGTGAGACTTCATTGTAGTGCAGATTTCCTTTGCAAGCTTGCTTGGTTGGCCAAAAAGGACGTATGCGTTTTTTCCTGAATATATTCAGGAAAAAACGCATACGCCCTTTTTGGCCAAGTGCATCATTGTGGACGTTCTGCCTCTTTTCCTATGCTTTCAATGCAATTCCAGTCTACCTCCTGAAATCGGTTTCCTGCAATTCTGCCCCGCTTTCAAGTCCTCTTGGCAGCCTTACTTCAGTCTATTTTTGGACGATAGCTGTCATTTATAACTCTGCAGGTTTGTGAATTACAGTGCCCCTGAGCTCCTTTCTTCAACTCGCTTTCTTGTGAGCTGGCCGCAACACCGCAGGATGGCTTCAGGCCCTAATCTGGTTCCGGCACGGCACGCTGAGCCTTTGGTTATTTCCTCTTCCTGGTGGGAAATGAGAGTTAAATTTGCCCGTCCAGACACCTCCAGCTAGTCTCTCATTGGTTCTCGCTATTCCTGTTCATCTTCCGCAGAAATTGCAAACTGGGCCAAACAGGAGGTTAAAGGCGCTGACTCTCCAAGTGGGGAGAGTGTTAGTAAAGCGTCTGGAATGTTGCACCCGAGTACCAGGGGAGGAAAACTGAGACATATTTGAACACGTCTCCCGTTCACATGGTTGATCATACTTGGGTTCCACATGCATGTTTTAGTTGAAGGAAGAATACCTTAAACCTGGAGAGTTAAGACCCGTGTAATGGGTACCATGCAATATGACTTCAAAGGGTCTTCATTTGCTCACCGAACCTCTCCAATCCTATCATTGCTGCGTTTATGCCCCTGTACACATGCTTGATTCTCTTTCGGAGACATAGCAATCCATAGGTTTTAAGATACTTACTAGTCAGGTACATTGTTAGGCGTTTAATATGCGGTGTTGAGTCCATTTCGTTGAGCAAGGAGTAGCTCTTGTCTATTCCATATTTGGCTTAAGGAACTTTATCTGTGCTCATTTCAATCTCTGGTTTTATGCAGCACCCCAACTCACCTTTCCCCTTAAGCAAGCATAAGTTGGTTTTCTAAATTTGAGACCCTGTTCTGTTCTGTAATTCAGTTCCTGTGTAGCCAAGTTTACATTCCGTGTATTACTGATATCTTATGATGTTTCTTTTTCTGTGTGACTTATTTCAGTTAGAATCATCATACCTGAATCCACTCATTGTGCTGCTAAGGGCCTGATGACATAGATTTCATTGCTGAGTGATATTGCTTTGTAAGTGAATACCACAACTTCTTTATCCATTTTTCACTTTCTGCGATGTTGAACTTGTACTGTAAACGAGGTTCTTGTAAACAGAGCCGTTCCAAACTTTGGGGTGGCTGTGTCTTTTTGATTTTAATTTCCCTAAGCTATAGGACCATAAGTGGAAGTGCCCTAGGCTCTGTTGCTTTGTTTTTTAGATGTTTCAGGAAACACCATACACTTCTCCCGAGTGGTTGTTGGCAATTTACATCCCGCCCGTCAGCATAACAAGGCTCCCAGTTCTCCATGGCCTGTCCTGCCTTTCTGGATTTTACACTTTTTTCAGATGGCCCTTTTGACCGGGGGGAAGTGACACTTCATTGTAGTGCAGATTTCCTTTGCAAGCTTGCTTGGTTGGCCAAAAAGGGCGTATGCGTTTTTTCCTGAATATATTCAGGAAAAAACGCATACGCCCTTTTTGGCCAAGTGCATCATTGTGGACGTTCTGCCTCTTTTCCTATGCTTTCAATGCAATTCCAGTCTACCTCCTGAAATCGGTTTCCTGCAATTCTGCCCCGCTTTCAAGTCCTCTTGGCAGCCTTACTTCAGTCTATTTTTGGACGATAGCTGTCATTTATAACTCTGCAGGTTTGTGAATTACAGTGCCCCTGAGCTCCTTTCTTCAACTCGCTTTCTTGTGACCTGGCTGCAACACCGCAGGATGGCTTCAGGCCCTAATCTGGTTCCGGCACGGCACGCTGAGCCTTTGGTTATTTCCTCTTCCTGGTGGGAAATGAGAGTTAAATTTGCCCGTCCAGACACCTCCAGCTAGTCTCTCATTGGTTCTCGCTATTCCTGTTCATCTTCCGCAGAAATTGCAAACTGGGCCAAACAGGAGGTTAAAGGCGCTGACTCTCCAAGTGGGGAGAGTGTTAGTAAAGCGTCTGGAATGTTGCACCCGAGTACCAGGGGAGGAAATCTGAGACATATTGGAACACGTCTCCCGTTCACATGGTTGATCATACTTGGGTTCCACATGCATGTTTTAGCTGAAGGAAGAATACCTTAAACCTGGAGAGTTAAGACCCGTGTAATGGGTACCATGCAATATGACTTCAAAGGGTCTTCATTTGCTCACCGAACCTCTCCAATCCTATCACTGCTGCGTTTATGCCCCTGTACACATGCTTGATTCTCTTTCGGATACATAGCAATCCATAGGTTTTAAGATACTTACTAGTCAGGTACATTCTTAGGCGTTTAATATGCGGTTTTGAGTCCATTTCGTTGAGCAAGGAGTAGCTCTTGTCTATTCCATATTTGGCTTAAGGAACTTTATCTGTGCTCATTTCAATCTCTGGTTTTATGCAGCACCCCAACTCACCTTTCCCCTTAAGCAAGCATAAGTTGGTTTTCTAAATTTGAGACCCTGTTCTGTTCTGTAATTCAGTTCCTGTGTAGCCAAGTTTACATTCCGTGTATTAATGATATCTTATGATGTTTCTTTTTCTGTGTGACTTATTTCAGTTAGAATCATCATACCTGAATCCACTCATTGTGCTGCTAAGGGCCTGATGACACAGATTTCATTGCTGAGTGATATTGCTTTGTAAGTAAATACCACAACTTCTTTATCCATTTTTCACTTTCTGCGATGTTGAACTTGTACTGTAAACGAGGTTCTTGTAAACAGAGGCGTCCCAAACTTTGGGGTGGCTGTGTCTTTTTGATTTTAATTTCCCTAAGCTATAGGACCATAAGTGGCAGTGCCCTAGGCTCTGTTGCTTTGTTTTTTAGATGTTTCAGGAAACACCATACACTTCTCCTGAGTGTCTGTTGGTAATTTACATCCCACCCATCAGCATAACAAGGCTCCCAGTTCTCCATGGCCTGTCCTGCCTTTCTGGATTTTACACTTTTTTCAGATGGCCCTTTTGACCGGGGGGAAGTGAGACTTCATTGTAGTGCAGATTTCCTTTGCAAGCTTGCTTGGTTGGCCAAAAAGGGCGTATGCGTTTTTTCCTGAATATATTCAGGAAAAAACGCATACGCCCTTTTTGGCCAAGTGCATCATTGTGGACGTTCTGCCTCTTTTCCTATGCTTTCAATGCAATTTCAGTCTACCTCCTGAAATCGGTTTCCTGCAATTCTGCCCCGCTTTCAAGTCCTCTTGGCAGCCTTACTTCAGTCTATTTTTGGACGATAGCTGTCATTTATAACTCTGCAGGTTTGTGAATTACAGTGTCCCTGAGCTCCTTTCTTCAACTCGCTTTCTTGTGACCTGGCCGCAACACCGCAGGATGGCTTCAGGCCCTAATCTGGTTCTGGCCCGGCATGCTGAGCCTTTGGTTAATTCCTCTTCCTGGTGGGAAATGAGAGTTAAATTTGCCCGTTCAGAGACCTCCAGCTAGTCTCTCATTGGTTCTCCCTATTCCTGTTCATCTTCCGCAGAAATTGCAAACTGGGCCAAACAGGAGGTTAAAGGCGCTGACTCTCCAAGTGGGGAGAGTGTTAGTAAAGCGTCTGGAATGTTGCACCCGAGTACCAGGTGAGGAAAACTGAGACATATTTGAACACGTCTCCCGTTCACATTGTTGATCATACTCTGGGTTCCACATGCATGTTTTAGCTGAAGGAAGAATACCTAAAACCTGGGTAGTTGAAACCCGTGGAATGGGTACCATGCAATATGACTTCAAAGGGTCTTCATTTGCTCACCGAACCTCTCCAATCCTATCACTGCTGCGTTTATGCCCCTGTACACACGCTTGATTCACTTTTGGAGACATAGCAATCCATAGGTTTTAAGATACTGACTACTCAGGTACATTCTTAGGCGTTTAATATGGGGTGTTGAGTCCATTTCATTGAGCAAGGAGTAGCTCTTGTCTATTCCATATTTGGCTTAAGGAACTTTATCTGTGCTCATTTCAATCTCTGGTTTTATGCAGCATCCCAACTCACCTTTACCCTGAAGCAAGCATAAGTTGGTTTTCTAAATTTGAGACCCTGTTCTGTTTTGGAATGCAGTTCCTGTGTAGCCAAGGTTACATTCCGTGTATTAGTGATATCTTATGATGTTTCTTTTTCTGTGTGACTTATTTCAGTTAGAATCATCGTACCTGAATCCACTCATTATGCTGCTACGGGCCTGATGACATAGATTTCATTGCTGAGTGATACTGCATTGTACGTAAGTACCACAAGTTCTTTATCCATTTTTCACTTTCTGTGATATTGAACTTGTACGGTAAACGAGGTTCTTGTAAACGGAGGCGTCCCAAACTTTGGGGTGGCTGTGTCTTTTTGATTTTAATTTCCCTAAGCTATAGGACCATAAGTGGAAGTGCCCTAGGCTCTGTTGCTTTGTTTTTTAGATGTTTCAGGAAACACCATACACTTCTTCCCAGTGTCTGTTTGCAATTTACATCCCGCCCATCAGCATAACAAGGCTCCCAGTTCTCCATGGCCTGTCCTGCCTTTCTGGATTTTACACTTTTTTCAGATGGCCCTTTTGACCGGGGGGAAGTGACACTTCATTGTAGTGCAGATTTCCTTTGCAAGCTTGCTTGGTTGGCCAAAAAGGGCGTATGCGTTTTTTCCTGAATATATTCAGGAAAAAACGCATACGCCCTTTTTGGCCAAGTGCATCATTGTGGACGTTCTGCCTCTTTTCCTATGCTTTCAATGCAATTCCAGTCTACCTCCTGAAATCGGTTTCCTGCAATTCTGCCCCGCTTTCAAGTCCTCTTGGCAGCCTTACTTCAGTCTATTTTTGGACGATAGCTGTCATTTATAACTCTGCAGGTTTGTGAATTACAGTGCCCCTGAGCTCCTTTCTTCAACTCGCTTTCTTGTGACCTGGCCGCAACACCGCAGGATGGCTTCAGGCCCTAATCTGGTTCCGGCCCGGCATGCTGAGCCTTTGGTTAATTCCTCTTCCTGGTGGGAAATGAGAGTTAAATTTGCCCGTTCAGAGACCTCCAGCTAGTCTCTCATTGGTTCTCGCTATTCCTGTTCATCTTCCGCAGAAATTGCAAACTGGGCCAAACAGGAGGTTAAAGGGACTGACTCTCCAAGTGGGGAGAGTGTTAGTAAAGCGTCTGGAATGTTGCACCCGAGTACCAGGGGAGGAAAACTGAGACATATTTGAACACGTCTCCCGTTCACATGGTTGATCATACTCTGGGTTCCACATGCATGTTTTAGCTGAAGGAAGAATACCTTAAACCTGGAGAGTTGAGACCCGTGGAATGGGTACCATGCAATATGACTTCAAAGGGTCTTCATATGCTCACCGAACCTCTCCAATCCTATCACTGTTGCGTTTATGCCCCTGTACACACGCTTGATTCTCTTTCGGAGACATAGCAATCCATAGGTTTTAAGATACTTACTAGTCAGGTACATTCTTAGGCGTTTAATATGCGGTGTTGAGTCCATTTCATTGAGCAAGGAGTAGCTCTTGTCTATTCCATATTTGGCTTAAGGAACTTTATCTGTGCTCATTTCAATCTCTGGTTTTATGCAGCACCCCAACTCACCTTTCCCCTTAAGCAAGCATAAGTTGGTTTTCTAAATTTGAGACCCTGTTCTGTTCTGTAATTCAGTTCCTGTGTAGCCAAGTTTCCATTCCGTGTATTACTGATATCTTATGATGTTTCTTTTTCTGTGTGACTTATTTCAGTTAGAATCATCATACCTGAATCCACTCATTGTGCTGCTAAGGGCCTGATGACATAGATTTCATTGCTGAGTGATATTGCTTTGTAAGTAAATACCACAACTTCTTTATCCATTTTTCACTTTCTGCGATGTTGAACTTGTACTGTAAACGAGGTTCTTGTAAACAGAGGCATCCCAAACTTTGGGGTGGCTGTGTCTTTTTGATTTTAATTTCCCTAAGCTATAGGACCATAAGTGGCAGTGCCCTAGGCTCTGTTGCTTTGTTTTTTAGATGTTTCAGGAAACACCATACACTTCTCCCGAGTGTCTGTTGGCAATTTTCATCCTGCCCATCAGCATAACAAGGCTCCCAGTTCTCCATGGCCTGTCCTGCCTTTCTGGATTTTACACTTTTTTCAGATGGCCCTTTTGACTGGGGGGAAGTGAGACTTCATTGTAGTGCAGATTTCCTTTGCAAGCTTGCTTGGTTGGCCAAAAAGGGCGTATGCGTTTTTTCCTGAATATATTCAGGAAAAAACGCATACGCCCTTTTTGGCCAAGTGCATCATTGTGGACGTTCTGCCTCTTTTCCTATGCTTTCAATGCAATTCCAGTCTACCTCCTGAAATCGGTTTCCTGCAATTCTGCCCCGCTTTCAAGTCCTCTTGGCAGCCTTACTTCAGTCTATTTTTGGACGATAGCTGTCATTTATAACTCTGCAGGTTTGTGAATTACAGTGCCCCTGAGCTCCTTTCTTCAACTCGCTTTCTTGTGACCTGGCCGCAACACCGCAGGATGGCTTCAGGCCCTAATCTGGTTCCGGCCCGGCATGCTGAGCCTTTGGTTAATTCCTCTTCATGGTGAGAAATGAGAGTTAAATTTGCCCGTCCAGACACCTCCAGCTAGCCTCTCATTGGTTCTCGCTATTCCTGTTCATCTTCCGCAGAAATTGCAAACTGGGCCAAACAGGAGGTTAAAGGGACTGACTCTCCAAGTGGGGAGAGTGTTAGTAAAGCGTCTGGAATGTTGCACCCGAGTACCAGGGTAGGAAAACTGAGACATATTTGAACACGTCTCCCGTTCACATGGTTGATCATACTCTGGGTTCCACATGCATGTTTTAGCTGAAGGAAGAATACCTTAAACCTGGGTAGTTGAAACCCGTGGAATGGGTACCATGCAATATGACTTCAAAGGGTCTTCATTTGCTCACCGAACCTCTCCAATCCTATCACTGCTGCGTTTATGCCCCTGTACACACGCTTGATTCTCTTTTGGAGACATACCAATCCATAGGTTTTAAGATACTTACTAGTCAGGTACATTCTTAGGCTTTTAATATGCGGTGTTGAGTCCATTTCGTTGAGCAAGGAGTAGCTCTTGTCTATTCCATATTTGGCTTAAGGAACTTTATCTGTGCTCATTTCAATCTCTGGTTTTATGCAGCACCCCAACTCACCTTTCCCCTTAAGCAAGCATAAGTTGGTTTTCTAAATTTGAGACCCTGTTCTGTTCTGTAATTCAGTTCCTGTGTAGCCAAGTTTCCATTCCGTGTATTACTGATATCTTATGATGTTTCTTTTTCTGTGTGACTTATTTCAGTTAGATTCATCGTACCTGAATCCACTCATTATGCTCTACGGGCCTGATGACATAGATTTCATTGCTGAGTGATACTGCATTGTACGTAAGTACCACAAGTTCTTTATCCATTTTTCACTTTCTGTGATATTGAACTTGTACGGTAAACGAGGTTCTTGTAAACGGAGGCGTCCCAAACTTTGGGGTGGCTGTGTCTTTTTGATTTTAATTTCCCTAAGCTATAGGACCATAAGTGGAAGTGCCCTAGGCTCTGTTGCTTTGTTTTTTAGATGTTTCAGGAAACACCATACACTTCTCCCGAGTGGTTGTTGGCAATTTACATCCCGCCCTTCAGCATAACAAGACTCCCAGTTCTCCATGGCCTGTCCTGCCTTTCTGGATTTTACACTTTTTTCAGATGGCCCTTTTGACCGGGGGGAAGTGAGACTTCATTGTAGTGCAGATTTCCTTTGCAAGCTTGCTTGGTTGGCCAAAAAGGGCGTATGCGTTTTTTCCTGAATATATTCAGGAAAAAACGCATACGCCCTTTTTGGCCAAGTGCATCATTGTGGACGTTCTGCCTCTTTTCCTATGCTTTCAATGCAATTCCAGTCTACCTCCTGAAATCGGTTTCCTGCAATTCTGCCCCGCTTTCAAGTCCTCTTGGCAGCCTTACTTCAGTCTATTTTTGGACGATAGCTGTCATTTATAACTCTGCAGGTTTGTGAATTACAGTGCCCCTGAGCTCCTTTCTTCAACTCGCTTTCTTGTGACCTGGCTGCAACACCGCAGGATGGCTTCAGGCCCTAATCTGGTTCCGGCCCGGCATGCTGAGCCTTTGGTTAATTCCTCTTCCTGGTGGGAAATGAGAGTTAAATTTGCCCGTCCAGACACCTCCAGCTAGCCTCTCATTGGTTCTCGCTATTCCTGTTCATCTTCCGCAGAAATTGCAAACTGGTCCAAACAGGAGGTTAAAGGGACTGACTCTCCAAGTCGGGAGAGTGTTAGTAAAGCGTCTGGAATGTTGCACCCGAGTACCAGGGGAGGAAAACTGAGACATATTTGAACACGTCTCCCGTTCACATGGTTGATCATACTCTAGGTTCCACATGCATGTTTTAGCTGAAGGAAGAATACCTTAAACCTGGAGAGTTGAGACCCGTGGAATGGGTACCATGCAATATGACTTCAAAGGGTCTTCATTTGCTCACCGAACCTCTCCAATCCTATCACTGCTGCGTTTATGCCCCTGTACACATGCTTGATTCTCTTTTGGAGACATAGCAATCCATAGGTTTTAAGATACTTACTAGTCAGGTACATTCTTAGGCGTTTAATATGCGGTGTTGAGTCCATTTCGTTGAGCAAGGTGTAGCTCTTGTCTATTCCATATTTGGCTTAAGGAACTTTATCTGTGCTCATTTCAATCTCTGGTTTTATGCAGCACCCCAACTCACCTTTCCCCTTAAGCAAGCATAAGTTGGTTTTCTAAATTGAGACCCTGTTCTGTTCTGTAATTCAGTTCCTGTGTAGCCAAGTTTACATTCCGTGTATTAGTGATATCTTATGATGTTTCTTTTTCTGTGTGACTTATTTCAGTTAGAATCATCGTACCTGAATCCACTCATTATGCTGCTACGGGCCTGATGACATAGATTTCATTGCTGAGTGATACTGCATTGTACGTAAGTACCACAAGTTCTTTATCCATTTTTCACTTTCTGTGATATTGAACTTGTACGGTAAACGAGGTTCTTGTAAACGGAGGTGTCCCAAACTTTGGGGTGGCTGTGTCTTTTTGATTTTAATTTCCCTAAGCTATAGGACCATAAGTGGAAGTGCCCTAGGCTCTGTTGCTTTGTTTTTTAGATGTTTCAGGAAACACCATACACTTCTCCCGAGTGTCTGTTGGCAATTTACATCCCGCCCATCAGCATAACAAGGCTCCCAGTTCTCCATGGCCTGTCCTGCCTTTCTGGATTTTACACTTTTTTCAGATGGCCCTTTTGACCGGGGGGAAGTGAGACTTCATTGTAGTGCAGATTTCCTTTGCAAGTTTGCTTGGTTGGCCAAAAAGGGCGTATGCGTTTTTTCCTGAATATATTCAGGAAAAAACGCATACGCCCTTTTTGGCCAAGTGCATCATTGTGGACGTTCTGCCTCTTTTCCTATGCTTTCAATGCAATTCCAGTCTACCTCCTGAAATCGGTTTCCTGCAATTCTGCCCCGCTTTCAAGTCCTCTTGGCAGCCTTACTTCAGTCTATTTTTGGACGATAGCTGTCATTTATAACTCTGCAGGTTTGTGAATTACAGTGCCCCTGAGCTCCTTTCTTCAACTCGCTTTCTTGTGACCTGGCCGCAACACCGCAGGATGGCTTCAGGCCCTAATCTGGTTCTGGCCCGGCATGCTGAGCCTTTGGTTAATTCCTCTTCCTGGTGGGAAATGAGAGTTAAATTTGCCCGTTCAGAGACCTCCAGCTAGTCTCTCATTGGTTCTCCCTATTCCTGTTCATCTTCCGCAGAAATTGCAAACTGGGCCAAACAGGAGGTTAAAGGCGCTGACTCTCCAAGTGGGGAGAGTGTTAGTAAAGCGTCTGGAATGTTGCACCCGAGTACCAGGTGAGGAAAACTGAGACATATTTGAACACGTCTCCCGTTCACATTGTTGATCATACTCTGGGTTCCACATGCATGTTTTAGCTGAAGGAAGAATACCTAAAACCTGGGTAGTTGAAACCCGTGGAATGGGTACCATGCAATATGACTTCAAAGGGTCTTCATTTGCTCACCGAACCTCTCCAATCCTATCACTGCTGCGTTTATGCCCCTGTACACACGCTTGATTCACTTTTGGAGACATAGCAATCCATAGGTTTTAAGATACTGACTACTCAGGTACATTCTTAGGCGTTTAATATGGGGTGTTGAGTCCATTTCATTGAGCAAGGAGTAGCTCTTGTCTATTCCATATTTGGCTTAAGGAACTTTATCTGTGCTCATTTCAATCTCTGGTTTTACGCAGCATCCCAACTCACCTTTACCCTGAAGCAAGCATAAGTTGGTTTTCTAAATTTGAGACCCTGTTCTGTTTTGGAATGCAGTTCCTGTGTAGCCAAGGTTACATTCCGTGTATTAGTGATATCTTATGATGTTTCTTTTTCTGTGTGACTTATTTCAGTTAGAATCATCGTACCTGAATCCACTCATTATGCTGCTACGGGCCTGATGACATAGATTTCATTGCTGAGTGATACTGCATTGTACGTAAGTACCACAAGTTCTTTATCCATTTTTCACTTTCTGTGATATTGAACTTGTACGGTAAACGAGGTTCTTGTAAACGGAGGCGTCCCAAACTTTGGGGTGGCTGTGTCTTTTTGATTTTAATTTCCCTAAGCTATAGGACCATAAGTGGAAGTGCCCTAGGCTCTGTTGCTTTGTTTTTTAGATGTTTCAGGAAACACCATACACTTCTTCCCAGTGTCTGTTTGCAATTTACATCCCGCCCATCAGCATAACAAGGCTCCCAGTTCTCCATGGCCTGTCCTGCCTTTCTGGATTTTACACTTTTTTCAGATGGCCCTTTTGACCGGGGGGAAGTGACACTTCATTGTAGTGCAGATTTCCTTTGCAAGCTTGCTTGGTTGGCCAAAAAGGGCGTATGCGTTTTTTCCTGAATATATTCAGGAAAAAACGCATACGCCCTTTTTGGCCAAGTGCATCATTGTGGACGTTCTGCCTCTTTTCCTATGCTTTCAATGCAATTCCAGTCTACCTCCTGAAATCGGTTTCCTGCAATTCTGCCCCGCTTTCAAGTCCTCTTGGCAGCCTTACTTCAGTCTATTTTTGGACGATAGCTGTCATTTATAACTCTGCAGGTTTGTGAATTACAGTGCCCCTGAGCTCCTTTCTTCAACTCGCTTTCTTGTGACCTGGCCGCAACACCGCAGGATGGCTTCAGGCCCTAATCTGGTTCCGGCCCGGCATGCTGAGCCTTTGGTTAATTCCTCTTCCTGGTGGGAAATGAGAGTTAAATTTGCCCGTTCAGAGACCTCCAGCTAGTCTCTCATTGGTTCTCGCTATTCCTGTTCATCTTCCGCAGAAATTGCAAACTGGGCCAAACAGGAGGTTAAAGGGACTGACTCTCCAAGTGGGGAGAGTGTTAGTAAAGCGTCTGGAATGTTGCACCCGAGTACCAGGGGAGGAAAACTGAGACATATTTGAACACGTCTCCCGTTCACATGGTTGATCATACTCTGGGTTCCACATGCATGTTTTAGCTGAAGGAAGAATACCTTAAACCTGGAGAGTTGAGACCCGTGGAATGGGTACCATGCAATATGACTTCAAAGGGTCTTCATATGCTCACCGAACCTCTCCAATCCTATCACTGTTGCGTTTATGCCCCTGTACACACGCTTGATTCTCTTTCGGAGACATAGCAATCCATAGGTTTTAAGATACTTACTAGTCAGGTACATTCTTAGGCGTTTAATATGCGGTGTTGAGTCCATTTCATTGAGCAAGGAGTAGCTCTTGTCTATTCCATATTTGGCTTAAGGAACTTTATCTGTGCTCATTTCAATCTCTGGTTTTATGCAGCACCCCAACTCACCTTTCCCCTTAAGCAAGCATAAGTTGGTTTTCTAAATTTGAGACCCTGTTCTGTTCTGTAATTCAGTTCCTGTGTAGCCAAGTTTCCATTCCGTGTATTACTGATATCTTATGATGTTTCTTTTTCTGTGTGACTTATTTCAGTTAGAATCATCATACCTGAATCCACTCATTGTGCTGCTAAGGGCCTGATGACATAGATTTCATTGCTGAGTGATATTGCTTTGTAAGTAAATACCACAACTTCTTTATCCATTTTTCACTTTCTGCGATGTTGAACTTGTACTGTAAACGAGGTTCTTGTAAACAGAGGCATCCCAAACTTTGGGGTGGCTGTGTCTTTTTGATTTTAATTTCCCTAAGCTATAGGACCATAAGTGGCAGTGCCCTAGGCTCTGTTGCTTTGTTTTTTAGATGTTTCAGGAAACACCATACACTTCTCCCGAGTGTCTGTTGGCAATTTTCATCCTGCCCATCAGCATAACAAGGCTCCCAGTTCTCCATGGCCTGTCCTGCCTTTCTGGATTTTACACTTTTTTCAGATGGCCCTTTTGACTGGGGGGAAGTGAGACTTCATTGTAGTGCAGATTTCCTTTGCAAGCTTGCTTGGTTGGCCAAAAAGGGCGTATGCGTTTTTTCCTGAATATATTCAGGAAAAAACGCATACGCCCTTTTTGGCCAAGTGCATCATTGTGGACGTTCTGCCTCTTTTCCTATGCTTTCAATGCAATTCCAGTCTACCTCCTGAAATCGGTTTCCTGCAATTCTGCCCCGCTTTCAAGTCCTCTTGGCAGCCTTACTTCAGTCTATTTTTGGACGATAGCTGTCATTTATAACTCTGCAGGTTTGTGAATTACAGTGCCCCTGAGCTCCTTTCTTCAACTCGCTTTCTTGTGACCTGGCCGCAACACCGCAGGATGGCTTCAGGCCCTAATCTGGTTCCGGCCCGGCATGCTGAGCCTTTGGTTAATTCCTCTTCATGGTGAGAAATGAGAGTTAAATTTGCCCGTCCAGACACCTCCAGCTAGCCTCTCATTGGTTCTCGCTATTCCTGTTCATCTTCCGCAGAAATTGCAAACTGGGCCAAACAGGAGGTTAAAGGGACTGACTCTCCAAGTGGGGAGAGTGTTAGTAAAGCGTCTGGAATGTTGCACCCGAGTACCAGGGTAGGAAAACTGAGACATATTTGAACACGTCTCCCGTTCACATGGTTGATCATACTCTGGGTTCCACATGCATGTTTTAGCTGAAGGAAGAATACCTTAAACCTGGGTAGTTGAAACCCGTGGAATGGGTACCATGCAATATGACTTCAAAGGGTCTTCATTTGCTCACCGAACCTCTCCAATCCTATCACTGCTGCGTTTATGCCCCTGTACACACGCTTGATTCTCTTTTGGAGACATACCAATCCATAGGTTTTAAGATACTTACTAGTCAGGTACATTCTTAGGCTTTTAATATGCGGTGTTGAGTCCATTTCGTTGAGCAAGGAGTAGCTCTTGTCTATTCCATATTTGGCTTAAGGAACTTTATCTGTGCTCATTTCAATCTCTGGTTTTATGCAGCACCCCAACTCACCTTTCCCCTTAAGCAAGCATAAGTTGGTTTTCTAAATTTGAGACCCTGTTCTGTTCTGTAATTCAGTTCCTGTGTAGCCAAGTTTCCATTCCGTGTATTACTGATATCTTATGATGTTTCTTTTTCTGTGTGACTTATTTCAGTTAGATTCATCGTACCTGAATCCACTCATTATGCTCTACGGGCCTGATGACATAGATTTCATTGCTGAGTGATACTGCATTGTACGTAAGTACCACAAGTTCTTTATCCATTTTTCACTTTCTGTGATATTGAACTTGTACGGTAAACGAGGTTCTTGTAAACGGAGGCGTCCCAAACTTTGGGGTGGCTGTGTCTTTTTGATTTTAATTTCCCTAAGCTATAGGACCATAAGTGGCAGTGCCCTAGGCTCTGTTGCTTTGTTTTTTAGATGTTTCAGGAAACACCATACACTTCTCCCGAGTGGTTGTTGGCAATTTACATCCCGCCCTTCAGCATAACAAGACTCCCAGTTCTCCATGGCCTGTCCTGCCTTTCTGGATTTTACACTTTTTTCAGATGGCCCTTTTGACCGGGGGGAAGTGAGACTTCATTGTAGTGCAGATTTCCTTTGCAAGCTTGCTTGGTTGGCCAAAAAGGGCGTATGCGTTTTTTCCTGAATATATTCAGGAAAAAACGCATACGCCCTTTTTGGCCAAGTGCATCATTGTGGACGTTCTGCCTCTTTTCCTATGCTTTCAATGCAATTCCAGTCTACCTCCTGAAATCGGTTTCCTGCAATTCTGCCCCGCTTTCAAGTCCTCTTGGCAGCCTTACTTCAGTCTATTTTTGGACGATAGCTGTCATTTATAACTCTGCAGGTTTGTGAATTACAGTGCCCCTGAGCTCCTTTCTTCAACTCGCTTTCTTGTGACCTGGCTGCAACACCGCAGGATGGCTTCAGGCCCTAATCTGGTTCCGGCCCGGCATGCTGAGCCTTTGGTTAATTCCTCTTCCTGGTGGGAAATGAGAGTTAAATTTGCCCGTCCAGACACCTCCAGCTAGCCTCTCATTGGTTCTCGCTATTCCTGTTCATCTTCCGCAGAAATTGCAAACTGGGCCAAACAGGAGGTTAAAGGGACTGACTCTCCAAGTCGGGAGAGTGTTAGTAAAGCGTCTGGAATGTTGCACCCGAGTACCAGGGTAGGAAAACTGAGACATATTTGAACACGTCTCCCGTTCACATGGTTGATCATACTCTAGGTTCCACATGCATGTTTTAGCTGAAGGAAGAATACCTTAAACCTGGAGAGTTGAGACCCGTGGAATGGGTACCATGCAATATGACTTCAAAGGGTCTTCATTTGCTCACCGAACCTCTCCAATCCTATCACTGCTGCGTTTATGCCCCTGTACACATGCTTGATTCTCTTTTGGAGACATAGCAATCCATAGGTTTTAAGATACTTACTAGTCAGGTACATTCTTAGGCGTTTAATATGCGGTGTTGAGTCCATTTCGTTGAGCAAGGTGTAGCTCTTGTCTATTCCATATTTGGCTTAAGGAACTTTATCTGTGCTCATTTCAATCTCTGGTTTTATGCAGCACCCCAACTCACCTTTCCCCTTAAGCAAGCATAAGTTGGTTTTCTAAATTGAGACCCTGTTCTGTTCTGTAATTCAGTTCCTGTGTAGCCAAGTTTACATTCCGTGTATTAGTGATATCTTATGATGTTTCTTTTTCTGTGTGACTTATTTCAGTTAGAATCATCGTACCTGAATCCACTCATTATGCTGCTACGGGCCTGATGACATAGATTTCATTGCTGAGTGATACTGCATTGTACGTAAGTACCACAAGTTCTTTATCCATTTTTCACTTTCTGTGATATTGAACTTGTACGGTAAACGAGGTTCTTGTAAACGGAGGTGTCCCAAACTTTGGGGTGGCTGTGTCTTTTTGATTTTAATTTCCCTAAGCTATAGGACCATAAGTGGAAGTGCCCTAGGCTCTGTTGCTTTGTTTTTTAGATGTTTCAGGAAACACCATACACTTCTCCCGAGTGTCTGTTGGCAATTTACATCCCGCCCATCAGCATAACAAGGCTCCCAGTTCTCCATGGCCTGTCCTGCCTTTCTGGATTTTACACTTTTTTCAGATGGCCCTTTTGACCGGGGGGAAGTGAGACTTCATTGTAGTGCAGATTTCCTTTGCAAGTTTGCTTGGTTGGCCAAAAAGGGCGTATGCGTTTTTTCCTGAATATATTCAGGAAAAAACGCATACGCCCTTTTTGGCCAAGTGCATCATTGTGGACGTTCTGCCTCTTTTCCTATGCTTTCAATGCAATTCCAGTCTACCTCCTGAAATCGGTTTCCTGCAATTCTGCCCCGCTTTCAAGTCCTCTTGGCAGCCTTACTTCAGTCTATTTTTGGACGATAGCTGTCATTTATAACCCTGCAGGTTTGTGAATTACAGTGCCCCTGAGCTCCTTTCTTCAACTCGCTTTCTTGTGACCTGGCTGCAACACCGCAGGATGGCTTCAGGCCCTAATCTGGTTCCGGCACGGCACGCTGAGCCTTTGGTTATTTCCTCTTCCTGGTGGGAAATGAGAGTTAAATTTGCCCGTCCAGACACCTCCAGCTAGCCTCTCATTGGTTCTCGCTATTCCTGTTCATCTTCCGCAGAAATTGCAAACTGGGCCAAACAGGAGGTTAAAGGCGCTGACTCTCCAAGTGGGGAGAGTGTTAGTAAAGCGTCTGGAATGTTGCACCCGAGTACCAGGGGAGGAAAACTGAGACATATTTGAACACGTCTCCCGTTCACATGGTTGATCATACTTGGGTTCCACATGCATGTTTTAGCTGAAGGAAGAATACCTTAAACCTGGAGAGTTAAGACCCGTGTAATGGGTACCATGCAATATGACTTCAAAGGGTCTTCATTTGCTCACCGAACCTCTCCAATCCTATCACTGCTGCGTTTATGCCCCTGTACACATGCTTGATTCTCTTTCGGAGACATAGCAATCCATAGGTTTTACGATACTTACTAGTCAGGTACATTCTTAGGCGTTTAATATGCGGTGTTGAGTCCATTTCGTTGAGCAAGGAGTAGCTCTTGTCTATTCCATATTTGGCTTAAGGAACTTTATCTGTGCTCATTTCAATCTCTGGTTTTATGCAGCACCCCAACTCACCTTTCCCCTTAAGCAAGCATAAGTTGGTTTTCTAAATTTGAGACCCTGTTCTGTTCTGTAATTCAGTTCCTGTGTAGCCAAGTTTCCATTCCGTGTATTACTGATATCTTATGATGTTTCTTTTTCTGTGTGACTTATTTCAGTTAGAATCATCATACCTGAATCCACTCATTGTGCTGCTAAGGGCCTGATGACATAGATTTCATTGCTGAGTGATATTGCTTTGTAAGTGAATACCACAACTTCTTTATCCATTTTTCACTTTCTGCGATGTTGAACTTGTACTGTAAACGAGGTTCTTGTAAACAGAGCCGTTCCAAACTTTGGGGTGGCTGTGTCTTTTTGATTTTAATTTCCCTAAGCTATAGGACCATAAGTGGAAGTGCCCTAGGCTCTGTTGCTTTGTTTTTTAGATGTTTCAGGAAACACCATACACTTCTCCCGAGTGGTTGTTGGCAATTTACATCCCGCCCATCAGCATAACAAGGCTCCCAGTTCTCCATGGCCTGTCCTGCCTTTCTGGATTTTACACTTTTTTCAGATGGCCCTTTTGACCGGGGGGAAGTGAGACTTCATTGTAGTGCAGATTTCCTTTGCAAGCTTGCTTGGTTGGCCAAAAAGGGCGTACGCGTTTTTTCCTGAATATATTCAGGAAAAAATGCATACGCCCTTTTTGGCCAAGTGCATCATTGTGGACGTTCTGCCTCTTTTCCTATGCTTTCAATGCAATTCCAGTCTATCTCCTGAAATCGGTTTCCTGCAATTCTGCCCCGCTTTCAAGTCCTCTTGGCAGCCTTACTTCAGTCTATTTTTGGACGATAGCTGTCATTTATAACTCTGCAGGTTTGTGAATTACAGTGCCCCTGAGCTCCTTTCCTCAACTCGCTTTCTTGTGACCTGGCCGCAACACCGCAGGATGGCTTCAGGCCCTAATCTGTTTCTGGCACGGCACGCTGAGCCTTTGGTTAATTCCTCTTCCTGGTGGGAAATGAGAGTTAAATTTGCCCATCCAGACACCTCCAGCTAGTCTCTCATTGGTTCTCGCTATTCCTGTTCATCTTCCACAGAAATTGCAAACTGTGCCAAACAGGAGGTTAAAGGGACTGACTCTCCAAGTCGGGAGAGTGTTAGTAAAGCGTCTGGAATGTTGCACCTGAGTACCAGGGTACGAACACTGAGACATATTTGAACACGTCTCCCGATCACATGGTTGATCATACTCTGGGTTCCACATGCATGTTTTAGCTGAAGGAAGAATACCTAAAACCTGGGTAGTTGAAACCCGTGGAATGGGTACCATGCAATATGACTTCAAAGGGTCTTCATTTGCTCACCGAACCTCTCCAATCCTATCACTGCTGCGTTTATGCCCCTGTACACATGCTTGATTCTCTTTCGGAGACATAGCAATCCATAGGTTTTAAGATACTTACTAGTCAGGTACATTCTTAGGCGTTTAATATGGGGTGTTGTGTCCATTTCGTTGAGCAAGGAGTAGCTCTTGTCTATTCCATATTTGGCTTAAGGAACTTTATCTGTGCTCATTTCAATCTCTGGTTTTATGCAGCACCCCAACTCACCTTTACCCTTAAGCAAGCATAAGTTGGTTTTCTAAATTTGAGACCCTGTTCTGTTCTGTAATTCAGTTCCTGTGTAGCCAAGTTTACATTCCGTGTATTACTGATATTTTATGATGTTTCTTTTTCTGTGTGACTTATTTCAGTTAGAATCATCATACCTGAATCCACTCATTGTGCTGCTAAGGGCCTGATGACACAGATTTCATTGCTGAGTGATATTGCTTTGTAAGTAAATACCACAACTTCTTTATCCATTTTTCACTTTCTGCGATGTTGAACTTGTACTGTAAACGAGGTTCTTGTAAACAGAGCCGTTCGAAAGTTTGGGGTGGCTGTGTCTTTTTGATTTTAATTTCCCTAAGCTATAGGACCATAAGTGGAAGTGCCCTAGGTTCTGTTGCTTTGTTTTTTACATGTTTCAGGAAACACCATACACTTCTCCCGAGTTGTTGTTGGCAGTTTACATCCCGCCCATCAGCATAACAAGGCTCCCAGTTCTCCATGGCCTGTCCTGCCTTTCTGGATTTTACCCTTTTTTCAGATGGCCCTTTTGACTGGGGGGAAGTGAGACTTCATTGTAGTGCAGATTTCCTTTGCAAGCTTGCTTGGTTGGCCAAAAAGGGCGTATGCGTTTTTTCCTGAATATATTCAGGAAAAAACGCATACGCCCTTTTTGGCCAAGTGCATCATTGTGGACGTTCTGCCTCTTTTCCTATGCTTTCAATGCAATTCCAGTCTACCTCCTGAAATCAGTTTCCTGCAATTCTGCCCCGCTTTCAAGTCCTCTTGGCAGCCTTACTTCAGTCTATTTTTGGACGATAGCTGTCATTTATAACTCTGCAGGTTTGTGAATTACAGTGCCCCTGAGCTCCTTTCTTCAACTCGCTTTCTTTTGAGCTGGCCGCAACACCGCAGGATGGCTTCAGGCCCTAATCTGGTTCCGGTACGGCACACTGAGCCTTTGGTTAATTCCTCTTCCTGGTGGGAAATGAGAGTTAAATTTGCCCGTCCAGACACCTCCAGCTAGCCTCTCATTGGTTCTCGCTATTCCTGTTCATCTTCCGCAGAAATTGCAAACTGTGCCAAACAGGAGGTTAAAGGCGCTGACTCTCCAAGTGGGGAGAGTGTTAGTAAAGCGTCTGGAATGTTGCACCCGAGTACCAGGGGAGGAAAACTGAGACATATTTGAACACGTCTCCCGATCACATGGTTGATCATACTCTGGGTTCCACATGCATGTTTTAGCTGAAGGAAGAATACCTAAAACCTGGGTAGTTGAAACCCGTGTAATGGGTACCATGCAATATGACTTCAAAGGGTCTTCATTTGCTCACCGAACCTCTCCAATCCTATCACTGCTGCGTTTATGCCCCTGTACACATGCTTGATTCTCTTTCGGAGACATAGCAATCCATAGGTTTTAAGATACTTACTAGTCAGGTACATTCTTAGGCGTTTAATATGCGGTGTTGAGTCCATTTCATTGAGCAAGGAGTAGCTCTTGTGTATTCCATATTTGGCTGAAGGAACTTTATCTGTGCTCATTTCAATCTCTGGTTTTATGCAGCAACCGAACTCACCTTTCCCCTTAGGCAAGCATAAGTTGGTTTTCTAAATTTGAGAACCTGTTCTGTTTTGGAATTCAGTTCCTGTGTAGCCAAGTTTACATTCCGTGTATTAGTGATATCTTATGATGTTTCTTTTTCTGTGTGACTTATTTCAGTTAGAATCATCGTACCTGAATCTACTCATTATGCTGCTACGGGCCTGATGACATAGATTTCATTGCTGAGTGATACTGCATTGTACGTAAATACCACAACTTCTTTATCCATTTTTCACTTTCTGTGATATTGAACTTGTACGGTAAACGAGGTTCTTGTAAACAGAGGCGTCCCAAACTTTGGGGTGGCTGTGTCTTTTTGATTTTAATTTCCCTAAGCTATAGGACCATAAGTGGCAGTGCCCTAGGCTCTGTTGCTTTGTTTTTTAGATGTTTCAGGAAACACCATACACTTCTCCCGAGTGTCTGTTGGCAATTTACATCCCGCCCATCAGCATAACAATGCTCCCAGTTCTCCATGGCCTGTCCTGCCTTTCTGGATTTTACCCTTTTTTCAGATGGCCCTTTTGACCAGGGGGAAGTGAGACTTCATTGTAGTGCAGATTTCCTTTGCAAGTTTGCTTGGTTGGCCAAAAAGGGCGTATGCGTTTTTTCCTGAATATATTCAGGAAAAAACGCATACGCCCTTTTTGGCCAAGTGCATCATTGTGGACGTTCTGCCTCTTTTCCTATGCTTTCAATGCAATTCCAGTCTACCTCCTGAAATCGGTTTCCTGCAATTCTGCCCCGCTTTCAAGTCCTCTTGGCAGCCTTACTTCAGTATATTTTTGGACGATAGCTGTCATTTATAACTCTGCAGGTTTGTGAATTACAGTGCCCCTGAGCTCCTTTCTTCAACTCGCTTTCTTGTGACCTGGCCGCAACACCGCAGGATGACTTCAGGCCCTAATCTGGTTCTGGCATGGCACGCTGAGCCTTTGGTTAATTCCTCTTCCTGGTGGGAAATGAGAGTTAAATTTGCCCATCCAGACACCTCCAGCTAGTCTCTCATTGGTTCTCGCTATTCCTGTTCATCTTCCACAGAAATTGCAAACTGGGCCAAACAGGAGGTTAAACGGACTGACTCGCCAAGTGGAGAGAGTGTTAGTAAATCGTCTGGAATGTTGCACCCGAGTACCAGTGGAGGAAAACTGAGACATATTTGAACACGTCTCCCGATCACATGGTTGATCATACTCTGGGTTCCACATGCATGTTTTAGCTGAAGGAAGAATACCTAAAACCTGGGTAGTTGAGACCCGTGGAATGGGTACCATGCAATATGACTTCAAAGGGTCTTCATTTGCTCACCGAACCTCTCCAATCCTATCACTGCTGCGTTTATGTCCCTGTACACATGCTTGATTCTCTTTCGGAGACATAGCAATCCCTAGGTTTTAAGATACTTACTAGTCAGGTACATTCTTAGGCGTTTAACATGCGGTGTTGAGTCCATTTCTTTGAGCAAGGAGTAGCTCTTGTCTATTCCATATTTGGCTTAAGGAAATTTATCTGTGCTCATTTCAATCTCTGGTTTTATGCAGCACCCCAACTCACCTTTACCCTTAAGCAAGCATAAGTTGGTTTTCTAAATTTGAGACCCTGTTCTGTTCTGTAATTCAGTTCCTGTGTAGCCAAGTTTACATTCCGTGTATTACTGATATCTTATGATGTTTCTTTTTCTGTGTCACTTATTTCAGTTAGAATCATCATACCTGAATCCACTCATTGTGCTGCTAAGGGCCTGATGACACAGATTTCATTGCTGAGTGATATTGCTTTGTAAGTAAATACCACAACTTCTTTATCCATTTTTCACTTTCTGCGATGTTGAACTTGTACTGTAAACGAGGTTCTTGTAAACAGAGCCGTTCGAAACTTTGGGGTGGCTGTGTCTTTTTGATTTTAAATTCCCTAAGCTATAGAACCATAAGTGGAAGTGCCCTAGGCTCTGTTGCTTTGTTTTTTACATGTTTCAGGAAACACCATACACTTCTCCCGAGTGTTTGTTGGCAATTTACATCCCGCCCTTCAGAATAACAAGGTTCATGTTCTCCATGGCCTGTCCTGCCTTTCTGGATTTTACACTTTTTTCAGATGGCCCTTTTGACCGGGGGGAAGTGGGACTTCATTGTAGTGCAGATTTCCTTTGCAAGCTTGCTTGGTTGGCCAAAAAGGGCGTATGCGTTTTTTCCTGAATATATTAAGGAAAAAACGCATACGCCCTTTTTGGCCAAGTGCATCATTGTGGACGTTCTGCCTCTTTTCCTATGCTTTCAATGCAATTCCAGTCTACCTCCTGAAATGGGTTCCCTGCAATTCTGCCCCGCTTTCAAGTCCTCTTGGCAGC
Organism: Delphinus delphis; assembly: GCF_949987515.2. Lineage (NCBI taxonomy): Eukaryota > Metazoa > Chordata > Mammalia > Artiodactyla > Delphinidae > Delphinus > Delphinus delphis. The sequence goes on from NW_027192691.1 coordinate 1,266,230, forward strand.
CTTACTTCAGTCTATTTTTGGACGATAGCTGTCATTTATAACTCTGCAGGTTTGTGAATTACAGTGTCCCTGAGCTCCTTTCTTCAACTCGCTTTCTTGTGACCTGGCCGCAACACCACAGGATGGCTTCAGGCCCTAATCTGGTTCCGGCCCCCCATGCTGAGCCTTTGGTTAATTCCTCTTCCTGGTGGGAAATGAGAGTTAAATTTGCCCGTCCAGACACCTGCAGCTAGCCTCTCATTGGTTCTCGCTATTCCTGTTCATCTTCCGCAGAAATTGCAAACTGGGCCAAACAGGACGTTAAAGGCGCTGACTCTCCAAGTGGGGAGAGTGTTAGTAAAGCGGCTGGAATGTTGCACCCGAGTACCAGGGTACGAAAACTGAGACATATTTGAACACGTCTCCCGATCACATGGTTGATCATACTCTAGGTTCCACATGCATGTTTTAGCTGAAGGAAGAATACCTTAAACCTGGGTAGTTGAAACCCGTGGAATGGGTACCATGCAATATGACTTCAAAGGGTCTTCATTTGCTCACGAACCTCTCCAATCCTATCACTGCTGCGTTTATGCCCCTGTACACATGCTTGATTCTCTTTCAGAGACATAGCAATCCATAGGTTTTAAGATACTCACTAGTCAGGTACATTCTTAGGCGTTTAATATGCGGTGTTGAGTCCATTTCGTTGAGCAAGGAGTAGCTCTTGTCTATTCCATATTTGGCTTAAGGAACTTTATCTGTGCTCATTTCAATCTCTGGTTTTATGCAGCAACCCAGCTCACCTTTCCCCTTAAGCAAGCATAAGTTGGTTTTCTAAATATGAGAACCTGTTCTGTTTTGGAATTCAGTTCCTGTGTAGCCAAGTTTACATTCCGTGTATTACTGATATCTTATGATGTTTCTTTTTCTGTGTGACTTATTTCAGTTAGAATCATCGTACCTGAATCTACTCATTATGCTGCTACGGGCCTGATGACATAGATTTCATTGTTGAGTGATACTGCATTGTACGTAAGTACCACAAGTTCTTTATCCATTTTTCACATTCTGTGATATTGAACTTGTACGGTAAACGAGGTTCTTGTAAACAGAGGCGTCCCAAACTTTGGGGTGGCTGTGTCTTTTTGATTTTAATTTCCCTAAGCTATAGGACCATAAGTGGAAGTGCCCTAGGCTCTGTTGCTTTGTTTTTTAGATGTTTCAGGAAACACCATACACTTCTTCCGAGTGTCTGTTGGCAATTTACATCCCGCCCATCAGCATAACAAGGCTCCCAGTTCTCCATGGCCTGTCCTGCCTTTCTGGATTTTACACTTTTTTCAGATGGCCCTTTTGACCGGGGGAAAGTGAGACTTCATTGTAGTGCAGATTTCCTTTGCAAGCTTGCTTGGTTGGCCAAAAAGGGCGTATGCGTTTTTTCCTGAATATATTCAGGAAAAAAGGCATACGCCCTTTTTGGCCAAGTGCATCATTGTGGACGTTCTGCCTCTTTTCCTATGCTTTCAATGCAATTCCAGTCTACCTCCTGAAATCGGTTTCCTGCAATTCTGCCCCGCTTTCAAGTCCTCTTGGCAGCCTTACTTCAGTACATTTTTGGACGATAGCTGTCATTTATAACTCTGCAGTTTTGTGAATTACAGTGCCCCTGAGCTCCTTTCTTCAACTCGCTTTCTTGTGACCTGGCCGCAACACCGCCGGATGGCTTCAGGCCCTAAATTGGTTCCAGCACGGCACGCTGAGCCTTTGGTTATTTCCTCTTCCTGGTGGGAAATGAGAGTTAAATTTGCCCATCCAGAAACCTCCAGCTAGTCTCTCATTGGTTCTCGCTATTCCTGTTCATCTTCCACAGAAATTGCAAACTGGGCCAAACAGGAGGTTAAAGGGACTGACTCTCCAAGTGGGGAGAGTGTTAGTAAAGCGTCTGGAATGTTGCACCCGAGTACCAGGGTATGAAAACTGAGACATATTTGAACACGTCTCCCGATCACATGGTTGATCATACTCTAGGTTCCACATGCATGTTTTAGCTGAAGGAAGAATACCTTAAACCTGGGTAGTTGAAACCCGTGGAATGGGTACCATGCAATATGACTTCAAAGGGTCTTCATTTGCTCACGAACCTCTCCAATCCTATCACTGCTGCGTATATGCCCCTGTACACATGCTTGATTCTCTTTCGGAGACATAGCAATCCATAGGTTTTAAGATACTTACTAGTCAGGTACATTCTTAGGCGTTTAATATGCGGTGTTGAGTCCATTTCGTTGAGCAAGGAGTAGCTCTTGTCTATTCCATATTTGGCTTAAGGAACTTTATCTGTGCTCATTTCAATCTCTGGTTTTATGCAGCACCCCAACTCACCTTTCCCCTTAAGCAAGCATAAGTTGGTTTTCTAAATTTGAGACCCTGTTCTGTTCTGTAATTCAGTTCCTGTGTAGCCAAGTTTCCATTCCGTGTATTACTGATATCTTATGATGTTTCTTTTTCTGTGTGACTTATTTCAGTTAGAATCATCATACCTTAATCCACTCATTGTGCTGCTAAGGGCCTGATGACATAGATTTCATTGCTGAGTGATATTGCTTTGTAAGTAAATACCACAACTTCTTTATCCATTTTTCACTTTCTGCGATGTTGAACTTGTACTGTAAACGAGGTTCTTGTAAACAGAGGCGTCCCAAACTTTGGGGTGGCTGTGTCTTTTTGATTTTAATTTCCCTAAGCTATAGGACCATAAGTGGCAGTGCCCTAGGCTCTGTTGCTTTGTTTTTTAGATGTTTCAGGAAACACCATACACTTCTCCTGAGTGTCTGTTGGTAATTTACATCCCACCCATCAGCATAACAAGGCTCCCAGTTCTCCATGGCCTGTCCTGCCTTTCTGGATTTTACACTTTTTTCAGATGGCCCTTTTGACCGGGGGGAAGTGAGACTTCATTGTAGTGCAGATTTCCTTTGCAAGCTTGCTTGGTTGGCCAAAAAGGGCGTATGCGTTTTTTCCTGAATATATTCAGGAAAAAACGCATACGCCCTTTTTGGCCAAGTGCATCATTGTGGACGTTCTGCCTCTTTTCCTATGCTTTCAATGCAATTCCAGTCTACCTCCTGAAATCGGTTTCCTGCAATTCTGCCCCGCTTTCAAGTCCTCTTGGCAGCCTTACTTCAGTCTATTTTTGGACGATAGCTGTCATTTATAACTCTGCAGGTTTGTGAATTACAGTGCCCCTGAGCTCCTTTCTTCAACTCGCTTTCTTTTGAGCTGGCCGCAACACCGCAGGATGTCTTCAGGCCCTAATCTGGTTCCGGCACGGCACGCTGAGCCTTTGGTTAATTCCTCTTCCTGGTGGGAAATGAGAGTTGAATTTGCCCGTCCAGACACCTCCAGCTAGCCTCTCATTGGTTCTCGCTATTCCTGTTCATCTTCCGCAGAAATTGCAAACTGGGCCAAACAGGAGGTTAAAGGGACTGACTCTCCAAGTCGGGAGAGTGTTAGTAAAGCGTCTGGAATGTTGCACCCGAGTACCAGGGTACGAAAACTGGGACATATTTGAACACGTCTCCCGATCACATGGTTGATCATACTCTAGGTTCCACATGCATGTTTTAGCTGAAGGAAGAATACCTAAAACCTGGGTAGTTGAAACCCGTGGAATGGGTACCATGCAATATGACTTCAAAGGGTCTTCATTTGCTCACGAACCTCTCCAATCCTATCACTGCTGCGTTTATGCCCCTGTACACATGCTTGATTCTCTTTCGGAGACATAGCAATCCATAGGTTTTAAGATACTTACTAGTCAGGTACATTCTTAGGCGTTTAATATGGGGTGTTGAGTTCATTTCGTTGAGCAAGGAGTAGCTCTTGTCTATTCCATATTTGGCTTAAGGAACTTTATCTGTGCTCATTTCAATCTCTGGTTTTATGCAGCACCCCAACTCACCTTTACCCTTAAGCAAGCATAAGTTGGTTTTCTAAATTTGAGACCCTGTTGTATTCTGTAATTCAGTTCCTGTGTATCCAAGTTTACATTCCGTGTATTACTGATATCTTATGATGTTTCTTTTTCTGTGTGACTTATTTCAGTTAGAATCATCATACCTGAATCCAGTCATTGTGCTGCTAAGGGCCTGATGACACAGATTTCATTGCTGAGTGATATTGCTTTGTAAGTAAATACCACAACCTCTTTACCCATTTTTCACTTTCTGCGATGTTGAACTTGTACTGTAAACGAGGTTGTTGTAAACAGAGCCGTTCCAAACATTGGGGTGGCTGTGTCTTTTTGATTTTAATTTCCCTAAGCTATAGGACCATAAGTGGAAGTGCCCTAGGTTCTGTTGCTTTGTTTTTTAGATGTTTCAGGAAACACCATACACTTCTCCCGAGTGTCTGTTGGCAATTTACATCCCGCCCATCAGCATAACAAGGCTCCCAGTTCTCCATGGCCTGTCCTGCCTTTCTGGATTTTACACTTTTTTCAGATGGCCCTTTTGACCGGGGGGAAGTGAGACTTCATTGTAGTGCAGATTTCCTTTGCAAGCTTGCTTGGTTGGCCAAAAAGGGCGTATGCGTTTTTTCCTGAATATATTCAGGAAAAAACGCATACGCCCTTTTTGGCCAAGTGCATCATTGTGGACGTTCTGCCTCTTTTCCTATGCTTTCAATGCAATTCCAGTCTACCTCCTGAAATCGGTTTCCTGCAATTCTGCCCCGCTTTCAAGTCCTCTTGGCAGCCTTACTTCAGTGTATCTTTGGACGATAGCTGTCATTTATAACTCTGCAGGTTTGTGAATTACAGTGCCCCTGAGCTCCTTTCTTCAACTCGCTTTCTTGTGACCTGGCCGCAACACCGCAGGATGTCTTCAGGCCCTAATCTGGTTCCAGCACAGCACGCTGAGCCTTTGGTTATTTCCTCTTCCTGGTGGGAAATGAGAGTTAAATTTGCCCATCCAGACACCTCCAGCTAGTCTCTCATTGGTTCTCGCTATTCCTGTTCATCTTCCGCAGAAATTGCAAACTGGGCCAAACAGGAGGTTAAAGGGACTGACTCTCCAAGTGGGGAAAGTGTTAGTAAAGCGTCTGGAATGTGTCACCCGAGTACCAGGGTACGAAAAGTGAGACATATTTGAACACGTCTCCCGATCACATGGTTGATCATACTGTAGGTTCCACATGCATGTTTTAGCTGAAGGAAGAATACCTTAAACCTGGGTAGTTGAAACCCGTGGAATGGGTACCATGCAATATGACTTCAAAGGGTCTTCATTTGCTCACGAACCTCTCCAATCCTATCACTGCTGCGTTTATGCCCCTGTACACATGCTTGATTCTCTTTCGGAGACATAGCAATCCATAGGTTTTAAGATACTTACTAGTCAGGTACATTCTTAGGCGTTTAATATGCGGTGTTGAGTCCATTTCGTTGAGCAAGGAGTAGCTCTTGTCTATTCCATATTTGGCTTAAGGAACTTTATCTGTGCTCATTTCAATCTCTGGTTTTATGCAGCACCCCAACTCACCTTTCCCCTTAAGCAAGCATAAGTTGGTTTTCTAAATTTGAGACCCTGTTCTGTTCTGTAATTCAGTTCCTGTGTAGCCAAGTTTACATTCCGTGTATTACTGATATCTTATGATGTTTCTTTTTCTGTGTGACTTATTTCAGTTAGAATCATCATACCTGAATCCACTCATTGTGCTGCTAAGGGCCTGATGACACAGATTTCATTGCTGAGTGATATTGCTTTGTAAGTAAATACCACAACTTCTTTACCCATTTTTCACTTTCTGCGATGTTGAACTTGTACTGTAAACGAGGTTCTTGTAAACAGAGCCGTTCCAAACATTGGGGTGGCTGTGTCTTTTTGATTTTAATTTCCCTAAGCTATAGGACCATAAGTGGAAGTGCCCTAGGTTCTGTTGCTTTGTTTTTTAGATGTTTCAGGAAACACCATACACTTCTCCCGAGTGGTTGTTGGCAATTTACATCCCGCCCATCAGCATAACAAGGCTCCCAGTTCTCCATGGCCTGTCCTGCCTTTCTGGATTTTACACTTTTTTCAGATGGCCCTTTTGACCGGGGGGAAGTGAGACTTCATTGTAGTGCAGATTTCCTTTGCAAGCTTGCTTGGTTGGCCAAAAAGGGCGTATGCGTTTTTTCCTGAATATATTCAGGAAAAAACGCATATGCCCTTTTTGGCCAAGTGCATCATTGTGGACGTTCTGCCTCTTTTCCTATGCTTTCAATGCAATTCCAGTCTACCTCCTGAAATCGGTTTCCTGCAATTCTGCCCCGCTTTCAAGTCCTCTTGGCAGCCTTACTTCAGTCTATTTTTGGACGATAGCTGTCATTTATAACTCTGCAGGTTTGTGAATTACAGTGCCCCTGAGCTCCTTTCTTCAACTCGCTTTCTTGTGACCTGGCCGCAACACCGCAGGATGTCTTCAGGCCCTAATCTGGTTCTGGCACGGCACGCTGAGCCTTTGGTTAATTCCTCTTCCTGGTGGGAAATGAGAGTTAAATTTGCCCATCCAGACACCTCCACCTAGTCTCTCATTGGTTCTCGCTATTCCTGTTCATCTTCCACAGAAACTGCAAACTGGGCCAAACAGGAGGTTAAAGGCGCTGACTCTCCAAGTGGGGAGAGTGTTAGTAAAGCGTCTGGAATGTTGCACCCGAGTACCAGGGTACGAAAACTGAGACATATTTGAACACGTCTCCCGATCACATGGTTGATCATACTCTAGGTTCCACATGCATGTTTTAGCTGAAGGAAGAATACCTTAAACCTGGGTAGTTGAAACCCGTGGAATGGCTACCATGCAATATGACTTCAAAGGGTCTTCATTTGCTCACGAACCTCTCCAATCCTATCACTGCTGCGTTTATGCCCCTGTACACATGCTTGATTCTCTTTCGGAGACATAACAATCCATAGGTTTTAAGATACTTACTAGTCAGGTACATTCTTAGGCGTTTAATATGCGGTGTTGAGTCCATTTCGTTGAGCAAGGAGTAGCTCTTGTCTATTCCATATTTGGCTTAAGGAACTTTATCTGTGCTCATTTCAATCTCTGGTTTTATGCAGCACCCCAACTCACCTTTCCCCTTAAGCAAGCATAAGTTGGTTTTCTAAATTTGAGACCCTGTTCTGTTCTGTAATTCAGTTCCTGTGTAGCCATGTTTACATTCCGTGTATTACTGATATCTTATGATGTTTCTTTTTGTGTGTGACTTATTTCAGTTAGAATCATCATACCTGAATCCACTCATTGTGCTGCTAAGGGCCTGATGACATAGATTTCATTGCTGAGTGATATTGCTTTGTAAGTAAATACCACAACTTCTTTATCCATTTTTCACTTTCTGCGATGTTGAACTTGTACTGTAAACGAGGTTCTTGTAAACAGAGGCGTCCCAAACTTTGGGGTGGCTGTGTCTTTTTGATTTTAATTTCCCTAAGCTATAGGACCATAAGTGGCAGTGCCCTAGGCTCTGTTGCTTTGTTTTTTAGATGTTTCAGGAAACACCATACACTTCTCCTGAGTGTCTGTTGGTAATTTACATCCCGCCCATCAGCATAACAAGGCTCCCAGTTCTCCATGGCCTGTCCTGCCTTTCTGGATTTTACACTTTTTTCAGATGGCCCTTTTGACCGGGGGAAAGTGAGACTTCATTGTAGTGCAGATTTCCTTTGCAAGCTTGCTTGGTTGGCCAAAAAGGGCGTATGCGTTTTTTCCTGAATATATTCAGGAAAAAACGCATACGCCCTTTTTGGCCAAGTGCATCATTGTGGACGTTCTGCCTCTTTTCCTATGCTTTCAATGCAATTCCAGTCTACCTCCTGAAATCGGTTTCCTGCAATTCTGCCCCGCTTTCAAGTCCTCTTGGCAGCCTTACTTCAGTCTATTTTTGGACGATAGCTGTCATTTATAACTCTGCAGGTTTGTGAATTACAGTGCCCCTGAGCTCCTTTCTTCAACTCGCTTTCTTGTGACCTGGCCGCAACACCGCAGGATGGCTTCAGGCCCTAATCTGGTTCCGGCACGGCACGCTGAGCCTTTGGTTATTTCCTCTTCCTGGCGGGAAATGAGAGTTAAATTTGCCCATCCAGACACCTCCAGCTAGTCTCTCATTGGTTCTCGCTATTCCTGTTCATCTTCCACAGAAATTGCAAACTGGGCCAAACAGGAGGTTAAAGGGACTGACTCTCCAAGTGGGGAGAGTGTTAGTAAAGCATCTGGAATGTTGCACCCGAGTACCAGGGTACGAAAACTGAGACATATTTGAACACGTCTCCCGATCACATGGTTGATCATACTGTAGGTTCCACATGCATGTTTTAGCTGAAGGAAGAATACCTTAAACCTGGGTAGTTGAAACCCGTGGAATGGGTACCATGCAATATGACTTCAAAGGGTCTTCATTTGCTCACGAACCGCTCCAATCCTATCACTGCTGCGTTTATGCCCCTGTACACATGCTTGATTCTCTTTCGGAGACATAGCAATCCATAGGTTTTAAGATACTTACTAGTCAGGTACATTCTTAGGCGTTTAATATGCGGTGTTGAGTCCATTTCGTTGAGCAAGGAGTAGCTCTTGTCTATTCCATATTTGGCTTAAGGAACTTTATCTGTGCTCATTTCAATCTCTGGTTTTATGCAGCACCCCAACTCACCTTTCCCCTTAAGCAAGCATAAGTTGGTTTTCTAAATTTGAGACCCTGTTCTGTTCTGTAATTCAGTTCCTGTGTAGCCAAGTTTCCATTCCGTGTATTACTGATATCTTATGATGTTTCTTTTTCTGTGTGACTTATTTCAGTTAGAATCATCATACCTGAATCCACTCATTGTGCTGCTAAGGGCCTGATGACATAGATTTCATTGCTGAGTGATATTGCTTTGTAAGTAAATACCACAACTTCTTTATCCATTTTTCACTTTCTGCGATGTTGAACTTGTACTGTAAACGAGGTTCTTGTAAACAGAGGCGTCCCAAACTTTGGGGTGGCTGTGTCTTTTTGATTTTAATTTCCCTAAGCTATAGGACCATAAGTGGCAGTGCCCTAGGCTCTGTTGCTTTGTTTTTTAGATGTTTCAGGAAACACCATACACTTCTCCTGAGTGTCTGTTGGTAATTTACATCCCGCCCATCAGCATAACAAGGCTCCCAGTTCTCCATGGCCTGTCCTGCCTTTCTGGATTTTACACTTTTTTCAGATGGCCCTTTTGACCGGGGGGAAGTGAGACTTCATTGTAGTGCAGATTTCCTTTGCAAGCTTGCTTGGTTGGCCAAAAAGGGCGTATGCGTTTTTTCCTGAATATATTCAGGAAAAAACGCATACGCCCTTTTTGGCCAAGTGCATCATTGTGGACGTTCTGCCTCTTTTCCTATGCTTTCAATGCAATTCCAGTCTACCTCCTGAAATCGGTTTCCTGCAATTCTGCCCCGCTTTCAAGTCCTCTTGGCAGCCTTATTTCAGTCTATTTTTGGACGATAGCTGTCATTTATAACTCTGCAGGTTTGTGAATTACAGTGCCCCTGAGCTCCTTTCTTCAACTCGCTTTCTTGTGACCTGGCCTCAACACTGCAGGATGTCTTCAGGCCCTAATCTGGTTCCGGCACGGCACGCTGAGCCTTTGGTTAATTCCTCTTCCTGGTGGGAAATGAGAGTTAAATTTGCCCGTCCAGACACCTCCAGCTAGCCTCTCATTGGTTCTCGCTATTCCTGTTCATCTTCCGCAGAAATTGCAAACTGGTCCAAACAGGAGGTTAAAGGGACTGACTCTCCAAGTCGGGAGAGTGTTAGTAAAGCGTCTGGAATGTTGCACCCGAGTACCAGGGTACGAAAACTGGGACATATTTGAACACGTCTCCCGATCACATGGTTGATCATACTGTAGGTTCCACATGCATGTTTTAGCTGAAGGAAGAATACCTAAAACCTGGGTAGTTGAAACCCGTGGAATGGGTACCATGCAATATGACTTCAAAGGGTCTTCATTTGCTCACGAACCTCTCCAATCCTATCACTGCTGCGTTTATGCCCCTGTACACATGCTTGATTCTCTTTCGGAGACATAGCAATCCATAGGTTTTAAGATACTTACTAGTCAGGTACATTCTTAGGCGTTTAATATGGGGTGTTGAGTTCATTTCATTGAGCAAGGAGTAGCTCTTGTCTATTCCATATTTGGCTTAAGGAACTTTATCTGTGCTCATTTCAATCTCTGGTTTTATGCAGCACCCCAACTCACCTTTCCCCTTAAGCAAGCATAAGTTGGTTTTCTAAATTTGAGACCCTGTTCTGTTCTGTAATTCAGTTCCTGTGTAGCCAAGTTTCCATTCCGTGTATTACTGATATCTTATGATGTTTCTTTTTCTGTGTGACTTATTTCAGTTAGAATCATCATACCTGAATCCACTCATTGTGCTGCTAAGGGCCTGATGACATAGATTTCATTGCTGAGTGATATTGCTTTGTAAGTAAATACCACAACTTCTTTATCCATTTTTCACTTTCTGCGATGTTGAACTTGTACTGTAAACGAGGTTCTTGTAAACAGAGGCGTCCCAAACTTTGGGGTGGCTGTGTCTTTTTGATTTTAATTTCCCTAAGCTATAGGACCATAAGTGGCAGTGCCCTAGGCTCTGTTGCTTTGTTTTTTAGATGTTTCAGGAAACACCATACACTTCTCCTGAGTGTCTGTTGGTAATTTACATCCCGCCCATCAGCATAACAAGGCTCCCAGTTCTCCATGGCCTCTCCTGCCTTTCTGGATTTTACACTTTTTTCAGATGGCCCTTTTGACCAGGAGGAAGTGAGACTTCATTGTAGTGCAGATTTCCTTTGCAAGCTTGCTTGGTTGGCCAAAAAGGGCGTATGCGTTTTTTCCTGAATATATTCAGGAAAAAACGCATATGCCCTTTTTGGCCAAGTGCATCATTGTGGACGTTCTGCCTCTTTTCCTATGCTTTCAATGCAATTCCAGTCTACCTCCTGAAATCGGTTTCCTGCAATTCTGCCCCGCTTTCAAGTCCTCTTGGCAGCCTTACTTCAGTCTATTTTTGGATGATAGCTGTCATTTATAACTCTGCAGGTTTGTGAATTACAGTGCCCCTGAGCTCCTTTCTTCAACTCGCTTTCTTTTGAGCTGGCCGCAACACCGCAGGATGTCTTCAGGCCCTAATCTGGTTCCGGCACGGCACGCTGAGCCTTTAGTTAATTCCTCTTCCTGGTGGGAAATGAGAGTTAAATTTGCCCGTCCAGACACCTCCAGCTAGCCTCTCATTGGTTCTCGCTATTCCTGTTCATCTTCCGCAGAAATTGCAAACTGGTCCAAACAGGAGGTTAAAGGGACTGACTCTCCAAGTCGGGTGAGTGTTAGTAAAGCGTCTGGAATGTTGCACCCGAGTACCAGGGTACGAAAACTGGGACATATTTGAACACGTCTCCCGATCACATGGTTGATCATACTCTAGGTTCCACATGCATGTTTTAGCTGAAGGAAGAATACCTAAAACCTGGGTAGTTGAAACCCGTGGAATGGGTACCATGCAATATGACTTCAAAGGGTCTTCATTTGCTCACAAACCTCTCCAATCCTATCACTGCTGCGTTTATGCCCCTGTACACATGCTTGATTCTCTTTTGGAGACATAGCAATCCATAGGTTTTAAGATACTTACTAGTCAGGTACATTCTTAGGCGTTTAATATGGGGTGTTGAGTTCATTTCATTGAGCAAGGAGTAGCTCTTGTCTATTCCATATTTGGCTTAAGGAACTTTATCTGTGCTCATTTCAATCTCTGGTTTTATGCAGCACCCCAACTCACCTTTACCCTTAAGCAAGCATAAGTTGGTTTTCTAAATTTGAGACCCTGTTCTGTTCTGTAATTCAGTTCCTGTGTAGCCAAGTTTACATTCCGTGTATTACTGATATCTTATGATGTTTCTTTTTCTGTGTGACTTATTTCAGTTAGAATCATCATACCTGAATCCACTCATTGTGCTGCTAAGGGCCTGATGACACAGATTTCATTGCTGAGTGATATTGCTTTGTAAGTAAATACCACAACTTCTTTACCCATTTTTCACTTTCTGCGATGTTGAACTTGTACTGTAAACGAGGTTCTTGTAAACAGAGCCGTTCCAAACATTGGGGTGGCTGTGTCTTTTTGATTTTAATTTCCCTAAGCTATAGGACCATAAGTGGAAGTGCCCTAGGTTCTGTTGCTTTGTTTTTTAGATATTTCAGGAAACACCATACACTTCTCCCGAGTGGTTGTTGGCAATTTACATCCCGCCCATCAGCATAACAAGGCTCCCAGTTCTCCATGACCTGTCCTGCCTTTCTGGATTTTACACTTTTTTCAGATGGCCCTTTTGACCGGGGGGAAGTGAGACTTCATTGTAGTGCAGATTTCCTTTGCAAGCTTGCTTGGTTGGCCAAAAAGGGCGTATGCGTTTTTTCCTGAATATATTCAGGAAAAAACGCATACGCCCTTTTTGGCCAAGTGCATCATTGTGGACGTTCTGCCTCTTTTCCTATGCTTTCAATGCAATTCCAGTCTACCTCCTGAAATCGGTTTCCTGCAATTCTGCCCCGCTTTCAAGTCCTCTTGGCAGCCTTACTTCAGTCTATTTTTGGACGATAGCTGTCATTTATAACTCTGCAGGTTTGTGAATTACAGTGCCCCTGAGCTCCTTTCTTCAACTCGCTTTCTTGTGACCTGGACGCAACACCGCAGGATGGCTTCAGGCCCTAATCTGGTTCCGGCACGGCACGCTGAGCCTTTGGTTATTTCCTCTTCCTGGCGGGAAATGAGAGTTAAATTTGCCCATCCAGACACCTCCAGCTAGTCTCTCATTGGTTCTCGCTATTCCTGTTCATCTTCCACAGAAATTGCAAACTGGGCCAAACAGGAGGTTAAAGGGACTGACTCTCCAAGTGGGGAGAGTGTTAGTAAAGCATCTGGAATGTTGCACCCGAGTACCAGGGTACGAAAACTGAGACATATTTGAACACGTCTCCCGATCACATGGTTGATCATACTGTAGGTTCCACATGCATGTTTTAGCTGAAGGAAGAATACCTTAAACCTGGGTAGTTGAAACCCGTGGAATGGGTACCATGCAATATGACTTCAAAGGGTCTTCATTTGCTCACGAACCTCTCCAATCCTATCACTGCTGCGTTTATGCCCCTGTACACATGCTTGATTCTCTTTCGGAGACATAGCAATCCATAGGTTTTAAGATACTTACTAGTCAGGTACATTCTTAGGCGTTTAATATGCGGTGTTGAGTCCATTTCGTTGAGCAAGGAGTAGCTCTTGTCTATTCCATATTTGGCTTAAGGAACTTTATCTGTGCTCATTTCAATCTCTGGTTTTATGCAGCACCCCAACTCACCTTTCCCCTTAAGCAAGCATAAGTTGGTTTTCTAAATTTGAGACCCTGTTCTGTTCTGTAATTCAGTTCCTGTGTAGCCAAGTTTCCATTCCGTGTATTACTGATATCTTATGATGTTTCTTTTTCTGTGTGACTTATTTCAGTTAGAATCATCATACCTGAATCCACTCATTGTGCTGCTAAGGGCCTGATGACATAGATTTCATTGCTGAGTGATATTGCTTTGTAAGTAAATACCACAACTTCTTTATCCATTTTTCACTTTCTGCGATGTTGAACTTGTACTGTAAACGAGGTTCTTGTAAACAGAGGCGTCCCAAACTTTGGGGTGGCTGTGTCTTTTTGATTTTAATTTCCCTAAGCTATAGGACCATAAGTGGCAGTGCCCTAGGCTCTGTTGCTTTGTTTTTTAGATGTTTCAGGAAACACCATACACTTCTCCTGAGTGTCTGTTGGTAATTTACATCCCGCCCATCAGCATAACAAGGCTCCCAGTTCTCCATGGCCTGTCCTGCCTTTCTGGATTTTACACTTTTTTCAGATGGCCCTTTTGACCGGGGGAAAGTGAGACTTCATTGTAGTGCAGATTTCCTTTGCAAGCTTGCTTGGTTGGCCAAAAAGGGCGTATGCGTTTTTTCCTGAATATATTCAGGAAAAAACGCATACGCCCTTTTTGGCCAAGTGCATCATTGTGGACGTTCTGCCTCTTTTCCTATGCTTTCAATGCAATTCCAGTCTACCTCCTGAAATCGGTTTCCTGCAATTCTGCCCCGCTTTCAAGTCCTCTTGGCAGCCTTACTTCAGTCTATTTTTGGACGATAGCTGTCATTTATAACTCTGCAGGTTTGTGAATTACAGTGCCCCTGAGCTCCTTTCTTCAACTCGCTTTCTTGTGACCTGGCCGCAACACCGCAGGATGGCTTCAGGCCCTAATCTGGTTCCGGCACAGCACGCTGAGCCTTTGGTTATTTCCTCTTCCTGGCGGGAAATGAGAGTTAAATTTGCCCATCCAGACACCTCCAGCTAGTCTCTCATTGGTTCTCGCTATTCCTGTTCATCTTCCACAGAAATTGCAAACTGGGCCAAACAGGAGGTTAAAGGGACTGACTCTCCAAGTGGGGAGAGTGTTAGTAAAGCATCTGGAATGTTGCACCCGAGTACCAGGGTACGAAAACTGAGACATATTTGAACACGTCTCCCGATCACATGGTTGATCATACTGTAGGTTCCACATGCATGTTTTAGCTGAAGGAAGAATACCTTAAACCTGGGTAGTTGAAACCCGTGGAATGGGTACCATGCAATATGACTTCAAAGGGTCTTCATTTGCTCACGAACCTCTCCAATCCTATCACTGCTGCGTTTATGCCCCTGTACACATGCTTGATTCTCTTTCGGAGACATAGCAATCCATAGGTTTTAAGATACTTACTAGTCAGGTACATTCTTAGGCGTTTAATATGCGGTGTTGAGTCCATTTCGTTGAGCAAGGAGTAGCTCTTGTCTATTCCATATTTGGCTTAAGGAACTTTATCTGTGCTCATTTCAATCTCTGGTTTTATGCAGCACCCCAACTCACCTTTCCCCTTAAGCAAGCATAAGTTGGTTTTCTAAATTTGAGACCCTGTTCTGTTCTGTAATTCAGTTCCTGTGTAGCCAAGTTTCCATTCCGTGTATTACTGATATCTTATGATGTTTCTTTTTCTGTGTGACTTATTTCAGTTAGAATCATCATACCTGAATCCACTCATTGTGCTGCTAAGGGCCTGATGACATAGATTTCATTGCTGAGTGATATTGCTTTGTAAGTAAATACCACAACTTCTTTATCCATTTTTCACTTTCTGCGATGTTGAACTTGTACTGTAAACGAGGTTCTTGTAAACAGAGGCGTCCCAAACTTTGGGGTGGCTGTGTCTTTTTGATTTTAATTTCCCTAAGCTATAGGACCATAAGTGGCAGTGCCCTAGGCTCTGTTGCTTTGTTTTTTAGATGTTTCAGGAAACACCATACACTTCTCCCGAGTGTCTGTTGGTAATTTACATCCCGCCCATCAGCATAACAAGGCTCCCAGTTCTCCATGGCCTGTCCTGCCTTTCTGGATTTTACACTTTTTTCAGATGGCCCTTTTGACCGGGGGAAAGTGAGACTTCATTGTAGTGCAGATTTCCTTTGCAAGCTTGCTTGGTTGGCCAAAAAGGGCGTATGCGTTTTTTCCTGAATATATTCAGGAAAAAACGCATACGCCCTTTTTGGCCAAGTGCATCATTGTGGACGTTCTGCCTCTTTTCCTATGCTTTCAATGCAATTCCAGTCTACCTCCTGAAATCGGTTTCCTGCAATTCTGCCCCGCTTTCAAGTCCTCTTGGCAGCCTTACTTCAGTCTATTTTTGGACGATAGCTGTCATTTATAACTCTGCAGGTTTGTGAATTACAGTGCCCCTGAGCTCCTTTCTTCAACTCGCTTTCTTGTGACCTGGCCGCAACACCGCAGGATGGCTTCAGGCCCTAATCTGGTTCCGGCACGGCACGCTGAGCCTTTGGTTAATTCCTCTTCCTGGCGGGAAATGAGAGTTAAATTTGCCCATCCAGACACCTCCAGCTAGTCTCTCATTGGTTCTCGCTATTCCTGTTCATCTTCCACAGAAATTGCAAACTGGGCCAAACAGGAGGTTAAAGGGACTGACTCTCCAAGTGGGGAGAGTGTTAGTAAAGCATCTGGAATGTTGCACCCGAGTACCAGGGTACGAAAACTGAGACATATTTGAACACGTCTCCCGATCACATGGTTGATCATACTGTAGGTTCCACATGCATGTTTTAGCTGAAGGAAGAATACCTAAAACCTGGGTAGTTGAAACCCGTGGAATGGGTACCATGCAATATGACTTCAAAGGGTCTTCATTTGCTCACGAACCTCTCCAATCCTATCACTGCTGCGTTTATGCCCCTGTACACATGCTTGATTCTCTTTCGGAGACATAGCAATCCATAGGTTTTAAGATACTTACTAGTCAGGTACATTCTTAGGCGTTTAATATGCGGTGTTGAGTCCATTTCGTTGAGCAAGGAGTAGCTCTTGTCTATTCCATATTTGGCTTAAGGAACTTTATCTGTGCTCATTTCAATCTCTGGTTTTATGCAGCACCCCAACTCACCTTTCCCCTTAAGCAAGCATAAGTTGGTTTTCTAAATTTGAGACCCTGTTCTGTTCTGTAATTCAGTTCCTGTGTAGCCAAGTTTCCATTCCGTGTATTACTGATATCTTATGATGTTTCTTTTTCTGTGTGACTTATTTCAGTTAGAATCATCATACCTGAATCCACTCATTGTGCTGCTAAGGGCCTGATGACATAGATTTCATTGCTGAGTGATATTGCTTTGTAAGTAAATACCACAACTTCTTTATCCATTTTTCACTTTCTGCGATGTTGAACTTGTACTGTAAACGAGGTTCTTGTAAACAGAGGCGTCCCAAACTTTGGGGTGGCTGTGTCTTTTTGATTTTAATTTCCCTAAGCTATAGGACCATAAGTGGCAGTGCCCTAGGCTCTGTTGCTTTGTTTTTTAGATGTTTCAGGAAACACCATACACTTCTCCCGAGTGTCTGTTGGTAATTTACATCCCGCCCATCAGCATAACAAGGCTCCCAGTTCTCCATGGCCTGTCCTGCCTTTCTGGATTTTACACTTTTTTCAGATGGCCCTTTTGACCGGGGGGGGGGGGGGAAGTGAGACTTCATTGTAGTGCAGATTTCCTTTGCAAGCTTGCTTGGTTGGCCAAAAAGGGCGTATGCGTTTTTTCCTGAATATATTCAGGAAAAAACGCATACGCCCTTTTTGGCCAAGTGCATCATTGTGGACGTTCTGCCTCTTTTCCTATGCTTTCAATGCAATTCCAGTCTACCTCCTGAAATCGGTTTCCTGCAATTCTGCCCCGCTTTCAAGTCCTCTTGGCAGCCTTACTTCAGTCTATGTTTGGATGATAGCTGTCATTTATAACTCTGCAGGTTTGTGAATTACAGTGCCCCTGAGCTCCTTTCTTCAACTCGCTTTCTTTTGAGCTGGCCGCAACACCGCAGGATGTCTTCAGGCCCTAATCTGGTTCCGGCACGGCACGCTGAGCCTTTGGTTAATTCCTCTTCCTGGTGGGAAATGAGAGTTAAATTTGCCCGTCCAGACACCTCCAGCTAGCCTCTCATTGGTTCTCGCTATTCCTGTTCATCTTCCGCAGAAATTGCAAACTGGTCCAAACAGGAGGTTAAAGGGACTGACTCTCCAAGTCGGGAGAGTGTTAGTAAAGCGTCTGGAATGTTGCACCCGAGTACCAGGGTACGAAAACTGGGACATATTTGAACACGTCTCCCGATCACATGGTTGATCATACTGTAGGTTCCACATGCATGTTTTAGCTGAAGGAAGAATACCTAAAACCTGGGTAGTTGAAACCCGTGGAATGGGTACCATGCAATATGACTTCAAAGGGTCTTCATTTGCTCACGAACCTCTCCAATCCTATCACTGCTGCGTTTATGCCCCTGTACACATGCTTGATTCTCTTTCGGAGACATAGCAATCCATAGGTTTTAAGATACTTACTAGTCAGGTACATTCTTAGGCGTTTAATATGGGGTGTTGAGTTCATTTCATTGAGCAAGGAGTAGCTCTTGTCTATTCCATATTTGGCTTAAGGAACTTTATCTGTGCTCATTTCAATCTCTGGTTTTATGCAGCACCCCAACTCACCTTTACCCTTAAGCAAGCATAAGTTGGTTTTCTAAATTTGAGACCCTGTTCTGTTCTGTAATTCAGTTCCTGTGTAGCCAAGTTTCCATTCCGTGTATTACTGATATCTTATGATGTTTCTTTTTCTGTGTGACTTATTTCAGTTAGAATCATCATACCTGAATCCACTCATTGTGCTGCTAAGGGCCTGATGACACAGATTTCATTGCTGAGTGATATTGCTTTGTAAGTAAATACCACAACTTCTTTACCCATTTTTCACTTTCTGCGATGTTGAACTTGTACTGTAAACGAGGTTCTTGTAAACAGAGCCGTTCCAAACTTTGGGGTGGCTGTGTCTTTTTGATTTTAATTTCCCTAAGCTATAGGACCATAAGTGGCAGTGCCCTAGGCTCTGTTGCTTTGTTTTTTAGATGTTTCAGGAAACACCATACACTTCTCCCGAGTGTCTGTTGGCAATTTACATCCCGCCCATCAGCATAACAAGGCTCCCAGTTCTCCATGGCCTGTCCTGCCTTTCTGGATTTTACACTTTTTTCAGATGGCCCTTTTGACCGGGGGGAAGTGAGACTTCATTGTAGTGCAGATTTCCTTTGCAAGCTTGCTTGGTTGGCCAAAAAGGGCGTATGCGTTTTTTCCTGAATATATTCAGGAAAAAACGCATACGCCCTTTTTGGCCAAGTGCATCATTGTGGACGTTCTGCCTCTTTTCCTATGCTTTCAATGCAATTCCAGTCTACCTCCTGAAATCGGTTTCCTGCAATTCTGCCCCGCTTTCAAGTCCTCTTGGCAGCCTTACTTCAGTATATTTTTGGACGATAGCTGTCATTTATAACTCTGCAGGTTTGTGAATTACAGTGCCCCTGAGCTCCTTTCTTCAACTCGCTTTCTTGTGACCTGGCCGCAACACCGCAGGATGGCTTCAGGCCCTAATCTGGTTCTGGCACGGCACACTGAGCCTTTGGTTAATTCCTCTTCCTGGTGGGAAATGAGAGTTAAATTTGCCCATCCAGACACCTCCAGCTAGTCTCTCATTGGTTCTCGCTATTCCTGTTCATCTTCCACAGAAACTGCAAACTGGGCCAAACAGGAGGTTAAAGGCGCTGACTCTCCAAGTGGGGAGAGTGTTAGTAAAGCGTCTGGAATGTTGCACCGGAGTACCAGGGTACGAAAACTGAGACATATTTGAACACGTCTCCCGATCACATGGTTGATCATACTTGGGTTCCACATGCATGTTTTAGCTGCAGGAAGAATACCTTAAACCTGGGTAGTTGAAACCCGTGGAATGGGTACCATGCAATATGACTTCAAAGGGTCTTCATTTGCTCACGAACCTCTCCAATCCTATCACTGCTGCGTTTATGCCCCTGTACACATGCTTGATTCTCTTTCGGAGACATAGCAATCCATAGGTTTTAAGATACTTACTAGTCAGGTACATTCTTAGGCGTTTAATATGCGGTGTTGAGTCCATTTCGTTGAGCAAGGAGTAGCTCTTGTCTATTCCATATTTGGCTTAAGGAACTTTATCTGTGCTCATTTCAATCTCTGGTTTTATGCAGCACCCCAACTCACCTTTACCCTTCAGCAAGCATAAGTTGGTTTTCTAAATTTGAGACCCTGTTCTGTTCTGTAATTCAGTTCCTGTGTAGCCAAGTTTACATTCCGTGTATTACTGATATTTTATGATGTTTCTTTTTCTGTGTGACTTATTTCAGTTAAATCAACGTACCTGAATCCACTCATGATGCTGCTACGGGCCTGATGACATAGATTTCATTGCTGAGTGATACTGCATTGTACGTAAGTACCACAAGTTCTTTATCCATTTTTCACTTTCTGTGATATTGAACTTGTACGGTAAACGAGGTTCTTGTAAACAGAGGCGTCCCAAACTTTGGGGTGGCTGTGTCTTTTTGATTTTAATTTCCCTAAGCTATAGGACCATAAGTGGAAGTGCCCTAGGCTCTGTTGCTTTGTTTTTTAGATGTTTCAGGAAACACCATACACTTCTCCCGAGTGTCTGTTGGCAATTTACATCCCGCCCATCAGCATAACAAGGCTCCCAGTTCTCCATGGCCTGTCCTGCCTTTCTGGATTTTACACTTTTTTCAGATGGCCCTTTTGACCGGGGGGAAGTGAGACTTCATTGTAGTGCAGATTTCCTTTGCAAGTTTGCTTGGTTGGCCAAAAAGGGCGTATGCGTTTTTTCCTGAATATATTCAGGAAAAAACGCATACGCCCTTTTTGGCCAAGTGCATCATTGTGGACGTTCTGCCTCTTTTCCTATGCTTTCAATGCAATTCCAGTCTACCTCCTGAAATGGGTTTCCTGCAATTCTGCCCCGCTTTCATGTCCTCTTGGCAGCCTTACTTCAGTCTATTTTTGGACGATAGCTGTCATTTATAACTCTGCAGGTTTTGTGAATTACAGTGCCCCTGAGCTCCTTTCTTCAACTCGCTTTCTTGTGACCTGGCCGCAACACCGCAGGATGTCTTCAGGCCCTAATCTGGTTCTGGCACGGCACGCTGAGCCTTTGGTTAATTCCTCTTCCTGGTGGGAAATGAGAGTTAAATTTGCCCGTCCAGACACCTCCAGCTAGCCTCTCATTGGTTCTCGCTATTCCTGTTCATCTTCCACAGAAATTGCAAACTGGTCCAAACAGGAGGTTAAAGGGACTGACTCTCCAAGTGGGGAGAGTGTTAGTAAAGCGTCTGGAATGTTGCACCCGAGTACCAGGGTACGAAAACTGAGACATATTTGAACACGTCTCCCGATCACATGGTTGATCATACTCTAGGTTCCACATGCATGTTTTAGCTGAAGGAAGAATACCTTAAACCTGGGTAGTTGAAACCCGTGCAATGGGTACCATGCAATATGACTTCAAAGGGTCTTCATTTGCTCACGAACCTCTCCAATCCTATCACTGCTGCGTTTATGCCCCTGTACACATGCTTGATTCTCTTTCGGAGACATAGCAATCCATAGGTTTTAAGATACTTACTAGTCAGGTACATTCTTAGGCATTTAATATGCGGTGTTGAGTCCATTTCTTTGAGCAAGGAGTAGCTCTTGTCTATTCCATGTTTGGCTTAAGGAACTTTATCTGTGCTCATTTCAATCTCTGGTTTTATGCAGCACCCCAACTCACCTTTACCCTTAAGCAAGCATAAGTTGGTTTTCTAAATTTGAGACCCTGTTCTGTTCTGTAATTCAGTTCCTGTGTAGCCAAGTTTCCATTCCGTGTATTACTGATATCTTATGATGTTTCTTTTTCTGTGTGACTTATTTCAGTTAGAATCATCATACCTGAATCCACTCATTGTGCTACTAAGGGCCTGATGACACAGATTTCATTGCTGAGTGATATTGCTTTGTAAGTAAATACCACAACTTTTTTATCCATTTTTCACTTTCTGCGATGTTGAACTTGTACTGTAAACGAGGTTCTTGTAAACAGAGCCGTTCCAAACTTTGGGGTGGCTGTGTCTTTTTGATTTTAAATTCCCTAAGCTATAGGACCATAAGTGGAACTGCCCTAGGCTCTGTTGCTTTGTTTTTTAGATGTTTCAGGAAACACCATACACTTCTCCCGAGTGGTTGTTGGCAATTTACATCCCGCCCTTCAGCATAACAAGGCTCCCAGTTCTCCATGGCCTGTCCTGCCTTTCTGGATTTTACACTTTTTTCAGATGGCCCTTTTGACCAGGGGGAAGTGAGACTTCATTGTAGTGCAGATTTCCTTTGCAAGCTTGCTTGGTTGGCCACAAAGGGCGTATGCGTTTTTTCCTCAATATATTCAGGAAAAAACGCATACGCCCTTTTTGGCCAAGTGCATCATTGTGGACGTTCTGCCTCTTTTCCTATGCTTTCAATGCAATTCCAGTCTACCTCCTGAAATCGGTTTCCTGCAATTCTGCCCCGCTTTCAAGTCCTCTTGGCAGCCTTACTTCAGTCTATTTTTGGACGATAGCTGTCATTTATAACTCTGCAGGTTTGTGAATTACAGTGCCCCTGAGCTCCTTTCTTCAACTCGCTTTCTTGTGACCTGGCCGCAACACCGCAGGATGTCTTCAGGCCCTAATCTGGTTCTGGCACGGCACGCTGAGCCTTTGGTTAATTCCTCTTCCTGGTGGGAAATGAGAGTTAAATTTGCCCATCCAGACACCTCCAGCTAGCCTCTCATTGGTTCTCGCTATTCCTGTTCATCTTCCGCAGAAATTGCAAACTGGGCCAAACAGGAGGTTAAAGGGACTGACTCTCCAAGTGGGGAGAGTGTTAGTAAAGCGTCTGGAATGTTGCACCCGAGTACCAGCGTACGAAAACTGAGACATATTTGAACACGTCTCCCGATCACATGGTTGATCATACTCTAGGTTCCACATGCATGTTTTAGCTGAAGGAAGAATACCTAAAACCTGGGTAGTTGAAACCCGTGGAATGGGTACCATGCAATATGACTTCAAAGGGTCTTCATTTGCTCACGAACCTCTCCAATCCTATCACTGCTGCGTTTATGCCCCTGTACACATGCTTGATTCTCTTTCGGAGACATAGCAATCCATAGGTTTTAAGATACTTACTAGTCAGGAACATTCTTAGGCGTTTAATATGGGGTGTTGAGTCCATTTCGTTGAGCAAGGAGTAGCTCTTGTCTATTCCATATTTGGCTTAAGGAACTTTATCTGTGCTCATTTCAATCTCTGGTTTTATGCAGCACCCCAACTCACCTTTCCCCTTAAGCAAGCATAAGTTGGTTTTCTAAATTTGAGACCCTGTTCTGTTCTGTAATTCAGTTCCTGTGTAGCCAAGTTTACATTCCGTGTATTACTGATATCTTTTTTTTTTTTTTTGCCGTAACTACCTTTATTGGTATCGCTTGTGTATCAGTTCATCAAAACCTTTGTTTCATATTTCTCGCCTTAATCCCCTGAAAGTTCCAGATGGGCAAAAATACTTTTAAATACGCAGCTGGCTTCTGTCTTATGTGCTTAATATTATACATTTGTTGCTTGTTTTGCACATGTCTATGGCTGCACTACTTGCAAGACGAAAGTCACATATAAAAATACAGACTAATCGAAACACAAAAGTCAGCCATTGTCTAGAATGTGGTTTACAATACAGAACTTGCAGACAACACAGACTATATATATAAGTCATCTGTCTGAAAACAGAAAGTAGTGTCTCAGACTGACTCCGGAGAAAGGTGCTGACACACAGGGAAACTCACTGATGATTCTCCTTTATGTTTATTAGATAGATCAATACCAAATTATTTCACATATATTATATTCAATATCTATATATATATATCTTGTAACCAAATTCTGGTTTAAAAGTCACAAACCAACATGTAAATACAAAATGTTAGGAAAGGTTTAACATACATAGGGGAAAACATGTCTTATGCCTCGCAAAGACTTTCTACAATCTAGCATAAAGGCAAATGTGGTTGAAAAAAAAGGAAATCCATATACAATTACAGAAAAACATTTAGTCAAGCCACCTAATATAAAATATTTCAGATATCATGTCCAAAAACGTCCACGTGTTGCAGAGGTCTCTACAAATCAATTAGAATGACGTCAACAAGATCTGCAAACCGAAGTCTTAGCAAGTAAACGTGACTCATGCTTTTCTCTCTGAGACAATGAGGCTTGACGTTCAGTTAAAGGCAGGTAAACACGACTATGAAGAAACCCTTCTTTACAACAGCTTAACGGTACCCATTTAGGGCAATATACCCGCTTTCCCAGGTATGTGTGCACGCAGTGTTCTGTGATAAAATGACTCAGTTACTTTAAAAAAGCATAAATGGCAAAACAAAATAACCAGAACTCCGCGAAGCTGGTAAAACCACAAAGACACTGAAATCCAGCAACTCCTGAGAGGCTGAGAGATCAAATGAATCATAAAATCTGGATGACTCTGATTTGGGGTTTAACTTTGGTTAAAACTGAAAAGTCTGAAAAGAACCAATGTTTTGGAAGAAGCAGTGTCACTTGTAAACATCCTGCCACCTAACTAAAAGGACGGCCTCTTCTTCTAGACCCATGACTTAATAAGACAGGAAGCTCTCAACACACAGCGCTGGAGAAGATGGAGTCCACAAGTCAAACTTGAGTGAAACTGTTCTAATGCAATGTACCAAACACGCGTTTGTTCTTAGGAAAAATTACAAAACTAACAAATATTTTTCTCCAGAATTATAAAAGATAAAATCTATGAATCAGTACTGTTATGTGATTACAGAACAATAGCCAACTGAAAAAAAAAACAAAACACCAACCCACAGGCCGTCTACACCGTCCCCAATCCATTTCCTGCAGCCAGTACTTCCCACCTGCTCTGAGGACTGAGCCTTAGACACCGTTGACTGTATTTAAAGTTGAGTCAACAGTACTCTCTGTCTCTGGGGCAAAAGTAATGCAGCTCATTACTTACACACAACACTTGTTTCATTCTTCAGGACTTTCTTTGACGGGATTACTCAATGTTGGTTACTTTAAAGGTAACAAAAGGTGTCAGAAAAAAATGCCTTGGAATTCTTTTGCAATTCCACAAAGACACCTGGCAATCTGATACGTTCATTCCTCTCCCCATCACAATTTTTGTTTTTTAAAATTACAATTGACAACTCACGTAAGATGTAATTAATTTACTTAAAATAAGAGAGGGCTTTTCAATCAAGTATCCACGTTCCAAATAACTAAAACATTTAGTTAAATCTTTTAAATTAATCTTTTAATAAATCTTTAATTACTCGGTGCCAGTAATTAAGAGGTTGATTCCGTAAAATTCAAACTTGCACATAGGCGTGTCCCACTCAGAAAAGATTTCATACACTTAGCAACTTGTGCTTTTTGTCTCACCTTTTATAAGAAACACAGATTAATTTCAACTTCAGTTTTCCTTTCTGATGCAGACACGTGTACCTTGTGTAAGAAACGGTCTCCAGGCCACCTCCACGTGTAGACCTCAGCATTTCCTGAGAGTGTGAAGTCAACCCCTCCTCCAGGAGACTCTCGCCCTTTTGAGACATTCCCCCTTGCACCTTATGTTTGTCAGACTATGTTTACAGAAATCAGATGACTGGATGAAAACTCTACAGGACAGTCAAGGACAGACGAGAAGACGAGATGCAGAGCGGGAGCCCCTTCCTCCTCCAGTGCACCTGCTGCGGGCAGCCCTCCAGGAAGGCTTGGCCTCCTCCCCTGGACCACAGACTTACTTTTCTCTGTAATAAAGCAGGTAGTACTTCAGGGGATCTGGCAGAGGGAGGCTCAGGACCTTCTCACGCAGGAAGTTCACCGGGGGCTCGGGCTTGGTGTCCGGCGGGGTTGTCACCTCTTCTTCTTGCCGCTCGTCTTCCAGGTCTCCGCAGCTGGTGTCATCAGAGGGGTTGGAGAGCCGACTGGCAAACACCTCTTTGTCCAAAAAGACAATCGTTTCCATTCGGCGGCGGCGAACTCTCCTCCGTTTAAACCTGGGAGTGTTCTTCAGTCCGTTCCCGTTTTTGTTCACAGCTTCCTGGTGGATGACCTTCTTAATGGTGCCCCGGATGGCAATGCGCGCCAGGTCCTGGAGGCTGCGAACCGCCAGGGGTGTGGACAAGTCGTGATTCTCCTGACTCCGACTGGCAGGGCTGGACGAGTGGAGCAAAAGACACAGCCAGAATCTTTTTGGTTTCCCAGGCGGAAGGACCCGTCCGAGTTATCTTAGTCAACTTCTCTTCCAGCGGCATGACCAGGACGCCCCCGACTTTGAGGAGTCTCTTCATGTACCCCTCGTGCTGCTTCTGCACGCCTGCCCCGCAGTACACCCGGTCATACTGAGAGCAGCCTGGAGAGATCTCCAGGCAATTGCCGGTGACGAAGGAGGGCTCGCAGAAGTCAAACTTGTCGAAGCTGTCACTCGTCCTGATGAAAAAGTCCAGCTTCTGCTTCGCATACTCTGTCACATCTGAATGGAGTTCCACCCCGTGGTTCACACCAAAAGGACCGAGGATGAGCCCCACCATGGAGCTGAGGTAGCCGGTGCCGCTGCCCAGGTTCAGGAAGGAAAGGCCAGGCTGCAGGTCCAGGGCCTCCATCACCTCCGAATAGATGCACGGAGCAGAGAGGTGGATGTTCCCGTGCTTCCACGCCAGGTCCTTGTACGCGTTCTCCTTAAACTCCTCGAGGTAATAGTCGGCGAGGTCAACAGCTCGGAAGGCCTGCTCCACCAGCTCGGAGCGGATGTACTGCGCCGCCTTCAGATGGTCTATCAGCTCGTCGTTGTCTTCACCAGCACTCACCGCGCCTCCCATCTTCGGGACCGTGCTTACAGAAAGCTGCCGCTAGAGAGACCTCGGGAACCCCCGGAACGCTGGAGGGCGGACCCCCGGGGAGGGGGGAGGGGCGACGGGAGACGACTGGGACGCGGAGGGGTGTTTATGGTTGGGGGTGGGGAACGAGAGGACAGCGGAAGAGGACAGGAAGACGGGGAGAGGAGAATGCGGCCCTGGGGGAGGGTCCGGGAGCCCGGGACCACGGGAAGGGGAGGGATGGAGAGGAGGGAGAGAGGGGGAGGGGGCCGATGGGCCGCACTGCCCCCATACCCCGCTGCAGGCCGGGCCGAGGGCGGCGGCGGCGGCGGCGGCGGCTCAGTACCTCCTGGCTCGGCGGGCCCGCAGAATCGGCCGCTGGGCCGCACCTGCAGCTCTTCCGGCACCCCTCGCCAGTCCGCCTCCCACTACGCAGCCCCGACCTCCGCCCTACTGATATCTTATGATGTTTCTTTTTCTGTGTGACTTATTTCAGTTAGAATCATCATACCTGAATCCACTCATTGTGCTGCTAAGGGCCTGATGACATAGATTTCATTGCTGAGTGATATTGCTTTGTAAGTAAATACCACAACTTCTTTATCCATTTTTCACTTTCTGCGATGTTGAACTTGTACTGTAAACGAGGTTCTTGTAAACAGAGGCGTCCCAAACTTTGGGGTGGCTGTGTCTTTTTGATTTTAATTTCCCTAAGCTATAGGACCATAAGTGGCAGTGCCCTAGGCTCTGTTGCTTTGTTTTTTAGATGTTTCAGGAAACACCATACACTTCTCCTGAGTGTCTGTTGGTAATTTACATCCCACCCATCAGCATAACAAGGCTCCCAGTTCTCCATGGCCTGTCCTGCCTTTCTGGATTTTACACTTTTTTCAGATGGCCCTTTTGACCGGGGGGAAGTGAGACTTCATTGTAGTGCAGATTTCCTTTGCAAGCTTGCTTGGTTGGCCAAAAAGGGCGTATGCGTTTTTTCCTGAATATATTCAGGAAAAAACGCATACGCCCTTTTTGGCCAAGTGCATCATTGTGGACGTTCTGCCTCTTTTCCTATGCTTTCAATGCAATTCCAGTCTACCTCCTGAAATCGGTTTCCTGCAATTCTGCCCCGCTTTCAAGTCCTCTTGGCAGCCTTATTTCAGTCTATTTTTGGACGATAGCTGTCATTTATAACTCTGCAGGTTTGTGAATTACAGTGCCCCTGAGCTCCTTTCTTCAACTCGCTTTCTTGTGACCTGGCCTCAACACCGCAGGATGGCTTCAGGCCCTAATCTTGTTCCGGCACGGCACGCTGAGACTTTGGTTAATTCCTCTTCCTGGTGGGAAATGAGAGTTAAATTTGCCCGTCCAGACACCTCCAGCTAGTCTCTCATTAGTTCTCGCTATTCCTGTTCATCTTCCGCAGAAATTGCAAACTGGGCCAAACAGGAGGTTAAAGGGACTGACTCTCCAAGTGGGGAGAGTGTTAGTAAAGCGTCTGGAATGTTGCACCCGAGTACCAGGGGAGGAAAACTGAGACATATTTGAACACGTCTCCCGATCACATGGTTGATCATACTCTAGGTTCCACATGCATGTTTTAGCTGAAGGAAGAATACCTTAAACCTGGGTAGTTGAAACCCGTGGAATGGGTACCATGCAATATGACTTCAAAGGGTCTTCATTTGCTCACCGAACCTCTCCAATCCTATCACTGCTGCGTTTATGCCCCTGTACACATGCTTGATTCTCTTTCGGAGACATAGCAATCCATAGGTTTTAAGATAATTACAAGTCAGTTACATTCTGAGGCGTTTAATATGCGGTGTTGAGTCCATTTCGTTGAGCAAGGAGTAGCTCTTGTCTATTCCATATTTGGCTTAAGGAACTTTATCTGTGCTCATTTCAATCTCTGGTTTTATGCAGCACCCCAACTCACCTTTACCCTTAAGCAAGCATAAGTTGTTTTTCTAATTTTGAGACCCTGTTCTGATCTGTAATTCAGTTCCTGTGTAGCCAAGGTTCCATTCCGTGTATTACTGATATCTTATGATGTTTCTTTTTCTGTGTGACTTATTTCAGTTAGAATCATCATACCTGAATCCACTCATTGTGCTGCTAAGGGCCTGATGACATAGATTTCATTGCTGAGTGATATTGCTTTGTAAGTGAATACCACAACTTCTTTATCCATTTTTCACTTTCTGCGATGTTGAACTTGTACTGTAAACAAGGTTCTTGTAAACAGAGCCATTCCAAACTTTGGGGTGGCTGTGTCTTTTTGATTTTAATTTCCCTAAGCTATAGGACCATAAGTGGAAGTGCCCTAGGCTCTGTTGCTTTGTTTTTTAGATGTTTCAGGAAACACCATACACTTCTCCCAAGTGTCTGTTGGCAATTTACATCCCGCCCATCAGCATAACAAGGCTCCCAGTTCTCAATGGCCTGTTGCCTTTCTGGATTTTACACTTTTTTCAGATGGCCCTTTTGACCGGGGGGAAGTGAGACTTCATTGTAGTGCAGATTTCCTTTGCAAGCTTGCTTGGTTGGCCAAAAAGGGCGTATGCGTTTTTTCCTGAATATATTCAGGAAAAAACGCATACGCCCTTTTTGGCCAAGTGCATCATTGTGGACGTTCTGCCTCTTTTCCTATGCTTTCAATGCAATTCCAGTCTACCTCCTGAAATCGGTTTCCTGCAATTCTGCCCCGCTTTCAAGTCCTCTTGGCAGCCTTACTTCAGTCTATTTTTGGACGATAGCTGTCATTTATAACTCTGCAGGTTTGTGAATTACAGTGCCCCTGAGCTCCTTTCTTCAACTCGCTTTCTTTTGAGCTGGCCGCAACACCGCAGGATGGCTTCAGGCCCTAATCTGGTTCCGGCCCGGCATGCTGAGCCTTTGGTTAATTCCTCTTCCTGGTGGGAAATGAGAGTTAAATTTGCCCGTCCAGACACCTCCAGCTAGCCTCTCATTGGTTCTCGCTATTCCTGTTCATCTTCCGCAGAAATTGCAAACTGGGCCAAACAGGAGGTTAAAGGGACTGACTCTCCAAGTGGGGAGAGTGTTAGTAAAGCATCTGGAATGTTGCACCCAAGTACCAGGGGAGGAAAACTGAGACATATTTGAACACGTCTCCCATTCACATGGTTGATCATACTTGGGTTCCACATGCATGTTTTAGCTGAAGGAAGAATACCTTAAACCTGGGTAGTTGAAACCCGTGGAATGGGTACCATGCAATATGACTTCAAAGGGTCTTCATTTGCTCACCGAACCTCTCCAATCCTATCACTGCTGCGTTTATGACCCTGTACACATGCTTGATTCTCTTTCAGAGACATAGCAATCCATAGGTTTTAAGATACTTACAAGTCAGGTACATTCTTAGGCGTTTAATATGCGGTGTTGAGTCCATTTCGTTGAGCAAGGAGTAGCTCTTGTCTATTCCATATTTGGCTTAAGGAACTTTATCTGTGCTCATTTCAATCTCTGGTTTTATGCAGCACCCCAACTCACCTTTACCCTTAAGCAAGCATAAGTTGGTTTTCTAAATTGAGACCCTGTTCTGTTCTGTAATTCAGTTCCTGTGTAGCCAAGTTTCCATTCCGTGTATTACTGATATCTTATGATGTTTCTTTTTGTGTGTGACTTATTTCAGTTAGAATCATCATACCTGAATCCACTCATTGTGCTGCTAAGGGCCTGATGACATAGATTTCATTGCTGAGTGATATTGCTTTGTAAGTAAATACCACAACTTCTTTATCCATTTTTCACTTTCTGCGATGTTGAACTTGTACTGTAAACGAGGTTCTTGTAAAGAGAGCCGTTCCAAACTTTGGGGTGGCTGTGTCTTTTTGATTTTAATTTCTCTAAGCTATAGGACCATAAGTGGAAGTGCCCTAGGCTCTGTTGCTTTGTTTTTTAGATGTTTCAGGAAACACCATACACTTCTCCCAAGTGTCTGTTGGCAATTTACATCCCGCCCATCAGCATAACAAGGCTCCCAGTTCTTAACGGCCTGTTGCCTTTCTGGATTTTACACTTTTTTCAGATGGCCCTTTTGACCGGGGGGAAGTGAGACTTCATTGTAGTGCAGATTTCCTTTGCAAGCTTGCTTGGTTGGCCAAAAAGGGCGTATGCGTTTTTTCCTGAATATATTCAGGAAAAAACGCATACGCCCTTTTTGGCCAAGTGCATCATTGTGGACGTTCTGCCTCTTTTCCTATGCTTTCAATGCAATTCCAGTCTACCTCCTGAAATCGGTTTCCTGCAATTCTGCCCCGCTTTCAAGTCCTCTTGGCAGCCTTACTTCAGTCTATTTTTGGACGATAGCTGTCATTTATAACTCTGCAGGTTTGTGAATTACAGTGCCCCTGAGCTCCTTTCTTCAACTCGCTTTCTTGTGCCCTGGCCGCAACATCGCAGGATGGCTTCAGGCCCTAATCTGGTTCCGGCCCGGCAGGCTGAGCCTTTGGTTAATTCCTCTTCCTGGTGGGAAATGAGAGTTAAATTTGCCCGTCCAGACACCTCCAGCTAGCCTCTCATTGGTTCTCGCTATTCCTGTTCATCTTCCGCAGAAATTGCAAACTGGGCCAAACAGGAGGTTAAAGGGACTGACTCTCCAAGTGGGGAGAGTGTTAGTAAAGCGTCTGGAATGTTGCACCCGAGTACCAGGGGAGGAAAACTGAGACATATTTGAAAATGTCTCCCGATCACATGGTTGATCATACTCTAGGTTCCACATGCATGTTTTAGCTGAAGGAAGAATACCTTAAACCTGGGTAGTTGAAACCCGTGGAATGGGTACTATGTAATATGACTTCAAAGGGTCTTCATTTGCTCACTGAACCTCTCCAATCCTATCACTGCTGCGTTTATGCCCCTGTACACATGCTTGATTCTCTTTCGGAGACATAACAATCCATAGGTTTTAAGATACTTACAAGTCAGGTACATTCTTAGGCGTTTAATATGCGGTGTTGAGTCCATTTCGTTGAGCAAGGAGTAGCTCTTGTCTATTCCATATTTGGCTTAAGGAACTTTATCTGTGCTCATTTCAATCTCTGGTGTTATGCAGCACCCCAACTCACCTTTACCCTTAAGCAAGCATAAGTTGTTTTTCTAAATTTGAGACACTGTTCTGTTCTGTAATTCAGTTCCTGTGTAGCCAAGTTTCCATTCCATGTATTACTGATATCTTATGATGTTTCTTTTTCTGTGTGACTTATTTCAGTTAGAATCATCATACCTGAATCCACTCATTGTGCTACTAAGGGCCTGATGACAGAGATTTCATTGCTGAGTGATATTGCTTTGTAAGTGAATACCACAACTTCTTTATCCATTTTTCACTTTCTGCGATGTTGAACTTGTACTGTAAACGAGGTTCTTGTAAACAGAGGCGTCCCAAACTTTGGGGTGGCTGTGTCTTTTTGATTTTAATTTCCCTAAGCTATAGGACCATAAGTGGAAGTGCCCTAGGTTCTGTTGCTTTGTTTTTTAGATGTTTCAGGAAACACCATACACTTCTCCCGAGTGGTTGTTGGCAATTTACATCCCACCCATCAGCATAACAAGGCTCCCAGTTCTCCATGGCCTGTCCTGCCTTTCTGGATTTTACACTTTTTTCAGATGGCCCTTTTGACCAGGGGGAAGTGAGACTTCATTGTAGTGCAGATTTCCTTTGCAAGCTTGCTTGGTTGGCAAAAAGGGCGTATGCGTTTTTTCCTGAATATATTCAGGGAAAAACGCATACGCCCTTTTTGGCCAAGTGCATCATTGTGGACGTTCTGCCTCTTTTCCTATGCTTTCAATGCAATTCCAGTCTACCTCCTGAAATCGGTTTCCTGCAATTCTGCCCCGCTTTCAAGTCCTCTTGGCAGCCTTACTTCAGTCTATTTTTGGACGATAGCTGTCATTTATAACTCTGCAGGTTTGTGAATTACAGTGCCCCTGAGCTCCTTTCTTCAACTCGCTTTCTTTTGAGCTGGCCGCAACACCGCAGGATGTCTTCAGGCCCTAATCTGGTTCCGGCACGGCACGCTGAGCCTTTGGTTATTTCCTCTTCCTGTTGGGAAATGAGAGTTAAATTTGCCCGTCCAGACACCTCCAGCTAGTCTCTCATTGGTTCTCGCTATTCCTGTTCATCTTCCGCAGAAATTGCAAACTGGGCCAAACAGGAGGTTAAAGGGACTGACTCTCCAAGTCGGGAGAGTGTTAGTAAAGCGTCTGGAATGTTGCACCCGAGTACCAGGGGAGGAAAACTGAGACATATTTGAACACGTCTCCCGATCACATGGTTGATCATACTCTAGGTTCCACATGCATGTTTTAGTTGAAGGAAGAATACCTTAAACCTGGGTAGTTGAAACCCGTGGAATGGGTACCATGCAATATGACTTCAAAGGGTCTTCATTTGCTCACCGAACCTCTCCAATCCTATCACTGCTGCGTTTATTCCCCTGTACACACGCTTGATTCTCTTTTGGAGACATAGCAATCCATAGGTTTTAAGATACTTACTAGTCAGGTACATTCTTAGGGGTTTAATATGGGGTTTTGAGTCCATTTCGTTGAGCAAGGAGTAGCTCTTGTCTATTCCATATTTGGCTTAAGGAACTTTATCTGTGCTCATTTCAATCTCTGGTTTTATGCAGCACCCCAACTCACCTTTCCCCTTAAGCAAGCATAAGTTGGTTTTCTAAATTTGAGACCCTGTTCTGTTCTGTAATTCAGTTCCTGTGTAGCCAAGTTTACATTCCGTGTATTACTGATATCTTATGATGTTTCTTTTTCTGTGTGACTTATTTCAGTTAGAATCATCATACCTGAATCCACTCATTGTGCTGCTAAGGGCCTGATGACACAGATTTCATTGCTGAGTGATATTGCTTTGTAAGTAAATACCACAAGTTCTTTATCCATTTTTCACTTTCTGCGATGTTGAACTTGTACTGTAAACGAGGTTCTTGTAAACAGAGCCGTTCCAAACTTTGGGGTGGCTGTGTCTTTTTGATTTTAATTTCCCTAAGCTATAGGACCATAAGTGGAAGTGCCCTAGGCTCTGTTGCTTTGTTTTTTAGATGTTTCAGGAAACACCATACACTTCTCCCAAGTGTCTGTTGGCAATTTACATCCCGCCCATCAGCATAACAAGGCTCCCAGTTCTTAATGGCCTGTTGCCTTTCTGGATTTTACACTTTTTTCAGATGGCCCTTTTGACCGGGGGGAAGTGAGACTTCATTGTAGTGCAGATTTCCTTTGCAAGCTTGCTTGGTTGGCCAAAAAGGGCGTATGCGTTTTTTCCTGAATATATTCAGGAAAAAACGCATACGCCCTTTTTGGCCAAGTGCATCATTGTGGACGTTCTGCCTCTTTTCCTATGCTTTCAATGCAACTCCAGTCTACCTCCTGAAATCGGTTTCCTGCAATTCTGCCCCGCTTTCAAGTCCTCTTGGCAGCCTTACTTCAGTCTATTTTTGGACGATAGCTGTCATTTATAACTCTGCAGGTTTGTGAATTACAGTGCCCCTGAGCTCCTTTCTTCAACTCGCTTTCTTGTGCCCTGGCCGCAACATCGCAGGATGGCTTCAGGCCCTAATCTGGTTCCGGCCCGGCAGGCTGAGCCTTTGGTTAATTCCTCTTCCTGGTGGGAAATGAGAGTTAAATTTGCCCGTCCAGACACCTCCAGCTAGCCTCTCATTGGTTCTCGCTATTCCTGTTCATCTTCCGCAGAAATTGCAAACTGGGCCAAACAGGAGGTTAAAGGGACTGACTCTCCAAGTGGGGAGAGTGTTAGTAAAGCGTCTGGAATGTTGCACCCGAGTACCAGGGGAGGAAAACTGAGACATATTTGAAAATGTCTCCCGATCACATGGTTGATCATACTCTAGGTTCCACATGCATGTTTTAGCTGAAGGAAGAATACCTTAAACCTGGGTAGTTGAAACCCGTGGAATGGGTACTATGTAATATGACTTCAAAGGGTCTTCATTTGCTCACTGAACCTCTCCAATCCTATCACTGCTGCGTTTATGCCCCTGTACACATGCTTGATTCTCTTTCGGAGACATAACAATCCATAGGTTTTAAGATACTTACAAGTCAGGTACATTCTTAGGCGTTTAATACGCGGTGTTGAGTCCATTTCGTTGAGCAAGGAGTAGCTCTTGTCTATTCCATATTTGGCTTAAGGAACTTTATCTGTGCTCATTTCAATCTCTGGTGTTATGCAGCACCCCAACTCACCTTTACCCTTAAGCAAGCATAAGTTGTTTTTCTAAATTTGAGACCCTGTTCTGTTCTGTAATTCAGTTCCTGTGTAGCCAAGTTTCCATTCCATGTATTACTGATATCTTATGATGTTTCTTTTTCTGTGTGACTTATTTCAGTTAGAATCATCATACCTGAATCCACTCATTGTGCTACTAAGGGCCTGATGACAGAGATTTCATTGCTGAGTGATATTGCTTTGTAAGTGAATACCACAACTTCTTTATCCATTTTTCACTTTCTGCGATGTTGAACTTGTACTGTAAACGAGGTTCTTGTAAACAGAGGCGTCCCAAACTTTGGGGTGGCTGTGTCTTTTTGATTTTAATTTCCCTAAGCTATAGGACCATAAGTGGAAGTGCCCTAGGTTCTGTTGCTTTGTTTTTTAGATGTTTCAGGAAACACCATACACTTCTCCCGAGTGGTTGTTGGCAATTTACATCCCACCCATCAGCATAACAAGGCTCCCAGTTCTCCATGGCCTGTCCTGCCTTTGTGGATTTTACACTTTTTTCAGATGGCCCTTTTGACCAGGGGGAAGTGAGACTTCATTGTAGTGCAGATTTCCTTTGCAAGCTTGCTTGGTTGGCAAAAAGGGCATATGCGTTTTTTCCTGAATATATTCAGGAAAAAACGCATACGCCCTTTTTGGCCAAGTGCATCATTGTGGACGTTCTGCCTCTTTTCCTATGCTTTCAATGCAATTCCAGTCTACCTCCTGAAATCGGTTTCCTGCAATTCTGCCCCGCTTTCAAGTCCTCTTGGCAGCCTTACTTCAGTCTATTTTTGGACGATAGCTGTCATTTATAACTCTGCAGGTTTGTGAATTACAGTGCCCCTGAGCTCCTTTCTTCAACTCGCTTTCTTGTGACCTGGCCGCAACACCGCAGGATGGCTTCAGGCCCTAATCTGGTTCCGGCACGGCACGCTGAGCCTTTGGTTATTTCCTCTTCCTGGTGGGAAATGAGAGTTAAATTTGCCCGTCCAGACACCTCCAGCTAGCCTCTCATTGGTTCTCGCTATTCCTGTTCATCTTCCGCAGAAATTGCAAACTGGGCCAAACAGGAGGTTAAAGGGACTGACTCTCCAAGTCGGGAGAGTGTTAGTAAAGCGTCTGGAATGTTGCACCCGAGTACCAGGGGAGGAAAACTGAGACATATTTGAACACGTCTCCCGATCACATGGTTGATCATACTCTAGGTTCCACATGCATGTTTTAGTTGAAGGAAGAATACCTTAAACCTGGGTAGTTGAAACCCGTGGAATGGGTACCATGCAATATGACTTCAAAGGGTCTTCATTTGCTCACCGAACCTCTCCAATCCTATCACTGCTGCGTTTATTCCCCTGTACACACGCTTGATTCTCTTTTGGAGACATAGCAATCCATAGGTTTTAAGATACTTACTAGTCAGGTACATTCTTAGGGGTTTAATATGGGGTTTTGAGTCCATTTCGTTGAGCAAGGAGTAGCTCTTGTCTATTCCATATTTGGCTTAAGGAACTTTATCTGTGCTCATTTCAATCTCGTTTTATGCAGCACCCCAACTCACCTTTACCCTTAAGCAAGCATAAGTTGGTTTTCTAAATTTGAGACCCTGTTCTGTTTTGGAATGCAGTTCCTGTGTAGCCAAGTTTACATTCCGTGTATTAGTGATATCTTATGATGTTTCTTTTTCTGTGTGAATTATTTCAGTTAGAATCATCGTACCTGAATCCACTCATTATGCTGCTACGGGCCTGATGACATAGATTTCATTGCTGAGTGATAGTGCATTGTACGTAAGTACCACAAGTTCTTTATCCATTTTTCACTTTCTGTGATGTTGAACTTGTACTGTAAATGAGGTTCTTGTAAACAGAGGCGTCCCAAACTTTGGGGTGGCTGTGTCTTTTTGATTTTAATTTCCCTAAGCTATAGGACCATAAGTGGCAGTGCCCTAGGCTCTGTTGCTTTGTTTTTTAGATGTTTCAGGAAACACCATACACTACTCCCGAGTGTCTGTTGGCAATTTACATCCCTCCCATCAGCATAACAAGGCTCCCAGTTCTCCATGGCCTGTCCTGCCTTTCTGGATTTTACACTTTTTTCAGATGGCCCTTTTGACTGGGGGGAAGTGAGACTTCATTGTAGTGCAGATTTCCTTTGCAAGCTTGCTTGGTTGGCCAAAAAGGGCGTATGCGTTTTTTCCTGAATATATTCAGGAAAAAACGCATACGCCCTTTTTGGCCAAGTGCATCATTGTGGACGTTCTGCCTCTTTTCCTATGCTTTCAATGCAATTCCAGTCTACCTCCTGAAATCGGTTTCCTGCAATTCTGCCCCGCTTTCAAGTCCTCTTGGCAGCCTTACTTCAGTCTATTTTTGGACGATAGCTGTCATTTATAACTCTGCAGGTTTGTGAATTACAGTGCCCCTGAGCTCCTTTCTTCAACTCGCTTTCTTGTGACCTGGCCGCAACACCGCAGGATGGCTTCAGGCCCTAATCTGGTTCCGGCCCGGCATGCTGAGCCTTTGGTTAATTCCTCTTCCTGGTGGGAAATGAGAGTTAAATTTGCCCGTCCAGACACCTCCAGCTAGCCTCTCATTGGTTCTCGGTATTCCTGTTCATCTTCCGCAGAAATTGCAAACTGGGCCAAGCAGGAGGTTAAAGGGACTGACTCTCCAAGTCGGGAGAGTGTTAGTAAAGCGTCTGGAATGTTGCACCCGAGTACCAGGGTACGAAAACTGAGACATATTTGAACACATCTCCCGATCACATGGTTGATCATACTCTAGGTTCCACATGCATGTTTTAGCTGAAGGAAGAATACCTTAAACCTGGGTAGTTGAAACCCGTGGAATGGGTACCATGCAATATGACTTCAAAGGGTCTTCATTTGCTCACCGAACCTCTCCAATCCTATCACTGCTGCGTTTATGCCCCTGTACACATGCTTGATTGTCTTTCGGAGACATAGCAATCCATAGGTTTTAAGATACTTACTAGTCAGGTACATTCTTAGGCGTTTAATATGCGGTGTTGAGTCCATTTCGTTGAGCAAGGAGTAGCTCTTGTCTATTCCATATTTGACTTAAGGAACTTTATCTGTGCTCATTTCAATCTCTGGTTTTATGCAGCACCCCAACTCACCTTTACCCTTAAGCAAGCATAAGTTGGTTTTCTAAATTTGAGACCCTGTTCTGTTCTGTAATTCAGTTCCTGTGTAGCCAAGTTTACATTCCGTGTATTACTGATATCTTATGATGTTTCTTTTTCTGTGTGACTTACTTCAGTTAGAATCATCATACCTGAATCCACTCATTGTGCTGCTAAGGGCCTGATGACACAGATTTCATTGCTGAGTGATATTGCTTTGTAAGTAAATACCACAACTTCTTTATCCATTTTTCACTTTCTGTGATGTTGAACTTGTACTGTAAACGAGGTTCTTGTAAACAGAGCCGTTCCAAACTTTGGGGTGGCTGTGTCTTTTTGATTTTAATTTCCCTAAGCTATAGGACCATAAGTGGAAGTGCCCTAGGTTCTGTTGCTTTGTTTTTTAGATGTTTCAGGAAACACCATACACTTCTCCCGAGTGGTTGT
Organism: Delphinus delphis; assembly: GCF_949987515.2. Lineage (NCBI taxonomy): Eukaryota > Metazoa > Chordata > Mammalia > Artiodactyla > Delphinidae > Delphinus > Delphinus delphis. The sequence continues at coordinate 1,304,560 of NW_027192691.1, forward strand.
TGGCAATTTACATCCCGCCCATCAGCAGAACAAGGCTCCCAGTTCTCCATGGCCTGTCCTGCCTTTCTGGATTTTACACTTTTTTCAGATGGCCCTTTTGACCGGGGGGAAGTGAGACTTCATTGTAGTGCAGATTTCCTTTGCAAGCTTGCTTGGTTGGCCAAAAAGGGCGTATGCGTTTTTTCCTGAATATATTCAGGAAAAAACGCATACGCCCTTTTTGGCCAAGTGCATCATTGTGGACGTTCTGCCTCTTTTCCTATGCTTTCAATGCAATTCCAGTCTACCTCCTGAAATCGGTTTCCTGCAATTCTGCCCCACATTCTAGTCCTCTTGGCAGCCTTACTTCAGTCTATTTTTGGACGATAGCTGTCATTTATAACTCTGCAGGTTTGTGAATTACAGTGCCCCTGAGCTCCTTTCCTCAACTCGCTTTCTTTTGAGCTGGCCACAACACCGCAGGATGGCTTCAGGCCCTAATCTGGTTCCGGCACGGCACGCTGAGCCTTTGGTTAATTCCTCTTCCTGGTGGGAAATGAGAGTTAAATTTGCCCGTCCAGACACCTCCAGCTAGCCTCTCATTGGTTCTCGCTATTCCTGTTCATCTTCCGCAGAAATTGCAAACTGGGCCAAACAGGAGGTTAAAGGGACTGACTCTCCAAGTGGGGAGAGTGTTAGTAAAGCGTCTGGAATGTTGCACCCGAGTACCAGGGTACAAAAACTGAGACATATTTGAACACGTCTCCCGATCGCATGGTTGATCATACTCTAGGTTCCACATGCATGTTTTAGCTGAAGGAAGAATACCTTAAACCTGGGTAGTTGAAACCCGTGGAATGGGTACCATGCAATATGACTTCAAAGGGTCTTCATTTGCTCACCGAACCTCTCCAATCCTATCACTGCTGCGTTTATGCCCCTGTACACATGCTTGATTCTCTTTCGGAGACATAGCAATCCATAGGTTTTAAGATACTTACTAGTCAGGTACATTCTTAGGCGTTTAATATGCGGTGTTGAGTCCATTTCGTTGAGCAAGGAGTAGCTCTTGTCTATTCCATATTTGACTTAAGGAACTTTATCTGTGCTCATTTCAATCTCTGGTTTTATGCAGCACCCCAACTCACCTTTACCCTTAAGCAAGCATAAGTTGGTTTTCTAAATTTGAGACCCTGTTCTGTTCTGTAATTCAGTTCCTGTGTAGCCAAGTTTACATTCCGTGTATTACTGATATCTTATGATGTTTCTTTTTCTGTGTGACTTACTTCAGTTAGAATCATCATACCTGAATCCACTCATTGTGCTGCTAAGGGCCTGATGACACAGATTTCATTGCTGAGTGATATTGCTTTGTAAGTAAATACCACAACTTCTTTATCCATTTTTCACTTTCTGCAATGTTGAACTTGTACTGTAAACGAGGTTCTTTTAAACAGAGCCGTTCCAAACTTTGGGGTGGCTGTGTCTTTTTGATTTTAATTTCCCTAAGCTATAGGACCATAAGTGGAAGTGCCCTAGGTTCTGTTGCTTTGTTTTTTAGATGTTTCAGGAAACACCATACACTTCTCCCGAGTGTCTGTTGGCAATTTACATCCCGCCCATCAGCATAACAAGGCTCCCAGTTCTCCATGGCCTGTCCTGCCTTTCTGGATTTTACACTTTTTTCAGATGGCCCTTTTGACCGGGGGGAAGTGAGACTTCATTGTAGTGCAGATTTCCTTTGCAAGCTTGCTTGGTTGGCAAAAAGGGCGTATGCGTTTTTTCCTGAATATATTCAGGAAAAAACGCATACGCCCTTTTTGGCCAAGTGCATCATTGTGGACGTTCTGCCTCTTTTCCTATGCTTTCAATGCAATTCCAGTCTACCTCCTGAAATCGGTTTCCTGCAATTCTGCCCCGCTTTCAAGTCCTCTTGGCAGCCTTACTTCAGTCTATTTTTGGACGATAGCTGTCATTTATAACTCTGCAGGTTTGTGAATTACAGTGCCCCTGAGCTCCTTTCTTCAACTCGCTTTCTTTTGAGCTGGCCGCAACACCGCAGGATGGCTTCAGGCCCTAATCTGGTTCCGGCACGGCACGCTGAGCCTTTGGTTATTTCCTCTTCCTGTTGGGAAATGAGATTTAAATTTGCCCGTCCAGACACCTCCAGCTAGCCTCTCATTGGTTCTCGCTATTCCTGTTCATCTTCCGCAGAAATTGCAAACTGGGCCAAACAGGAGGTTAAAGGGACTGACTCTCCAAGTCGGGAGAGTGTTAGTAAAGCGTCTGGAATGTTGCACCCGAGTACCAGGGGAGGAAAACTGAGACATATTTGAACACGTCTCCCGATCACATGGTTGATCATACTCTAGGTTCCACATGCATGTTTTAGTTGAAGGAAGAATACCTTAAACCTGGGTAGTTGAAACCCGTGGAATGGGTACCATGCAATATGACTTCAAAGGGTCTTCATTTGCTCACCGAACCTCTCCAATCCTATCACTGCTGCGTTTATTCCCCTGTACACACGCTTGATTCTCTTTTGGAGACATAGCAATCCATAGGTTTTAAGATACTTACTAGTCAGGTACATTCTTAGGGGTTTAATATGGGGTTTTGAGTCCATTTCGTTGAGCAAGGAGTAGCTCTTGTCTATTCCATATTTGGCTTAAGGAACTTTATCTGTGCTCATTTCAATCTCGTTTTATGCAGCACCCCAACTCACCTTTACCCTTAAGCAAGCATAAGTTGGTTTTCTAAATTTGAGACCCTGTTCTGTTTTGGAATGCAGTTCCTGTGTAGCCAAGTTTACATTCCGTGTATTAGTGATATCTTATGATGTTTCTTTTTCTGTGTGAATTATTTCAGTTAGAATCATCGTACCTGAATCCACTCATTATGCTGCTACGGGCCTGATGACATAGATTTCATTGCTGAGTGATACTGCATTGTACGTAAGTACCACAAGTTCTTTATCCATTTTTCACTTTCTGTGATGTTGAACTTCTACTGTAAACGAGGTTCTTGTAAACAGAGGCGTCCCAAACTTTGGGGTGGCTGTGTCTTTTTGATTTTAATTTCCCTAAGCTATAGGACCATAAGTGGCAGTGCCCTAGGCTCTGTTGCTTTGTTTTTTAGATGTTTCAGGAAACACCATACACTACTCCCGAGTGTCTGTTGGCAATTTACATCCCTCCCATCAGCATAACAAGGCTCCCAGTTCTCCATGGCCTGTCCTGCCTTTCTGGATTTTACACTTTTTTCAGATGGCCCTTTTGACTGGGGGGAAGTGAGACTTCATTGTAGTGCAGATTTCCTTTGCAAGCTTGCTTGGTTGGCCAAAAAGGGCGTATGCGTTTTTTCCTGAATATATTCAGGAAAAAACGCATACGCCCTTTTTGGCCAAGTGCATCATTGTGGACGTTCTGCCTCTTTTCCTATGCTTTCAATGCAATTCCAGTCTACCTCCTGAAATCGGTTTCCTGCAATTCTGCCCCGCTTTCAAGTCCTCTTGGCAGCCTTACTTCAGTCTATTTTTGGACGATAGCTGTCATTTATAACTCTGCAGGTTTGTGAATTACAGTGCCCCTGAGCTCCTTTCTTCAACTCGCTTTCTTGTGAGCTGGCCGCAACACCGCAGGATGGCTTCAGGCCCTAATCTGGTTCCGGCCCGGCATGCTGAGCCTTTGGTTAATTCCTCTTCCTGGTGGGAAATGAGAGTTAAATTTGCCCGTCCAGACACCTCCAGCTAGCCTCTCATTGGTTCTCGCTATTCCTGTTCATCTTCCGCAGAAATTGCAAACTGGGCCAAGCAGGAGGTTAAAGGGACTGACTCTCCAAGTCGGGAGAGTGTTAGTAAAGCGTCTGGAATGTTGCACCCGAGTACCAGGGTACGAAAACTGAGACATATTTGAACACAGCTCCCGATCACATGGTTGATCATACTCTAGGTTCCACATGCATGTTTTAGCTGAAGGAAGAATACCTTAAACCTGGGTAGTTGAAACCCGTGGAATGGGTACCATGCAATATGACTTCAAAGGGTCTTCATTTGCTCACCGAACCTCTCCAATCCTATCACTGCTGCGTTTATGCCCCTGTACACATGCTTGATTCTCTTTCGGAGACATAGCAATCCATAGGTTTTAAGATACTTACTAGTCAGGTACATTCTTAGGCGTTTAATATGCGGGCTTGAGTCCATTTCGTTGAGCAAGGAGTAGCTCTTGTCTATTCCATATTTGACTTAAGGAACTTTATCTGTGCTCATTTCAATCTCTGGTTTTATGCAGCACCCCAACTCACCTTTACCCTTAAGCAAGCATAAGTTGGTTTTCTAAATTTGAGACCCTGTTCTGTTCTGTAATTCAGTTCCTGTGTAGCCAAGTTTACATTCCGTGTATTACTGATATCTTATGATGTTTCTTTTTCTGTGTGACTTACTTCAGTTAGAATCATCATACCTGAATCCACTCATTGTGCTGCTAAGGGCCTGATGACACAGATTTCATTGCTGAGTGATATTGCTTTGTAAGTAAATACCACAACTTCTTTATCCATTTTTCACTTTCTGTGATGTTGAACTTGTACTGTAAACGAGGTTCTTGTAAACAGAGCCGTTCCAAACTTTGGGGTGGCTGTGTCTTTTTGATTTTAATTTCCCTAAGCTATAGGACCATAAGTGGAAGTGCCCTAGGTTCTGTTGCTTTGTTTTTTAGATGTTTCAGGAAACACCATACACTTCTCCCGAGTGGTTGTTGGCAATTTACATCCCGCCCATCAGCATAACAAGGCTCCCAGTTCTCCATGGCCTGTCCTGCCTTTCTGGATTTTACACTTTTTTCAGATGGCCCTTTTGACCGGGGGGAAGTGAGACTTCATTGTAGTGCAGATTTCCTTTGCAAGCTTGCTTGGTTGGCCAAAAAGGGCGTATGCGTTTTTTCCTGAATATATTCAGGAAAAAACGCATACGCCCTTTTTGGCCAAGTGCATCATTGTGGACGTTCTGCCTCTTTTCCTATGCTTTCAATGCAATTCCAGTCTACCTCCTGAAATCGGTTTCCTGCAATTCTGCCCCGCATTCTAGTCCTCTTGGCAGCCTTACTTCAGTCTATTTTTGGACGATAGCTGTCATTTATAACTCTGCAGGTTTGTGAATTACAGTGCCCCTGAGCTCCTTTCCTCAACTCGCTTTCTTTTGAGCTGGCCACAACACCGCAGGATGGCTTCAGGCCCTAATCTGGTTCCGGCACGGCACGCTGAGCCTTTGGTTAATTCCTCTTCCTGGTGGGAAATGAGAGTTAAATTTGCCCGTCCAGACACCTCCAGCTAGCCTCTCATTGGTTCTCGCTATTCCTGTTCATCTTCCGCAGAAATTGCAAACTGGGCCAAACAGGAGGTTAAAGGGACTGACTCTCCAAGTGGGGAGAGTGTTAGTAAAGCGTCTGGAATGTTGCACCCGAGTACCAGGGTACAAAAACTGAGACATATTTGAACACGTCTCCCGATCGCATGGTTGATCATACTCTAGGTTCCACATGCATGTTTTAGCTGAAGGAAGAATACCTTAAACCTGGGTAGTTGAAACCCGTGGAATGGGTACCATGCAATATGACTTCAAAGGGTCTTCATTTGCTCACCGAACCTCTCCAATCCTATCACTGCTGCGTTTATGCCCCTGTACACATGCTTGATTGTCTTTCGGAGACATAGCAATCCATAGGTTTTAAGATACTTACTAGTCAGGTACATTCTTAGGCGTTTAATATGCGGTGTTGAGTCCATTTCGTTGAGCAAGGAGTAGCTCTTGTCTATTCCATATTTGACTTAAGGAACTTTATCTGTGCTCATTTCAATCTCTGGTTTTATGCAGCACCCCAACTCACCTTTACCCTTAAGCAAGCATAAGTTGGTTTTCTAAATTTGAGACCCTGTTCTGTTCTGTAATTCAGTTCCTGTGTAGCCAAGTTTACATTCCGTGTATTACTGATATCTTATGATGTTTCTTTTTCTGTGTGACTTACTTCAGTTAGAATCATCATACCTGAATCCACTCATTGTGCTGCTAAGGGCCTGATGACACAGATTTCATTGCTGAGTGATATTGCTTTGTAAGTAAATACCACAACTTCTTTATCCATTTTTCACTTTCTGCGATGTTGAACTTGTACTGTAAACGAGGTTCTTGTAAACAGAGCCGTTCCAAACTTTGGGGTGGCTGTGTCTTTTTGATTTTGAATTCCCTAAGCTATAGGACCATAAGTGGAAGTGCCCTAGGCTCTGTTGCTTTGTTTTTTAGATGTTTCAGGAAACACCATACACTTCTCCCGAGTGGTTTTTGGCAATTTACATCCCGCCCATCAGCATAACAAGGCTCCCAGTTCTCCATGGCCTCTCCTGCCTTTCTGGATTTTACACTTTTTTCAGATGGCCCTTTTGACCGGGGGGAAGTGAGACTTCATTGTAGTGCAGATTTCCTTTGCAAGCTTGCTTGGTTGGCCAAAAAGGGCGTATGCGTTTTTTCCTGAATATATTCAGGAAAAAACGCATACGCCCTTTTTGGCCAAGTGCATCATTGTGGACGTTCTGCCTCTTTTCCTATGCTTTCAATGCAATTCCAGTCTACCTCCTGCAATCGGTTTCCTGCAATTCTGCCCCGCTTTCAAGTCCTCTTGGCAGCCTTACTTCAGTCTATTTTTGGATGATAGCTGTCATTTATAACTCTGCAGGTTTGTGAATTACAGTGCCCCTGAGCTCCTTTCTTCAACTCGCTTTCTTGTGACCTGGCCGCAACACCGCAGGATGGCTTCAGGCCCTAATCTGGTTCCGGAACGGCACGCTGAGCCTTTGGTTATTTCCTCTTCCTGGTGGGAAATGAGAGTTAAATTTGCCCGTCCAGACACCTCCAGCTAGCCTCTCATTGGTTCTCGCTATTCCTGTTCATCTTCCGCAGAAATTGCAAACTGGGCCAAACAGGAGGTTAAAGGCGCTGACTCTCCAAGTGGGGAGAGTGTTAGTAAAGCGTCTGGAATGTTGCACCCGAGTACCAGGGGAGGAAAACTGAGACTTATTTGAACACGTCTCCCGTTCACATGGTTGATCATACTTGGGTTCCACATGCATGTTTTAGCTGAAGGAAGAATACCTTAAACCTGGGTAGTTGAGACCCGTGTAATGGGTACCATGCAATATGACTTCAAAGGGTCTTCATTTGCTCACCGAACCTCTCCAATCCTATCACTGCTGCGTTTATGCCCCTGTACACATGCTTGATTCTCTTTTGGAGACATAGCAATCCATAGGTTTTACGATACTTACTAGTCAGGTACATTCTTAGGCGTTTAATATGGGGTGTTGAGTCCATTTCGTTGAGCAAGGAGTAGCTCTTGTCTATTCCATATTTGACTTAAGGAACTTTATCTGTGCTCATTTCAATCCCTGGTTTTATGCAGCACCCCACCTCACCTTTACCCTTAAGCAAGCATAAGTTGGTTTTCTAAATTTGAGACCCTGTTCTGTTCTGTAATTCAGTTCCTGTGTAGCCAAGTTTACATTTCGTGTATTACTGATATCTTATGATGTTTCTTTTTCTGTGTGACTTATTTCAGTTAGAATCATCATACCTGAATCCACTCATTGTGATGCTAAGGGCCTGATGACATAGATTTCATTGCTGAGTGATATTGCTTTGTAAGTAAATACCACAACTTCTTTATCCATTTTTCACTTTCTGCGATGTTGAACTTGTACTGTAAACGAGGTTCTTGTAAACAGAGGCGTCCCAAACTTTGGGGTGGCTGTGTCTTTTTGATTTTAATTTCCCTAAGCTATAGGACCATAAGGGGCAGTGCCCTAGGCTCTGTTGCTTTGTGTTTTAGATGTTTCAGGAAACACCATACACTTCTCCCGAGTGTCTGTTGGCAATTTACATCCCGCCCATCAGCATAACAAGGCTCCCAGTTCTCCATGGCCTCTCCTGCCTTTCTGGATTTTACACTTTTTTCAGATGGCCCTTTTGACCCGGGGGAAGTGAGACTTCATTGTAGTGCAGATTTCCTTTGCAAGCTTGCTTGGTTGGCCAAAAAGGGCGTATGCGTTTTTTCCTGAATATATTCAGGAAAAAACGCATACGCCCTTTTTGGCCAAGTGCATCATTGTGGACGTTCTGCCTCTTTTCCTATGCTTTCAATGCAATTCCAGTCTACCTCCTGAAATCGGTTTCCTGCAATTCTGCCCCGCTTTCAAGTCCTCTTGGCAGCCTTACTTCAGTCTATTTTTGGACGATAGCTGTCATTTATAACTCTGCAGGTTTGTAAATTACAGTGCCCCTGAGCTCCTTTCTTCAACTCGCTTTCTTTTGAGCTGGCCACAACACCGCAGGATGGCTTCAGGCCCTAATCTGGCTCCGGTACGGCACGCTGAGCCTTTGGTTATTTCCTCTTCCTGGTGGGAAATGAGAGTTAAATTTGCCCGTCCAGACACCTCCAGCTAGCCTCTCATTGGTTCTCGCTATTCCTGTTCATCTTCCGCAGAAATTGCAAACTGGGCCAAACAGGAGGTTAAAGGCGCTGACTCTCCAAGTGGGGAGAGTGTTAGTAAAGCGTCTGGAATGTTGCACCCGAGTACCAGGGGAGGAAACCTGAGACATATTTGAACACGTCTCCCAATCACATGGTTGATCATACTCTGGGTTCCACATGCATGTTTTAGCTGAAGGAAGAATACCTTAAACCTGGGTAGTTGAAACCCGTGGAATGGGTACCATGCAATATGACTTCAAAGGGTCTTCATTTGCTCACCGAACCTCTCCAATCCTATCACTGCTGCGTTTATGCCCCTGTACACATGCTTGATTCTCTTTCGGAGACATAGCAATCCATAGGTTTTAAGATACTTACTAGTCAGATACATTCTTAGGCGTTTAATATGCGGTGTTGACTCCATTTCGTTGAGCAAGGAGTAGCTCTTGTCTATTCCATATTTGGCTTAAGGAACTTTATCTGTGCTCATTTCAATCTCTGGTTTTATGTAGCAACCCAACTCACCTTTCCCCTTAAGCAAGCATAAGTTGGTTTTCTAAATTTGAGAACCTGTTCTGTTTTGGAATTCAGTTCCTGTGTAGCCAAGTTTACATTCCGTGTATTAGTGATATCTTATGATGTTTCTTTTTCTGTGTGAATTATTTCAGTTAGAGTCATCGTACCTGAATCTACTCATTATGCTGCTACGGGCCTGATGACATAGATTTCATTGCTGAGTGATACTGCATTGTACGTAAGTACCACAAGTTCTTTATCCATTTTTCACTTTCTGCAATGTTGAACTTGTACTGTAAACGAGGTTCTTTTAAACAGAGCCGTTCCAAACTTTGGGGTGGCTGTGTCTTTTTGATTTTGAATTCCCTAAGCTATAGGACCATAAGTGGAAGTGCCCTAGGCTCTGTTGCTTTGTTTTTTAGATGTTTCAGGAAACACCATACACTTCTCCCGAGTGGTTTTTGGCAATTTACATCCCGCCCATCAGCATAACAAGGCTCCCAGTTCTCCATGGCCTCTCCTGCCTTTCTGGATTTTACACTTTTTTCAGATGGCCCTTTTGACCGGGGGGAAGTGAGACTTCATTGTAGTGCAGATTTCCTTTGCAAGCTTGCTTGGTTGGCCAAAAAGGGCGTATGCGTTTTTTCCTGAATATATTCAGGAAAAAACGCATACGCCCTTTTTGGCCAAGTGCATCATTGTGGACGTTCTGCCTCTTTTCCTATGCTTTCAATGCAATTCCAGTCTACCTCCTGCAATCGGTTTCCTGCAATTCTGCCCCGCTTTCAAGTCCTCTTGGCAGCCTTACTTCAGTCTATTTTTGGATGATAGCTGTCATTTATAACTCTGCAGGTTTGTGAATTACAGTGCCCCTGAGCTCCTTTCTTCAACTCGCTTTCTTGTGACCTGGCCGCAACACCGCAGGATGGCTTCAGGCCCTAATCTGGTTCCGGAACGGCACGCTGAGCCTTTGGTTATTTCCTCTTCCTGGTGGGAAATGAGAGTTAAATTTGCCCGTCCAGACACCTCCAGCTAGCCTCTCATTGGTTCTCGCTATTCCTGTTCATCTTCCGCAGAAATTGCAAACTGGGCCAAACAGGAGGTTAAAGGCGCTGACTCTCCAAGTGGGGAGAGTGTTAGTAAAGCGTCTGGAATGTTGCACCCGAGTACCAGGGGAGGAAAACTGAGACTTATTTGAACACGTCTCCCGTTCACATGGTTGATCATACTTGGGTTCCACATGCATGTTTTAGCTGAAGGAAGAATACCTTAAACCTGGGTAGTTGAGACCCGTGTAATGGGTACCATGCAATATGACTTCAAAGGGTCTTCATTTGCTCACCGAACCTCTCCAATCCTATCACTGCTGCGTTTATGCCCCTGTACACATGCTTGATTCTCTTTTGGAGACATAGCAATCCATAGGTTTTACGATACTTACTAGTCAGGTACATTCTTAGGCGTTTAATATGGGGTGTTGAGTCCATTTCGTTGAGCAAGGAGTAGCTCTTGTCTATTCCATATTTGACTTAAGGAACTTTATCTGTGCTCATTTCAATCCCTGGTTTTATGCAGCACCCCACCTCACCTTTACCCTTAAGCAAGCATAAGTTGGTTTTCTAAATTTGAGACCCTGTTCTGTTCTGTAATTCAGTTCCTGTGTAGCCAAGTTTACATTTCGTGTATTACTGATATCTTATGATGTTTCTTTTTCTGTGTGACTTATTTCAGTTAGAATCATCATACCTGAATCCACTCATTGTGATGCTAAGGGCCTGATGACATAGATTTCATTGCTGAGTGATATTGCTTTGTAAGTAAATACCACAACTTCTTTATCCATTTTTCACTTTCTGCGATGTTGAACTTGTACTGTAAACGAGGTTCTTGTAAACAGAGGCGTCCCAAACTTTGGGGTGGCTGTGTCTTTTTGATTTTAATTTCCCTAAGCTATAGGACCATAAGGGGCAGTGCCCTAGGCTCTGTTGCTTTGTGTTTTAGATGTTTCAGGAAACACCATACACTTCTCCCGAGTGTCTGTTGGCAATTTACATCCCGCCCATCAGCATAACAAGGCTCCCAGTTCTCCATGGCCTCTCCTGCCTTTCTGGATTTTACACTTTTTTCAGATGGCCCTTTTGACCCGGGGGAAGTGAGACTTCATTGTAGTGCAGATTTCCTTTGCAAGCTTGCTTGGTTGGCCAAAAAGGGCGTATGCGTTTTTTCCTGAATATATTCAGGAAAAAACGCATACGCCCTTTTTGGCCAAGTGCATCATTGTGGACGTTCTGCCTCTTTTCCTATGCTTTCAATGCAATTCCAGTCTACCTCCTGAAATCGGTTTCCTGCAATTCTGCCCCGCTTTCAAGTCCTCTTGGCAGCCTTACTTCAGTCTATTTTTGGACGATAGCTGTCATTTATAACTCTGCAGGTTTGTAAATTACAGTGCCCCTGAGCTCCTTTCTTCAACTCGCTTTCTTTTGAGCTGGCCACAACACCGCAGGATGGCTTCAGGCCCTAATCTGGCTCCGGTACGGCACGCTGAGCCTTTGGTTATTTCCTCTTCCTGGTGGGAAATGAGAGTTAAATTTGCCCGTCCAGACACCTCCAGCTAGCCTCTCATTGGTTCTCGCTATTCCTGTTCATCTTCCGCAGAAATTGCAAACTGGGCCAAACAGGAGGTTAAAGGCGCTGACTCTCCAAGTGGGGAGAGTGTTAGTAAAGCGTCTGGAATGTTGCACCCGAGTACCAGGGGAGGAAACCTGAGACATATTTGAACACGTCTCCCAATCACATGGTTGATCATACTCTGGGTTCCACATGCATGTTTTAGCTGAAGGAAGAATACCTTAAACCTGGGTAGTTGAAACCCGTGGAATGGGTACCATGCAATATGACTTCAAAGGGTCTTCATTTGCTCACCGAACCTCTCCAATCCTATCACTGCTGCGTTTATGCCCCTGTACACATGCTTGATTCTCTTTCGGAGACATAGCAATCCATAGGTTTTAAGATACTTACTAGTCAGATACATTCTTAGGCGTTTAATATGCGGTGTTGACTCCATTTCGTTGAGCAAGGAGTAGCTCTTGTCTATTCCATATTTGGCTTAAGGAACTTTATCTGTGCTCATTTCAATCTCTGGTTTTATGTAGCAACCCAACTCACCTTTCCCCTTAAGCAAGCATAAGTTGGTTTTCTAAATTTGAGAACCTGTTCTGTTTTGGAATTCAGTTCCTGTGTAGCCAAGTTTACATTCCGTGTATTAGTGATATCTTATGATGTTTCTTTTTCTGTGTGAATTATTTCAGTTAGAGTCATCGTACCTGAATCTACTCATTATGCTGCTACGGGCCTGATGACATAGATTTCATTGCTGAGTGATACTGCATTGTACGTAAGTACCACAAGTTCTTTATCCATTTTTCACTTTCTGCAATGTTGAACTTGTACTGTAAACGAGGTTCTTTTAAACAGAGCCGTTCCAAACTTTGGGGTGGCTGTGTCTTTTTGATTTTAATTTCCCTAAGCTATAGGACCATAAGTGGAAGTGCCCTAGGTTCTGTTGCTTTGTTTTTTAGATGTTTCAGGAAACACCATACACTTCTCCCGAGTGTCTGTTGGCAATTTACATCCCGCCCATCAGCATAACAAGGCTCCCAGTTCTCCATGGCCTGTCCTGCCTTTCTGGATTTTACACTTTTTTCAGATGGCCCTTTTGACCGGGGGGAAGTGAGACTTCATTGTAGTGCAGATTTCCTTTGCAAGCTTGCTTGGTTGGCAAAAAGGGCGTATGCGTTTTTTCCTGAATATATTCAGGAAAAAACGCATACGCCCTTTTTGGCCAAGTGCATCATTGTGGACGTTCTGCCTCTTTTCCTATGCTTTCAATGCAATTCCAGTCTACCTCCTGAAATTGGTTTCCTGCAATTCTGCCCCGCTTTCAAGTCCTCTTGGCAGCCTTACTTCAGTCTATTTTTGGACGATAGCTGTCATTTATAACTCTGCAGGTTTGTGAATTACAGTGCCCCTGAGCTCCTTTCTTCAACTCGCTTTCTTTTGAGCTGGCCGCAACACCGCAGGATGGCTTCAGGCCCTAATCTGGTTCCGGCACGGCACGCTGAGCCTTTGGTTATTTCCTCTTCCTGTTGGGAAATGAGATTTAAATTTGCCCGTCCAGACACCTCCAGCTAGCCTCTCATTGGTTCTCGCTATTCCTGTTCATCTTCCGCAGAAATTGCAAACTGGGCCAAACAGGAGGTTAAAGGGACTGACTCTCCAAGTCGGGAGAGTGTTAGTAAAGCGTCTGGAATGTTGCACCCGAGTACCAGGGGAGGAAAACTGAGACATATTTGAACACGTCTCCCGATCACATGGTTGATCATACTCTAGGTTCCACATGCATGTTTTAGTTGAAGGAAGAATACCTTAAACCTGGGTAGTTGAAACCCGTGGAATGGGTACCATGCAATATGACTTCAAAGGGTCTTCATTTGCTCACCGAACCTCTCCAATCCTATCACTGCTGCGTTTATTCCCCTGTACACACGCTTGATTCTCTTTTGGAGACATAGCAATCCATAGGTTTTAAGATACTTACTAGTCAGGTACATTCTTAGGGGTTTAATATGGGGTTTTGAGTCCATTTCGTTGAGCAAGGAGTAGCTCTTGTCTATTCCATATTTGGCTTAAGGAACTTTATCTGTGCTCATTTCAATCTCGTTTTATGCAGCACCCCAACTCACCTTTACCCTTAAGCAAGCATAAGTTGGTTTTCTAAATTTGAGACCCTGTTCTGTTTTGGAATGCAGTTCCTGTGTAGCCAAGTTTACATTCCGTGTATTAGTGATATCTTATGATGTTTCTTTTTCTGTGTGAATTATTTCAGTTAGAATCATCGTACCTGAATCCACTCATTATGCTGCTACGGGCCTGATGACATAGATTTCATTGCTGAGTGATACTGCATTGTACGTAAGTACCACAAGTTCTTTATCCATTTTTCACTTTCTGTGATGTTGAACTTGTACTGTAAACGAGGTTCTTGTAAACAGAGGCGTCCCAAACTTTGGGGTGGCTGTGTCTTTTTGATTTTAATTTCCCTAAGCTATAGGACCATAAGTGGCAGTGCCCTAGGCTCTGTTGCTTTGTTTTTTAGATGTTTCAGGAAACACCATACACTACTCCCGAGTGTCTGTTGGCAATTTACATCCCTCCCATCAGCATAACAAGGCTCCCAGTTCTCCATGGCCTGTCCTGCCTTTCTGGATTTTACACTTTTTTAGATGGCCCTTTTGACTGGGGGGAAGTGAGACTTCATTGTAGTGCAGATTTCCTTTGCAAGCTTGCTTGGTTGGCCAAAAAGGGCGTATGCGTTTTTTCCTGAATATATTCAGGAAAAAACGCATACGCCCTTTTTGGCCAAGTGCATCATTGTGGACGTTCTGCCTCTTTTCCTATGCTTTCAATGCAATTCCAGTCTACCTCCTGAAATCGGTTTCCTGCAATTCTGCCCCGCTTTCAAGTCCTCTTGGCAGCCTTACTTCAGTCTATTTTTGGACGATAGCTGTCATTTATAACTCTGCAGGTTTGTGAATTACAGTGCCCCTGAGCTCCTTTCTTCAACTCGCTTTCTTGTGAGCTGGCCGCAACACCGCAGGATGGCTTCAGGCCCTAATCTGGTTCCGGCCCGGCATGCTGAGCCTTTGGTTAATTCCTCTTCCTGGTGGGAAATGAGAGTTAAATTTGCCCGTCCAGACACCTCCAGCTAGCCTCTCATTGGTTCTCACTATTCCTGTTCATCTTCCGCAGAAATTGCAAACTGGGCCAAGCAGGAGGTTAAAGGGACTGACTCTCCAAGTCGGGAGAGTGTTAGTAAAGCGTCTGGAATGTTGCACCCGAGTACCAGGGTACGAAAACTGAGACATATTTGAACACAGCTCCCGATCACATGGTTGATCATACTCTAGGTTCCACATGCATGTTTTAGCTGAAGGAAGAATACCTTAAACCTGGGTAGTTGAAACCCGTGGAATGGGTACCATGCAATATGACTTCAAAGGGTCTTCATTTGCTCACCGAACCTCTCCAATCCTATCACTGCTGCGTTTATGCCCCTGTACACATGCTTGATTCTCTTTCGGAGACATAGCAATCCATAGGTTTTAAGATACTTACTAGTCAGGTACATTCTTAGGCGTTTAATATGCGGTGTTGAGTCCATTTCGTTGAGCAAGGAGTAGCTCTTGTCTATTCCATATTTGACTTAAGGAACTTTATCTGTGCTCATTTCAATCTCTGGTTTTATGCAGCACCCCAACTCACCTTTACCCTTAAGCAAGCATAAGTTGGTTTTCTAAATTTGAGACCCTGTTCTGTTCTGTAATTCAGTTCCTGTGTAGCCAAGTTTACATTCCGTGTATTACTGATATCTTATGATGTTTCTTTTTCTGTGTGACTTACTTCAGTTAGAATCATCATACCTGAATCCACTCATTGTGCTGCTAAGGGCCTGATGACACAGATTTCATTGCTGAGTGATATTGCTTTGTAAGTAAATACCACAACTTCTTTATCCATTTTTCACTTTCTGTGATGTTGAACTTGTACTGTAAACGAGGTTCTTGTAAACAGAGCCGTTCCAAACTTTGGGGTGGCTGTGTCTTTTTGATTTTAATTTCCCTAAGCTATAGGACCATAAGTGGAAGTGCCCTAGGTTCTGTTGCTTTGTTTTTTAGATGTTTCAGGAAACACCATACACTTCTCCCGAGTGGTTGTTGGCAATTTACATCCCGCCCATCAGCATAACAAGGCTCCCAGTTCTCCATGGCCTGTCCTGCCTTTCTGGATTTTACACTTTTTTCAGATGGCCCTTTTGACCGGGGGGAAGTGAGACTTCATTGTAGTGCAGATTTCCTTTGCAAGCTTGCTTGGTTGGCCAAAAAGGGCGTATGCGTTTTTTCCTGAATATATTCAGGAAAAAACGCATACGCCCTTTTTGGCCAAGTGCATCATTGTGGACGTTCTGCCTCTTTTCCTATGCTTTCAATGCAATTCCAGTCTACCTCCTGAAATCGGTTTCCTGCAATTCTGCCCCGCATTCTAGTCCTCTTGGCAGCCTTACTTCAGTCTATTTTTGGACGATAGCTGTCATTTATAACTCTGCAGGTTTGTGAATTACAGTGCCCCTGAGCTCCTTTCCTCAACTCGCTTTCTTTTGAGCTGGCCACAACACCGCAGGATGGCTTCAGGCCCTAATCTGGTTCCGGCACGGCACGCTGAGCCTTTGGTTAATTCCTCTTCCTGGTGGGAAATGAGAGTTAAATTTGCCCGTCCAGACACCTCCAGCTAGCCTCTCATTGGTTCTCGCTATTCCTGTTCATCTTCCGCAGAAATTGCAAACTGGGCCAAACAGGAGGTTAAAGGGACTGACTCTCCAAGTGGGGAGAGTGTTAGTAAAGCGTCTGGAATGTTGCACCCGAGTACCAGGGTACAAAAACTGAGACATATTTGAACACGTCTCCCGATCGCATGGTTGATCATACTCTGGGTTCCACATGCATGTTTTAGCTGAAGGAAGAATACCTTAAACCTGGGTAGTTGAAACCCGTGGAATGGGTACCATGCAATATGACTTCAAAGGGTCTTCATTTGCTCACCGAACCTCTCCAATCCTATCACTGCTGCGTTTATGCCCCTGTACACATGCTTGATTGTCTTTCGGAGACATAGCAATCCATAGGTTTTAAGATACTTACTAGTCAGGTACATTCTTAGGCGTTTAATATGCGGTGTTGAGTCCATTTCGTTGAGCAAGGAGTAGCTCTTGTCTATTCCATATTTGACTTAAGGAACTTTATCTGTGCTCATTTCAATCTCTGGTTTTATGCAGCACCCCAACTCACCTTTACCCTTAAGCAAGCATAAGTTGGTTTTCTAAATTTGAGACCCTGTTCTGTTCTGTAATTCAGTTCCTGTGTAGCCAAGTTTACATTCCGTGTATTACTGATATCTTATGATGTTTCTTTTTCTGTGTGACTTACTTCAGTTAGAATCATCATACCTGAATCCACTCATTGTGCTGCTAAGGGCCTGATGACACAGATTTCATTGCTGAGTGATATTGCTTTGTAAGTAAATACCACAACTTCTTTATCCATTTTTCACTTTCTGCGATGTTGAACTTGTACTGTAAACGAGGTTCTTGTAAACAGAGCCGTTCCAAACTTTGGGGTGGCTGTGTCTTTTTGATTTTGAATTCCCTAAGCTATAGGACCATAAGTGGAAGTGCCCTAGGCTCTGTTGCTTTGTTTTTTAGATGTTTCAGGAAACACCATACACTTCTCCCGAGTGGTTTTTGGCAATTTACATCCCGCCCATCAGCATAACAAGGCTCCCAGTTCTCCATGGCCTCTCCTGCCTTTCTGGATTTTACACTTTTTTCAGATGGCCCTTTTGACCGGGGGGAAGTGAGACTTCATTGTAGTGCAGATTTCCTTTGCAAGCTTGCTTGGTTGGCCAAAAAGGGCGTATGCGTTTTTTCCTGAATATATTCAGGAAAAAACGCATACGCCCTTTTTGGCCAAGTGCATCATTGTGGACGTTCTGCCTCTTTTCCTATGCTTTCAATGCAATTCCAGTCTACCTCCTGCAATCGGTTTCCTGCAATTCTGCCCCGCTTTCAAGTCCTCTTGGCAGCCTTACTTCAGTCTATTTTTGGACGATAGCTGTCATTTATAACTCTGCAGGTTTGTGAATTACAGTGCCCCTGAGCTCCTTTCTTCAACTCGCTTTCTTGTGACCTGGCCGCAACACCGCAGGATGGCTTCAGGCCCTAATCTGGTTCCGGAACGGCACGCTGAGCCTTTGGTTATTTCCTCTTCCTGGTGGGAAATGAGAGTTAAATTTGCCCGTCCAGACACCTCCAGCTAGCCTCTCATTGGTTCTCGCTATTCCTGTTCATCTTCCGCAGAAATTGCAAACTGGGCCAAACAGGAGGTTAAAGGCGCTGACTCTCCAAGTGGGGAGAGTGTTAGTAAAGCGTCTGGAATGTTGCACCCGATTACCAGGGGAGGAAAACTGAGACTTATTTGAACACGTCTCCCGTTCACATGGTTGATCATACTTGGGTTCCACATGCATGTTTTAGCTGAAGGAAGAATACCTTAAACCTGGGTAGTTGAGACCCGTGTAATGG
This sequence comes from Delphinus delphis, assembly GCF_949987515.2. NCBI lineage: Eukaryota > Metazoa > Chordata > Mammalia > Artiodactyla > Delphinidae > Delphinus > Delphinus delphis. Next base: position 1,322,770 of record NW_027192691.1, read on the forward strand.
GTACCATGCAATATGACTTCAAAGGGTCTTCATTTGCTCACCGAACCTCTCCAATCCTATCACTGCTGCGTTTATGCCCCTGTACACATGCTTGATTCTCTTTTGGAGACATAGCAATCCATAGGTTTTACGATACTTACTAGTCAGGTACATTCTTAGGCGTTTAATATGGGGTGTTGAGTCCATTTCGTTGAGCAAGGAGTAGCTCTTGTCTATTCCATATTTGACTTAAGGAACTTTATCTGTGCTCATTTCAATCCCTGGTTTTATGCAGCACCCCAACTCACCGTTCCCCTTAAGCAAGCATAAGTTGTTTTTCTAAATTTGAGACCCTGTTCTGTTCTGTAATTCAGTTCCTGTGTAGCCAAGTTTACATTCCGTGTATTACTGATATCTTATGATGTTTCTTTTTCTGTGTGACTTATTTCAGTTAGAATCATCATACCTGAATCCACTCATTGTGATGCTAAGGGCCTGATGACATAGATTTCATTGCTGAGTGATATTGCTTTGTAAGTAAATACCACAACTTCTTTATCCATTTTTCACTTTCTGCGATGTTGAACTTGTACTGTAAACGAGGTTCTTGTAAACAGAGGCTTCCCAAACTTTGGGGTGGCTGTGTCTTTTTGATTTTAATTTCCCTAAGCTATAGGACCATAAGGGGCAGTGCCCTAGGCTCTGTTGCTTTGTGTTTTAGATGTTTCAGGAAACACCATACACTTCTCCCAAGTGTCTGTTGGCAATTTACATCCCGCCCATCAGCATAACAAGGCTCCCAGTTCTCCATGGCCTCTCCTGCCTTTCTGGATTTTACACTTTTTTCAGATGGCCCTTTTGACCCGGGGGAAGTGAGACTTCATTGTAGTGCAGATTTCCTTTGCAAGCTTGCTTGGTTGGCCAAAAAGGGCGTATGCGTTTTTTCCTGAATATATTCAGGAAAAAACGCATACGCCCTTTTTGGCCAAGTGCATCATTGTGGACGTTCTGCCTCTTTTCCTATGCTTTCAATGCAATTCCAGTCTACCTCCTGAAATCGGTTTCCTGCAATTCTGCCCCGCTTTCAAGTCCTCTTGGCAGCCTTACTTCAGTCTATTTTTGGACGATAGCTGTCATTTATAACTCTGCAGGTTTGTAAATTACAGTGCCCCTGAGCTCCTTTCTTCAACTCGCTTTCTTTTGAGCTGGCCACAACACCGCAGGATGGCTTCAGGCCCTAATCTGGCTCCGGTACGGCACGCTGAGCCTTTGGTTATTTCCTCTTCCTGGTGGGAAATGAGAGTTAAATTTGCCCGTCCAGACACCTCCAGCTATTCTCTCATTGGTTCTCGCTATTCCTGTTCATCTTCCGCAGAAATTGCAAACTGGGCCAAACAGGAGGTTAAAGGCGCTGACTCTCCAAGTGGGGAGAGTGTTAGTAAAGCGTCTGGAATGTTGCACCCGAGTACCAGGGGAGGAAACCTGAGACATATTTGAACACGTCTCCCGATCACATGGTTGATCATACTCTGGGTTCCACATGCATGTTTTAGCTGAAGGAAGAATACCTTAAACCTGGGTAGTTGAAACCCGTGGAATGGGTACCATGCAATATGACTTCAAAGGGTCTTCATTTGCTCACCGAACCTCTCCAATCCTATCACTGCTGCGTTTATGCCCCTGTACACATGCTTGATTCTCTTTCGGAGACATAGCAATCCATAGGTTTTAAGATACTTACTAGTCAGATACATTCTTAGGCGTTTAATATGCGGTGTTGACTCCATTTCATTGAGCAAGGAGTAGCTCTTGTCTATTCCATATTTGGCTTAAGGAACTTTATCTGTGCTCATTTCAATCTCTGGTTTTATGTAGCAACCCAACTCACCTTTCCCCTTAAGCAAGCATAAGTTGGTTTTCTAAATTTGAGAACCTGTTCTGTTTTGGAATTCAGTTCCTGTGTAGCCAAGTTTACATTCCGTGTATTAGTGATATCTTATGATGTTTCTTTTTCTGTGTGAATTATTTCAGTTAGAGTCATCGTACCTGAATCTACTCATTATGCTGCTACGGGCCTGATGACATAGATTTCATTGCTGAGTGATACTGCATTGTACGTAAGTACCACAAGTTCTTTATCCATTTTTCACTTTCTGCGATGTTGAACTTGTACTGTTAACGAGGTTCCTGTAAACAGAGCCGTTCCAAACTTTGGGGTGGCTGTGTCTTTTTGATTTTAATTTCCCTAAGCTATAGGACCATAAGTGGCAGTGCCCTAGGCTCTGTTGCTTTGTTTTTTAAATGTTTCAGGAAACACCATACACTTCTCCCGAGTGTCTAATGGCAATTTACATCCCGCCCATCAGCATAACAAGGCTCCCAGTTCTCCATGGCCTGTCCTGCCTTTCTGGATTTTACCCTTTTTTCAGATGGCCCTTTTGACCGGGGGGAAGTGAGACTTCATTGTAGTGCAGATTTCCTTTGCAAGCTTGCTTGGTTGGCCAAAAAGGGCGTATGCGGTTTTTCCTGAATATATTCAGGAAAAAACGCATACGCCCTTTTTGGCCAAGTGCATCATTGTGGACGTTCTGCCTCTTTTCCTATGCTTTCAATGCAATTCCAGTCTACCTCCTGCAATCGGTTTCCTGCAATTCTGCCCCGCTTTCAAGTCCTCTTGGCAGCCTTACTTCAGTCTATTTTTGGACGATAGCTGTCATTTATAACTCTGCAGGTTTGTGAATTACAGTGCCCCTGAGCTCCTTTCTTCAACTCACTTTCTTGTGACCTGGCCGCAACACCGCAGGATGTCTTCAGGCCCTAATCTGGTTCTGGCACGGCACGCTGAGCCTTTGGTTAATTCCTCTTCCTGGTGGGAAATGAGAGTTAAATTTGCCCGTCCAGACACCTCCAGCTAGCCTCTCATTGGTTCTCGCTATTCCTGTTCATCTTCCACAGAAATTGCAAACTGGGCCAAACAGGAGGTTAAAGGGACTGACTCTCCAAGTGGGGAGAGTGTTAGTAAAGCGTCTGGAATGTTGCACCCGAGTACCAGGGTACGAACTGAGACATATTTGAACACGTCTCCCAATCACATGGTTGATCATACTCTAGGTTCCACATGCATGTTTTAGCTGAAGGAAGAATACCTTAAACCTGGGTAGTTGAAACCCGTGGAATGGGTACCATGCAATATGACTTCAAAGGGTCTTCATTTGCTCACGAACCTCTCCAATCCTATCACTGCTGCGTTTATGTCCTTGTACACATGCTTGATTCTCTTTCGGAGACATAGCAATCCATAGGTTTTAAGATACTTACTAGTCAGGTACATTCTTAGGCGTTTAATATGCGGTGTTGAGTCCATTTCGTTGAGCAGGGAGTAGCTCTTGTCTATTCCATATTTGGCTTAAGGAACTTTATCTGTGCTCATTTCAATCTCTGGTTTTATGCAGCACCCCAACTCACCTTTCCCCTTAAGCAAGCATAAGTTGGTTTTCTAAATTTGAGACCCTGTTCTGTTCTGTAATTCAGTTCCTGTGTAGCCAAGTTTACATTCCGTGTATTACTGATATCTTATGATGTTTCTTTTTCTGTGTGACTTATTTCAGTTAGAATCATCATACCTGAATCCACTCATTGTGCTGCTAAGGGCCTGATGACATAGATTTCATTGCTGAGTGATATTGCTTTGTAAGTAAATACCACAACTTCTTTATCCATTTTTCACTTTCTGCGATGTTGAACTTGTACTGTAAACGAGGTTCTTGTAAACAGAGGCGTCCCAAACTTTGGGGTGGCTGTGTCTTTTTGATTTTAATTTCCCAAAGCTATAGGACCATAAGTGGCAGTGCCCTAGGCTCTGTTGCTTTGTTTTTTAGATGTTTCAGGAAACACCATACACTTCTCCCGAGTGGTTGTTGGCAATTTACATCCCGCCCATCAGCATAACAAGGCTCCCAGTTCTCCATGGCCTGTCCTGCCTTTCTGGATTTTACACTTTTTTCAGATGGCCCTTTTGACCGGGGGGAAGTGAGACTTCATTGTAGTGCAGATTTCCTTTGCAAGCTTGCTTGGTTGGCCAAAAAGGGCGTATGCGTTTTTTCCTGAATATATTCAGGAAAAAAACGCATACGCTCTTTTTGGCCAAGTGCATCATTGTGTACGTTCTGCCTCTTTTCCTATGCTTTCAATGCAATTCCAGTCTACCTCCTGAAATCGGTTTCCTGCAATTCTGCCCCGCTTTCAAGTCCTCTTGGCAGCCTTACTTCAGTATATTTTTGGACGATAGCTGTCATTTATAACTCTGCATGTTTGTGAATTACAGTGCCCCTGAGCTCCTTTCTTCAACTCGTTTTCTTTTGAGCTGGCCGCAACACCGCAGGATGGCTTCAGGCCCTAATCTGGTTCTGGCACGGCACACTGAGCCTTTGGTTATTTCCTCTTCCTGGTGGGAAATGAGAGTTAAATTTGCCCGTCCAGACACCTCCAGCTAGCCTCTCATTGGTTCTCGCTATTCCTGTTCATCTTCCGCAGAAATTGCAAACTGTGCCAAACAGGAGGTTAAAGGGACTGACTCTCCAAGTGAGGAGAGTGTTAGTAAAGCGTCTGGAATGTTGCACCCGAGTACCAGGGGAGGAAAACTGAGACATATTTGAACACGTCTCCCGTTCACATGGTTCATCATACTCTGGGTTCCACATGCATGTTTTAGCTGAAGGAAGAATACCTTAAACCTGGAGAGTTGAGACCCGTGGAATGGGTACCATGCAATATGACTTCAAAGGGTCTTCATTTGCTCACCGAACCTCTCCAATCCTATCACTGCTGCGTTTATGCCCCTGTACACATGCTTGATTCTCTTTCGGAGACATAGCAATCTATAGGTTTTAAGATACTTACTAGTCAGGTACATTCTTAGGCGTTTAATATGCGGTGTTGAGTCCATTTCGTTGAGCAAGGAGTAGCTCTTGTCTATTCCATATTTGGCTTAAGGAACTTTATCTGTTCTCATTTCAATCTCTGGTTTTATGCAGCACCCCAACTCACCTTTTCTTAAGCAAGCATAAGTTGGTTTTCTAAATTTGAGACCCTGTTCTGTTCTGTAATTCAGTTCCTGTGTAGCCAAGTTTACATTCCGTGTATTACTGATATCTTATGATGTTTCTTTTTCTGTGTGACTTATTTCAGTTAGAATCATCATACCTGAATCCACTCATTGTGCTGCTAAGGGCCTGATGACACAGATTTCATTGCTGAGTGATATTGCTTTGTAAGTAAATACCACAACTTCTTTATCCATTTTTCACTTTCTGCGATATTGAACTTGTACTGTAAACGAGGTTCTTGTAAACAGAGCCGTTCCAAACTTTGGGGTGGCTGTGTCTTTTTGATTTTGAATTCCCTAAGCTATAGGACCATAAGTGGAAGTGCCCTAGGCTCTGTTGCTTTGTTTTTTAGATGTTTCAGGAAACACCATACACTTCTCCCGAGTGGTTGTTGGCAATTTACATCCCGCCCATCAGCATAACAAGGCTCCCAGTTCTCCATGGCCTGTCCTGCCTTTCTGGATTTTACACTTTTTTCAGATGGCCCTTTTGACCGGGGGGAAGTGAGACTTCATTGTAGTGCAGATTTCCTTTGCAAGCTTGCTTGGTTGGCCAAAAAGGGCGTATGCGTTTTTTCCTGAATATATTCAGGAAAAAACGCATACGCCCTTTTTGGCCAAGTGCATCATTGTGGACGTTCTGCCTCTTTTCCTATGCTTTCAATGCAATTCCAGTCTACCTCCTGCAATCGGTTTCCTGCAATTCTGCCCCGCTTTCAAGTCCTCTTGGCAGCCTTACTTCAGTCTATTTTTGGACGATAGCTGTCATTTATAACTCTGCAGGTTTGTGAATTCCAGTGCCCCTGAGCTCCTTTCTTCAACTCGCTTTCTTTTGAGCTGGCCGCAACACCGCAGGATGGCTTCAGGCCCTAATCTGGTTCCGGTACGGCACGCTGAGCCTTTGGTTATTTCCTCTTCCTGGTGGGAAATGAGAGTTAAATTTGCCCGTCCAGACACCTCCAGCTAGCCTCTCATTGGTTCTCGCTATTCCTGTTCATCTTCCGCAGAAATTGCAAACTGGGCCAAACAGGAGGTTAAAGGCGCTGACTCTCCAAGTGGGGAGAGTGTTAGTAAAGCGTCTGGAATGTTGCACCCGAGTACCAGGGGAGGAAAACTGAGACATATTTGAACACGTCTCCCGTTCACATGGTTGATCATACTTGGGTTCCACATGCATGTTTTAGCTGAAGGAAGAATACCTTAAACCTGGAGAGTTGAGACCCGTGGAATGGGTACCATGCAATATGACTTCAAAGGGTCTTCATTTGCTCACCGAACCTCTCCAATCCTATCACTGCTGCGTTTATGCCCCTGTACACATGCTTGATTCTCTTTCGGAGACATAGCAATCCATAGGTTTTTAAGATACTTACTAGTCAGGTACATTCTTAGGCATTTAATATGCGGTGTTGAGTCCATTTCGTTGAGCAAGGAGTAGCTCTTGTCTATTCCATATTTGGCTTAAGGAACTTTATCTGTGCTCATTTCAATCTCTGGTTTTATGCAGCACCCCAACTCACCTTTACCCTTAAGCAAGAATAAGTTGGTTTTCTAAATTTGAGACCCTGTTCTGTTCTGTAATTCAGTTCCTGTGTAGCCAAGTTTACATTCCGTGTATTACTGATATCTTATGATGTTTCTTTTTCTGTGTGACTTATTTCAGTTAGAATCATCATACCTGAATCCACTCATTGTGCTGCTAAGGGCCTGATGACACAGATTTCATTGTTGAGTGATATTGCTTTGTAAGTAAATACCACAACTTCTTTATCCATTTTTCACTTTCTGCGATGTTGAACTTGTACTGTAAACGAGGTTCTTGTAAACAGAGCCGTTCCAAACTTTGGGGTGGCTGTGTCTTTTTGATTTTAATTTCCCTAAGCTATAGGACCATAAGTGGAAGTGCCCTAGGTTCTGTTGCTTTGTTTTTTAGATGTTTCAGGAAACACCATACACTTCTCCCGAGTGGTTGTTGGCAATTTACATCCCGCCCATCAGCATAACAAGGCTCCCAGTTCTCCATGGCCTGTCCTGCCTTTCTGGATTTTACACTTTTTTCAGATGGCCCTTTTGACCGGGGGGAAGTGAGACTTCATTGTAGTGCAGATTTCCTTTGCAAGCTTGCTTGGTTGGCCAAAAAGGGCGTATGCGTTTTTTCCTGAATATATTCAGGAAAAAACGCATACGCCCTTTTTGGCCAAGTGCATCATTGTGGACGTTCTGCCTCTTTTCCTATGCTTTCAATGCAATTCCAGTCTACCTCCTGAAATCGGTTTCCTGCAATTCTGCCCCGCTTTCAAGTCCTCTTGGCAGCCTTACTTCAGTCTATTTTTGGACGATAGCTGTCATTTATAACTCTGCAGGTTTGTGAATTACAGTGCCCCTGAGCTCCTTTCTTCAACTCGCTTTCTTTTGAGCTGGCCGCAACACCGCAGGATGGCTTCAGGCCCGAATCTGGTTCCGGTACGGCACGCTGAGCCTTTGGTTATTTCCTCTTCCTGTTGGGAAATGAGAGTTAAATTTGCCCGTCCAGACACCTCCAGCTAGCCTCTCATTGGTTCTCGCTATTCCTGTTCATCTTCCGCAGAAATTGCAAACTGTGCCAAACAGGAGGTTAAAGGCGCTGACTCTCCAAGTGGGGAGAGTGTTAGTAAAGCGTCTGGAATGTTGCACCCGAGTACCAGGGGAGGAAAACTGAGACATATTTGAACACGTCTCCCGATCACATGGTTGATCATACTCTGGGTTCCACATGCATGTTTTAGCTGAAGGAAGAATACCTAAAACCTGGGTAGTTGAAACCCGTGGAATGGGTACCATGCAATATGACTTCAAAGGGTCTTCATTTGCTCACCGAACCTCTCCAATCCTATCACTGCTGCGTTTATGCCCCTGTACACATGCTTGATTCTCTTTCGGAGACATAGCAATCCATAGGTTTTAAGATACTTACTAGTCAGGTACATTCTTAGGCGTTTAATATGCGGTGTTGAGTCCATTTCGTTGAGCAACGAGTAGCTCTTCTCTATTCCATATTTGGCTTAAGGAACTTTATCTGTGCTCATTTCAATCTCTGGTTTTATGCAGCACCCCAACTCACCTTTCCCCTTAAGCAAGCATAAGTTGGTTTCTAAATTTGAGACCCTGTTCTGTTTTGGAATGCAGTTCCTGTGTAGCCAAGTTTAATTCCGTGTATTAGTGATATCTTATGATGTTTCTTTTTCTGTGTGACTTATTTCAGTTAGAATCATCCTACCTGAATCCACTCATTATGCTGCTACGGGCCTGATGACATAGATTTCATTGCTGAGTGATCCTGCATTGTACGTAAGTACCACAAGTTCTTTATCCATTTTTCACTTTCTGCGATGTTGAACTTGTACTGTAAACGAGGTTCTTGTAAACAGAGCCGTTCCAAACTTTGGGGTGGCTGTGTGTTTTTGATTTTAATTTCCCTAAGCTATAGGACCATAGGTGGAAGTGCCATAGGTTCTGTTGCTTTGTTTTTTAGATGTTTCAGGAAACACCATACACTTCTCCTGAGTGGTTGTTGGCAATTTACATCCCGCCCATCAGCATAACAAGGCTCCCAGTTCTCCATGGCCTGTCCTGCCTTTCTGGGTTTTACACTTTTTTCAGATGGCCCTTTTGACCGGGGGGAAGTGAGACTTCATTGTAGTGCAGATTTCCTTTGCAAGCTTGCTTGGTTGGCCAAAAAGGGCGTATGCGTTTTTTCCTGAATATATTCAGGAAAAAACGCATACGCCCTTTTTGGCCAAGTGCATCATTGTGGACGTTCTGCCTCTTTTCCTATGCTTTCAATGCAATTCCAGTCTACCTCCTGAAATCGGTTTCCTGCAATTCTGCCCCGCTTTCAAGTCCTCTTAGCAGCCTTACTTCAGTCTATTTTTGGACGATAGCTGTCATTTATAACTCTGCAGGTTTGTGAATTACAGTGCCCCTGCGCTCCTTTCTTCAACTCGGTTTCTTTAGAGCTGGCCGCAACACCGCAGGATGGCTTCAGGCCCTAATCTGGTTCCGGTATGGCACACTGAGCCTTTGGTTATTTCCTCTTCCTGGTGGGAAATAAGAGTTAAATTTGCCCGTCCGGACACCTCCAGCTAGCCTCTCATTGGTTCTCGCTATTCCTGTTCATCTTCCGCAGAAATTGCAAACTGGGCCAAACAGGAGGTTAAAGGCGCTGAGTCTCCAAGTGGGGAGAGTGTTAGTAAAGCGTCTGGAATGTTGCACCCGAGTACCAGGGGAGGAAAACTGAGACATATTTGAACACGTCTCCCGATCACATGGTTGATCATACTCTGGGTTCCACATGCATGTTTTAGCTGAAGGAAGAATACCTAAAACCTGGGTAGTTGAAACCCGTGGAATGGGCACCATGCAATATGACTTCAAAGGGTCTGCATTTGCTCACCGAACCTCTCCAATCCTATCACTGCTGCGTTTATGCCCCTGTACACATGCTTGATTCTCTTTCGGAGACATAGCAATCCATAGGTTTTAAGATACTTACTAGTCAGATACATTCTTAGGCGTTTAATATGCGGTGTTGAGTCCATTTCGTTGAGCAAGGAGTAGCTCTTGTCTATTCCATATTTGGCTTAAGGAACTTTATCTGTGCTCATTTCAATCTCTGGTTTTATGCAGCACCCCAACTCACCTTTCCCCTTAAGCAAGCATAAGTTGGTTTTCTAAATTTGAGACCCTGTGCAGTTTTGGAATGCAGTTCCTGTGTAGCCAAGTTTACATTCCGTGTATTACTGATATCTTATGATGTTTCTTTTTCTGTGTGACTTATTTCAGTTAGAATCATCGTACCTGAATCCACTCATTATGCTGCTACGGGCCTGATGACATAGATTTCATTGATGAGTGATCCTGCATTGTATGTAAGTACCACAAGTTCTTTATCCATTTTTCACTTTCTGTGATATTGAACTTGTACGGTAAACGAGGTTCTTGTAAACGGAGGCGTCCCAAACTTTGGGGTGGCTGTGTATTTTTGATTTTAATTTCCCTAAGCTATAGGACCATAAGTGGAAGTGCCCTAGGCTCTGTTGCTTTGTGTTTTAGATGTTTCAGGAAACACCATACACTTCTCCCGAGTGGTTGTTGGCAATTTACATCCCGCCCATCAGCATAACAAGTCTCCCAGTTCTCCATGGCCTGTCCTGCCTTTCTGGATTTTACACTTTTTTCAGATGGCCCTTTTGACCGGGGGGAAGTGAGACTTCATTGTAGTGCAGATTTCCTTTGCAAGCTTGCTTGGTTGGCCAAAAAGCGCGTATGCGTTTTTTCCTGAATATATTCAGGAAAAAACGCATACGCGCTTTTTGGCCAAGTGCATCATTGTGGACGTTCTGCCTCTTTTCCTATGCTTTCAATGCAATTCCAGTCTACCTCCTGAAATCGGTTTCCTGCAATTCTGCCCCACTTTCAAGTCCTCTTGGCAGCCTTACTTCAGTCTATTTTTGGACGATAGCTGTCATTTATAACTCTGCATGTTTGTGAATTACAGTGCCCCTGAGCTCCTTTCTTCAACTCGCTTTCTTTTGAGCTGGCCGCAACACCGCAGGATGGCTTCAGGCCCTAATCTGGCTCCGGTACGGCACGTTGAGCCTTTGGTTATTTCCTCTTCCTGGTGGGAAATGAGAGTTAAATTTGCCCGTCCAGACACCTCCAGCTAGCCTCTCATTGGTTCTCGCTATTCCTGTTCATCTTCCGCAGAAATTGCAAACTGGGCCAAACAGGAGGTTAAAGGCGCTGACTCTCCAAGTGGGGAGAGTGTTAGTAAAGCGTCTGGAATGTTGCACCCGAGTACCAGGGGAGGAAAACTGAGACATATTTGAACACGTCTCCCGTTCACATGGTTGATCATACTCTGGGTTCCACATGCATGTTTTAGCTGAAGGAAGAATACCTTAAACCTGGAGAGTTGAGACCCGTGTAATGGGTACCATGCAATATGACTTCAAAGGGTCTTCATTTGCTCACCGAACCTCTCCAATCCTATCACTGCTGCGTTTATGCCCCTGTACACATACTTGATTCTCTTTTGGAGACATAGCAATCCATAGGTTTTACAATACTTACTAGTCAGGTACATTCTTAGGCGTTTAATATGCGGTGTTGAGTCCATTTCGTTGAGCAAGGAGTAGCTCTTGTCTATTCCATATTTGACTTAAGGAACTTTATCTGTGCTCATTTCAATCTCTGGTTTTATGCAGCACCCCAACTCACCTTTACCCTTAAGCAAGCATAAGTTGGTTTTCTAAATTTGAGACCCTGTTCTGTTCTGTAATTCAGTTCCTGTGTAGCCAAGTTTACATTCCGTGTATTACTGATATCTTATGATGTTTCTTTTTCTGTGTGACTTATTTCAGTTAGAATCATCATACCTGAATCCACTCATTGTTCTGCTAAGGGCCTGATGACACAGATTTCATTGCTGAGTGATATTGCTTTGTAAGTAAATACCACAACTTCTTTATCCATTTTTCACTTTCTGCGATGTTGAACTTGTACTGTAAACGAGGTTCTTGTAAACAGAGCCGTTCCAAACTTTGGGGTGGCTGTGTGTTTTTGATTTTAATTTCCCTAAGCTATAGGACCATAGGTGGAAGTGCCATAGGTTCTGTTGCTTTGTTTTTTAGATGTTTCAGGAAACACCATACACTTCTCCTGAGTGGTTGTTGGCAATTTACATCCCGCCCATCAGCATAACAAGGCTCCCAGTTCTCCATGGCCTGTCCTGCCTTTCTGGGTTTTACACTTTTTTCAGATGGCCCTTTTGACCGGGGGGAAGTGAGACTTCATTGTAGTGCAGATTTCCTTTGCAAGCTTGCTTGGTTGGCCAAAAAGGGCGTATGCGTTTTTTCCTGAATATATTCAGGAAAAAACGCATACGCCCTTTTTGGCCAAGTGCATCATTGTGGACGTTCTGCCTCTTTTCCTATGCTTTCAATGCAATTCCAGTCTACCTCCTGAAATCGGTTTCCTGCAATTCTGCCCCGCTTTCAAGTCCTCTTAGCAGCCTTACTTCAGTCTATTTTTGGACGATAGCTGTCATTTATAACTCTGCAGGTTTGTGAATTACAGTGCCCCTGCGCTCCTTTCTTCAACTCGGTTTCTTTAGAGCTGGCCGCAACACCGCAGGATGGCTTCAGGCCCTAATCTGGTTCCGGTATGGCACACTGAGCCTTTGGTTATTTCCTCTTCCTGGTGGGAAATGAGAGTTAAATTTGCCCGTCCGGACACCTCCAGCTAGCCTCTCATTGGTTCTCGCTATTCCTGTTCATCTTCCGCAGAAATTGCAAACTGGGCCAAACAGGAGGTTAAAGGCGCTGACTCTCCAAGTGGGGAGAGTGTTAGTAAAGCGTCTGGAATGTTGCACCCGAGTACCAGGGGAGGAAAACTGAGACATATTTGAACACGTCTCCCGATCACATGGTTGATCATACTCTGGGTTCCACATGCATGTTTTAGCTGAAGGAAGAATACCTAAAACCTGGGTAGTTGAAACCCGTGGAATGGGCACCATGCAATATGACTTCAAAGGGTCTGCATTTGCTCACCGAACCTCTCCAATCCTATCACTGCTGCGTTTATGCCCCTGTACACATGCTTGATTCTCTTTCGGAGACATAGCAATCCATAGGTTTTAAGATACTTACTAGTCAGATACACTCTTAGGCATTTAATATGCGGTGTTGAGTCCATTTCGTTGAGCAAGGAGTAGCTCTTGTCTATTCCATATTTGGCTTAAGGAACTTTATCTGTGCTCATTTCAATCTCTGGTTTTATGCAGCACCCCAACTCACCTTTCCCCTTAAGCAAGCATAAGTTGGTTTTCTAAATTTGAGACCCTGTGCAGTTTTGGAATGCAGTTCCTGTGTAGCCAAGTTTACATTCCGTGTATTACTGATATCTTATGATGTTTCTTTTTCTGTGTGACTTATTTCAGTTAGAATCATCGTACCTGAATCCACTCATTATGCTGCTACGGGCCTGATGACATAGATTTCATTGATGAGTGATACTGCATTGTATGTAAGTACCACAAGTTCTTTATCCATTTTTCACTTTCTGTGATATTGAACTTGTACGGTAAACGAGGTTCTTGTAAACGGAGGCGTCCCAAACTTTGGGGTGGCTGTGTCTTTTTGATTTTAATTTCGCTAAGCTATAGGACCATAAGTGGAAGTGCCCTAGGCTCTGTTGCTTTGTGTTTTAGATGTTTCAGGAAACACCATACACTTCTCCCGAGTGGTTGTTGGCAATTTACATCCCGCCCATCAGCATAACAAGTCTCCCAGTTCTCCATGGCCTGTCCTGCCTTTCTGGATTTTACACTTTTTTCAGATGGCCCTTTTGACCGGGGGGAAGTGAGACTTCATTGTAGTGCAGATTTCCTTTGCAAGCTTGCTTGGTTGGCCAAAAAGGGCGTATGCGTTTTTTCCTGAATATATTCAGGAAAAAACGCATACGTCCTTTTTGGCCAAGTGCATCATTGTGGACGTTCTGCCTCTTTTCCTATGCTTTCAATGCAATTCCAGTCTACCTCCTGAAATCGGTTTCCTGCAATTCTGCCCCGCTTTCAAGTCCTCTTGGCAGCCTTACTTCAGTCTATTTTTGGACGATAGCTGTCATTTATAACTCTGCAGGTTTGTGAATTACAGTGCCCCTGAGCTCCTTTTTTCAACTCGCTTTCTTGTGACCTGGCCGCAACACCGCAGGATGGCTTCAGGCCCTAATCTGGTTCCGGCACGGCACGCTGAGCCTTTGGTTATTTCCTCTTCCTGGTGGGAAATGAGAGTTAAATTTGCCCGTCCAGACACCTCCAGCTAGCCTCTCATTGGTTCTCGCTATTCCTGTTCATCTTCCGCAGAAATTGCAAACTGGGCCAAACAGGAGGTTAAAGGCGCTGACTCTCCAAGTGGGGAGAGTGTTAGTAAAGCGTCTGGAATGTTGCACCCGAGTACCAGGGGAGGAAAACTGAGACATATTTGAACACGTCTCCCGTTCACATGGTTGATCATACTTGGGTTCCACATGCATGTTTTAGCTGAAGGAAGAATACCTTAAACCTGGAGAGTTGAGACCCGTGTAATGGGTACCATGCAATATGACTTCAAAGGGTCTTCATTTGCTCACCGAACCTCTCCAAACCTATCACTGCTGCGTTTATGCCCCTGTACACATGCTTGATTCTCTTTTGGAGACATAGCAATCCATAGGTTTTAAGATACTTACTAGTCAGGTACATTCTTAGACGTTTAATATGCGGTGTTGAGTCCATTTCGTTGAGCAAGGAGTAGCTCTTGTCTATTCCATATTTGACTTAAGGAACTTTATCTGTGCTCATTTCAATCTCTGGTTTTATGCAGCACCCCAACTCACCTTTACCCTTAAGCAAGCATAAGTTGGTTTTCTAAATTTGAGACCCTGTTCTGTTCTGTAATTCAGTTCCTGTGTAGCCAAGGTTCCATTCCGTGTATTACTGATATCTTATGATGTTTCTTTTTCTGTGTGACTTATTTCAGTTAGAATCATCATACCTGAATCCACTCATTGTGCTGCTAAGGGCCTGATGACATAGATTTCATTGCTGAGTGATATTGCTTTGTAAGTAAATACCACAACTTCTTTATCCATTTTTCACTTTCTGCGATGTTGAACTTGTACTGTAAACGAGGTTCTTGTAAACAGAGCCGTTCCAAACTTTGGGGTGGCTGTGTCTTTTTGATTTTAATTTCCCTAAGCTATAGGACCATAAGTGGAAGTGCCCTAGGCTCTGTTGCTTTGTTTTTTAGATGTTTCAGGAAACACCATACACTTCTCCCAAGTGTCTGTTGGCAATTTACATCCCGCCCATCAGCATAACAAGGCTCCCAGTTCTCAATGGCCTGTTGCCTTTCTGGACTTTACACTTTTTTCAGATGGCCCTTTTGACCGGGGGGAAGTGAGACTTCATTGTAGTGCAGATTTCCTTTGCAAGCTTGCTTGGTTGGCCAAAAAGGGCGTATGCGTTTTTTCCTGAATATATTCAGGAAAAAACGCATACGCCCTTTTTGGCCAAGTGCATCATTGTGGACGTTCTGCCTCTTTTCCTATGCTTTCAATGCAATTCCAGTCTACCTCCTGAAATCGGTTTCCTGCAATTCTGCCCCGCTTTCAAGTCCTCTTGGCAGGCTTACTTCAGTCTATTTTTGGACGATAGCTGTCATTTATAACTCTGCAGGTTTGTGAATTACAGTGCCCCTGAGCTCCTTTCTTCAACTCGCTTTCTTGTGACCTGGCCGCAACACTGCAGGATGGCTTCAGGCCCTAATCTGGTTCCGGCACGGCACGCTGAGCCTTTGTTTAATTCCTCTACCTGGTGGGAAATGAGAGTTAAATTTGCCCGTCCAGACACCTCCAGCTAGTCTCTCATTGGTTCTCGCTATTCCTGTTCATCTTCCGCAGAAATTGCAAACTGGGCCAAACAGGAGGTTAAAGGGACTGACTCTCCAAGTGGCGAGAGTGTTAGTAAAGCGTCTGGAATGTTGCACCCGAGTTCCAGGGGAGGAAAACTGAGACATATTTGAACACGTCTCCCGATCACATGGTTGATCATACTCTAGGTTCCACATGCATGTTTTAGCTGAAGGAAGAATACCTTAAACCTGGGTAGTTGAAACCCGTGGAATGGTTACCATGCAATATGACTTCAAAGGGTCTTCATTTGCTCACCGAACCTCTCCAATCCTATCACTGCTGCATTTATGCCCCTGTACACATGCTTGATTCTCTTTCGGAGACATAGCAATCCATAGGTTTTAAGATACTTACTAGTCAGGAACATTCTTAGGCGTTTAATATGGGGTGTTGAGTCCATTTCGTTGAGCAAGGAGTAGCTCTTGTCTATTCCATATTTGGCTTAAGGAACTTTATCTGTGCTCATTTCAATCTCTGGTTTTATGCAGCACCCCAACTCACCTTTACCCTTAAGCAAGAATAAGTTGGTTTTCTAAATTTGAGACCCTGTTCTGTTCTGTAATTCAGTTCCTGTGTAGCCAAGTTTACATTCCATGTATTACTGATATCTTATGATGTTTCTTTTTCTGTGTGACTTATTTCAGTTAGAATTATCATACCTGAATCCACTCATTGTGCTGCTAAGGGCCTGATGACACAGATTTCATTGCTGAGTGATATTGCTTTGTAAGTAAATACCACAACTTCTTTATCCATTTTTCAATTTCTGCGATGTTGAACTTGTACTGTAAACGAGGTTCTTGTAAACAGAGCCGTTCCAAACTTTGGGGTGGCTGTGTCTTTTTGATTTTAATTTCCCTAATCTATAGGACCATAAGTGGAAGTGCCCTAGGTTCTGTTACTTTGTTTTTTAGATGTTTCAGGAAACACCATACACTTCCCCTGAGTGGTTGTTTGCAATTTACATCCCGCCCATCAGCATAACAAGGCTCCCAGTTCTCCATGGCCTGTTCTGCCTTTCTGGATTTTACACTTTTTTCAGATGGCCCTTTTGACCGGGGGGAAGTGAGACTTCATTGTAGTGCAGATTTCCTTTACAAGCTTGCTTGGTTGGCCAAAAAGGGCGTATGCGTTTTTTCCTGAATATATTCAGGAAAAAACGCATACGCCCTTTTTGGCCAAGTGCATCATTGTGGACGTTCTGCCTGTTTTCCTATGCTTTCAATGCAATTTCAGTCTACCTCCTGAAATCGGTTTCCGGCAATTCTGCCCCGCTTTCAAGTCCTCTTGGCAGCCTTACTTCAGTCTATTTTTGGACGATAGCTGTCATTTATAACTCTGCAGGTTTGTGAATTACAGTGCCCCTGAGCTCCTTTCTTCAACTCGCTTTCTTGTGACCTGGCCGCAACACCGCAGGATGGCTTCAGGCCCTAATCTGGTTCTGGCACGGCACGCTGAGCCTTTGGTTATTTCCTCCTCCTGGTGGGAAATGAGAGTTAAATTTGCCCGTCCAGACACCTCCAGGTAGCCTCTCATTGGTTCTCGCTATTCCTGTTCATCTTCCGCAGAAATTGCAAACTGTGCAAACAGGAGGTTAAAGGCGCTGACTCTCCAAGTGGGGAGAGTGTTAGTAAAGTGTCTGGAATGTTGCACCCGAGTACCAGGGGAGGAAAACTGAGACATATTTGAACACGTCTCCCGATCACATGGTTGATCATACTCTGGGTTCCACATGCATGTTTTAGCTGAAGGAAGAATACCTAAAACCTGGGTAGTTGAAACCCGTGGAATGGGTACCATGCAATATGACTTCAAAGGGTCTTCATTTGCTCACCGAACCTCTCCAATCCTATCACTGCTGCGTTTATGCCCCTGTACACATGCTTGATTCTCTTTCGGAGACATAGCAATCCATAGGTTTTAAGATACTTACTAGTCAGGTACATTCTTAGGCATTTAATATGCGGTGTTGAGTCCATTTCGTTGAGCAAGGAGTAGCTCTTGTCTATTCCATATTTGGCTTAAGGAACTTTATCTGTGCTCATTTCAATCTCTGGTTTTATGCAGCAACCCAACTCACCTTTCCCCTTAAGCAAGCATAAGTTGGTTTTCTAAATTTGAGAACCTGTTCTGTTTTGGAATTCAGTTCCTGTGTAGCCAAGTTTCCATTCCGTGTATTAGTGATATCTTATGATGTTTCTTTTTCTGTGTGACTTATTTCAGTTAGAATCATCGTACCTGAATCAACTCATTATGCTGCTACGGGCCTGATGACATAGATTTCATTGCTGAGTGATACTGCATTGTACGTAAGTACCACAAGTTCTTTATCCATTTTTCAATTTCTGCGATGTTGAACTTGTACTGTAAACGAGGTTCTTGTAAACAGAGCCGTTCCAAACATTGGGGTGGCTGTGTCTTTTTGATTTTAATTTCCCTAAGCTATAGGACCATAAGTGGAAGTGCCCTAGGCTCTGTTGCTTTGTTTTTTAGATGTTTCAGGAAACACCATACACTTCTCCCGAGTGTCTGTTGGCAATTTACATCCCGCCCATCAGCATAACAAGGCTCCCAGTTCTCAATGGCCTGTTGCCTTTCTGGATTTTACACTTTGTTCAGATGGCCCTTTTGACCGAGGGGAAGTGAGACTTCATTGTAGTGCAGATTTCCTTTGCAAGCTTGCTTGGTTGGCCAAAAAGGGCGTATGCGTTTTTTCCTGAATATATTCAGGAAAAAACGCATACGCCCTTTTTGGCCAAGTGCATCATTGTGGACGTTCTGCCTCTTTTCCTATGCTTTCAATGCAATTCCAGTCTACCTCCTGAAATCGGTTTCCTGCAATTCTGCCCCGCTTTCAAGTCCTCTTGGCAGCCTTACTTCAGTCTATTTTTGGACGATAGCTGTCATTTATAACTCTGCATGTTTGTGAATTACAGTGCCCCTGAGCTCCTTTCTTCAACTCGCTTTCTTGTGACCTGGCCGCAACACCGCAGGATGGCTTCAGGCCCTAATCTGGTTCCGGCCCGGCATGCTGAGCCTTTGGTTAATTCCTCTTCCTGGTGGGAAATGAGAGTTAAATTTGCCCGTCCAGACACCTCCAGCTAGCCTCTCATTGGTTCTCACTATTCCTGTTCATCTTCCGCAGAAATTGCAAACTGGGCCAAACAGGAGGTTAAAGGGACTGACTCTCCAAGTGGGGAGAGTGTTAGTAAAGCGTCTGGAATGTTGCACCCGAGTACCAGGGGAGGAAAACTGAGACATATTTGAACACGTCTCCCGTTCACATGGTTGATCATACTCTGGGTTCCACATGCATGTTTTAGCTGAAGGAAGAATACCTTAAACCTGGAGAGTTGAGACCCGTGTAATGGGTACCATGCAATATGACTTCAAAGGGTCTTCATTTGCTCACCGAACCTCTCCAATCCTATCACTGCGTCGTTTATGCCCCTGTACACATGCTTGATTCTCTTTCGGAGACATAGCAATCCATAGGTTTTAAGATACTTACTAGTCAGGTACATTCTTAGGCGTTTAGTATGCGATGTTGAGTCCATTTCGTTGAGCAAGGAGTAGCTCTTGTCTATTCCATATTTGACTTAAGGAACTTTATCTGTGCTCATTTCAATCTCTGGTTTTATGCAGCACCCCAACTCACCTTTACCCTTAAGCAAGCATAAGTTGGTTTTCTAAATTTGAGACCCTGTTCTGTTCTGTAATTCAGTTCCTGTGTAGCCAAGTTTACATTTCTTGTATTACTGATATCTTATGATGTTTCTTTTTCTGTGTGACTTATTTCAGTTAGAATCATCATACCTGAATCCACTCATTGTGATGCTAAGGGCCTGATGACATAGATTTCATTGCTGAGTGATATTGCTTTGTAAGTAAATACCACAACTTCTTTATCCATTTTTCACTTTCTGCGATGTTGAACTTGTACTGTAAACGAGGTTCTTGTAAACAGAGCCATTCCAAACTTTGGGGTGGCTGTGTCTTTTTGATTTTAATTTCCCTAAGCTATAGGACCATAAGTGGAAGTGCCCTAGGCTCTGTTGCTTTGTTTTTTAGATGTTTCAGGAAACACCATACACTTCTCCCGAGTGTCTGTTGGCAATTTACATCCCGCCCATCAGCATAACAAGGCTCCCAGTTCTCCATGGCCTGTTGCCTTTCTGGATTTTACACTTTTTTCAGATGGCCCTTTTGACCGGGGGGAAGTGAGACTTCATTGTAGTGCAGATTTCCTTTGCAAGCTTGCTTGGTTGGCCAAAAAGGGCGTATGCGTTTTTTCCTGAATATATTCAGGAAAAAACGCATACGCCCTTTTTGGCCAAGTGCATCATTGTGGACCTTCTGCCTCTTTTCCTATGCTTTCAATGCAATTCCAGTCTACCTCCTGAAATCGGTTTCCTGCAATTCTGCCCCGCTTTCAAGTCCTCTTGGCAGCCTTACTTCAGTCTATTTTTGGACGATAGCTGTCATTTATAACTCTGCAGGTTTGTGAATTACAGTGCCCCTGAGCTCCTTTCTTCAACTCGCTTTCTTTTCAGCTGGCCGCAACACCGCAGGATGGCTTCAGGCCCTAATCTGGTTCCGGCACGGCACGCTGAGCCTTTCGTTATTTCCTCTTCCTGGTGGGAAATGAGAGTTAAATTTGCCCGTCCAGACACCTCCAGCTAGTCTCTCATTGGTTCTCGCTATTCCTGTTCATCTTCCGCAGAAATTGCAAACTGGGCCAAACAGGAGGTTAAAGGCGCTGACTCTCCAAGTGGGGAGAGTGTTAGTAAAGCGTCTGGAATGTTGCACCCGAGTACCAGGGGAGGAAAACTGAGACATATTTGAACACGTCTCCCGTTCACATGGTTGATCATACTTGGGTTCCACATGCATGTTTTAGCTGAAGGAAGAATACCTTAAACCTTGAGAGTTAAGACCCGTGTAATGGGTACCATGCAATATGACTTCAAAGGGTCTTCATTTGCTCACCCAACCTCTCCAATCCTATCACTGCTGCGTTTATGCCCCTGTACACATGCTTGATTCTCTTTTGGAGACATAGCAATCCATAGGTTTTACGATACTTACTATTCAGGTACATTCTTAGGCGTTTAGTATGCGATGTTGAGTCCATTTCGTTGAGCAAGGAGTAGCTCTTGTCTATTCCATATTTGACTTAAGGAACTTTATCTGTGCTCATTTCAATCTCTGGTTTTATGCAGCACCCCAACTCACCTTTACCCTTAAGCAAGCATAAGTTGGTTTTCTAAATTTCAGACCCTGTTCTGTTCTGTAATTCAGTTCCTGTGTAGCCAAGTTTACATTCCGTGTATTACTGATATCTTATGATGTTTCTTTTTCTGTGTGACTTATTTCAGTTAGAATCATCATACCTGAATCCACTCATTGTGATGCTAAGGGCCTGATGACATAGATTTCATTGCTGAGTGATATTGCTTTGTAAGTAAATACCACAACTTCTTTATCCAATTTTCACTTTCTGCGATGTTGAACTTGTACTGTAAACGAGGTTCTTGTAAACAGAGGCGTCCCAAACTTTGGGGTGGCTGTGTCTTTTTGATTTTAATTTCCCTAAGCTGTAGGACCATAAGTGGCAGTGCCCTAGGCTCTGTTGCTTTGTTTTTTAGATGTTTCAGGAAACACCATACACTTCTCCCGAGTGTCTGTTGGCAATTTACATCCCGCCCATCAGCATAACAAGGCTCCCAGTTCTCCATGGCCTGTCCTGCCTTTCTGGATTTTACACTTTTTTCAGATGGCCCTTTTGACCGGGGGGAAGTGAGACTTCATTGTAGTGCAGATTTCCTTTGCAAGCTTGCTTGGTTGGCCAAAAAGGGCGTATGCGTTTTTTCCTGAATATATTCAGGAAAAAACGCATACGCCCTTTTTGGCCAAGTGCATCATTGTGGACGTTCTGCCTCTTTTCCTATGCTTTCAATGCAATTCCAGTCTACCTCCTGAAATCGGTTTCCTGCAATTCTGCCCCGCTTTCAAGTCCTCTTGGCAGCCTTACTTCAGTCTATTTTTGGACGATAGCTGTCATTTATAACTCTACAGGTTTGTGAATTACAGTGCCCCTGAGCTCCTTTCTTCAACTCGCTTTCTTTTCAGCTGGCCGCAACACCGCAGGATGGCTTCAGGCCCTAATCTGGTTCCGGCACGGCACGCTGAGCCTTTCGTTATTTCCTCTTCCTGGTGGGAAATGAGAGTTAAATTTGCCCGTCCAGACACCTCCAGCTAGTCTCTCATTGGTTCTCGCTATTCCTGTTCATCTTCCGCAGAAATTGCAAACTGGGCCAAACAGGAGGTTAAAGGCGCTGACTCTCCAAGTGGGGAGAGTGTTAGTAAAGCGTCTGGAATGTTGCACCCGAGTACCAGGGGAGGAAAACTGAGACATATTTGAACACGTCTCCCGTTCACATGGTTGATCATACTTGGGTTCCACATGCATGTTTTAGCTGAAGGAAGAATACCTTAAACCTGGAGAGTTAAGACCCGTGTAATGGGTACCATGCAATATGACTTCAAAGGGTCTTCATTTGCTCAACGAACCTCTCCAATCCTATCACTGCTGCGTTTATGCCCCTGTACACATGCTTGATTCTCTTTCGGAGACATAGCAATCCATAGGTTTTACGATACTTACTAGTCAGGTACATTCTTAGGCGTTTAATATGCGGTGTTGAGTCCATTTCGTTGAGCAAGGAGTAGCTCTTGTCTATTCCGTATTTGACTTAAGGAACATTATGTGTGCTCATTTCAATCTCTGGTTTTATGCAGCACCCCAACTCACCTTTACCCTTAAGCAAGCATAAGTTGGTTTTCTAAATTTGAGACCCTGTTCTGTTCTGTAATTCAGTTCCTGTGTAGCCAAGTTTACATTTCGTGTATTACTGATATCTTATGATGTTTCTTTTTCTGTGTGACTTATTTCAGTTAGAATCATCATACCTGAATCCACTCATTGTGATGCTAAGGGCCTGATGACATAGATTTCATTGCTGAGTGATATTGCTTTGTAAGTAAATACCACAACTTCTTTATCCATTTTTCACTTTCTGCGATGTTGAACTTGTACTGTAAACGAGGTTCTTGTAAACAGAGCCATTCCAAACTTTGGGGTCGCTGTGTCTTTTTGATTTTAATTTCCCTAAGCTATAGGACCATAAGCGGAAGTGCCCTAGGCTCTGTTGCTTTGTTTTTTAGATGTTTCAGGAAACACCATACACTTCTCCCGAGTGTCTGTTGGCAATTTACATCCCGCCCATCAGCATAACAAGGCTCCCAGTTCTCAATGGCCTGTTGCCTTTCTGGATTTTACACTTTTTTCAGATGGCCCTTTTGACCGGGGGGAAGTGAGACTTCATTGTAGTGCAGATTTCCTTTGCAAGCTTGCTTGGTTGGCCAAAAAGGGCGTATGCGTTTTTTCCTGAATATATTCAGGAAAAAACGCATACGCCCTTTTTGGCCAAGTGCATCATTGTGGACGTTCTGCCTCTTTTCCTATGCTTTCAATGCAATTCCAGTCTACCTCCTGAAATCGGTTTCCTGCAATTCTGCCCCGCTTTCAAGTCCTCTTGGCAGCCTTACTTCAGTCTATTTTTGGACGATAGCTGTCATTTATAACTCTGCAGGTTTGTGAATTACAGTGCCCCTGAGCTCCTTTCTTCAACTCGCTTTCTTGTGACCTGGCCGCAACACCGCAGGATGGCTTCAGGCCCTAATCTGGTTCCGGCCCGGCATGCTGAGCCTTTGGTTAATTCCTCTTCCTGGTGGGAAATGAGAGTTAAATTTGCCCGTCCAGACACCTCCAGCTAGCCTCTCATTGGTTCTCGCTATTCCTGTTCATCTTCCACAGAAATTGCAAACTGGGCCAAACAGGAGGTTAAAGGGACTGACTCTCCAAGTGGGGAGAGTGTTAGTAAAGCGTCTGGAATGTTGCACCCGAGTACCAGGGTAGGAAAACTGAGACATATTTGAACACGTCTCCCGATCACATGGTTGATCATACTCTAGGTTCCACATGCATGTTTTAGCTGAAGGAAGAATATCTTAAACCTGGGTAGTTGAAACCCGTGGAATGGGTACCATGCAATATGACTTCAAAGGGTCTTCATTTGCTCACCGAACCTCTCCAATCCTATCACTGCTGCGTTTATGCCCCTGTACACATGCTTGATTCTCTTTCGGAGACATAGCAATCCATAGGTTTTAAGATACTTACTAGTCAGGTACATTCTTAGGCGTTTAATATGCGGTGTTGAGTCCATTTCATTGAGCAAGGAGTAGCTCTTGTCTATTCCATATTTGGCTTAAGGAACTTTATCTGTGCTCATTTCAATCTCTGGTTTTATGCAGCACCCCAACTCACCTTTACCCTTAAGCAAGAATAAGTTGGTTTTCTAAATTTGAGACCCTGTTCTGTTCTGTAATTCAGTTCCTGTGTAGCCAAGTTTCCATTCCGTGTATTACTGATATCTTATGATGTTTCTTTTTCTGTGTGACTTATTTCAGTTAGAATCATCATACCTGAATCCAGTCATTGTGCTGCTAAGGGCCTGATGACACAGATTTCATTGCTGAGTGATATTGCTTTGTAAGTAAATACCACAACTTCTTTATCCATTTTTCACTTTCTGCGATGTTGAACTTGTACTGTAAACGAGGTTCTTGTAAACAGAGCCGTTCCAAACTTTGGGGTGGCTGTGTCTTTTTGATTTTAATTTCCCTAAGCTATAGGACCATAAGTGGAAGTGCCCTAGGTTCTGTTGCTTTGTTTTTTAGATGTTTCAGGAAACACCATACACTTCTCCCGAGTGGTTGTTGGCAATTTACATCCCGCCCATCAGCATAACAAGGCTCCCAGTTCTCCATGGCCTGTCTTGCCTTTCTGGATTTTACACTTTTTTCAGATGGCCCTTTTGACCAGGGGGAAGTGAGACTTCATTGTAGTGCAGATTTCCTTTGCAAGCTTGCTTGGTTAGCCAAAAAGGGCGTATGTGTTTTTTACTGAATATATTCAGGAAAAAACGCATACGCCCTTTTTGGCCAAGTGCATCATTGTGGACGTTCTGCCTCTTTTCCTATGCTTTCAATGCAATTCCAGTCTACCTCCTGAAATCGGTTTCCTGCAATTCTGCCCCGCTTTCAAGTCCTCTTGGCAGCCTAACTTCAGTCTATTTTTGGACGACAGCTGTCATTTATAACTCTGCAGGTTTGTGAATTACAGTGCCCCTGAGCTCCTTTCTTCAACTCGCTTTCTTGTGACCTGGCCGCAACACCGCAGGATGGCTTCAGGCCCTAATCTGGTTCCGGCACGGCACGCTGAGCCTTTGGTTATTTCCTCTTCCTGGTGGGAAATGAGAGTTAAATTTGCCCGTCCAGACACCTCCAGCTAGTCTCTCATTGGTTCTCGCTATTCCTGTTCATCTTCCGCAGAAATTGCAAACTGGGCCAAACAGGAGGTTAAAGGGACTGACTCTCCAAGTCGGGAGAGTGTTAGTAAAGCGTCTGGAATGTTGCACCCGAGTACCAGGGGAGGAAAACTGAGACATATTTGAACACGTCTACCGTTCACATGGTTGATCATACTCTGGGTTCCACATGCATGTTTTAGCTGAAGGAAGAATACCTTAAACCTGGAGAGTTGAGACCCGTGGAATGGGTACCATGCAATATGATTTCAAAGGGTCTTCATTTGCTCACCGAACCTCTCCAATCCTATCACTGCTGCGTTTATGCCCCTGTACACACGCTTGATTCTCTTTTGGAGACATAGCAATCCATAGGTTTTAAGATACTTACTAGTCAGGTACATTCTTAGGCGTTTAATATGGGGTGTTGAGTCCATTTCGTTGAGCAAGGAGTAGCTCTTGTCTATTCCATACTTGGCTTAAGGAACTTTATCTGTGCTCATTTCAATCTCTGGTTTTATGCAGCACCCCAACTCACCTTTACCCTTAAGCAAGCATAAGTTGGTTTTCTAAATTTGAGACCCTGTTCTGTTTTGGAATGCAGTTCCTGTGTAGCCAAGTTTACATTCCGTGTATTAGTGATATCTTATGATGTTTCTTTTTCTGTGTGACTTATTTCAGTTAGAATCATCGTACCTGAATCCACTCATTATGCTGCTACGGGCCTGATGACATAGATTTCATTGCTGAGTGATACTGCATTGTACGTAAGTACCACAAGTTCTTTATCCATTTTTCACTTTCTGCGATGTTGAACTTGTACTGTAAACGAGGTTTTTGTCAACAGAGCCGTTCCAAACTTTGGGGTGGCTGTGTCTTTTTGATTTTAATTTCCCTAAGCTATAGGACCATAAGTGGAAGTGCCCTAGGCTCTGTTGCTTTGTTTTTTAGATGTTTCAGGAAACACCATACACTTCTCCTGAGTGGTTGTTGGCAATTTACATCCCGCCCATCAGCATAACAAGGCTCCCAGTTCTCCATGGCCTGTCCTGCCTTTCTGGATTTTACACTTTTTTCAGATGGCCCTTTTGACCGGGGGGAAGTGAGACTTCATTGTAGTGCAGATTTCCTTTGCAAGCTTGCTTGGTTGGCCAAAAAGGGCGTATGCGTTTTTTCCTGAATATATTCAGGAAAAAACGCATACGCCCTTTTTGGCCAAGTGCATCATTGTGGACGTTCTGCCTCTTTTCCTATGCTTTCAATGCAA
The DNA here is from genome assembly GCF_949987515.2 of Delphinus delphis. Classification (NCBI taxonomy): domain Eukaryota; kingdom Metazoa; phylum Chordata; class Mammalia; order Artiodactyla; family Delphinidae; genus Delphinus; species Delphinus delphis. The sequence continues at coordinate 1,349,048 of NW_027192691.1, forward strand.
TTCCAGTCTACCTCCTGAAATCGGTTTCCTGCAATTCTGCCCCGCTTTCAAGTCCTCTTGGCAGCCTTACTTCAGTCTATTTTTGGACGATAGCTGTCATTTATAACTCTGCAGGTTTGTGAATTACAGTGCCCCTGAGCTCCTTTCTTCAACTCGCTTTCTTTTGAGCTGGCCGCAACACCGCAGGATGGCTTCAGGCCCTAATCTGGTTCCGGTACGGCACGCTGAGCCTTTGGTTATTCCCTCTTCCTGGTGGGAAATGAGAGTTAAATTTGCCCGTCCAGACACCTCCAGCTAGTCTCTCATTGGTTCTCGCTATTCCTGTTCATCTTCCGCAGAAATTGCAAACTGGGCCAAACAGGAGGTTAAAGGCGCTGACTCTCCAAGTGGGGAGAGTGTTAGTAAAGCGTCTGGAATGTTGCACCCGAGTACCAGGGGAGGAAAACTGAGACATATTTGAACACGTCTCCCGTTCACATGGTTGATCATACTTGGGTTCCACATGCATGTTTTAGCTGAAGGAAGAATACCTTAAACCTGGAGAGTTGAGACCCGTGTAATGGGTACCATGCAATATGACTTCAAAGGGTCTTCATTTGCTCACCGAACCTCTCCAATCCTATCACTGCTGCGTTTATGCCCCTGTACACATGCTTGATTCTCTTTTGGAGACATAGCAATCCATAGGTTTTACGATAATTACTAGTCAGGTACATTCTTAGGCTTTTAATATGGGGTGTTGAGTCCATTTCGTTGAGCAAGGAGTAGCTCTTGTCTATTCCATATTTGACTTAAGGAACTTTATCTGTGCTCATTTCAATCTCTGGTTTTATGCAGCACCCCAACTCACCTTTCCCCTTAAGCAACCATAAGTTGTTTTTCTAAATTTGAGACCCTGTTCTGTTCTGTAATTCAGTTCCTGTGTAGCCAAGTTTACATTCCGTGTATTACTGATATCTTATGATGTTTCTTTTTCTGTGTGACTTATTTCAGTTAGAATCATCATACCTGAATCCACTCATTGTGATGCTAAGGGCCTGATGACATAGATTTCATTGCTGAGTGATATTGCTTTGTAAGTAAATACCACAACTTCTTTATCCATTTTTCACTTTCTGCGATGTTGAACTTGTACTGTAAATGAGGTTCTTGTAAACAGAGCCGTTCGAAAGTTTGGGGTGGCTGTGTCTTTTTGATTTTAATTTCCCTAAGCTATAGGACCATAAGTGGCAGTGCCCTAGGCTCTGTTGCTTTGTTTTTTAGATGTTTCAGGAAACACCATACACTTCTCCCTAGTGTCTGTTGGCAATTTACATCCCGCCCATCAGCATAACAAGGCTCACAGTTGTCCTTGGCCTGTCCTGCCTTTCTGGATTTTACACTTTTTTCAGATGGCCCTTTTGACCGGGGGGAAGTGAGACTTCATTGTAGTGCAGATTTCCTTTGCAAGCTTGCTTGGTTGGCCAAAAAGGGCGTATGCGTTTTTTCCTGAATATATTCAGGAATAATTTGCCCGTCCAGACACCTCCAGCTAGCCTCTCATTGGTTCTCGCTATTCCTGTTCATCTTCCGCAGAAATTGCAAACTGGGCCAAACAGGAGGTTAAAGGCGCTGACTCTCCAAGTGGGGAGAGTGTTAGTAAAGCGTCTGGAATGTTGCACCCGAGTACCAGGGGAGGAAAACTGAGACTTATTTGAACACGTCTCCCGTTCACATGGTTGATCATACTTGGGTTCCACATGCATGTTTTAGCTGAAGGAAGAATACCTTAAACCTGGGTAGTTGAAACCCGTGGAAAGGGTACCATGCAATATGACTTCAAAGGGTCTTCATTTGCTCACCGAACCTCTCCAATCCTATCACTGCTGCATTTATGCCCCTGTACACACGCTTGATTCTCTTTCGGAGACATAGCAATTCATAGGTTTTAAGATACTTACTAGTCAGGTACATTCTTAGGCGTTTAATATGGGGTGTTGAGTCCATTTCGTTGAGCAAGGAGTAGCTCTTGTCTATTCCATATTTGGCTTAAGGAACTTTATCTGTGCTCATTTCAATCTCTGGTTTTATGCAGCACCCCCACTCACCTTTATCCTTAAGCAAGAATAAGTTGGTTTTCTAAATTTGAGACCCTGTTCTGTTCTGTAATTCAGTTCCTGTGTAGCCAAGTTTACATTCCGTGTATTACTGATATCTTATGATGTTTCTTTTTCTGTGTGACTTATTTCAGTTAGAATCATCATACCTGAATCCACTCAGTGTGCTGCTAAGGGCCTGATGACACAGATTTCATTGCTGAGTGATATTGCTTTGTAAGTAAATACCACAACTTCTTTATCCATTTTACACTTTCTGCGATGTTGAACTTGTACTGTAAACGAGGTTCTTGTAAACAGAGCCGTTCCAAACTTTGGGGTGGCTGTGTCTTTTTGATTTTAATTTCCCTAAGCTATAGGACCATAAGTGGAAGTGCCCTAGGTTCTGTTGCTTTGTTTTTTAGATGTTTCAGGAAACACCATACACTTCTCCCGAGTGGTTGTTGGCAATTTACATCCCGCCCATCAGCATAACAAGGCTCCCAGTTCTCCATGGCCTGTCCTGCCTTTCTGGATTTTACACTTTTTTCAGATGGCCCTTTTGACCGGGGGGAAGTGAGACTTCATTGTAGTCCAGATTTCCTTTGCAAGCTTGCTTGGTTGGCCAAAAAGGGCGTATGCGTTTTTTCCTGAATATATTCAGGAAAAAACGCATACGCCCTTTTTGGCCAAGTGCATCATTGTGGACGTTCTGCCTCTTTTCCTATGCTTTCAATGCAATTCCAGTCTACCTCCTGAAATCGGTTTCCTGCAATTCTGCCGCGCTTTCAAGTCCTCTTGGCAGCCTTACTTCAATCTATTTTTGGACGATAGCTGTCATTTATAACTCTGCAGGTTTGTGAATTACAGTGCCCCTGAGCTCCTTTCTTCAACTTGCTTTCTTGTGACCTGGCCGCAACACCACAGGATGGCTTCAGGCCCTAATCTGGTTCCGGCCCGGCATGCTGAGCCTTTGGTTATTTCCTCTTCCTGGTGGGAAATGAGAGTTAAATTTGCCCGTCCAGACACCTCCAGCTAGTCTCTCATTGGTTCTCGCTATTCCTGTTCATCTTCCGCAGAAATTGCAAACTGTGCCAAACAGGAGGTTAAAGGCGCTGACTCTCCAAGTGGGGAGAGTGTTAGTAAAGCGTCTGGAATGTTGCACCCGAGTACCAGGGGAGGAAAACTGAGACATATTTGAACACGTCTCCCGTTCACATGGTTGATCATACTTGGGTTCCACATGCATGTTTTAGCTGAAGGAAGAATACCTTAAACCTGGAGAGTTAAGACCCGTGTAATGGGTACCATGCAATATGACTTCAAAGGGTCTTCATTTGCTCACCGAACCTCTCCAGTCCTATCACTGCTGCGTTTATGCCCCTGTATACATGCTTGATTCTCTTTCGGAGACATAGCAATCCATAGGTTTTAAGATACTTACTAGTCAGGTACATTCTTAGGCGTTTAATATGCGGTGTTGAGTCCATTTCGTTGAGCAAGGAGTAGCTCTTGTCTATTCCATATTTGACTTAAGGAACTTTATCTGTGCTCATTTCAATCTCTGGTTTTATGCAGCACCCCAACTCACCGTTCCCCTTAAGCAAGCATAAGTTGTTTTTCTAAATTTGAGACCCTGTTCTGTTCTGTAATTCAGTTCCTGTGTAGCCAAGTTTACATTCCGTGTATTACTGATATCTTATGATGTTTCTTTTTCTGTGTGACTTATTTCAGTTAGAATCATCATACCTGAATCCACTCATTGTGATGCTAAGGGCCTGATGACATAGATTTCATTGCTGAGTGATATTGCTTTGTAAGTAAATACCACAACTTCTTTATCCATTTTTCACTTTCTGCGATGTTGAACTTGTACTGTAAACGAGGTTCTTGTAAACAGAGGCGTCCCAAACTTGGGGTGGCTGTGTCTTTTTGATTTTAATTTCCCTAAGCTATAGGACCATAAGTGGCAGTGCCCTAGGCTCTGTTGCTTTGTTTTTTAGATGTTTCAGGAAACACCATACACTTCTCCCCAGTGTCTGTTGGCAATTTACATCCCGCCCATCAGCATAACAAGGCTCACAGTTGTCCTTGGCCTGTCCTGCCTTTCTGGATTTTACACTTTTTTCAGATGGCCCTTTTGACCGGGGGGAAGTGAGACTTCATTGTAGTGCAGATTTCCTTTGCAAGCTTGCTTGGTTGGCCAAAAAGAGCGTATGCGTTTTTTCCTGAATATATTCAGGAATAATTTGCCCGTCCAGACACCTCCAGCTAGTCTCTCATTGGTTCTCGCTATTCCTGTTCATCTTCCGCAGAAATTGCAAACTGGGCCAAACAGGAGGTTAAAGGCGCTGACTCTCCAAGTGGGGAGAGTGTTAGTAAAGCGTCTGGAATGTTGCACCCGAGTACCAGGGGAGGAAAACTGAGACATATTTGAACACGTCTCCCGTTCACATGGTTGATCATACTTGGGTTCCACATGCATGTTTTAGCTGAAGGAAGAATACCTTAAACCTGGAGAGTTGAGACCCGTGTAATGGGTACCATGCAATATGACTTCAAAGGGTCTTCATTTGCTCACCGAACCTCTCCAATCCTATCACTGCTGCGTTTATGCCCCTGTACACATACTTGATTCTCTTTTGGAGACATAGCAATCCATAGGTTTTACGATACTTACTAGTCAGGTACATTCTTAGGCGTTTAATATGCGGTGTTGAGTCCATTTCGTTGAGCAAGGAGTAGCTCTTGTCTATTCCATATTTGACTTAAGGAACTTTATCTGTGCTCATTTCAATCTCTGGTTTTATGCAGCACCCCAACTCACCTTTACCCTTAAGCAAGCATAACTTGGTTTTCTAAATTTGAGACCCTGTTCTGTTCTGTAATTCAGTTCCTGTGTAGCCAAGTTTACATTCCGTGTATTACTGATATCTTATGATGTTTCTTTTTCTGTGTGACTTATTTCAGTTAGAATCATCATACCTGAATCCACTCATTGTGATGCTAAGGGCCTGATGACATAGATTTCATTGCTGAGTGATATTGCTTTGTAAGTAAATACCACAACTTCTTTATCCATTTTTCACTTTCTGCGATGTTGAACTTGTACTGTAAACGAGGTTCTTGTAAACAGAGGCGTCCCAAACTTTGGGGTGGCTGTGTCTTTTTGATTTTAATTTCCCTAAGCTATAGGACCATAAGTGGCAGTGCCCTAGGCTCTGTTGCTTTGTTTTTTAGATGTTTCAGGAAACACCATACACTTCTCCCGAGTGTCTGTTGGCAATTTACATCCCGCCCATCAGCATAACAAGGCTCCCAGTTCTCCATGGCCTGTCCTGCCTTTCTGGATTTTACACTTTTTTCAGATGGCCCTTTTGACCGGGGGGAAGTGAGACTTCATTGTAGTGCAGATTTCCTTTGCAAGCTTGCTTGGTTGGCCAAAAAGGGCGTATGCGTTTTTTCCTGAATATATTCAGGAAAAAACGCATACGCCCTTTTTGGCCAAGTGCATCATTGTGGGCGTTCTGCCTCTTTTCCTATGCTTTCAATGCAATTCCAGTCTACCTCCTGAAATCGGTTTCCTGCAATTCTGCCCCGCTTTCAAGTCCTCTTGGCAGCCTTACTTCAGTCTATTTTTGGACGATAGCTGTCATTTATAACTCTGCAGGTTTGTGAATTACAGTGCCCCTGAGCTCCTTTCTTCAACTCGCTTTCTTTTCAGCTGGCCGCAACACCGCAGGATGGCTTCAGGCCCTAATCTGGTTCCGGCACGGCACGCTGAGCCTTTCGTTATTTCCTCTTCCTGGTGGGAAATGAGAGTTAAATTTGCCCGTCCAGACACCTCCAGCTAGCCTCTCATTGGTTCTCGCTATTCCTGTTCATCTTCCGCAGAAATTGCAAACTGGGCCAAACAGGAGGTTAAAGGCGCTGACTCTCCAAGTGGGGAGAGTGTTAGTAAAGCGTCTGGAATGTTGCACCCGAGTACCAGGGGAGGAAAACTGAGACATATTTGAACACGTCTCCCGTTCACATGGTTGATCATACTTGGGTTCCACATGCATGTTTTAGCTGAAGGAAGAATACCTTAAACCTGGAGAGTTGAGACCCGTGTAATGGGTACCATGCAATATGACTTCAAAGGGTCTTCATTTGCTCACCGAACCTCTCCAATCCTATCACTGCTGCGTTTATGCCCCTGTACACATGCTTGATTCTCTTTCGGAGACATAGCAATCCATAGGTTTTACGATACTTACTAGTCAGGTACATTCTTAGGCGTTTAATATGCGGTGTTGAGTCCATTTCGTTGAGCAAGGAGTAGCTCTTGTCTATTCCGTATTTGACTTAAGGAACTTTATGTGTGCTCATTTCAATCTCTGGTTTTATGCAGCACCCCAACTCACCTTTACCCTTAAGCAAGCATAAGTTGGTTTTCTAAATTTGAGACCCTGTTCTGTTCTGTAATTCAGTTCCTGTGTAGCCAAGTTTACATTCCGTGTATTACTGATATCTTATGATGTTTCTTTTTCTGTGTGATTTGTTTCAGTTAGAATCATCATACCTGAATCCACTCATTGTGATGCTAAGGGCCTGATGACATAGATTTCATTGCTGAGTGATATTGCTTTGTAAGTAAATACCACAACTTCTTTATCCATTTTTCACTTTCTGCGATGTTGAACTTGTACTGTAAACGAGGTTCTTGTAAACAGAGGCGTCCCAAACTTTGGGGTGGCTGTGTCTTTTTGATTTTAATTTCCCTAAGTTATAGGACCATAAGTGACAGTGCCCTAGGCTCTGTTGCTTTGTTTTTTAGATGTTTCAGGAAACACCATACACTTCTCCCGAGTGTCTGTTGGCAATTTACATCCCGCCCATCAGCATAACAAGGCTCCCAGTTCTCCATGGCCTGTCCTGCCTTTCTGGATTTTACACTTTTTTCAGATGGCCCTTTTGACCGGGGGGAAGTGAGACTTCATTGTAGTGCAGATTTCCTTTGCAAGCTTGCTTGGTTGGCCAAAAAGGGCGTATGCTTTTTTTCCTGAATATATTCAGGAAAAAACGCATACGCCCTTTTTGGCCAAGTGCATCATTGTGGACGTTCTGCCTCTTTTCCTATGCTTTCAATGCAATTCCAGTCTACCTCCTGAAATCGGTTTCTGCAATTCTGCCCCGCTTTCAAGTCCTCTTGGCAGCCTTACTTCAGTCTATTTTTGGACGATAGCTGTCATTTATAACTCTGCAGGTTTGTGAATTACAGTGCCCCTGAGCTCCTTTCTTCAACTCGCTTTCTTGTGACCTGGCCACAACACCGCAGGATGGCTTCAGGCCCTAATCTGGTTCCGGCCCGGCATGCTGAGCCTTTGGTTAATTCCTCTTCCTGGTGGGAAATGAGAGTTAAATTTGCCCGTCCAGACACCTCCAGCTAGCCTCTCATTGGTTCTCGCTATTCCTGTTCATCTTCCGCAGAATTTGCAAACTGGGCCAAACAGGAGGTTAAAGGGACTGACTCTCCAAGTGGGGAGAGTGTTAGTAAAGTGTCTGGAATGTTGCACCCGAGTACCAGGGGAGGAAAACTGAGACATATTTGAACACGTCTCCCGATCACATGGTTGATCATACTCTAGGTTCCACATGCATGTTTTAGCTGAAGGAAGAATACCTTAAACCTGGGTAGTTGAAACCCGTGGAATGGGTACCATGCAATATGACTTCAAAGGGTCTTCATTTGCTCACCGAACCTCTCCAATCCTATCACTGCTGCGTTTATGCCCCTGTACACATGCTTGATTCTCTTTCGGAGACATAGCAATCCATAGGTTTTAAGATACTTACTAGTCAGGTACATTCTTAGGCGTTTAATATGGGGTGTTGAGTCCATTTCGTTGTGCAAGGAGTAGCTCTTGTCTATTCCATATTTGGCTTAAGGAACTTTATCTGTGCTCATTTCAATCTCTGGTTTTATGCAGCACCCCAACTCACCTTTACCCTTAAGCAAGAATAAGTTGGTTTTCTAAATTTGAGACCCTGTTCTGTTCTGTAATTCAGTTCCTGTGTAGCCAAGTTTACATTCCGTGTATTACTGATATCTTATGATGTTTCTTTTTCTGTGTGACTTATTTCAGTTAGAATCATCATACCTGAATCCACTCATTGTGCTGCTAAGGGCCTGATGACACAGATTTCATTGCTGAGTGATATTGCTTTGTAAGTAAATATCACAACTTCTTTATCCATTTTTCACTTTCTGCGATGTTGAACTTGTACTGTAAACGAGGTTCTTGTAAACAGAGCCGTTCCAAACTTTGGGGTGGCTGTGTCTTTTTGATTTTAATTTCCCTAAGCTATAGGACCATAAGTGGAAGTGCCCTAGGTTCTGTTGCTTTGTTTTTTAGATGTTTCAGGAAACACCATACACTTCTCCCGAGTGGTTGTTGGCAATTTACATCCCGCCCATCAGCATAACAAGGCTCCCAGTTCTCCATGGCCTGTCTTGCCTTTCTGGATTTTACACTTTTTTCAGATGGCCCTTTTGACCGGGGGGAAGTGAGACTTCATTGTAGTGCAGATTTCCTTTGCAAGCTTGCTTGGTTGGCCAAAAAGGGCGTATGCGTTTTTTCCTGAATATATTCAGGAAAAAACGCATACGCCCTTTTTGGCCAAGTGCATCATTGTGGACGTTCTGCCTCTTTTCCTATGCTTTCAATGCAATTCCAGTCTACCTCCTGAAATCGGTTTCCTGCAATTCTGCCCCGCTTTCAAGTCCTCTTAGCAGCCTTACTTCAGTCTATTTTTGGACGATAGCTGTCATTTATAACTCTGCAGGTTTGTGAATTACAGTGCCCCTGCGCTCCTTTCTTCAACTCGGTTTCTTTAGAGCTGGCCGCAACACCGCAGGATGGCTTCAGGCCCTAATCTGGTTCCGGTATGGCACAATGAGCCTTTGGTTATTTCCTCTTCCTGGTGGGAAATGAGAGTTAAATTTGCCCGTCCGGACACCTCCAGCTAGCCTCTCATTGGTTCTCGCTATTCCTGTTCATCTTCCGCAGAAATTGCAAACTGGGCCAAACAGGAGGTTAAAGGTGCTGACTCTCCAAGTGGGGAGAGTGTTAGTAAAGCGTCTGGAATGTTGCACCCGAGTACCAGGGGAGGAAAACTGAGACATATTTGAACACGTCTCCCGATCACATGGTTGATCATACTCTGGGTTCCACATGCATGTTTTAGCTGAAGGAAGAATACCTAAAACCTGGGTAGTTGAAACCCGTGGAATGGGCACCATGCAATATGACTTCAAAGGGTCTGCATTTGCTCACCGAACCTCTCCAATCCTATCACTGCTGCGTTTATGCCCCTGTACACATGCTTGATTCTCTTTCGGAGACATAGCAATCCATAGGTTTTAAGATACTTACTAGTCAGATACATTCTTAGGCGTTTAATATGCGGTGTTGAGTCCATTTCGTTGAGCAAGGAGTAGCTCTTGTCTATTCCATATTTGGCTTAAGGAACTTTATCTGTGCTCATTTCAATCTCTGGTTTTATGCAGCACCCCAACTCACCTTTCCCCTTAAGCAAGCATAAGTTGGTTTTCTAAATTTGAGACCCTGTGCAGTTTTGGAATGCAGTTCCTGTGTAGCCAAGTTTACATTCCGTGTATTACTGATATCTTATGATGTTTCTTTTTCTGTGTGACTTATTTCAGTTAGAATCATCGTACCTGAATCCACTCATTATGCTGCTACGGGCCTGATGACATAGATTTCATTGGTGAGTGATACTGCATTGTATGTAAGTACCACAAGTTCTTTATCCATTTTTCACTTTCTGTGATATTGAACTTGTACGGTAAACGAGGTTCTTGTAAACGGAGGCGTCCCAAACTTTGGGGTGGCTGTGTCTTTTTGATTTTAATTTCCCTAAGCTATAGGACCATAAGTGGAAGTGCCCTAGGCTCTGTTGCTTTGTGTTTTAGATGTTTCAGGAAACACCATACACTTCTCCCGAGTGGTTGTTGGCAATTTACATCCCGCCCATCAGCATAACAAGGCTCCCAGTTCTCCATGGCCTGTCCTGCCTTTCTGGATTTTACACTTTTTTCAGATGGCCCTTTTGACCGGGGGGAAGTGAGACTTCATTGTAGTGCAGATTTCCTTTGCAAGCTTGCTTGGTTGGCCAAAAAGTGCGTATGCGTTTTTTCCTGAATATATTCAGGAAAAAACGCATACGCCCTTTTTTGCCAAGTGCATCATTGTGGACGTTCTGCCTCTTTTCCTATGCTTTCAATGCAATTCCAGTCTACCTCCTGAAATCGGTTTCCTGCAATTCTGCCCCGCTTTCAAGTCCTCTTGGCAGCCTTACTTCAGTCTATTTTTGGACGATAGCTGTCATTTATAACTCTGCAGGTTTGTGAATTACAGTGCCCCTGAGCTCCTTTCTTCAATTTGCTTTCTTGTGACCTGGCCGCAACACCGCAGGATGTCTTCAGGCCCTAATCTGGTTCCGGCACGGCACGCTGAGCCTTTGGTTATTTCCTCTTCCTGGTGGGAAATGAGAGTTAAATTTGCTCGTCCAGACACCTCCAGCTAGCCTCTCATTGGTTCTCGCTATTCCTGTTCATCATCCGCAGAAATTGCAAACTGGGCCAAACAGGAGGTTAAAGGCGCTGACTCTCCAAGTGGGGAGAGTGTTAGTAAAGCGTCTGGAATGTTGCACCCGAGTACCAGGGGAGGAAAACTGAGACATATTTGAACACGTCTCCCGTTCACATGGTTGATCATACTTGGGTTCCACATGCGTGTTTTAGCTGAAGGAAGAATACCTTAAACCTGGAGAGTTGAGACCCGTGTAATGGGTACCATGCAATATGACTTCAAAGGGTCTTCATTTGCTCACCGAACCTCTCCAAACCTATCACTGCTGCGTTTATGCCCCTGTACACATGCTTGATTCTCTTTTGGAGACATAGCAATCCATAGGTTTTACGATACTTACTAGTCAGGTACATTCTTAGGCGTTTAATATGCGGTGTTGAGTCCATTTCGTTGAGCAAGGAGTAGCTCTTGTCTATTCCATATTTGACTTAAGGAACTTTATCTGTGCTCATTTCAATCTCTGGTTTTATGCAGCACCCCAACTCACCTTTACCCTTAAGCAAGCATAAGTTGGTTTTCTAAATTTGAGACCCTGTTCTGTTCTGTAATTCAGTTCCTGTGTAGCCAAGGTTCCATTCCGTGTATTACTGATATCTTATGATGTTTCTTTTTCTGTGTGACTTATTTCAGTTAGAATCATCATACCTGAATCCACTCATTGTGCTGCTAAGGGCCTGATGACACAGATTTCATTGCTGAGTGATATTGCTTTGTAAGTAAATACCACAACTTCTTTATCCATTTTTCACTTTCTGTGATGTTGAACTTGTACTGTAAACGAGGTTCTTGTAAACAGAGCCGTTCCAAACTTTGGGGTGGCTGTGTCTTTTTGATTTTAATTTCCCTAAGCTATAGGACCATAAGTGGAAGTGCCCTAGGTTCTGTTGCTTTGTTTTTTAGATGTTTCAGGAAACACCATACACTTCTCCCGAGTGGTTGTTGGCAATTTACATCCTGCCCATCAGCATAACAAGGCTCCCAGTTCTCCATGGCCTGTCTTGCCTTTCTGGATTTTACACTTTTTTCAGATGGCCCTTTTGACCGGGGGGAAGTGAGACTTCATTGTAGTGCAGATTTCCTTTGCAAGCTTGCTGGGTTGGCCAAAAAGGGCGTATGCGTTTTTTCCTGAATATATTCAGGAAAAAACGCATACGCCCTTTTTGGCCAAGTGCATCATTGTGGACGTTCTGCCTCTTTTCCTATGCTTTCAATGCAATTCCAGTCTACCTCCTGAAATCGGTTTCCTGCAATTCTGCCCCGCTTTCAAGTCCTCTTGGCAGCCTAACTTCAGTCTATTTTTGGACGATAGCTGTCATTTATAACTCTGCAGGTTTGTGAATTACAGTGCCCCTGAGCTCCTTTCTTCAACTCGCTTTCTTGTGACCTGGCCGCAACACCGCAGGATGGCTTCAGGCCCTAATCTGGTTCCGGCACGGCACGCTGAGCCTTTGTTTAATTCCTCTACCTGGTGGGAAATGAGAGTTAAATTTGCCCGTCCAGACACCTCCAGCTAGTCTCTCATTGGTTCTCGCTATTCCTGTTCATCTTCCGCAGAAATTGCAAACTGGGCCAAACAGGAGGTTAAAGGGACTGACTCTCCAAGTGGCGAGAGTGTTAGTAAAGCGTCTGGAATGTTGCACCCGAGTTCCAGGGGAGGAAAACTGAGACATATTTGAACACGTCTCCCGATCACATGGTTGATCATACTCTAGGTTCCACATGCATGTTTTAGCTGAAGGAAGAATACCTTAAACCTGGGTAGTTGAAACCCGTGGAATGGTTACCATGCAATATGACTTCAAAGGGTCTTCATTTGCTCACCGAACCTCTCCAATCCTATCACTGCTGCGTTTATGCCCCTGTACACATGCTTGATTCTCTTTCGGAGACATAGCAATCCATAGGTTTTAAGATACTTACTAGTCAGGAACATTCTTAGGCGTTTAATATGGGGTGTTGAGTCCATTTCGTTGAGCAAGGAGTAGCTCTTGTCTATTCCATATTTGGCTTAAGGAACTTTATCTGTGCTCATTTCAATCTCTGGTTTTATGCAGCACCCCAACTCACCTTTACCCTTAAGCAAGAATAAGTTGGTTTTCTAAATTTGAGACCCTGTTCTGTTCTGTAATTCAGTTCCTGTGTAGCCAAGTTTACATTCCATGTATTACTGATATCTTATGATGTTTCTTTTTCTGTGTGACTTATTTCAGTTAGAATTATCATAACTGAATCCACTCATTGTGCTGCTAAGGGCCTGATGACACAGATTTCATTGCTGAGTGATATTGCTTTGTAAGTAAATACCACAACTTCTTTATCCATTTTTCAATTTCTGCGATGTTGAACTTGTACTGTAAACGAGGTTCTTGTAAACAGAGCCGTTCCAAACTTTGGGGTGGCTGTGTCTTTTTGATTTTAATTTCCCTAAGCTATAGGACCATAAGTGGAAGTGCCCTAGGTTCTGTTACTTTGTTTTTTAGATGCTTCATGAAACACCATACACTTCTCCTGAGTGGTTGTTGGCAATTTACATCCCGCCCATCAGCATAACAAGGCTCCCAGTTCTCCATGGCCTGTTCTGCCTTTCTGGATTTTACACTTTTTTCAGATGGCCCTTTTGACCGGGGGGAAGTGAGACTTCATTGTAGTGCAGATTTCCTTTACAAGCTTGCTTGGTTGGCCAAAAAGGGCGTATGCGTTTTTTCCTGAATATATTCAGGAAAAAACGCATACGCCCTTTTTGGCCAAGTGCATCATTGTGGACGTTCTGCCTCTTTTCCTATGCTTTCAATGCAATTTCAGTCTACCTCCTGAAATCGGTTTCCGGCAATTCTGCCCCGCTTTCAAGTCCTCTTGGCAGCCTTACTTCAGTCTATTTTTGGACGATAGCTGTCATTTATAACTCTGCAGGTTTGTGAATTACAGTGCCCCTGAGCTCCTTTCTTCAACTCGCTTTCTTGTGACCTGGCCGCAACACCGCAGGATGGCTTCAGGCCCTAATCTGGTTCCGGCACGGCACGCTGAGCCTTTGTTTAATTCCTCTACCTGGTGGGAAATGAGAGTTAAATTTGCCCGTCCAGACACCTCCAGCTAGTCTCTCATTGGTTCTCGCTATTCCTGTTCATCTTCCGCAGAAATTGCAAACTGGGCCAAACAGGAGGTTAAAGGGACTGACTCTCCAAGTGGCGAGAGTGTTAGTAAAGCGTCTGGAATGTTGCACCCGAGTTCCAGGGGAGGAAAACTGAGACATATTTGAACACGTCTCCCGATCACATGGTTGATCATACTCTAGGTTCCACATGCATGTTTTAGCTGAAGGAAGAATACCTTAAACCTGGGTAGTTGAAACCCGTGGAATGGTTACCATGCAATATGACTTCAAAGGGTCTTCATTTGCTCACCGAACCTCTCCAATCCTATCACTGCTGCGTTTATGCCCCTGTACACATGCTTGATTCTCTTTCGGAGACATAGCAATCCATAGGTTTTAAGATACTTACTAGTCAGGAACATTCTTAGGCGTTTAATATGGGGTGTTGAGTCCATTTCGTTGAGCAAGGAGTAGCTCTTGTCTATTCCATATTTGGCTTAAGGAACTTTATCTGTGCTCATTTCAATCTCTGGTTTTATGCAGCACCCCAACTCACCTTTACCCTTAAGCAAGAATAAGTTGGTTTTCTAAATTTGAGACCCTGTTCTGTTCTGTAATTCAGTTCCTGTGTAGCCAAGTTTACATTCCATGTATTACAGATATCTTATGATGTTTCTTTTTCTGTGTGACTTATTTCAGTTAGAATTATCATAACTGAATCCACTCATTGTGCTGCTAAGGGCCTGATGACACAGATTTCATTGCTGAGTGATATTGCTTTGTAAGTAAATACCACAACTTCTTTATCCATTTTTCAATTTCTGCGATGTTGAACTTGTACTGTAAACGAGGTTCTTGTAAACAGAGCCGTTCCAAACTTTGGGGTGGCTGTGTCTTTTTGATTTTAATTTCCCTAAGCTATAGGACCATAAGTGGAAGTGCCCTAGGTTCTGTTACTTTGTTTTTTAGATGTTTCAGGAAACACCATACACTTCTCCTGAGTGGTTGTTGGCAATTTACATCCCGCCCATCAGCATAACAAGGCTCCCAGTTCTCCATGGCCTGTTCTGCCTTTCTGGATTTTACACTTTTTTCAGATGGCCCTTTTGACCGGGGGGAAGTGAGACTTCATTGTAGTGCAGATTTCCTTTACAAGCTTGCTTGGTTGGCCAAAAAGGGCGTATGCGTTTTTTCCTGAATATATTCAGGAAAAAACGCATACGCCCTTTTTGGCCAAGTGCATCATTGTGGACGTTCTGCCTCTTTTCCTATGCTTTCAATGCAATTTCAGTCTACCTCCTGAAATCGGTTTCCGGCAATTCTGCCCCGCTTTCAAGTCCTCTTGGCAGCCTTACTTCAGTCTATTTTTAGACGATAGCTGTCATTTATAACTCTGCAGGTTTGTGAATTACAGTGCCCCTGAGCTCCTTTCTTCAACTCGCTTTCTTGTGACCTGGCCGCAACACCGCAGGATGGCTTCAGGCCCTAATCTGGTTCTGGCACGGCACGCTGAGCCTTTGGTTATTTCCTCCTCCTGGTGGGAAATGAGAGTTAAATTTGCCCGTCCAGACACCTCCAGGTAGCCTCTCATTGGTTCTCGCTATTCCTGTTCATCTTCCGCAGAAATTGCAAACTGTGCAAACAGGAGGTTAAAGGCGCTGACTCTCCAAGTGGGGAGAGTGTTAGTAAAGCGTCTGGAATGTTGCACCCGAGTACCAGGGGAGGAAAACTGAGACATATTTGAACACGTCTCCCGATCACATGGTTGATCATACTCTGGGTTCCACATGCATGTTTTAGCTGAAGGAAGAATACCTAAAACCTGGGTAGTTGAAACCCGTGGAATGGGTACCATGCAATATGACTTCAAAGGGTCTTCATTTGCTCACCGAACCTCTGCAATCCTATCACTGCTGCGTTTATGCCCCTGTACACATGCTTGATTCTCTTTCGGAGACATAGCAATCCATAGGTTTTAAGATACTTACTAGTCAGGTACATTCTTAGGCGTTTAATATGCGGTGTTGAGTCCATTTCGTTGAGCAAGGAGTAGCTCTTGTCTATTCCATATTTGGCTTAAGGAACTTTATCTGTGCTCATTTCAATCTCTGGTTTTATGCAGCAACCCAACTCACCTTTCCCCTTAAGCAAGCATAAGTTGGTTTTCTAAATTTGAGAACCTGTTCTGTTTTGGAATTCAGTTCCTGTGTAGCCAAGTTTCCATTCCGTGTATTAGTGATATCTTATGATGTTTCTTTTTCTGTGTGACTTATTTCAGTTAGAATCATCGTACCTGAATCAACTCATTATGCTGCTACGGGCCTGATGACATAGATTTCATTGCTGAGTGATACTGCATTGTACGTAAGTACCACAAGTTCTTTATCCATTTTTCACTTTCTGCGATGTTGAACTTGTACTGTAAACGAGGTTCTTGTAAACAGAGCCGTTCCAAACTTTGGGGTGGCTGTGTCTTTTTGATTTTAATTTCCCTAAGCTATAGGACCATAAGTGGAAGTGCCCTAGGCTCTGTTGCTTTGTTTTTTAGATGTTTCAGGAAACACCATACACTTCTCCCACGTGTCTGTTGGCAATTTACATCCCGCCCATCAGCATAACAAGGCTCCCAGTTCTCAATGGCCTGTTGCCTTTCTGGATTTTACACTTTGTTCAGATGGCCCTTTTGACCGAGGGGAAGTGAGACTTCATTGTAGTGCAGATTTCCTTTGCAAGCTTGCTTGGTTGGCCAAAAAGGGCGTATGCGTTTTTTCCTGAATATATTCAGGAAAAAACGCATACGCCCTTTTTGGCCAAGTGCATCATTGTGGACGTTCTGCCTCTTTTCCTATGCTTTCAATGCAATTCCAGTCTACCTCCTGAAATCGGTTTCCTGCAATTCTGCCCCGCTTTCAAGTCCTCTTGGCAGCCTTACTTCAGTCTATTTTTGGACGATAGCTGTCATTTATAACTCTGCAGGTTTGTGAATTACAGTGCCCCTGAGCTCCTTTCTTCAACTCGCTTTCTTGTGACCTGGCCGCAACACCGCAGGATGGCTTCAGGCCCTAATCTGGTTCCGGCCCGGCATGCTGAGCCTTTGGTTAATTCCTCTTCCTGGTGGGAAATGAGAGTTAAATTTGCCCGTCCAGACACCTCTAGCTAGCCTCTCATTGGTTCTCACTATTCCTGTTCATCTTCCGCAGAAATTGCAAACTGGGCCAAACAGGAGGTTAAAGGGACTGACTCTCCAAGTGGGGAGAGTGTTAGTAAAGCGTCTGGAATGTTGCACCCGAGTACCAGGGGAGGAAAACTGAGACATATTTGAACACGTCTCCCGTTCACATGGTTGATCATACTCTGGGTTCCACATGCATGTTTTAGCTGAAGGAAGAATACCTTAAACCTGGAGAGTTGAGACCCGTGTAATGGGTACCATGCAATATGACTTCAAAGGGTCTTCATTTGCTCACCGAACCTCTCCAATCCTATCACTGCGGCGTTTATGCCCCTGTACACATGCTTGATTCTCTTTCGGAGACATAGCAATCCATAGGTTTTAAGATACTTACTAGTCAGGTACATTCTTAGGCGTTTAATATGCGGTGTTGAGTCCATTTCGTTGAGCAAGGAGTAGCTCTTGTCTATTCCATATTTGACTTAAGGAACTTTATCTGTGCTCATTTCAATCTCTGGTTTTATGCAGCACCCCAACTCACCTTTACCCTTAAGCAAGCATAAGTTGGTTTTCTAAATTTGAGACCCTGTTCTGTTCTGTAATTCAGTTCCTGTGTAGCCAAGTTTACATTCCGTGTATTACTGATATCTTATGATGTTTCTTTTTCTGTGTGACTTACTTCAGTTAGAATCATCATACCTGAATCCACTCATTGTGCTGCTAAGGGCCTGATGACACAGATTTCATTGCTGAGTGATATTGCTTTGTAAGTAAATACCACAACTTCTTTATCCATTTTTCACTTTCTGCGATGTTGAACTTGTACTGTAAACGAGGTTCTTGTAAACAGAGGCGTCCCAAACTTTGGGGTGGCTGTGTCTTTTTGATTTTAATTTCCCTAAGCTATAGGACCATAAGTGGCAGTGCCCTAGGCTCTGTTGCTTTGTTTTTTAGATGTTTCAGGAAACACCATACACTTCTCCCGAGTGGTTGTTGGCAATTTACATCCCGCCCATCAGCATAACAAGGCTCCCAGTTCTCCATGGCCTGTCCTGCCTTTCTGGATTTTACACTTTTTTCAGATGGCCCTTTTGACCGGGGGGAAGTGAGACTTCATTGTAGTGCAGATTTCCTTTGCAAGCTTGCTTGGTTGGCCAAAAAGGGCATATGCGTTTTTTCCTGAATATATTCAGGAAAAAACGCATACGCGCTTTTTGGCCAAGTGCATCATTGTGGACGTTCTGCCTCTTTTCCTATGCTTTCAATGCAATTCCAGTCTACCTCCTGAAATCGGTTTCCTGCAATTCTGCCCCGCTTTCAAATCCTCTTGGCAGCCTTACTTCAGTCTATTTTTGGACGATAGCTGTCATTTATAACTCTGCAGGTTTGTGAATTACAGTGCCCCTGAGCTCCTTTCTTCAACTCGCTTTCTTTTGAGCTGGCCGCAACACCGCAGGATGGCTTCAGGCCCTAATCTGGTTCCGGTACGGCACACTGAGCCCTTGGTTATTTCCTCTTCCTGGTGGGAAATGAGAGTTAAATTTGCCCGTCCAGACACCTCCAGCTAGCCTCTCATTGGTTCTCGCTATTCCTGTTCATCTTCCGCAGAAATTGCAAACTGGGCCAAACAGGAGGTTAAAGGTGCTGACTCTCCAAGTGGGGAGAGTGTTAGTAAAGCGTCTGGAATGTTACACCCGAGTACCAGGGGAGGAAAACTGAGACATATTTGAACACGTCTCCCGTTCACATGGTTGATCATACTTGGGTTCCACATGCATGTTTTAGCTGAAGGAAGAATACCTTAAACCTTGAGAGTTAAGACCCGTGTAATGGGTACCATGCAATATGACTTCAAAGGGTCTTCATTTGCTCACCCAACCTCTCCAATCCTATCACTGCTGCGTTTTTTGCCCCTGTACACATGCTTGATTCTCTTTTGGAGACATAGCAATCCATAGGTTTTACGATACTTAGTATTCAGGTACATTCTTAGGCGTTTAGTATGCGATGTTGAGTCCATTTCGTTGAGCAAGGAGTAGCTCTTGTCTATTCCATATTTGACTTAAGGAACTTTATCTGTGCTCATTTCAATCTCTGGTTTTATGCAGCACCCCAACTCACCTTTACCCTTAAGCAAGCATAAGTTGGTTTTCTAAATTTGAGACCCTGTTCTGTTCTGTAATTCAGTTCCTGTGTAGCCAAGTTTACATTCCGTGTATTACTGATATCTTATGATGTTTCTTTTTCTGTGTGACTTATTTCAGTTAGAATCATCATACCTGAATCCACTCATTGTGATGCTAAGGGCCTGATGACATAGATTTCATTGCTGAGTGATATTGCTTTGTAAGTAAATACCACAACTTCTTTATCCATTTTTCACTTTCTGCGATGTTGAACTTGTACTGTAAACGAGGTTCTTGTAAACAGAGGCGTCCCAAACTTTGGGGTGGCTGTGTCTTTTTGATTTTAATTTCCCTAAGCTATAGGACCATAAGTGGCAGTGCCCTAGGCTCTGTTGCTTTGTTTTTTAGATGTTTCAGGAAACACCATACACTTCTCCTGAGTGTCTGTTGGCAATTTACATCCCGCCCATCAGCATAACAAGGCTCCCAGTTCTCCATGGCCTGTTCTGCCTTTCTGGATTTTACACTTTTTTCAGATGGCCCTTTTGACCGGGGGGAAGTGAGACTTCATTGTAGTGCAGATTTCCTTTACAAGCTTGCTTGGTTGGCCAAAAAGGGCGTATGCGTTTTTTCCTGAATATATTCAGGAAAAAACGCATACGCCCTTTTTGGCCAAGTGCATCATTGTGGACGTTCTGCCTCTTTTCCTATGCTTTCAATGCAATTTCAGTCTACCTCCTGAAATCGGTTTCCGGCAATTCTGCCCCGCTTTCAAGTCCTCTTGGCAGCCTTACTTCAGTCTATTTTTGGACGATAGCTGTCATTTATAGCTCTGCAGGTTTGTGAATTACAGTGCCCCTGAGCTCCTTTCTTCAACTCGCTTTCTTGTGACCTGGCCGCAACACCGCAGGATGGCTTCAGGCCCTAATCTGGTTCTGGCACGGCACGCTGAGCCTTTGGTTATTTCCTCCTCCTGGTGGGAAATGAGAGTTAAATTTGCCCGTCCAGACACCTCCAGGTAGCCTCTCATTGGTTCTCGCTATTCCTGTTCATCTTCCGCAGAAATTGCAAACTGTGCAAACAGGAGGTTAAAGGCGCTGACTCTCCAAGTGGGGAGAGTGTTAGTAAAGCGTCTGGAATGTTGCACCCGAGTACCAGGGGAGGAAAACTGAGACATATTTGAACACGTCTCCCGATCACATGGTTGATCATACTCTGGGTTCCACATGCATGTTTTAGCTGAAGGAAGAATACCTAAAACCTGGGTAGTTGAAACCCGTGGAATGGGTACCATGCAATATGACTTCAAAGGGTCTTCATTTGCTCACCGAACCTCTCCAATCCTATCACTGCTGCGTTTATGCCCCTGTACACATGCTTGATTCTCTTTCGGAGACATAGCAATCCATAGGTTTTAAGATACTTACTAGTCAGGTACATTCTTAGGCATTTAATATGCGGTGTTGAGTCCATTTCGTTGAGCAAGGAGTAGCTCTTGTCTATTCCATATTTGGCTTAAGGAACTTTATCTGTGCTCATTTCAATCTCTGGTTTTATGCAGCAACCCAACTCACCTTTCCCCTTAAGCAAGCATAAGTTGGTTTTCTAAATTTGAGAACCTGTTCTGTTTTGGAATTCAGTTCCTGTGTAGCCAAGTTTCCATTCCGTGTATTAGTGATATCTTATGATGTTTCTCTTTCTGTGTGACTTATTTCAGTTAGAATCATCGTACCTGAATCAACTCATTATGCTGCTACGGGCCTGATGACATAGATTTCATTGCTGAGTGATACTGCATTGTACGTAAGTACCACAAGTTCTTTATCCATTTTTCAATTTCTGCGATGTTGAACTTGTACTGTAAACGAGGTTCTTGTAAACAGAGCCATTCCAAACTTTGGGGTGGCTGTGTCTTTTTGATTTTAATTTCCCTAAGCTATAGGACCATAAGTGGAAGTGCCCTAGGCTCTGTTGCTTTGTTTTTTAGATGTTTCAGGAAACACCATACACTTCTCCCACGTGTCTGTTGGCAATTTACATCCCGCCCATCAGCATAACAAGGCTCCCAGTTCTCAATGGCCTGTCCTGCCTTTCTGGATTTTACACTTTGTTCAGATGGCCCTTTTGACCGAGGGGAAGTGAGACTTCATTGTAGTGCAGATTTCCTTTGCAAGCTTGCTTGGTTGGCCAAAAAGGGCGTATGCGTTTTTTCCTGAATATATTCAGGAAAAAACGCATACGCCCTTTTTGGCCAAGTGCATCATTGTGGACGTTCTGCCTCTTTTCCTATGCTTTCAATGCAATTCCAGTCTACCTCCTGAAATCGGTTTCCTGCAATTCTGCCCCGCTTTCAAGTCCTCTTGGCAGCCTTACTTCAGTCTATTTTTGGACGATAGCTGTCATTTATAACTCTGCAGGTTTGTGAATTACAGTGCCCCTGAGCTCCTTTCTTCAACTCGCTTTCTTGTGACCTGGCCGCAACACCGCAGGATGGCTTCAGGCCCTAATCTGGTTCCGGCCCGGCATGCTGAGCCTTTGGTTAATTCCTCTTCCTGGTGGGAAATGAGAGTTAAATTTGCCCGTCCAGACACCTCCAGCTAGCCTCTCATTGGTTCTCACTATTCCTGTTCATCTTCCGCAGAAATTGCAAACTGGGCCAAACAGGAGGTTAAAGGGACTGACTCTCCAAGTGGGGAGAGTGTTAGTAAAGCGTCTGGAATGTTGCACCCGAGTACCAGGGGAGGAAAACTGAGACATATTTGAACACGTCTCCCGTTCACATGGTTGATCATACTCTGGGTTCCACATGCATGTTTTAGCTGAAGGAAGAATACCTTAAACCTGGAGAGTTGAGACCCGTGTAATGGGTACCATGCAATATGACTTCAAAGGGTCTTCATTTGCTCACCGAACCTCTCCAATCCTATCACTGCGGCGTTTATGCCCCTGTACACATGCTTGATTCTCTTTCGGAGACATAGCAATCCATAGGTTTTAAGATACTTACTAGTCAGGTACATTCTTAGGCGTTTAATATGCGGTGTTGAGTCCATTTCGTTGAGCAAGGAGTAGCTCTTGTCTATTCCATATTTGACTTAAGGAACTTTATCTGTGCTCATTTCAATCTCTGGTTTTATGCAGCACCCCAACTCACCTTTACCCTTAAGCAAGCATAAGTTGGTTTTCTAAATTTGAGACCCTGTTCTGTTCTGTAATTCAGTTCCTGTGTAGCCAAGTTTCCATTCCGTGTATTACTGATATCTTATGATGTTTCTTTTTCTGTGTGACTTACTTCAGTTAGAATCATCATACCTGAATCCACTCATTGTGCTGCTAAGGGCCTGATGACACAGATTTCATTGCTGAGTGATATTGCTTTGTAAGTAAATACCACAACTTCTTTATCCATTTTTCACTTTCTGCGATGTTGAACTTGTACTGTAAACGAGGTTCTTGTAAACAGAGGCGTCCCAAACTTTGGGGTGGCTGTGTCTTTTTGATTTTAATTTCCCTAAGCTATAGGACCATAAGTGGAAGTGCCCTAGGTTCTGTTGCTTTGTTTTTTAGATGTTTCAGGAAACACCATACACTTCTCCCGAGTGGTTGTTGGCAATTTACATCCCGCCCATCAGCATAACAAGGCTCCCAGTTCTCCATGGCCTGTCCTGCCTTTCTGGATTTTACACTTTTTTCAGATGGCCCTTTTGACCGGGGGGAAGTGAGACTTCATTGTAGTGCAGATTTCCTTTGCAAGCTTGCTTGGTTGGCCAAAAAGGGCGTATGCGTTTTTTCCTGAATATATTCAGGAAAAAACGCATACGCCCTTTTTGGCCAAGTGCATCATTGTGGACGTTCTGCCTCTTTTCCTATGCTTTCAATGCAATTCCAGTCTACCTCCTGAAATCGGTTTCCTGCAATTCTGCCCCGCTTTCAAGTCCTCTTGGCAGCCTTACTTCAGTCTATTTTTGGACGATAGCTGTCATTTATAACTCTGCAGGTTTGTGAATTACAGTGCCCCTGAGCTCCTTTCTTCAACTCGCTTTCTTTTGAGCTGGCCGCAACACCGCAGGATGGCTTCAGGCCCTAATCTGGTTCCGGTACGGCACACTGAGCCCTTGGTTATTTCCTCTTCCTGGTGGGAAATGAGAGTTAAATTTGCCCGTCCAGACACCTCCAGCTAGCCTCTCATTGGTTCTCGCTATTCCTGTTCATCTTCCGCAGAAATTGCAAACTGGGCCAAACAGGAGGTTAAAGGTGCTGACTCTCCAAGTGGGGAGAGTGTTAGTAAAGCGTCTGGAATGTTACACCCGAGTACCAGGGGAGGAAAACTGAGACATATTTGAACACGTCTCCCGTTCACATGGTTGATCATACTTGGGTTCCACATGCATGTTTTAGCTGAAGGAAGAATACCTTAAACCTTGAGAGTTAAGACCCGTGTAATGGGTACCATGCAATATGACTTCAAAGGGTCTTCATTTACTCACCCAACCTCTCCAATCCTATCACTGCTGCGTTTTTTGCCCCTGTACACATGCTTGATTCTCTTTTGGAGACATAGCAATCCATAGGTTTTACGATACTTAGTATTCAGGTACATTCTTAGGCGTTTAGTATGCGATGTTGAGTCCATTTCGTTGAGCAAGGAGTAGCTCTTGTCTATTCCATATTTGACTTAAGGAACTTTATCTGTGCTCATTTCAATCTCTGGTTTTATGCAGCACCCCAACTCACCTTTACCCTTAAGCAAGCATAAGTTGGTTGTCTAAATTTGAGACCCTGTTCTGTTCTGTAATTCAGTTCCTGTGTAGCCAAGTTTACATTCCGTGTATTACTGATATCTTATGATGTTTCTTTTTCTGTGTGACTTATTTCAGTTAGAATCATCATACCTGAATCCACTCATTGTGATGCTAAGGGCCTGATGACATAGATTTCATTGCTGAGTGATATTGCTTTGTAAGTAAATACCACAACTTCTTTATCCATTTTTCACTTTCTGCGATGTTGAACTTGTACTGTAAACGAGGTTCTTGTAAACAGAGGCGTCCCAAACTTTGGGGTGGCTGTGTCTTTTTGATTTTAATTTCCCTAAGCTATAGGACCATAAGTGGCAGTGCCCTAGGCTCTGTTGCTTTGTTTTTTAGATGTTTCAGGAAACACCATACACTTCTCCTGAGTGTCTGTTGGCAATTTACATCCCGCCCATCAGCATAACAAGGCTCCCAGTTCTCCATGGCCTGTCCTGCCTTTCTGGATTTTACACTTTTTTCAGATGGCCCTTTTGACCGGGGGGAAGTGAGACTTCATTGTAGTGCAGATTTCCTTTGCAAGCTTGCTTGGTTGGCCAAAAAGGGCGTATGCGTTTTTTCCTGAATATATTCAGGAAAAAACGCATACACCCTTTTTGGCCAAGTGCATCATTGTGGACGTTCTGCCTCTTTTCCTATGCTTTCAATGCAATTCCAGTCTACCTCCTGAAATCGGTTTCCTGCAATTCTGCCCCGCTTTCAAGTCCTCTTGGCAGCCTTACTTCAGTCTATTTTTGGACGATAGCTGTCATTTATAACTCTGCAGGTTTGTGAATTACAGTGCCCCTGAGCTCCTTTCTTCAACTCGCTTTCTTTTCAGCTGGCCGCAACACCGCAGGATGGCTTCAGGCCCTAATCTGGTTCCGGCACGGCACGCTGAGCCTTTCGTTATTTCCTCTTCCTGGTGGGAAATGAGAGTTAAATTTGCCCGTCCAGACACCTCCAGCTAGTCTCTCATTGGTTCTCGCTATTCCTGTTCATCTTCCGCAGAAATTGCAAACTGGGCCAAACAGGAGGTTAAAGGCGCTGACTCTCCAAGTGGGGAGAGTGTTAGTAAAGCGTCTGGAATGTTGCACCCGAGTACCAGGGGAGGAAAACTGAGACATATTTGAACACGTCTCCCGTTCACATGGTTGATCATACTTGGGTTCCACATGCATGTTTTAGCTGAAGGAAGAATACCTTAAACCTTGAGAGTTAAGACCCGTGTAATGGGTACCATGCAATATGACTTCAAAGGGTCTTCATTTGCTCACCCAACCTCTCCAATCCTATCACTGCTGCGTTTATGCCCCTGTACACATGCTTGATTCTCTTTTGGAGACATAGCAATCCATAGGTTTTACGATACTTACTATTCAGGTACATTCTTAGGCGTTTAGTATGCGATGTTGAGTCCATTTCGTTGAGCAAGGAGTAGCTCTTGTCTATTCCATATTTGACTTAAGGAACTTTATCTGTGCTCATTTCAATCTCTGGTTTTATGCAGCACCCCACCTCACCTTTACCCTTAAGCAAGCATAAGTTGGTTTTCTAAATTTGAGACCCTGTTCTGTTCTGTAATTCAGTTCCTGTGTAGCCAAGTTTACATTCCGTGTATTACTGATATCTTATGATGTTTCTTTTTCTGTGTGACTTATTTCAGTTAGAATCATCATACCTGAATCCACTCATTGTGCTGCTAAGGGCCTGATGACACAGATTTCATTGCTGAGTGATATTGCTTTGTAAGTAAATACCACAACTTCTTTATCCATTTTTCACTTTCTGCGATGTTGAACTTGTACTGTAAACGAGGTTCTTGTAAACAGAGCCGTTCCAAACTTTGGGGTGGCTGTGTCTTTTTGATTTTAATTTCCCTAAGCTATAGGACCATAAGTGGAAGTGCCCTAGGTTCTGTTGCTTTGTTTTTTAGATGTTTCAGGAAACACCATACACTTCTCCCGAGTGGTTGTTGGCAATTTACATCCCGCCCATCAGCATAACAAGGCTCCCAGTTCTCCGTGGCCTGTCTTGCCTTTCTGGATTTTACACTTTTTTCAGATGGCCCTTTTGACCAGGGGGAAGTGAGACTTCATTGTAGTGCAGATTTCCTTTGCAAGCTTGCTTGGTTAGCCAAAAAGGGCGTATGTGTTTTTTACTGAATATATTCAGGAAAAAACGCATACGCCCTTTTTGGCCAAGTGCATCATTGTGGACGTTCTGCCTCTTTTCCTATGCTTTCAATGCAATTCCAGTCTACCTCCTGAAATCGGTTTCCTGCAATTCTGCCCCGCTTTCAAGTCCTCTTGGCAGCCTAACTTCAGTCTATTTTTGGACGACAGCTGTCATTTATAACTCTGCAGGTTTGTGAATTACAGTGCCCCTGAGCTCCTTTCTTCAACTCGCTTTCTTGTGACCTGGCCGCAACACCGCAGGATGGCTTCAGGCCCTAATCTGGTTCCGGCACGGCACGCTGAGCCTTTGGTTATTTCCTCTTCCTGGTGGGAAATGAGAGTTAAATTTGCCCGTCCAGACACCTCCAGCTAGTCTCTCATTGGTTCTCGCTATTCCTGTTCATCTTCCGCAGAAATTGCAAACTGGTCCAAACAGGAGGTTAAAGGCGCTGACTCTCCAAGTGGGGAGAGTGTTAGTAAAGCGTCTGGAATGTTGCACCCGAGTACCAGGGGAGGAAAACTGAGACATATTTGAACACGTCTCCCGTTCACATGGTTGATCATACTTGGGTTCCACATGCATGTTTTAGCTGAAGGAAGAATACCTTAAACCTGGAGAGTTGAGACCCGTGTAATGGGTACCATGCAATATGACTTCAAAGGGTCTTCATTTGCTCACCGAACCTCTCCAATCCTATCACTGCTGCGTTTATGCCCCTGTACACATACTTGATTCTCTTTTGGAGACATAGCAATCCATAGGTTTTACGATACTTACTAGTCAGGTACATTCTTAGGCGTTTAATATGCGGTGTTGAGTCCATTTCGTTGAGCAAGGAGTAGCTCTTGTCTATTCCATATTTGACTTAAGGAACTTTATCTGTGCTCATTTCAATCTCTGGTTTTATGCAGCACCCCAACTCACCTTTACCCTTAAGCAAGCATAAGTTGGTTTTCTAAATTTGAGACCCTGTTCTGTTCTGTAATTCAGTTCCTGTGTAGCCAAGTTTACATTCCGTGTATTACTGATATCTTATGATGTTTCTTTTTCTGTGTGACTTATTTCAGTTAGAATCATCATACCTGAATCCACTCATTGTGATGCTAAGGGCCTGATGACATAGATTTCATTGCTGAGTGATATTGCTTTGTAAGTAAATACCACAACTTCTTTATCCATTTTTCACTTTCTGCGATGTTGAACTTGTACTGTAAACGAGGTTCTTGTAAACAGAGGCGTCCCAAACTTTGGGGTGGCTGTGTCTTTTTGATTTTAATTTCCCTAAGCTATAGGACCATAAGTGGCAGTGCCCTAGGCTCTGTTGCTTTGTTTTTTAGATGTTTCAGGAAACACCATACACTTCTCCCACGTGTCTGTTGGCAATTTACATCCCGCCCATCAGCATAACAAGGCTCCCAGTTCTCCATGGCCTGTCCTGCCTTTCTGGATTTTACACTTTTTTCAGATGGCCCTTTTGACCGGGGGGAAGTGAGACTTCATTGTAGTGCAGATTTCCTTTGCAAGCTTGCTTGGTTGGCCAAAAAGGGCGTATGCGTTTTTTCCTGAATATATTCAGGAAAAAACGCATACGCCCTTTTTGGCCAAGTGCATCATTGTGGACGTTCTGCCTCTTTTCCTATGCTTTCAATGCAATTCCAGTCTACCTCCTGAAATCGGTTTCCTGCAATTCTGCCCCGCTTTCAAGTCCTCTTGGCAGCCTTACTTCAGTCTATTTTTGGACGATAGCTGTCATTTATAACTCTGCAGGTTTGTGAATTACAGTGCCCCTGAGCTCCTTTCTTCAACTCGCTTTCTTTTCAGCTGGCCGCAACACCGCAGGATGGCTTCAGGCCCTAATCTGGTTCCGGCACGGCACGCTGAGCCTTTCGTTATTTCCTCTTCCTGGTGGGAAATGAGAGTTAAATTTGCCCGTCCAGACACCTCCAGCTAGTCTCTCATTGGTTCTTGCTATTCCTGTTCATCTTCCGCAGAAATTGCAAACTGGGCCAAACAGGAGGTTAAAGGCGCTGACTCTCCAAGTGGGGAGAGTGTTAGTAAAGCGTCTGGAATGTTGCACCCGAGTACCAGGGGAGGAAAACTGAGACATATTTGAACACGTCTCCCGTTCACATGGTTGATCATACTTGGGTTCCACATGCATGTTTTAGCTGAAGGAAGAATACCTTAAACCTGGAGAGTTAAGACCCGTGTAATGGGTACCATGCAATATGACTTCAAAGGGTCTTCATTTGCTCACCGAACCTCTCCAATCCTATCACTGCTGCGTTTATGCCCCTGTACACATGCTTGATTCTCTTTCGGAGACATAGCAATCCATAGGTTTTACGATACTTACTAGTCAGGTACATTCTTAGGCGTTTAATATGCGGTGTTGAGTCCATTTCGTTGAGCAAGGAGTAGCTCTTGTCTATTCCATATTTGGCTTAAGGAACTTTATCTGTGCTCATTTCAATCTCTGGTTTTATGCAGCACCCCAACTCACCTTTACCCTTAAGCAAGAATAAGTTGGTTTTCTAAATTTGAGACCCTGTTCTGTTCTGTAATTCAGTTCCTGTGTAGCCAAGTTTACATTCTGTGTATTACTGATATCTTATGATGTTTCTTTTTCTGTGTGACTTATTTCAGTTAGAATCATCATACCTGAATCCACTCATTGTGCTGCTAAGGGCCTGATGACACAGATTTCATTGCTGAGTGATATTGCTTTGTAAGTAAATACCACAACTTCTTTATCCATTTTTCACTTTCTGCGATGTTGAACTTGTACTGTAAACGAGGTTCTTGTAAACAGAGCCGTTCCAAACTTTGGGGTGGCTGTGTCTTTTTGATTTTAATTTCCCTAAGCTATAGGACCATAAGTGGAAGTGCCCTAGGTTCTGTTGCTTTGTTTTTTAGATGTTTCAGGAAACACCATACACTTCTCCCGAGTGGTTGTTGGCAATTTACATCCCGCCCATCAGCATAACAAGGCTCCCAGTTCTCCATGGCCTGTCTTGCCTTTCTGGATTTTACACTTTTTTCAGATGGCCCTTTTGACCAGGGGGAAGTGAGACTTCATTGTAGTGCAGATTTCCTTCGCAAGCTTGCTTGGTTGGCCAAAAAGGGCGTATGTGTTTTTTCCTGAATATATTCAGGAAAAAACGCATACGCCATTTTTGGTCAAGTGCATCATTGTGGACGTTCTGCCTCTTTTCCTATGCTTTCAATGCAATTCCAGTCTACCTCCTGAAATCGGTTTCCTGCAATTCTGCCCCGCTTTCAAGTCCTCTTGGCAGCCTTACTTCAGTCTATTTTTGGACGATAGCTGTCATTTATAACTCTGCAGGTTTGTGAATTACAGTGCCCCTGAGCTCCTTTCTTCAACTTGCTTTCTTGTGACCTGGCCGCAACACCGCAGGATGGCTTCAGGCCCTAATCTGGTTCCGGTACGGCACGCTGAGCCTTTGGTTATTTCCTCTTCCTGGTGGGAAATGAGAGTTAAATTTGCCCGTCCAGACACCTCCAGCTAGCCTCTCATTGGTTCTCGCTATTCCTGTTCATCTTCCGCAGAAATTGCAAACTGGGCCAAACAGGAGGTTAAAGGGACTGACTCTCCAAGTGGGGAGAGTGTTAGTAAAGCGTCTGGAATGTTGCACCCGAGTACCAGGGGAGGAAAACTGAGACATATTTGAACACGTCTCCCATTCACATGGTTGATCATACTCTGGGTTCCACATGCATGTTTTAGCTGAAGGAAGAATACCTTAAACCTGGAGAGTTGAGACCCGTGTAATGGGTACCATGCAATATGACTTCAAAGGGTCTTCATTTGCTCACCGAACCTCTCCAATCCTATCACTGCTGCGTTTTTTCCCCTGTACACACGCTTGATTCTCTTTTGGAGACATAGCAATCCATAGGTTTTAAGATACTTACTAGTCAGGTACATTCTTAGGGGTTTAATATGGGGTTTTGTGTCCATTTCGTTGAGCAAGGAGTAGCTCTTGTCTATTCCATATTTGGCTTAAGGAACTTTATCTGTGCTCATTTCAATCTCTGGTTTTATGCAGCAACCCAACTCACCTTTCCCCTTAAGCAAGCATAAGTTGGTTTTCTAAATTTGAGACCCTGTTCTCTTCTGGAATGCAGTTCCTGTGTAGCCAAGTTTACATTCCGTGTATTAGTGATATCTTATGATGTTTCTATTTCTGTGTGACTTATTTCAGTTAGAATCATCGTACCTGAATCCACTCATTGTGCTGCTAAGGGCCTGATGACACAGATTTCATTGCTGAGTGATATTGCTTTGTAAGTAAATACCACAACTTCTTTATCCATTTTTCACTTTCTGCGATGTTGAACTTGTACTGTAAACGAGGTTCTTGTAAACAGAGCCATTCCAAACTTTGGGGTGGCTGTGTCTTTTTGATTTTAATTTCCCTAAGCTATAGGACCATAAGTGGAAGTGCCCTAGGTTCTGTTGCTTTGTTTTTTACATGTTTCAGGAAACACCATACACTTCTCCCGAGTGGTTGTTGGCAATTTACATCCCGCCCATCAGCATAACAAGGCTCCCAGTTCTCCATGGCCTGTCTTGTCTTTCTGGATTTTACACTTTTTTCAGATGGCCCTTTTGACCGGGGGGAAGTGAGACTTCATTGTAGTGCAGATTTCCTTTGCAAGCTTGCTTGGTTGGCCAAAAAGGGCGTATGCGTTTTTTCCTGAATATATTCAGGAAATATATTCAGGAAAAAACGCATACGCCCTTTTTGGCCAAGTGCATCATTGTGGACGTTCTGCCTCTTTTCCTATGCTTTCAATGCAATTCCAGTCTACCTCCTGAAATCGGTTTCCTGCAATTCTGCCCCGCTTTCAAGTCCTCTTGGCAGCCTTACTTCAGTCTATTTTTGGACGATAGCTGTCATTTATAACTCTGCAGGTTTGTGAATTACAGTGCCCCTGAGCTCCTTTCTTCAACTCGCTTTCTTGTGACGTGGCCGCACACCGCAGGATGGCTTCAGGCCCTAATCTGGTTCTGGCACGGCACGCTGAGCCTTTGGTTAATTCCTCTTCCTGGTGGGAAATGAGAGTTAAATTTGCCCGTCCAGACACCTCCAGCTAGTCTCTCATTGGTTCTCGCTATTCCTGTTCATCTTCCGCAGAAATTGCAAACTGGGCCAAACAGGAGGTTAAAGGGACTGACTCTCCAAGTGGGGAGAGTGTTAGTAAAGCGTCTGGAATGTTGCACCCGAGTACCAGGGGACGAAAACTGAGACATATTTGAACACGTCTCCCGATCACATGGTTGATCATACTCTAGGTTCCACATGCATGTTTTAGCTGAAGGAAGAATACCTTAAACCTGGAGAGTTGAGACCCGTGTAATGCGTACCATGCAATATGACTTCAAAGGGTCTTCATTTGCTCACCGAACCTCTCCAATACTATCACTGCTGCGTTTATGCCCCTGTACACATGCTTGATTCTCTTTTGGAGACATAGCAATCCATAGGTTTTCCGATACTTACTAGTCAGTTACATTCTTAGGCGTTTAATATGCGGTGTTGAGTCCATTTCGTTGAGTAAGGAGTAGCTCTTGTCTATTCCATATTTGACTTAAGGAACTTTATCTGTGCTCATTTCAATCTCTGGTTTTATGCAGCACCCCAACTCACCTTTACCCTTAAGCAAGCATAAGTTGGTTTTCTAAATTTGAGACCCTGTCCTGTTCTGTTATTCAGTTCCTGTGTAGCCAAGTTTACATTCCGTGTATTACTGATATCTTATGATGTTTCTTTTCTGTGTGACTTATTTCAGTTAGAATCATCATACCTGAATCCACTCATTGTGCTGCTACGGGCCTGATGACACAGATTTCATTGCTGAGTGATATTGCTTTGTAAGTAAATACCACAACTTCTTTATCCATTTTTCACTTTCTGCGATGTTGAACTTGTACTGTAAATGAGGTTCTTGTAAACAGAGCCGTTCGAAAGTTTGGGGTGGCTGTGTCTTTTTGATTTTAATTTCCCTAAGCTATAGGACCATAAGTGACAGTGCCCTAGGCTCTGTTGCTTTGTTTTTTAGATGTTTCAGGAAACACCATACACTTCTCCGGAGTGTCTGTTGGCAATTTACATCCCGCCCATCAGCATAACAAGGCTCCCAGTTCTCCATGGCCTGTCCTGCCTTTCTGGATTTTACACTTTTTTCAGATGGCCCTTTTGACCGGGGGGAAGTGAGACTTCATTGTAGTGCAGATTTCCTTTGCAAGCTTGCTTGGTTGGCCAAAAAGGGCGTATGCTTTTTTTCCTGAATATATTCAGGAAAAAACGCATACGCCCTTTTTGGCCAAGTGCATCATTGTGGACGTTCTGCCTCTTTTCCTATGCTTTCAATGCAATTCCAGTCTACCTCCTGAAATCGGTTTCCTGCAATTCTGCCCCGCTTTCAAGTCCTCTTGGCAGCCTTACTTCAGTCTATTTTTGGACGATAGCTGTCATTTATAACTCTGCAGGTTTGTGAATTACAGTGCCCCTGAGCTCCTTTCTTCAACTTGCTTTCTTGTGACCTGGCCGCAACACCGCAGGATGGCTTCAGGCCCTAATCTGGTTCCGGCCCGGCATGCTGAGCCTTTGGTTATTTCCTCTTCCTGGTGGGAAATGAGAGTTAAATTTGCCCGTCCAGACACCTCCAGCTAGTCTCTCATTGGTTCTCGCTATTCCTGTTCATCTTCCGCAGAAATTGCAAACTGTGCCAAACAGGAGGTTAAAGGCGCTGACTCTCCAAGTGGGGAGAGTGTTAGTAAAGCGTCTGGAATGTTGCACCCGAGTACCAGGGGAGGAAAACTGAGACATATTTGAACACGTCTCCCGTTCACATGGTTGATCATACTTGGGTTCCACATGCATGTTTTAGCTGAAGGAAGAATACCTTAAACCTGGAGAGTTAAGACCCGTGTAATGGGTACCATGCAATATGACTTCAAAGGGTCTTCATTTGCTCACCGAACCTCTCCAATCCTATCACTGCTGCGTTTATGCCCCTGTATACATGCTTGATTCTCTTTCGGAGACATAGCAATCCATAGGTTTTAAGATACTTACTAGTCAGGTACATTCTTAGGCGTTTAATATGCGGTGTTGAGTCCATTTCGTTGAGCAAGGAGTAGCTCTTGTCTATTCCATATTTGACTTAAGGAACTTTATCTGTGCTCATTTCAATCTCTGGTTTTATGCAGCACCCCAACTCACCTTTCCCCTTAAGCAAGCATAAGTTGTTTTTCTAAATTTGAGACCCTGTTCTGTTCTGTAATTCAGTTCCTGTGTAGCCAAGTTTACATTCCGTGTATTACTGATATCTTATGATGTTTCTTTTTCTGTGTGACTTATTTCAGTTAGAATCATCATACCTGAATCCACTCACTGTGACGCTAAGGGCCTGATGACACAGATTTCATTGCTGAGTGATATTGCTTTGTAAGTAAATACCACAACTTCTTTATCCATTTTTCACTTTCTGCGATGTTGAACTTGTACTGTAAACGAGGTTCTTGTAAACAGAGGCGTCCCAAACTTGGGGTGGCTGTGTCTTTTTGATTTTAATTTCCCTAAGCTATAGGACCATAAGTGGAAGTGCCCTAGGTTCTGTTGCTTTGTTTTTTACATGTTTCAGGAAACACCATACACTTCTCCCGAGTGGTTGTTGGCAATTTACATCCCGCCCATCAGCATAACAAGGCTCCCAGTTCTCCATGGCCTGTCTTGTCTTTCTGGATTTTACACTTTTTTCAGATGGCCCTTTTGACCGGGGGGAAGTGAGACTTCATTGTAGTGCAGATTTCCTTTGCAAGCTTGCTTGGTTGGCCAAAAAGGGCGTATGCGTTTTTTCCTGAATATATTCAGGAAATATATTCAGGAAAAAACGCATACGCCCTTTTTGGCCAAGTGCATCATTGTGGACGTTCTGCCTCTTTTCCTATGCTTTCAATGCAATTCCAGTCTACCTCCTGAAATCGGTTTCCTGCAATTCTGCCCCGCTTTCAAGTCCTCTTGGCAGCCTTACTTCAGTCTATTTTTGGACGATAGCTGTCATTTATAACTCTGCAGGTTTGTGAATTACAGTGCCCCTGAGCTCCTTTCTTCAACTCGCTTTCTTGTGACGTGGCCGCACACCGCAGGATGGCTTCAGGCCCTAATCTGGTTCTGGCACGGCACGCTGAGCCTTTGGTTAATTCCTCTTCCTGGTGGGAAATGAGAGTTAAATTTGCCCGTCCAGACACCTCCAGCTAGTCTCTCATTGGTTCTCGCTATTCCTGTTCATCTTCCGCAGAAATTGCAAACTGGGCCAAACAGGAGGTTAAAGGGACTGACTCTCCAAGTGGGGAGAGTGTTAGTAAAGCGTCTGGAATGTTGCACCCGAGTACCAGGGGACGAAAACTGAGACATATTTGAACACGTCTCCCGATCACATGGTTGATCATACTCTAGGTTCCACATGCATGTTTTAGCTGAAGGAAGAATACCTTAAACCTGGAGAGTTGAGACCCGTGTAATGCGTACCATGCAATATGACTTCAAAGGGTCTTCATTTGCTCACCGAACCTCTCCAATACTATCACTGCTGCGTTTATGCCCCTGTACACATGCTTGATTCTCTTTTGGAGACATAGCAATCCATAGGTTTTCCGATACTTACTAGTCAGTTACATTCTTAGGCGTTTAATATGCGGTGTTGAGTCCATTTCGTTGAGTAAGGAGTAGCTCTTGTCTATTCCATATTTGACTTAAGGAACTTTATCTGTGCTCATTTCAATCTCTGGTTTTATGCAGCACCCCAACTCACCTTTACCCTTAAGCAAGCATAAGTTGGTTTTCTAAATTTGAGACCCTGTTCTGTTCTGTTATTCAGTTCCTGTGTAGCCAAGTTTACATTCCGTGTATTACTGATATCTTATGATGTTTCTTTTCTGTGTGACTTATTTCAGTTAGAATCATCATACCTGAATCCACTCATTGTGCTGCTACGGGCCTGATGACACAGATTTCATTGCTGAGTGATATTGCTTTGTAAGTAAATACCACAACTTCTTTATCCATTTTTCACTTTCTGCGATGTTGAACTTGTACTGTAAATGAGGTTCTTGTAAACAGAGCCGTTCGAAAGTTTGGGGTGGCTGTGTCTTTTTGATTTTAATTTCCCTAAGCTATAGGACCATAAGTGACAGTGCCCTAGGCTCTGTTGCTTTGTTTTTTAGATGTTTCAGGAAACACCATACACTTCTCCGGAGTGTCTGTTGGCAATTTACATCCCGCCCATCAGCATAACAAGGCTCCCAGTTCTCCATGGCCTGTCCTGCCTTTCTGGATTTTACACTTTTTTCAGATGGCCCTTTTGACCGGGGGGAAGTGAGACTTCATTGTAGTGCAGATTTCCTTTGCAAGCTTGCTTGGTTGGCCAAAAAGGGCGTATGCTTTTTTTCCTGAATATATTCAGGAAAAAACGCATACGCCCTTTTTGGCCAAGTGCATCATTGTGGACGTTCTGCCTCTTTTCCTATGCTTTCAATGCAATTCCAGTCTACCTCCTGAAATCGGTTTCCTGCAATTCTGCCCCGCTTTCAAGTCCTCTTGGCAGCCTTACTTCAGTCTATTTTTGGACGATAGCTGTCATTTATAACTCTGCAGGTTTGTGAATTACAGTGCCCCTGAGCTCCTTTCTTCAACTTGCTTTCTTGTGACCTGGCCGCAACACCGCAGGATGGCTTCAGGCCCTAATCTGGTTCCGGCCCGGCATGCTGAGCCTTTGGTTATTTCCTCTTCCTGGTGGGAAATGAGAGTTAAATTTGCCCGTCCAGACACCTCCAGCTAGTCTCTCATTGGTTCTCGCTATTCCTGTTCATCTTCCGCAGAAATTGCAAACTGTGCCAAACAGGAGGTTAAAGGCGCTGACTCTCCAAGTGGGGAGAGTGTTAGTAAAGCGTCTGGAATGTTGCACCCGAGTACCAGGGGAGGAAAACTGAGACATATTTGAACACGTCTCCCGTTCACATGGTTGATCATACTTGGGTTCCACATGCATGTTTTAGCTGAAGGAAGAATACCTTAAACCTGGAGAGTTAAGACCCGTGTAATGGGTACCATGCAATATGACTTCAAAGGGTCTTCATTTGCTCACCGAACCTCTCCAATCCTATCACTGCTGCGTTTATGCCCCTGTATACATGCTTGATTCTCTTTCGGAGACATAGCAATCCATAGGTTTTAAGATACTTACTAGTCAGGTACATTCTTAGGCGTTTAATATGCGGTGTTGAGTCCATTTCGTTGAGCAAGGAGTAGCTCTTGTCTATTCCATATTTGACTTAAGGAACTTTATCTGTGCTCATTTCAATCTCTGGTTTTATGCAGCACCCCAACTCACCTTTCCCCTTAAGCAAGCATAAGTTGTTTTTCTAAATTTGAGACCCTGTTCTGTTCTGTAATTCAGTTCCTGTGTAGCCAAGTTTACATTCCGTGTATTACTGATATCTTATGATGTTTCTTTTTCTGTGTGACTTATTTCAGTTAGAATCATCATACCTGAATCCACTCACTGTGATGCTAAGGGCCTGATGACACAGATTTCATTGCTGAGTGATATTGCTTTGTAAGTAAATACCACAACTTCTTTATCCATTTTTCACTTTCTGCGATGTTGAACTTGTACTGTAAACGAGGTTCTTGTAAACAGAGGCGTCCCAAACTTGGGGTGGCTGTGTCTTTTTGATTTTAATTTCCCTAAGCTATAGGACCATAAGTGGCAGTGCCCTAGGCTCTGTTGCTTTGTTTTTTAGATGTTTCAGGAAACACCATACACTTCTCCCCAGTGTCTGTTGGCAATTTACATCCCGTCCATCAGCATAACAAGGCTCCCAGTTGTCCTTGGCCTGTCCTGCCTTTCTGGATTTTACACTTTTTTCAGATGGCCCTTTTGACCGGGGGGAAGTGAGACTTCATTGTAGTGCAGATTTCCTTTGCAAGCTTGCTTGGTTGGCCAAAAAGGGCGTATGCGTTTTTTCCTGAATATATTCAGGAATAATTTGCCCGTCCAGACACCTCCAGCTAGTCTCTCATTGGTTCTCGCTATTCCTGTTCATCTTCCGCAGAAATTGCAAACTGGGCCAAACAGGAGGTTAAAGGCGCTGACTCTCCAAGTGGGGAGAGTGTTAGTAAAGCGTCTGGAATGTTGCACCCGAGTACCAGGGGAGGAAAACTGAGACATATTTGAACACGTCTCCCGTTCACATGGTTGATCATACTTGGGTTCCACATGCATGTTTTAGCTGAAGGAAGAATACCTTAAACCTGGAGAGTTGAGACCCGTGTAATGGGTACCATGCAATATGACTTCAAAGGGTCTTCATTTGCTCACCGAACCTCTCCAATCCTATCACTGCTGCGTTTATGCCCCTGTACACATACTTGATTCTCTTTTGGAGACATAGCAATCCATAGGTTTTACGATACTTACTAGTCAGGTACATTCTTAGGCGTTTAATATGCGGTGTTGAGTCCATTTCGTTGAGCAAGGAGTAGCTCTTGTCTATTCCATATTTGACTTAAGGAACTTTATCTGTGCTCATTTCAATCTCTGGTTTTATGCAGCACCCCAACTCACCTTTACCCTTAAGCAAGCATAAGTTGGTTTTCTAAATTTGAGACCCTGTTCTGTTCTGTAATTCAGTTCCTGTGTAGCCAAGTTTACATTCCGTGTATTACTGATATCTTATGATGTTTCTTTTTCTGTGTGACTTATTTCAGTTAGAATCATCATACCTGAATCCACTCATTGTGATGCTAAGGGCCTGATGACATAGATTTCATTGCTGAGTGATATTGCTTTGTAAGTAAATACCACAACTTCTTTATCCATTTTTCACTTTCTGCGATGTTGAACTTGTACTGTAAACGAGGTTCTTGTAAACAGAGGCGTCCCAAACTTTGGGGTGGCTGTGTCTTTTTGATTTTAATTTCCCTAAGCTATAGGACCATAAGTGGCAGTGCCCTAGGCTCTGTTGCTTTGTTTTTTAGATGTTTCAGGAAACACCATACACTTCTCCCTAGTGTCTGTTGGCAATTTACATCCCGCCCATCAGCATAACAAGGCTCCCAGTTCTCCATGGCCTGTCCTGCCTTTCTGGATTTTACACTTTTTTCAGATGGCCCTTTTGACCGGGGGGAAGTGAGACTTCATTGTAGTGCAGATTTCCTTTGCAAGCTTGCTTGGTTGGCCAAAAAGGGCGTATGCGTTTTTTCCTGAATATATTCAGGAAAAAACGCATACGCCCTTTTTGGCCAAGTGCATCATTGTGGACGTTCTGCCTCTTTTCCTATGCTTTCAATGCAATTCCAGTCTACCTCCTGAAATCGGTTTCCTGCAATTCTGCCCCGCTTTCAAGTCCTCTTGGCAGCCTTACTTCAGTCTATTTTTGGACGATAGCTGTCATTTATAACTCTGCAGGTTTGTGAATTACAGTGCCCCTGAGCTCCTTTCTTCAACTCGCTTTCTTTTCAGCTGGCCGCAACACCGCAGGATGGCTTCAGGCCCTAATCTGGTTCCGGCACGGCACGCTGAGCCTTTCGTTATTTCCTCTTCCTGGTGGGAAATGAGAGTTAAATTTGCCCGTCCAGACACCTCCAGCTAGTCTCTCATTGGTTCTTGCTATTCCTGTTCATCTTCCGCAGAAATTGCAAACTGGGCCAAACAGGAGGTTAAAGGCGCTGACTCTCCAAGTGGGGAGAGTGTTAGTAAAGCGTCTGGAATGTTGCACCCGAGTACCAGGGGAGGAAAACTGAGACATATTTGAACACGTCTCCCGTTCACATGGTTGATCATACTTGGGTTCCACATGCATGTTTTAGCTGAAGGAAGAATACCTTAAACCTGGAGAGTTAAGACCCGTGTAATGGGTACCATGCAATATGACTTCAAAGGGTCTTCATTTGCTCACCGAACCTCTCCAATCCTATCACTGCTGCGTTTATGCCCCTGTACACATGCTTGATTCTCTTTCGGAGACATAGCAATCCATAGGTTTTACGATACTTACTAGTCAGGTACATTCTTAGGCGTTTAATATGCGGTGTTGAGTCCATTTCGTTGAGCAAGGAGTAGCTCTTGTCTATTCCATATTTGGCTTAAGGAACTTTATCTGTGCTCATTTCAATCTCTGGTTTTATGCAGCACCCCAACTCACCTTTACCCTTAAGCAAGAATAAGTTGGTTTTCTAAATTTGAGACCCTGTTCTGTTCTGTAATTCAGTTCCTGTGTAGCCAAGTTTACATTCTGTGTATTACTGATATCTTATGATGTTTCTTTTTCTGTGTGACTTATTTCAGTTAGAATCATCATACCTGAATCCACTCATTGTGCTGCTAAGGGCCTGATGACACAGATTTCATTGCTGAGTGATATTGCTTTGTAAGTAAATACCACAACTTCTTTATCCATTTTTCACTTTCTGCGATGTTGAACTTGTACTGTAAACGAGGTTCTTGTAAACAGAGCCGTTCCAAACTTTGGGGTGGCTGTGTCTTTTTGATTTTAATTTCCCTAAGCTATAGGACCATAAGTGGAAGTGCCCTAGGTTCTGTTGCTTTGTTTTTTAGATGTTTCAGGAAACACCATACACTTCTCCCGAGTGGTTGTTGGCAATTTACATCCCGCCCATCAGCATAACAAGGCTCCCAGTTCTCCATGGCCTGTCTTGCCTTTCTGGATTTTACACTTTTTTCAGATGGCCCTTTTGACCAGGGGGAAGTGAGACTTCATTGTAGTGCAGATTTCCTTCGCAAGCTTGCTTGGTTGGCCAAAAAGGGCGTATGTGTTTTTTCCTGAATATATTCAGGAAAAAACGCATACGCCATTTTTGGTCAAGTGCATCATTGTGGACGTTCTGCCTCTTTTCCTATGCTTTCAATGCAATTCCAGTCTACCTCCTGAAATCGGTTTCCTGCAATTCTGCCCCGCTTTCAAGTCCTCTTGGCAGCCTTACTTCAGTCTATTTTTGGACGATAGCTGTCATTTATAACTCTGCAGGTTTGTGAATTACAGTGCCCCTGAGCTCCTTTCTTCAACTTGCTTTCTTGTGACCTGGCCGCAACACCGCAGGATGGCTTCAGGCCCTAATCTGGTTCCGGTACGGCACGCTGAGCCTTTGGTTATTTCCTCTTCCTGGTGGGAAATGAGAGTTAAATTTGCCCGTCCAGACACCTCCAGCTAGCCTCTCATTGGTTCTCGCTATTCCTGTTCATCTTCCGCAGAAATTGCAAACTGGGTCAAACAGGAGGTTAAAGGGACTGACTCTCCAAGTGGGGAGAGTGTTAGTAAAGCGTCTGGAATGTTGCACCCGAGTACCAGGGGAGGAAAACTGAGACATATTTGAACACGTCTCCCATTCACATGGTTGATCATACTCTGGGTTCCACATGCATGTTTTAGCTGAAGGAAGAATACCTTAAACCTGGAGAGTTGAGACCCGTGTAATGGGTACCATGCAATATGACTTCAAAGGGTCTTCATTTGCTCACCGAACCTCTCCAATCCTATCACTGCTGCGTTTTTTCCCCTGTACACACGCTTGATTCTCTTTTGGAGACATAGCAATCCATAGGTTTTAAGATACTTACTAGTCAGGTACATTCTTAGGGGTTTAATATGGGGTTTTGTGTCCATTTCGTTGAGCAAGGAGTAGCTCTTGTCTATTCCATATTTGGCTTAAGGAACTTTATCTGTGCTCATTTCAATCTCTGGTTTTATGCAGCAACCCAACTCACCTTTCCCCTTAAGCAAGCATAAGTTGGTTTTCTAAATTTGAGACCCTGTTCTCTTCTGGAATGCAGTTCCTGTGTAGCCAAGTTTACATTCCGTGTATTAGTGATATCTTATGATGTTTCTATTTCTGTGTGACTTATTTCAGTTAGAATCATCGTACCTGAATCCACTCATTGTGCTGCTAAGGGCCTGATGACACAGATTTCATTGCTGAGTGATATTGCTTTGTAAGTAAATACCACAACTTCTTTATCCATTTTTCACTTTCTGCGATGTTGAACTTGTACTGTAAACGAGGTTCTTGTAAACAGAGCCATTCCAAACTTTGGGGTGGCTGTGTCTTTTTGATTTTAATTTCCCTAAGCTATAGGACCATAAGTGGAAGTGCCCTAGGTTCTGTTGCTTTGTTTTTTACATGTTTCAGGAAACACCATACACTTCTCCCGAGTGGTTGTTGGCAATTTACATCCCGCCCATCAGCATAACAAGGCTCCCAGTTCTCCATGGCCTGTCTTGTCTTTCTGGATTTTACACTTTTTTCAGATGGCCCTTTTGACCGGGGGGAAGTGAGACTTCATTGTAGTGCAGATTTCCTTTGCAAGCTTGCTTGGTTGGCCAAAAAGGGCGTATGCGTTTTTTCCTGAATATATTCAGGAAATATATTCAGGAAAAAACGCATACGCCCTTTTTGGCCAAGTGCATCATTGTGGACGTTCTGCCTCTTTTCCTATGCTTTCAATGCAATTCCAGTCTACCTCCTGAAATCGGTTTCCTGCAATTCTGCCCCGCTTTCAAGTCCTCTTGGCAGCCTTACTTCAGTCTATTTTTGGACGATAGCTGTCATTTATAACTCTGCAGGTTTGTGAATTACAGTGCCCCTGAGCTCCTTTCTTCAACTCGCTTTCTTGTGACGTGGCCGCACACCGCAGGATGGCTTCAGGCCCTAATCTGGTTCTGGCACGGCACGCTGAGCCTTTGGTTAATTCCTCTTCCTGGTGGGAAATGAGAGTTAAATTTGCCCGTCCAGACACCTCCAGCTAGTCTCTCATTGGTTCTCGCTATTCCTGTTCATCTTCCGCAGAAATTGCAAACTGGGCCAAACAGGAGGTTAAAGGGACTGACTCTCCAAGTGGGGAGAGTGTTAGTAAAGCGTCTGGAATGTTGCACCCGAGTACCAGGGGACGAAAACTGAGACATATTTGAACACGTCTCCCGATCACATGGTTGATCATACTCTAGGTTCCACATGCATGTTTTAGCTGAAGGAAGAATACCTTAAACCTGGAGAGTTGAGACCCGTGTAATGCGTACCATGCAATATGACTTCAAAGGGTCTTCATTTGCTCACCGAACCTCTCCAATACTATCACTGCTGCGTTTATGCCCCTGTACACATGCTTGATTCTCTTTTGGAGACATAGCAATCCATAGGTTTTCCGATACTTACTAGTCAGTTACATTCTTAGGCGTTTAATATGCGGTGTTGAGTCCATTTCGTTGAGTAAGGAGTAGCTCTTGTCTATTCCATATTTGACTTAAGGAACTTTATCTGTGCTCATTTCAATCTCTGGTTTTATGCAGCACCCCAACTCACCTTTCCCCTTAAGCAAGCATAAGTTGGTTTTCTAAATTTGAGACCCTGTTCTGTTCTGTTATTCAGTTCCTGTGTAGCCAAGTTTACATTCCGTGTATTACTGATATCTTATGATGTTTCTTTTCTGTGTGACTTATTTCAGTTAGAATCATCATACCTGAATCCACTCATTGTGCTGCTACGGGCCTGATGACACAGATTTCATTGCTGAGTGATATTGCTTTGTAAGTAAATACCACAACTTCTTTATCCATTTTTCACTTTCTGCGATGTTGAACTTGTACTGTAAATGAGGTTCTTGTAAACAGAGCCGTTCGAAAGTTTGGGGTGGCTGTGTCTTTTTGATTTTAATTTCCCTATGCTATAGGACCATAAGTGACAGTGCCCTAGGCTCTGTTGCTTTGTTTTTTAGATGTTTCAGGAAACACCATACACTTCTCCGGAGTGTCTGTTGGCAATTTACATCCCGCCCATCAGCATAACAAGGCTCCCAGTTCTCCATGGCCTGTCCTGCCTTTCTGGATTTTACACTTTTTTCAGATGGCCCTTTTGACCGGGGGGAAGTGAGACTTCATTGTAGTGCAGATTTCCTTTGCAAGCTTGCTTGGTTGGCCAAAAAGGGCGTATGCTTTTTTTCCTGAATATATTCAGGAAAAAACGCATACGCCCTTTTTGGCCAAGTGCATCATTGTGGACGTTCTGCCTCTTTTCCTATGCTTTCAATGCAATTCCAGTCTACCTCCTGAAATCGGTTTCCTGCAATTCTGCCCCGCTTTCAAGTCCTCTTGGCAGCCTTACTTCAGTCTATTTTTGGACGATAGCTGTCATTTATAACTCTGCAGGTTTGTGAATTACAGTGCCCCTGAGCTCCATTCTTCAACTCGCTTTCTTGTGACCTGGCCACAACACCGCAGGATGGCTTCAGGCCCTAATCTGGTTCCGGCCCGGCATGCTGAGCCTTTGGTTAATTCCTCTTCCTAGTGGGAAATGAGAGTTAAATTTGCCCGTCCAGACACCTCCAGCTAGCCTCTCATTGGTTCTCGCTATTCCTGTTCATCTTCCGCAGAAATTGCAAACTGGGCCAAACAGGAGGTTAAAGGGACTGACTCTCCAAGTGGGGAGAGTGTTAGTAAAGCGTCTGGAATGTTGCACCCGAGTACCAGGGGAGGAAAACTGAGACATATTTGAACACGTCTCCCATTCACATGGTTGATCATACTCTGGGTTCCACATGCATGTTTTAGCTGAAGGAAGAATACCTTAAACCTGGAGAGTTGAGACCCGTGTAATGGGTACCATGCAATATGACTTCAAAGGGTCTTCATTTGCTCACCGAACCTCTCCAATCCTATCACTGCTGCGTTTTTTCCCCTGTACACACGCTTGATTCTCTTTTGGAGACATAGCAATCCATAGGTTTTAAGATACTTACTAGTCAGGTACATTCTTAGGGGTTTAATATGGGGTTTTGTGTCCATTTCGTTGAGCAAGGAGTAGCTCTTGTCTATTCCATATTTGGCTTAAGGAACTTTATCTGTGCTCATTTCAATCTCTGGTTTTATGCAGCACCCCAACTCACCTTTCCCCTTAAGCAAGCATAAGTTGGTTTTCTAAATTTGAGACCCTGTTCTCTTCTGGAATGCAGTTCCTGTGTAGCCAAGTTTACATTCCGTGTATTAGTGATATCTTATGATGTTTCTTTTTCTGTGTGACTTATTTCAGTTAGAATCATCGTACCTGAATCCACTCATTATGCTGCTACGGGCCTGATGACATAGATTTCATTGCTGAGTGATACTGCATTGTACGTAAGTACCACAAGTTCTTTATCCATTTTTCACTTTCTGCGATGTTGAACTTGTACTGTAAACGAGGATCTTGTAAACAGAGGCGTCCTAAACTTTGGGGTGGCTGTGTCTTTTTGATTTTAATTTCCCTAAGCTATAGGACCATAAGTGGCAGTGCCCTAGGCTCTGCTGCTTTGTTTTTTAGATGTTTCAGGAAACACCATACACTTCTCCCGAGTGGTTGTTGGCAATTTACATCCCGCCCATCAGCATAACAAGGCTCCCAGTTCTCCATGGCCTGTCCTGCCTTTCTGGATTTTACACTTTTTTCAGATGGCCCTTTTGACCGGGGGGAAGTGAGACTTCATTGTAGTGCAGATTTCCTTTGCAAGCTTGCTTGGTTGGCCAAAATGGGCGTATGCGTTTTTTCCTGAATATATTCAGGAAAAAACGCATATGCCCTTTTTGGCCAAGTGCATCATTGTGGACGTTCTGCCTCTTTTCCTATGCTTTCAATGCAATTCCAGTCTACCTCCTGAAATCGGTTTCCTGCAATTCTGCCCCACTTTCAAGTCCTCTTGGCAGCCTTACTTCAGT
The DNA here is from genome assembly GCF_949987515.2 of Delphinus delphis. Classification (NCBI taxonomy): domain Eukaryota; kingdom Metazoa; phylum Chordata; class Mammalia; order Artiodactyla; family Delphinidae; genus Delphinus; species Delphinus delphis. Next base: position 1,393,930 of record NW_027192691.1, read on the forward strand.
CTATTTTTGGACGATAGCTGTCATTTATAACTCTGCAGGTTTGTGAATTACAGTGCCCCTGAGCTCCTTTCTTCAACTCGCTTTCTTTTGAGCTGGCCGCAACACCGCAGGATGGCTTCAGGCCCTAATCTGGTTCCGGTACGGTATGCTGAGCCTTTGGTTATTTCCTCTGCCTGGTGGGAAATGAGAGTTAAATTTGCCCGTCCAGACACCTCCAGGTAGCCTCTCATTGGTTCTTGCTATTCCTGTTCATCTTCCGCAGAAATTGCAAACTGGGCCAAACAGGATTTTAAAGGGACTGACTCTCCAAGTCGGGAGAGTGTTAGTAAAGCGTCTGGAATGTTGCACCCGAGTACCAGGGGAGTAAAACTGAGACATATTTGAACACGTCTCCCGATCACATGGTTGATCATACTACAGGTTCCACATGCATGTTTTAGCTGAAGGAAGAATACCTTAAACATGCGTAGTTGAAACCCGTGGAATGGGTACCATGCAATATGACTTCAAAGGGTCTTCATTTGCTCACCGAACCTCTCCAATCCTATCACTGCTGCGTTTATGCCCCTGTACACATGCTTGATTCTCTTTCGGAGACATAGCAATCCATAGGTTTTAAGATACTTACTAGTCAGGTACATTCTTAGGCGTTTAATATGCGGTGTTGAGTCCATTTCGTTGAGCAAGGAGTAGCTCTTGTCTATTCCATATTTGACTTAAGGAACTTTATCTGTGCTCATTTCAATCTCTGGTTTTATGCAGCACCCCAACTCACCTTTACCCTTAAGCAAGAATAAGTTGGTTTTCTAAATTTGAGACCCTGTTCTGTTCTGTAATTCAGTTCCTGTGTAGCCAAGTTTACATTCCGTGTATTACTGATATCTTATGATGTTTCTTTTTCTGTGTGACTTACTTCAGTTAGAATCATCATACCTGAATCCACTCATTGTGCTGCTAAGGGCCTGATGACACAGATTTCATTGCTGAGTGATATTGCTTTGTAAGTAAATACCACAACTTCTTTATCCATTTTTCACTTTCTGTGATGTTGAACTTGTACTGTAAACGAGGTTCTTGTAAACAGAGCGGTTCCAAACTTTGGGGTGGCTGTGTCTTTTTGATTTTAATTTCCCTAAGCTATAGGACCATAAGTGGAAGTGCCCTAGGTTCTGTTGCTTTGTTTTTTAGATGTTTCAGGAAACACCATACACTTCTCCCGAGTGGTTGTTGGCAATTTACATCCCGCCCATCAGCATAACAAGGCTCCCAGTTCTCCATGGCCTGTCTTCCCTTTCTGGATTTTACACTTTTTTCAGATGGCCCTTTTGACCAGGGGGAAGTGAGACTTCATTGTAGTGCAGATTTCCTTCGCAAGCTTGTTTGGTTGGCCAAAAAGGGCGTATGTGTTTTTTCCTGAATATATTCAGGAAAAAACGCATACGCCATTTTTGGCCAAGTGCATCATTGTGGACGTTCTGCCTCTTTTCCTATGCTTTCAATGCAATTCCAGTCTACCTCCTGAAATCGGTTTCCTGCAATTCTGCCCCGCTTTCAAGTCCTCTTGGCAGCCTTACTTCAGTCTATTTTTGGACGATAGCTGTCATTTATAACTCTGCAGGTTTGTGAATTACAGTGCCCCTGGGCTCCTTTCTTCTACTCGCTTTCTTTTGAGCTGGCCGCAACACCGCAGGATGGCTTCAGGCCCTAATCTGGTTCCGGTACGGCACGCTGAGCCTTTGGTTATTTCCTCTTCCTGGTGGGAAATGAGAGTTAAATTTGCCCGTCCAGACACCTCCAGCTAGCCTCTCATTGGTTCTCGCTATTCCTGTTCATCTTCCGCAGAAATTGCAAACTGGGCCAAACAGGAGGTTAAAGGGACTGACTCTCCAAGTGGGGAGAGTGTTAGTAAAGCGTCTGGAATGTTGCACCCGAGTACCAGGGGAGGAAAACTGAGACATATTTGAACACGTCTCCCATTCACATGGTTGATCATACTCTGGGTTCCACATGCATGTTTTAGCTGAAGGAAGAATACCTTAAACCTGGAGAGTTGAGACCCGTGTAATGGGTACCATGCAATATGACTTCAAAGGGTCTTCATTTGCTCACCGAACCTCTCCAATCCTATCACTGCTGCGTTTTTTCCCCTGTACACACGCTTGATTCTCTTTTGGAGATATAGCAATCCATAGGTTTTAAGATACTTACTAGTCAGGTACATTCTTAGGGGTTTAATATGGGGTTTTGTGTCCATTTCGTTGAGCAAGGAGTAGCTCTTGTCTATTCCATATTTGGCTTAAGGAACTTTATCTGTGCTCATTTCAATCTCTGGTTTTATGCAGCACCCCAACTCACCTTTCCCCTTAAGCAAGCATAAGTTGGTTTTCTAAATTTGAGACCCTGTTCTCTTCTGGAATGCAGTTCCTGTGTAGCCAAGTTTACATTCCGTGTATTAGTGATATCTTATGATGTTTCTTTTTCTGTGTGACTTATTTCAGTTAGAATCATCGTACCTGAATCCACTCATTATGCTGCTACGGGCCTGATGACATAGATTTCATTGCTGAGTGATACTGCATTGTACGTAAGTACCACAAGTTCTTTATCCATTTTTCACTTTCTGCGATGTTGAACTTGTACTGTAAACGAGGATCTTGTAAACAGAGGCGTCCTAAACTTTGGGGTGGCTGTCTCTTTTTGATTTTAATTTCCCTAAGCTATAGGACCATAAGTGGCAGTGCCCTAGGCTCTGCTGCTTTGTTTTTTAGATGTTTCAGGAAACACCATACACTTCTCCCCAGTGTCTGTTGGCAATTTACATCCCGCCCATCAGCATAACAAGGCTCCCAGTTCTCCACGGCCTGTCCTGCCTTTCTGGATTTTACACTTTTTTCAGATGGCCCTTTTGACCGGGGGGAAGTGAGACTTCATTGTAGTGCAGATTTCCTTTGCAAGCTTGCTTGGTTGGCCAAAATGGGCGTATGCGTTTTTTCCTGAATATATTCAGGAAAAAACGCATACGCCCTTTTTGGCCAAGTGCATCATTGTGGACGTTCTGCCTCTTTTCCTATGCTTTCAATGCAATTCCAGTCTACCTCCTGAAATCGGTTTCCTGCAATTCTGCCCCACTTTCAAGTCCTCTTGGCAGCCTTACTTCAGTCTATTTTTGGACGATAGCTGTCATTTATAACTCTGCAGGTTTGTGAATTACAGTGCCCCTGGGCTCCTTTCTTCTACTCGCTTTCTTTTGAGCTGGCCGCAACACCGCAGGATGGCTTCAGGCCCTAATCTGGTTCCGGTACGGCATGCTGAGCCTTTGGTTATTTCCTCTTCCTGGTGGGAAATGAGAGTTAAATTTGCCCGTCCAGACACCTCCAGGTAGCCTCTCATTGGTTCTTGCTATTCCTGTTCATCTTCCGCAGAAATTGCAAACTGGGCCAAACAGGAGGTTAAAGGGACTGACTCTCCAAGTCGGGAGAGTGTTAGTAAAGCGTCTGGAATGTTGCACCCGAGTACCAGGGGAGGAAAACTGAGACATATTTGAACACGTCTCCCGATCACATGGTTGATCATACTACAGGTTCCACATGCATGTTTTAGCTGAAGGAAGAATACCTTAAACCTGCGTAGTTGAAACCCGTGGAATGGGTACCATGCAATATGACTTCAAAGGGTCTTCATTTGCTCACCGAACCTCTCCAATCCTATCACTGCTGCGTTTATGCCCCTGTACACATGCTTGATTCTCTTTCGGAGACATAGCAATCCATAGGTTTTAAGATACTTACTAGTCAGGTACATTCTTAGGCGTTTAATATGCGGTGTTGAGTCCATTTCGTTGAGCAAGGAGTAGCTCTTGTCTATTCCATATTTGACTTAAGGAACTTTATCTGTGCTCATTTCAATCTCTGGTTTTATGCAGCACCCCAACTCACCTTTCCCCTTAAGCAAGCATAAGTTGGTTTTCTAAATTTGAGACCCTGTTCTGTTCTGTAATTCAGTTCCTGTGTAGCCAAGTTTACATTCCGTGTATTACTGATATCTTATGATGTTTCTTTTTCTGTGTGACTTACTTCAGTTAGAATCATCATACCTGAATCCACTCATTGTGCTGCTAAGGGCCTGATGACACAGATTTCATTGCTGAGTGATATTGCTTTGTAAGTAAATACCACAACTTCTTTATCCATTTTTCACTTTCTGCGATGTTGAACTTGTACTGTAAACGAGGTTCTTGTAAACAGAGCGGTTCCAAACTTTGGGGTGGCTGTGTCTTTTTGATTTTAATTTCCCTAAGCTATAGGACCATAAGTGGAAGTGCCCTAGGTTCTGTTGCTTTGTTTTTTAGATGTTTCAGGAAACACCATACACTTCTCCCGAGTGGTTGTTGGCAATTTACATCCCGCCCATCAGCATAACAAGGCTCCCAGTTCTCCATGGCCTGTCCTGCCTTTCTGGATTTTACACTTTTTTCAGATGGCCCTTTTGACCGGGGGGAAGTGAGACTTCATTGTAGTGCAGATTTCCTTTGCAAGCTTGCTTGGTTGGCCAAAAAGGGCGTATGCGTTTTTTCCTGAATATATTCAGGAAAAAACGCATACGCCCTTTTTGGCCAAGTGCATCATTGTGGACGTTCTGCCTCTTTTCCTATGCTTTCAATGCAATTCCAGTCTACCTCCTGAAATCAGTTTCCTGCAATTCTGCCCCGCTTTCAAGTCCTCTTGGCAGCCTTACTTCAGTCTATTTTTGGACGATAGCTGTCATTTATAACTCTGCAGGTTTGTGAATTACAGTGCCCCTGAGCTCCTTTCTTCAACTCGCTTTCTTGTGACCTGGCCGCAACACCGCAGGATGGCTTCAGGCCCTAATCTGGTTCCGGTATGGCACGCTGAGCCTTTGGTTATTTCCTCTTCCTGGTGGGAAATGAGAGTTAAATTTGCCCGTCCAGACACCTCCAGCTAGCCTCTCATTGGTTCTCGCTATTCCTGTTCATCTTCCGCAGAAATTGCAAACTGGGCCAAACAGGAGGTTAAAGGCGCTGACTCTCCAAGTGGGGAGAGTGTTAGTAAAGCATCTGGAATGTTGCACCCGAGTACCAGGGGAGGAAAACTGAGACATATTTGAACACGTCTCCCGTTCACATGGTTGATCATACTTGGGTTCCACATGCATGTTTTAGCTGAAGGAAGAATACCTTAAACCTGGAGAGTTGAGACCCGTGTAATGGGTACCATGCAATATGACTTCAAAGGGTCTTCATTTGCTCACCGAACCTCTACAATCCTATCACTGCTGCGTTTATGCCCCTGTACACACGCTTGATTCTCTTTTGGAGACATAGCAATCCATAGGTTTTAAGATACTTACTAGTCAGGTACATTCTTAGGCGTTTAATATGGTGTGTTGAGTCCATTTCGTTGAGCAAGGAGTAGCTCTTGTCTATTCCATATTTGGCTTAAGGAACTTTATCTGTGCTCATTTCAATCTCTGGTTTTATGCAGCACCCCAACTCACCTTTACCCTTAAGCAAGCATAAGTTGGTTTTCTAAATTTGAGACACTGTTCTGTTTTGGAATTCAGTTCCTGTGTAGCCAAGTTTACATTCCGTGTATTAGTGATATCTTATGATGTTTCTTTTCTGTGTGACTTATTTCAGTTAGAATCATCGTACCTGAATCCACTCATTGTGCTGCTAAGGGCCTGATGACACAGATTTCATTGCTGAGTGATATTGCTTTGTAAGTAAATACCACAACTTCTTTATCCATTTTTCACTTTCTGCGATGTTGAACTTGTACTGTAAACGAGGTTCTTGTAAACAGAGCCATTCCAAACTTTGGGGTGGCTGTGTCTTTTTGATTTTAATTTCCCTAAGCTATAGGACCATAAGTGGCAGTGCCCTAGGTTCTGTTGCTTTGTTTTTTACATGTTTCAGGAAACACCATACACTTCTCCCGAGTGGTTGTTGGCAATTTACATCCCGCCCATCAGCATAACAAGGCTCCCAGTTCTCCATGGCCTGTCTTGTCTTTCTGGATTTTACACTTTTTTCAGATGGCCCTTTTGACCGGGGGGAAGTGAGACTTCATTGTAGTGCAGATTTCCTTTGCAAGCTTGCTTGGTTGGCCAAAAAGGGCGTATGCGTTTTTTCCTGAATATATTCAGGAAAAAACGCATACGCCCTTTTTGGCCAAGTGCATCATTGTGGACCTTCTGCCTCTTTTCCTATGCTTTCAATGCAATTCCAGTCTACCTCCTGAAATCGGTTTCCTGCAATTCTGCCCCGCTTTCAAGTCCTCTTGGCAGCCTTACTTCATTCTACTTTTGGACGATAGCTGTCATTTATAACTCTGCAGGTTTGTGAATTACAGTGCCCCTGAGCTCCTTTCTTCAACTCGCTTTCTTGTGACCTGGCCGCAACACCGCAGGATGGCTTCAGGCCCTAATCTGGTTCTGGCACGACACGCTGAGCCTTTGGTTAATTCCTCTTCCTGGTGAGAAATGAGAGTTAAATTTGCCCGTCCAGACACCTCCAGCTAGTCTCTCATTGGTTCTCGCTATTCCTGTTCATCTTCCGCAGAAATTGCAAACTGGGCCAAACAGGAGGTTAAAGGGACTGACTCTCCAAGTCGGGAGAGTGTTAGTAAAGCGTCTGGAATGTTGCACCCGAGTACCAGGGGAGGAAAACTGAGACATATTTGAACACGTCTCCCGATCACATGGTTGATCATACTCTAGGTTCCACATGCATGTTTTAGCTGAAGGAAGAATACCTTAAACCTGGAGAGTTGAGACCCGTGTAATGCGTACCATGCAATATGACTTCAAAGGGTCTTCATTTGCTCACCGAACCTCTCCAATCCTATCTCTGCTGCGTTTATGCCCCTGTACACATGCTTGATTCTCTTTTGGAGACATAGCAATCCATAGGATTTCCGATACTTACTAGTCAGGTACATTCTTAGGCGTTTAATATGGGGTGTTGAGTCCATTTCGTTGAGCAAGGAGTAGCTCTTGTCTATTCCATATTTGACTTAAGGAACTTTATCTGTGCTCATTTCAATCTCTGGTTTTATGCAGCACCCCAACTCACCTTTACCCTTAAGCAAGCATAAGTTGGTTTTCTAAATTTGAGACCCTGTTCTGTTCTGTAATTCAGTTCCTGTGTAGCCAAGTTTACATTCCGTGTATTACTGATATCTTATGATGTTTCTTTTCTGTGTGACTTATTTCAGTTAGAATCATCATACCTGAATCCACTCATTATGCTGCTACGGGCCTGATGACATAGATTTCATTGCTGAGTGATACTGCATTGTACGTAAGTACCACAAGTTCTTTATCCATTTTTCACTTTCTGTGATATTGAACTTGTATGGTAAACGAGGTTCTTGTAAACGGAGGCGTCCCAAACTTTGGGGTGGCTGTGTCTTTTTGATTTTAATTTCCGTAAGCTATAGGACCATAAGTGGCAGTGCCCTAGGCTCTGTTGCTTTGTTTTTTAGATGTTTCAGGAAACACCATACACTTCTCCGGAGTGGTTGTTGGCAATTTACATCCCGCCCATCAGCATAACAAGGCTCCCAGTTCTCCATGGCCTGTCCTGCCTTTCTGGATTTTACAGTTTTTTCAGATGGCCCTTTTGCCCGGGGGGAAGTGAGACTTCATTGTAGTGCAGATTTCCTTTGCAAGCTTGCTTGGTTGGCCAAAAAGGGCGTATGCGTTTTTTCCTGAATATATTCAGGAAAAAACGCATATGCCCTTTTTGGCCAAGTGCATCATTGTGGACGTACTGCCTCTTTTCCTATGCTTTCTATGCAATTCCAGTCTACCTCCTGAAATCGGTTTCCTGCAATTCTGCCCTGCTTTCAAGTCCTCTTGGCAGCCTTACTTCAGTCTATTTTTGGACGATATCTGTCATTCATAACTCTGCAGGTTTGTGAATTACAGTGCCCCTGAGCTCCTTTCTTCAACTCGCTTTCTTTTGAGCTGGCCGCAACACCGCAGGATGGTTTCAGGCCCTAATATGGTTCCGGCACGGCACGCTGAGCCTTTGGTTAATTCGTCTTCCTGGTGGGAAATGAGAGTTAAATTTGCCCGTCCAGACACCTCCAGCTAGCCTCTCATTGGTTCTCGCTATTCCTGTTCATCTTCCGCAGAAATTGCAAACTGGGCCAAACAGGAGGTTAAAGGGACTGACTCTCCAAGTGGGGAGAGTGTTAGTAAAGCGTCTGGAATGTTGCACCCGAGTACCAGGGTATGAAAACTGAGACATATTTGAACACGTCTCCCGTTCACATGGTTGATCATACTCTAGGTTCCACATGCATGTTTTAGCTGAAGGAAGAATACCTTAAACCTGGGTATTTGAAACCCGTGGAATGGGTACCATGCAATATGACTTCAAAGGGTCTTCATTTGCTCACCGAACCTCTCCAATCCTATCACTGCTGCGTTTATGCCCCTGTACACATGCTTGATTCTCTTTTGGAGACATAGCAATCCATAGGTTTTACGATACTTACTAGTCAGGTACATTCTTAGGCGTTTAATATGCGGTGTTGAGTCCATTTCGTTGAGCAAGGAGTAGCTCTTGTCTATTCCATATTTGACTTAAGGAACTTTATCTGTGCTCATTTCAATCTCTGGTTTTATGCAGCACCCCAACTCACCTTTCCCCTTAAGCAAGCATAAGTTGGTTTTCTAAATTTGAGACCCTGTTCTGTTCTGTAATTCAGTTCCTGTGTAGCCAAATTTCCATTCCGTGTATTACTGATATCTTATGATGGTTCTTTTTCTGTGTGACTTATTTCAGTTAGAATCATCATACCTGAATCCACTCATTGTGATGCTAAGGGCCTGATGACATAGATTTCATTGCTGAGTGATATTGCTTTGTAAGTAAATACCACAACTTCTTTATCCATTTTTCACTTTCTGCGATGTTGAACTTGTACTGTAAACGAGGTTCTTGTAAACAGAGGCGTCCCAAACTTTGGGGTGGCTGTGTCTTTTTGATTTTAATTTCCCTAAGCTATAGGACCATAAGTGGCAGTGCCCTAGGCTCTGTTGCTTTGTTTTTTAGATGTTTCAGGAAACACCATACACTTCTCCCAAGTGGCTGTTGGCAATTTACATCCCGCCCATCAGCATAACAAGGCTCCCAGTTCTCCATGGCCTGTCCTGCCTTTCTGGATTTTACACTTTTTTCAGATGGCCCTTTTGACCGGGGGGAAGTGAGACTTCATTGTAGTGCAGATTTCCTTTGCAAGCTTGCTTGGTTGGCCAAAAAGGGCGTATGCATTTTTTCCTGAATATATTCAGGAAAAAACGCATACGCCCTTTTTGGCCAAGTGCATCATTGTGGACGTTCTGCCACTTTTCCTATGCTTTCAATGCAATTCCAGTCTATCTCCTGAAATCGGTTTCCTGCAATTCTGCCCCGCTTTCAAGTCCTCTTGGCAGCCTTACTTCAGTCTATTTTTGGACGATAGCTGTCATTTATAACTCTGCAGGTTTGTGAATTACAGTGCCCCTGAGCTCCTTTCTTCAACTTGCTTTCTTGTGACCTGGCCGCAACACCGCAGGATGGCTTCAGGCCCTAATCTGGTTCCGGCCCGGCATGCTGAGCCTTTGGTTAATTCCTCTTCCTGGTGGGAAATGAGAGTTAAATTTGCCCGTCCAGACACCTCCAGCTAGCCTCTCATTGGTTCTCGCTATTCCTGTTCATCTTCCGCAGAAATTACAAACTGGGCCAAACAGGAGGTTAAAGGGACTGACTCTCCAAGTGGGGAGAGTGTTAGTAAAGCATCTGGAATGTTGCACCCGAGTACCAGGGGAGGAAAACTGAGACATATTTGAACACGTCTCCCGATCACATGGTTGATCATACTCTAGGTTCCACATGCATGTTTTAGCTGAAGGAAGAATACCTTAAACCTGGGTAGTTGAAACCCGTGGAATGGGTACCATGCAATATGACTTCAAAGGGTCTTCATTTGCTCACCGAACCTCTCCAATCCTATCACTGCTGCGTTTATGCCCCTGTACACATGCTTGATTCTCTTTTGGAGACATAGCAATCCATAGGTTTTAAGATACTTACTAGTCAGGTACATTCTTAGGCGTTTAATATGCGGTGTTGAGTCCATTTCGTTGAGCAAGGAGTAGCTCTTGTCTATTCCATATTTGGCTTAAGGAACTTTATCTGTGCTCATTTCAATCTCTGGTTTTATGCAGCACCCCAACTCACCTTTACCCTTAAGCAAGAATAAGTTGGTTTTCTAAATTTGAGACCCTGTTCTGTTCTGTAATTCAGTTCCTGTGTAGCCAAGTTTACATTCCGTGTATTAGTGATATCTTATGATGTTTCTTTTTCTGTGTGACTTATTTCAGTTAGAATCATCATACCTGAATCTACTCATTGTGCTGCTAAGAGCCTGATGACACAGATTTCATTGCTGAGTGATATTGCTTCGTAAGTAAATACCACAACTTCTTTATCCATTTTTCACTTTCTGCGATGTTGAACTTGTACTGTAAACGAGGTTCTTGTAAACAGAGCCGTTCCAAACTTTGGGGTGGCTGTGTCTTTTTGATTTTAATTTCCCTAAGCTATAGGACCATAAGTGGAAGTGCCCTAGGTTCTGTTGCTTTGTTTTTTAGATGTTTCAGGAATCACCATACACTACTCCCGACTGGTTGTTGGCAATTTACATCCCGCCCATCAGCATAACAAGGCTCCCAGTTCTCCATGGCCTGTCCTGCCTTTCTGGATTTTACACTTTTTTCAGATGGCCCTTTTGACCGGGGGGAAGTGAGACTTCATTGTAGTGCAGATTTCCTTTGCAAGCTTGCTTGGTTGGCCAAAAAGGGCGTATGCGTTTTTTCCTGAATATATTCAGGAAAAAACGCATACGCCCTTTTTGGCCAAGTGCATCATTGTGGACGTTCTGCCTCTTTTCCTATGCTTTCAATGCAATTCCAGTCTACCTCCTGAAATCGGTTTCCTGCAATTCTGCCCTGCTTTCAAGTCCTCTTGGCAGCCTTACTTCAGTCTATTTTTGGACGATAGCTGTCATTTATAACTCTGCAGGTTTGTGAATTACAGTGCCCCTGAGCTCCTTTCTTCAACTCGCTTTCTTTTGAGCTGGCCCCAACACCGCAGGATGGTTTCAGGCCCTAATATGGTTCCGGCACGGCACGCTGAGCCTTTGGTTAATTCGTCTTCCTGGTGGGAAATGAGAGTTAAATTTGCCCGTCCAGACACCTCCAGCTAGCCTCTCATTGGTTCTCGCTATTCCTGTTCATCTTCCGCAGAAATTGCAAACTGGGCCAAAGAGGAGGTTAAAGGGACTGACTCTCCAAGTGCGGAGAGTGTTAGTAAAGCGTCTGGAATGTTGCACCCGAGTACCAGGGTACGAAAACTGAGACATATTTGAACACGTCTCCCGTTCACATGGTTGATCATACTCTAGGTTCCACATGCATGTTTTAGCTGAAGGAAGAATACCTTAAACCTGGGTAGTTGAAACCCGTGGAATGGGTACCATGCAATATGACTTCAAAGAGTCTTCATTTGCTACCGAACCTCTCCAATCCTATCACTGCTGCGTTTATGCCCCTGTACACATGCTTGATTCTCTTTTGGAGACATAGCAATCCATAGGTTTTACGATACTTACTAGTCAGGTACATTCTTAGGCGTTTAATATGCGGTGTTGAGTCCATTTCGTTGAGCAAGGAGTAGCTCTTGTCTATTCCATATTTGACTTAAGGAACTTTATCTGTGCTCATTTCAATCTCTGGTTTTATGCAGCACCCCAACTCACCTTTACCCTTAAGCAAGCATAAGTTGGTTTTCTAAATTTGAGACCCTGTTCTGTTCTGTAATTCAGTTCCTGTGTAGCCAAATTTCCATTCCGTGTATTATTGATATCTTATGATGTTTCTTTTTCTGTGTGACTTATTTCAGTTAGAATCATCATACCTGAATCCACTCATTGTGATGCTAAGGGCCTGATGACATAGATTTCATTGCTGAGTGATATTGCTTTGTAAGTAAATACCACAACTTCTTTATCCATTTTTCACTTTCTGCGATGTTGAACTTGTACTGTAAACGAGGTTCTTGTAAACAGAGGCGTCCCAAACTTTGGGGTGGCTGTGTCTTTTTGATTTTAATTTCCCTAAGCTATAGGACCATAAGTGGCAGTGCCCTAGGCTCTGTTGCTTTGTTTTTTAGATGTTTCAGGAAACACCATACACTTCTCCCGAGTGGTTGTTGGCAATTTACATCCCGCCCATCAGCATAACAAGGCTCCCAGTTCTCCATGGCCTGTCCTGCCTTTCTGGATTTTACACTTTTTTCAGATGGCCCTTTTGACCGGGGGGAAGTGAGACTTCATTGTAGTGCAGATTTCCTTTGCAAGCTTGCTTGGTTGGCCAAAAAGGGCGTATGCGTTTTTTCCTGAATATATTCAGGAAAAAACGCATACACCCTTTTTGGCCAAGTGCATCATTGTGGACGTTCTGCCTCTTTTCCTATGCTTTCAATGCAATTCCAGTCTATCTCCTGAAATCGGTTTCCTGCAATTCTGCCCCGCTTTCAAGTCCTCTTGGCAGCCTTACTTCAGTCTATTTTTGGACGATAGCTGTCATTTATAACTCTGCAGGTTTGTGAATTACAGTGCCCCTGAGCTCCTTTCTTCAACTCGCTTTCTTGTGACCTGGCCGCAACACCGCAGGATGGCTTCAGGCCCTAATCTGGTTCCGGCACGGCACGCTGAGCCTTTGGTTAATTCCTCTTCCTGGTGGGAAATGAGAGTTAAATTTGCCCGTCCAGACACCTCCAGCTAGCCTCTCATTGGTTCTCGCTATTTCTGTTCATCTTCCGCAGAAATTGCAAACTGGGCAAAACAGGAGGTTAAAGGGACTGACTCTCCAAGTGGGGAGAGTGTTAGTAAAGCGTCTGGAATGTTGCACCCGAGTACCAGGGGAGGAAAACTGAGACATATTTGAACACGTCTCCCGATCACATGGTTGATCATACTTGGGTTCCACATGCATATTTTAGCTGAAGGAAGAATACCTTAAACCTGGAGAGTTAAGACCCGTGTAATGGGGACCATGAAATATGACTTTAAAGGGTCTTCATTTGCTCACCGAACCTCTCCAATCCTATCACTGCTGCGTTTATGCCCCTGTACACATGCTTGATTCTCTTTCGGAGACATAGCAATCCATAGGTTTTTAAGATACTTACTAGACAGGTACATTCTTAGGCGTTTAATATGCGGTGTTGAGTCCATTTCGTTGAGCAAGGAGTAGCTCTTGTCTATTCCATATTTGACTTAAGGAACTTTATCTGTGCTCATTTCAATCTCTGGTTTTATGCAGCACCCCAACTCACCTTTACCCTTAAGCAAGCATAAGTTGGTTTTCTAAATTTGAGACCCTGTTCTGTTCTGTAATTCAGTTCCTGTGTAGCCAAGTTTACATTCCGTGTATTACTGATATCTTATGATGTTTCTTTTTCTGTGTGACTTACTTCAGTTAGAATCATCATACCTGAATCCACTCATTGTGCTGCTAAGGGCCTGATGACACAGATTTCATTGCTGAGTGATATTGCTTTGTAAGTAAATACCACAACTTCTTTATCCATTTTTCACTTTCTGTGATGTTGAACTTGTACTGTAAACGAGGTTCTTGTAAACGGAGCCGTTCCAAACTTTGGGGTGGCTGTGTCTTTTTGATTTTAATTTCCCTAAGCTATAGGACCATAAGTGGAAGTGCCCTAGGCTTTGTTGCTTTGTTTTTTAGATGTTTCAGGAAACACCATACACTTCTCCTGAGTGGTTGTTGGCAATTTACATCCCGCCCATCAGCATAACAAGGCTCCCAGTTCTCCATGGCCTGTCCTGCCTTTCTGGATTTTACACTTTTTTCAGATGGCCCTTTTGACCGGGGGGAAGTGAGACTTTATTGTAGTGCAGATTTCCTTTGCAAGCTTGCTTGGTTGGCCAAAAAGGGCGTATGCGTTTTTTCCTGAATGTATTCAGGAAAAAACGCATACGCCCTTTTTGGCCAAGTGCATCATTGTGGACGTTCTGCCTCTTTTCCTATGCTTTCAATGCAATTCCAGTCTACCTCCTGAAATCGGTATCCTGCAATTCTGCCCCGCTTTCAAGTCCTCTTGGCAGCCTTACTTCAGTATATTTTTGGACGATAGCTGTCATTTATAACTCTGCAGGTTTGTGAATTACAGTGCCCCTGAGCTCCTTTCTTCAACTCGCTTTCTTTTGAGCTGGCTGCAACACCGCAGGATGGCTTCAGGCCCTAATCTGGTTCCGGTACGGCAGGCTGAGCCTTTGGTTATTTCCTCTTCCTGGTGGGAAATGAGAGTTAAATTTGCCCGTCCAGACACCTCCAGCTAGCCTCTCATTGGTTCTCGCTATTCCTGTTCATCTTCCGCAGAAATTGCAAACTGGGCCAAACAGGAGGTTAAAGGCGCTGACTCTCCAAGTGGGGAGAGTGTTAGTAAAGCGTCTGGAATGTTGCACCCGAGTACCAGGGTACGAAAACTGAGACATATTTGAACACGTCTCCCGTTCACATGGTTGATCATACTTGGGTTCCACATGCATGTTTTAGCTGAAGGAAGAATACCTAAAACCTGGGTAGTTGAAACCCGTGGAATGGGTACCATGCAATATGACTTCAAAGGGTCTTCATTTGCTCACCGAACCTCTCCAATCCTATCACTGCTGCGTTTATGCCCCTGTACACATGCTTGATTCTCTTTCGGAGACATAGCAATCCATAGGTTTTAAGATACTTACTAGTCAGGTACATTCTTAGGCGTTTAATATGCGGTGTTGAGTCCATTTCATTGAGCAAGGAGTAGTTCTTCTCTATTCCATATTTGACTTAAGGAACTTTATCTGTGCTCATTTCAATCTCTGGTTTTATGCAGCACCCCAACTCACCTTTACCCTTAAGCAAGCATAAGTTGGTTTTCTAAATTTGAGTCCCTGTTCTGTTCTGTAATTCAGTTCCTGTGTAGCCAAGTTTACATGCCGTGTATTACTGATATCTTATGATGTTTCTTTTTCTGTGTGACTTACTTCAGTTAGAATCATCATACCTGAATCCACTCATTGTGCTGCTAAGGGCCTGATGACACAGATTTCATTGCTGAGTGATATTGCTTTGTAAGTAAATACCACAACTTCTTTATCCATTTTTCACTTTCTGCAATGTTGAACTTGTACTGTAAATGAGGTTCTTGTAAACAGAGCCGTTCCAAACTTTGGGGTGGCTGTGTCTTTTTGATTTTAATTTCCCTAAGCTATAGGACCATAAGTGGAAGTGCCCTAGGTTCTGTTGCTTTGTTTTTTAGATGTTTCAGGAAACACCATACACTTCTCCCGAGTGGTTGTTGGCAATTTACATCCCGCCCATCAGCATAACAAGGCTCCCAGTTCTCCATGGCCTGTCCTGCCTTTCTGGATTTTACACTTTTTTCAGATGGCCCTTTTGACCGGGGGGAAGTGAGACTTCATTGTAGTGCAGATTTCCTTTGCAAGCTTGCTTGGTTGGCCAAAAAGGGCGTATGCGTTTTTTCCTGAATATATTCAGGAAAAAACGCATACGCCCTTTTTGGCCAAGTGCATCATTGTGGACGTTCTGCCTCTTTTCCTATGCTTTCAATGCAATTCCAGTCTACCTCCTGAAATCGGTTTCCTGCAATTCTGCCCCGCTTTCAAGTCCTCTTGGCAGCCTTACTTCAGTCTATTTTTGGACGATAGCTGTCATTTATAACTCTGCAGGTTTGTGAATTACAGTGCCCCTGAGCTCCTTTCTTCAACTCGCTTTCTTTTGAGCTGGCTGCAACACCGCAGGATGGCTTCAGGCCCTAATCTGGTTCCGGTACGGCACGCTGAGCCTTTGGTTATTTCCTCTTCCTGGTGGGAAATGAGAGTTAAATTTGCCCGTCCAGACACCTCCAGCTAGTCTCTCATTGGTTCTCGCTATTCCTGTTCATCTTCCGCAGAAATTGCAAACTGGGCCAACCAGGAGGTTAAAGGCGCTGACTCTCCAGTGGGGAGAGTGTTACTAAAGCGTCTGGAATGTTGCACCCGAGTACCAGGGTATGAAAACTGAGACATATTTGAACACGTCTCCCGTTCACATGGTTGATCATAATTGGGTTCCACATGCATGTTTTAGCTGAAGGAAGAATACCTTAAACCTGGAGAGTTGAGACCCGTGTAATGGGTACCATGCAATATG
Source organism: Delphinus delphis (assembly GCF_949987515.2). NCBI lineage: Eukaryota > Metazoa > Chordata > Mammalia > Artiodactyla > Delphinidae > Delphinus > Delphinus delphis. The sequence continues at coordinate 1,410,226 of NW_027192691.1, forward strand.
ACTTCAAAGGGTCTTCATTTGCTCACCGAACCTCTCCAATCCTATCACTGCTGCGTTTATGCCCCTGTACACACGCTTGATTCTCTTTTGGAGACATAGCAATCCATAGGTTTTAAGATACTTACTAGTCAGGTACATTCTTAGGCGTTTAATATGCGGTGTTGAGTCCATTTCGTTGAGCAAGGAGTAGCTCTTGTCTATTCCATATTCGGCTTAAGGAACTTTATCTGTGCTCATTTCAATCTCTGGTTTTATGCAGCAACCCAACTCACCTTTACCCTTAAGCAAGCATAAGTTGGTTTTCTAAATTTGAGACCCTGTTCTGTTCTGTAATTCAGTTCCTGTGTAGCCAAGTTTACATTCCATGTATTAGTGATATCTTATGATGTTTCTTTTTCTGTGTGACTTATTTCAGTTAGAATCATCATACCTGAATCCACTCATTGTGATGCTAAGGGCCTGATGAAACAGATTTCATTGCTGAGTGATATTGCTTTGTAAGTGAATACTACAACTTCTTTATCCATTTTTCAAATTCTGCGATGTTGAACTTGTACTGTAAACGAGGTTCTTGTAAACAGAGCCGTTCCAAACTTTGGGGTGGCTGTGTCTTTTTGATTTTAATTTCCCTAAGCTATAGGACCATAAGTGGAAGTGCCCTAGGCTCTGTTGCTTTGTTTTTTAGATGTTTCAGGAAACACCATACACTTCTCCCAAGTGTCTGTTGGCAATTTACATCCTGCCCATCAGCATAACAAGGCTCCCAGTTCTCCATGGCCTGTCCTGCCTTTCTGGATTTTACACTTTTTTCAGATGGCCCTTTTGACCGGGGGGAAGTGAGACTTCATTGTAGTGCAGATTTCCTTTGCAAGCTTGCTTGGTTGGCCAAAAAGGGCGTATGCGTTTTTTCCTGAATATATTCAGGAAAAAACGCATACGCCCTTTTTGGCCAAGTGCATCATTGTGGACGTTCTGACTCTTTTCCTATGCTTTCAATGCAATTCCAGTCTACCTCCTGAAATCGGTTTCCTGCAATTCTGCCCCGCTTTCAAGTCCTCTTGGCAGCCTTACTTCAGTCTATTTTTGGACGATAGCTGTCATTTATAACTCTGCAGGTTTGTGAATTACAGTGCCCCTGAGCTCCTTTCTTCAACTCGCTTTCTTGTGACCTGGCCGCAACACCGCAGGATGGCTTCAGGCCCTAATCTGGTTCCGGCACGGCATGCTGAGCCTTTGGTTAATTCCTCTTGCTGGTGGGAAATGAGAGTTAAATTTGCCCGTCCAGACACCTCCAGCTAGTCTCTCATTGGTTCTCGCTATTCCTGTTCATCTTCCGCAGAAATTGCAAACTGGGCCAACCAGGAGGTTAAAGGGACTGACTCTCCAAGTCGGGAGAGTGTTAGTAAAGTGTCTGGAATGTTGCACCCGAGTACCAGGGTACGAAAACTGTGACATATTTGAACACGTCTCCCGATCACATGGTTGATCATACTCTAGGTTCCACATGCATGTTTTAGCTGAAGGAAGAATACCTTAAACCTGGGTAGTTGAAACCCGTGGAATGGGTACCATGCAATATGACTTCAAAGGGTCTTCATTTGCTCACCGAACCTCTCCAATCCTATCACTGCTGCGTTTATGCCCCTGTACACATGCTTGATTCTCTTTCGGAGACATAGCAATCCATAGGTTTTAAGATACTTACTAGTCAGGTACATTCTTAGGCGTTTAATATGCGGTGTTGAGTCCATTTCGTTGAGCAAGGAGTAGCTCTTGTCTATTCCATATTCGGCTTAAGGAACTTTATCTGTGCTGATTTCAATCTCTGGTTTTATGCAGCACCCCAACTCACCTTTACCCTTAAGCAAGCATAAGTTGGTTTTCTAAATTTGAGTCCCTGTTCTGTTCTGTAATTCAGTTCCTGTGTAGCCAAGTTTAAATTCCGTGTACTACTGATATCTTGTGATGTTTCTTTTTCTGTGTGACTTACTTCAGTTAGAATCATCATACCTGAATCCACTCATTGTGCTGCTAAGGGCCTGATGACACAGATTTCATTGCTGAGTGATATTGCTTTGTAAGTAAATACCACAACTTCTTTATCCATTTTTCACTTTCTGCAATGTTGAACTTGTACTGTAAATGAGGTTCTTGTAAACAGAGCCGTTCCAAACTTTGGGGTGGCTGTGTCTTTTTGATTTTAATTTCCCTAAGCTATAGGACCATAAGTGGAAGTGCCCTAGGTTCTGTTGCTTTGTTTTTTAGATGTTTCAGGAAACACCATACACTTCTCCCGAGTGGTTGTTGGCAATTTACATCCCGCCCATCAGCATAACAAGGCTCCCAGTTCTCCATGGCCTGTCCTGCCTTTCTGGATTTTACACTTTTTTCAGATGGCCCTTTTGACCGGGGGGAAGTGAGACTTCATTGTAGTGCAGATTTCCTTTGCAAGCTTGCTTGGTTGGCCAAAAAGGGCGTATGCGTTTTTTCCTGAATATATTCAGGAAAAAACGCATACGCCATTTTTGGCCAAGTGCATCATTGTGGACGTTCTGCCTCTTTTCCTATGCTTTCAATGCAATTCCAGTCTACCTCCTGAAATCGGTTTCCTGCAATTCTGCCCCGCTTTCAAGTCCTCTTGGCAGCCTTACTTCAGTCTATTTTTGGACGATAGCTGTCATTTATAACTCTGCAGGTTTGTGAATTACAGTGCCCCTGAGCTCCTTTCTTCAACTCGCTTTCTTGTGACCTGGCCGCAACACCGCAGGATGGCTTCAGGCCCTAATCTGGTTCCGGCCCGGCATGCTGAGCCTTTGGTTAATTCCTCTTCCTGGTGGGAAATGAGAGTTAAATTTGCCCGTCCAGACACCTCCAGCTAGCCTCTCATTGGTTCTCGCTATTCCTGTTCATCTTCCGCAGAAATTGCAAACTGGGCCAAACAGGAGGTTAAAGGGACTGACTCTCCAAGTCGGGAGAGTGTTAGTAAAGCGTCTGGAATGTTGCACCCGAGTACCAGGGGAGGAAAACTGAGACATATTTGAACACGTCTCCCGTTCACATGGTTGATCATACTCTGGCTTCCACATGCATGTTTTAGCTGAAGGAAGAATACCTTAAACCTGGAGAGTTGAGACCCGTGTAATGGGTACCATGCAATATGACTTCAAAGGGTCTTCATTTGCTCACCGAACCTCTCCAATCCTATCACTGCTGCGTTTATGCCCCTGTACACATGCTTGATTCTCTTTTGGAGACATAGCAATCCATAGGTTTTAAGATACTTACTAGTCAGGTACATTCTTAGGGGTTTAATATGGGGTTTTGAGTCCATTGCGTTGAGCAAGGAGTAGCTCTTGTCTATTCCATATTTGGCTTAAGGAACTTTATCTGTGCTCATTTCAATCTCTGGTTTTATGCAGCACCCCAACTCACCTTTACCCTTAAGCAAGCATAAGTTGGTTTTCTAAATTTGAGACCCTGTTCTGTTCTGTAATTCAGTTCCTGTGTAGCCAAGTTTACATTCCGTGTATTACTGATATCTTATGATGTTTCTTTTTCTGTGTGACTTATTTCAGTTAGAATCATCATACCTGAATCCACTCATTGTGATGCTAAGGGCCTGATGACATAGAATTCATTGCTGAGTGATATTGCTTTGTAAGTAAATACCACAACTTCTTTATCCATTTTTCACTTTCTGCGATGTTGAACTTGTACTGTAAACGAGGTTCTTGTAAACAGAGCCGTTCCAAACTTTGGGGTGGCTGTGTCTTTTTGATTTTAATTTCCCTAAGCTATAGGACCATAAGTGGAAGTGCCCTAGGTTCTGTTGCTTTGTTTTTTAGATGTTTCAGGAAACACCATACACTTCTCCCGAGTGGTTGTTGGCAATTTACATCCCGCCCATCAGCATAACAAGGCTCCCAGTTCTCCATGGCCTGTCCTGCCTTTCTGGATTTTACAGTTTTTCAGATGACCCTTTTGACCGGGGGAAGTGAGACTTCATTGTAGTGCAGATTTCCTTTGCAAGCTTGCTTGGTTGGCCAAAAAGGGCGTATGCGTTTTTTCCTGAATATATTCAGGAAAAAACGCATACGCCCTTTTTGGCCAAGTGCATCATTGTGGACGTTCTGCCTCTTTTCCTATGTTTTCAATGCAATTCCAGTCTACCTCCTGAAATCGGTTTCCTGCAATTCTGCCCCGCTTTCAAGTCCTCTTGGCAGCCTTACTTCAGTCTATTTTTGGACGATAGCTGTCATTTATAACTCTGCAGGTTTGTGAATTACAGTGCCCCTGAGCTCCTTTCTTCAACTCGCTTTCTTTTGAGCTGGCTGCAACACCGCAGGATGGCTTCAGGCCCTAATCTGGTTCCGGTACGGCACGCTGAGCCTTTGGTTAATTCCTCTTCCTGGTGGGAAATGAGAGTTAAATTTGCCCGTCCAGACACCTCCAGCTAGCCTCTCATTGGTTCTCGCTATTCCTGTTCATCTTCCGCAGAAATTGCAAACTGGGCCAAACAGGAGGTTAAAGGCGCTGACTCTCCAAGTGGGGAGAGTGTTAGTAAAGCGTCTGGAATGTTGCACCCGAGTACCAGGGGAGGAAAACTGAGACATATTTGAACACGTCTCCCGTTCACATGGTTGATCATAATTGGGTTCCACATGCATGTTTTAGCTGAAGGAAGAATACCTTAAACCTGGAGAGTTGAGACCCGTGTAATGGGTACCATGCAATATGACTTCAAAGGGTCTTCATTTGCTCACCGAACCTCTCCAATCCTATCACTGCTGCGTTTATGCCCCTGTACACACGCTTGATTCTCTTTTGGAGACATAGCAATCCATAGGTTTTAAGATACTTACTAGTCAGGTACATTCTTAGGCATTTAATATGGGGTGTTGAGTCCATTTCGTTGAGCAAGGAGTAGCTCTTGTCTATTCCATATTCGGCTTAAGGAACTTTATCTGTGCTGATTTCAATCTCTGGTTTTATGCAGCACCCCAACTCACCTTTACCCTTAAGCAAGCATAAGTTGGTTTTCTAAATTTGAGTCCCTGTTCTGTTCTGTAATTCAGTTCCTGTGTAGCCAAGTTTACATTCCGTGTATTACTGATATCTTATGATGTTTCTTTTCTGTGTGACTTATTTCAGTTAGAATCATCATACCTGAATCCACTCATTGTGCTGCTACGGGCCTGATGACACAGATTTCATTGCTGAGTGATATTGCTTTGTAAGTAAATACCACAACTTCTTTATCCATTTTTCACTTTCTGCGATGTTGAACTTGTACTGTAAACGAGGTTCTTGTAAACAGAGCCGTTCCAAACTTTGGGGTGGCTGTGTCTTTTTGATTTTAATTTCCCTAAGCTATAGGACCATAAGTGGAAGTGCCCTAGGTTCTGTTGTTTTGTTTTTTAGATGTTTCAGGAAACACCATACACTTCTCCCGAGTGGTTGTTGGCAATTTACATCCCGCCCATCAGCATAACAAGGCTCCCAGTTCTCCATGGCCTGTCCTGCCTTTCTGGATTTTACACTTTTTTCAGATGGCCCTTTTGACCGGGGGGAAGTGAGACTTCATTGTAGTGCAGATTTCCTTTGCAAGCTTGCTTGGTTGGCCAAAAAGGGCGTATGCGTTTTTTCCTGAATATATTCAGGAAAAAACGCATACGCCCTTTTTGGCCAAGTGCATCATTGTGGACGTTCTGCCTCTTTTCCTATGCTTTCAATGCAATTCCAGTCTACCTCCTGAAATCGGTTTCCTGCAATTCTGCCCCACTTTCAAGTCCTCTTGGCAGCCTTACTTCAGTCTATTTTTGGACGATAGCTGTCATTTATAACTCTGCAGGTTTGTGAATTACAGTGCCCCTGAGCTCCTTTCTTCAACTCGCTTTCTTTTGAGCTGGCCGCAACACCGCAGGATGGCTTCAGGCCCTAATCTGGTTCCGGTACGGCACGCTGAGCCTTTGGTTATTTCCTCTTCCTGTTGGAAAATGAGAGTTAAATTTGCCCGTCCAGACACCTCCAGCTAGCTTCTCATTGGTTCTCGCTATTCCTGTTCATCTTCCACAGAAATTGCAAACTGTGCCAAACAGGAGGTTAAAGGCGCTGACTCTCCAAGTCGGGAGAGTGTTAGTAAAGCGTCTGGAATGTTGCACCCGAGTACCAGGGGAGGAAAACTGAGACATATTTGAACACGTCTCCCGATCACATGGTTGATCATACTCTGGGTTCCACATGCATGTTTTATCTGAAAGAAGAATACCTAAAACCTGGGTAGTTGAAACCCGTGGAATGGGTACCATGCAATATGACTTCAAAGGGTCTTCATTTGCTCACCGAACCTCTCCAATCCTATCACTGCTGCGTTTATGCCCCTGTACACATGCTTGATTCTCTTTCGGAGACATAGCAATCCATAGGTTTTAAGATACTTACTAGTCAGGTACATTCTTAGGCGTTTAATATGCGGTGTTGAGTCCATTTCGTTGAGCAAGGAGTAGCTCTTGTCTATTCCATATTCGGCTTAAGGAACTTTATCTGTGCTGATTTCAATCTCTGGTTTTATGCAGCACCCCAACTCACCTTTACCCTTAAGCAAGCATAAGTTGGTTTTCTAAATTTGAGTCCCTGTTCTGTTCTGTAATTCAGTTCCTGTGTAGCCAAGTTTACATTCCGTGTACTACTGATATCTTATGATGTTTCTTTTTCTGTGTGACTTACTTCAGTTAGAATCATCATACCTGAATCCACTCATTGTGCTGCTAAGGGCCTGATGACACAGATTTCATTGCTGAGTGATATTGCTTTGTAAGTAAATACCACAACTTCTTTATCCATTTTTCACTTTCTGCGATGTTGAACTTGTACTGTAAATGAGGTTCTTGTAAACAGAGCCGTTCCAAACTTTGGGGTGGCTGTGTCTTTTTGATTTTAATTTCCCTAAGCTATAGGACCATAAGTGGAAGTGCCCTAGGTTCTGTTGCTTTGTTTTTTAGATGTTTCAGGAAACACCATACACTTCTCCCGAGTGGTTGTTGGCAATTTACATCCCGCCCATCAGCATAACAAGGCTCCCAGTTCTCCATGGCCTGTCCTGCCTTTCTGGATTTTACACTTTTTTCAGATGGCCCTTTTGACCGGGGGGAAGTGAGACTTCATTGTAGTGCAGATTTCCTTTGCAAGCTTGCTTGGTTGGCCAAAAAGGGCGTATGCGTTTTTTCCTGAATATATTCAGGAAAAAACGCATACGCCCTTTTTGGCCAAGTGCATCATTGTGGACGTTCTGCCTCTTTTCCTATGCTTTCAATGCAATTCCAGTCTACCTCCTGAAATCGGTTTCCTGCAATTCTGCCCCGCTTTCAAGTCCTCTTGGCAGCCTTACTTCAGTCTATTTTTGGACGATAGCTGTCATTTATAACTCTGCAGGTTTGTGAATTACAGTGCCCCTGAGCTCCTTTCTTCAACTCGCTTTCTTGTGACCTGGCCGCAACACCGCAGGATGGCTTCAGGCCCTAATCTGGTTCCGGTACGGCACGCTGAGCCTTTGGTTATTTCCTCTTCCTGGTGGGAAATGAGAGTTAAATTTGCCCGTCCAGACACCTCCAGCTAGTCTCTCATTGGTTCTCGCTATTCCTGTTCATCTTCCGCAGAAATTGCAAACTGGGCCAAACAGGAGGTTAAAGGCGCTGACTCTCCAGTGGGGAGAGTGTTACTAAAGCGTCTGGAATGTTACACCCGAGTACCAGGGGAGGAAAACTGAGACATATTTGAACACGTCTCCCGTTCACATGGTTGATCATACTTGGGTTCCACATGCATGTTTTAGCTGAAGGAAGAATACCTTAAACCTGGAGAGTTGAGACCCGTGTAATGGGTACCATGCAATATGACTTCAAAGGGTCTTCATTTGCTCACCGAACCTCTCCAATCCTATCACTGCTGCGTTTATGCCCCTGTACACACGCTTGATTCTCTTTTGGAGACATAGCAATCCATAGGTTTTAAGATACTTACTAGTCAGGTACATTCTTAGGCGTTTAATATGCGGTGTTGAGTCCATTTCGTTGAGCAAGGAGTAGCTCTTGTCTATTCCATATTCGGCTTAAGGAACTTTATCTGTGCTCATTTCAATCTCTGGTTTTATGCAGCAACCCAACTCACCTTTACCCTTAAGCAAGCATAAGTTGGTTTTCTAAATTTGAGACCCTGTTCTGTTCTGTAATTCAGTTCCTGTGTAGCCAAGTTTACATTCCGTGTATTACTGATATCTTATGATGTTTCTTTTTCTGTGTGACTTACTTCAGTTAGAATCATCATACCTGAATCCACTCATTGTGCTCCTAAGGGCCTGATGACACAGATTTCATTGCTGAGTGATATTGCTTTGTAAGTAAATACCACAACTTCTTTATCCATTTTTCACTTTCTGCGATGTTGAACTTGTACTGTAAACTAGGTTCTTGTACACAGAGCAATTCCAAACTTTGGGCTGGCTGTGTCTTTTTGATTTTAATTTCCCTAAGCTATAGGACCATAAGTGGCAGTGCCCTAGGCTCTGTTGCTTTGTTTTTTAGATGTTTCAGGAAACACCATACACTTCTCCCGAGTGGTTGTTGGCAATTTACATCCCGCCCATCAGCATAACAAGGCTCCCAGTTCTCCATGACCTGTCCTGCCTTTCTGGATTTTACACTTTTTTCAGATGGCCCTTTTGACCGGGGGGAAGTGAGACTTCATTGTAGTGCAGATTTCCTTTGCAAGCTTGCTTGGTTGGCCAAAAAGGGCGTATGCGTTTTTTCCTGAATATATTCAGGAAAAAACGCATACGCCCTTTTTGGCCAAGTGCATCATTGTGGACGTTCTGCCTCTTTTCCTATGCTTTCAATGCAATTCCAGTCTACCTCCTGAAATCGGTTTCCTGCAATTCTGCCCCGCTTTCAAGTCCTCTTGGCAGCCTTACTTCAGTCTATTTTTGGACGATAGCTGTCATTTATAACTCTGCAGGTTTGTGCATTACAGTGCCCCTGAGCTCCTTTCTTCAACTTGCTTTCTTGTGACCTGGCCGCAACACCGCAGGATGGCTTCAGGCCCTAATCTGGGTCCGGTACGGCACGCTGAGCCTTTGGTTATTTCCTTTTCCTGGTGGGAAATGAGAGTTAAATTTGCCCGTCCTGACACCTCCAGCTAGTCTCTCATTGGTTCTCGCTATTCCTGTTCATCTTCCGCAGAAATTGCAAACTGGGCCAAACAGGAGGTTAAAGGCGCTGACTCTCCAAGTGGGGAGAGTGTTAGTAAAGCGTCTGGAATGTTCCACCCGAGTACCAGGGGAGGAAAACTGAGACATATTTGAACACGTCTCCCGTTCACATGGTTGATCATACTTGGGTTCCACATGCATGTTTTAGCTGAAGGAAGAATACCTTAAACCTGGAGATTTAAGACCCGTGTAATGGGTACCATGCAATATGACTTCAAAGGGTCTTCATTTGCTCACCGAACCTCTCCAATCCTATCACTGCTGCGTTTATGCCCCTGTACACATGCTTGATTCTCTTTCGGAGACATAGCAATCCATAGGTTTTTAAGATACTTACTAGTCAGGTACATTCTTAGGCATTTAATATGCGGTGTTGAGTCCATTTCGTTGAGCAAGGAGTAGCTCTTGTCTATTCCATATTTGACTTAAGGAACTTTATCTGTGCTCATTTCAATCTCTGGTTTTATGCAGCACCCCAACTCACCTTTCCCCTTAAGCAAGCATAAGTTGTTTTTCTAAATTTGAGACCCTGTTCTGTTCTGTAATTCAGTTCCTGTGTAGCCAAGTTTACATTCCGTGTATTACTGATATCTTATGATGTTTCTTTTTCTGTGTGACTTACTTCAGTTAGAATCATCATACCTGAATCCACTCATTGTGCTGCTAAGTGCCTGATGACACAGATTTCATTGCTGAGTGATATTGCTTTGTAAGTAAATACCACAACTTCTTTATCCATTTTTCACTTTCTGCGATGTTGAACTTGTACTGTAAACGAGGTTCTTGTAAACAGAGCCGTTCCAAACTTTGGGGTGGCTGTGTCTTTTTGATTTTAATTTCCCTAAGCTATAGGACCATAAGTGGAAGTGCCCTAGGCTCTGTTGCTTTGTTTTTTACATGTTTCAGGAAACACCATACACTTCTCCCAAGTGTCTGTTGGCAATTAAAATCCCGCCCATCAGCATAACAAGGCTCCCAGTTCTCAATGGCCTGTTGCCTTTCTGGATTTTACACTTTTTTCAGATGGCCCTTTTGACCGGGGGGAAGTGAGACTTCATTGTAGTGCAGATTTCCTTTGCAAGCTTGCTTGGTTGGCCAAAAAGGGCGTATGCGTTTTTTCCTGAATATATTCAGGAAAAAACGCATACGCCATTTTTGGCCAAGTGCATCATTGTGGACGTTCTGCCTCTTTTCCTATGCTTTCAATGCAATTCCAGTCTACCTCCTGAAATCGGTTTCCTGCAATTCTGCCCCGCTTTCAAGTCCTCTTGGCAGCCTTACTTCAGTCTATTTTTGGACGATAGCTGTCATTTATAACTCTGCAGGTTTGTGAATTACAGTGCCCCTGAGCTCCTTTCTTCAACTCGCTTTCTTGTGACCTGGCCGCAACACCGCAGGATGGCTTCAGGCCCTAATCTGGTTCCGGCCCGGCATGCTGAGCCTTTGGTTAATTCCTCTTCCTGGTGGGAAATGAGAGTTAAATTTGCCCGTCCAGACACCTCCAGCTAGCCTCTCATTGGTTCTCGCTATTCCTGTTCATCTTCCACAGAAATTGCAAACTGGGCCAAACAGGAGGTTAAAGGGACTGACTCTCCAAGTCGGGAGAGTGTTAGTAAAGCGTCTGGAATGTTGCACCCGAGTACCAGGGGAGGAAAACTGAGACATATTTGAACACGTCTCCCGTTCACATGGTTGATCATACTCTGGCTTCCACATGCATGTTTTAGCTGAAGGAAGAATACCTTAAACCTGGAGAGTTGAGACCCGTGTAATGGGTACCATGCAATATGACTTCAAAGGGTCTTCATTTGCTCACCGAACCTCTCCAATCCTATCACTGCTGCGTTTATGCCCCTGTACACATGCTTGATTCTCTTTCGGAGACATAGCAATCCATAGGTTTTAAGATACTTACTAGTCAGGTACATTCTTAGGGGTTTAATATGGGGTTTTGAGTCCATTGCGTTGAGCAAGGAGTAGCTCTTGTCTATTCCATATTTGGCTTAAGGAACTTTATCTGTGCTCATTTCAATCTCTGGTTTTATGCAGCACCCCAACTCACCTTTCCCCTTAAGCAAGCATAAGTTGGTTTTCTAAATTTGAGACCCTGTTCTGTTCTGTAATTCAGTTCCTGTGTAGCCAAGTTTACATTCCGTGTATTACTGATATCTTATGATGTTTCTTTTTCTGTGTGACTTATTTCAGTTAGAATCATCATACCTGAATCCACTCATTGTGATGCTAAGGGCCTGATGACATAGAATTCATTGCTGAGTGATATTGCTTTGTAAGTAAATACCACAACTTCTTTATCCATTTTTCACTTTCTGCGATGTTGAACTTGTACTGTAAACGAGGTTCTTGTAAACAGAGCCGTTCCAAACTTTGGGGTGGCTGTGTCTTTTTGATTTTAATTTCCCTAAGCTATAGGACCATAAGTGGAAGTGCCCTAGGTTCTGTTGCTTTGTTTTTTAGATGTTTCAGGAAACACCATACACTTCTCCCGAGTGGTTGTTGGCAATTTACATCCCGCCCATCAGCAGAACAAGGCTCCCAGTTCTCCATGGCCTGTCCTGCCTTTCTGGATTTTACAGTTTTTCAGATGGCCCTTTTGACCGGGGGAAGTGAGACTTCATTGTAGTGCAGATTTCCTTTGCAAGCTTGCTTGGTTGGCCAAAAAGGGCGTATGCGTTTTTTCCTGAATATATTCAGGAAAAAACGCATACGCCCTTTTTGGCCAAGTGCATCATTGTGGACGTTCTGCCTCTTTTCCTATGCTTTCAATGCAATTCCAGTCTACCTCCTGAAATCGGTTTCCTGCAATTCTGCCCCGCTTTCAAGTCCTCTTGGCAGCCTTACTTCAGTCTATTTTTGGACGATAGCTGTCATTTATAACTCTGCAGGTTTGTGAATTACAGTGCCCCTGAGCTCCTTTCTTCAACTCGCTTTCTTTTGAGCTGGCTGCAACACCGCAGGATGGCTTCAGGCCCTAATCTGGTTCCGGTACGGCACGCTGAGCCTTTGGTTATTTCCTCTTCCTGGTGGGAAATGAGAGTTAAATTTGCCCGTCCAGACACCTCCAGCTAGCCTCTCATTGGTTCTCGCTATTCCTGTTCATCTTCCGCAGAAATTGCAAACTGGGCCAAACAGGAGGTTAAAGGCGCTGACTCTCCAAGTGGGGAGAGTGTTAGTAAAGCGTCTGGAATGTTGCACCCGAGTACCAGGGGAGGAAAACTGAGACATATTTGAACACGTCTCCCGTTCACATGGTTGATCATAATTGGGTTCCACATGCATGTTTTAGCTGAAGGAAGAATACCTTAAACCTGGAGAGTTGAGACCCGTGTAATGGGTACCATGCAATATGACTTCAAAGGGTCTTCATTTGCTCACCGAACCTCTCCAATCCTATCACTGCTGCGTTTATGCCCCTGTACACACGCTTGATTCTCTTTTGGAGACATAGCAATCCATAGGTTTTAAGATACTTACTAGTCAGGTACATTCTTAGGCATTTAATATGGGGTGTTGAGTCCATTTCGTTGAGCAAGGAGTAGCTCTTGTCTATTCCATATTTGGCTTAAGGAACTTTATCTGTGCTCATTTCAATCTCTGGTTTTATGCAGCACCCCAACTCACCTTTACCCTTAAGCAAGCATAAGTTGGTTTTCTAAATTTGAGACCCTGTTCTGTTCTGTAATTCAGTTCCTGTGTAGCCAAGTTTACATTCCGTGTATTACTGATATCTTATGATGTTTCTTTTCTGTGTGACTTATTTCAGTTAGAATCATCATACCTGAATCCACTCATTGTGCTGCTACGGGCCTGATGACACAGATTTCATTGCTGAGTGATATTGCTTTGTAAGTAAATACCACAACTTCTTTATCCATTTTTCACTTTCTGCGATGTTGAACTTGTACTGTAAACGAGGTTCTTGTAAACAGAGCCGTTCCAAACTTTGGGGTGGCTGTGTCTTTTTGATTTTAATTTCCCTAAGCTATAGGACCATAAGTGGCAGTGCCCTAGGCTCTGTTGCTTTGTTTTTTAGATGTTTCAGGAAACACCATACACTTCTCCCGAGTGTCTGTTGGCAATTTACATCCCGCCCATCAGCATAACAAGGCTCCCAGTTCTCCATGGCCTGTCCTGCCTTTCTGGATTTTACACTTTTTTCAGATGGCCCTTTTGACCGGGGGGAAGTGAGACTTCATTGTAGTGCAGATTTCCTTTGCAAGCTTGCTTGGTTGGCCAAAAAGGGCGTATGCGTTTTTTCCTGAATATATTCAGGAAAAAACGCATACGCCCTTTTTGGCCAAGTGCATCATTGTGGACGTTCTGCCTCTTTTCCTATGCTTTCAATGCAATTCCAGTCTACCTCCTGAAATCGGTTTCCTGCAATTCTGCCCCGCTTTCAAGTCCTCTTGGCAGCCTTATTCAGTCTATTTTTGGACGATAGCTGTCATTTATAACTCTGCAGGTTTGTGAATTACAGTGCCCCTGAGCTCCTTTCTTCAACTCGCTTTCTTTTGAGCTGGCCGCAACACCGCAGGATGGCTTCAGGCCCTAATCTGGTTCCGGTACGGCACGCTGAGCCCTTGGTTATTTCCTCTTCCTGGTGGGAAATGAGAGTTAAATTTGCCCGTCCAGACACCTCCAGCTAGCCTCTCATTGGTTCTCGCTATTCCTGTTCATCTTCCGCAGAAATTGCAAACTGTGCCAAACAGGAGGTTAAAGGCGCTGACTCTCCAAGTGGGGAGAGTGTTAGTAAAGCGTCTGGAATGTTGCACCCGAGTACCAGGGGAGGAAAACTGAGACATATTTGAACACGTCTCCCGTTCACATGGTTGATCATACTTGGGTTCCACATGCATGTTTTAGCTGAAGGAAGAATACCTTAAACCTGGAGAGTTAAGACCCCTGGAATGGGTACCATGCAATATGATTTCAAAGGGTCTTCATTTGCTCACCAAACCTCTCCAATCCTATCACTGCTGCGTTTATGCCCCTGTACACATGCTTGATTCTCTTTCGGAGACATAGCAATCCATAGGTTTTAAGATACTTACTAGTCAGGTACATTCTTAGGCATTTAATATGCGGTGTTGAGTCCATTTCGTTGAGCAAGGAGTAGCTCTTGTCTATTCCATATTTGACTTAAGGAACTTTATCTGTGCCCATTTCAATCTCTGGTTTTATGCAGCACCCCAACTCACCTTTCCCCTTAAGCAAGCATAAGTTGGTTTTCTAAATTTGAGTCCCTGTTCTGTTCTGTAATTCAGTTCCTGTGTAGCCAAGTTTACATTCCGTGTATTACTGATATCTTATGATGTTTCTTTTTCTGTGTGACTTACTTCAGTTAGAATCATCATACCTGAATCCACTCATTGTGCTGCTAAGGGCCTGATGACACAGATTTCATTGCTGAGTGATATTGCTTTGTAAGTAAATACCACAACTTCTTTATCCATTTTACACTTTCTGCGATGTTGAACTTGTACTGTAAACGAGGTTCTTGTAAACAGAGCCGTTCCAAACTTTGGGGTGGCTGTGTCTTTTTGATTTTAATTTCCCTAAGCTATAGGACCATAAGTGGAAGTGCCCTAGGTTCTGTTGCTTTGTTTTTTAGATGTTTCAGGAAACACCATACACTTCTCCCGAGTGGTTGTTGGCAATTTACATCCCGCCCATCAGCATAACAAGGCTCCCAGTTCTCCATGGCCTGTCCTGCCTTTCTGGATTTTACACTTTTTTCAGATGGCCCTTTTGACCGGGGGGAAGTGAGACTTCATTGTAGTGCAGATTTCCTTTGCAAGCTTGCTTGGTTGGCCAAAAAGGGCGTATGCGTTTTTTCCTGAATATATTCAGGAAAAAACGCATACGCCCTTTTTGGCCAAGTGCATCATTGTGGACGTTCTGCCTCTTTTCCTATGCTTTCAATGCAATTCCAGTCTACCTCCTGAAATCGGTTTCCTGCAATTCTGCCCCGCTTTCAAGTCCTCTTGGCAGCCTTACTTCAGTCTATTTTTGGACGATAGCTGTCATTTATAACTCTGCAGGTTTGTGAATTACAGTGCCCCTGAGCTCCTTTCTTCAACTCGCTTTCTTTTGAGCTGGCCGCAACACCGCAGGATGGCTTCAGGCCCTAATCTGGTTCCGGTACGGCACGCTGAGCCCTTGGTTATTTCCTCTTCCTGGTGGGAAATGAGAGTTAAATTTGCCCGTCCAGACACCTCCAGCTAGCCTCTCATTGGTTCTCGCTATTCCTGTTCATCTTCCGCAGAAATTGCAAACTGTGCCAAACAGGAGGTTAAAGGCGCTGACTCTCCAAGTGGGGAGAGTGTTAGTAAAGCGTCTGGAATGTTGCACCCGAGTACCAGGGGAGGAAAACTGAGACATATTTGAACACGTCTCCCGTTCACATGGTTGATCATACTTGGGTTCCACATGCATGTTTTAGCTGAAGGAAGAATACCTTAAACCTGGAGAGTTGAGACCCGTGGAATGGGTATCATGCAATATGATTTCAAAGGGTCTTCATTTGCTCACCGAACCTCTCCAATCCTACCACTGCTGCGTTTATGCCCCTGTACACATGCTTGATTCTCTTTCGGAGACATAGCAATCCATAGGTTTTAAGATACTTACTAGTCAGGTACATTCTTAGGCGTTTAATATGCGGTGTTGAGTCCATTTCGTTGAGCAAGGAGTAGCTCTTGTCTATTCCATATTTAGCTTAAGGAACTTTATCTGTGCTCATTTCAATCTCTGGTTTTATGCAGCACCCCAACTCACCTTTACCCTTAAGCAAGCATAAGTTGGTTTTCTAAATTTGAGACCCTGTTCTGTTCTGTAATTCAGTTCCTGTGTAGCCAAGTTTACATTCCGTGTATTACTGATATCTTATGATGTTTCTTTTTCTGTGTGACTTACTTCAGTTAGAATTATCATACCTGAATCCACTCATCGTGCTGCTAAGGGCCTGATGACACAGATTTCATTGCTGAGTGATATTGCTTTGTAAGTAAATACCACAACTTCTTTATCCATTTTTCACTTTCTGCGATGTTGAACTTGTACTGTAAACGAGGTTCTTGTAAACAGAGCCGTTCCAAACTTTGGGGTGGCTGTGTCTTTTTGATTTTAATTTCCCTAAGCTATAGGACCATAAGTGGCAGTGCCCTAGGCTCTGTTGCTTTGTTTTTTAGATGTTTCAGGAAACACCATACACTTCTCCAGAGTGTCTGTTGGCAATTTACATCCCGCCCATCAGCATAACAAGGCTCCCAGTTCTCCATGGCCTGTCCTGCCTTTCTGGATTTTACACTTTTTTCAGATGGCCCTTTTGACCGGGGGGAAGTGAGACTTCATTGTAGTGCAGATTTCCTTTGCAAGCTTGCTTGGTTGGCCAAAAAGGGCGTATGCGTTTTTTCCTGAATATATTCAGGAAAAAACGCATACGCCCTTTTTGGCCAAGTGCATCATTGTGGACGTTCTGCCTCTTTTCCTATGCTTTCAATGCAATTCCAGTCTACCTCCTGAAATCGGTTTCCTGCAATTCTGCCCCGCTTTCAAGTCCTCTTGGCAGCCTTACTTCAGTCTATTTTTGGACGATAGCTGTCATTTATAACTCTGCAGGTTTGTGAATTACAGTGCCCCTGAGCTCCTTTCTTCAACTCGCTTTCTTGTGACCTGGCCGCAACACCGCAGGATGGCTTCAGGCCCTAATCTGGTTCCGGTACGGCACGCTGAGCCTTTGGTTATTTCCTCTTCCTGGTGGGAAATGAGAGTTAAATTTGCCCGTCCAGACACCTCCAGCTAGCCTCTCATTGGTTCTCGCTATTCCTGTTCATCTTCCGCAGAAATTGCAAACTGGGCCAAACAGGAGGTTAAAGGGACTGACTCTCCAAGTCGGGAGAGTGTTAGTAAAGCGTCTGGATTGTTGCACCCGAGTACCAGGGTACGAAAACTGACATATTTGAACACGTCTCCCGATCACATGGTTGATCATACTCTAGGTTCCACATGCATGTTTTAGCTGAAGAAAGAATACCTTAAACCTGGGTAGTTGAAACCCGTGGAATGGGTACCATGCAATATGACTTCAAAGGGTCTTCATTTGCTCACCGAACCTCTCCAATCCTATCACTGCTGCGTTTATGCCCCTGTACACATGCTTGATTCTCTTTCGGAGACATAGCAATCCATAGGTTTTAAGATACTTACTAGTCAGGTACATTATTAGGCATTTAATATGCGGTGTTGAGTCCATTTCGTTGAGCAAGGAGTAGCTCTTGTCTATTCCATATTTGACTTAAGGAACTTTATCTGTGCTCATTTCAATCTCTGGTTTTATGCAGCACCCCAACTCACCTTTCCCCTTAAGCAAGCATAAGTTGGTTTTCTAAATTTGAGTCCCTGTTCTGTTCTGTAATTCAGTTCCTGTGTAGCCAAGTTTACATTCCGTGTATTACTGATATCTTATGATGTTTCTTTTTCTGTGTGACTTACTTCAGTTAGAATCATCATACCTGAATCCACTCATTGTGCTGCTAAGGGCCTGATGACACAGATTTCATTGCTGAGTGATATTGCTTTGTAAGTAAATACCACAACTTCTTTATCCATTTTTCACTTTCTGCGATGTTGAACTTGTACTGTAAACGAGGTTCTTGTAAACAGAGCCGTTCCAAACTTTGGGGTGGCTGTGTCTTTTTGATTTTAATTTCCCTAAGCTATAGGACCATAAGTGGAAGTGCCCTAGGTTCTGTTGCTTTGTTTTTTAGATGTTTCAGGAAACACCATACACTTCTCCCGAGTGGTTGTTGGCAATTTACATCCCGCCCATCAGCATAACAAGGCTCCCAGTTCTCCATGGCCTGTCCTGCCTTTCTGGATTTTACACTTTTTTCAGATGGCCCTTTTGACCGGGGGGAAGTGAGACTTCATTGTAGTGCAGATTTCCTTTGCAAGCTTGCTTGGTTGGCCAAAAAGGGCGTATGCGTTTTTTCCTGAATATATTCAGGAAAAAACGCATACGCCCTTTTTGGCCAAGTGCATCATTGTGGACGTTCTGCCTCTTTTCCTATGCTTTCAATGCAATTCCAGTCTACCTCCTGAAATCGGTTTCCTGCAATTCTGCCCCGCTTTCAAGTCCTCTTGGCAGCCTTATTCAGTCTATTTTTGGACGATAGCTGTCATTTATAACTCTGCAGGTTTGTGAATTACAGTGCCCCTGAGCTCCTTTCTTCAACTCGCTTTCTTTTGAGCTGGCCGCAACACCGCAGGATGGCTTCAGGCCCTAATCTGGTTCCGGTACGGCACGCTGAGCCCTTGGTTATTTCCTCTTCCTGGTGGGAAATGAGAGTTAAATTTGCCCGTCCAGACACCTCCAGCTAGCCTCTCATTGGTTCTCGCTATTCCTGTTCATCTTCCGCAGAAATTGCAAACTGTGCCAAACAGGAGGTTAAAGGCGCTGACTCTCCAAGTGGGGAGAGTGTTAGTAAAGCGTCTGGAATGTTGCACCCGAGTACCAGGGGAGGAAAACTGAGACATATTTGAACACGTCTCCCGTTCACATGGTTGATCATACTTGGATTCCACATGCATGTTTTAGCTGAAGGAAGAATACCTTAAACCTGGAGAGTTGAGACCCGTGGAATGGGTACCATGCAATATGATTTCAAAGGGTCTTCATTTGCTCACCGAACCTCTCCAATCCTATCACTGCTGCGTTTATGCCCCTGTACACATGCTTGATTCTCTTTCGGAGACATAGCAATCCATAGGTTTTAAGATACTTACTAGTCAGGTACATTCTTAGGCGTTTAATATGCGGTGTTGAGTCCATTTCGTTGAGCAAGGAGTAGCTCTTGTCTATTCCATATTTGACTTAAGGAACTTTATCTGTGCTCATTTCAATCTCTGGTTTTATGCAGCACCCCAACTCACCTTTACCCTTAAGCAAGCATAAGTTGGTTTTCTAAATTTGAGACCCTGTTCTGTTCTGTAATTCAGTTCCTGTGTAGCCAAGTTTACATTCCGTGTATTACTGATATCTTATGATGTTTCTTTTTCTGTGTGACTTACTTCAGTTAGAATCATCATACCTGAATCCACTCATTGTGCTGCTAAGGGCCTGATGACACAGATTTCATTGCTGAGTGATATTGCTTTGTAAGTAAATACCACAACTTCTTTATCCATTTTTCACTTTCTGCGATGTTGAACTTGTACTGTAAACGAGGTTCTTGTAAACAGAGCCGTTCCAAACTTTGGGGTGGCTGTGTCTTTTTGATTTTAATTTCCCTAAGCTATAGGACCATAAGTGGAAGTGCCCTAGGTTCTGTTGCTTTGTTTTTTAGATGTTTCAGGAAACACCATACACTTCTCCCGAGTGGTTGTTGGCAATTTACATCCCGCCCATCACCATAACAAGGCTCCCAGTTCTCCATGGCCTGTCCTGCCTTTCTGGATTTTACACTTTTTTCAGATGGCCCTTTTGACCGGGGGGAAGAGAGACTTCATTGTAGTGCACATTTCCTTTGCAAGCTTGCTTGGTTGGCCAAAAAGGGCGTATGCGTTTTTTCCTGAATATATTCAGGAAAAAACGCATACGCCCTTTTTGGCCAAGTGCATCATTGTGGACGTTCTGCCTCTTTTCCTATGCTTTCAATGCAATTCCAGTCTACCTCCTGAAATCGGTTTCCTGCAATTCTGCCCCGCTTTCAAGTCCTCTTGGCAGCCTTACTTCAGTGTATTTTTGGACGATAGCTGTCATTTATAACTCTGCAGGTTTGTGAATTACAGTGCCCCTGAGCTCCTTTGTTCAACTCGCTTTCTTTTGAGCTGGCCGCAACACCGCAGGATGGCTTCAGGCCCTAATCTGGTTCCGGTACGGCATGCTGAGCCTTTGGTTATTTCCTCTTCCTGGTGGGAAATGAGAGTTAAATTTGCCCGTCCAGACACCTCCAGCTAGCCTCTCATTGGTTCTCGCTATTCCTGTTCATCTTCCGCAGAAATTGCAAACTGGGCCAAACAGGAGGTTAAAGGCGCTGACTCTCCAAGTGGGGAGAGTGTTAGTAAAGCGTCTGGAATGTTGCACCCGAGTACCAGGGGAGGAAAACTGAGACATATTTGAACACGTCTCCCGTTCACATGGTTGATCATACTTGGGTTCCACATGCATGTTTTAGCTGAAGGAAGAATACCTTAAACCTGGAGAGTTGAGACCCGTGTAATGGGTACCATGCAATATGACTTCAAAGGGTCTTCATTTGCTCACCGAACCTCTCCAATCCTATCACTGCTGCGTTTATGCCCCTGTACACATGCTTGATTCTCTTTTGGAGACATAGCAATCCATAGGTTTTACGATACTTACTAGTCAGGTACATTCTTAGGCGTTTAATATGCGGTGTTGAGTCCATTTCGTTGAGCAAGGAGTAGCTCTTGTCTATTCCATATTTGACTTAAGGAACTTTATCTGTGCTCATTTCAATCTCTGGTTTTATGCAGCACCCCAACTCACCTTTACCCTTAAGCAAGCATAAGTTGGTTTTCTAAATTTGAGACCCTGTTCTGTTCTGTAATTCAGTTCCTGTGTAGCCAAATTTCCATTCCGTGTATTACTGATATCTTATGATGGTTCTTTTTCTGTGTGACTTATTTCAGTTAGAATCATCATACCTGAATCCACTCATTGTGATGCTAAGGGCCTGATGACATAGATTTCATTGCTGAGTGATATTGCTTTGTAAGTAAATACCACAACTTCTTTATCCATTTTTCACTTTCTGCGATGTTGAACTTGTACTGTAAACGAGGTTCTTGTAAACAGAGGCGTCCCAAACTTTGGGGTGGCTGTGTCTTTTTGATTTTAATTTCCCTAAGCTATAGGACCATAAGTGGCAGTGCCCTAGGCTCTGTTGCTTTGTTTTTTAGATGTTTCAGGAAACACCATACACTTCTCCCGAGTGGTTGTTGGCAATTTACATCCCGCCCATCAGCATAACAAGGCTCCCAGTTCTCCATGGCCTGTCCTGCCTTTCTGGATTTTACACTTTTTTCAGATGGCCCTTTTGACCGGGGGGAAGTGAGACTTCAGTGTAGTGCAGATTTCCTTTGCAAGCTTGCTTGGTTGGCCAAAAAGGGCGTATGCGTTTTTTCCTGAATATATTCAGGAAAAAACGCATACGCCCTTTTTGGCCAAGTGCATCATTGTGGACGTTCTGCCTCTTTTCCTATGCTTTCAATGCAATTCCAGTCTACCTCCTGAAATCGGTTTCCTGCAATTCTGCCCCGCTTTCAAGTCCTCTTGGCAGCCTTACTTCAGTCTATTTTTGGACGATAGCTGTCATTTATAAGTCTGCAGGTTTGTGAATTACAGTGCCCCTGAGCTCCTTTCTTCAACTCGCTTTCTTGTGACCTGGCCGCAACACCGCAGGATGGCTTCAGGCCCTAATCTGGTTCTGGCACGGCACGCTGAGCCTTTGGTTATTTCCTCTTCCTGGTGGGAAATGAGAGTTAAATTTGCCCGTCCAGACACCTCCAGCTAGTCTCTCATTGGTTCTCGCTATTCCTGTTCATCTTCCGCAGAAATTGCAAACTGGGCCAAACAGGAGGTTAAAGGGACTGACTCTCCAAGTCGGGAGAGTGTTAGTAAAGCGTCTGGAATGTTGCACCCGAGTACCAGGGGAGGAAAACTGAGACATATTTGAACACGTCTCCCGATCACATGGTTGATCATACTCTAGGTTCCACATGCATGTTTTAGCTGAAGGAAGAATACCTTAAACCTGGAGAGTTGAGACCCGTGTAATGCGTACCATGCAAGATGACTTCAAAGGGTCTTCATTTGCTCACCGAACCTCTCCAATCCTATCACTGCTGCGTTTATGCCCCTGTACACATGCTTGATTCTCTTTTGGAGACATAGCAATCCATAGGTTTTCCGATACTTACTAGTCAGGTACATTCTTAGGCGTTTAATATGCGGTGTTGAGTCCATTTCGTTGAGCAAGGAGTAGCTCTTGTCTATTCCATATTTGGCTTAAGGAACTTTATCTGTGCTCATTTCAATCTCTGGTTTTATGCAGCACCCCAACTCACCTTTACCCTTAAGCAAGCATAAGTTGGTTTTCTAAATTTGAGACCCTGTTCTGTTCTGTAATTCAGTTCCTGTGTAGC
Source organism: Delphinus delphis (assembly GCF_949987515.2). Lineage (NCBI taxonomy): Eukaryota > Metazoa > Chordata > Mammalia > Artiodactyla > Delphinidae > Delphinus > Delphinus delphis. Next base: position 1,432,676 of record NW_027192691.1, read on the forward strand.
CAAGTTTACATTCCGTGTATTACTGATATCTTATGATGTTTCTTTTCTGTGTGACTTATTTCAGTTAGAATCATCATACCTGAATCCACTCATTGTGCTGTTACGGGCCTGATGACACAGATTTCATTGCTGAGTGATATTGCTTTGTAAGTAAATACCACAACTTCTTTATCCATTTTTCACTTTCTGCGATGTTGAACTTGTACTGTAAACGAGGTTCTTGTAAACAGAGCCGTTCCAAACTTTGGGGTGGCTGTGTCTTTTTGATTTTAATTTCCCTAAGCTATAGGACCATAAGTGGCAGTGCCCTAGGCTCTGTTGCTTTGTTTTTTAGATGTTTCAGGAAACACCATACACTTCTCCCGAGTGTCTGTTGGCAATTTACATCCCGCCCATCAGCATAACAAGGCTCCCTGTTCTCCATGGCCTGTCCTGCCTTTCTGGATTTTACACTTTTTTCAGATGGCCCTTTTGACCGGGGGGAAGTGAGACTTCATTGTAGTGCAGATTTCCTTTGCAAGCTTGCTTGGTTGGCCAAAAAGGGCGTATGCGTTTTTTCCTGAATATATTCAGGAAAAAACGCATACGCCCTTTTTGGCCAAGTGCATCATTGTGGACGTTCTGCCTCTTTTCCTATGCTTTCAATGCAATTCCAGTCTACCTCCTGAAATCGGTTTCCTGCAATTCTGCCCCGCTTTCAAGTCCTCTTGGCAGCCTTACTTCAGTCTATTTTTGGACGATAGCTGTCATTTATAACTCTGCAGGTTTGTGAATTACAGTGCCCCTGAGCTCCTTTCTTCAACTCGCTTTCTTGTGACCTGGCCGCAACACCGCAGGATGGCTTCAGGCCCTAATCTGGTTCCGGCCCGGCACGCTGAGCCTTTGGTTAATTCCTCTTCCTGGTGGGAAATGAGAGTTAAATTTGCCCGTCCAGACACCTCCAGCTAGCCTCTCATTGGTTCTCGCTATTCCTGTTCATCTTCCGCAGAAATTGCAAACTGGGCCAAACAGGAGGTTAAAGGGACTGACTCTCCAAGTCGGGAGAGTGTTAGTAAAGCATCTGGAATGTTGCACCAGAGTACCAGGGTACGAAAACTGACATATTTGAACACGTCTCCCGATCACATGGTTGATCATACTCTAGGTTCCACATGCATGTTTTAGCTGAAAGAAGAATACCTTAAACCTGGGTAGTTGAAACCCGTGGAATGGGTACCATGCAATATGACTTCAAAGGGTCTTCATTTGCTCACCGAACCTCTGCAATCCTATCACTGCTGCGTTTATGCCCCTGTACACATGCTTGATTCTCTTTCGGAGACATAGCAATCCATAGGTTTTAAGATACTTACTAGTCAGGTACATTCTTAGGCGTTTAATATGCGGTGTTGAGTCCATTTCGTTGAGCAAGGAGTAGCTCTTGTCTATTCTATATTTGACTTAAGGAACTTTATCTGTGCTCATTTCAATCTCTGGTTTTATGCAGCACCCCAACTCACCTTTCCCCTTAAGCAAACATAAGTTGGTTTTCTGAATTTGAGTCCCTGTTCTGTTCTGTAATTCAGTTCCTGTGTAGCCAAGTTTACATTCCGTGTATTACTGATATCTTATGATGTTTCTTTTTCTGTGTGACTTACTTCAGTTAGAATCATCATACCTGAATCCACTCATTGTGCTGCTAAGGGCCTGATGACACAGATTTCATTGCTGAGTGATATTGCTTTGTAAGTAAATACCACAACTTCTTTATCCATTTTTCACTTTCTGCGATGTTGAGCTTGTACTGTAAATGAGGTTCTTGTAAACAGAGCCGTTCCAAACTTTGGGGTGGCTGTGTCTTTTTGATTTTAATTTCCCTAAGCTATAGGACCATAAGTGGAAGTGCCCTCGGTTCTGTTGCTTTGTTTTTTAGATGTTTCAGGAAACACCATACACTTCTCCCAAGTGTCTGTTGGCAATTTACATCCCGCCCATCAGCATAACAAGGCTCCCAGTTCTCAATGGCCTGTTGCCTTTCTGGATTTTACACTTTTTTCAGATGGCCCTTTTGACCGGGGGGAAGTGAGACTTCATTGTAGTGCAGATTTCCTTTGCAAGCTTGCTTGGTTGGCCAAAAAGGGCGTATGCGGTTTTTCCTGAATATATTCAGGAAAAAACGCATACGCCCTTTTTGGCCAAGTGCATCATTGTGGACGTTCTGCCTCTTTTCCTATGCTTTCAATGCAATTCCAGTCTACCTCCTGAAATCGGTTTCCTGCAATTCTGCCCCGCTTTCAAGTCCTCTTGGCAGCCTTACTTCAGTCTATTTTTGGACGATAGCTGTCATTTATAACTCTGCAGGTTTGTGAATTACAGTGCCCCTGAGCTCCTTTCTTCAACTCGCTTTCTTGTGACCTGGCCGCAACACCGCAGGATGGCTTCAGGCCCTAATCTGGTTCCGGCCCGGCACGCTGAGCCTTTGGTTAATTCCTCTTCCTGGTGGGAAATGAGAGTTAAATTTGCCCGTCCAGACACCTCCAGCTAGCCTCTCATTGGTTCTCGCTATTCCTGTTCATCTTCCGCAGAAATTGCAAACTGGGCCAAACAGGAGGTTAAAGGGACTGACTCTCCAAGTGGGGAGAGTGTTAGTAAAGCGTCTGGAATGTTGCACCCGAGTACCAGGGTAGGAAAACTGAGACATATTTGAACACGTCTCCCGTTCACATGGTTGATCATACTTGGGTTCCACATGCATGTTTTAGCTGAAGGAAGAATACCTTAAACCTGGAGAGTTGAGACACGTGGAATGGGTACCATGCAATATGACTTCAAAGGGTCTTCATTTGCTCACCGAACCTCTCCAATCCTATCACTGCTGCGTTTATGCCCCTGTACACACGCTTGATTCTCTTTTGGAGACATAGCAATCCATAGGTTTTAAGATACTTAGTAATCAGGTACATTCTTAGGGGTTTAATATGGGGTTTTGAGTCCATTTCGTTGAGCAAGGAGTAGCTCTTGTCTATTCCATATTTGGCTTAAGGAACTTTATCTGTGCTCATTTCAATCTCTGGTTTTATGCAGCACCCCAACTCACCTTTCCCCTTAAGCAAGCATAAGTTGGTTTTCTAAATTTGAGACACTGTTCTCTTCTGGAATGCAGTTCCTGTGTAGCCAAGTTTACATTCCGTGTATTAGTGATATCTTATGATGTTTCTTTTTCTGTGTGACTTATTTCAGTTAGAATCATCGTACCTGAATCCACTCATTATGCTGCTACGGGCCTGATGACATAGATTTCATTGCTGAGTGATACTCCATTGTACGTAAGTACCACAAGTTCTTTATCCATTTTTCACTTTCTGCGATGTTGAACTTGTACTGTAAACGAGGTTCTTGTAAACAGAGGCGTCCCAAACTTTGGGGTGGCTGTGTCTTTTTGATTTTAATTTCCCTAAGCTATAGGACCATAAGTGGCAGTGCCCTAGGCTCTGTTGCTTTGTTTTTTAGATGTTTCAGGAAACACCATACACTTCTCCCGAGTGGTTGTTGGCAATTTACATCCCGCCCATCAGCATAACAAGGCTCCCAGTTCTCCATGGCCTGTCCTGCCTTTCTGGATTTTACACTTTTTTCAGATGGCCCTTTTGACCGGGGGGAAGTGAGACTTCATTGTAGTGCAGATTTCCTTTGCAAGCTTGCTTGGTTGGCCAAAAAGGGCGTATGCGTTTTTTCCTGAATATATTCAGGAAAAAACGCATACGCCCTTTTTGGCCAAGTGCATCATTGTGGACGTTCTGCCTCTTTTCCTATGCTTTCAATGCAATTCCAGTCTACCTCCTGAAATCGGTTTCCTGCAATTCTGCCCCGCTTTCAAGTCCTCTTGGCAGCCTTACTTCAGTCTATTTTTGGACGATAGCTGTCATTTATAACTCTGCAGGTTTGTGAATTACAGTGCCCCTGAGCTCCTTTCTTCAACTCGCTTTCTTGTGACCTGGCCGCAACACCGCAGGATGGATTCAGGCCCTAATCTGGTTCCGGCCCGGCACGCTGAGCCTTTGGTTAATTCCTCTTCCTGGTGGGAAATGAGAGTTAAATTTGCCCGTCCAGACACCTCCAGCTAGCCTCTCATTGGTTCTCGCTATTCCTGTTCATCTTCCGCAGAAATTGCAAACTGGGCCAAACAGGAGGTTAAAGGGACTGACTCTCCAAGTGGGGAGAGTGTTAGTAAAGCGTCTGGAATGTTGCACCCGAGTACCAGGGGAGGAAAACTGAGACATATTTGAACACGTCTCCCGATCACATGGTTGATCATACTCTAGGTTCCACATGCATGTTTTAGCTGAAGGAAGAATACCTTAAACCTGGGTAGTTGAAATCCGTGGAATGGGTACCATGCAATATGACTTCAAAGGGTCTTCATTTGCTCACCGAACCTCTCCAATCCTATCACTGCTGCGTTTATGCCCCTGTACACATGCTTGATTCTCTTTCGGAGACATAGCAATCCATAGGTTTTAAGATACTTACTAGTCAGGTACATTCTTAGGCGTTTAATATGGGGTGTTGAGTCCATTTCGTTGAGCAAGGAGTAGCTCTTGTCTATTTCATATTTGGCTTCAGGAACTTTATCTGTGCTCATTTCAATCTCTGGTTTTATGCAGCACCCCAACTCACCTTTACCCTTAAGCAAGAATAAGTTGGTTTTCTAAATTTCAGACACTGTTCTGTTCTGTAATTCAGTTCCTGTGTAGCCAAGTTTACATTCCGTGTATTACTGATATCTTATGATGTTTCTTTTTCTGTGTGACTTATTTCAGTTAGAATCATCATACCTGAATCCACTCATTGTGCTGCTAAGGGCCTGATGACACAGATTTCATTGCTGAGTGATATTGCTTTGTAAGTAAATACCACAACTTCTTTATCCATTTTTCACTTTCTGCGATGTTGAACTTGTACTGTAAACGAGGTTCTTGTAAACAGAGCCGTTCCAAACTTTGGGGTGGCTGTGTCTTTTTGATTTTAATTTCCCTAAGCTATAGGACCATAAGTGACAGTGCCCTAGGCTCTGTTGCTTTGTTTTTTAGATGTTTCAGGAAACACCATACACTTCTCCCGAGTGTCTGTTGGCAATTTACATCCCGCCCATCAGCATAACAAGGCTCCCAGTTCTCCATGGCCTGTCCTGCCTGTCTGGATTTTACACTTTTTTCAGATGGCCCTTTTGACCGGGGGGAAGTGAGACTTCATTGTAGTGCAGATTTCCTTTGCAAGCTTGCTTGGTTGGCCAAAAAGTGCGTATGCGTTTTTTCCTGAATATATTCAGGAAAAAACGCATACGCCCTTTTTGGCCAAGTGCATCATTGTGGACGTTCTGCCTCTTTTCCTATGCTTTCAATGCAATTCCAGTCTACCTCCTGAAATCGGTTTCCTGCAATTCTGCCCCGCTTTCAAGTCCTCTTGGCAGCCTTACTTCAGTCTATTTTTGGACGATAGCTGTCATTTATAACTCTGCAGGTTTGTGAATTACAGTGCCCCTGAGCTCCTTTCTTCAACTCGCTTTCTTGTGACCTGGCCGCAACACCGCAGGATGGCTTCAGGCCCTAATCTGGTTCCGGTACGGCACGCTGAGCCTTTGTTTATTTCCTCTTCCTGTTGGGAAATGAGAGTTAAATTTGCCCGTCCAGACACCTCCAGCTAGCCTCTCATTGGTTCTCGCTATTCCTGTTCATCTTCCGCAGAAATTGCAAACTGGGCCAAACAGGAGGTTAAAGGCGCTGACTCTCCAAGTGGGGAGAGTGTTAGTAAAGCGTCTGGAAGGTTGCACCCGAGTACCAGGGGAGGAAAACTGAGACATATTTGAACACGTCTCCCGTTCACATGGTTGATCATACTTGGGTTCCACATGCATGTTTTTGCTGAAGGAAGAATACCTTAAACCTGGAGAGTTCAGACCCGTGTAATGGGTACCATGCAATGTGACTTCAAAGGGTCTTCATTTGCTCACCGAACCTCTCCAATTCTATCACTGCTGTGTTTATGCCCCTGTACACATGCTTGATTCTCTTTTGGAGACATAGCAATCCATAGCTTTTACGATACTTACTAGTCAGGTACATTCTTAGGCGTTTAATATGCGGTGTTGAGTCCATTTCGTTGAGCAAGGAGTAGCTCTTGTCTATTCCATATTTGACTTAAGGACCTTTATCTGTGCTCATTTCAATCTCTGGTTTTATGCAGCACCCCAACTCACCTTTACCCTTAAGCAAGCATAAGTTGGTTTTCTAAATTTGAGACCCTGTTCTGTTCTGTAATTCAGTTCCTGTGTAGCCAAGTTTACATTCCGTGTATTACTGATATCTTATGATGTTTCTTTTTCTGTGTGACTTACTTCAGTTAGAATCATCATACCTGAATCCACTCATTGTGCTGCTAAGGGCCTGATGACACAGATTTCATTGCTGAGTGATATTGCTTTGTAAGTAAATACCACAACTTCTTTATCCATTTTTCAATTTCTGCGATGTTGAACTTGTACTGTAAATGAGGTTCTTGTAAACAGAGCCGTTCCAAACTTTGGGGTGGCTGTGTCTTTTTGATTTTAATTTCCCTAAGCTATAGGACCATAAGTGGAAGTGCCCTCGGTTCTGTTGCTTTGTTTTTTAGATGTTTCAGGAAACACCATACACTTCTCCCAAGTGTCTGTTGGCAATTTACATCCCGCCCATCAGCATAACAAGGCTCCCAGTTCTCAATGGCCTGTTGCCTTTCTGGATTTTACACTTTTTTCAGATGGCCCTTTTGACCGGGGGGAAGTGAGACTTCATTGTAGTGCAGATTTCCTTTGCAAGCTTGCTTGGTTGGCCAAAAAGGGCGTATGCGGTTTTTCCTGAATATATTCAGGAAAAAACGCATACGCCCTTTTTGGCCAAGTGCATCATTGTGGACGTTCTGCCTCTTTTCCTATGCTTTCAATGCAATTCCAGTCTACCTCCTGAAATCGGTTTCCTGCAATTCTGCCCCGCTTTCAAGTCCTCTTGGCAGCCTTACTTCAGTCTATTTTTGGACGATAGCTGTCATTTATAACTCTGCAGGTTTGTGAATTACAGTGCCCCTGAGCTCCTTTCTTCAACTCGCTTTCTTGTGACCTGGCCGCAACACCGCAGGATGGCTTCAGGCCCTAATCTGGTTCCGGCCCGGCACGCTGAGCCTTTGGTTAATTCCTCTTCCTGGTGGGAAATGAGAGTTAAATTTGCCCGTCCAGACACCTCCAGCTAGCCTCTCATTGGTTCTCGCTATTCCTGTTCATCTTCCGCAGAAATTGCAAACTGGGCCAAACAGGAGGTTAAAGGGACTGACTCTCCAAGTGGGGAGAGTGTTAGTAAAGCGTCTGGAATGTTGCACTCGAGTACCAGGGGAGGAAAACTGAGACATATTTGAACACGTCTCCCGATCACATGGTTGATCATACTCTAGGTTCCACATGCATGTTTTAGCTGAAGGAAGAATACCTTAAACCTGGGTAGTTGAAACCCGTGGAATGGGTACCATGCAATATGACTTCAAAGGGTCTTCATTTGCTCACCGAACCTCTCCAATCCTATCACTGCTGCGTTTATGCCCCTGTACACATGCTTGATTCTCTTTCGGAGACATAGCAATCCATAGGTTTTAAGATACTTACAAGTCAAGTACATTCTTAGGCGTTTAATATGCGGTGTTGAGTCCATTTCGTTGAGCAAGGAGTAGCTCTTGTCTATTCCATATTTGGCTTAAGGAACTTTATCTGTGCTCATTTCAATCTCTGGTTTTATGCAGCACCCCAACTCACCTTTACCCTTAAGCAAGCATAAGTTGTTTTTCTAAATTTGAGACCCTGTTCTGTTCTGTAATTCAGTTCCTGTGTAGCCAAGTTTACATTCCGTGTATTACTGATATCTTATGATGTTTCTTTTTCTGTGTGACTTATTTCAGTTAGAATCATCATACCTGAATCCACTCATTGTGCTGCTAAGGGCCTGATGACATAGATTTCATTGCTGAGTGATATTGCTTTGTAAGTGAATACCACAACTTCTTTATCCATTTTTCAATTTCTGCGATGTTGAACTTGTACTGTAAACGAGGTTCTTGTAAACAGAGCCGTTCCAAACTTTGGGGTGGCTGTGTCTTTTTGATTTTAATTTCCCTAAGCTATAGGACCATAAGTGGAATTGCCCTAGGCTCTGTTGCTTTGTTTTTTAGATGTTTCAGGAAACACCATACACTTCTCCCGAGTGGTTGTTGGCAATTTACATCCCGCCCATCAGCATAACAAGGCTCCCAGTTCTCTATGGCCTGTCCTGCCTTTCTGGATTTTACACTTTTTTCAGATGGCCCTTTTGACCAGGGGGAAGTGAGACTTCATTGTAGTGCAGATTTCCTTTGCAAGCTTGCTTGGTTGGCCAAAAAGGGCGTATGCGTTTTTTCCTGAATATATTCAGGAAAAAACGCATACGCCCTTTTTGGCCAAGTGCATCATTGTGGACGTTCTGCCTCTTTTCCTATGCTTTCAATGCAATTCCAGTCTACCTCCTGAAATCGGTTTCCTGCAATTCTGCCCCGCTTTCAAGTCCTCTTGGCAGCCTTACTTCAGTCTATTTTTGGACGATAGCTGTCATTTATAACTCTGCAGGTTTGTGAATTGTAGTGCCCCTGAGCTCCTTTCTTCAACTCGCTTTCTTTTGAGCTGGCCGCAACACTGCAGGATGGCTTCAGGCCCTAATCTGGTTCCGGTACAGCACACTGAGCCTTTGGTTATTTCCTCTTCCTGGTGGGAAATGAGAGTTAAATTTGCCCGTCCAGACACCTCCAGCTAGCCTCTCATTGGTTCTCGCTATTCCTGTTCATCTTCCGCAGAAATTGCAAACTGGGCCAAACAGGAGGTTAAAGGCGCTGACTCTCCAAGTGGGGAGAGTGTTAGTAAAGCGTCTGGAATGTTGCACCCGAGTACCAGGGGAGGAAAACTGAGACATATTTGAACACGTCTGCCGTTCACATGGTTGATCATACTTGGGTTCCACATGCATGTTTTAGCTAAAGGAAGAATACCTTAAACCTGGAGAGTTAAGACCCGTGGAATGGGTACCATGCAATATGACTTCAAAGGGTCTTCATTTGATCACCGAACCTCTCCAATCCTATCACTGCTGCGTTTATTCCCCTGTACACACGCTTGATTCTCTTTTGGAGACATAGCAATCCATAGGTTTTAAGATACTTACTAGTCAGGTACATTGTTAGGGGTTTAATATGGGGTTTTGAGTCCATTTCGTTGAGCAAGGAGTAGCTCTTGTCTATTCCATATTTGGCTTAAGGAACTTTATCTGTGCTCATTTCAATCTCTGGTTTTATGCAGCACCCCAACTCACCTTTCCCCTTAAGCAAGCATAAGTTGGTTTTCTAAATTTGAGACCCTGTTCTGTTTTGGAATGCAGTTCCTGTGTAGCCAAGTTTACATTCCGTGTATTAGTGATATCTTATGATGTTTCTTTTTCTGTGTGACTTATTTCAGTTAGAATCATCGTACCTGAATCCACTCATTATGCTGCTACGGGCCTGATGACATAGATTTCATTGCTGAGTGATACTGCATTGTACGTAAGTACCACAACTTCTTTATCCATTTTTCAGTTTCTGCGATGTTGAACTTGTACTGTAAACGAGGTTCTTGTAAAGAGAGGCGTCCCAAACTTTGGGGTGGCTGTGTCTTTTTGATTTTAATTTCCCTAAGCTATAGGACCATAAGTGGCAGTGCCCTAGGCTCTGTTGCTTTGTTTTTTAGATGTTTCAGGAAACACCATACACTTCTCCCGAGTGTCTGTTGGCAATTTACATCCCGCCCATCAGCATAACAAGGCTCCCAGTTCTCCATGGCCTGTCCTGCCTTTCTGGATTTTACACTTTTTTCAGATGGCCCTTTTGACCGGGGGGAAGTGAGACTTCATTGTAGTGCAGATTTCCTTTGCAAGCTTGCTTGGTTGGCCAAAAAGGGCGTATGCGTTTTTTCCTGAATATATTCAGGAAAAAACGCATACGCCCTTTTTGGCCAAGTGCATCATTGTGGACGTTCTGCCTCTTTTCCTATGCTTTCAATGCAATTCCAGTCTACCTCCTGAAATCGGTTTCCTGCAATTCTGCCCCGCTTTCAAGTCCTCTTGGCAGCCTTACTTCAGTCTATTTTTGGACGATAGCTGTCATTTATACCTCTGCAGGTTTGTGAATTACAGTGCCCCTGAGCTCCTGTCTTCAACTCGTTTTCTTGTGACCTGGCCGCAACACCGCAGGATGGCTTCAGGCCCTAATCTGGTGCCGGCCCGGCATGCTGAGCCTTTGGTTAATTCCTCTTCCTGGTGGGAAATGAGAGTTAAATTTGCCCGTCCAGACACCTCCAGCTAGCCTCTCATTGGTTCTCGCTATTCCTGTTCATCTTCCGCAGAAATTGCAAACTGGGCCAAACAGGAGGTTAAAGGGACTGACTCTCCAAGTCGGGAGAGTGTTAGTAAAGCGTCTGGAATGTTGCACCCGAGTACCAGGGGAGGAAAACTGAGACATATTTGAACACGTCTCCCGATCACATGGTTGATCATACTTGGGTTCCACATGCATGTTTTAGCTGAAGGAAGAATACCTTAAACCTGGAGAGTTAAGACCCGTGTAATGGGTACCATGCAATATGACTTCAAAGGGTCTTCATTTGCTCACCGAACCTCTCCAATCCTATCACTGCTGCGTTTATGCCCCTGTACACATGCTTGATTCTCTTTCGGAGACATAGCAATCCATAGGTTTTAAGATACTTACTAGTCAGGTACATTCTTAGGCGTTTAATATGCGGTGTTGAGTCCATTTCGTTGAGCAAGGAGTAGCTCTTGTCTATTCCATATTTGACTTAAGGAACTTTATCTGTGCTCATTTCAATCTCTGGTTTTATGCAGCATCCCAACTCACCTTTACCCTTAAGCAAGCATAAGTTGGTTTTCTAAATTTGAGACCCTGTTCTGTTCTGTAATTCAGTTCCTGTGTAGCCAAGTTTACATTCCGTGTATTACTGATATCTTATGATGTTTCTTTTTCTGTGTGACTTATTTCAGTTAGAATCATCATACCTGAATCCACTCATTGTGCTGCTAAGGGCCTGATGACATAGATTTCATTGCTGAGTGATATTGCTTTGTAAGTGAATACCACAACTTCTTTATCCATTTTTCACTTTCTGCGATGTTGAACTTGTACTGTAAACGAGGTTCTTGTAAACAGAGCCGTTCCAAATTTTGGGGTGGCTGTGTCTTTTTGATTTTAATTTCCCTAAGCTATAGGACCATAAGTTGAAGTGCCCTAGGCTCTGTTGCTTTGTTTTTTAGATGTTTCAGGAAACACCATACACTTCTCCCAAGTGTCTGTTGGCAATTTACATGCCGCCCATCAGCTTAACAAGGCTCCCAGTTCTCAATGGCCTGTTGCCTTTCTGGATTTTACACTTTTTTCAGATGGCCCTTTTGACCGGGGAGAAGTGAGACTTCATTGTAGTGCAGATTCCCTTTGCAAGCTTGCTTGGTTGGCCAAAAAGGGCGTATGCGTTTTTTCCTGAATATATTCAGGAAAAAACGCATACGCCCTTTTTGGCCAAGTGCATCATTGTGGACGTTCTGCCTCTTTTCCTATGCTTTCAATGCAATTCCAGTCTACCTCCTGAAATCGGTTTCCTGCAATTCTGCCCCGCTTTCAAGTCCTCTTGGCAGCCTTACTTCAGTCTATTTTTGGACGATAGCTGTCATTTATAACTCTGCAGGTTTGTGAATTACAGTGCCCCTGAGCTCCTTTCTTCAACTCGCTTTCTTGTGACCTGGCCGCAACGCCGCAGGATGGCTTCAGGCCCTAATCTGGTTCCGGCCCGGCATGCTGAGCCTTTGGTTAATTCCTCTTCCTGGTGGGAAATGAGAGTTAAATTCGCCCGTCCAGACACCTCCAGCTAGCCTCTCATTGGTTCTCGCTATTCCTGTTCATCTTCCGCAGAAATTGCAAACTGGGCCAAACAGGAGGTTAAAGGCGCTGACTCTCCAAGTGGGGAGAGTGTTAGTAAAGCGTCTGGAATGTTGCACCTGAGTACCAGGGGAGGAAAACTGAGACATATTTGAACACGTCTCCCGTTCACATGGTTGATCATACTCTAGGTTCCACATGCATGTTTTAGCTGAAGGAAGAATACCTTAAACCTGGAGAGTTGAGACCCGTGGAATGGGTACCATGCAATATGACTTCAAAGGGTCTTCATTTGCTCACCGAACCTCTCCAATCCTATCACTGCTGCTTTTATGCCCCTGTACACATGCTTGATTCTCTTTCGGAGACATAGCAATCCATAGGTTTTACGATACTTACTAGTCAGGTACATTCTTAGGCGTTTAATATGCGGTGTTGAGTCCATTTCGTTGAGCAAGGAGTAGCTCTTGTCTATTCCATATTTGACTTAAGGAACTTTATCTGTGCTCATTTCAATCTCTGGTTTTATGCAGCACCCCAACTCACCTTTACCCTTAAGCAAGCATAAGTTGGTTTTCTAAATTTGAGACCCTGTTCTGTTCTGTAATTCAGTTCCTGTGTAGCCAAGTTTACATTCCGTGTATTACTGATATCTTATGATGTTTCTTTTTCTGTGTGACTTACTTCAGTTAGAATCATCATACCTGAATCCACTCATTGTGATGCTAAGGGCCTGATGACATAGATTTCATTGCTGAGTGATATTGCTTTGTAAGTAAATACCACAACTTCTTTATCCATTTTTCACTTTCTGCGATGTTGAACTTGTACTGTAAACGAGGTTCTTGTAAACAGAGGCGTCCCAAACTTTGGGGTGGCTGTGTCTTTTTGATTTTAATTTCCCTAAGCTATAGGACCATAAGTGGCAGTGCCCTAGGCTCTGTTGCTTTGTTTTTTAGATGTTTCAGGAAACACCATACACTTCTCCCGAGTGTCTGTTGGCAATTTACATCCCGCCCATCAGCATAACAAGGCTCCCAGTTCTCCATGGCCTGTCCTGCCTTTCTGGATTTTACACTTTTTTCAGATGGCCCTTTTGACCGGGGGGAAGTGAGACTTCATTGTAGTGCAGATTTCCTTTGCAAGCTTGCTTGGTTGGCCAAAAAGGGCGTATGCGTTTTTTCCTGAATATATTCAGGAAAAAACGCATACGCCCTTTTTGGCCAAGTGCATCATTGTGGACGTTCTGCCTCTTTTCCTATGCTTTCAATGCAATTCCAGTCTACCTCCTGAAATCGGTTTCCTGCAATTCTGCCCCGCTTTCAAGTCCTCTTGGCAGCCTTACTTCAGTCTATTTTTGGACGATAGCTGTCATTTATAACTCTGCAGGTTTGTGAATTACAGTGCCCCTGAGCTCCTTTCTTCAACTCGCTTTCTTGTGACCTGGCCGCAACACCGCAGGATGGCTTCAGGCCCTAATCTGGTTCCGGCACGGCATGCTGAGCCTTTGGTTATTTCCTCTTCCTGGTGGGAAATGAGAGTTAAATTTGCCCGTCCAGACACCTCCAGCTAGTCTCTCATTGGTTCTCGCTATTCCTGTTCATCTTCCGCAGAAATTGCAAACTGGGCCAAACAGGAGGTTAAAGGCGCTGACTCTCCAAGTGGGGAGAGTGTTAGTAAAGCGTCTGGAATGTTGCACCCGAGTACCAGGGGAGGAAAACTGAGACATATTTGAACACGTCTCCCGATCACATGGTTGATCATACTTGGGTTCCACATGCATGTTTTAGCTGAAGGAAGAATACCTTAAACCTGGGTAGTTGAAACCCGTGGAATGGGTACCATGCAATATGATTTCAAAGGGTCTTCATTTGCTCACCGAACCTCTCCAATCCTATCACTGCTGCGTTTATGCCCCTGTACACATGCTTGATTCTCTTTCGGAGACATAGCAATCCATAGGTTTTAAGATACTTACTAGTCAGGTACATTCTTAGGCGTTTAATATGCGGTGTTGAGTCCATTTCGTTGAGCAAGGAGTAGCTCTTGTCTATTCCATATTTGACTTAAGGAACTTTATCTGTGCTCATTTCAATCTCTGGTTTTATGCAGCACCCCAACTCACCTTTACCCTTAAGCAAGCATAAGTTGGTTTTCTAAATTTGAGACCCTGTTCTGTTCTGTAATTCAGTTCCTGTGTAGCCAAGTTTACATTCCGTGTATTACTGATATCTTATGATGTTTCTTTTTCTGTGTGACTTACTTCAGTTAGAATCATCATACCTGAATCCACTCATTGTGCTGCTAAGGGCCTGATGACACAGATTTCATTGCTGAGTGATATTGCTTTGTAAGTAAATACCACAACTTCTTTATCCATTTTTCACTTTCTGCGATGTTGAACTTGTACTGTAAACGAGGTTCTTGTAAACAGAGCCGTTCCAAACTTTGGGGTGGCTGTGTCTTTTTGATTTTAATTTCCCTAAGCTATAGGACCATAAGTGGAAGTGCCCTAGGTTCTGTTGCTTTGTTTTTTAGATGTTTCAGGAAACACCATACACTTCTCCCGAGTGGTTGTTGGCAATTTACATCCCGCCCATCAGCATAACAAGGCTCCCAGTTCTCCATGGCCTGTCCTGCCTTTCTGGATTTTACACTTTTTTCAGATGGCCCTTTTGACCGGGGGGAAGTGAGACTTCATTGTAGTGCAGATTTCCTTTGCAAGCTTGCTTGGTTGGCCAAAAAGGGCGTATGCGTTTTTTCCTGAATATATTCAGGAAAAAACGCATACGCCCTTTTTGGCCAAGTGCATCATTGTGGACGTTCTGCCTCTTTTCCTATGCTTTCAATGCAATTCCAGTCTACCTCCTGAAATCGGTTTCCTGCAATTCTGCCCCGCTTTCAAGTCCTCTTGGCAGCCTTACTTCAGTCTATTTTTGGACGATAGCTGTCATTTATAACTCTGCAGGTTTGTGAATTACAGTGCCCCTGAGCTCCTTTCTTCAACTCGCTTTCTTTTGAGCTGGCCGCAACACTGCAGGATGGCTTCAGGCCCTAATCTGGCTCCGGTACGGCACGCTGAGCCTTTGGTTATTTCCTCTTCCTGGTGGGAAATGAGAGTTAAATTTGCCCGTCCAGACACCTCCAGCTAGCCTCTCATTGGTTCTCGCTATTCCTGTTCATCTTCCGCAGAAATTGCAAACTGGGCCAAACAGGAGGTTAAAGGCGCTGACTCTCCAAGTGGGGAGAGTGTTAGTAAAGCGTCTGGAATGTTGCACCCGAGTACCAGGGTACGAAAACTGAGACATATTTGAACACGTCTCCCGTTCACATGGTTGATCATACTTGGGTTCCACATGCATGTTTTAGCTGAAGGAAGAATACCTTAAACCTGGAGAGTTGAGACCCGTGTAATGGGTACCATGCAATATGACTTCAAAGGGTCTTCATTTGCTCACCGAACCTCTCCAATCCTATCACTGCTGCGTTTATGCCCCTGTACACATGCTTGATTCTCTTTCGGAGACATAGCAATCCATAGGTTTTAAGATACTTACTAGTCAGGTACATTCTTAGG